>NC_139327.1:6650000-8067500 GCF_056507025.1 Lutjanus erythropterus
GGAGAGAGTGATAGTTGTCCTATATTACAGTGGTTTTCCTTCATGAAAGACTGTCTGACTGAAAGTAAACCAAGTGAAAATATTCTAAATCTAGTGTACACTTCATTTTATATGATTATTTTAGATGGCTTAAATATGTTTTGCTGCTGACCCTGTCCACAGCAGTACAATGCTTAGCCTCCTACACCGATACTCCTGCTGCTTCTTCAAACTGGGGGCATTCTGACCTCCATCTACTGTCGGTAATACACTGACTATGGATAACTCATACATCCCCACTTCAAAAAACCCAAACTATCCCTTTAAACCACTAACTCCACCTTGTCTTGGTGCAGGTAAGGCAGCTGCAGGAGAACGCTGCCCAGTTGAGAACCATTTATGCTGGTGAGAAGGCTGAGGCCATCATGGTCAAGGAGCAGGAAGTGATGGAGGCGTGGAGGGAGCTGCTGAGTTCTTGTGAAGCGAGTCGTGTGCAGGTGACTTCAGTAACCGACAAGGTGCAGTTCTTCTCAGTGGTGCGTGAAAACCTGATGTGGATGGAAGGCATCATGGGCCAGATAGGATGGGATGAGCCCAGGTAAACCACCTTGTTTTTCCTTCTGTGTTGAGATGTGTATGAAACATATAGTACACAGTATATAGTCCAGGTTTAATAGCTGCATTTTACTGAAAGTTTACCTAATCTGAGAGCAGGGTGCTAGGAATCTTTGAAAACGCTTGAATTTAATGTAATGTTTTCAAGGTTTGATAAAGTGTCTGAAATCAGATAATTTTTTTCTTAAAAAATTACTCAAAACAGTTTTTTGATCAATATATCCTGACACAGCATTGCCTCTTGAAAAATAGGTCCAAACACATGGACTTATTTTTCAAGTCTTTCCTGTAAATATTATCATTGTCAATTAATCTTTCGATCATTTCCTCTTTTAATTGATCAGTTGTTTACCCCATAAAATGGTGCCAAATGTCAATCAGTCTTTCCCTAAGTCCAATATGACGTCCTCAAATGTCTTGTTTTGTCCATAACCCATAGATATTTAGTTTAAATGACTCAAACATTTGATAAATCATCAAAATAGTTGACAACTAATTTAATAATCGATTAAATCGATGTCAAGTCTACTTACAGACAGGTGTCACATTTTGAAAAATTAAACTAGGTTTTCCTCTAATTTATTATCCCTCTGTAGAAGTCTGTCATGAAATAATTTCCATTCTTTTTGGACACATGGTTCTTTATCTTCATAAATAACATCTGATTTGAACATTTTGAGTATGTATATGTATTGAAATATGTAATTTACCACTGCTGTAAGCTGCTGGAAAAGCTCGAGAATGCACCTTGAAAATGCTTGAAAAGTGCTTGAATTTGATGTCAGAAAAGGTGCGTGAACCCTGTGAACGTCTCTGTGGTCACGTCCCCGAAGACAGAATTTCATTAGTGTGTAGTGTTGAATTAGGCTGCTGTGCCACCTTGACCTAATTTTATATGACATCTGTTATTCAATTTTTCATATGATGTAATTGAGGGCTATAAATTTTACACTGTAATCACTGCCATTATTTGTCATTTTAGCCAGCCAGTTCCACTGTGCAGTGAGCCTGCAGCACATTCAAACTTGGCTTGAAATTGTATAGCAGCTGTCGATATATCAACATGTGCATTAACATACAGCACTGTGGGACTGGAAAAGATGGCAGAACATACGTACATGTCTGTATGGGGCTGCAAGTAGGGCCAGGCAATATAGCTGAAAAATGTACGATGATAAAATAAAATTAAAAATACAAAAGTAATCATTTTCATTTTACCAAAATAATGAAAGACACTCACAAATAAATATATTTACTCAAATAAATGATATCACTAGTGCTGCAACGATTCATCAATGAAGTGATTAATAATCGATTATTAAATTAATCGCCAAATTCTCAGATTTCAGCTTCTTAAATCTGAGGATGTCACCTTGGGCTTTGGGAAACACTGATTAATATTTTTCACCATTTTCTAACATTTTATGGACTAAACAACCAATTAATCAACAGATTAATCTATTATGGAAAAAAAACATTACTTGCAGCCCTACATATCACCTTGTTACACATTACATAGTACAGGCTGACCTGTACTTTTTTTTTATTACTGTCTGCACTCATTTTCTCACTCGATGCCGTCTCTGATTGGATGATTACATGTAATTTGTATGGTGCTCCATTATCAAGGAATATGATAGGCTGTTTATGAGCTGGGCCACATTGGTTATGTGTTGTCATTGCGCTTTGCATGTAATGCATTTAAGTGACAACTAAACATTTTATGGTACTAATTTTATATTTGTCTACCTACCGGTCAATCTGTGGCTTGTTTTATTATCAAATTGTAAATTGGTTATCTTATACAATGTCAGAAAAATGCCCTATCCAAAGTGATGTCTTGAAATGGCTTGTTTTGTCCAATCAAAAATCCAAAACAAAAAGATTTTGTATTTACAATGACACAAAAAAAGAGAAAAGCAGTAGATACCTGGTATATAAAGAGAAACAGTGTTTAATGTTGTGCAGGTTGTAAAACCCTTTGAGGCATATTTGGGATTTGCGCTTCTGGGCTATATGAATAAATTTGACAAATGCTCAAATTTGTGAAGCTGAGACCAGAAAAGTGTAAACACAGGTGTTACTGATGATAGATACCAAGGGCCCTATCTTACACCCGGCGCAAAGCCATTGTGCCGCCAGCACAAGTGGTTTTGCTATCTGACACCAGCGCAAGTGTCATTTTTGCCATGTCTGTAAGACCGCAGATGCACTTGTGCTGGGTCTGTGCCATTGGGGGCAGGAGGTCTAAACAGGAAGGCAAAATGAAGGCGTGGTCGGCGCGTTTGCTATCTTGTGCTCAGCGCATTGGGGTAAAAAATGCTTGTGCTTTAGACCAGCTAAAACCTAGTCTAACTGCAAAGTCTGTGGTCTTTCAGGACAAGATAACACCCAGCCAAAACACACACACGTCTTCACAGTCACAAAACACCTTCATTTATGGTCATTCTCTTCCTCACACGGGAGTGTGGATTAGTTAAGTGTTCTTTGAACATGTTTTCTATCAGCAATAAAAGTGTAAATATTGAAGTTAAAAGTTTGCGTGTCTCGCGCTTGGCTGAGGCGCACACACATCTCCACAATCACAGAACACTTTTCATTAATGTTAAACAGTCGTGTGCGCATGTGTCTATAAAGATAAACTCACTAATAAGAAAAAAAATATATAATTATAAAGCCTAATAAATCTAAATAGACCTGCAAAGTGAGTACGGGCCACGATTACAGCTGTCAGATCGTCTTTATCAGATGAGTCAGCATGACAGCTGGAGCAGCTGTAGTGTGTGTCTGCCTGTTTGTTATGATGCATAAAAACAATGTTTAAACAATTATGATCTATAACATAGAAAATATACAAGAAACTATATTTGACCACACGAGTCCGGCCCAACCTGAGAGAAAAAGTTATGTGTGCTTCTGTCAGAGCTGGTTGGATATATCTGTGCGTAATTTTGCGCACTCCAAACGTCGGGACAGAGGAGGGAGGATGAGAGGAGGAGATGAGGATTGGGTAGGAGAGAAGAAGACGGAGGAGTGCAGATAGCCATGTATCTGCTCCTGCCCCTGGCTCAGGCGGGCCAGCGGAACCAAGAACCTTCGCAGCTAGACTGGATCGGTTCGCCTCCCCTCTCCCCCCACTCCTCAGCCAGCAGAGTTAATAATGATGATGATGATGATAATAATTAATTATAAAATACAACATACTTTCAAGGTGCTTCAGGTTAAAATATAAGCAGTTACATATCTGCATGACATTTGCGGTTCATTTATTGTATTGTTTTTTGCAGGCATTAATGTAAAATAAATTATTTACACATGAAGCTGTTTTGGAGACATCCTGCTGTCTGCATATTTCGCGACTGTCTCCTCCCTTTGAAAATCTTTTCTCTTTGTTTCCTCCTGGTAAATCTGCTGTCATGCTGACACTGCTTGCGCTGCTGGTGCACCTGCCTCTTAAGAGGTGATGAGAGCTGAGTTCGGCCTAAACTTGCCTTTGAATTAATGAGGGCACATGGGCACATCTGATAGGTGTATCCTGCTTTACGCTGGTGGCGCAAAGGGCGGGGCAGGGCAAAATATCACTCCTGTCCCTGGCACAGGACGGCAAAGGTGGATTTGGACACACCTTGAATAAATTAAATCCATTGCGCCTTGCACTTGCCACTTGTGCTTTAGATCAGCGTAAGATAGGGCCCCAAGAGTTTGATCTGATTGGTTAAAGTTAGTCTTTTCCTATTTCCTTAAGATGTTGTTTCCAATGGAAAATGAGCTAGACTTCTCAGCTAGTTGAGGAAACTGCCGGCCGACGCTGCAGTACATTACGTCCTTAGTGTCCACTTACCACTTACTTACTTACACTCCTGCTTCCATTCACTCCTACATTTCCGTTTCTGTTTCGTTCATCATATAAGCAGTTTAAGTATCGTGGGTGGGTAGCCAGCAATGAGAACTGTTTGCTGTTTTCATAGATTGTTGAACCAAAGGATGCAAAGGAATCAGGTTGTTTGCGGAAAGTCAAACCCTGGCTAGCATTTTACACTCTGCAGTTCGAAGTGTGCCCTAGTATTATTTGTTGCTTAATCCAGTCTAAATAATCTGATCTATATCCTTTCAGGGATTTGACGGCTCTGGAGGTGATGATGAAACAACATCAAGAGCTAAAAGCCAAAATAGACGGCCGCAGCAAGACCATACAGCAGTGTGCAGACCTCGGCAAGATCTTGATAGCTGCAGGCAACCCTGCATCAGAAGAGGTCAGGCAAATGCAAACAACAAAACCCATATGTATGAATATCACACATGCCACAAAAAATACATAAAAACCACACAATCAATTGATTGAAGGGGTTATTTAAAGTGGGGTTGTGTGAGGTACTTAAGCATACCCAGTGTATTACCTACAGTAGATGGTGGTCAACAGCCCCCAGTTCAGAGAAACACAGAGGAGTATCAGCACTGAAGCGAAGCTTACTGCTGTACTGCTGTGGACAGGGTCAGCAGCAAAACATATTTTAGACAGCTAAAAAATAGATGTCATTTTAAGTGTACACTATATTTATAACATTTTTACCACTTTTCACTCAGCCAGCCTTTTCAAATGAAAAACCCCTTTTGTGTTGGCCAAATACCGCTCCCTTTTGTTCAATCAGAATCCTTGACAAAAGCAGTGATTTTGCCATGCAGAACACAGGAGTTGCTGGTCTACCGCTGCCTCAATCTGTTAGTTTGTGTTATTGTGTGATTTTGGTAAATCAGACCTAACCTTTTAAAATACAAAAGTCACAACAACGACAAAATAATGAGAAAAACCAACCGATCAAGGCAGAAATGGACCTGCAATTTCTGTGTTTGGCTGTGTATTTGGCTTATACTGTGTAACAGTTGTTTCTTGACAGAAAAGGCTATCTGATGGCAAGGTAAAGAAGTGAAAATATTCTAGATAAAGCATAGACTTCAACTGATTTCTTAGGTGGGCCTTTGTTCAGTTGGCTGAGTATGTCCTCAGCAGTAGCTTCCTGCAGCAGTACACCTGCTGCTTCTTCTAAAGGTAATAAACTGACTATGGATATTTACTCCATACAACCCCACTTTAATTAATCCAACTATTCCTTTAAACTGTTACAGTATGTTGGTCATGACTGCAATCTGTCCATCACCACAGATAAAAGAGAAGTTGGACAGCCTTCTAGCTAAGCAGAAGGATCTTGTGGAAAAATGGGACAAACACCAGGAAAAGTTACAGCGCAGTGAGTAACTCACATCCAAGCAGAGGCAGCTCTTAACACAACACTGTGTTAAATGTCAGATGGGCTCAGGCTGTAAATGGTTTTACCACTTTGCCCTGTTATCATGAATCATGTATGAATCTTATTGTTCTTCTTGTTTCAGCTACATTACACACTTACTCTGAACATGACTGAAATGATAATACACATCTGAGCTATGATCTCATACATAAATATCACCATAATGTACACACAAGTGTTTAAACAACAGATTTGTACTGGAGCTTGCATTAAAATGTGTTGTGATGGTGACTGTGCTGCTGGTCTGCTGTCACCTCCAGAGCAGGAAAGGTTCCAATTTGCCCAGGAGACAGTGAAGGCGGAAGCCTGGCTGAAGGCCAAGGAGCCGCTGATCACCTCCAAGGAGCCGGAGGGAGGAGAGGCCCAGGCCCAAACAGACGAGGTTGAGCAGCTCATCCTTCGCCATGAGGCCTTCCGCAAGGCTGCTGTAACCTGGAAAGAACGCTTCAGCTCTCTCCGCCAGCTTTCCGCAGTAAGCTTGACTGTAGATAAATGTTTAATCAGTTTGGTGGAGTCACAATTTAATGCTGCTACAGGAAAAAAAATGTGACCTTGGGATGTTGTGTTTGCTTAGCAGGCATGGGCGCATGCCATGAGTTTGCATCATTATGGGCTTAAATCTGTCTCATGACGTTTAGTGCATGTAGTCTACACTCACTCACTGCACCCCATCTGCCTTTCATGCTCCATTGTTTAGTAGCCAATCAAACAAACAGACTGGTTTGAGCAAATCATTCTTGATAACTTGTTGTATCAACATTTTATTGGACCATCCTGCCTTTGATTTCTGGTTTTAAAGGTCCAGTGTGTAAGATTTAGGGGAATTTATTGTCAGAATATGAGAGAAATTAAATCTAATATTCCTAATTATATTTTTATTAGTGTATAATATAATAATAAACCTGAAAATAAGAATTGTTGTTGCGTTTTTGTTAGCTTAGAGGGAGTTCTTTATGTCTACAGAGGATGCAGGTCCTCTTTCATGGAGGCTGCCATGTTGCACTGCTGTGTTTCTGCAGTAGCCCAGAATCCAAACACTGCCTCTGGACAGGGTCTAGGTGTGGGACATAAAATATTATCACATTATTTCAGGGTACTCTGCAATAACAATATGCTTGATGATATGACAAAATACTGACAAATATTTTTGGTTTAGAACTCACAATAGCTGTTGAGCTCTACTCATACTGAACCAGTGATCCTCTTGAGTTGTTGAAATTCGTTTGTTGTATTGCCTCCTTTTGCTGTGACAGTCATGAACCACTTCTTACACATTACCATGGTTTATTGTGCATCTGATCTTTTTTAAGCAAATTACTTCCACATTTCTGAATTTGCTCCCCTTTTTGAAAGTAACTCATCCACTGTGGAGCCAGTGGCAATATTAATTTTACTCTCAGACACTTTTGTTGTAGTTGTGTGTAGCAGTGGGACATCGTTGTGTCAACAAGTCATAATACTGGCATTATCACCAAATGCTTTTTTATCCTTGTGAAATATTACATATGTAGTTGACGATATTATATGGCCTTTCACATTTGGGCAAGTTTTGCAGCTACCGTAGGTTCTCCTACATGCTTGGAAGGGGAGGGTTAGACAAGCGTTAGTCACTTGAAATCTAGAACCTTACCACTAGATGCCACTAAATCCTACACATTGGTCCTTTAATTGGGCTCATGTAGTGCTGTTAGTTATTTAGTTAACTCTCTCTTTAGGCTGAGAAGAAGAAAGAGGAGGAGAAAAAGACGACCCCGCTCTCCAGCCGACGGATGTTCCCATTATCTTGTCTGACTCCCAGTGTTCCCTCAACCAGCGCTACCTCATCTTTCTTGAGGCAGACGGTACAGGCACATATAGATCCCAAACCCTTACAAACCAGTCTGGAGCTGGGGGCCACCGCTGCCACCCAGAGATTGTCCTCTACCCTAGCCAGCTACAACCCAATTCTAAATGGATCAGGATACCATGGACTGGAACAGCAGAGCAGTTCGAAGTTGGTGTGCTCCTCGTACCTTGGGATGAACCACCAGGTGCCCGGAGGTGGAAGTGACTCTGGTTTCTCGGCGATGACGTCCCAGAGCGGTGGAGCAGACACTTCTACTTATCTTGGGATAAGCAATCAAACTGCTGGCAGTGCAGAGAGCTCTGGGTACTTTGGAATGACTTCTGGGTGTGTGGGTGGTATGCAGAACCATATGGGCAGTGGCAGGTTAGGAAGTTCAGGTAACCTAGCTCAGCAGCCAAGCAGTGGAGGGATGGGAAGCCCCGGCTTCCTGCCTCAACAAAATATGGGCAGCTCTGGATATTTGGCCCAACCACAAAATATGGGAAGTTCTGGATATCTGGGACAGCAGCCTAATTTGGGGAGTACAGGATATTTGGCACAACAGCCTAATATGGGGAGCTCTGGGTATTTGGCACAACAGCCCAATATGGGGAGTTCTGGGTATTTGGCACAACAGCCTAACATGGGGAGTTCTGGGTATTTGGCACAACAGCCTAATATGGTGAGTTCTGGATACCTAGCACAGAATTATCAGAGCAGTGGGGGAATGGGTAGCTCAGGCTATCTGGCACAAAATCATTACAGCAGTGGAAGTCTGGGGAGTTCTGGTTACCTGGCGCAGAGCGGTGGCATCATGGACCCTAAAATGGCATATGCATGGCAGCACCTGAAAGCTGACTTCATGCAGCCCAGAATCAACCACATCCATAAGGCTATAAACCCCCTCCTAGAAGCCAGCAGAGTGCAGCGAGAACAGTATGGGGACATCCCGATGGCGGATATGATGGGGCCAGAGTCAGGGCTGGAGCTCCTCCACGGCCGTCTGCAGAGGGATCCCCGCGGCAGCCGCTCCGATCCTCAGATGGACCATCTGAGGCGAGAGAGGGAGTACAAGCTCGGTAGACAGACATCCAGCGAACAGGAGATCCAGGCTAGGCTCAACGAGCTGCCACTGATTGTGCGTCAGGAGCGCTACAGGAGGCGCCTGGAGAGGCAGTCATCCAGTGAGCAGGAGGGGAGCAGCAAGCAGAGGCTGCAGAGGCAGGACTCAAGTGACCTGGAGGGCTCTGTTAAGGAGGGCTCTGACAAACGCTCAGGGTATGTGAATGAGCTGAGCTGGTGACAGTTAAATTCAAATGATCTTAAAGGGATGGTTCAGATTATTTGAAATAGAGCTGTATGAAGTACTTATCAATAGTCGGTGTATAATTGCAGTGGGTAGAGCAGGAAACTGTTGTTATACAATCCAAATGTTGCTCTCTCCAAAGCAACCAGACTCCTGAAGGAAAAACAGTCATTTTACTTTGCAGAACACAGACGTTGCCGGACTACCAGAGCCTCCATTGGATAATTTGTTTGGATGATTTGTATTCTTGTGTGACTTCAGTTTGTTAAAATGTTAGCTCAGGTTGGCCGAAGTCACATAATAATACAAACAAATTAGCTGATTGAGGTAGAGGTAGTGCAGCAGCTTCCATGTTCTGAGGTGAAATTACTGTTTTTCTTTAAGAAGTCTGCTTGCATTAGAGGAATCAGTATTTGGCTTATATTACAGTGTTTTCCCATCAGAAAATACCTTAAATATATAGTACACTTTTTATTGGGTGGACCTCTTTCTCAGTGAGTAAAATACATGTTTCTGCTGACCTTGTCTACAGTGGTGCATAGCATAGCTTCTGTGCTGGTACGTCTCTTTGTTTCTCCAAAGTTGGGGTGTGCCGACCACCATCTACTGTTGTCACTGCACTGACAATATTGATAAATACCTCACACAGCCCCCCTTCAAATAGTCTGAACTAACCCTTTAACAAAATTTGGCTTTACATTTTGCCTAGTCAGCACTGTCCAGCATGATCCTAATGATTTCTAGGGTCTCATAATGACTGTGTTCACTGTTTGGGTAACTCATGCCTGTTCTCATTGCAGGGAGAAGAGATCTACCATGGCAGAGATTGTAGAACAAGTCCAGGAGAGAGAAGCAGCACATGTAAGTTAGCTTGCATCATAGCTTATATCACAACAGTGTTGTGTATGTTCATTTTTCTTTGTGTCATTGTGTCACACCCTCTTTTTCTTTGCTGTCTCAGGCACGAGGAGAGCCTTATCGGCCTCCTAGCAGCCTCTCAGCACCAGTGACTCGTTTTGATGGACGTCCTCGTGCCCGAGACCGGCCCAAACCAAGGAGGAGGCCCCGTCCAAAAGAGCCTGAGGAGACAAGACGGTCTCGCTCAGCTCCAGCTACTGGTGCCCCAACAACACCTCAGCCACCTTCACACACTGCCCATAATGAAGGCTTCCTCTACCGCAAAAAGGCCACTAACTCTGACCTTGAAGCTCAACAAAGAAGTCCAAACAGGTACAACATTCTTGATTACGGTGACCAGACGACCTGATTTGACTGACTGTTTCAAGCTAGGTGTCTTTAGTCCCAAAAGATATCTGTAAAACACTAAAATATCAGCCTTCACTATCAAATTGTCACAGTTTTAGCCACAATTAAAGAAGCTAGCAGACTAAAAAAGCACGCTCTGCACCCTCGTCCTAATATTTTGCGACTTCAGCTGAAATTAATTGAAATTTGAATAATAAATTTCAAGCGCAATGTTAAAGGCACCTGGACAGTGCATCTCCTGTGATGCGTACATTCTGTTTTGGTTCATATAGGCCCTATAAGCAGCAGCACAATTTGAAAAGACCTGCATGAAAGTGAAGAATATTAGGTATGGTGATCACTAAATAATCTCTAACCAGATACATCAGCTCTGAAACAGCTGTGCCAGATGGCTCAGCAATATAAGTAGACTACATCGGACCTACACTATTTTAGCAATAATGCTAATACAACTCACCTTGTATGTTGTACTGCAGCAACCCTGCTGCAGGGATTTCCTGAACTGAAGGAGAAGCTTTTCTACAGTATGAAGCAGCTGTGGACAGCTGTCAGAATCACACACATTTACTTATGGATCAGTGCAGACCGATTTACTGACTTTCCTGCTTTAAACATGTTAAATGTTATTTCCACATAATTGTCCCTATCTATTGTTTCAATTCATAATAATAGAATTGTATGTATATATATCCTGATGAAAACACGTGTGGTGTGTACATAAGTATACTGGGTTGTGGGGGTTGAAAAAATGGTCACCCTACCCCTGATAAATCATACAATGCACAAAGTTTGCATTTGCCCATTT
This sequence comes from Lutjanus erythropterus, assembly GCF_056507025.1. Taxonomy (NCBI): domain Eukaryota; kingdom Metazoa; phylum Chordata; class Actinopteri; order Lutjaniformes; family Lutjanidae; genus Lutjanus; species Lutjanus erythropterus. Next base: position 6,661,103 of record NC_139327.1, read on the forward strand.
GGACGGCACATCCTGCCAGCATTCCCCACTGAGTCCCTCCTGAGCGCACCTGAAAACCTCCTTTATCCCAGTGATCCGAAGCTCCTCTGCTAGCAGTGTAGACACCAACACTCCCCTGGTCCAGGTAGACTTGAGTCATCTAATAGGCCTGCTAGCTACATAACTAATGATAGCTATAGTTAGTAACAGTTAGCAGTTATACTCGTGACATGCTGCCTCCTGTTTGTTTGTATGCATTTGCTGGGTGGCTAATTCTTTCATATCACAACTTTAAGACAGTCAGCTGAAAACACTAAAAAGTCAGCCAGCAACAGCAACTCATTTATGCTAATCTGCCAACACTGTTGTCATTTTAATCAGCAAAATTAGTCATCTACTAGAAATGAGAAGCCTGTTTTTGTCTTGTCTACCTCTGACTGGGATCAAGTCCCCACTGTTCCTAAAATTACAAGATTTCCAATAGTAAATCTATCACTGCCATCATTGTAAACTGTATATGTGCCATGCAAGAACAGGAAGCTTGATAGTCATAGCAACAGTAATTAAGGGGTGCAGGGCTGAGCAAACAATTGATTAATTCAAATTAGCATTAAATAAATTTCTAAATCTTTAGTTTGTTGTGTATCTTTGTAATGATTGTATCATACAATATTTATTTTGGTAGAAATAAAAAAATGGAGCAAAAATTACATCCAGTCAGGCCATGTTATATCCAGAAATGTATTTAATCTTAATGTGATCCACTTCATGTGTCATTTTGATTTTACAGCAAGTCCTGGGTGAACGTATACTGTGTGCTTAAAGAGGGACAGCTGACCTTCTACAAGGATGCAAGAAACCACACCACAACGTACAATGAAGAGCCTCCCGTCGACCTTAGTAACTGCTCATTTGATCCTTCAATGGGATACAAGAAGAAGAAAAATGTCTTCATTCTTAAGTAAGAGCTCTGGTATTGTGGCATTTGTGATTTTAAATTGTGATTTTATTAAGCGATTTTCAACGCGTGATTTTTCCTTATAATTGAAACAAGAATTTGCAGACTATCATTTTACTAGACAGTATATGTAATATAGTTATTCAGTACACATGGTTATGAAAGGCACTGCAGTGCATGAGAAACTGACTGACTCCTTGTTGATTTTCTCTGCAACAGACTAAATGATGGAAACAACTTTGCATTCCATGCAAAAGACGAGGTAAGAACATTTATATTAATGTCATTTTTAAGAGAAGTAATATGACAGTATGACATAATCCATTGTCCTTTACTTTAGACCTTCTATACACATTAGAGGTCCATGAGAGACCATACTGCTATAATTTCGGTTTGCCACAGGTATATATCCAGTAATATTAATGGATAGGTCTGGTGACCTGCTTTATATTTTAAGAATATATCATGATCACTACAACAGAGATACAAAATAAATAGAAAATATGTGATAAAGTAACAGAAAAAATAGAAATACAGTTATCAAAACTGTAATACACTGACAGACAAACAAAATAAAGACCAAACCACATACATTAATTAATAAAAACATTACAACCACAAGGTGGCCAATTATAGATAAACAGGTGAGTGTGAGCGTATCACCAAGTCCAATCAGGTTTAAAAAGTAACAGCTTTGTTGATAACAGGAACATTGGTAATGCACCAAATGTGAACTCATACACAGCTGAAAATATTCCCAACCAAAACATATTTTGTCCTGTTTCAGTAAAATAATAATAATAATAATAATAATAATAAGAAGAAGAAGAAGAAGAAGAAGAAGAAGAAGAAGAAGAAGAAGAAGAAGAAGAAGAAGAATTCAGTAGTATATCTGTGAGCCATTTTTAAAGATGTACTTCTTCAGTAGGACCAGTGGGCTTTGGACTTTGAAAACACTGAGCGACAGACTGACACATTGCTGGTTTTGGTGTTTTCATGATATTTGCTGACAATAACAAAAATGTAGAATATCACCAGTCTTATCCTTTGAGTCTTTGAAGAGTGATAACCAAAGAATCTACATGCTGAAAAAATGAATGGACTGAGAACATTTTGTTCAGTTTTCACACCTTTTGATTATCACCTTATGCAAATAAATGTCAGGCAATTCATCAGTTTGTCTATTTTTAATTTCCTTTTTGTATTCCTCTATTGGACTATTAAAACAACACAAGATATGAGCAGAATATACAGCATACTGTCAGTATTTTCAGGCATTTCAACCAAGCATCTTCACCAATTGGTGACCTCATGTAGCAGTGGGAGATAAATCCTGGAATTTTTGTGGTCCAACTGAAATTAAATTACATTTTTGTCTGTTTCAGCAAACGATCATGTGCTGTGTTCTTGTTTGAAAAAAAGATAAATTAAAATGGAGACATTTCTATGTAATATTGTTTGATTTTATGATGGCGCCCCCTAGTTCTGCCTTAATTCGACAGAGTTAATATTGTGCTATAGCCAATAAAATCTTACATAAAGCTGTAATGCCAGCTTTCAGTCAGAGGCAGAGCAGACAGTCAGATTGAGACAGACAGCAGCTGCTACACAACATGAGAGCCACAGACTCTGAACAACCAACATTAACTTTCCAGCTAAAGTCTCCTTCTAATCTAACACACAAACATTCAAACATTAAGGCACTAACTTTAGCTTGCAGGCTACATAACCAATTAGCTTCTTAGCTGCAGCATTTTAAACACCATGTAAACAAACCTGAAATGCACTCTTACAACCTGACAGCTGCTGTCAGTTGATATCAACTGTTTTGTCCTTTAATAAAAACTATTAATAACACATTTAAACTTGACTATAAAAACGAATAATAAATGTGATTTCAGTTGGATTTTGAAGTGTTTCATTCATTGCATTTGCTACTACATTTTACTGAACTACATTTTTGACAGATAGACACTCATTACTTTTCAGATTAAGAATTTACATAAAAATATAAAACAAACGGTAAACTTTGAGAACACAACAGATTGTTACAAAACATCAGTGTGTGGCTGAGAACCTGTAGTGAGCAGTTCCACCAAAGAGACATTTCTCCTCTAATTTCCCCCATTTTTTTTTTTTTTTAAATAACCATTTGAGGCCTAAAGAGTTAAAACTATCTGATATTTACAAAAATTAAAGGATTAGAAAGAAGTAAAAATAAATAAAAGACAAACAGATTTATGAATCAGAACTTAGTTTTTTCTTCCTTCCTCCTGTATTAATCATCTCACGACCCACTGATGTATCAGATCTATGTTGCACTGGGTCGGGAACCACTGCCGTAAACTCCCTGACTGTATATTAACTAGGTAAAACTAGCACCACCTCAAGCAGCTACAACAGTAAAATGCTGTGTAAACATTGATGCCTCTGTATAACTATCCAATAATGTCATTTATAAAAATATATCAGTTAGAGGGGACATTTTGTCACAGAGTGAGTATTTTTACTTTTGATACTTTTAAGTGAAATTTTCTCATAATGCATCTGTGCTTGATAGATATTATTAGAGATATTGAAAGCAGGACTGTTTTTACATTCTTGTTTTGGGGTTTGTACTAAAGGGATAGTTCACTCAAAAATAAAAATTCAGTCATTATCTACTCACCCTCATGCTGATTGAAGGTCAGGTTTATTTTAACACTACTGGAGTTTCACAGGAAAACTGTGTTGCAAAATCTCCCAAACAATTGAAGTAAATGGAGACCTTTCAAATGAAAAAAAAGAAAAAGAAAAAAGTAAGTAAAATGCCTTCATACTGCTCATCTGGTGTCATCCAAGTCTCCTAAAGCCCCAGGGTAAGTAGATAATAACTGAATTTCGTTTTTTGGTGAACTGTCCCTTTAAGAAGATCTGAGCACTTCTTCTACCGCGGTTGATGTCAGTTAAGTTTGAAATCCTCTGATTTAGTAAGTGAAAGTGAACTAAGACAGTGAGAGTGCAGTCCAAAAATGCACCTGCAACACCAGGAAACAAAAGGATCATTATCACAGTATGATGTGAAAACTTTATTGTTATAACAAGATAATTTTCATATTATCACAACATACAAACTTATTATGTTATAACAAGAAACTTCTTGTTATAACAACATACTGTTCATAATCTTATGTCTAAATTTATGTTAGAACTTTAAAACTTGAAATATAATTTATATTGTGACAGAATGGGATATAAATTTTCATTGTTTCATTGGTGTAAAAACTAAACAATACAGTGCTGACTACAGATACAACAATGATTAAGACGGGGACGGGAACAGAATACACAAGGACAGACAGGACAGCAAAAAGACAGAAAAAACTGAATGAATAAATGAATAATGAGGTGTAAACTTTCCCCCTATTTCTCCCTTCTTTTTTTCTCCCTCTTCTTTTAAATGGGGAGATCTAATATGATGGGCATATAGAGAACAATAAAAAGTAAAATATGATCATTTTAATAATAATAAATGAATAACAGTAGTACTGGTAACATTATAATTCATTATAATTATCATCATCAACAGTGTATTGAGGGAGGAAAATAAGGTAAATTATATATAGTTATAAACTAACTGGGGCTCAAATTTGGATCTGTAATGGTGAAATGGTGTAAACATGCAAAAGTGACAGATATTACATGAGAGGTTTTTTTTCTTGTCTCTGTAGGAGGACCTTAAGGCTTGGACTTCAAATATCACCACCTGTATAGCTGAGCACGAGGCCATGGCCAAGTGGGACAAGCCAGGCACCTCATCGATGGACCCCGACCACTCTGAGAGGAAGGAGAAGTCGGAGGGGGACGCGGACGCCAGGTCAGAGAGGTCTGAGCTCGCCGAGGGGGAGGAGAGGTCTGAGAAGGAGAGGTCAGAGAAAGGGGATGGCTCGGAGAAGTTAGACACATCAGAAATCGCCGACAAAATGGAGGGCGGGGCGGGGGGCTCCAGCACGTCCGGAAAGAGCAAATGAGGAGCCCCCCCCTACCTTTTTTTGTGTTTTAACATTACTCACTGACTAAAGGCGTAGGAGGCGGTGGGTGGGAGGGACGGATGGAGAGCATGTGCAGCTAGGTTTGCAGATCCTCAGTCACAGAGCTGGAACACGCTGAGGCCGCGGTCCTTGGACTGACTATTGTTACTGTGACAGACAAATCTCTCAGCCCCTCCCCTTCACCCAGGCAATACATCAGTGCTTGCATTGTGCCACCTGCTGGTAGATAGGAGGTCGGCCCAGACAGACAGACAGACACGCAGACAGACAGACAGACAGACCGACAGAGACAGACAGACTCCAACAACAAGTGGTCCCAGGAATTAGCCACTGTCACGTCCCATTGTTGATCGTTTAATCTCTTGGATTCACAGCATCTTTCTGTATGTATCTTTGACTGATAATATGCTCTGTCCAGCTAGACAAACCCGAGAAGTGGTGAATGAAATGTTTCACAATATTAAAAAAAAAAAAAGAAAAACAGTTTTTTGAAGCAATATACTTTTTTTATTTCTTCTCTTTGTTGAAGAGAGAAAAAGGGAAAAGGAAACAAGAAATAATTGCAAATGCTAACTCTATGATTTGTCACATCCACATAAAGCTTACTCCAGGCAGTTGTGCACCTTAGACACTTGACACATCTGTATACTAATCATAATGACATTTAATCCCATCACACGGCTAGCTTTGAATCATCTTAATATAATGGAATGCTGGTGTTACCCACCTGACTTCATTGGTGTCAATGAATACACATTTCTACAGTTTATTTTCAGTTTTTATTATTATTATTATTATTATTATTATTATTATTATTATTGTTGTTGTTATTATTATTTGTCCACAATGATCCATGTCAAGAAAAGAGCTTTCCATCAAATTCTAATCCATCAATCCGAGGTGTGTTCAAAGTGGCAACGCTCTAAAGCCTATGTGGCACAATGCCTTTGTATACATGACAAAAATCAGAACATTGCATGAAATAGTCTATTAGTGCACCTGTTAAACTTGCCTTTATTTTTATGTTCTTGAAATAATTTGGGCAGTATTGGAATTGCAATAATTTAATGTGAGTGTGGGAGGGAAATGGATTTAGATTTTTATCACGGTCCATTCCTCAAAATCCAGAGGTAAGTTTGACAAAGTAGGGTGAGTGTCTTCTATCCACAGTAAGCATGAGAAGAAAGTTTTTTTTTTGTTTTTTTTTTGACAGAGAAGTGACTACTCCTTGATCTGTAACATGAATTAAGAAGCCAGATGGCCCCTCTGCTGTTTGTACTGTATTACTGCAATTTATTTTCCACTGAATGTACTGACTTCAGCTGTGAAATGTTCAGTCACCACCAGAGTTTGTGGTGCCCCAAAAATTGTAAACCCCCCTGAAGCAGTTTCACTGAGAGTTATCCTCTCTGTACCCTGTGTCTTTCATTTGAAGCTCAAACTGATTAGAAACTCTTCATCAAAGGCAAGTTAAATGTAAAACTGTCATGATCCAAGTCATGAATTGTATATACCTATCTTTGTATGTATACCAATAAATCCTGTGCTCTAATAAAACAATACTCTGAACTGAAAATGGGTAAAACTAAAACATTTGTATTAATCCACAAATAAAAACAATCATCACTCAAATATATTAATGTTTATTACAATTAGGAGTCACTACTAAATATCATAGTGTATATACGTACACCAGTATCTAGTTGTATGAAACACCTTTTACCAGGGAAGAGCAGCAGGACATACTGTAGGTATGCTTGTTGTATTTTTATATGCCTATATTTATTCATATCAGAGTCAGGAGTTGCCCCGCAGCCCCAATAAGAACTTGTTATAATAATAATAATAGCAGATTGAGTAGTCAGTGTGTCTGTGAGAGGTGTGCTAAATTTATATATTAACAGACAAGATAAAAAACATCAACTAGCCTGGGCAGTTCAGTACATGCTGCTCTGGATTATCTAATTATTGGTGACTAAAGTGAAGTGCAGTATGCTGTGATCACAGAGATGAACATGCATTACTCCATTTATTGTTTGTCATGTGTGTCGATTATTTTTACATATGTAAGTACAATTTAATGTCAGTCAAATGTAGCCATTTTGATTCATTCAGTAGGAAGAGGGGGAAACACAGACAGCAGCTGTATTCAGATGTACTTTTCCATTTCCCATCCTATCAAACCGCACCTCAAATATGTAAAAAATAATGACTAATTAACAGTCTTCCTTTCTATAAAAACACCAAAAGTATATCTCAGATGCAGCAGCGGTGTTTGAATTCACTGACTTGAGGACTGTAGTGACAGTCTGCTGCATCTGTCTGTGCTACTGCAGCCTTCAAATTAGCCGAACAAGAATAGATAAGCTATGTTACGATGTGAATGTTATTTTCATTTGTCAGTCACCGTTTTGTTTTTTTTACATAAGTGCCATGTAGTCATGCTGAGTTTGCCGAAAACAGTGGTTCAGGAGAGGAAAAAAAACGATTGGTTCTCGGAACAGTTTGACTTGACACTCATCAGGCAGTGAGCCTGTCATTGCAATACACCTTTTTATCATTGAAAATAGGAGCTATAGTATTTTCATGTGGCTGTAATTGATCCATTGCTCATGGCAGATATTTAGCCCTGCGTCACCATGTGCGTTTTAAGTGTTTGCTTCCCATCACTTTTATGAAACACACAGGGGGACTTTTTTTTTCCACTATGTTATAACAGTAACAGTCAAAAGTTAAAATAGGCAACATAACCGTGACTGAAGAAAAAAAAATATTGTGCAAACTTTGTTTCCTTCATTGATGGTCTTACAAGTGTGTATGTCTTTGTTACTTTACATTACAACTTGCTGCTATGACATTAAATAAACCTCCAAACTTGCTGATGCAAACCTGACGTGGAATTGATGTGGACACACATGCTGGTCACACACACACACACACACACGCACGCACACAGACACCTGATGGAAATAGTTTTTGGTTCTCTTCTCAATCGCACATTCTTGAGACTAACAACCTTTACTGCAGCTCTCTCAGTATCCATGAGTTTGAAGGTGAGGACTCCAGCTGTAAAGACTCTCATCATGAGTTAGCGTTAGCACTGATTAGCACCGACTGCACACAAACAGCTCCATATACTCTATGCTAAAGCCTTGGTGCTTCCAGCCTTATGGAACACACTCTGGAGGTCATACATAAGATATAATAGGGACTTACAGTAGAGTATGACATTGATATGTAAAACACACTCATTAAAATGATGAAAATATCTTTTTTATAAACATCAGTGTGTTCTGTCACATAAGCGCCCCCTGGAGTTAGAGCTGAACTAGCCTTCATACTGACCCTACTGCAGGACTGAACCATTGGTGGAAATCAACTGAAGGGCTGGTATATTTTCCAAACTGTGTCCATGTCAAGGGGTTATTATCTAAATGCTTCAGATCCCTCCCGCTTGCTTCTGTACATACAGTAACAACACAAACATTTTTATGCTGTATTTATGGCTTTCTTATAGCAACTGACGAAAATGCTGAATCTCATCCGAGCTACGTACGTGCACTTTTAAATCAAATGTGAGTGGACATGTGAATAATTTATGTGAGTAAAAATAAAAGGTTTCATGCAACTTTTGTTTTGCACTAAAAGTACAGCCCCATGCACAGTGTGAGACAGTAGTGGTGATGCAGGGTCTATTCTATAATAAAACACAAAAACATACATACATGTATACAGTATTGCACAAATTCTGCACAACTTGATGTATGTTTTAAGAATGTACATTTTAATTATGATTTGTTTATTGAATTGAATAACATCTGCCAATATCTGTCTGTGGAAATATGAAATATGGTATTGTCTCATAAAATCTGTTCATCCCTTGATTTTGCCATTGTCTTTTTTCTCCTCTGTAGGTTTGTGTCGTGGCCAGTGACAGATACTTTATAATGTTACAGTGAGGAAAATATCCTTTGCAAACTGAGAGGAATCTTAATGTACTACAGATGAATTATTGTTGTGCTTTAATTGTCTGACAGACGGCACTCCGGGAGACATGAGGGAAAAATGAGAGGAGGAATTTTTTTATTATTATTTGGTTTGGACTGACTTTATTCTAAACGTTTCAATTTTATAACTGATATTTCATCTTTATTTTTAACATTTCAACTTTATTCTCAACATTTTGACTTTTTTTTTTTTTTTTAACATTTTGACATTCTTGACATTTCTACTTTCTTCTCAACATTCAGACTTTATTCTTAAGTTTTCGACTTTATTCACTACATTTTGATTTTTTTCTTAAGTTTTCGACTTTATTCTTGGCATTTCAACTTTATTTTCAACTTTTACTCTCAACATTTCAACTACATTCTCAAAATGCCAGATTTTTTTAAAAAATCATAATTTTTTTCCCCTTATTCCCTGGCCCTAATTGTATTTTGTATGACTGCACTATAACTATAACAACAGTTTTTGACCAAGATACATGTTGATATACAGTATTTTGCCAGAGTCTCATCATTTGCAGTTACACTGTATCCAGAATTACCCAAAGCAGTGCTACAAATAAAGCCATGTCATAAAATAATTGTTAAAAGACCAAATACTATCACATGCAAATATCTGCAGCTGTCCTAAATCCTGAAGGAGATATGATTACTTTTCTGCTAGTTTGATGAAATGCTTTTACTTGACCAAACTGAGACAAAATTTGCATCTCTTGGTAAAACCTGTGTTAACAGGACTGATTTCCTGCTCTTAGACAGATAAATGTAGGCCCAGATTTAAAGTAGAATTTACACTTAGGCTTCATGTGGAGTTGTGCTCTGTCATTACATTAACATCATAATCTTTTCACAGTTTACTACACAAGATTCTGTACATTTCTGTCAGCTTTATTAGCTACAATTCAGCCCAACCATGAGGGAAAAAAAACAATGTTTACCTTGTACAGGAGTCTGAAAATAAACACTACAGAATCAATGCAAATGTAATCAATACACATGGTAGGACAGATTATGTGATCTGTTGGTGCACTTTGCAGAGAAATGTTGGATCTGAGGAGAAATTATAGACTGGGTTCTACCTGCCTGTCTAATTTCAAAGGTCAGCCATGGAGTCAAATCACAGAAGTCAGAAATCTTTCTAATGTGACTGTCTCATACATTTAATGAATCCCACTCTGTTTCAGAGCAGTCTCAGACTGGAGGACAGTCCCTCTGCTCTGGCATTAAATGCACATGGCACTGTTGACTCAGAATGAATGTTAAGATATTCCATATGTGTTTGGACCTCAAGCTTTACCGCTGTCCTGTCTGTGCTTCATGACTGAAGTGGTGAGAGTGATATCGCCCATCCTCAGGTGAGAGAGCAGGAGGAGCAGAGTTCAAAGAGAATATTCTTCAGCTGTCAGTTCTTAGCCAAAGGACACTGTACTGTAGGAGAGGTGGCAGTGATATGTAAGACAGTGGGATGATACGTAGAAAAAAGATGTGTGCTGAAATTCTGAGGATCTGCCTTTGTGTTGTTTTTGCCTGTAACAGCCACATTGGTGCACAAACTGAGCATATACATACATACATACATTCTATAATAAACACATGCACATTTCTTCACTGCAAGCATTTTTGACTTCAATTATTAAAAATCAGCTACTGTGAATTTCAACTTTAAACATGCTGAGTTTGCTGAAAGCATCAATACATGCAAAACTGCATGTAAACATTAAGATTTTGATATGAAATATTTTTCATGGTTTTCACTATTTCATCTTACACAGTGCATTCATGTCCTTACTGCAACATCACATTGCAAGGACAAAATGAATTTTCTATAAAATTTTAAGACATTCTAATGCATTTTCATTAAACTTTGTGCATCATTGTCAATACTTAAATAATAAAAAATGAGGGATTTCATGATTTTCTCTTCTAACCTTAGGTTAGATGTCAGTTGTGTTCATACATAATGCTGCTTTTTATGGTAAATATTGTAATTGTAACCTAAAACAAAACTGTATTTTACAAATTGTCCACTGTGGCCTGTGAACCTGATTTGTTTTGATAGTACAGGACATTTTAGCCTACATTATAAATAATAAGTGCATTTAAGATGAATTGATATGATTTTTTTTTTTTTTTTTCAGTAAAATGTAAGCACATTTTAAATACTTTTTAAAAGGAGCACCGAAGCCATAAAATTTTGCAGAATTTCTTCCTTAGTCTTTTATTTATTTGGTGACCCAAACAAAATCTCCTGTGACCCACCCATGGGTCACGACCCAGTCTTTGGGAATGACTGGTTTAGTGAGCTATAAATTCCCATTCCCATTCCCATTCTCTTGTTACTCCTTCACTGAACAGACTTTTTCACAGCAGCCATTTTGACATAACATAAGGTGAACATATAGATACAGATAGTTTGTATCTATTAGTTAACACACATGTTATCACTGACACTAAGGTTCCATTACATGTAGGTCAAACAGAGTCAGGATCCTGCTGTTGTGTGTGTTTGCTCACTGGAAAGGCTATATTATATCAATATGGCTGCTGGGGAAAAAAAATCTTTTCCTGTATCTGGAACTTCACGTCACGTGACCTGTACCTCAGCTTGTCAGCTTGTACCTAGGGGCGTGTCTCTGCCTCTCACACTTCACGCGATATTTTTTCCCAGGATGCCGAAGGCATGGCCCGCTCTACTCTGTCTGTGATTGGTTTATCTTGACATCCTTCCCTAAAACAAACCAACCCAAACGACCCAAACCAACGAAGCCAGCGAGTGATAACCAATGACAGTAAGAGTAGGGCGGGTCATGCTTTCGCCGTTCTGGGAAAAAAAATATCGCATACAGCATAGTAGTACGCAGCTACGGAAGCCTCGGAGATTAGGAGCTAGCTACTGAGCTAGTGTTGTGAAAATGGCCAGCTGGGGAAGGGTCGCCGCTGTCTTGAGGAATGTTTTGAGGAGCCCCCAGTCTCTGAAGAGCTTGGCTCTGCGCCGTGCAGTCGGCCCGGGGCTTTTTGGCTGTGTTATCGGGACTGGGGCTATCTGTTATTATAAGTACAGTGCTAACAACAGGACTCTGCCCTTCGTCGTTCATGCTGAGGAACAAAAAGTGAGTACACACCGAACTAACTAATAAAAGTTTCTGACGTCGAAAACAGTCAAATACGTGTGACGACTGTACCTTTGATATCCATGTCTGATTCAGTGATAAGTCATGTGTTGGTATAATTCATGTCATAACGACGCACTTGTATTAATATTTACTGAAAGGGCGTAAATTACTCAGCCAAGAGTCCATATCAACAACTAACGCCCCCCAGCTGTCACTCACTGATACATCACACAGGGAAATAATGCTGTTTATCTTTAATGAGTATTCACATGCAGTAGTGTGACAAGTATTCAAATCAAGTCAAAAGCGACAATACCACACTGTGAAAATACTCCTCTACATGTAAATGTAAATAAAACCAGGAGAGGAAGTAACTAATCACAATCACATTTTAAGTACTTGTATTATTATGAGTAGATTTTCAAGTCAGAACTTTTACCCATACGTAAGTATACATTACAGTATGTAATCTACTTAGTTGCTTTTAAAATCTTAATTCAGTACTGAGTACAATTTGAATTAATATTCAAACCTTTCATCTGTATTTTTGTAGACTAGTGTTTCCCAACCCTGGTCCTCAGAGTTCACTGTCCTGCATGTTTTAGATGTTTTCCTGCTCAAACACACGTGATTCAAATGATCAGCTCATCATCAAGCCTCTGCAGAAGCCTGATAAAAACCTGATTATTTGAATCAGGTGTGTTTGAGTAGGGAAACATCTAAAACATGCAGGACAGTGAGCTCTGAGGACCAGGGTTGAGAAACACTGTTGTAGACAATAAGGTTGTCTGATCGCAAACAGGCCAGTGAAAACCAGGACATATGAATGAAAGACTAAAGTGCTTTTAGTTGAGTACAGATTTTCAGTACTCTGTCCATCACCGTTAAAAACCTTGCTTAAAGCCTCTGCACACCCACACAGGTGTTTCCTGTTAACCTGCGAGATTAGACCTGTGCTCAGGACTGTGTGGGAGTTAAGACTGCAACCGATTGAAATCTTCAACAGCCTCCTGTTAGCTTTGTTATACCCGGTAGAGTGGAAATAAACACACCTTTGTCATTCTTAGCTCATCCTGTGCAGAGGTCTAATCAGCCAGAATAACTGAAAATGCCTCTGGTGGCTTTAAGTGAAAGTATATGTGATGTACTTAAATTATCAGAAGTAAAAGTAGCGATTGTGCATTTTATTGGTGTTTATTGGTGTTTTCTTATTGTATCTGATGTTTTTGGATTAATATTACTGCTGCATTAATTAGGGCTGCAACTAACAGTTATTTTCATATCTGATTTATCAGTCAATTGTTTTATCAATTAATTAAAAGTAGTTTGTTTTGAAATGTCAGAAAATGGTAAAAAAAAACATTGATCAGTGTTTCCAGAAGCCAACATGATGTTCTCCAATGTGTTGTTTCTTACAGCCCAAAGATATTTTCATCATCGATTAATCTGTCGATTGATTAAAATGTCCAAAAATTGTGAAAAATGTTGATCATTGTTTCCTAAAGCTGAAGGTGATGTCCTCAAATGTCTTGTTTTGTCCACAACATCACAATCAGAGAATTTTGACCTTCTTTAAAAATTACTCAAACTAATTAATCGATTATCAAAGTAGTTGACAATTAATTTAATAATTGATTGTTCGATTAATCGTTGCAACTCTGCAGTTTGCTGTCATAGATGAGTGAAAAAACACATTTAAGAAGATGAAATCGGAGATTTTTTGTCTGAAAAAATTACTTGATTAATCAATCATTCAAAATAGCTGGAGATTCATTTAATAATCAGTTTGTCGTTGCAGCTCTAATGTGTATGTTGTATTTTACTGCTGTAGATGTTTCAGTTTGAGCTCATTTCAACTACTGTATATACTGTTAGGTAGTTTAATCTACTGAAATGCTTTATATTCTATTAGGTCATCATATGTTCCTCTGTCCTGTGAGAACCACGTATCTCCAAAATGTTGATGCATTTTCCATCTGATTCAAGAGAGTTTGTAAATACTTTATTTAGCTTAAGAAGTAGTAGAATTTTCTCAACATGCAAAATTATCACAAGCATTCAAAATTTCCAAATTTGCACATAAATGTTTTTTACTGTACAGTAAGAGTATGAAGAAATTGTAATCTGAAAAATAACTAGTAACTATTGCTGTCAGAGGTAGTGCAGTAGTAGTAGTGTAATAAATAGTACAGTGATTTTGAAGGAGCTTAGCTTCATGGTTGCAGGAGGGAGTAGAGTGATAAGGCCTGGGGACTGGTGTTAAAACATAAAAGCAGTCTGGCCTGACAGAGGGCCAAGCTGTTGGATGACTGATTGACATTGTTAATCCTGTAACACTGGTAGTTGTATATGTGTTTATTTACTTGTTTTATACTTTTTCCCTTGTCTTTTTCTCCTAATTTCTCCTATTGAATTTTAACATGTATGAAATCCTCTAAAGAGGAATGTATCCTATATTAACCTGCAGTAAAAAACACTATAAAAAGACAAGTACAGTGATTGCCTCTGAGGTGTGGTGTAGTGGAGTAGATATATAAAGCTGCATAAAATGGAAATACTCAAGTAAAGTACAGGTATCTTGAATTTGTACAGTACTTGATTAAATGTACTTAGTTACTTTCCACCCATTTTCACATAGTTCAGTAGTTCACTGTGATTCTTATGTTTCAGGAAGCCGTTCCAGCTCCCCAGCTGTCTGCCAGAAAGATCCGTTTTAACCAGTTTGCCTCAGTGGTCTACGATCAGGAGCCCTACATGACCCCCAGAGACTTCCTGTACTCCGTGATGCTGGAGAATGTTGACCGTAAGCTGCTCTGAAGTCTAGTCGCTCTATAGTCTCCATCTGCTGATGTGATGAGTATAAGAATGATATGAATGTCACCGATAAACTCTTAACAAGAGGTCTTATTAAAGTCCACTGATTATGTGGAAAAACTGAGCACAATCTAAGTTAGCAATAAAGACTGATATTTGGTACAGCCTTAATTATTTATTATTTATTGTATTGTATTGGAGGTGACTGTATTATCTTATAGGGCTGTGATTAGAGGCTTAATAACAAACATATAACAAAACATTTTTGTTTTTTACGACAGCCATCATGTCAGCAGATAACTTGATTTAACCATAACTACAGATAATCCCCAGAGCTTTATGAATTCTTAATTAGAAAGTCACTGGTAACGTACTTTGGTCTTTATAGTTACAGCCTATTAGCTCTAAAAAATACTTAATCATGGTGACTTCTTTTCCTTCTCCTGTATATGCTACAAGCTGTTGATTGTTCATAGTTTTTCACAGTATAGGCTAATCAGGTACATGAACCATGTAGTAAAAAACAAACAAATGCAGTAACAGTATAAATGCAGTAAAGCTGTGTTGCACATTCACATGCTGTTCTTTTTCTAAGTTTGCTGTTGTCTTATTAACACGTTTCTTTGTTTTCTTGCAGGAAAGCTGCAGAAGAGAATTTTAACACCACAGGTATGTTTACATCATCACGTTGTGCGTAAATAAGTCAAGTTTCTAACTGTGCATGCACTCTAGTTCTCATGTCGTACGTTTTCGCTGTTCTCTGTTTCTTGACGTCTTTGCAGGAGGTTGAAAAAATGCTTGCATCAGCCTCTAAAGCTCAGGCTGGTAACGATCTGTTCAGAACCTTAGGAGACAACGGTGAGTCTTCAGTCACACACAGGACCCTCAAATCTACTATCCTGCTGCTCAGACTGTGTTTAGATGCAGTTATGACTGAAGTTCAGTTCAGTTAGTAACACTGTACCGGCACAGTACTTACTAATACATATGAATGTATTAACCCTAACCCTAATATTTTGGGATTTTACAAATAAATTATGCTGTAATTATTTTCAGTTACTGGGTACGTGTTGTATTATTACAGGGTAAGTATGATCTACTGAGCAATTATTTGTATGTTGGTGAGGAATTTAAAGAGAATTTATAATGCAGTTACTTTTAACTATTGGGTAACTATTCTATTATTATATATTAATTATTAAATAGTAACTACAGGAAATGCAGGCTTTATTCTAAAGCACTGACACTTCTTTCTAGATTCATAAATGCCTCACAAACATACAGATAATCAGTAGATCATAATTACCCTGTAATAATAGAACCACAGTATAATTTCTTTGTAAAATCCAAAACTGTTGTCTCCCTTATTCCGTCTTGTTACCCAGTACCTACATGTATGTATTGGTAAGTACTGTGCTGGTACATCATTATAAAAAATTATACTGTAACTCTGGAGTAATTATGCAGTATGTTGCTGGCTGTAATCCAAAGCATCACCAGATTATGTCTTTTTGAAGCATCAATTCTGGGATCTCTTGTTTCCCATTCACTTAATTTTATCTATGTGACAACAGGAGGAGAACCTCACCTCTGTGTTTGTTTTCAGTCTCAGTCAGTATATTTGTTGGTTATCTTTTCCCAGAATGCCATTTCTTTGTGTCTTGCAGGCTTGATATCCTACACAGAGTATCTGTTCCTGCTGACTATCCTGACCAGTAAGTGGATTCCCAAACCTTGCCTGAGCTGCTGGGCCCTGCAGGGTCTTCCCCGACTCTCACTGATGTTGTGATGAATGGATTTGCCTGTGATTCTGACTCAAGTGTTTGCAATTTCTTCTGAAAGAATGCTGCATTTTCCACACCTGCATATTTCAGTGAAGCTGTACCATTAATCATCAGCTGTTGACCTGATTTGTGTTTTTATTCTGCAACACTGTTTTCCAGGCTGTTGAGAAATGCTACCTGCCCTACTAACCAAGTGTATTGATTTGTGTGAGGATTTCTGTTATATTCAGATTAGGGCTGCCTCCAACTACAGATTTTCCTCATCAACAAACAGTCATTAGTTCAAGACATTAGTTGACTGGTTGTTGCACGCTTATAATATTAATTTAATGTATTTTGGGGTATCAGAAAATGTTTTTAGTTCCAGGGCTGAGAAAGAACGCTATAAATAACAGTGTTAACACTGTGCTACATTACAGAGAAATACAGCACTGTAAAAAAAAAAAGGTGCAGACACAAAGCAAGCCACCTGTTAATGACAATGCTAACGGCTAAAACTTGTTTTGAATGTGTCAGAACAACCAGCAAGGAGACTGAACATTTAGTTTATTTTTTTGGACACAGTAAAACCTCATCCCTGCCCTGTCTCTGTCAGTTTTACCCTGGATAGCACCAAAGATCGACGAGCATGATAAATGAAACCTTCACTGATACTTACCCTACAGATTGGCATTCGCTTTCTCAGCCAGCGTTTGACTAGCTGTTCAGGGGCAGCCCTAATCCAGATAGAGCTGATATAACTGACAGTGCGTTGCTGTTTCAGAGCCGCGTACAGGATTTCACATAGCTTTCAAAATGCTTGATGTTGACGGCAATGAGCATGTGGACAAAAAGGAATTTCTCACGGTAAGTCCTCTGATGTTTCAGATTACTATAATGTTGCAGTAATATTAACCACACAGATTGTCCATACAGAGAAATGTGATTCTGTCTGTTCAAATGTCTGTGTGTGCATTTAAATGTTAAATATTACCACCTTTAATGCTGCGTCAGCACTGATGCTCCCACAGTTTGTAAGTATGGACCCTGGCGGCGTGTGAAGGTGAGGCAGAGCTGCACTGCTAGCTGCTCTAGTCTGTTTTTCATCTGTCATGTGTTTGCATCTCTGCAGCCTGAGTCAGCCCCTCGGTGTACTCCATCACTTGACATTTTAGTGTCTTTTCCAACCAGACTCGTCCTCTGTGAGGACAGGAGGAGGCCTCGGTGTGCTTTTGTAGTCTAGATCAGGCCCAGGCTAGTATGACGCATGACGCATGACGCATGCACCTTGTGTCGTATTTTCATGTTGTGACTTGGTGCAGAAGCACAGAGCATTCAGAATTAAGAGCAGAAGTGCATGGATTCATCTGCAGACACTGTCCGTTGTATGTGACTCAGATGAAGGTAATATCTGTTAGATTGGTAAAATAACCCTCTTTGTGTTTTTTTCCCGTCTTTTTGTTCATTTTTCTGTTAAAGATCAGAGTAGAGGATATATGTTCACATTTTGACATTCAGTTATAAAGTTATTTTTAATTTCTCTGGTGACGTATTAACATTTTTGGATTTTTTGTTTTTGTTTCTGAAGCTGAAGAAAATCATTGGTAAAGTCAAAGTTCCTAAGGACGGCACAGAGGTGGGTATTCACATTTCCTTTAAATGGACAGCTTAGTAATTTGTCCCTTTTTTCAGCATCACTAATCCAGTGTGATGTCTCAGCCTGTCCAGTTTTAATAGTAGTTCATATTGAATGTTTACAGAAACCAGTGGAAGAAGGAGAAAGTGTGAACACGTCACTGCAGGCCTACTTCTTTGGAAAGAAGGGAGAAAAAATGCTGCAGTATCAGGAGTTTCGCAGGTAAAAGTCCTCTGGTCACACACTCACCTGCTGCTCTCAGTCTTCATCATATTCCAGTGATCAGTATCACTCTACATTTTGGATGTAATGGGGGAAAAACACGTAGTTTATATTTTAAGGGATAATTAGGATTGTTTGAAGTGGGGTTGTATGAGGTAGTTAAAGGTAGTCAGTGTGTTCCTCACAGTCGATGGAGTTCAGCACACTGCCAGCTTGGAGGAGCAGCAGGAGTACTGCTGAAGAAGGCTAAGCAGTTTACTGCTGTGGACAGGGTCAGCAGCAAAACAACAGTTTAAAGGTAGAATCAACAGGATTAGTCCAAGCTGTTTGTAAATGCACCAGTTCCAAGCACAGCAAAATAATAAGAAATGCAGGCAGAGGGAGAGGGAGCCGGATTCACGACATCGCAAGTTCATGCGAGAATCCATCTCGTCTGAAGATGTCTGTTTCTGTCTGCACCAAAACTGGTGCAGCCAGTCAGTGTCCAAGGAGGAACTACTGGCAACTACAAGCGTAGTTTTAGGAGTGACAACAGCAAGAAACGTCTATGGTTAGCACAGATGTAGTAGTAGTTATATCAGAACTGGAGAGTATTTCTTCATTAAAAGAACAACACTGAAGGCTTTTCTCCATGGAAAAGATGTTTTCGCTCTTGTTCCGACCGGCTTCAGCAGGAGTTTGATCTGATTGGTTGAAGCCCATTTTAGATGTGATAGACAAATAGTTCATCCAATCACCTGCCGAGTGTTTTTTAAGTGCCTGCCCTTTTCCAAACAGTTTCTAAAGACGACTTCCTAGGTGGTTCTGTGTAACAAATGATCTGGTTGTGTCAGTTTAGCAGAGGGCAGGATCTCTGCAGATACAGCCACCACTACACACTGAGTGATGATTGAAAGAAATTATCTTTATATGAATCTATACATTTTCTTATGGGAAAATATTGCTTTTTTTGCAATTAAAGTTTTTTATTGACTTTCCCATGTTATAAACATTGTAATGCTGCACTACACACTCCAGTAAACCATTGAAAAACAATTAAAAAACAAACAACAGATCTTGGCACTAGACAGTCCTTTACATTTCTTTTTTATGTACTTTAAAAAATGAGACTTCATAAAACTTATCTTGGTAATTATTAGTCCTTGCTATTTTAAATTCAACCATTCATCTAAACAGGCTTTGTCTGACTCCTCCAGTGACAAAGAACAATCCTTGAAACATCTATAAATTTTGCCAGTGCAAATCCAAATTTTAATCAGGATATACCTGGGGCTAGAAGAGACCTGTGTGTAAATTTGCCATGAGCATCTCTAACTGACCACCCTGGGTCAGCCACAATAGTTTTCCAAATATCCTCACCTGTTTTTAAGTTATCTGTACCAGATTTTTCTTAGATTTTCAGTGTACAGAGTGTTTGCCCAGGGCTGAATCTACAAAAATATTCATGGGGTGGTATGGAGACTTTAAGAGGTGGCAGAAAAGTACATATGCAATTTAATCACAAAAACAATCACATATTTGCTGAGAAAAGCAATATTTTAACTCAAATATATTACATAATCTTGGCACATGAGTAAAGCATTGAAAAGAAATGGCTAAATGTGACATTAGAAACTAGTTAATTTTTTTAAATTATTATTATTTCCTAATCTGCACACATTTTTCTTTTTGACATGTGTGCACCTCAGCACTTTTTCCTCTAAATTTTGCTGGTCTTGAGTCTGGACTAGCTATGGATGCCAAACCCAAAACAAGAGAAATCCTGAAGAAAAATATGGAGACTTCAAAAGCTTCTGCTCCAGAGAGGATTTCTTGGGCCAGAAATCGCTCTTTTGATAGTGAAGCTTGAGAGCGTCATGTCTTGCTGCAGTCACTTGCACATTATTCTGTTTATTTTAAAATGAATCAGACAAAAAAATGTATATTAATGTATAAAATGATGATGACTTGCTCTGCAGTGTATTCCACGTTTTCACTTGTGTTTCACTTTGTGAAAGTCTGAGACCAAAATACATGACATTGAGCCAGTCATTCTAAAATACTTTAACACATATTGATAAATCTGAACACTGAACACTCCAGATCTTTGCTGTGTGAACGAGTGATCAGTCCTTTATCTTGTTTATCCTTTACTTTCCCTTTTATTTGACTGACCCCTCTGTTCTTCTTCAGGTTCATGGAGGACCTGCAGGCTGAAGTCCAGGAGATGGAGTTCCTGCAGTTCTCCAAAGGTATGGACACCATGCGAAGAGAAGACTTTGCAGAGTGGCTGCTCCACTACACCAACGAAGAAGACAATGAGGTCTACTGGGAGAACATGAGGAAGAAGATCCCCGCTGGACAGAGCATCACATTTGATGAGTTCAAAGCCTTCTGCCTGTTCACCAACAATCTGGAGGATTTTGCCTTTTCAATGAAACTGATCATTGGATCCAACCGTCCTGTTGGAATGGGTAACACCCCTCACTTAGTTACAGTTTGCTTCATTTTCTCATAACACTGTGCAGTAGATGACTCCATTTCACCCTTGTCTCTTTGCAGCCCAGTTCAAGCGTGCGGTGAGGATCGCCACAGGTCACAATCTGTCTGAGAACGTGCTGGACACTGTGTTTAAACTCTTCGACATGGACGGAGACAACTGCCTGAGCCACAAGGAATTCATTGGTGTGATGAAGGACAGAGTGCTGCGAGGTCTGAAGGTCAGCCTGTCCCTCTAAACCTTTCTTAATATATCTCCAAAAAAAATGACCAATCTTAAAGGAATAGTTCAACTTTTTGGGAAATTAACTCAACTGATTTTTTGTGGAGAGTTAAATAATGATGATTACAACAGCAGCAGTCAGTTAGCTTATCTTAGCATGAAGCATGGCAGCCTTGGGGAGTAACAGGATCATGTAATCTGGATACAAAAAACATAACTGTATTCCATTACAGTTACATATAGAAAAGATGTAATCAGATTACAGGTACCTTTAGTAAAAATGGGGATTATTAGCAGGATAACAATTTTAAAATGAAGAACAATATACTACCATGCAGAGTGCACACAGTTGGAAAAAAGCTGTTACTGATTACATTTTTTAACAGGTAATTAGTAACCGTATCAGTATCATTTTTAAAGTAACACTCCCGACCCTGAAGACTGGAACCATGAAGCAGCTGCACAGATGCAGAACTGTTCCTCTGACAAACCATCTAATTAAGTTGATAACTGACTGCTGATGAAATATGAGACAAAAAAGTGTAGGCACATTTTTCAGATGTACAGTTTGTGGTTTGTGCATTATTCATTACATGCTCTTTAAAGCCATTTGGTTGTACAGACTGGGACTGGGTTGCACCAACAAGTAATTTAATCTAAGATTAGGTCTGATCAGAGTTTAGCAAAACTAGGTTAAAAATAAGTAAATATAGAAATATAGATGCAAGTTAAATATTGTAAGTCTAAATGATAGTTTAGTCAAGATGGAAAAGCCTGCAAAAGTAATAAAAATAAATAAATAAGGACTAGGACCAAATAAGTATAAAAGAGGGGTAAACCAGCTGTTCTGTATTTCCAAATAAAATATTACACTGTTTGCTAGCAACTCAAGAAGTTAGTGACTCATGATGGCTCAGCAGTGAAGCTGTAATTTCTCCTCCTCTGAGAACAAGTTGTTGGTCAAATTAATAACACAATATGACCCAATAATAGATTAAATAAACAGACAACAGAAACTCAACTGGGTCGTGTCTGTCCCTCAAGCAATTTGATTATTTTACTCAGTCCATCTAAAAGAAAGCAGTTATTTTAAAAGTGAAACTTCTCTAAGTACAAATTTAAAGTAAAGCATTTAGAGTTTCACAGTGAATCCTGGTCTGATGTGATGAACCTGCTCCTGTCCTCAGGTTCAGCATCAGACCGGCATCTCTGGCTACTGGAAGTGTGTGAAGAGAGAGACCCTGAAGGCAGCTCAGGAGGCACTGGGGGACACTGGGTGTCCCATCTGACCCACCTTGACGCTCCAGGACAGACTGATGGACGACCGCTCAGACCACTGCTCACCCGGGTTTCTTATAATCAAATAAGTATAAATATGGTGTGAACAAGATTATAAATGTAACCATGTGTGAGAAAACAAAGGATTTACACCACTATCTTGTGTACAAATGACATGTTTACAGATCAATAATGTGTTGACTGAGATTAGTTTAAAGGGTAACTCCAGTATTTTTAATACCAGGCCCTATTTTTTTTTAAATTTTCTTTTACATATTTTGGGGTCTAAATGACTGTGTACAAAAATGCTTTGGAATTGGTCCAGTAGATCTATGACTGAACCACTTCCAAAACTTTTTGTATTTATTATTCATGTAGACCCTAAAATATGTTTTAAAAAAAAGGTTTAAGAAATACCAGAATTGCCCTTTAAGAACTGGTTATGGTGTTTACAATATATTTTTTTCTATATTTTGGTGAAGTGTGCTGGCCTTTGTGCTCAATCACATTATACATTTTATATCAGAACCATCACTTTGAAATTAATGTTGCACCTTTACACACTTTGTCGTTCACAGGCAGTGAATTTACAAAAGTGTGGTTCAAGGAACATTTGGTAAAGCACATTTTCAAGGGCTTCTACACTATCTGGTGTGGGTTTTTCATGTTTTTCTCAAAATATTTATCAAAGTTTTATAAAAAAAAAAAATACATTTCAATAATGTGCTGAAGTTCACAGAATAAACCAGCTCTAACTAATAACTATTTTGTCATTTATTGTAGAATTGACCTGTTCAGATCACATGAGTATGTGGGTTAACCATTGAAGATTGTGGTGCTAATTATCTTACCATACATAGAATTCAAAAAGTAAATAGACAAAACAAGCTTACTTCTGTGATAGATGAACAAATTAGTGACTGATGCCAAGGTTATCAGTGAATACAGCATACACAGCTACAATACAATAAAATTACATTGAGCATGAAGCCATCTTTGGTCTTCTTATCACTATAAACAAATACATATAAATTTGTATTGTATCAAAAATAGAAATTACATAGCCATATTGAAAGTAAATTCACATTTTTGACATACAATATAAGGAGATTACCTAAGAGACATATTGTGGGATTACATTTTTTCAATCCTTGGCTTTAAGGACCCAATGGTTTTGCCACATTTTGAACATTCATTTGTTTTTGAAGAATTGCATGATTCTGTCAAACCATCTATCAATGTCGCTGTCGTCCACCTGTGTAGGACAGTATGCAACGTAAAGAACAAAAACACAAATGAAAGACAAAATAGATTGTCATTCTTAAAACAAGCGTGTGCTTTCTATCCTGGGCTTTGAGGACGAGGCCTGATGAGGAGAGAGAGACGGAGAGAGAGAGAGAGAGAGAGAGACTCAACATTCGGTGGTGATGTAGCAGCCCACCTCACAGGTGAGCTCCGCCCTGACGCACGGACATGTCCCTCTTCTCCAAACTGAGTCCTGTTGTGTCTTTAGTTAACGGTGTTTGTGTAGCTGTCCTCCTGCGGTTCAGAGTTTTTCTCTTCTCAGAGGCACACATGATGAACTGCAGCCAAAGTGGACCTCTGCTTGAGATAATAGGGAAGTGCTTTCAAAGTGTTTGATCCACTGTGGACAAAGAAGAGACACGTGTGTCAGGATCTGGGAACATTTGAAACAAACCATACAGCAACAATGGGTAGCTGGGAGGGTTAATGTATTCTGACATAGTTACTAATTACTTGTTAAAAATGTAGTTAGTAAAATGATCCAAGTATCATAATATTAAAGTAATGTAACTTCATTATCTTCTGTTACTTCTGGATTACCTCAATATAAAATATGGTGAAACTGTTCAGCCTGATAAAGTGTTTTGAAGGTTGCAACTAACAATTATTTTCATCATCAGTTCTTTTCTCAATCAATTCGTTTTTTGGTCCATGAAATGTCAAAATGGTGAAAAATATTGATTAAAGCTCAACATGTTGTTCAACTTAAAAATATTCAGTTTACTGTCAGAGAGGAGTAAAGAAACCAGAAAATATTGACATTTAAGAAGCTGAAATCAGAGAATTTGGACTTTTTTAAATTTAAAAAATGACTCAAAATGATTAATCGATCATCAAAATAAACACAGATTAATTTAGTAATCGATAAACAATAGATTAATTGTTGCAGCTTTAAGTGTTTTAGGCCATGATCATGAATTGGCAGCTGTGTGTGCATTGTGTATGGTAGTATATTGTTCTTTATTTCAAAATTGTAATCCTGCTAATAATTCCCATTTTTACTAAATGTATCTGTAATCTGCATCTGTGTGGAAGAGTCTAAAAATAATACTGAATTTCCCTAATGGTCCTCAGAAAGCATCAAAAGTCTTTTAACTAACAGAGGCTGTAAATATTTTTTCTTGGCTGCCAAAGACAATGACACTAGTTCTAAGTTGTTAAGTTTAAAAGAAAAATATATGATCTAAAGCCCCTGGTGAGTAAGGATTCCAGAAATTACAGTTGAAAATTAAATGATCATTGTAATCAGCAGAGACGGTAGCTGCTGATGTTGGATGGCGTCTCACTCTGTGCTTACATGTTTATTGGATGGATGATTTTGTCTGTGCCCCAAATACATAATGAGTTATTTAAAAATATATATATTTAATAATAATCAAAAGGGAAGGATTTTGCAGCTCTATTAATGATCATGTGCAAAAAGCATGGATTCTCTATAGAGTGTTAAGTGTTTTTAGCAGATCTATACGTTGCAGAGGAGACATGACAGTGTGTGGATCATCACTGTAATCTGTTTTAACACGCACTGTAATCACGGCATGAGGAACACATTTCTCACGTGAGTTACAGTGTGAACAACTGACGAGCTAAAGTTAGCAGACATAATGTTTCTTTGTGGCACACAGTTATGTACACTGCTAATTCTCCACTGTAATTTTGCTCTACAGCCACTATGACACTGAGCCTCTCTTATCCACCAGAATCTGCCACTGAAAGACACATTTAGTCTGTGGGAGCCTGAATTATACTGAGCACTGTGATGAACCCATCGTTTTGTCTGTCTTTACACATGCAGGGTGCAGTTCTTCTCGTGGCAGCTATAATCTGACCACACTGCTGCCAAAGATACTCGAGGCTTTCTTTGCTTTTGATTATCGTGTTACATAGTTTTGAAAGACCAAAGGAAGAAACTGGGACCCAACCGATATAGTGCTGATATTGGCCTGTCACAGCTCCATCAGGCGGTATCGGATCTGCATATTCGCTGTCCAATATGTGCCGATGAAAACTTTTTTTTCTTCCACTGAACATAATGCATACTGCTGTTCTTATTTGTCACTTTATAGGAAGCATTCTATTTACCAACCAATAAGTATGAGCTACTTAATGTCTGATTTTACAGATCATGTGAAAGCATTTAATTTTAATTCTTAGGCTAAATGCTCTATTAAAGCTAAAGTAACTAAACTAAAAAAAACTAAATGAATATTTGAAGAGTCAGAGCTATTGTTTGTTTTTGTTGTCATAGTGATGTCACTTAGATTTGGTTCAGTCAGAGCTGTGGACTGTTAAACTATCCATCTTTGCTGTTTCTTTTACCCTCAGGTGAAGTTATGAACTTCTTCTGAAAATACAAAAATTAGAAATTTTCTTATCAGTATCAGCAATGACAAGCAGGTAATTATATCAGCTGAAAAAATCCTCTTGTTCAAACTGTTCTGTCAGTTTTAAAATGTGATGTTTTTGGCTGATGACTAAATGATGACATCCTGACCCTCCCCACCATCTTACCATTCACCACGACAGGATGGAGACGTCAAGGGTCGTTCTCCTTCTTTACTGTCACGTCTCCATCTCCGGCCAAGATGGTTGAGATCTCTCCCTGCATGAAGGCCCAAGGCACGGTGGATCCAGCCAGGGGACAGCGCTCTCCACTGGGGCAGTACACCTCGCCGCCTTGACCTTGGCTGCGGATGAACCCTCGGGTGCACGGGAAGCAGAACTTGTGGTGTGGGACAGAGGGACACTGGACGAAGTGAGTGTCCTCCAGGCGCTCTCGGCAGAGGGTGCAGCAGAGCAGGGTGCCCTGGGCGCTGCTTGTGGACTCCCCGGTGCTGGTGTTGCTGCTCGGACCCACCTGCCCCAAGGATGCCTGGGAGACTGAGGTGGAGGCAGTGGAGGGGCTGCTGCTGGTGGGGCGTCCAGCAGAGGAGTGGGCTGTGGACATGCTGGGGCTGTCTCTGGCCATCTGGCTGGAGCTCAGGCTGTCTGCAACTCCCATGAGAGCTGAGATCGGCGAGGGCTGGCTGTGTAGACGGGGTGGCCCCTCTTGAGGGGCGGCCATGCCAGGAAGAGGCTCCATGCCTGAGTACGCACCTCGGGGCCAGGGCTCTCTCCCTGGGTGGTCAGGTCTCCCTTCACTCTCACCGTTCTCAGAGCCCGGAGAAGCCTTACGGCGCCGGGTTGTGCTCTTCCCCGGTACAGCGCGCCCAGCTGCTGCTATAGGCAACCCTGCATCTGGCTGTGGCAGAACCTCTGGGATGGGGGGCTCCTTAAACATCCGCACACCATCATTCAACAGCTCAGACAGCACACGCCAGTCTCCTGTGCCCTGACGTTTCTCATACTCCACGTAACGCAGCCCAGAATTCACCGCTTTACCTGCGTCTTTGGCCGAGTCGCGGAACATCTGTCTGACCAGGTCTGGAACACCCGCGAAGATCATTCCAGAGCCAGCGGGGTACTCCACAAATACCTTCAACTCAAACTCTGGAGTTGAGCTGGCATCGAAGGCCAGGACGCGACCCATCAGGTTGTGGTCTTTCCTGAAGCGCACATTAAAGGGGACGCAGCTGCTGAGAGCTACAAGCACGTCCCGGACTGCTTTGGGACGGTTCGGCCAGCCTTCGACCCTGCTGCGAGCCACCTCGTTCAGTTCAGCCATCACTTCATTGTTCCTCCACACTGCAGGGTCTATACCCACCAGAGCTGAGGTGCTGGCCCCCACACCTAGAGACACAGCCTGTCTCCTGCCTGCATCACCCATGATGGGGCCAGCTGAGACTGCAATAGGTGTGGCCCCGGCCCTGGAGCCTGATAGTGGGGCTAAAAGCCCATGAGGGGCTGGTACTAACCCCTGAGCTATCAAGGCCTGGGATATAGTGCCATGAAGACTAGGAACTGCCCCCACTATAGCCCGCCGGGTGTTCGGGCTCTGTCTGCTGCCCTCTGACAGGGCCACATCTTCAGCTCTGTGCAAGCCGTTGGGGAGGCGAGAAGACACCCCATACTCACCCCTCCCCCTATCCAGACGCTCTCCATGCTGCCGCCCCGCTTCAATGGGCCCGGCAGAGCTGGGTTTCCCCTGCTGTGGACCGGGGGACCTGCCGTCCAACACTCCGTGCGTGCTCTTCAGCTGCCTGGCAGTCTCGATGAGGAGCTCTATTCTGTCCGCCCCGTCGTAGTTCACACACCCCCGGCACACAGCCTCGCTGAACTCCCACAGCATGGCCCAGGGCATCTTGGGCAGATCGCAGAGGTAGCACCACTGCCGTCTGGAGGAAGACTGCGAGGCGGAGGACATGTTGTTTACAGGCCCTCGACCAAACTTTCTTCGGGAGGCCTACACGTTACGGTCTGCGTTAACAGCTATTCTTCAGTTCTCGGACACCAGTCGCCACATGGCGCGCATTTTACGACGGAAATTAAACGAAAACGAGGCTCAAAACGCGACTGTTGACGACAGCATTTAAAACTTAGCGACGTCTTCTTTCTCGGTTTGTTCGTGTCGGTCTGTGTGGAAGGAAGTAAAATGTCATAAGACACCGGAAACACCTACGCGACGCAGGCGCTGGGCACTATGGGAGATGTAGTCTTATTTTTTAAATGCTTTTTTTCTTTACCATTAGAGGAGCAGCACTGTGCAAACAGTCGGGAGATAAATATATTGAGAACAGGTAAAGCAGACTGGTTATAAAATTAATCAAACCGGAAATTTGGCAGTATTTTATGGGCTGTTCTACGAATAATATTTCTTAATATACTTTATTTTTTGGTGTGTCATTAGCAGATAAATGACCTGATGATCAGTGTTTTACTTATTATTATTTAAACCCTGCCCGTCTTCTTTGGTTGCTAATGAAGGGATAGTTCACCCAAAAATGAAAATTCAGTTATTATCTACTCACCCTCATGCCAATTGTGGCTGGGTTTATTTTGTTAGTCCGCTCAAATAATGTAAGTCAATGGTGACCAGTTTTCAAACGTAAAAAAACAAAACAAAAAACAAATAAACAGAAAAAACAGAATAATAACCTAAAATGCTTCCATACTGCTTGTCTGATGTAATCCAAGTATCCAATCCTAGTTTTTCCTCAATGTTGATTGACTGTTTTAATGGGACATGACA
The DNA here is from genome assembly GCF_056507025.1 of Lutjanus erythropterus. NCBI lineage: Eukaryota > Metazoa > Chordata > Actinopteri > Lutjaniformes > Lutjanidae > Lutjanus > Lutjanus erythropterus. Next base: position 6,690,038 of record NC_139327.1, read on the forward strand.
ACAGGACTACAGTATACTCTATGCTTTTTCTGGACATGATATGACATGATGACTACAGAAATGTTATTTACACCATGTTTTAGCCTGAATATTCACTGTAGATCTTTAGCTTGGAGCTACATTCACATGCACATGCACACTGTCTGAACTGGGGGTGTGTGGTGTGACTGTGCAAACAGCATGTTGGGACGTAGTATGGAGGCATTTTATGTTTGTTTTTTTTCCAGTTGTTTTTTACACTTGAACACTGGTCACCACTCAGTAGTTTACATTTTATTATGCTTTAAAAAATCTGACTTTTGTCTTTGTGTTTGTACATCCCTTGTTTGAACAGTAAACAGTAAAAACTGTGCTGTCCAGAAGAATGCATAGACAAGATGGACATCCAATAGACATTTCCACTGTAACCATACTGATATGAAATCAGATGGTTTAACACAGGTGTTAATACTGAATGAGAGCCTGTTCCATTTAGTGCAGCAAAGCTGGAAACACCACATTTTCAAAGTCCCATAATTTCATGGTAACTAGGGAGTAAGTACCATGTAATATATTTGAAATTCCTAAGAAACGTCCAATATACTACTTTACAATTACCACCCAAAACATGAAAACAGTACTAATTATCACATACTTACGCATGAAATCTGTGGGTAATTTTGCAACAAATTTAAAATATATTACTTGATAATTACTACCTATTTACCTAAGTGACTTCTTTTTCAGCAGAACACTTGGAAAAATGTGATGTTACAAGAACACCATAAATGTATAAAGGCCTTCAACAAATAATCCAAGCAATAGTAACAACACTAAATATATTGTGGTCAGTAATTAAGTCTTTCATCTTCAGTAATGTATTTCAGCTGTGCTGTTTATAACTCACAAGCTTAATGCTAAAGAATTAAAATATTAGGATATATATGTAGTGAAAAAAAGTCAACTATCCATTCTTTAAATATTACTTTAATTTAGTACCTGTGATTACAAACCATGTTAATGAAAATAATGCAGTGTAGGTCTGTGTACATGGAATTACTACAGATGATGCTTAATGTGGGGCTGGGGTCTTCTCCTTATGCTGGCATGTAGGAAATGAAACTGAGAACTTTAAGCAATTCCAGCCAGAGTAATATTCACAGTATTGTTTACTACAAAAAGTGACAGCTGACACTGAAATCTTGATAGTGACAGATGAGTTCAGATAACCATCCTTCAATCTTCATGATAATCTTCTATAGTCCAGGTATCAACATGTGGAAGGCAACTTCATCACTTCAATACAAGTACAGATATGTCATCCAGAAACCTAATGCTGCTTCTCTCTTGCTCATAAATGTTGTTTTTATTTCCTCATGAAAGGACATGGATGTCTGTCAAGAGTGAAGAAATGATGAAAGATACAATACAAACCATCTCTGAAGATGTGACCTCTGGTTATATCAGTATTAACATTATTATTATTATTATTATTATTACTGTTCACTTGATTTAAAATCAAAAACTGAGGTCAATATTGAAATGTTATTAATGTAGTGGGGGTTATTCAAATCTAGTGTTGTTGTGAACATACAAAATAAACAACTGATTGAAACACATGGTAAAAGTCAAATAAATCATACAAAATCATAGTTTAAGTAACATGTTCTAAACCACATCAATCCTAGTTTTTCTCAATATTGATTGACTGTTATAATGGGACATGACAACAGAACTACAGTATACTCTATGCAAAGACACAAAACATTACAAATAGCTTGAGAGGAGAGTATTTAGTTGGCATGGTGTGTGGTTGAGAAACACAGTTTCAGTGTGTAAGGGTAAGGCCCACCTGAAAGAGAAAAAAAAAAAGACAAATCACAGTAAATGTACAGTAAAAAATAAAAGTGACACAGCAAGATTTGAAAAACAAAGCTGGTATATGAATATAATGAGATGAGCACTTACTAGGGTTTTTCATCTGGTAATGGTTCATCATAGCTAGAGCTTCCATGGCATCATTGATGGATTCCCACTCCAGAAGGCCAGAGGAACTTCGCTCACCTTTTGTGCCACACAAGATAAAGGATATGTAATGATGTGTTAATGAAGTGAACTAAACAGAAATGTTTTTTTGTTTGTTTGGTGAAAACTGGTGACAATTTCCTGTGAAACTCCAGGACTAAAAAACTAAACCCAACTTACAGTTGGAATAAGGGTGAGTAGATAATGATTGAAATTTCTTTTTTGGGGGGACTATCCCTGTAAGTCAAAGTGAACTCATGTAAAAATGAGAATTCTGTCCTTTCTTCTTACATTATCATTAAATGTAATACAAGGACAAAGATATTTATGATGCTAAAACCAATGAAACATGTTCTGTCTTTCAAATTCCACTTTTAAGCAAGTGAAAAATTAATTTGGATCCCATTTTTAAATTACTTCATTAGCAAATAGCACACTGCATTTGGGAGAAGAGCAGGGGTTTTGCTTTGATCTACCCGTCATGTGGATCAGTTTAAAAGCTAAATGCAATACTTTGCTGGAAACTTGTCTGTTGCTATAGGAACTGTAATGTGCACATACGGACTATGCCTTCTGTGTATGCCATAATTATAAAATTAGACATAAAGCCTGTCATCATTAATTTAATGATCTATTATTACCTGCTGTCAGGTGTATTGGCCGTATATATTCACATGCAGGTTTATGTTGTGTCCAAGGGAACATCCTCATTTATTCTGTCCTCTACCTCTAAGTTCCCCTTAACCTCTCCTCCTGTCCTGTTGCACTCATCTATTGCATGTGCACTCAAATATACACAGGTGGATTATTTACACAGTTATCTGAAGTTATTAATGTTTGCTGAATCTGACACAATATGTTCGTATGGGCCCCTCCTACAAACAGAAGTAAGAGAAATTTAAGAATACAAAAATGTTCTTGCTTGTGTAGAAATTGTTTGCTTTTGTTAAATTCTTACACACACCTACCTTCCCACTCATTACAGAATAATTAGTAACTCATTACTCACTCTTTCCAGTGAAAAGTTTCACACTTGTAGGGCTCTTAATTCCCAGTTCATCGCAGACCTAGAAGGTAAGACCAGATTCAGTGAAGAAACTTTGGTTTGTGGGAAATCTGCACTTGAGTTGGATCTTTGGCGGTTGTTCTGACCTGGTTGAAGATCTCTACAGAGATATCTGGTTGTGCGTTAAAGAAATGCAGGACGTTACTGGGGTGCTGGATTCTGTTCTTGGCTGCCTGCTCTGGGGAGGTGAAGCGGTTGTTGCGGGATCCGTGGAAATCTTTGAAGCTGCTGGTGTTGTCCTCTAACTGGTAGCACTGGCCTGGCACAATGGCCTGCTGCTTGGACACACTGCCGAGGACACAGGACAAGAGATCTTAAATTTCTATAATCTAAACTTTTTTTAATGCTCATGCCAGGGATCTGCCAACCTTTTCAATCAAACGAGTCATTTTTGAGCAAAAAGAAAAATAATCTGTCTGGAGCTGCAACTATGAAATTCTCTTTTCCCTGTAGACTTTTCTTTTTGGCTTATGGAGATTCAAGAAGACTAGTCACCATCAAAATTTAGAGAAAAAGGCACCAAGTCATAAATGTAGGCTATGATGCCCATTTTAGTTGATGAAACAGTCAAACTTTCTTTATTTGATGTATAGGCTACAAGATTTCAAGGCAACGTACTGCAATAGATTTGAGTTTTGAGCCCAACTCAAACTCGTATGTTTTGAAATAAACTTTAAAAAGTTTTGTCAACCTATAATCTTTAGTTGAGATAATTTATTGTTCTTCTTTAAATGAACTGCAATCTTTGAGTTTTAGACAGAAATTTTATTCCAAAATTTGGTTGCAGTGAACTATGAACCTGATTTGTCATTATTTTGGTGTCTGTAAATTAAATGGTTCTAATTGAAAATATTAACATTTTAACCATCATTCACTTTCACCTAAATGTTTTAAATAAATTTTTTGGGGAATTCTAAAACTCAAACATTTAAGTTAATTTAAAGAAAAAAGTAAATTATCTCAACAAAATATAAGTAGTTGATAAAACTTTTTCAAATCTCAGAAATCTATTGCAGTATGTTGCCTTTTTTTTTTTCATAGACCTACAACAATGATAAATGAGAAGTAAATGTAAAAAAAGAAAAAAAAGAAAAAACGAAAGGTTATTAATTTCAAGCTCTTACCAAACGTTGAGTTTCTGTCCAAAAAGGAAGTTGTTGTTGAGGTGAGTGATGGCCCTGTCCACAGAGTAACAGTCTCCCATCTCCACCATAGCTGCTCCAGGCTTACTCTTCATGAACTTAATCTGAAGGGGAAAAAAAATCCAGCTGACTCACACAAACAACTAGGGCTACAAGAAACACTTTTTTTTTTACTATTATTGTTGTTGATTAATCTGTCAGGTGAGTGGTCAAGTTATGAATCTAAATGTTACAAAATAGAAAAAGATTTGCATTCACAATTTCTCAGAGGTCACAGCAATGTGTAATATTTAATGCCCCCAGTGTTTGGTTAGCATCATGTCACTCACCCTCTCTACGTTGCCGTACAGGCAGAAGATGTTGAAGACTTTGTCAGCGTTGATCTTAGACGGCTCAAGGCCATATACCATGAGAACCGGAGAGTCAGCGTGAGGACCGTACTCAGGGGGTGGTGGTCCATATCCAGGGCCATAGCGCTGGCTACCACGCCCACGTCCACCCATTCCTGGCCCCATGCGGTGGGGAGGAGGGGGACCATAACTGTCGTCATTGTAGCCATGATAACCTCCTTGAGGCCCACCTTGATTAGAGTAAAGGACACGCACGGCACAGATTGAGTAAAAAAAAAAATGAGATCCATTCTTCTAAATTGTGGAACATGTCTTAATTAGATATTTACCATAATCAGGTGGATGGTCTCCCAGCAGAGCAGGCTGCCTCTGGCGTTTGTTGGGATTGGCATTGGGATCTAAAATGGTAAAATAAAAGTTGCCTATCACACAGCTTCTTTGCTAAATGTGACAAACAGGTTCCTTACATGGCCTACTACTGTATGTGCTAAGGGACAAGGCTGTGATTGACATGCAACAGAGGGATATCTGACATCTTAGGTGTTAAAAAAAAGTCTGCAGGCTCTACTTTACTAATCTAACACGTGACATAATGGAGATTTTTTTTTAAACAGTGATTTTGAAATACAGCTCCCATTATCAGCCATTCTAGTACAAACACACACACACACACCTTGTGAATTGTTCCAATTGCCATCACCATCAGCATCTGTGCAGGTACACATACACACACGTCAAATCCAAATGATCATGAAAAAAAGTAGAAATTTGGCAAAACTGTATTAATACATTTCTTTACATCCTGGGCAATTATATGGAAAAGAAACATTCAAGCAGAAGATCAAAGTGAAAATGTGCATCAGTGCTATGAGCAGCACCTGCAATCTAAACATGTTTTATTGAAAACTAGGAGAACTACACAGTTATTACAAACCAGCAGAAGACACAGGTGTAACATCAGAGGTGAATAGACATCAGGACTTATGAACTGACTAGATTACATTGTGGAAGGGGAAAAAAATAACACTGAATTGTCAACTAGCTTAAATTAATCAACAAAAAAGTAAGTATTAACATTCTTCATAATGGTCCATTTTTGTTTTAACGAAGCTCAATTCAACATTATGAAGGGGTGAGTTCTCTGCACCAAAAGATGTTTTGTAGGGGTTAATTTATTATGAATACAGTATTTGATGTTCTCATATAAAATCAAATTATGTAGCAATAAATGTTTAACTCTAAAGTTAAAGTACAGATATAAAAATAAAGCTAGTTTTCACTCAGGGCTGTAGGCAGTGAGGATTTCAGATCTGTCCATCAATGCTGACTCTCCAGGAGTTATGTGCCCTTAAATGTTTCTTGTGATGCTTTTTCCAAACATGTCATCTTACATTACTTTTGAAAGATGCAGTTCTGCTATAATCAAAATAACCACATTATTAAGTGATGTATTGACAGGGAGAGGCCGACACTACTACTACCACTACCACTGTGTGTTGGCAGCTTCGGAAAATGGATTACAATGACCTGTTACTGCTGTATGTTGCACAGAGAAAGAAAGACCACAAGGATATGTGTTCAAAAAATTCTTCAGAGATGAGGAATCGGTAAAACCCAACACTGTTAGATGAGTTATATTTATACTTTCGTATAAGTCAACATCAATTTGATATTATCACAGAGGACATCAGGAGGGACCAAACAAACCTGAGACTCCCATCAGTGTGAAAGAATGTTTGCAGCATGTCTCAGATAAAATAACATTTTTAAGTGTAATCTGCACTCTAATATTAAATTTTGAGCATTTAATATGTTGTAGGCTATATCCTGTAAATTTGGGTGGATTTTGATTGGTAGTGTCGCTCTAACAATGATCACACAGATATTGTTCACCAAAGTTGTTACAACTGTGGCATGGACTCAGCCATCCACTTGATTTAGAATGATTTTTTTATGTGATATGTTTATAGTTGTTGTTCTAGTTCTCTAGTTGTTCTTGTTCTTGCAGGCCTACAGCAAACAGATTTTCTTAGTGTCACCCAAACCTATTTCACATCTGTTAGATGAAATAGGATTGTTATTTTGGTTAGTTAGCTTATGATATCAAAGCTATTCTACATCTGTTGCATAAAACACAACACACTTACTATCCCCTCAAAAAACCTTAAATCTAACCTAAATATTTATCTACAGAATATTTATAATATGCAGATACTGCAAGTACAGTTACATGGACAATGGAGGACACTGCATTGAATCGTACTGAAAAAGATGTGACATTAATCATTCTAAATTTTTTAACCTTGAATTGCAGATTGCTAACTGAATGCACAGCTAAATACACACACCAATAGGTAATACAAGGGGAGATCAATGGGACTAGTTACCAAATGGGGACCTTTAATTACAAGCACCACAACCCATTATGTGTGGAATTTTGCATTATAAATACATTCTGAATATAGCAAATTCTATTATTTTAGTTCAACACAATGTGAATAGAAATAACACCTTTACTTTGTTTAATTATGTTCCCTTAAAGGAGCAATCAAAACCTCCTGTGGTTATGCCATTATAATGTGTCACCACCAGGTGTGGCAGCAACCTTAGAGTACTAAACAAATAAAAACAACCAGCACTAAAACAAAAATCTACATCTGTAAAATAAAATCCCTCCTTTACAACTGACAATATTAACTGCTACAGTACAGTCCCAACCCAACACTCTCTGAAAAGAACTAAGTTTCGCTTAGATGTCAAAGAATTGTAAACTACCCATTCCTTCAGACACTACAGTGCTTCGTAATGTAATCAGACAGCTATTAATGTAGCAAATCCTTAGAATACGTTAAATAATTTATGAACAGAAAGTTGCCAAGAGAATTCAGATCCAGACTGTCAATTGCATTGCTCAATTGGCGCAACTATGTGCATACTGTATTTCATATTGTAGTGTCAACATGAGGACTCAGAAATTTAAGATAACAGTCATGTTGGTTTAGTTTCACAGTAACTTTTAACCATTAAGTCAGATTATTCATTCATTTCTGTCAAGTACTTACAGCACCACACATGGAGCATGGGACACAGTGGGCAGGTAGGGGGCAGTCTTCAGCAAGGATGCTACCTGCCAACCTCTTGACTCCAGCCTCAACTCATTCTCCCTCTGCAGTCTTTTCCTCCTTCTTTCCTTTCTTGCATCCCCACCACCAGAGAGAAAAGTACATCCACACATCCGTGCTTGGCTTTTGACTTGCTGCCGGTTTTGTTTTCAAAGTTGCTATTAGAGGCTCATTTCCAGCTTACCGTGCTCTGACCACAAAGCAGGACATTTGCACCGTTTGAGAGTGGGCTGTCTGTCCACAGAAACACTGAGCCAAACCTGCATCACACGGGAGGCGTTAAAGGCATCACTATGGGCCAGTGCAAAAAAAGGGAAAATGAAACAACGCAGAAACAACACAAGAACAGCACAGAGAGAAGGAGGGAAATGGGGAGGAAGGTACAGGGGAAAAAACAGAACACCAGAGTCCATAAATGTAGAAAGCTTTAGGAAAGGATTTTGAATCTGGTTGCGTCTGTGCTTGTATGCTTGAAAGGTGTTTGATGATGCTTGTGTCTTCGTAGGCCCCCCCGTGGATATTTCTTCTCATGTAAGAATGGACGCTCACATGATGCTTGCTTATTTGGATTAATAGCTGTCGGCCACTTGCAAAATGAAAAGGCATCTAGTGCTTGACAATCTGGAATATCTGCGTGACGATGTGCTGTCATGGCGGTTCAGCTGTGTGTTGCCGTGGATATTCAGCTCGTTGTGTTGTCATGTTGTGTTCGGCACAGGAAGGTGGAGACGAGCTGTATTAGCGTCTGAGAAAGAGAATGGCCTCTCTCGTTTTGTTTACTGCCCCAGTATGTGGTGTCATCTGTTCCCTGGTTGGGCTGAGTGTGTCTGAAAACTCCTCTGTTGCTCCCTGTGGTTGTGTTATGGCAGGCACATCCCAAGGGCTAGGAGGCGTGGCCGCCAACGGCCACACACCTGACTCCCGCCCCCATCATCAATGTGTTGTGACTCCTCAGGGCTCTGCAGATGAGATGTGCTGTACTGGTAAAGAGGTGGTGGTAGATGCTTATCAAGCTATCAGTCTGTGATGGATATGCGAGGTGTCTGTTCGAGTGGCCTTGAAGTATTTCTGTCCCTCAAACTGAAATGGTGGCTACTGTCCACCACCAAAAGTAAAATGGACTCCAATGTCAGGTGGTGGAGATAGGGGTGATGATGGACTTGGAATACGGAAGTACTGAGTTGAGGTTGTGTTCCGGTATTTTTTGCCCCACTGTGTCCGATGTATGCCACAGAGCAGATTTACATGAGTTGTGGCTGTGGGTGCTGTTATACTGTAGCTGTAGAAGCTTAGAGGTTGAAGTAAGCCTGTATGAGTTTGCAGCAGTGAGGACACAAGGAGTACCTCTCATTGGTAAGGCAGCACAAACTTTAGAATATCAAAAAAGATTTCAAACACCTGTATGAAACTTGAAATGTACATGTCGTGGTCCTGGCTGTGTACAAGACAAAAAAAATCTGCATAAAAAAGAAAATAAAACTTCCTCCATTCAGATAAGTAAAGTATTTGTTTGCAATCAGGTTTAAAATCACAGCAAAATTCTACTGCTGAGTGCACAGAATGTAAGAGAAAAATGTAATATTATGAATTGCCGTATGGTCTTCTCTCCATCAGGCACCTAACACATTACATTTTAGTGAATGTTCTTTTTCCAGCAAACCCTTACATCTGATTACCTAACTGTTTGCTTACTTGCATCTAACAGTAACCTGTATTTTAACCTCTATTTTAGTCATTGAAAAATACAGTAGCTGATTAAGTTTCTTTCCTGGAGGTTACATGCATGCAATGGTCTTGAGTTTATCTTTTTTCTTTTACATGTACTGTTTTAGCATTACATCAACTAAACACATATCCAATAGCAAATACTGTAGACCCTACCTCGAAAAACCTATGACCATGTTATGTGGTCATGTGACCAAAGTTCATCAGCCAGTCTCAAATAAATACAATATTGCTGACACTACAAATATTGTTTTTAAAGTTTAGAAAGAGATGGTTCTGAGTATTTGAATTAGGGTTGTATGGGGTACTTAGATAGTCAGTGTTATTACCTACAGTAGATGGCAGTCGACATGTCCTGCTTGGAGAAGCAGAGAACTGGCAAGCTACGCAATGTACTGCTGTAAACAGGGTCAGCAGCAAAACACATTTTATCCACCAAAAATATATATACATATATCAATATCAATTTAAGTGTTCACTGTATTTAGGATATTTTCACCACTTTAACTTCATCAGAAGGTAAAGAGGTGGAAATCAGACATCAGCCAGCCTTTTCCAATATGAAATCACCATTATATAAGCCAAATATAGCTCTCTCTCTCTCTCTCGCTCAACCAGACTCCTTTGGCAAGTAGTCAGCGGTTTTACCTCACAGAATGCATAAGTTGCTGGTCTAACGCTGCCTTGAACAGTTAGTTTGTTTTTGTTATTGTGTGACTTGAGTGTTTTAACGTTTAGATTCACTGAAGTCACACATTATCACAAAGACTAACTGATTGAGGCAGTGGTAGGCAACCAACTCCTGAGTTCTGCAAAATAAAATTACAGTTTGTGCCCAAAGAGTCTGGTTAGTTTAGAGAGAGCGATATTTGGCTTATATAACAGCAGTTTTCCATTGGAAACTGCGTTCTGATGGCAAGAAGCAATGAAAATATTCTCAATATAGCACACACTTACACTTATTTTTTGAGTGGCTGAAATACTTGCTGCTGCTGACCACAGCAGTGCACCTCTTAGCTTCCATGCTGCTGCTTCTCCACACTAGGAGCGTGCTGGCCATCATCTACTGTAGGTCATACACTGACTATGTATAAGGACTTCATAAAACCACATTTCAAATAATACCTTTAACAATGAAGATGATATTATCAAGTGTGTTTGTAATATATGTTTTACATTAAAGGTCCCATGAAATGCTGAATGCTCCGGATCTGTTGTTCCATCATCAATGCTTACATGCAAATCATACCATAACCCATTATTAAACTAAAATCCCACCCTTTTGCTAACTATTAAAAGTCAGTTTTTAAATAACTCATATTGTACTTGGGGCATATGCAACATCATCCATCCAATAAAGATCACAGACTCAAGATGCCATCCACCATTAGCAGCTACTCTCTACCGATCATAATGATTGTTTAATATTTAACAACACAGTGTCACTGACTGTTCATTCTGCTGTTGGTGCTTCATCTACCCTCAAATATCAAGTCCAACCCTAATGTAGAGACACTTAAAGGTACATTCATAGGTTTAAGAGGAGCTGTTTCATGGGACCTTTAACCAGAGGTGAGCCTAGTGGTCACAACCAGTCAACTCTGCATTGGCTAGTCTAATTTAAACTATGATAAAATCTCCACTATGTTGGAAAGAATGCTAACAGGTGTGGTAGTCTCTGTAGTGTGTACTGGATTAGCGTAGGCAGGGATGTGAGGTTGTGCAGCTGTGACATGCTCTACAGGGAGTGTGAACCTATGTGAAGAATGGTGTGCCTGCGTATACTACTGTGATCGGTGCGTTGGGCTTGTCACATGCATGAGCCTGTAATTGAGGTTGGCTGCCCTCGAGGTTGCTCCTCATGCCCTTACTTTGAGCCTGCTGTGTAGTGAGAAAATGCATGAAGACTGTGAAGGCATCGCAGGAATACTGCCTCTGAACACTGAGATGAACAGCAGGATGAACAGCGGAAAAAGACCCTTCATCTGTGATCAGAGGCAATACCCCCGGAGGCAGAGAACCCTGACCGTCCCATACAGTGGCATGAGAGGAAAAGAGGAAGAAAAAAGGGGGAAGGAAGGATTGGGGACTGCATGTTACCTTGGCCACTGAGGTTGGGGTTTGTATAATCCCACGTGTCCTGGTCATTCTTGAAGACATTAAGGCGTGCTGGCTGTGAGGAGGATTGCATTACAAAAATCAAAGATGGGTTTCCCCCAACATCTGATGTTAAACGGATAGTTCAGATTGTTTGAAGTGTGGTTGTATGAGGTACTTTTCCATAGTCAGTGTATAACCTAAATATTCTTGACAGATTTTTTTAAGTGGCTCAATGTTTAACTGCTGATCCCATCTACAGTACAGTACAGTACAGTACAGTACAGTACACTGCTTCTGTTCCTACACTGGTACTCCTCTCTGCTTCTCCAAACACAAGACCATGCCGACTGCCATTGACTGTAGGTAATACACTGACTATGGGTAAGTACTTCATTCAGCTCCACTTCAAAAAAAAAAAAAAAAAATCAAAAGTATCTCTTTTATACAACAGGCAGAAAGGTGGATTAGACATTACCATGTACTTACCTTGGCATATTCAATCTTTAGAGTGCAGCAGCCAGAATAGATGTCTGCCCCATTCAAAGAGGCTTTGGCCCTCTGGGCACTTTGGACCGAATCAAATGTGGCAGCAATGAGTTAAGGTGACATCTGATTATATGACGATTTCTAAAGGGCCCAAATGTAATTAAACATTCACATACTGTACAATGTGTCTAAATTAAAGGAACATGGCTAAAAAAAAGGATATTCTACCATGGCCTGAACACCATTCTTTCTGAAGATGACGATCCTCTGTACAGGACCACAGTTGTTACAAATCGTGTAGAGCACATCCTGCAGAGGCACACAGAGAAGTTCATATAGTACTCTGATACAGTAAGTACACTTTCTGTGACAGCACACATATCAGCATTAAAAATATCACACAAGACCAAACACAAAAAATACTGCTGATTGTTACCCAAATTTAAATAGCTAGATTTTTGCCATTTCTAAAAATAATTCAGTGACATCAAAGTGGAGAGGAAGTTTACACTTGTTGTTAAGTGATATATATTACCAAAGAAAAAGAAATGAAAAGATGCATACTATTTGCATTTTGTCGATGCACAAGAGCAGGTCTGTATGCTTCAATATTTGTTTGAAGTAATAAGATATATCAAATTTCAACATATGAAATGCAGTGGGTTAAGAATAGATACCATATTGGCTTTAGTTTCGCAGCCCTTAGTTTAATCCCTTTATTTTTCACAAAGCCAGTTTGAATGATTCTTCATATCTGATAATAAAAATGAATGAATTTAATTAATGTACAGTGATTCAATGAATGATTCTATCTGTGTGTATCCAGTGCAACACACTACTATATAAATTATAATTAGACACCATCACTGCTCACAAAGTTTTTTTTTTTTTTTTATCACATTACCGTGGTGATGGGATAGATGGGGTTTATGATGGTAAGCAGCAGCACATTGTTGACGCTCCGGGTATCGTCTGAGTCTCCTGGCCGTGAGATCTTTTGGCTAGTGGAGTAGTTGATAAAGGCAGGGTGGCCTGCAATGTAGACCTGGTTCTCTGCTGCATATGTAACAGCATTGCAGGAGCCATTCATGTCTTCATACTCCACCAGGGCCTGGCGCTTCTTGGGCATCATAACCACATAACTGTAAATAAATGTTTCAAGAAGAAGATTACTGGACCTATAAACTGGATTACTGTATCATGTTTTATTAATGGCACAGGGCTGCACTACAAATAAAGATCAACATAGTCAGGCTTTGTTTGCACCAGCTGGCTTGACTAAACCTAAAATCCCAGTCAGAGACAAATGGTATCACAATGGCAGTTATCAACTTACTTTGTTGACCCAGATTTTCTCCTTCAGGCTCTGTGCACACTCACATGAAAAGAAGTGTTTGGTGCATCATTTGACTCTTCTTCTGCACAAAGTGAAGTGATTGTAAGACATCCACTTCAATCAAGGTAAGTCAGGGCTTATAATGGAGAGCTATAAAAATGTATTACAGCTAAAAGCAACACTGTTGCTGCAAATTAAGCAAAGGGAAGAATGCTGGCACAAAATTACTTATCAACTTTATGCACTCTGAATGCCTGCTGTTTATTTCTGACGTGACAACTGCACATGAAACTTGATACAGTCTGACACTGTCCGATAATGAAGGAGACATGGAAACCGCTCTATTAATCAATTTTCTAATCGCTGTTCTGAACTGCAACATCAGCAGTGCAAAACCAACCTGGCAGCAATTCAGAATCAAGCATAGCAGCAAGTCTATCTTTTAGTTTATTCTCAACATAACTCACTACCCCTTAAACTTGTTTTTTAATACAGCCCCTCAGTGTCAGTGTCTATTGAAAAATCAAGCATCAACAGCCTAAATGCCAAGATAGTTTCAAAAGGAACTGGAGAACTAACCCAGAGCAAACAAGCAAGAAATTCTATTAAACAGTTGTTCTCAGCCTTTTCTAATCACAACTGCCCTCAGTAGTCAGGTTGGTGTTTGGAACCCCCACAAATAATTCACATTGCAGAAAGTCGGGCTGACATTTCTGAAGTTTGGGGTTCTATTGGAAATGCCAATGCCTTGCATTCTGAGTTGATGGTGAATCCATCGTTCCACGGTCACGCCATGTAATAGGTAGCAAAACTGCCATTAGCTACTTGGTGAAGCATGATAGTGCAGCACAAAAAAGTGCCAAAATGAAAAAGAGGGAGGGTGTGTGTGTGTGTGTCCAATCAGAACTCATCCATACACACATCCACTATCACAAACACACTAAATAAAACCTAAGATATTATATAACTGGTACAGGTGATGTGATGTAAAAAACATTCCCCAGTCTAAAATACAGTATATGCCATCATGCATGGTGGACTGAGTAGTTTGTTAAGTTTGGTCTTTTATATTACAAAATGCAAATGTTACTTTTTGTTTGTGTTTATGTCTGTTTAGAATAGGATGGTTAATCTCGCTACTGTAATTTTGCGCTGGATTGTAGTTTTAACCATTACTGAAGTGGCTGTTAAATTCCTTGAGGCCAGCTGTACTTAGCATACTTTTGAGTGCTTGTCCCTTATGTTAAATGTCATAAAGGGACTGACAACGCTGAGAGCTGCTTTCTGGCTCTCATTCCGTGCTATTTCACACAATATTTTATTCTGTTCTCCAAATCCAAAATCTGGTGACCCTGGATGTTATGTGCGAACCCTAGGTTGAGAGCCACAGCTTTCACATAACAGCCACAACAGCCTATCAATGGGTCAGGAGGACTGTGCTGCCTAAGAATGCCTTTATGAGCTTATTATGAATGTTCACACAGGGCGACCCATGAAACCTGCGGCTTGAGAATCACACCCAGGAAGAATACACTGAATGCTGTGAACATGTTAACGTTTGACATACACACAGATTGACGTTAGGTGCCCTGTTATTACCTGATGGCCCCAAACTCCTGCAGAGCCTCCACCAGGTCAGCCTCCATGATACCGTCCACCAGGCCCCTGATGTGCACCACAGGGGAGGGGAGCGGTTTATGAGGGTCATCGTAGCTCTCCTGAAAACCAAGCATACAACATGATGTTGGAAGGGTCATGCGATGCTTCCGCCGCTAGCGAAGACAGGATGGAGCAGCAGACCGATACAGATGAATGGACTGCAGCCTCTGTCAGCGAGCCTCACAAAATAATCGTTATTACGTTGGAGAATAGCGTCAATAACGTTAACGACGTTCACAGGAACGCTGGCCTGACAAAACCAGCCTTATTTTGTTGATTCACACCTTCTAATGAACTAGCTAAAACACGTGTTCTATTAGTACAAAAAAGACAGTTGTGTGTCGTTTAGTAGCTGTTTCATGTTTATTAGACAAACTCCATCACCGCTATAACGCTGTTCTAATGTAGCTAACCTAGCTTGACCGTACAAAACTCGTTTAACGTGAATTGGCTTGCCTCGGTTAAGCTAGCTAGCGTTACTTAGCTTCTCCTCTCCCTTACGAAAGCAAAACTATGCATATTTTTGGCTTCATAAGACGCCAGCAACCATGTCAAAGAGGAAACCCTCACCGTTGTCATTCCTCCGTCCTCAGTTTTCTGTCTTTTCGTTGCTCTGCCGCCTTCTCCGTAATAGCGGCCCGCAGCAGCAGCCATGTTGTCCTGTCCCCTGTGCCGGGCTACTGCTGCATTCAGGGTATGTGAGAAAAACGGAACTCCATGCGCACAGTTGAGAGCATTGGCTCAGTTTTCCATTCTCCATAGATGGGAAGTTAAAACGTCAAAGGCTAGTTTGAACATTTCAGGAGGCACATGCTAAATGCTAAAATAACATTTTATTCCTGACAGATTGCATATTAATGCGTCTCATCAAATGGTAAACGTTGTGATGACAGCATGACTTTCTTTTAAGGAACAGTTTTCTTTGATTATTTCGACATGACAACCATTGAGTTTAATTTAGACGTTGCTCAAAATGTTTTATTTCCCATGACGGGTAATGCAGCAGGAAAACGTCACACGCTATGCACGTTACTGCTGGTCATTCCATCCTGTCAATCATTAAAATGTTCTTGTATTCTAGAAGAGGAGGTGGGTTAAACTATGGGTTAAATATTTTGAATTGCCCTAACACAGAGGAGTACTACAAATCAGTAACAAGCATTTGAACAGACTTTTTTTTCACATTAGCCAGGTCCTGCTAAACTAAGTACAACAGGGCCTTAATTGGTATTATTGTTAACAACTGTGTTTTTTAACGTCAAAATGTCTGTTGTGAAAAAGGTCTGAAGCTTTATGTAAGATAGACCCTTTTCACAGCAGCCATTTTGATATGAAATCATAGAGTAGACGTGTTACCAATGATATTAATGAAGGTTCATTTACATTCATGTCAGACAATCAGGGTGCTGCTAATGTGCATGTTGGCTCACTGAAAAAGGCTCTGCTACAGGAAATGGAACAGGACCTTAATCAGTGTCACTGGTAACACCTGTGTTTATTCTACTATTTCATATCAATATGGCTGCTGTGCAAAGGTCTATTATGACTATGAAAAACTAACCTAAACAGCACTACACTGACACGAGACCAGAACTCCATGATAACAACCTGGTTGGATTTTATTTATTTATTTATTTTTGTATTTCTAAAGGACCAGCCCACCATAAATGTTCCTACTTAATGTTGGTTTTACGTTTTATTTCCTTTATACCACTGCACTGGATCTCATCCTGCTTATATTCTTTAAAGGGGCAGTTCACCCCCAAAATAAAAAGCAGACATTTTTTCTCTTACCTGTACTGCTCAAAATAATCCACAGAGCTTGTTGTGAGCACTTCCATGCAGGAACCTCTTTATGTCTGCAGTAGAATCTACCAGAACTACTTCAGAAACTACTACTTATTTTTGGCTGGACCGCAACAGTGACACATGAGGAATGACACATTTCTTCAAGCTGCTAATGTGTGTAGTATTAAAAGTTTTGTCATGACTACAGAAATACAAGGTAACTGCTAACATATATGCTAACATTGTCTGACTGCTATTAGTTAATAGTTTACTTTTACAGCAAATATTGCTGGAACCACTACAGAAAATTGCAAATGAGCGTTTCATCTCCAGGCATTGCACTGACTATCCCTGTAATAAATCAGCCACATTTTTGCACCTTGACCATACACAGTCTATCCACACACTAGGTTTTCACCCTTGTTTTAAAATCAGCTCAGTATACCTTCACTCCCAGTTCAGTCATGAGGGAGGTGTAATGACTGGGATATACTCTGGAGGACAGCAGTGAGCTCCATTTGTCCTTTTTAACATCCTCTGGCAACAACGTTTAATGACAGATGAAAAAGATAAGCAAAAGAGCATGTACACACACACATTTGTTATCCACTGCATGGAAGCATGATACTAGATGTCCAGTTGAGGGCTCATCATCACCTTCAAATAGGAGCTGTGTTACATGGAGAACCTTTGTTAATTTCAGTCAGTTTACAGGGATTTTCATCCACACTGGAACAAGAGGTGGAAATACTGCAGGAAAGTCTCAGTGGGAAAACTTGCAGCTCAGAGTATAACAACTGTTTGCTCAGGTTACATAGTGCAAGATTGATTATTTTATAGTGTGTCCTGACTTTATTTACAAGTACTGAAATCAAACCACTGACATATAATATAGTGTCAACACATGGCTCTATCAGTTTGTCCAATCTTCCTTTCCAGAACCCATCTATTAAGATGAGATGAGGTTAGAAATGCTGAATATTTGATCACTAGCTCACCTTTTACCTCTTCAACAGCATGTTTTTCCTCTGGTTCTACACACAGTAAAAATCTCTGCTGTCCTCCATGCTTGTGTGAAGCAGAATAGTGAGGACATGGGGCAAGATCAGAAAGAGACAGGGTCAAGTGAACACAGGTTTATAGACAAGTAAGACACACAAGCTTTGAATAAAAGTCTATAACTCTAAATTTCAATTTAGAATTTAGACATTTTAATCATTAATTAGTTTATTTAACTGTGTATTTGTGATTGTGTGGAATAATGCAGACTGCATTATGTAATTCATTAGTATAATGACTGAGGAATACACAAGATACATTATCTTATGTACTGGCTATATCATATTCGATACACATTTCACTAAATTTAATGTTCATATCGAAATATTACTAAAATTATAGATGTTAATCTTACTGTAACTTGAGCAAAAACTGCAAGTCACTACATGAAGGCAGCCATGTTGAATTTTGCACTCATAGGCCGGTCGCTGCCTGCAGTGCACTGATAATCCAATGAGGAGCAGAAGACGTGTCTCAGATCGCACACAAATTATTTTTCAGAAAAGTTTTGATGATATGGATGTCCCAAAGGTCTCAGAAACCCATGTATCAAATATGGGTTGCAGGATTAGATCACAGGGGAGAATAAAGAAGATATTGTGTTTGGTGGACACAACATTGGAGGGAAGCAAACAAACAGCAAAGATCTGTAAGGGGGAGCGTAATGCATTTTCATCTGACTTTTTTTTTTGGAAAGCAGAAAAACATCTCTATTTTTGAACAGCACAAATTGAACCAAAGCCTCATAATCTCAGCTGTGCTTTTATTATGTTCTTCTAAACTGGAAATATTTCATATTCTTAACTTACATTTGTGAAAACACTTTATTATACATATGCACAAATATCAAACTTATTACACAAAACCAGTATGATTTAGCAGCTCAATATTAACACACATGTAACAAGAATACAACAAGAAACATTTCTTGTTATGTGATAAGTTTGAATGATATAATAATGTGGAAATATCTTGTTATAACTATAAAGTTTTCAAGTAATACCGTGATACTGATCTGTGTTTCGTTTTCTGGCATGGCAAAAATTCACTGCCGCACAAAACAACTGTGTGTTATTTATGAATGTGTGTTTTAAAAGTGAAACACTGAGGACTCGGTGTGTTTGCAGCAGGAGCATCATCAGAAACCAAGTGAGCACAGTTAATAACATTAAGATACACAACTGCAGCAGCAACTGAGCCTGTACCAGCACTGATCTGTTGCTCATAGATTAACTGGGCAGAGGCTATGCTTTTGTTAATTGTTTGGTTCAGATATATATTTTTATTTGACACGTTCTACAATTTAGATCAAATATTCAAAATGGACCATTTTAACTTGTTCTGCTACATCTGTAAATGTCAGAACTGAATCCTCCTTAAGTGTAATACTGAGACCTTGAATTAAAAAATTAAAACACACATTTTTTTCCCCTGCCTGTAATGCTATTTATCCATTTGGATTTCTTTGGTGTAAGTTGCAGAGTTTTGGAGATACCAGCTGAAGAGATGTCTGCCATCTCTCAATCTAAACATCTCCTTGACACAGCTGATATCTCCAAAAGTCACACCAAAACAATCTAGATGAATAAATAGCACTAAAGGCCAGATTGGCATCTCAGGTAGTTTTATAGTTATATTACTTACATGACAGTCTTACTTTTTTCCATATTAACACACATATGAGCTTTTTTTTAAAATGATTCTAAGCATCCTGAAACTGCTATCCAATTTTTTTGGACGCACAATCCAAAACTATACCTTACATTTAACACAAATTGAAGTGTGCCCTCAATGACATGTCATATTCTGTTACAAACATCTTCATATTATTTTAAATCCACACACAGTCTGTCTTCCTCTGCATTAATGACGAAGTAATATAACAAGTGTGGGTGATGGATCCAATGGAAAAACACTCAGTTAAAATTTCAGTGAATTTATGACAACTTGCAATACATAGAGATATTACACAACAAATTGTACACCAAGATAACTCACATTTCCAGTGAACAGTTTAACTATTGATCTAAATCTGTGCAGAGGTAACCATAGCAACAGTGCTTTTGCTTTGCCCTACATTACCAATTAACTCTAACTGGTCAAACAGACCAAATTATGAGTTAATGCTTACTGACAACAAACAAACTTTCAAAAATGGATGACAGTTTGAACACGGCTTCTACTTTTGCCTGTGACAGGCGGCCATGGTATAACATGATGCATTCAGATGTGTCATGATGTATAAAAATAACAGACTGAACTGCTTGTTCTTCTGTCATCTTCATGTACCAGGACAGCTTTTCATGTGCCATCAGTTTCATTGCTCATCTGTGTAAAAGCAGCTGTACTTGTCCTCTTTAATTACTATGTTAGGCTGTTCAGCCCAACCCAGCCTCTATAAGCATGAAGAGTAACAGGCCATCAGGCATCAAGCCAGTATCAAGCAAAATCCAGTGACGTCATAGAGTACATGCTGACCATTTATCAAAAACAGTCACTACTGTCCATGTTAGTTAGTCCAGTTTGTTCATCAGTACTGTCACAATCAGTTCTTCTGACTGGAACTGTCCTGCAGTGGATGTGACATACAGATTTGCATGTGTGAGTCTGGAGTGTGTGTAAATTATTTTATGAACCATGGCAGCTATTGTCAAGTGATGGTAGGTCTTCTCAGTGGTAGTTACTATAACAGCACTGTACAGGTAAATGTCCTGATGATGCGTGTTTGTTATTGTGCAGTCAGTACTCTCTCAGAAGCCTTGTATATGGCAATAGGCTTCCAAGCTGGAGAAGAGGATGTAGAGCAACCACAGTCCAAAGAAAAGCAGTGAGGTGAGGACTTTGGGGAGCCGTGGGCCTCCCAGTTCACCGCCTATGGACGGTCTCCGGCGCAGCATCAACACCCCCATGGAGAAGAAGGCAAAAATGGTGAAGAGTGTGACAGAGAAGGCCAGCGAGCCGGGGTCCACACGGAACACCTTACCTTTGACTTCCCAATATACGGCAGCCACGGACCAGGCCACTCCGATGCCCAAAAACACATTAACAGCGTTGCTTCCAGTCACATTTCCTATACATGCATCTGCATATTGATCCTGAGTGGCAGCCACTTTACTGGCAAAGGTATCTGGAAAAAAGAGTGAGGTTAGAAAATGAGTAGTTCAATACTTGAAACAAATAGTTTAGGATTTTTGAAGTAGGGTTGTATGAGCTACTTATCCATAGTTAGTGTGTTGCCTTCAGTAGATGGTGGTCAGCACGCCCCCAGTATGGAGAGACAGCAAAAGCTTTCAGAATATTCTCACCATTTCACCTTCTGATGGGAAACTAACCAAACCGCTTTGGCAAAAACAGTAATTTTAACTTGCTTAATTTTAACACAGGAGTTGCCGGTGTACTGCTGCCTCAGTCAGTTAGTTTGTGTTATGGTGTGACTTTGGTGTTTTAAAAGGGTTTGTTTAGCAAAAACTAACCAATTGAGGCAGTGGTAGACTAGGAACTCCTGTGTTCTGAGAAGTAAAATTACTAGAGAGAGATATATTTGGCTTATATAACAGACGCTTCCAGTGAGAAAAGAGTGGAGGTGGGTGTGGTTGGCAGTCAGTTACTAGTCAGTGCCAAGTTAGTTGATTGACATTGCTGGTGCTTTTTTGCTAATTGCAAATCTCCCATTTTTATGCAGTTGTGTTCTGGACCTTGGACGACTGCTGCTCAATACAAAATTAGATCTTTGCCTGAGATCATTATTTTTGAAGTGGATCAGATGTGCCACAGGAGCCAGGCAGCCAAGGGCACATGGTGGAAAAGTCTATCGTTTTGGTTGGATTCTGATAGCAGTAGTTGAAATAAAGGCATTCTGTTTGTCAGCAACCGGACGAATCTGTCTCTGTGCTGGGGAACCCACAGTGGTAGCGAGATGTGCTACAAAAAGGCTGTCTGATGGCAAGGTAAAGTGGAGAAAATATTCTAAATATAGTGTGCACTGAAACTGACATTGATTGTTTTAGGTGGCTAGAATATATTTTGCTGCTGACCCTGTCCACAGCAGTACATTGATTAGCTTCCTAAACTGGTGCTTCTCAAAACTGGGGGTGTACCGACCTCTAGCCATTGTAGATAATACACTGACTATGGATAAGTACCTCATACAACCCCACTCCAAAAAATCCACACTAACCCTTTAACACAACACAATGCCCTTTCAGTGCTTCTTACCCCACAGACTTCTGGAATAAATACAACAAACTTAAACTTTTCCATTACTATGTGTGCCTCCCAGTTGGACATTTGTTGTATATTGCAAAAAAAAAAACTGAGACTCAGAAGTAAAATCGCTTACCAGGCAGTGAAGTCCCCAGCGCGACAAAAACCACCGCAGTGACAGTGTCCCTGAGGCCGATGGTGCAGCCAAAATGGGATGCAAGGTCTCCAATAATGGCTGTTAAGAAACCAATGACAGAGATTGACACTACAAAGCATGCCCAGCCATTCAAGTACTTGGTGGGTGGGATAAAAGCAAAAAGAATCTTCCAGAAAATGCACAATATGTGCATGAAATAGTCGAAGCAGTTCGGCGGTCGCTGCTCCTGTCCCTCCTCCTCATCTCCATCACCTGTTTCAAGAAGACACAGGGCAGGTAAACCAAACAAAGCAACACAAAGCATATCATCGTCCACAAGTACAAACTTGTAGTGTCAAATTAAGCTGTAAAGAGGAGAGTGCTAACCAGGTGCAGTCATATAATCAATGTCCTGGCTTTATTGTGTAGATCAAACTGGTTTTCAGTCTCATATCCACTGATTGCTTTTATAAGTCTTTTTAATTTTCACTGTTAATTTCACTCTGTTTACACTTGTTTTGATATGGGGTGAATTCTAAGTGCTAGGCTAAGACTACCTTAAGATTAAGTCTAAGGCTACCTGGCTAGTGACTGGCAGGTCAAGGATCATGTGGATGTGGCAGGGAATAATATACTTAGGTAGGTTGTGTCATTTTATGAATATCAGTTGTATTTAATGGTTAATCTACTGTATTAATCTAATGTGAAAAATAACATAGAAAGTAGAGCCACCAAAAATGTATTCTTACATTCTTACAACTATGTCTCCGACAATACTTTGCTAGATTCTGCACAAAATTTCTGATTACAAACAGTCAATATAAGAAATAAAGAAAAAACAATCATTAAAGCCACTGACCTGCACTGACTGTGACTGCTTCGATGAACTGTTCTCTCCACGACTGAGTGCCAATCACTGAAGCCAGATTTGTGTCCTTCAGGAGTTTGTCCACTGTGCTCTGTTACAACACATTCAGTAGGTCAGTATTAAGTAATGACAGGGTACTATCCATTTCATCTGCAATATATTGTAAGTTGGTCTGGCAGCTATGACAAATTGTTTTTGTCTCTTTAAAAAAACATATTCTTGCTTTTCTGCAGCCATAGGTATAAGGGTAGGTGGGTAGAGGCTTTTCTTCAATATTGTAAAGACCTAAGACAGAGATAATGGTATGTCTGATCTGTTTTTTTATTTTATGAGACTGTTTACAGATACAGTTATTTATGATGTTGATGTCACTTGTAAATGTGATCACAAAACAAAATCATAAAACTTTGCTTTATTGTTTTATAGGCTGGATGATGCAGAGTCTTGCAGACCTACTGCGATATTCAAAGAAATACATCAAAAATGAATAGTTGCAGAGCTAACTGATCCAACCATTTCATATACAGCACACATGGATACACACACATTGCCTCTGTGCATCTCAATTCTAGATGCATACAATGCATGAGAAACACTGAAAATGGAAAATGGGTGATGTGATTCTGCAGTATTTTTGTAATCAGGACAGTATCATGAGAGTTCTATGAGATAGTGAGATGAGAAAAGTCAAATCAGCCCCAACACACACAGCATGCTGGCAGAAACTGTACCTGGTCTATTACTCCATTGGGAGTCTGATGCATAAGAGGGTATAAGGTGGTTAATTAATTAAAACACATATACTTTTCCACAACTACAACACAGATTTTTTTTTTATATCTGTAACATCCCAAACCCTTGCAGTGTTCATATTTGTTCCAGACTTTTTTATAAGTTAACTTGTGTGCCACCCAAATGTCAATTAATGCAGATAGATATCATATTTCATAAATATATAGTCTTGAAAAATGCAGTCATAATAATACTTTATGATCAGCCAATGATGGTAATAAAAAAAGCTCTGGTTATATCTTGTGATGAACTTAAACTGAAATATACTTATCTGGCCCTTGTATTTAGATTTGGTTTACTCCCTCCTATCAGTCACTCACACACCTTAAACTCACAGGACTCCTCTATGATGACCTCCAGCCTGCTGTGCTCTCCAAGAATGGGTTTGCCCATCTCAGCGATCCTCCGGGCCTCCTCCTCCTCAGGGGTGGGGTTGCCTGTCAGGGAGCACAGACATTCAATTATCAAGTCTATAATTTATCATGAAGTTTTACGAAACACACACACATCCTAAACATCTATCAAGGGTGCAGGCCCACACCTGATACATAAAGTTTTAAAAAACAATTTCAAAAAGGTGCTGTGACAATAACCATGTTATCCAACCGAAGCTAGCCACCGTACTCTAACCACCTGTGGTTGTCGCCCCACCCCAAAAGGCACAGTGGATGTGCCTTTCCTGAAGGGTCACAGTAGTTTATGCCTCCAGCAGTGTTTCTGACACTGCCCACAGAGCAGTAGTGGGACACCCTGCCCTCAGAGGTGGTCTGGCGCTCACTCCCAGGTCCCAGCTAGTACTGGAGACATACTCCAATCCCATCAGTGGTACTGGCCCTACTCCAAGAGGCAGCCATATGCACCCCCACCAGTGGCCCTGCAGCTATCACGTACCACAGGTCCTACCACAACAACAACTAGGCCCTACCATCAGGACTTGTCCTGGCCATCTCCACAAGTGGTGGTCCTGGCATGACCCCAGTATCAGCAGTAGGACACACAGTGCCATGTCCCACCCCCTGTGAGCATCAAGTCCCCACTTTCAGTACCGACAGCCGGCCCAGACAGCCATGTTAGCCATATTAGCCATGTTTCCACCAGGTGGTGTGGGGCTAAACTCAACTCATTTTTGGTACCTCTACTTCATTTTCCACTGCATATAGTACTCCCCGCTTCACTGCTCATCTTTTCTTCTGCTCGGTGCATTCACTGTCACTATCTGCCACTCACTCTCTCTACCTCAACCACACACATGAAAAGGAGCAACACTGCTCTTATAACATCATCATCATCATTTTTGAATAAAAATTGTAGTCAGGATTGGCTGGTAGCTTGGTTATTTACAAATTCAGGGTTTCAGGCCCGGTCCAACCACTGCGAGCAGCGGGCCGTGCAGTAACAGCCTCCGCCCTCAGGCAGCACAATTAATCAATAAATATTTGCTGTCTTCCAGGAAGCAAAAGTAATAATATGCTGATGTATATTACAGCACAAACCAAAGAGTAGCGTAAATGGAGCTAAAGCTTTCAGAGTGGTTGACAACAGCAATGAAAGACTGAATCCAGGTTTAAGCTCCTCTTTTAAACAAATATACACACAATGTCAGGGAGTGTTATGAATATTAACTATATCTAAGTTAGATTTGATGCATTTCAACTTGTTAAAACTCTAAACATTTTTGGAAAAGAAAAAATTAAGCAGAAGAAGAAAAGTAGCAAAATCATTTTTGCTATAGGAAGCAATCTAATTATTTTTGAGAAACAGACTAACTTTACTGCCGATGATGAGACTAACAGTTCCAACTGTCTATTTTACAGCCTAGACAAATATGTAACTTCACAATAATATGTTGGTATTTGAAAATGCTGCACACTGCACCTTAAACACCCAAATCTACACCCACTACCCTGGTTACTTTTTTCATAGAATGGGACTGTACGAGTGTACCTCGTCAGATTCAACACTCCTAACATCAGAGAACTGTGTAAATGATCCGTTTGAGCACATTTGAGTACATGTGCATGAAACTTACAAAATTAGCATAATTAACAATCCCTATAATACCATATAAGGCTACGCTTCCTGTCCAATATGTCAGAAGTGTTAATTCATGAAAATGGCATCAAAGAGCATTCATTTATTAATTTTCTGTAACCGCTTATTCCGTAAGAGTCGCTGCTAGGCTGCTGGAGCCTATCCCAGCTGACATCGGGCGCAAGGCAGGGTACACCCTGGACAAGTCACCAGTTAATCGCAGGGCTAACACATAGAAGACAACAACTCACACTCACATTCACACCTACGGCCAATTTAGTGTCACCACTTAACCTAGAATGCATGTCTTTGGACTGTGGGAGAAAGCCGGAGAACTCGGAGAGAACATGCATGGGGAACACAGGGGAGAACATGCAATTCCGCACAGAACGGCCCCACCCCAGCAAGCCGGGGGATTGAACTTGGACCTTCTTGCTGAGCAAAAAAAAAACAAAAAAAAACACTAGTTTGGAGGCTGAAGTGACCCACACAGCAAGGCCAAAAATGACTGGATGGGAAGAGGTGAACAGTCCATCACAGAGATGGAAGACACAATAAGTATTACAGTAAGTGATGGTGCAGTAGGATTATAATG
The DNA here is from genome assembly GCF_056507025.1 of Lutjanus erythropterus. Taxonomy (NCBI): domain Eukaryota; kingdom Metazoa; phylum Chordata; class Actinopteri; order Lutjaniformes; family Lutjanidae; genus Lutjanus; species Lutjanus erythropterus. The sequence continues at coordinate 6,716,500 of NC_139327.1, forward strand.
ACTATAACAGAGGATGTTCAAGTACACAGAAACTTTATAAACCTGCAAGATAAGATATATATCCAACACACCTGACAGTAGGTAATACATCAATTTAATGATGATAGCCTTCATGTGTAAATTCAGAATTATATCATAATTTGAAATGAAGTAAAAAAGAATAATGTTGCCATAATTATGAAGTGTAATTCATTTTTCAAACTCAAAATTTCTTCAAACTAATGAAATATACAGTCACTAATAAAAAACCTTGGTTTGGATGACAGCAGACTAACTACGACTAGGTGGGACCACTTGTAAATTGTGTTTGTACTGCTGAGAAAATTCAAATACAAGAAAACTGCTGAATCCAACAAGTTCTCCTAAATCACTTGTACAATTCACTTCAGAACAAATCTGTTCATGCGAGTGGTTCTTGAATGAGGCCCAATGTTTCAATACAATATAACAACTCTTTTCCTGGGGTCTAATATATTAGAGTGGCCTGACAGAATCTGAAAATCAACAGAAAAAAGAAAGTGAACGTACTGTTCATGCATGTGCCTACACTGTAAGCCTTTCCACTTTTAAATAATGAATTATATTTCTGTACATTATAAACTAGTGTAATTGACTCTTTGGCCTCCTCTAACAAGCACATATCCAATTCGTGCGGCATCCTTTTAACACATTCAGGTAACAGCGAACAGGCAACTAAAGGATACTAAATTGATAATTGGCTGCAGCGCCTGTGCTACAGTGAAACAGAGACAGAGTGAATGGCAGTGTGTAATCTTCGGTTACTGGCTCTGACGCAGGTGCCAGGCACTCAGTTACTGTTGTTATTGTTATTGTTTTGATACTTGATCTTGGATATTGCTGTCATCTACTTGGAGTGTGCTATTTTATGTTTAATCTCACACTTCATTATGATACTCATGAAAACACATCACTCAGACATTAATGTTCACACACTCACCAGAGATCCCGAGCTTCAGCCATTTGGGGTCCTCGAGCACAATGAAGAAGTTTTCCTGCTTCTCGTACTCCTCTACATTTATGATATGCACTTTTAAGACCTGACTGGAGACACACAAACATACACAATTATTTATTTTTTTTCTACAATTAAGAATTAGGTACTATTAAATATAATGAACATGGAAGGTGGATTAACACACAATACCTGCACATCTTAAACATCAAGCTCTACCATCTAAATCACATCGCAAATTGAAGTGACCTAAATAATTAATCACAATGGACCCTTAAATAATTCAGGCTTAAACAGAGTGTGCTCTTGCTCCTCAGTGTGCCAAAGAAATACAGCTAAACTAAATGACTTGTAGTGCAACAATATTGTGGTTAATCAAAGTCTGTAAAGTTCATTTGTGGGATACTTTGACAACTTCCAGGAACTTGGTGGGACATGATATACACAGTATAAACACACCATAAAGGTCCCAGCATTAAATAATAAGGCTACATACTGTTACACTTCTCCATTAACAATAATCTACATGTTGCCTCAGTCTTTACTGTGCAGCATCTGTTGACGGGCCATGTTACATAACAGAGTCTTTCACTAAGTGTACAATTAGTCCATGTGCAAACACAGCTTATATAACCTGAAACTTTAATGAGAAAATGATCTGTCAGCTTACATGGGGTGACTGGAGGTTCCCACACCTGATCGGAGACGGGATTATCTTTGGGTGTCAAGTCGTCAGGTAATTCTGTCTAAAAGGGCCTCCTTCACCTGGAGTGGGTGACTGATAACCCATAGTAATCTCACAGTGAGGGTCAGGTGCATCTTTCCTAAAAGCACTAATGGGCCAAAGTAAAAGCATTGAGGATGCTGTGTGTGTGTCAGTAGATTGATGTTTTAAGGAAATATATCCATCAGACACTGTGGCTCCTGAAGTCTTATTTCCAGCTCATTACTTCTGACTGCTGATGGTGTCTCACCTGGTCTGTTCATTGGTGAACTCCAGCTCCCCTCTAGTCTCCTCGTAGTCCACCCCAGCCTTGGCAGTGCCATCTTCTGTATGGTATGGCACAGCAACGGTGCCCCTGGAGCCTGAGTTCCTCACCACTGTCACTGCCAGTGTGCCTGTGCTCTCACTCACCCTCAGCACTTGCTGGCCAAAGGTGAAGATGCCAGCGTGGTCATCATCCAAGATAGTTACAGTGGCCACCAACGGCTCCACTAGTCTACCCTTGGGTGGATTTCCTGTCCCTTCATTTCCACCCTCTTCTAACCTCAAGTTCTGCAGGCGCACAAAGAAATGCTCGTCCTCCTCAAAGATGTCGTCATCCAAGATGCCCACCTGGAGAGCAAAGAGTATTTTATGTTCACTTTCCTCATGGACGCATGAGGCCATAACAGTTTTAATGCAATCACATGAAACTCACTTCAACTTTCAAAATTACTATTCCCACTGATATCAAATCCTGAAACATTAGTGGACAGAACAGTACTATTACAAATCTGGGATCATTAAAAATTCTGTGCAGTTCATACTACAGGAACTTTGTTTTGAGCTTTGTTTGTTATGTCACTTCTTTATATTTTAGGATTATTGTTACAGTTGACAGTGAAGATTTACAGGAAATGCAGGAAGTGAAATATAACAGCAGTGATTTTAAATTGACAATAACAAATTCCTTCATGCCAAAGGTTAACTTCGGTATTTTTCAACCTGGACCCTATTTTCTTGTATTTTTGTGTTTGAGTGACTAAAATGGACAACAATTTTTCAGAATTGTCCTGTACTGAGCAAGACCACTGCAGCTGTTAGCCATGAGATGGACTGCAATGTAATCCCTATGGAAAGGAAAGGAGAGGAGAGACAGACCTTTTTGTTAAAGACTAAGATCCATTTTGTTTAACCATAAACAGCTGATTTGTCACTTTCACCAAACCACCAAACTCCATTTAAAAAAAAAACTCAATTTACAGAAACAGTAATTTTATCATCATGAGACATATTGAAAGTCAACAGAAACAAAATAAAACCAAAAACATTTTGGTTTATCTTTCAACTCTGCCAATGATCACCAACTCTGGTTTGGATAAAATAAATCCTTAATTCAATACTTCAGACATGAAAATATTATGGCTGTACTGACCATTTCTCCCTGCTAGTTTTCTGATGTCAGATCTCAACTTTGCTCATCCCCAGATATTCTCACATCTTACACAGTGAATTAAGGGTTTATTTCAACCAAACAACCACAGCTGGTGATTGCTGGAATAGTGGAAATACAAGCCAAGGTGGCTTTTTTTGGTGAGTTCTTTTTTGTTTGTTTTATAAAATATTCTTTTGGGTTTTTGTGCCTTTAATTTATAGGACAGCTGAATGTGACAGGAAAGGGGAATGGCACACAGCAACAGCCGATAGGCAGGAATCTATAAATGGAATCTGATAGCTTTGTTGAGTGATTTAACAGCTGTTTCTGGTTAAACAAGCGTATCTTACTCTTCAACAAGGTGGTCTATCTCTGGAGGAATTCTTTCCATAATGTTGTCAGACACTTAATGAGTGACAAAATAAGCATTTTTTTAGTGGTTGTACTTTGACATTTCACAATTGCCCCCAAGGATTACACTATAACCTGTTCTGCTGGCCACAGTTCAGTACTTGATCAATTTAAAAAACTGTTGTCATTTAGGCACAAAAAAACATGTGAAAATATTGTCCAGGTTTGAAAATACCAAAATTACCCTTTAACTAAGATGTCTATCTTTCACAGTCCCCTCTTCCTTTTGCTCACCTTGATCTCTTTGCGGGTCTCTCCTGGTTTAAACACCAGAGTTCCCTGACTAAATTCATAGTCTACCCCAGCATTGGCGGAGTGATTTTCTGTGCAGTAGTCCACATAGAAAGTGTTCTGACCTGTGCCACCCTCAAGGATCACTCCGAGGCTTAGAGAGCCACAGCTCTCTGTGCACTTGTACTGAGCACTTTCAAAACAAATGTGCGAACATGTGGCTATGTCAGACTCCTGGCCTCCTGCACGACGTGTGTGCTCAGAAGCATGTTTCCTTAATATGTTGCCAACACCGATCATCATGCGTGTCGCCTGGACACGGTAGAAAGCGCGACTCTTCTTCTTCTGGACCAAGGCAGAGTAGTTGGCCATCTCAATCAGCTGGTCCAGATCTTTGTCTGGGTGTTTCTCCTTCAGGTCTTTCAGGATGCGGACCATCTAACCAGAAGAGGAAAACATATTTATAGAGATGTATGTTGTTGCCAAATGTTGTGTGAAAAATGCTGTAGAAAAACAAACTGCTCCACAGTCTGTTCAGTAGTGGCAGTTACAAGTTCAAGTTACAAGGAGTTACAAGGAGTTTTCATTTGACTACATAGGCTGGGTGAGGTAAGATTCGACAGCAGACTGCAGAGTTTATAATGGCAAAAGTATTGGTGTGTCTGGGGACAAAACTTTTCAAATTTGCAGACTTATGAAAGGACCTTTCTCAAGCAAACTTTGGAAACTCCTTCTGCTAAGCCTCCTACTGATCAACATTCTTCTGTTCAGACTCCTGCTGTCTGCACTCCAGCCATTCAGAGTCCTGCTGGGATTGAATCTTACTGGACTCCTGAAGCCTGACATTGCCCTTAAATTCCTGTTACATAGCTTTTAAGTTTGAAAAACATTAGATCCAACAGTGCGTCGACATTCCCTGCTGTGAAGCTGTAGCTTCTTCTTTTCTTCTTGCCTTTTAAAACTATTACTAAGTATTCTTTCCTCTTTAAGAAGAATATTTGCTCAAACTTGGGTAAAAGCGCTCTAATTACTTGATTCAATATAGATATCAAACCTGACATTAGACATCACATTGTTAAATCTTAAATCTCAAAACCTGTGTCTACAACAGCATTTTTTTCAGGCTGCACACAAAGTATTGGCAGTTTGGAAAGTGCTCAATTATAACTGTTCTGTTTTGAATATTATGAATATGCTTGAATTTGTATCAAAACATTCAAAGCTAATATGAACAGCTGGGAAAATAAAGTTGCAATATACATTGATTGCCATGAGTATAAAGGAATTTTCAATTGCATTTACAGTAGTTTAGATGTGATGAAGAGAATATGGAATTTTTTGGTTAAGGTACCTTGAATGCTTGAATTTGTCTAATAAGGTTATACGAACCCTCCCTGTGCAACTTGTCTTACCTCATCTTTGTTCTGGTCTAGTTCATTGCCTGTCTGCACAGAGACGGTCACCCCGGAGGAGTTTTCAGGACACGCGCTGCCGTCTGAGAGCTTTCCATCCATGATCACGTCAATGCCTTTGGGCGCAAGGTCACCTTCCATTTCCACCACGATGCCATGCCTCTTGTCAGCACGGTAACGCTTGTGCATGTATTTGTAGAAGAGTAGTCGACGGTCAGCGATCCAAGCCAACAGCACACACACCGGAAAATAAAGCAGCGTGACGGCAGCCTCCCACACCTGATGACACAAGCAATATGAGCATTACATGATCTACACATGCAAATTATTATTATGTACAGTCATCAGAAACCCACCTCTACAACCTCAGGTGAGATGACAGCCAGTATGAGGTAGAGCCAAATGTAGGCAAAAATACTCCAGAAAGCCGTAATAAAAAACACTCGCAGGTGTTTGATCTTGCGAGACTCTCCTTCAGGGATCACCCCGACACACAGACCAATTATCACAAACATATTGAAGGCAGCGCTGCCCACTATGGTGCCCGGACCGAGCTCCCCTGCATCAAAGTTGTGCCCACACACCTGTCAACATTTAAGGGACAAAACACACAAATGTCAGAATCAAGATCCATAACAACAATCTATTAGAATAAGCATTTTTGAGTAAAGTTAATCAAATATTAAATATCCTGGGTGGATATGTGAGGCAAGTGTTGCTCAGTGAGGTGGGCCACCCCCTCTGATTAGAGAGTGATAACATCCCTTAGAAATTTTTATGTTAAAAAGTCCCAACCAGTTGTCTCTATGTCATTATTTGCCGAAAGGTTCACAATGATTTAAAATGACAGATGGAGTGTTGAGATATTTTTAAAAATGAAATGCAGATTTTTATAGATGTGATAAGAATTGTCAATATTAACCCCACTGGAAGTACACTGAAACAGTTTTTGTATGACTTCATATGTTAAAAGGATGTGAGATGCCTTGTGTACCTCAATAACAGAGAGCAGGATCTCAGGCGCCGAGGAGCCCAGAGCCATGAGTGTGAGGTTGGACACGGTCTCATTCCAGACTCTCACTGTCTTTACTGTCGTTTCACCGTTGGGTTTGGTGATGGTCACCTCTCTCTCCTACAAGGACAGATGTTTGTGAAAATGCCAATGATGGTGTGATCAATGTCACAGTATGATAAGATTAAAAATTTAACACAAACATCACATATTATGCAGTTTAGAGGATTGAATATTATATAATTACAGTTTTATTAGTTTTAGTTCTTCGTTCTTAGAGCATTTGACATGGACAACATGCCACATGTGGAGAATCCAGGAGTTGTGAGAGATATATGATATTTCTGTAAGTTTCACTGGTGTCTAATTTTCTCCAAGGCTTGAACAGAGAGAACCAAAGCTGAGTAAGGGCTTAGCAAAGTAACCAAAACTCTTGGCTGCCTCAAACCCAGTGAGCAGGAGGCTGATACCTGGATTACTTGAGTTATGGTACAGAGATACTGTGATGCAATGACTTGTAAATCAGCCTTCTTACAGGGGCTTCCAGTGCCAGTTTAGTTGGTTTGCATTTTTATTTTTGAAATTTATTGTTATGGTTTTTAATGTTACACTATTCCACTTCATTATCCAATAACTGATGTACTACAGTAAGATAGGATTTAGAGTATATTGCTTACTTTAAGATCTGTTTAATCTCTTTTAAAATTTAGAGTGCATAAAGGCTGAGAAAGTTGTGGTTTAATTATTGTATATGATGGCCATTTACATTACCTGTCACATCCCATAACTTGTTGCAGCAATTTTTGGATTAATGCCATTTATTAAACAGATTTGGTACAAACTTTAACCATTTTTGACCACCTTTGAATTGATAAAAATGGTCAAAAATCCCTCCAAAATATCACATTAAGACATAAAGTCCTTGAGTAAAACTCATGCTTCGTTTTGGTATCAAACATTTTTGAGATTTTGAGATTTCTATAAGAAATTTTCTTAAATCAGAAAATTTCAGTGATTGGAGTGCGAGCACTTCTGTTCTAGGAAATGTTCAGAAACCCCCTTATTGCACTGTATTTAGGAAAGACAACTTTTATTGTGGCCTCACTACAATGAAATGGCTACTGTGGTCCACAACAGGCCCTGAAAGACAGTAATGTTGGCTGCAGGCATAGGTGTTGTGGAGTTGAATTTAAAATTATCAGTCAGTCTTAAAGCAGGCATTTGTGACTCTTGCTGACCAGCAGCCACTGTGGGATGCTAAATGATACTGAATTTCCCAAAATTCAGAAAATCTGAGAGAGTAGAATGGCATCATCACACACACTATTACTGATGAAGTAAGAATGGAGGAGCAAAGTTTTGCAATTAATTAAGGATAGCCACATTTTATTTCTTAAGAATACGAAGTACAATAATACCTGAGAGGTAATGACTTCAATAGATGCCATGAAGCGATCTGCGATGATGGACACACCCAGGAATATGTACATGAGAGAGACAAAGTAGACAACTGCCCTCCCTGCCTGCTCCCCAACTGGAGGGTTGATTGGCATCCACACTGGCAGCATGATGCCAGGTTTACACACCACAGCACCTGAACATCGCTTGCCTGACCCCGTAGTGTTACTAGAAGACTGAGGCTGCTGCTCAGGGCCAGATGCTCGCTCCACAACCTGGGGACTGAAGGAGGTACAGGGATGGACCAGGAGGAGTGACAGGAGGAGGAAGAGCAGTGTGGAGAGGTGAACGGGGGAGTGTCCCATGATGTCCCTGAGTCAGGAGGTGCCTGGAGGTAACTGGGGACACGCAGGGCCAGAGGACTCTCCTGGAAGAACAGAGAAAGGGACAGTGTTCTAAGAAAGATGTAAAAAGGACAACAGCAGATTTACAGTGCACCTTGTCTCTGTCTTAAGAATCTTTTACTTTTATATAGGAAGCTCTCTGTCAATCGGTCCACTGAAATATCTCAACTAGATGGATTGACATTATTTATTTTATTGTTTATAGATATACATAGTGGTAAATAACTTTGGTCATTTGTCCAGTATTTAAGGTTATGACCAATACCTGCAAAACTAATGACATTCCATCAGCCTCAGCTGTACTTTGTGCTTAGTGTTAATTTGTAAACATTAAATATGGCATATATGGCAAACATTGTACCTGCTTCAGCATGTCAGCATTGTCTTTTTTATAGGCTTGGATAGTATAAAGAAATCCTGATGGTATGATTTTTATTACCGTCCTGAATACAGACGTTTCTCTTTTTACTAAACTGATAGTGAGAAGCTGTAATACAGTAGTGCACAGTTTACACTAGCAGGGAACAGGTTCAGTCTCTGTGATGCAGCAAAGCTAAGCTGACAAATGTGGCATCTGTAAGATACTGCTTACAGGAGTAATAACTAGTAGTTACTAACTGGCCCTGGGAGTATTTTGGCGGTTGTCCCAATAATAAATGTAAGCCAGCAAACACGGCAGGCTACACACTGGTCAGAGCAAAGAGGGTCCAAGAAGCATAGCGTGGTGAGTGAACTTTTGCATTTATGGTGGCAGAGAGTGACGGTGAATGTGCGAGGAGGAAAAGGTGAGCAGTGAAGTTGTCAGTCTGAAAGCATATGTACAGCAACAGCACTGTAAATGTACAATGTAGGTTTGAGTTTGTCAGTGAATAAAAGGTGCAGCTTCTCAAGCCCGAGCAGAGCACCTCTGTGCATGCACCTATGTGCACGTGTGTTGTTTCTCAGCTGTGGGAACAGTGTCGCCATAACGATCAGCTTCGGCAATGTTGAGCCGTTTTACACAAATACCGCCTACTACCATATACCCTGGTAAAATGTCAGGATGGTATGAAGATATGAAGAAATAACCACTTATGCTCACACATACACATATTCTCATATCATATACCTCATAAGACTGCAAACATCAATTTTCCAAGAATTAATAGTGGAATTTGCGTGAGCCATCTTGTTTCCTTCTCATCTGTGTTAAGAGTTGCACATGTGCAGTACCGATCAGAGCACAAAGCCACTAGTGTGGCTGAAGACTTTTAGTACTGTTAAATGAAACAATCATAAGAAGAAAAATAGTTTCATGGGATCAAAAACACCTGTATGATGTAAAATACAAAAACACTGACATGCAAAAGGCACTGGATTTTTTTGTCTGGTTCCAGACAGACTTTAGATTTGCACAACCTTTTTGTGTAAAATACTTCAAGAACATAAGGATGTAGTTGTAAAACAACTGCACAAGTGTTTCTACTCAAATCACCATCTAAACTAAATCCTTAGCCTACTGTATTATTGCCTTTTTATTTCTTTAATTTTTATAATCAGTTTTGTGAGCAAGGTGACTATATTATATAAGTACAAGTACAGTATGTGTGCCTTACTAACACTTGCCAATCCAATGTAATCCAATGAAATTCCCAGCAGGTGATGATCAGGCACAAACTATTTCAGAGATGTCTTTTGTTACTGTGCTACACAGTTAGCCAGTTTTATTTTTTTTACCACTGACACAAAAGCCTGTCATTAGCAGTTAAGAGTAAACTGATCTGACGGAGAAATCTTAACAGCATATCAAAATGACCTCCGAGAAACTAAAACCAGGTTGTTAAGCTATGCAGCTCCAGTAATTATCATTCTCTGGCACTAATCGTTGAACCCTGTTGGCAAGAATGGCTAGTGCTAATTTACAGCTTAGGCAGTGGTTTTCTGCCTGCAGCATTGTGTTACTACTATGCACTTTGATACAACTTGTGATGCTACTTGAAACAAATTTACAAACTTGAAAAGTCAGATTACCAGTTTCTTTATGGCAGCTAATGCTGACATGATATCTGGGGATAAAAAAGAGTCCTTACCAAGTAATGCCCACAATAAGTGCAATCTGAAACAATCATTAACTTTTGCCACTGATTACCTACCCTCTTTATTATCTAAATCATTACCAGTTAGGCTTACTTTAATCTGTCACTATCACTCCTTGACACCCATCACTCTTAAACTGCATGAGTAACCCCTGTGTGTGCTACCATAACTTATTTATTGGCCATTACAGGTCTTATAACTAATCACTCAGTTGTGATGTTACCAAGCATTCTACTGCTTTCAAATACACTCCGTCTAACATTGTTCCCTGTGAAGTTCATACTGCAACACAGTATTTTGTAGGGAAAATACAAAAACCGCATGGTACAATAAAACCACTGCAAGTCCACAATACACTATTTATCACAATATTAAAAAACAAAGAAAAATGACAACTTGAAATGTATCAAATATATATATTTTTTTATCAAATAATAAATCTGATGTGCACAGCATGTTCTGTGCGTATAGCCTAATACTAGTTTTCCCTTTTAATTGAAAGTGCATCTACTTTCTTACCTTTCTTTCTTTAATAAAATAAAATAGAAGTAGTCAGCCATGAGTTAAGTGGGAAAAAAAACTAAAACAATGCAGCAATCAGTACCAGACCTTTCATAAAATAAAATAAAAATATTAACATGTAATATCACAGTAGATATTGTCACAGTATTTAGACACTTTTTATTGCAATATTGCAATACTGTCACAGTCATTTTTAGGGCAAGGCCTATAAATACATATTTTGGGGTGCATCATGGCCAAAATGTAGGGCACCAAGCCAACACCAGTCATCAGTTATCAGTTACCTTGTGTTTCTGCAGTTCTGAAAAAAAAAAAAACATTAACATATAGTAACAGTGTTTGAATTATATGAAAGCCCATTTCCACCACTGTGATTGAAAAAAAAAGGTCCTGTAAGTCATTATAATGAGAAACTTTACCAAAATAATGACTCGGACACTTCCTATTATTATTTTGAGAAAGTCTGTTAGTATTTTGAGATACTAACTCATTATTTTCCCCATCATATTGGTGGAAATGGGCTTCCATGGAATTAAAATAAAGCTCTGTGTGCTCACTGGGGAAAATATTACACCAAACTCCCTTTAAGAAATATGACATATTAACAATTCCTTATTTGTTTTCAAGAACACAGAACGTCTTGTCAGTTCAGCATCAATATAATCCAGAGAAAATGAGAAAAATAGAGTGCACTGAAAAAATTCTGTGAGATGTTCTACAAATATAGATATTAAAACTGTAGTGAGAGGTGTCATGTCACTGGTATGATGTCAACATGACTATCAGCAGATCATTTTTGGGACCTCGCAAGTCACACGGAAAAAATAAGTGAGCATGAGCTGTGTGACTGCTCTAAACTATTAATATGGGTGCTGAAATGAAAAGCAACAGGTTCCGCAACGCACATAGGCTGCTCTGTACTTATTAAAATGAATTACTATCCACTCTAGATAGTAACTGTGTTCATATTACTTGAACACAGCATGTGCTAATGCTTAAATGTATTACATCTTACATTTGAAAAATTAGAGTTATTTTAGAGCATTTCTAAAGTGTGTTTTGGATTAAAGGAAGGCCTAGCAGTGTCAAAGCACAGACATGAGAGGATAAATAGAAATGTGTAGCAGGCAGACTACAGTGTGAGCTCATCTGAGGATGTATGGGTGTGAGTAGAGCAGGGTGGTAGAAAGCTTTCAGTCTTTCTGTTCTCCTCCTGGACCCACCACCTCCACTCCCCCCGTGCAGGTGACACTGCACTATTGTACATCGTGAGTTGAAACAGATACTGGGGTGCTGCATCTTTGATGCAGCTTGAGCTCTGCCAGCTCATTATGGAGTTGTGATTCAGAAACACAGCCCAGAGGGCCCGCCGCATCACATTTCACTTTCCAAGGTCTGCTATGGTTACCACGACCTCAGACAGAGGGCCACCTTACACCAGCGGGTGCTGAGGTGGGTGGGGGGTAGGCTCACCAAAAATAACTTCCTCAGTGTTCATATTTTGACAACAATAGTGCACCCGTAACAGAGTGATGTGAACCTTGTAATAATAATGTTCATCTTCATGATCAGATTAAGTCTTATATGGTGACAACATTAAATTATTGTACCATTGATGGTCTGTAACAACAGCCAAGAAATTTAGATAAAACCTGTAATATGCACTAACTACACACAGATAGAAACTCTCACACACAAACTAAACAAAAAGCACAAGTCTTGATCAAATGCTTCAACAATTTTAACGTCACACCTAGGCCACAGGAAATAGACTGTATTACATCCTGTATTAGGCCTATATATTTCTAAGAATCCTAAGTGTGTGTGACACGCTTCAGGTCCAAATGCAGATTTGCTCTGCATGGTAAATGATTTTCCTTGCAGATGATCTATGGAATGCAGCAGAGCCAGAGAGGGTAACATCTGAGTGCTAGATAATCAAGAAGCCGGTCCTGGAAGAGCTGGATGCATTATTGATTAATGCATTCACCTAAATATAGCGGGATATCGCTTCCTTTCATGTCACCTACAGTACAAGCAGCTCTGTAATCATCATTCAGTAGAGGAGCCTGGTGGATTTATCAGCCAGACATAAAAGGAGCACTTCCTAGTCTCTCTACTTGACAGATTGAATAAACAGGGCCAGATTACTGCCTTTCCAAAATAGATCAAAGCTTTCCTATGCAGTAATGTCAATTTGAGATAACTCTTTTTGAATTGGCTCCAGGACAATGAGCCTTTTAATGTATAATTGTTGCTTCAAAAAGGAATAAAAAAAGATTAAAATGTTCTATGTAGAACTTAAAAAAATCCTTGTCAACAGCGGTGGCTGTTAGGTGAACAACAGACAGCATCCTGTTGCTTGCACTCATGCTGGCACTCTATAGACATGAACAAGCATCATCTTGGGCATCGGCCAAAACAAGGACATGACATGCACAATGATCACTGAATGCTTGGAAATAAATCACAATCACATTTAGGATAATGATAGTGTCGGTAATGTTCCAATATCTTATTTGGATCATTTGTTCCATGTTACTAACTAGCTTGATGTTTCCCAATACCCCATGAAGCAACCACCGCCAATCCCAATCACAGAGTCAAGCCACAGCCAGTCAGCCAGCCCCAACTTAGCTTAGGTTACAGTTACCAAGTTGGCTGCCACAGCCTTGTATCACTCTTGGCTTGTATAAAGCAATAATTAGCTATACATCTTTGTGTAATCTGTTTAATTTATTGTTGGCTAAAATCAACACAGTCTGTCTTGTATGTACAAGTTAGTTTAATAGATCATGTTTGCTAGAGAAGTAATTTGGCAGCTATCCAACTAATATATCCACTCAGATAGTATTTTGCTAGCGATAATGTTAGTGAGCAAACAAGCCACTCTGCATGGATCCCCTGATGGCCACTCTGCAATGCAAACTGACAAAAAAAACAAACAAACAAAAAAAAAACACCTGCAAACCACAAGCCAGCCAATCTACCAAACAGATCAGCAACAGAAGTCTGAATGAATTACCTGAAGTTATCCATTCAAGACAGTATTTTGCTACATTAGCTAGCTAGCAATTGGTCCACATTTGCAAACAAGCTAACATTACCCAATATTAGCCAGCTAAAACCACAATATCACACAGTATTTCACATGCTTTTCAATAATGTTAGCTTTGGATTTGACCTTGTTTTGGACTCTTATGGTAGTTAATGTTAGCAGACTCCATTTCTAAGTTTGTGTTGCACACTGTTAGTACTATAGGCAAGCACATTTGGGAGCGTGCATAAATGTCACATCCTTTGGATTTTCCCATAAAGTTTGTCTTTTACATCGAAATCAGTGCACAGACTGTTACAGGCAACCAGGAAAGTCTAATTTTTTAAACTACGTTGCAGTCCGTCCACACATTGGCGATAGAAAGCGATTAATACATGGCTGTTGCTTCAGATTCTTTCATATTGCACCTTTAAAAGTTATAAACCTTCATGTTCAAAGTTGAAGCTAATGATCAAGATGAAGCACAAAGCCTTTCTTATGCCTGGTGAAGGGGGGTCGTAGGGTGTCTTTCGACAGATCTGTGGTCTGCTTGTCCTCTTAGTGCACAGTGAGCTGGTTGACAGCTCATCTCCCCTTACTGCCTCTGACACAGCCGCTATCTGTCAGCACCCTCGATAAGTGATTGCCTGGGATTATCTTACACTGATAGGAGTGTCAGCATAATAGGAGTTAGCACCTTTAACAGTTTAATATTTCCTGCCTCTACCCTGACAGTGTGGTACTGTCAAATGAGGGATGTTCTTTTTCACGAGCAGAGCACTGTCAGGTTTGAGGAGAGGAGGGAAAAATTATTCAAGCATCATTAATAAGAATAAATGTACTCTATTTTTAAACTTGTCACCCCTTTCTAATATGGCCTACAAACTGTCAGACCTGATGACATGATTAGGGATGGGAGTCAAAAACTAGTTCCAGTTGAGAACAAGTTTTATATGGACAAATCCTTCAAAATCTTGTGCTTCTGAGCTTTCTGCACATTGCAAAACAATGATATCAAACTCAGCGTCTACACCACTGGAAACTTGCTACAAGAAGGACAAAGCGGAAAGCTGGTCCAAAGCATGGCTTCATTTCATGTTACATGTAATGTCTGTAAAATTATAATTTTAAGCCAGGCTGGAGACACAAGCAATATTCTGAAACATCTTTCTACATAAAATATGCTTAAATTTGAGGAATGCCATATTTTTAATACTATGCTTTCCAACCAAGCAGTAATAAATGTGGTGTAATGTTGATATAAAGGGCAGTTTGTGGGTGGACATGGATAAGGCTTCAGATTTAAAATTCCAACACCACAGAAACAACAGGTCACTATTTATATGTATGTATTTATTTCTTTAGTACTGTTATTATTGATAATAGTTTATTTCTTTAATAAGTATTGTCATCTGAGGGGAAAAAGCCTCACCTTTTTTTAAGTTAGTCTATATAATGACTAAAGGGTGCACAATATTCATGATTGTTTTTATTAAGGTAGTGGCAGGCACTGATGACAACTGACATCAGTTTCACTGACAGTTTAGATCAGTGAGGACATTTAAGACCACAGCAGACCACAACAGACTGCAAACTGAACACCAACATAGAGCACTTTCACTCTGCCAATTTAGATCAGTGAGAACATTTTAGACCACAGCAGACAGCAAACTGAACACCAACAGGAGATGAAGAGGGAGAGACAACATCTGGACAGTTCATCGTGACTTAGAATAATGCAGCGCAATAAACGTTTCATGGAGAAGACGATCGTATGTTTGTCACGGAGACAGATTTTTGTCTGCAGTGTGTATACCACAGAACTGTACAGAAACATCGGGATTCATGGTAATAAAAATTTATATCACATCGACACTTCACACACTCTTCCTCTCCTCCCTACAATTATGATTAATCGGCACATATAATTAAGTATTTAAAAGTACACAAATCAGACCTGGAGTGACAAATCACCACAGAACTTTACAGTAACATTATGATTCAATAAAAAGTTTTCATATCACATTGTCACACATCCATATTTACACCCATTCTCCCTCCCTCCCTCTCTGCTGTAGATCGGCTTTTATTCTTTTACCTGTTTTCTGTTGGTGCTGCAGCTCAATCAGCACTTGCTCCTTCCCAGCACACCTTTTTTATTCCATTTAGCACTCTCAAAACACTTACAGCAGCTGCACATAAACAACTCTAATCCTCATTTGACGGTCCAAAATCGATACAGGTTCAGAGTGGGAGCATTAAGGCAGTTTGACGCACGTCAAAACACTTCATAACAGTCTGCCAGTACTGAGGCATCTAACTGGCAGTCCAGCATCGTGGGTAGTACAGCTTGTCTTAAGTAGTTGGATTTACTTGTTCACCAATTGTTCATCCATTACTCTCAAGCAGCTAACTGACACTGTGCAGTGAATATTTGCGCAAGAGATGTAACCATCACCTGGAAAATTAGTGTAATCCTGACATGCAGCTGAATCATCTCGTGATTTTATCCATTTGGTTTTAGCTTTGGGTACATTTGTGTTAATATGTAAACTAAAAAGCATTGTTTTGTGCAAGAGAAAAAACTCCTAAGATAACTTTGGTCCAGTTTTACAGACCATTCAGAAGCAGGGACCTGAAACATGTCTGTAACACACACACACACACACACACACACACACACACACACACACACACACACACACACACACACCTCAATCACCATTCCATAACTGACGGGATGAAACTGCATTGACCGCACAGCTTGAACATTAACCTATATGCAGATTAACTAAGATCAGCTTTCCAGGATGTAGGCTACAGGTAAACCAATAACATCCCATGTATACATTTCACACACAGCCAATCAAAGCCTGTGCTTGCACTTAATATACACAGTGGGTTTCAGGGTTGCCCTGTTTTCTGGTGAACACCGCACTAAAACATATTATATGCATGCACATACATGGAAGTGCACGGCAGCCTCAATTGCAGGGTTACTGCGAAAAGCATTTAACTGTTCCTACAACAGATGTAATACTGTCAATAACATTTTATAGAGACTAAATAACAATATAAGGTTACTGTTTCAAAATCAAAGAATAATCAGAGAAAAAAAAAGGACAACAAAATTTGTAAATCCACACATCCACACCCCTTCTAGAATCACACATCACAAAGTCAAACATTTGTTTAAAAATTCTTCAGCAAATATTAATATCTGAATCTGATCTTTATGAATGAAAACTAATGCAAAGAGTTCTTAAGTGAAAACATTTTGACATGGGAAAGTGGCATGTACAAACAGCTGTTCTATGGTTTGCAGCCGTCCCTTCCCCTGTCTTTCTGTCTCTGTTTCACCGCCCCTGTTGTTTCCTGTCTGTCAGTCGATTTCTACAATGAGGGGAAAATGGAATTAGGACCGAAAGTTCCATTTACTGCGTGTCAGACTCACACACAACTAACAGCACACACAGCAAGTGTTTATTAGTGGAGACAGCTGCTCAGAATTTCCAAATTAAAACACCACACTGACATCATTTTTACTATTATGATATTTCAGATATTTCAGGAACTGTGATGTGCAGAAATTAAAATATAACTGTAACTGAACAATGTTTTAGAGCGCCCCCCCAGTGTCTCAAAGCAGGCTTTCAGGGGAGCTTGTGTCCTTGTCAGAATAGCCAAGCTCCTCCTCGCTCCCCATAATTAAAACTATGCACTCAATCACCCAGTGAAGGGCCATCCTAAAATTCAGACTATAGCATTACTATAGCTGTCTACAAACAAAAAGGTTAATTTACACATCACGAATGACTGTTGTACAAACTTTTTCTACTAGCTGATATCACGAGATGCCAAAAAAATCGCTGTTAGGCACTGAGCAGGTAGTATACAGTGGGTTTATCAGAGCTTTTTTTTTTTAAAGGAAGCTAAGATGCTACTAGTTGTTTTGGAAGCATTTGGATGGTCAGACTGATTCAGATCTTTCTTTCTTTTTTTTTTTGCTCTTTCATAATACTGTAAAAGATTAAGGCCATTAAAAAAAGAAAGAAAGAAAGAAAGAAAAAAAAAAAAAAGAATATGTAGTTTTTTATGTGGCCTCTCCCAACTCCAACTGTCCTCCAACCATGACAATCTTCTTCTCACTCTCTCCCTCATCTGCTCCATACCATACGTTGAAACGTCTGTTGTCTGTCTCTTGGGTGGATGCTCAGCACTGCCCCTAGAGGCCTGGAGCACTTCCATTGTATGATTGGATATATAGCATTTTCTTTTTGCATTTGTTTTCTTATTTGCCGCACATTTCTGTATATGCTGGGTTTTCCTTTTGCATTTGTTTTCCTATATGCAGCATGCTTCTGGATTTGCAGTGTGTTTCTGTATATGCCGCGCATTTGCCCTTGTTAGCCACCGTATGATACAGTATAAAACGCATCCATAACTGCACAAAACAAGTTACACATAAATCAAGGTAGTTAGGTGGTCTCTCTGTTTAACTGTCTCACTGTTTGCAGTTAAAGTAAAGAGAGGAAAGAGATACATGCCTTTAATAAGTAACATGGGGCTTTGGCTTGCGGCTGTGGGCCTGTCAATGAACCCGATGAATCAGAGTGTAAGGTAATCTACTAGGCCACACAGTCACACAGACAGACAGAGACAGAATGGGCCAAACCACTAATGTGGCAATAAAGATATCCTGTGGAGGTTTCATTGAAAACAAACACGATTTTGTTCAGATTCATTATTGCCCACTTTTTGTGCTTGTACTTCATATTTTTCCCATCTCAGGCTGTCAATTTGGAGGAAGACCTCTGTATTTAACTGGCAATAGGCCTGTCTGTTTCACCAAGGAAAGAACAATTGTCTTTCTCAAATTTTCCTTTTATTAGGGATGTACTGTATCCTGTTTTTTTAATCGGAATTAACTGTCACTTAATGAAATTGTGTTTATCATTTCAATATAGAAAAAAGTGAGAAACAATTCTTCTCAACCCTAAAAAACAAAAAATGTTTGAGATGTTTGTGTAAATCAGAAGATGCAGATAATTAATATTATTAATAATTAATAAGAGTTTTACATAAAAGGGCCCTTAATCTTGGCCCCAGGTGAGCCTATGCAAAGCAGACCAGGGGTTGTTAATGAGTCTTCATGACATGAAAGTTTCTACAAAGCAGTAATGACCAACAAATTATTTATTTTTTACCTCCAAATAATTCTTCTGTTGCCTATGTTGAAAATCAAACCTTCGAGATTTCTAAATACCCTCATACACTGTGATACTTTGATACCTCCCAAACTCAGTGCCACCATGACAAAGTACAGGCTGCAGGAGAAAAGGTGCAGAGACTTGCAAAGCCAAAGTACAGTGCAGGTAGACTTCATGTCTGCTTGGTATAGAAAATGAACAGCTAACGTTAGTATTCGATTTAGCTAAACCAGTAGAGCTAGTTCAGAAATGATATGCCAAATTCTAGCCTCGTCTGACTGCTGACATTTTGCCATTCATTAGTTTTCCTGGTAAGATTTTGGCACGTTTTTAATAGGGCTGGGTATTGTTAAGAACCTCACGATTCAATTCGATTTCGATTCTTTAGGTTTCGATTCGATTCGATTTCGATTCGATTCGATATTGATTTAAATTCTTCAATATCGATTCAGTAAGAAGTAGAAATACACAAATAATTAAGAGTACCTGTTGGCAATTATTAAATATTTATTTTCATGCCCATAACACATGTGGTACGTTACTTCACATCTTTGGGCAATAAAACATCTGAAAATAAAACATTAGCAGCACCATAATAGCTCACTTGTGCATATAAACCTCTGTCTTCACCTCTGTGTACAGCTTCGGGATGGTGACCTCTGTCATGTGTTTTCGTGTTGGTATAGCGTATCATGGTTCAAGTGTGTGTACCATCTTCTTAAAACCTTCATTTTCCACGACACTGTACGGTCGAAGGTCCTTGCAAATGAAGACAGCCACGGACTCTGTTAACTTCTGTGCGCGGACAGAGCTTGGCGGTAGTTTGCAGACATATTGTTGTTGTTTGGTCGCGTGCAGCCTCCGTCCTTAAAACGCGAATCACATGAAGATGTTGCGCACAGCGTCCCAAATGGCCAGGAGGTGAATCGATTGCCCCAGCCCTAACTGATAAATTTTCACATCAATTTAATCATTTGATGTTCAATATTCAGGGTCAGTTTGGTTCTCTCTTTAATAATATCCAACTGTGGACAAGCTCTGAATGACAGGGCATTAAGTGGGGACTCTTGTAAGTAGAGGAGGCACAGAAATGCAGCACTTTGGCCTCACAGCAAGACAGCTGTGTGTTTGATACCTGGTTCAGATAATCTGTGTGGAGTTTGCATGTTGTCAATGTACCCGCAATAGGCTTAGATCATATAAAGGCATTACCAGGCTATTAGAAAAATCCTGACAGTATGACCATAAATCGTAAATATACCATGAGCTGAGCAGACAAACATGGCATCTAGGGATAAAGTTGCATGACTAACTACTAAAAAAGAAGAAAAACAAAGCTGTAACTCTGCAACTCTGCCAACGTTGAGGAGTACTACAGTACAGTGGAGTACAGTCAGTTGAGCTGTTTTCCACAAGTTGTCCACAAATACCACCATAATACCATATACCCCAGTATAATGCCAGAAGGCATGAAGGTATGAAAAAATAGATACCGCCAAAGCCTAGCCTGTGTGGATTTCCTCCAGGTGCTCCATTTCCCCCACCATGTAAAACATATATCTTAGGTCAATTCTCCAGTCAGCGCCCTTGACCAAGGCACTGGCTTAGAAGTGGAGTTGGTCCGTGGGCGTTGCACAGTAGCTGCCGATTGTTCCTAAAACTAGGATGGGTTAAATGCAGAGACTGAATCTGAATGTGTAATTGTATTCTGTATGGTTTTGTATGCCACAATTAAAGCTGACGCTTTCACTTTTAATTCCTGTTTGCTCACATGCTATATGTGGAGCCTTCTGCTAGATAATAATTTATTTAGCCATGCAGTCGTCATGAATAAACATTATAGTTTATTAAACTGATTTTGTTTAAGAGATACTGATTGGGAAAATAAAATCATTACTGTGATCTTAGAAGATGAAACAAGATGTGCATAAAATCTCTCTCTGCATGTTTCATCTTCTGCAGCCTTTAAGTTGATCTGTCAATATTCAGACTAGCAGGCTACCTATCGACAAAGTTAAACTTTAGTTAAACAGTAGCAGCTTTCAAAATGCTGTACCATATCTCTGCACTGTGTGAAGTAACTAGTCTAATCAACTACCCTGGCTCAATCAGTACCCCTGTGGAATTAATTGGTTCTTGTAGATGCAGCAGGGGAAAGATAACCCAGGTGGTACACAGTCTACGTTCCCTCTGTATCCACCAGGTCAAAATTACCATCAATCTGGACAGCAGCAGTGCAAGCTCGGCTGAGCACAAGGTTTCGTTTACAGCACGGCGGGCAGGCTGCCATGCTGTTCAGTTCCTCAGTTCATCAAGTATGGTGATCTACTTTCAGTCAGCACAGTTCATCTACATTTCTCTGACCTGTTTATATTCAAATGGTGAATTGTAGACCATCATGCCTACAACACTGATCTCAGCAGGTAAAAATCACTGCAAAGTTCTTGCATAGAATTTTACCTGATGAATGTCTGAGCACTAAAACCTTGGTCATAAAGGGAGTACAAAGAGCTGCCTTAAAAGTTAGTGTATGGAAGCTTGCTCAAAGTTGAATGGAAAACCTAGAAAATGGCCAGTTATGCAAGTCCTATTTAACTAAACTAAAATATTTTGGGAAAACCACAACCGCATTTAATTTTTACACCTTAAAGCTACCACTATTACTATTACTACAACTGTAACTACTATTGTATTAATCAACATTAATGCAAGTATGTTTTAAAAGTAGCAAGTGGTCACACAGTGAGAACTAGAGACCATCTTGCAATGGGATCACTGTATTATTACATAAGTACTTGGTACTCAGTACTGACTAACACTCATCTTCAAATGCTGGCTTCATTTTGACCTAAACCACACACAAGAAGTTTGGTAACTGCGTCTTGCAGGGTTGTAATGCTATTGTGCTAACAAAATGTGTCCACAGACAGTCATATTTAACACCTAGCAAAGTTCTCAAAACCACTTCAGCAGTAATACCTGTTATCTGTGGGAGGTATCTCCAAGGCCACATTTTGCCATGATAACAAACACACACACTCAGGTTAACATGTAGCCCTCTGAATCAGAATTAAATCACAAGGTGCCTCGAGATTCCAAGACCTACTAAGTGGCCCATGCCCTTACATGCAAGGGTGATTTCAGGTTAAGCATGAATTGCAAATGGTGAGATCTCTCTTCTTCTCTAATCAGTTTGACTCCGAGTTAAACAATCCATGTGACATCTCTAAGCCATTCTCATCTCTCCTTTCTCCCCCTCAAGTCATTCTACCTCTGCTAAGAACGTTGCACACTTCCTTTTCCAAACATTTCTCCAGGTAGGCTCACTGTAAAGGAAGAGACAGGTGGACAGTGAGAGGCCGCGTGGGGCCGGAGGTGAGGTGGACAGAGAGAGGTTGGTAGACAAACGACTGACAGCCAGCAGACAGCAGCTCCTGAGGTTTCCATTACCTGAGACACTGTGCCCAGTCACTGTCACCTTAGAAGGAACAGCATTCTCAACTTCAGTATGAACCCAGACAGGGACACCAGTTATGCAATATTCAGGATACTGTCAGAAACATCAATAACAGAGAGAATATATAAACAAACACTGCTGGATGTGAGGAGTGATATGACAATGTGATGGTATCAATTCCACAAAAACTTTGCTTCCACACTGTCACTATTTGAGTCATCACTTATTTTTGAAAAGGAGGAGTTTTTTTCCCCAATGTGACTCATTATGGAAAAAGTCTTTACTCATTACCTAGTCTAAGTTAACATATTGCCTCTAATGTTCAGTCAGTGGGTGACAACACATGATTGAGCAACCTAAAGAATAACAACAGCAAGGAAAAGTCAACAAACCACTAACCAATATTTCCGTTTGAAACATTTCTGTGGTGCCTTTTATTTGTCACATTGACCGCTTGGATTCAGGGCAACAATCTAGTTTAGACGAACAAAATGTTAACAAAATGTGCAGAGGCAGCCAGCAGGCCTGAACACACAATAGACCAGGGAGTCAATGAAAACAAAACAGACCCCCACATGCACTAACTCTCCACTCCCAATCGCTCATGCACACACACAGAGAGGCTGGTAAATACTATCGCTTACAGCATGTACACTGCTATAACCTCAAGCTATATAATGGCAGAAATTAAACTGTGACTGACAGCTCTGACACAGGACTACATTATTTCTCTGATCCTAACGTATGTGGCAGGGGCTTTTGGCCTTCATCACACATTAGAGTAGCATTATAAATCAATGACAAAATGAGATGCAGTAATCTAATTTACTCAAGGCAAAAAAGACCCACTGACAAGTCTTGACTTCCCTAAATCAAGTGGATGAAAAGGTTTCAGTAGGAGA
Organism: Lutjanus erythropterus; assembly: GCF_056507025.1. Lineage (NCBI taxonomy): Eukaryota > Metazoa > Chordata > Actinopteri > Lutjaniformes > Lutjanidae > Lutjanus > Lutjanus erythropterus. The sequence continues at coordinate 6,739,683 of NC_139327.1, forward strand.
GTTGTACTGACTGATCATAGGGGAAATGTGAGAGAAACGTGAGGTGTAGTATAGCCCTTTGTCCTGTGGCACCTGGGATGGCGTGCATATCGGTGCCTGCATACAATGCTGCAGCATTGGTTTACCTGAGCCATCACATACGTGGGGGGGAGGTTGCATTTCAGGATAAGTGTCAGTGAGCTTTAGTGGTAGACTGCTTGGATTTAGCTTCTCAACCGCAAACACATATTGTTTTCCTTGTGCTTAGATGCCGGTCCTAACAAAACACTCTGTAGTACCAGCAACTTGTAAACAGAGCTGCAACTAATGATTCATTTTAATATGAATAAATCTGTTGATTATTTTCTTGATTAATCATCCTATTCATGAAATGCCAAAATACTGTGAATAATTCTCATCACTATATCCCAAAGCCCAAGGACACATAATGTATACACAATGCCAACAGTCCAAACATATAGACATCAGACTTACAATGATATAAAAGAGAAAAATTAAAAGTAAAAGAGACACTAGTCACATTTACCAAGATAGTGACAGCTGTTTGGTATTTTAGCTTGAAAAAAATAAGAATAGTTGCTGATTAATTGCTGACTAAGCAATCAATTCACTGATCATTTCAGCTTTATCAGTAAATCTAAATCTAGTCTAAATCTAATAAGTTACATATTAGTATAACAAAGACTCAATAATTGTAATAATTGCCATGATTAAGTTTAATTATGTAAAAATACAGTCTGCTTTAGTATTCTGTTATCTACTTGTTCTGAGGTGCTGAAATGACCCAAAGGTCATTGTAATCCATTCTTAACATAAGTGACATGTTCATGACCTATGAGAAACAGAGCAGGACACAACAGCATGCATAAGTGTAAAAAAATACATATGCAAAAACCAAAGAGTGATCATAGTGTCTTTTTGGATGCTCATTTGAAAAGTGATATTAGTGATATCGTGTGCATAATCAAATATAATGGATTGGCACCAGGGGTGTATCTGCAGTCAACGCCTCCTGTCTCATACATCACCAACTCTTAACACGCCTGTGGGCAGCCATTACTGTCATGGACACAAGAGATGGGTGAGTGGGACGGACACTGTATGTGGTGCTGCCAATCTGCTAAATGAATGATGCTTTTATGTTGGTTAAATGTCAGCTCTGAAGTTCAGCCCTTATCAGGAAATGTCAGGGAATGATCAGTCAGAATAAAATCAATGGGACCTTCTGAGTGTCCATCAGGAGTTCAATACACATACACATTAACACACACTGCTAAAGATACCCTTGACTTAACAGTCTTAAATTTTAATTTCTTCCTTCAACTAAAAGAAACTGGCGGAAAAAACTAGGGATGCAACTAATGAATATTTTCATTGTCAGTTAATCTGCAGAAAATAAATCATTTGTTCTATAAAATGTCAAACAATTGTGAAAAATGTTCAGCATACTGTAGCATGCTGTCTTCAAATTGCTTCTTTTGTGTAACCAGCAGTCCAAAACTCAAACACTCTTCATTTACCAGGGTTTGACATTAGCCAAGACCACACAATGTAGCAATCAACTTTCATCCCTTTACTGCGAGCCCTCACTATCAAAACAATACAGTTCCTCAAACATCCCAATTCCTTCTGGAGTTTTAGTTCAACACTCTAAAACATTGAACAGTACTCATCACTGGCTAGCTACTGACACACTATAAATATGGCCTATCCAGTTATATATCAGTATATATCGGGATCTGCATATATTAGCTGATAAATATCAGCAATACTAACATCTGATTTGACAGGTTTCCAGGGCATTTAATTGGAATTAGAATAGGCAAAATGCTCTATAAGTATTATTACATTGTTTTGTGCAGTTTTTTATTTTTGTTTTTGTTGTTATACTGTTGTCGGTTAAATTTGGTTCGGTCAGTGCTATGAAATATTACATCATCTGTCTCTGTTCACTTCGTCTTAGCCTTCCTTGCCAACAGATGTGCATAAACTACAGATTATATAAAGTACTTATTAACAGCCAAAAATATTACTATATTGGTTGAAAAAAAAACTTATTGTGCATTGCTAGCTACCAATATGTAGGGCTACTCCATTACGAGTTTATTAAGCCTACTTAAACTGCAAAAGTGATGTTTACAGAAGAAGTAGTAACACAAAAGGCGGATTATGAAAAAAACAAATGACAACAAAAATGCAGGAGTGATAGAAGCAGGAGTTTAAATCTGTAGTATATGATGTAATTTGCTGTGGTGTGTGCCCCCAGTTTCCACAACTTGTCGAGAAGCCTTGCTCGAAACAGTGAAACAGTAAAACGATGCCTACAGGGAAGACCACATCACAAAGCATGGGAATAGTGGACAACACAAATGTTATGTCGCAGTTGAAGGTTGAGTTAAGTTGCATTAAACTGCCTTTTTTGTATGTTTTTACATAAATTGACATTTGGGCCACTGAATTTAGGGGCTTGGTGGCCTGTGAGGCCAGTGCTTAAAAGTTTTAGCTGAGCATCTATCCATGATTTACTATCATAAATGACAAAGAAAAGCAATAAATCATTACATTTAAGAAGCTGGAATCAGCAAATTATTTTTGCTTGAAAAATGACTGAAACAATTTGTTTATTATAAAACACTTTAGCTAGCAGCTAATTTTCTTTTGATCGACTTATTGACTGATCATTGCAGCTCCAAAAGCAACTGAGCAGGGCATTGTTAGGATGACGTGTGGAGTAGGGCTGCACAGTTAATTGCAATATTATCGAAACTGCAGAGCTGAATACAAAGCACAATTTCTTGAAAAGGGAAAATTGCATAAGAAAACAGCATTATCATGAAGTACTGAAGCACTGCAGAGACACCCTGGTCTACAAATCTTGTTCCCCAGATGAAAGAAACAGGTTTGTTTGGTACAGACCTAACAAACATCACATCATCACAATGTTAATAGTTTTGTTTTTTCAATAAAAATGAAAATTGTAATGCAAAAATGATCATTCCCACTAATCGCGTTGCATATTGCAATCACAATTTCAGTCAAAATAATCGCAATATGACTTTTTTACCACATTGTGCAGCCCTGGTGTGAACTGTCATATATACATGCATTACAGCAGGAATAGCATAGATGTGTTTTTCTACAGTCAACCAAATGCTGCATAATGTGCCATAACTAACACAGCTTCCAGTGTAGTGGTTGAAACACATATTGGTGGTAGGTTTTTTTTGGTGGCTGAAAAGTTAGGCTAAGGAAGGACTGAACTGGTCTCTAGCAAAATGTAATACTTTCTACTGAACAAGATTTCACTTTTTAAATATTAAACACTCTCATTTTGTACTTTTGTAGGTATTGTATGTTTTACAAACCAAATACATTTACAATACGCATTTCCTTGCTGAATCCTAACTAACTATACAATAGACCAGGGGACTGCAACCTTTGCTATTCAAAAGATGGTCCAAAAAACAAACAAAAATCTGTCTTAAGCCTAAGAACGTAGCAGCTTTTCTTTTGCTAGATTCAACATCTGTCATTGCATAAACAACGGGCAACATATTTTCCGTACTAGTCACCTTAAGTGAATTAATGAGAGATGCAAAGACGAGTAGTCCAGTCTGCCCCAGTCTTCCTTACCTGTTTTGTAATTCAGAATGATGAATGATTTGTAAAGCTCTCTTGATAAAAAAAAAACTATATACTAAAACTATAACATCCATAGCTTAGAAATTGAAGACTTGCCACCAGCAAAACATGGGATAAGGTGCCAAGCACATTTGACTTAACAAAATATTAAAACATTTTTTTCAGTCAGTGTAGAAGCTACATATTTTCACAGTCAGAAAATGTGAGAATCACATTGTCTTCAACAATGATACACGAAAATGTCAAAAAAAAAAAAAAAAGAACCATATTTCATCTATTTTTGTCAAAGCCACGGGGAGCTCCTGGATGCGGCTCCAGAGATGCAGGTTGTTGATCCCTGGAATAGACCTTTTCAACAGCAGCCGTGATTATATGAAATAGCAGTGTAAACACAGATGTTACCAATGATGTTAATTGAGGTCCCGTTCCATTCAGGTCAAACACAGTCAGGGTCCCGATATTGTGCATGTTGGCTCTGCTGCTCTAAATGCAACGGGACCTTAATTAGCATCACTGACAGCACCTGTGTTTACCCTGTTACTTAATATCAATATGGCTGCTGTGAAAACGGTCTTTACATGATTCACTGAGACAATATTTTACTTGTAGGGTCTTAACCAAACGCTTGCTAGCTACCTCTTACTTAATGAAAAAACTTAAAATAACCCACTGCTCTGAGTTAATTATTAGTAGTTATTTAAGTCAGTAGTTAAGTACATATGATTTAACGCAGTGGTGACCGTTTTTCTATTGATAGTCAGTCTTTTATCAATCAAAACTACACACGGGTCACGAGGGCGTAGCCTTTGGCGGTCTCCCAAAAAAGCCGGTTTGTCCGTGGGCCGGTGCACCTGCTCCTCTGCCCGTCCCGTTTCTTACCTTTAGCTTTATGGCACAGCTCCACCACAGGCTGCCATTGCTTCGGAAAGTCTGGAAACACACGACTGGTAAAACTATCCCGGTCTCGACACACAGCTGAAGTCACAGAGTGAACTTCCCCGTTAACTCACATTGCCGGTAACTAACAGCAGTGATGCTGAGAGCCCACGCGGGGGATGACGTGCGGCATTCAATGTGTCCTCCAACATTCCTGCTTCGGTCAATGTGCAGTTTGTAAAAGCGACGTGTTGACGCTGATTTAAGAGTCTGTGAACTGAAATATAATAACAAAAATATCCATCCGGTGGCATTTGAGTATTCTGTGGATTTAAGCGTAAAACAGCTAGTTTACGTCCAGCAGCAAATATAAATGACTTATTTTGTGTTATACTTATATTCATACACACTCGTCCGAGGGCACGTGAAGGCAGCACAAGCAGGGACAGTGCGCAATTGCAAAGCTCAAAACACTCCTGTGGAAAGTGAACTGCCTCAGCCGGTCACTGTAAAAGTTTAAACCATATTTCTTTCCTGAATGTGCGAAATGAGTCTAAATTTTAGAAGTCTATACTAGTCTTTAACTAGTTCAGTGCGAGTTTCGACTGAAACCATATCTTAAATGTTAACTTTTAACTTCCATCCTTCCACACGTCTTTGCAGATGTGGTGCCACATTGTAATAAGACACCCTTTTAAATGGTTTACGTTGTAATGGCTTTATTAATGGTTAATGAATTTGGGGATACTTTGTATAGTACTTTAAGCCATTAGTAAGAACATGTTTGGGGTTGCTAGTCTGTGAAAACTTCCATTGACTTGAGGTGATCCTTTCCATTTGGTAATAAAGCAGTTATTCCTGTTTGTTAATTGATTATCAACAGTAATCATGTGACATTTGTAACTCACTTTCTAATAAAGTCATTAATATAGGGTTTTAATCGTAACGTAACAAGGCAAAAAAGATGTAACACAAAAGGCATAACAAGATATAACAAGAAAAAAGTTATAATAACACAAAATGTAAAAGACATAAGACAAAAAGACGTAAAAAGACAAAAAAGATCTAACAAGACAAAAAAGACCTAACAAGACAAAAACAACATAAAAGATTTAACGAGACAACAATGATGTAAAAAATGTAACATGACAAAAGACCTAAAAAAAAACAAAAACAACATGCAGAAATGACAGAAAAGGCATAACAAGACAAAAAATAATGTAAAAGATGTAAAAAGACAAAAAAAAAGACTTAACTAAAAAGAGGGAAAAGGTGTCAAAATGTAACAAGACAAAAAGATGTAAAAGTTGTAACAAGACAACAACAAAAAAATAAATAAATAAAAGACCCAACAAGACAACAAAATAAAAGACACAATAAAAAGACGTAACAAGATGAAAGAGACAGAGCGAGACTCGACTGTGAGGTTCAGTTGGGTCTGCACAGAAACAGCTGGTAGAAATGTTTTTCAGACGATGACTTTTTACATCTATACTTTTGAGCACATTTCAGAGCCTGTACTTTTACATTTTTGCTTGAATAAAGAAGGTGACATCTACTTATATCACAAACATTTTTACATCAGTACCTGTATTTCTACTTGAGTAAAGAATGTGTGTACTTTTGCCACCTGTGGACAGGATCATCCCCCACAGGAACATCAACTGTCCTCTACCCACACAGTCAAGAAGAAGAAGATGATGAGTTTGAGTGTATAGACAGTTTTTATGCAGTATACTGTATGTCTACTTCATGCAGAATATTTTTTCAGACACAGGTTTCACTGCTTGAAAGAAATAATGAACTTTGAAATAAGAAAAGTGTGTTTTATTACTGCACAAACCAGTCACAGGTATTCTAAAATTAACTTCAAAGCAAATGCAACAGTTTAAAACCAACCATCCAACAATCAGTATAAAAAACAATTAAAAAGATTGACGATTACACATTTTGTTGTGTTTCTAAGCGCATGTTGATTAGATGGAGTGTGTCTGCTGGCAGTTTTCAGTCGGATTCAGCCTAGGAGCTGGTTTTGGTTGGCTTGACAATGACTGAGCTGCCGGTGAACTTCGTACTGTAGAACCCGTTCAAGAAACTGTTCTTCAGCCGGTGAACAAAGTGGACATATCTCACCCCAGGTCCATATCCAGAGAACACATGGGACTCCTACAGGCCAACAGCGGGACATGCAGTCAAACACTGGACTCCTGGCCCTTCAGATTACTCTACCTGTCAGGGGACTAACTAATTTGTCAAAGGAAATAAACCTTTCTAGAAATGGAGATAATGTTTCTGATCTTACATTTGACAGAAGCAATTCAATGTTCATTTTGCCTCATATACATACACGCCCAAAATATGGAGCAATTGTGATATTAAATCAACTTACCATCAATTCTTTTTCAATGCAAAAACAAAACTTTAAATGATTGTATATAAAAAATAAATAAAATATATATAAAAAAATAAATAAGCAAAAAGACTAAATACATATGTAAAGAAAACAAACTTGGGTTAGTGGTTTTGTAACAAAGAGGGTATTTTCTGAGATATATGCTTTTACTTTAATGTACGTAGAGGATCATATGGACAGACAAATATTAATTTATTCACATTTGAGTCTCATAAAATTACTTGAAAATGAACTGAATTCATTGATGATAAGCTGACTTTATATTTTGGGGGGTCAAAAATATGGATTTTCTTTTATTTTCTTAATATGTCTTTTTCAAATTGTTTAATGTTATTCATTGATTAGTATTTGTTGCATTTCTTTCAGAATTTGATCTACAATATTTTCACATTAAGTTATTTTACTGTCACAATTGCTCCATGTGTATAATTCCTACGGCATTAATCTAGCGCCCTCTATGGGTTATACCTTAGAATGCCACCCACGGCTGGGATTTAATTCAGACTGATGATGTGTTTGTCAGACCTCCATGAAGGCGTAGAGTTGATATGGCTTCTTTGCCTTTGTTTGAAGAATCAGTTTATGGTGCAATTTCACCAAAAGACAAAGTGCCTTAGTGTTTTTTATCCATGGTCGTCTACATAACTCAAGTAAAACTTCTTGGAGTTCTGCACCTTAAATTTTTTTGGATATTGTGTATTTAAAAACAACAGAAATACTGTTTTGATTTAGTAATAAAAGGCTTTCTGTTCATATTCAACATTTTGAGAAGAAAATTTGAATTTAAGAGGATTGTGCATCTTTGAAATAAATAAGAGAACCAATGGAAAATACACATATGTTTCAGTTTTGGGAATACAATGTAAAATGAGGGGATTTATCATTTAGATGATTTTGCACTGCTGATACTCGGGGTTATCTTATTTGAAAAGACTGTATAGGATAGGCAAAGATAAGCTTTAGGCTTCTGCTTATTCCTTTTTCAGTTGCTGACTGTGAATTATATTGTGTAAAATAATACATTTTTATTTTAAACTATTCATATTGATTCATTTGTTCAACTGACCTCCTTCCAGTTGTGTGAGTAACTGCTGAGGTCCTCGGTGGGGTTGGCAGTGTGCTCTGAGATCACTGTGCTTTTGTCTGCACCCAGTAGCTTGACATGCAGCTGGTAGATGGATGCATGCAGCTGACTCTCCTCATACCTGACAAAAAGACAGAGAGTTACAAGCTTCTGGTGGAGCAAGAAATCACAATGGTTGCAGGTTTATCATTACTGAACCTCTCCCTGGAGGAAAGTCCCATTTTCCTTAGAATTAGTATCAAATAAGACCTTGTCTGACAATAATGAAACAACAATGGATTCATTATTCAGACAAACCAGTAAAACTAATTACTGTTAATTTATTCACTATGTAGCTTTACTCACTGTCTTAATGTACCGGCAAAATTGATTTTGATTTTGACTTTTTATTCTCAACATTTCTACTTAATTCTCAAAATGCAAAAAAACAAAAGCTGCCTTAATAAATACTCCAGACAAAGCCAAACATGTACTTTACATGCAGTGTTGGTTGTGCAAGTTCACACTTAAGAAGAGGTAGCTCAGAGTTCACAGAGATTAAAGAGAACTAGTTCACTTTCATTTCTTTAGGGGTTTTTTGTTTTTGTGAATTTTTTTTGAAACATTTTCCTATCAGGGACACTTGAGTCTATATAATGTTATACTAAATGGAATGCAATATTCAATTTTTGTTTTTGTATTTATTTTATTGGTAAATGTAAAATTACTTTTAACTCAATTCAAATAATCCTTCCATCCTTCTGCAAAAACAGAGACCTATTTTTGTTTTGTTTTTTTGCAAGTGATGTTACAATTGCCCCCGGTCTCCCCTATGTTAGAATATTGACTTAGTATCTCAAAATAATAATGACTAAGTATACAAGTCATTTTGAGAAAGTTTCTCATTATTTGGAGATTCCAATACATTCTTTTGGTGAAGTTTCTAATTATAATGACTTACAGGATCTTCTTTTTTCATCATATTGGCAGAGACAGGGTTCCATAGATACGGATGTTTGTTGATGAGTGTATAACTCAGATCTGTCTGTGTGTTTCTCAGCGTTAACACACTCCAGCCTGCAGTGTAGTTCATACACTTCACTGATACACCACAGAATTATAGACAAACATGAGGCTTCATGACCACAAAAGTTTTTATATCATGTCAACACATTTCTTCATATTTGCACACTCTCTGGGATGGAAGGTGCTGCTCTTTAACCTACCAGTCTTGAATGACGATTTCAGGCTGAAAATCATCCAGCAGCTCGTCCCACAGGCCCTCTGCCTTCAGGTCCACAACCTGCTCCATGGAGAACCAGCTGAGGACAACAAAGAAAAGAGTTACTCTCAACACATTCATTATGTGGGGTAAACTTTTAGGTACTGGTAATCCCTCTTAGAACCAGCCGTATGATAAACCTCTAATTCCCAGTAACACCCACCTGTACTGAGGCAACGCACAAATCACAACACCTTCTGGGATGCCGCTGGTATCATAGGGGAGGACCTCTGTGCTCGTGGTCCAGCCGCTGAAGTCGCCTATGAATTAATAGAGACGTTAACCTCACCAAACCCAAAACTTCATTCGTGTCCTTTACTGATCCCTCCTGTCTCTCACCATCAGGCTGGAAACGTGGAGGTCCACGGTCGGGCTCCTCAGGCAACTCAGGTTCAGGTGGAGGGGTGTCTTTGCTCAAGCCTGACAGAAGTACAACAAGGGGACAAGGGACAACAAGACAAAAAAAAAAAAGATATTAACGGCAAATACTTTGTTACTGTACTTAAGTAGGTTCCTCAGGTATCTGTACTATTTGAGTATTTGTTTTTCCAGCAACTTTTAACTTTTACTCCCTACATCTGAACACAAATATCTGTACTTTCAACTGATTATGTTTTCAAAACAGGCTTGTTACTTTAGTTTTAATACATAATGAAAACATAAAAGGATGAAAACAACATAAAAGACAAAACACAGTAAAAGATCCAACAAGACAAAAACAATGTAAAAGACAAAAATGATGAGACAAAAAAAGATGTAACGGGACGTAACAAGACATAATGAGACGAAAACAACAATAAAACAAACAAACAATAAAAGTTTTAACGAGATGAAAATGACATAAAAGACGTAACAAGATGAAAATGATGTACAAATACACAACAGGACCAAAATTACATAACAAGACAAAAAAATTGTTACAAGACAAAAACAAGAAAAAATACATGACAGGATGACAGACAAAAATGGCTTAAGAGACGTTACAAGACAAAAATGCCATAAACAAGACAAAACAGACAGAAAGAGAGACTAAATTGCAGAGAAAGGGTGAGGTTCAGTTAGCTTTGCACAGAAACAGCTGGTAGAAATCAGGCTGACTTTTTACTTTTATACTTTGAGCAACTTTCGGAGCCTGTACTTTTTCACTTTTACTTGATTAAGGAAGCTGAATCAGTACTTCTACTTGTTCTGTTTTTTACGCAACTATCTGTACACAACTGTACAATAGTTGGTGGTGCCACACCTGCTGAGGTCCCTGTAATCCCGCTGTAAATACCACAAAGCCAGAGAATATATCTTTCTGACAGGGTCACTGGGTGTGTCTCTGTCTCTGTGTGTATCAGTCAGCAGCTCATGAGGCTCACGTCAGCATGTTGTGTTTGGTGTCATTGAAGTATCTGATTTTTCAACTTCAATTCTTTCTTCTCACCCAACAGAAAACAAGACGTCACTCGAGTTTCCCAAAACGACAGTGTGCAAACAGTTTCTGAGTTTCATGCATTCCTTCGTATGATCCTGTGTTTTAATGCATGAGGTTTTCAAACCTCTTGTGTACAAAACACACCCGTCTCTGACAGTAAACTGAATATCTTTGGGTTGTACACAAAACAAGACTTAATAGGATGTGATCTTGAACATTTAGAAACTTTTTTTTCAGAACTTTCTGACATTTTATAGATCAAACAAGGAGCTGATTAATGGAGAAAATGATCGACAGATTAATAATAATAATGAAAATAATCGGGAGAGACTTGAAAAATAGGTTCAAACATGTGGAGCACACGGACCTCTGCCTCCTCTTCAGTATAATGGAACTAGATAGCACTACTGTGCTGTACTGTACTACTGTGCTGCTCAACATGCTAAAAATTCATTTCAAATCAGCAGCAATACTTCTTTCCAGACACTGGTCTCGAAGTTTTCCAGTTGTATTTGAGCACCACAAGCCAAGCACCATTTAGTCCCATTATACTGTAGAGAAGTCAGACATCTCTACAGGCGACATCTCCAAAACTCTGCAACTCACACTAAAACCATCTATGGTTAAATAGCACTACAGGCCAGGGGGAACGTGTATTTTGCATGAACTGTCCCTTTAAGCCAGTGGTTCTCAGATGGTGTGCAGAGGCACACTGGTGTGCTGTGGTATTGTGACAACCTTACCTTACTATACAAAACATGTGAATGAATTTTAATAGTCTGTACACTGCACTTTGTACACACTTATTTCCCAACACGGAGGCAAATTCTATACCCTAACAAAAAAAATCCTTTATAAACCTTCCTTCAAAGTGAACCCCAGTTTTCACACAGTTCACACAGTTGCTGGATTGTGTGACAGAGTGTGACACATCAAAGGTCCTGATAGACTAACGCCTAACTGGAACTCTGAGTCATAATTAGGGCTGCAACTAACCCTCTCACATCAAGACTTTATGCTGCAACATGTAATTTTTAACAATTGCTTGGACTGTCAGTGGCCATCAGGGGACTGGTGTTGGAAATTAACTTTGGTTATAAGCATGTACACAGTGCATCAGACACTGTGTATGCAACTGTCAATGTTTTATGTTTTCCCTAACAAATAAACAAATAAACTAAGCTTCTTTTTTTCCACTTGGAAACTGGTCTCCATTCACTGTGGGAGATTCTGCAACACTGTTCTCCTGTGAAAAAACATGACATGACATGAGGGTGAGTAGATAATGTAGTGGCTGAACTATTCCTTTAAACGTCTGGTATTGTGACAGTTCTTCTACAGGGGAGTCACCATCATTGCATTATACTTCCCAACAGTACTGGTCAGATTACACAAATTACGGTTGTTGGCTCAACTTTTCCTCTCGTTACCAAACAGGAGTGGTGACTAACTGCCTGCAAGTTAGTACAAAACAATGAAACCACCTCAGTATCAGGTTCTCAGCAAGGTTAGTTACTCCGTGATTACAAATGAATCAAAACTTTACAATGAGACTGAAGAAACTTTGGAAACAGTTTTAAAGACTCTGAAACAACCATACAGTTAGTGCAGTAACAGGCCAAAATGTAGCAACATCATGTAGCAACATCTGGATCATCAGAGAACTCAAAGCGACTGTAAATCAGTGTTACTGAACTCTGATGTGATCTGAATCCTGTCTCTGCGTCAGTAGAGAACAGGAGAACAGTTCCCTGTCAGTGTCGTGTGTGGTACCGTGAGGCGCAGGGTTCTTCAGTAAATTTCTCCCCAGCGGTTTGGCGTCATACACGGACTTCCAGTCCAGGCTGTCGGGCATCGGAGCTCCCTGCAGGCTCCACTCAGCCTCACATTTCTTCTTCCACTCAGCTGCAGACATGGTGCGACGTATTACTGTCAGATCTGACAGTCTCTCAGTGAACCATGCAGGAAGTGTGTGAGGATTTCTCCCAGATCTACGCCACACCCCAGTGTCGCAATGTAAGCAAGGCAATACACACTGCTCCCTGGTCTCTTAAAGTCACAGTACTTTAATCATGTCCCAGTAGAGATGGATAGAAACATAATTATGAGGGGAAAAGTCATTATTATCATTATCAGATAAAAAGTCTAATTATAGATAAAAAACGTCATAAAACAAGTCATAAAAAAGTTCTAATTATGAGAGAAAAGTCATAATTATGGGATAAAAGTAATAATAATGAGATTTTAAAAAGTCATAATAATGAGATAAAAGTTATGATTATGAGGAAAAAAGTCATAATTATGAGATAAAAAAAAGGCATAATAATGAGATTAAAAGTCTAATTATGAGATAAAAGGTCATAATTATGAAATAAAAAGTAATAAGGAAAAAGTAATAATTATGGGATAAAATGTCTAATTATGAGATTTAAAAAGTCATAATTATGAGATAAAAGTAATAATTATGAGACAAAAAGTAATTATTATTGCATAAAATAATAATAATTAAGAGGAAAAAGACATAATTATGAGATAAAAAAGTCATAATTATGTGATAAAAAGTCATAATTATGAGATAAAAAGTCAAAATTCTGTGATAAAAAATTCATAATTATGAGGAAAAAGTGATAATTGTGAGGAAAAGTAATAATTATGAAATAAAAAGTCTAATTATGAGACAAAAAGTAATAATTATGAGCTAAAAAGTCATAATTATGTGATTAAAAGTAATAATTAATTAATTAAGAATTAAATAAAAAGTCTAATTATGAGATTTCAAAAGTCATAATTATGTGATTAAAAGTAATAATTAATTAATTAAGAATTAAATAAAAAGTCTAATTATGAGATTTCAAAAGTCATAATTATGAAAAAGTTGAAACTATGGGATAAAAAAAATCATCGCTGTTGGAAATGGTCTTACATACAAATGGCAGTAAAAAGTTATTAGAGGAGTCAAAATAAAACTCAATAAATTAATAAATTATAATGTTGGTTAAATCATTAAAATAGAATGTGAAAACACAAGCCTGTACTTTGCCTTCAAACTCTAATTACTTCATTTGAAAAACATCCTGTAACACCAGCCAGCTGATAAAAAAAACATGAAAACTTTATTTTACTCCTCTGTTTATCTTTCAATAGCTCCTTTAAAAGGACTGTTAACTCCAAAATCAAAAAGACATAACCTGTAGTGCTATTTATCCATCTAGATAGTTTTGGTGTAAGCTGACAGGTTTTGGAGATATCAGCCATCTAATATAATAGAACTAATTGATAATCAAAATAGATGAACATAAATTTAATAGTTGATTAATAATAGATTAATCATTGCAGCGCTAAGTGTTTTATGTTTGTTGTTAGGTTTATTAGTTTGTCCAGCTGTTCCTTCCTTTGTTGTGAGCAATTTATTTATTTATTGATTGATTAATTTAAAGATAATTTAATTTTAGTAGGAAAACAATTTTAAACTTCTATTCCTACTAATAATCTCTATTTTTACTAACTGTATCTGTAATCTGATCTGATCTTTTTTTTTTTTTTTTTAATCTGTGCCTGTAATGGAATGCAGTTACTTTTTTTGTATCCAGGTTACATAATCCTGTTACATGTAATCTGTTACTCCCCAAGCCTGATTATAATCAATCACTGATATAGTTCGTAAATGTTCCAGTTACAGACTCCACAATCCACAGAACACAACAAATCACTTATATTCTACAGTTTTATGAGACAGCAGTGGGAGTCTGTCAGTTAACTCTTATTGTTTCTTTACCAAGCACTTTGCCCCCACAGGATCCCTCCATGGTTACAGGACTGTTGTAGAGACACAACTGCCTCGACCTTTGACTGCTGATATACTTATATTACTTATACTTGTGGTGCACTAACATGGATCAAAATGTAAGCTGAATGTGTTCAGACCTCTAAATGCAAGTTAAGACTGTGTTAGTGCCCATGGCATCATGGGTAACTGTCACATCTGTGAAGGCCTCATTAATGCTGAAATGTACATACAGGTTTTTGAGCAACATACGCCGCCGCCCAGACGACGCCTCTTTCAGAGACGTCCCTGTTTATTTCAGCAAGACAATATCACAACACATTCTGCACGTGTTCCAACAGCGTGGCTTCATAGTAAAGGAGTTCAGGTACTAGACTGACCTGCCTGCAGTCCAGACCCGTCTCCCATTGAAAATGTTTGGTGCATTATGAAGCACAAAATACAACAACAGAGACTCTAGACTGCAGAGCACCTGAAGTCATATATTAAGCAAGAAAGAGAAAGAATTTCACTTTATAAACTTAAGCAATTAGTGTTTCCAGTTCCCAAATGCTGATTAAGTAATGTATCACAGTGGTAAACATGCTTCTGTCACAACTTGTTTGGCAATGTGTTCCAGATATCAAATTTAGAATCAGTGTATATTTACAAAAAGCAATAAAGTTTATCAGTTTGAATATTAAATACCTTTGAACTGTATGCAATTGAATATAGGTCAAAACATTATTTTTGCAAATCATTGCATTCTGTTATTATTATTATTATAGTTTATGCAACATTTAAACTTTTTTGGAATTGGTAATGAAATGAGTTCAGTATTTCCAGCTGAACTTGTTGAAATGAACTATAATAATAATGTGACTCTGCTCTGATTGTTGGAATCAAAGGCTCTCTAAACGTCTGTTTGAGGGTCAAAGGTCAATGTCAGCTGCAGATAGTAAATAGCTTTTACTATAAATCTAGATGAATTTGTAGTCATTTTTAAGGAGGAATGTGTGTAATCAAGATTCATTATAAAAATGTCAAAAGCTTGTATTTCTTTTGACTTGCCATTATTGCTCATTTCTCTCTTGCTACATTAAACATGTCTGTCTTTTTACTCTCCACTGTAGCTGTAGAAGGACAGACTGTAAAAAGCTCTTCTCTTACTGACACAACACTTGTTTGGCAAAACTTTCCAGTACACACTACAAACTGTATGTTGTCAGCAAGGTTGTAAGGGTTAATTTAAAACGCATTCCAAAACTGTTACTAATTATCTACTAATTACTTAAAAAATGTAGTCAGTAATGAAATGCAAGTATCAAAATATTACTTTCTCTTACTTTTGGATTACCTCAATACCAAATGTTATGAAATAGTTTAGATAATATAGTGTTTTTAGTGCTGCAACTAATGATTATTTTCATCATCGATTAAATCAGTTTTCTCAACTAATCAATCAATTATGTGGTCCATGAAATGTCAGAAAGTAGTGAAAAATGTTGATCAGTCCAAGATGATGTCCTCAAATGTCGTGTTTTGTCCACAACCCAAACATATTCAGTTTAATGTCAGAGAAAACAGAAAATATTCACTGAAGAGACAACAACGACCTGCTCTGAGTCAGCTCTATTTGGAGGATCAGCCGTAAATCTCTCAGAGAGGTTGACAAAGTCTGCTTTTCGAGACTGGACTCGAGTCATAACACAAGCGGGGTAAACAGGTGTTTGTGGTGCTCGGTCACTGGGGTCAGGCTGTTCAGAAGACACAGATAATATGATAATTTGGACATTCTCAGTTTATTGATTGATTGGTTGATTTAAGGACAAAAAAACAGCACCCACCCAGTGAATTTTTTCCCATTCCCATTTCCCATTTTTTCACTAGTGCGTGAACTGTGTATGGTAGTACATTGGTCTTTATTATAAACTACTAATAATCCCCATTTTTACTAAATGTATCTGCAATATTATTGTCTTTTTTATCTGTAACTATAATACAGTTACCTTTTTGCATCCAGATTATGTAATCCTGTTACGTGTAATCTGTTACATGTGACAGGATGATCTGATCTGCACTGATTTGACCGGTGAGTTGGATTTGGGATTTCTTATAAATATCCACATTAAGTTGATCTTTTAGTCAAGCTGACAGAGAGGGGCAGAGTCAACATTCACAGCAAATTCTTTGTCTCCACCTTGTGGAATCTAGCAGTATGTTTAACAGTCCAGTCAACACTAATCTTTACTTTAAACTGCAGACATACAGTACATAGGCTTTGAAGAACACAACAGATGCAATGCAGTTTCTAAAGGAAGCACTAATGTCTCTTGTATTTTCAGCATAAGTGCTTTTGTTGCAGTCAAATTCATGAATACACTTTCTCTTTTACACATTAGCAATCCTGAAGGCAATGCAATCAAACATCAATTTACTGAAGCTTACAAGTCAAGACTGGGGCTGAAACTAACAGTTATCGTATTATCCATAAATCGGTCCATCATTTTCTCTACTGATCGATTAGTTGTTTGGCCGAGAAAATGTCAGAAAATATCGATCAGAAATGTCCGTCAGAGAGCGACTTTTTACTTTTATACTCTGACTACATTTCAGGGGCTGTACTTCACTTTTACTTGAGTAAATAAGATGAATCAGTACTTCTGCTTTTACCAGAGTCTATTTTTATACATGTATCTGTATTTCTACTTGAGTAAAGACTGTGTGTACTTTTGTCACCTCTGCCAATGACATAAGAAGGACCCAGACCCAGGAGGGTTTATGGTTGGCAGAGAGCCAGAGAAGCAACAGGGGGCAGCAGACACTGTGTCTGAAGAGTGCACTGCTGCGGGGCAACACACTCCTGTTAACAATGTGGACGGACTGAAACCGGACAGAAATGGAACGCTTCCAACTGAGTGAGCGGTGATTGTGAAGGTACAGTGTAATATGGATAACTGCCAAAACACTGGATCTCTGCTGATTGCTGCTAATTGCTTAAATATATATTTCCCTCTTTATCTCATTTCCCCGGCCTTCATTTTTGTAGTCCATACCATTCCATAAGACTACACAACCCTTGAGTATGCAGGGGTGATAATACTTGGAATACCTATATACACATGAGATACATACATGTTTGTATGTATGTATGTAATTAGCATGTAATTAAAATAAGGCCTATTTCCATTCTATTCAGTACATGTTTATAATGCTTTTATGATTGGAAATATTTTAGCTTTTATATTTTGTTGACTTTGGAAATCCCTATGAACATCGTAATAACCACAAAATATAACGTCAAAAATTTAATTATCGAAAGAAAAATCCTGCTTCTTTTTAACTGGCTAACATAACTGCTCACTGTAGCTTTAGCCAGTGACTTTTGTAGCCAGTGACCTAATCCAAGTATGACAATATCAAACTAATATAACTTGATTACTTTCTGTTACTTTTGGATTACCTCAATATAAAATATGGTGAAACTGTTTAGCCAAACATAGTGGAAACCTCTTTCATCGATCATGTCTGTCAGCTATGGCCGGAGGAATTATGTTTTTGGGTTGTATGTCTGTCCATCCCATTCTTGTGGAAGTGATATTTCAAGAACACCATGATGGAATTTTTTCAAACTTGATACAAACGTTCACTTGGAGTGAACCTGGACGATGAACTGATTAGAACGTGGAGGTGAAAGGTCATTGCGACCTCACAAAGACTGTTTTTGTCCATAATTCAACATTTCATTTGCTGATTATGACCAAATTTCACACAAATGTCTAATAGGATAAAATAATGTTCCAAAAGGTCAAAGGTTAACTTCACTATGACATCATAATGTTCAGCTCTCTATCAGTCCTCTGTGCTCCTCTGTTTCTAAGTGAAGACAGCATGTTTCTCACTGGAAATTATTCACTGGAATCACATGTCAAACTGGTGAGAACTTCTTCGTCTTGAATACAGACATTATTGGATGTAAACTGTAATTTGACTGGTTGGTGGAGACAAACAACTGTGAGGCAGTGATTGTAGTTTTTCTTTATTTTTCATGCAGGTTATCATCTTTCATCTTCAACTTAACAAATCTTTCCAGAGAAAATGTTCTGACTCTTTTTCTACCTCTGAGAGTTTCTGCTGACAAAAGAGATTAATGACATTTAATAATCAGCATTTATTAAAATCCAGATTCAAATCATTCAGAATGCTGAATTGTCTTTTGAAGTGTGTGCTGTTCTTTTTATGTATTTCAAAATTGGAACCCTGATACTAATACTAATCCCAATTTTTATTAAATGTATTTGTAACCTGTTTATACCTTTTTTTCAAACTGTACAGTCAGCTTTTTTGTACACATAATGCTGTTACATGTGATCTGTTACACCCCAAAGCTGTTCCATAAGTTAAAAACTCCTGATAGTATGTTCTAAGTGTTCTTTGACTGAGGCCATAGACTGTGCTGGAAAAAATAGGCCAGCATACTGTAAGATTATGTAACAGACATTCAGTAATATGATGCCACCAATTGTTAGCCATGTGTTGGTGGATGGACAAATGTTTAAGAACATCATGTCTTGGCTTCTTAAACCCTCTGACTCAGGCTCAGTGCTGCTAACAGAGTCACGTTTGATTGTCTTTGTGGCTAAAAGTTATTAAAATTTAGTTAAGATGAGTTGTGTGCATTTGCATTTGGAAAAAAAAAACATAGCAGTACCATTGCTCAGAAAAATGAACCCTTATAGCTCTTCAGTGCAGACACGTAGGCTGTCATAACATCCCCACCTGGCTATGTCCGTATACAGTTTACACCTGTCATCTAACCTTGTGCCCCTGTGCATTGTGGGTTTACAGGCCATGTGTGTTAGAGGTGGACTCTGGCTGCCTGATAATTCATGAGTTAATCAACTCAAAGTAGCGAACCAGCTGAGTAAACAGTTTTAGTCTTACAGGAGGGACAGTACAAACATTAGCTCTGCTCTTAGTGGGATGAAGAAGAATCCCCCACTAATAACACCACTGCTTTAACCCTGGTTAAAGGGGCAGACCAATGATTTTACACATAAAGGTCAGTTTACTCGTCATGGAGAGTACTACGCAGCCTGTGAAAACAGTTGTATATCTTCTTTGGTTCTGGAAGAGAAAATAACTCAGATGATGTCATCAGGGTTATCTTGGGTTGAGCTTTAAAGGTCCAGTGCATAGAACTTAGGGGGATGTACCGGCCGGACATGGCAGTAATTGAATATTTTAGATTTTCATTAGTGTATAATCACCTGAAAATCTTAGAATGAGCCCTTTATATTTGCAGACGGAGCAGGTTGTATAATTAAGGCATGGATACGGTAACTTTACCTGCTGGTCTGTGTGGGTCATGTTAGGACGAGTTCGTATGAATGTCCCCCTCTTGTGGTATTCATGACATCGTAAACTGGAAATTTTACGAAAGCTCAGAGTTTTACGACACACTGTTTCTTGACTTGAAAAATCCTTTTAAATTTTAAAACTTCTTTTAAATTCACAAACATCATATGTCTTATTTGTGGTACAATTCAAACAAATCAAAAAATAATTTGTTATAGCTGATATCCCTAAGCCTAACACTGGGATAACAGAATATATCCTGTTTGGAGTTGTGAGTATTTTGTGTAAAGCTTTCCATGTCACCTTTTCATTTGGATTTTTTTTTTTTTTTTTTTTTTGGATTCATCTTGTAATTGTAGTTACTGTCATTGAGGTGTTCTTTAAACTACTGTGCATCGGCAGTGGGTGAGGGTTGGGTGGGAGGGGGTGGGGTGCTGGAGGGGATATGAAAATATGGAGAGACAATTTCTCTCGTTGTTGTTGTACTTTTGTATAAAGAATATTCGTTCCAATAAAATATTATTGAAAAAGAAATTGTCTCTCACCATTCACTACAATTCATATTTTTCTTAAGTTATGTCCCATGGTGGTCCACCAGAGGGGGTGTGATTCAGGTGCTCTATTAAAGATAATATTGAGTTGGATTATGGGAATTGTAGGAGTCAGCATTTTTTTAAGTGAAGTGTCACTCATAAGGATGAAAAGCCAGGACATCTGTGCCTCCACTGCTTTCCACATGAAAAAAAAGTCCCACAACCCCCAAAGGTTAGCACAAGTTCAAAGGGCCAATAGAAAACCACCTTAATTAAAGCATCCATCCAATCATCACTCATGTAGACACTGAAAAAATGAATAAATGTAAAAGACATAAAACACAAACTGAGGTGAGGGTGAAACCTACACACACACACACACACACACACACACACACACATATATATATATATATATATATATATATATATATATGCCTCAGGGATATGGCACTGATCCAGGTGTAGATGCATGTTACACAGCACGGTACAGCGTGTTAGTTGAGGTCACGTCACATGTGCAGTGATCCATGGCCACATACTGTACTCCAAGCAGTTGGAATACCAGCCCTTTATTCATTCAGATGCACTGATACATATTTTGTACACTTAAATAAACATTCTCCAGCTAGAGCACATGGTGTTCATGTGTTTCGGTCCAGTTAATCCTTCTGAGAAGGCCGTACCTATTTGGTTAGCAACAGCACCTGCATGACTCACGTGTTAATACTTAGGTGAAAGAGTGACGTGGAGAAGTGCTACATCCCTAATCTCACCTCACCCATGGGTTTCTTTATAGAATAGAGTTTCGCAGTGTTTTTTGTCTTTTTAGTCTGATGCAATGGTTTACGTATATATTATATATACACAAATATACTCCACCTATTCTTGAGAATTGGGATAAATTTTGTCCTACCAAAAAACCCAAAAAACTTAAACACTTAAACACTCTAATCCTGTTTTTTTTTTTTTTTTTTTGCTTTTTTTTTTGGCGAAAAGTTATTCTTGGAGATTTTCTATACATGAAATATATGTAATTTATGAAATGTTTTGGTTTGCTTCATTTTTTTTAATTTCTAAACTTATAAGAAAGTATTATTTATTATTATTATTATTTATTATTATTATTAGAAAATGCCCTTGTCCAAGACAAGAATTCACAACTAAACAATTAAAAGCCTTCAAAGTCTAAAACTTATACCTACTGATGACAGAGGTGTGAAAATGTACTATTATAATCATCTTTGTTTCAAAAATATGTTGTAATGGAAATGTTGGCTCTTTAAAGTTGTGTCCTTGATTTCTGGCCTGTTATGGGGTTTAATGGGAAAGTTTTGCCACAAGTCCAAAGAATAAGTGACACACAAAAGCATATATTTTAGCTCATTTGACCACTGACTGATCTGAAATTTGATTTTAAGTTGCTGAAAAAAAATTGTCCAGACATGGACATGACACTTTTTGGAATTAGCATAATAATCCATTGGATTACCAAAACAGTTATCTAATCTGAATACTGTTGGATTACTTTTGTACTTTGGGATTACTTCAAAATCGAACATATCAAATAAACTGACGCAGCCACAAAAAATTTGGTTCCACAAATATTTTTTTCTCTCTATGAATCTCAAAACATTTCCAATACAAATAAAATTCTTCTTCTGCAGAGGTTTCTTTTTGCCCACCACAAAGTGACATGTGCAGCTCAAATCCAAAATATTTTTGAAAACATTTTTAGAAAATGGTAGATCTGCAAAGATGAATCGATCATGAAAAATTGCCAACTATTTTGCTAATCAATTAATCGTGTTACAGTTCAGCTAGGTGGAGGACCCAAATGCAGACGACACAAGACAGTGGGAAGAGCAGTTCAAAAAAGTTTAATGAATTTAAACAAAAGAAACAAAGGTGCAGGGAGGTAAAAATCCAAAGACCAATGAAACTGAATCCACAAAGGTAAACTCAAAAAACGGTCCAGGGGAAAAACAACACGGTTGACACACGGAAGGGAAACACAGGGAATCCAAGCTGACTGACATGAGGAACAAACACAACGAACTGACAAAGACACAGAGAAACACAGGGACTAAACAGAGAGAACTAATGAGACGCAGGTGAGCAAACAGGTGAAACACATGACAATCAAAAGGGCGGGAAAACAGACAAAGACAGGAAGTAAAAACAAGACATATGAGGGAGAACTAAGACTACCAAAATAAAACAGGAATCTACAAAAACCAAAACCATGACAAATCGCTTTCAGTAATTTAAGAAAAAAATGTCCACATTCTCTGATTTCAACTTCTTACATGTGAATATTTTCTAGTTTCTTTTCTAGACACTAAACTGAATATTTTGGGGTTGTGGACAAACCAAAACATTTGAGGACGTCATCTTTGAGTTTGATCAACATTTTTCACCACTTTCTGACATTTTATGGACCAAAAAACTAATTGATCATTGTCAAAAAAAGGATCAACAGATTAATCGATCATGAAAATAATCATTACAGAAACATGCTCCACATGTTTAATCCTAAATTTCATCTGAGAAGACTGTGCCAGGATTAATTAAAAGATTAATTTAGAAAATGATCGACAAATTAATGAGTAATTAAAATAATCATTAGTTGCAGCCCTAGTAAATGTGCTCCCCTTTCGTAGAGCGTTTAGCCAAAGCTAGGAGACGTCTGGTCAAGTTCGAGATTGATAGAGAACTGACTCGATGAAATTGAATCAGGGTCCCGGGTGGGCGGGGGCTCCTGTTTGACAGGGTGCAGATGGAGCGGCGAGCATGGTATAATTATAGCTTAACCCTGACCACACTATGTACACGTGACTCTGGTGGCTTCAGTTTCAATGGAACAGGACCAACAACTTCCACTCCAACAAGTACACCACACCAGACCTGCAAGAGAAAGTCTGTCTTGCAGGATCTCATGATTTAGACAAATTCTAATCTGGATAAGCATCATTTGAAGCTTCTATAATAAATTTATTTTTCAGCCATCAGTCAGTGTTTTCAGGCTTTAGGTGATCACTACGTAAAACATAGCTTATTGTTTTATTTGTACTTAAAACACATATTTTAAAAATGAATCCTTAAGAACAAATATTTCCCTTTGAATTTGTGTATATGATCTGCATCTCCCAGCTACAGACAGGTGTTGAATTTAACGTGGCAGAGAAGCTTTAAATATAGTCTGCCATAAAGGTGTTATTTATAGAAGCTTGCTATGTCATTGTATTTGGTTGCCAAGCACATAATGTTACTTCTCAAATCATGCTTCATTGAAATGGTTCTCATGTTAAGCGAGCGCTGCTCACCATTAGTGGCAGAGATGTTGAAATGATACATTTCCCCCATTCCTCGCCGATGTTACATAATTTGCTCTCACCTAATACTCAAGAGTGTAGCCCTGCACGCAGCTGCAGCCTGACACTGTGCTATTCTGACACAGGTCAGTGCAGTTGGCATGGATTCCTTTCCAAGGGTCAAGCTGTATACGTTTCATGAGTGTGTTCTGCGAGGCTACGGACTAACACTCACTTCCTCTGACACACTCTGTGGGATAAGAAGACAGAAAGTGTTCAACGCTCTAAGGTGTCTGAAAAAAAATCTGATCTGTGTAATGAAGCTGAATTCCCCCTCTGCCCAAATGAAATTGTAAAATAGTCCAACACCCACCATGTTACAAAAACACAGCGTACCTGCTCTCAGCTGGACGGTGTCCAAGCTGTAACCAGTGAATATTTGTGGGGCCTGATGGGGGTTTCAGCATCTTGTGAAGCTTGAGCAACTCCTTGGCTGACATGAGCAGAAGGAACTTCATCATATCACTGCCCTGTTGCATAACTGTTCTAGACCGACATTATTCACTTGCTCTGGGTAAAATGTCAGCAGCTAGCCACTCTATCTGCTGTCTCTTTTCCAGGTGATACAACTTCCTTCTGGGGATCAAAAGTTCGCCAAACATACAGTATAGTCCTTTTTTCACAGCAGCCATTTTGATATAAAAATAGTAGCGTAAGCGCAGGATTTACGGATGTTTCTAATTAAGGCTCTGTTTTATTCAGGTCAAACAGAGTCAGGGTGCTGCTGCTGACCCTTACTAATGCTGCCTTCGAAAGGGGTCATGTTTAACGTGTTCACAAGAAGGGTCCGTATGAACGTTCCCCTCTTGTGGTATTCACGACCTCGTAAGATGGAATTTTCTTCACAAGTTGTGCACACGACTGATCATGTTGTAACTACGATTAACTACAACCACGACTGGAACCACAGACAACTTTCTCCTTTACAGGAGGGTTACTTTAAAAATGTATTATGATACCATTACTAAGTACCTGTTAAAAATGTGATGTAATCCAAGTATCACAATATTAATGTAATGTAACTTGATTTCCTTTTGTTATTTTAGGAGCCTCAGTATAAAATATAGTGAAATTGTTTATCCTAATATAGTGCTTTTTGGGCTGCAACTAACGATTATTTCCTCAATTATTGATTAGTTGTTTGGTCCATAAAATGTCAAAAAATGGTGAAAATTCTTGATCAGAGTTCAAGATGACGACCTGAAATGTCTAGTTTTGTCCATAACTCAGAAGTATTGAGTTTACTGTCATTCTAAGAAACCAGAAAATATTCACATTTAAGAAGCTGAAATCAGACATTTTTCCTTAAATTACTCAAAGCGATTAATTGATTATTAAAATAGTTGGCAGTTGATTTATTAACTATTTTATGATTAATTCATTTCACTCTATTCTTTACTTAAAATGTTTTCAAAAATATTTTGAATTTGAGCTGTACAAAAGGTCAGCAGGGTTGGGTAGTAATGATGAAATGAATAATTACATTAGAGCTACTTGATGATATTTTTGAAGACATAAATCATGAAACTTTTCTTCATGTAACTAATGTTCTATCAGCTCGTGCAAAGTGTGTGTGATATGTGGGGATTATTAGACAAGTTCTCTACTTTGTGGCGGGCAAAAAGAAACCTCTACAAAAACGAATTTTATTTGTATTGGAAATGTTTTGAAATTCATAGAGAGAAAAAAATAATATTTGTGTAATTCAAATTTTTGTGGCTGCATCAATGTATTTGGTATAGGAAGCAATATTTTCAATGTTTGATTCTGAAGTAATCCTAAAGTACAAATTTAATCCAACAGTATTCAAATTAGATTACTTTTTTGTAATCCAATGGATAATTATACAAATGATAAAAAAATTGCCATGTAATTCGTATTCAGTAACTAACCACAGTGCAAAGTAATCTGATCTAATCCTGAGAAGCTGGACATTTTTTTTGTGTAGTTATTGTGTATTTCATATTTTATTTGTACTGTGCAATATGTACTTACTGTTTTTATTATGTAAGGCACCTACATCTCTTATTCTATATTGCACTTCATTTCATGTAAATAATCAATGTCATTGCATGCTGTCCTTTTATAAATTAAAATTATTAAGACTAAACTGAACGAAATATTTTAGCAGTGGCTACAGTCTCCCTAGGTGAGATATGGACACCCAATCCCAAAAAAGGAAAAGTAGAATAGAGAATTTAATAGTTATGGCTCCTGGCAGATTTTCACCCCCCTTTATTTTGGACAAAAATGGCTCTTTTGAGGGTAAAGGTTGCAGACCCCTGGCCTGGCACATGGAATATCTATTTGCAGGAAACAGGCCAGGAGAAAGGTGACTGAAGTTCCACAGGGTTCCTGTCTTGCTCAAATGTTACTGGAGCACAGAGCGAAAAGGGGCGGGACTAAGGAAGGATCAATTGTGCATACTGGCTCACAGGAAAGGCTCTGCTACACTAAATCAAGCAGGACCTTTAATTTGTTTATACCTCTGTTTATTTCAATATGGCTGCTGCAACAAAGGGCTATTATGAGTGTTACTTAAATATATGCCAGAATTAAAATGTTTGAGACTTGCAATGCAAAATGCAGGCATCAACAGAATACTTCAGTGATAATTTATGTACAGACAGATGCGTGTTGTTTGCTGTGTGAGGATGGTACATGCAGTGATAGTAGAAGCCTGCACAGAGACAAATTTGGTGGCCTCTCACTTGGAGGAGGACAGGCAGCAGACAGCTGTGTAACAGGAGACGTGGTTTCAATTCAGGGTATAAGGACACTGTGACCAGCCGACACTCCTCCTGCCTTCATCTCTGGGCATGGGCAAAAGCAGAAGAAGCGTGAAGGCAAAATACTGCAGGAGAAGCGTTAGAGAACGTATACGTGTAGACGACAGAAGGTCTTTAGTGTAGGCTTGAATTGTGTGGCAGGGTGTGTTGGTTTGGATATTCAGGAGGGAGGGGGGGTGGGGGGTGGGGGTGGGAGTGTTGTACGTGCCGGTTGTACAGACAGGAGTGGTAATGATACGGGGGACTGGAAGAAGCAGGTGTGAGCCGGTCAGCTGCCAGTCAGGGACAGCTGGGACATCCCACACGGACTGCTGCTGGTTGGGATGCCCCCCACTTGGAACAGCGCCTGTGATAACACTCCTATGGATCCTCATTTGAAATGTTGATGTACCTTTAATATTCCAGCTCAGCACCTTTGTTTTTCTACATGCAGTATGACAACACCAGTGGTGCCATCACCAATGTTACTCCTGTGGAACAGGCCAGGGTCAAAAAACAGCTCCTCTGACTAAGATACATGGAGTATGCTGTTCTGATTTTATTATTACAGTGCCAATCAGCACTTTTTTGAATAATCTTTTAAATTTTTTTTCACAGTATAGGGATAACACAGTAACACCACCCCCCAAAAAGGGCATTACAACCAATAGCGTCCTTTATATATATATATACACCCCTGACCAGCCTCCCCATCCTTCCATGTCAATATAGTATCCACAAAGGAGTAGAAAACAAATAAAATGCTAATAGCAACATACACACAACAAAAAACAACAAAACAAGAAGAAAGAAATGATATAAATATAAGAAATTAAACAAATTCCAACTGAAAAGAATAAATAATTCAAAAAAAGAAAAAGAAAAAAGAAAGAAAAATAAGCATTCTGGTCTTTCATCAACTGAATGTAACTCAAAATAAAGGGCTGCTTTCCTCCACTGTTAACAACCATTACTGGTGTAAACAAGCGTTGAATAAAAGACAAGACAAAAAGAAGAAAACATTAACAACTAATTTTAGAGATAGCAGCTTCCAAACCTATTTAGGAGTGTGTTGGTAGCGGGGGAAGCTTTTTGTTTACTTTTGAACGGACTGCACCTTTAATATAGTAGCGCTCAGCTTGACTGGAGGCCGCTGATCAAAACGAAAACACAAGCACTGACAATCCAACAAATATTATAGAATACACATTTTGGTCCCTCTTTGATCAATAATGCCACTTTTAATGCAAAGTTGACATAATTTGAGATGTCTTTGTTATGACAGTATAGTTAAATTAAATGATCAGTTACATATCGCATATACATAAGGTGCTGACAAAGTGATTACAGGTTTTATAATGGTGCTCTAAATACTTCCCTTAACCTCAATTTTGGACTTGTCATAAAGATGTCATTAAAAGTTATATATTTATAGTAATACTACTGCTGTTGCCACTAATAATAATTTTATTAGTATAGCACCTCATGAAAACATCGTTAGAAAGAATAAAATGTCAAGATGTTATAATGAAGAAGAAGTTTAAAAATGCATTCTGATACAGTTACTGATCACCTGTTAAAAAAAAATGTAGTCAGTAATGTAATCCAAGTATTACAGTATTAAAGTAATGTAACTTGATTACTTTCTGTTACTTTTGGATTACTTAAATATAAAAAATGTGGTGAATGTGGTGTGGTCATTGATTAATCAGTCGAATATTTTCTCAATTAATCGATTAGTTGTTTGGTCCATAAAATGTCAGAAAATGGTGAAAAATGTTGATCAAAGTCCAAGATGACGTCCTCAAATGTCTTGTTTTGTCCACAACTGAAAAATATTTAGTTTATTGTCACAAGGGAGTAAATAAACCTGAAGATATTCACATTTAAGAAGCTGAAATCAGAGAATTTGGACATTTTTTCTTAAATTACTCAAAGTGATTAATTAATTATAAAAATATTGATATATTAAATATAAATTTAATAGTTGATGTTTATGTTGATGGTTTTGTAGTTTGTACAGCTTTTATTGATTGATTGATTGATTTAAAGACAAAAAATGGCACAATTTCCACACAGTGAAGCGTTTTTTCACCAGAGGTCATGATAATGAATTGGCAGCTGTGTGTGCACTGTGCATGGTAGGATATTGTTCTTTATTTTAAAATTGTAATCCTACTAAAATCCTAATTTTCACTAAATTTATCTGTAATCTGATTACATCTTTATTATCTGTAACTGTAATGGAATAGAGTTCATTTTTGGTATGCAGATAACGTAATCCCATATATTACTCCCCAAGGTGTCATGTCATGATTATGACAGTGTCATGATAACCTTATGCACAATACTTCAAATAAAGAGTAAAATTTCTTTTAATTCTTCTGGACAAAACTGTACTGAAGCAAAGCATGAAGCAGCTGCAGAGCATATGCACTGGTCAAATAGTGAGAGACATCTGAGAGAATACAGTATCAAAGAAGAGAGTTAATGAAGCTAATGTCAAAGATGGCATCATCTTTCACCCTTAACATTCCATCTGACAGTCAGTATTCCCATCAAAGATTCAATGTCTGATAATTGGCCAATCAATTAGGCTTGGCTCTTTTGACGTAGTTTCCTCTGCAGGTCAGCAGGTGTCCACATAGAACATAGCAACAGTATCTGCATAATCTAACGCTATCCAACACGATAGCACAACAAAACAAACATTTTTAATTGATTTGACTCTGTGGTAGAGAGTTGTGGATTCATGTCTTTGGTAATTTTATGATGGATTAAAAAGCTTATTTGGACAGCATTTCTCCAAGGCTGCCATTTCATAAGTAAAAAGAATGCTCTTTTCAACCTTCACGCCTGTCACAAGGACCCCTGATGTTCACTGCATGCTTGGCAAAAGTTAAGCTCAGCTTTTTTTTGTTGCCTCAACTCCCCCAAACACCTCCCCTCCTACCGTCCAACTGGCGCTATGTATGGGGGTGGGGAGGAGGGTGGGCACAGCTGCAGTACCCGTCTTGGATGACTGAAATGTAAATGCGTCCCTTTCATAAACTGTTCAGAGCATCAGTACGGAGGACTGGCCAATGAGGGCGCAGCAGGCACTAAAATGGCCAAGCCAATGGCTGAGTGTCTGCCTGGTATATAAGCAGGGAGCAAAGACCTCCAGAGTTGGGTGACCCCTATTTTGGCCGTGGTGAACAGGATCTGATCCCAAGGACTGTTACCTCTGTTCTTGTCTGGTGTGCAGGTAAAGAAAGATGATTAATTATGTGGTGTTAAAAGAAGGAGGAGGAGATATTTGGATATATGTGTGCATTTGGAGAACCATACACTAAACATTTAGAATGGCAAAAATTATTTTTTGGCTGCTTCTTTCTGCAACAAGGAAATTTGGACTCAAATTCCACACAACCAAAAGATGAATGCAAGACAAGTCTGGGATGTTCGAGTCCATGTAATGCATTCTGTGAAAAAAGGAGACCTACTGGATATCAGGGGTTTCTCTGAATTAGGATATTAGATTAATGAAACGAATTTGTGAAAATATGCATGAACGTGATGTTTTAGCATAGTGGTAGCTGCACTGGTGTTGCACTGTTAACTTGTTTCTCATGTATGCTCTCTGCAAATGGTTGTCTCCATGGGACAATGATTTATGTGGACAGGTGCCTAACAGTTTGAGGCATGCGAGATACTGCCTGAAGGCCTTGGATGTCTCGTAATTGATTTTAGCCATTTAAAGAGTCACAGTTTTAAGAGGGCTTTTTGGGCTTTAAGCTAACAAGACAATTGTTCTTAGCAAAGTGATTACTGCATCAAAACTGTTATATATCATAAACCAGTGGCTTTACTACCAAAGCTGCATGGCAGATCACATTTCATGTGACGTCACAAGTGCGTCATTGCACATCAGTCTTTTCTAACTCATGTTATCAGCCTATCAAGGTAAGACAGAACAAATGTATATGCTTATAGATTAAAAGTAATAATGAGAGGTAATTAGATCTTGTTGCACCATGGTGCAGTGGGCAGGAGGAAAGCATTTGCAGCTTGTCAGACCTTTGTAAGGACTTCAGCATAGTGACAGCTTTAAGTGATGCACTAAGTGTTTGATCCTATAGGGTGAGTGGTGATACAAGCGTGACAGAAAGTAGGTGGAGAGTGTTTTTAAAGGGAGTAGGTATGCAAAACATGAGCAGCAAAGACTTCTTCTTATGTATTTATGTGTCAACATGGGGTTGTGTGTGTCTCAAGGGAATCAAAATGCAGCTTATATATGCTGAGGACATTTTAAAGACAGGGTATACAGTCAGATGTGCTGATGCTAAAAATACCCAGCCAGCATGCGCTCCTCCCCCTTCTCTATTTCAAATGGACATTCGAGCCATCGAGAATGGAGTGTCACTTGTTACCAGGATTCCTCTGCTCACACCACTTAAACTCTGCAGCTGTCTTGCAGAATATCCCATATCTCTGAATGATGAAGAATATTTGTGGATATTCAGATCGCCTTCTCAGATTGTGTCAGATTAGGATGAAGTGTTTTTTTTTGATAATCCCGAGCCTCTGTTTCAGCTTGTTCATCCTGTGTGTCTCTTTCTTTGCAGTGTTAGAAAGCAATCATGCCTTTCGGAAACACCCACAACAACTTCAAGCTCAACTACAAGGTTGAGGAGGAGTTCCCTGACCTGTCCAAGCACAACAACCATATGGCCAAGATCCTGAACAAGGAAATTTATGGCAAGCTGAGGGACAAGCAGACTAGCAGTGGCTACACCTTGGATGACGTCATCCAGACTGGTGTTGACAACCCTGGTGAGACACACAAAGAAATTGTTTTAAGAATTGTAAAATCATTCAGACACGTCTACTCAATGAAACAAAACTGTACTTGCTGTAGAAATGTCCTTATTTTTTCTATGAATGAAATCACCAAATGAAATACTCATAAGCTTGTCTGCACAACAGCTATCATCTTCCCTCCCATCTTCTAACTCCCAATTCCCTATTCACTCCCTGCCTTCAGGTCACCCCTTCATCATGACTGTTGGCTGCGTCGCTGGTGATGAGGAGTCCTATGAGGTCTTCAAGGATCTGCTTGACCCCGTCATCTCCGACCGTCATGGTGGATACAAGCCCACTGACAAGCACAAGACCGATCTGAACTTCGAGAACCTGAAGGTGCAGTACCCTAGTACAGGAAGCACTGTGGTTCATTAAGTAGAGACTCTTAGAAACATGGAAATCAGAACACTTACTAGACTTTCAAATGGTAAACCAAACACCTTCATTTAGACAAAAAGGAACTAATCAGATGATGATGCCCTACATTTGTGGCCTCTGTTTCACTTTGTGATCAAACTTTTGACATTAGGGTGGTGATGATCTGGACCCCAACTACGTTCTGTCCAGCCGTGTCCGTACTGGCCGCAGCATCAAGGGATTCACCCTGCCCCCCCACAACAGCCGTGGCGAGCGCAGAGCTATTGAGAGGCTGTCCGTTGAGGGTAAGCTGTTCATAGTTTAGACACACAAACATGAAAAGAGTTGGGCTCAGCCTTTCCCAATCAACCAGCTGTTGAGATCTAAACTATCACAGAAGAACATTCAATCTCCTAACTGTACATCTGTCTCTCCAGCTCTGACCAGCCTGGATGGTGAGTTCAAGGGAAAGTACTACCCCCTGAAGTCCATGACTGATGCCGAGCAGGAGCAGCTGATCGCTGATCACTTCCTGTTTGACAAGCCCGTCTCTCCCCTGCTGACCTGCGCCGGTATGGCCCGCGACTGGCCCGATGCTAGAGGCATCTGGTGAGTAGAGCAAATAATTGTCAGCTGTCCAGCTGTGAAAACTCTTGGTATGAATTTGTGTGTTTAACGCAGTGTCAATCCTTTGCCATCATCCTAATCCAGGCACAACGACAACAAGACCTTCCTGGTCTGGGTGAATGAGGAGGATCACCTGCGTGTCATCTCCATGCAGAAGGGTGGCAACATGAGGGAGGTCTTCAGGCGTTTCTGCGTTGGCCTGCAGAAGGTACACATAAATAATAGATCAACACATGCCATGATGTGAATGAAAGCAGTGAGGATGTTCCTCTGACTCTCCTTCTTACCTGCCAGATTGAGGAGATCTTCAAGAAGCACAACCACGGCTTCATGTGGAACGAGCATCTCGGCTACATCCTGACCTGCCCCTCTAACCTCGGTACCGGCCTGCGTGGTGGTGTCCACGTCAAGCTGCCCAAGCTGAGCACACACGCCAAGTTCGAGGAGATCCTCACCAGGCTGCGTCTGCAGAAGCGTGGCACAGGTACAAATATGGCCAGTCCACTCCATCAAAATCTCGACAAAATTCCAGGCTGGAATGTATAATGTTCAATCTGTACCTCATTCCCTGTCATTTGTTGTCTTTAGGTGGTGTGGACACTGCCTCCGTGGGTGGTGTGTTCGACATCTCCAACGCTGACCGTCTGGGCTCCTCCGAGGTGGATCAGGTCCAGCTGGTGGTTGATGGTGTCAAGCTCATGGTCGAGATGGAGAAGAAGCTGGAGAAGGGAGAGGCCATCGACAGCATGATCCCCGCCCAGAAGTAAAGAGGGACAATCTTTTGTTTTTCTCGTGACCATTCATGTGCAATGGAGCCAGCTGACGGGCGTGCAAATGAAACCAGCCGCTCACCTAGAGACTCTTGACTCTGCTCACCTCTCTTTCTTCCTTCCAGCTTTTTTCCTCTTTTCTCTGCCATTTTTTCACGTTCTCGAGTATTGGTTGGTAACATCCTGGGATCAGCCTCCACTGAGCTGGGCTCGCCTGGCAGACGTGGCATCACCTACTTTTTGTTATAAAAAGTATGATTATTGAAGCTGTTCATACTGCTCAATAAAAAAGTGCCCCATTAAACAACAAAAAGAATCTCTGGTCTTTTGTGCTGCAGCATGACAAACTGGAAATACATTTTAAAAGGAACATTAAGGCCAAGAACAATCAGAGCTTAAACATGGTCGAGTAAGCTAGGGAATGTACGAAGAGTGGGAGCGGCGAAATGTAACTGTAAGGCTGTTTCACAGTGGTTTTGTTCTAAAGCATAAATAAACATACCCACACCTCCATATGGTATGCCTGTTGTGCAAGTAATGTACATACATAACTGTGTCATCAGTCAGTTCTGCCTGTGTATATGTATCTCAGCCTGGAAACAGCAATGCAACCTGGTCTGGGGATGTCATGGTACCAGAAATTTATTAGTTGACACCAATAAAGCTTGCCATGTTTAAGGTCATAGTGGAGAGTGAGACAGTGGACACCCCCCCAGCATTTCAAACTTTTTCATCAAATTTTTTTTCATGATTTTGAGACCCAGTTTTTTTGCATTTGCCATCTTCAACGTTTTGTTGTTCCTCCATGCTGCTTGTAGGCATTATTCTTCTTCCTTCGACAATTAAAAGCAGACTAGAAAACTTGCCATCACGTTTTTGGAATTTTGCCATCGACTTGATGCCTAAGTATCAGTTCCTGTGACATCCCTTACCTGGCCACTATGTTTTTACCTCACAACCTGTGGGCTATTATTGGCTGGGAGCTACACGCCACAGCC
Organism: Lutjanus erythropterus; assembly: GCF_056507025.1. Classification (NCBI taxonomy): domain Eukaryota; kingdom Metazoa; phylum Chordata; class Actinopteri; order Lutjaniformes; family Lutjanidae; genus Lutjanus; species Lutjanus erythropterus. Next base: position 6,773,772 of record NC_139327.1, read on the forward strand.
CAAAGGCTAAATCCCAAAAATGTCCCAAACACAACAAAATATTGAGAAAATAAGAAAATACAGGGAGAGGGCAAAGTCTCTGCAGGTACCACCACAAACTTCTCGTGGGTCATAACTGATGATTGACAGAGATTCTTTTTATGAGTCTATACCAGAACTGACCCGTTACCCACAATAATCTAAAAGTCAAATAAGCCCCACAACCTGACCCATGATCAAACACACATACAGGTACTCATTTGTCATTCACTTGTGTTCTCAACTGGTGCAGCATCTGTGCTCCTGCAGCTGATCTAAACTGATTTATGCTAGGAAAAAAATATTGTATTCTATGTGTATGTTTTTTGTTTTTTTTGCCACATGCTGCCCGCCCACAATTAGTTAATTTTTACCGGGTTCCTGACCCGGTGCAGGTCTCTAGTCTATACTTTTTTTCCCCCATAAAATCCTGCATAGTATACCTTTAACAATATTAATCTTCACACGTTAATACTCACCTTTTAAGATGAACACAAGCTATAAACAGATATTCAGACTGTGTCGTAATTGTAAAAACAAAACTCCAAAATGAAGGAAAGAATGCCAACATCAGTGAATTTTATTAATCTTCAGCTCCATGTTCTCCTTATATACCACAACCACTCAATCTCAGTTTACAGTTTGTTTCTGAGGGGAGGAATTCAACAGTAGAGCAGTGTAAAATTACTCATACAGGCCAAACTGTGTTCGTGTGTTCTTCAGTCTCTTTTGCATATAACATCAACTGCTTCCAATATCAGTTTGGAAATGACAGTGCATGTTAAATACTGAGCCCCCAAGGGTCCTAATACTGTTCTGTACCGTCCATCATCTAAACCTGACCAGTGACACACTGTCTCTGAACAGGTATACAACACTCAAGTCAACAAAACTCTTTTCAAGAAGTTTTCACAGTAGATTCCACCTTAAGACAATGTTCATCCATCTTATACTAGGAGTGAGTAGTTTTACACTAAGTTATTTGCTTTTTAGCCCGTTTCACTTGGAACTTCCACTGAAATGCTTCGCAAACAACCTGATTCAGTCACATTTGCGATCAGGAGACAGTGACACAACGTTTCTATGGCTTGAATGCAACCCAGGGCTTTCAACATGTCATACTGGGATCTGTGTAAATTCAAGTTAAAATAGAACCAAACCTTCTCGCTGGATCTAAAACTGAACCTTTTTTTCTTATACACTGTATGTTGTGGTACATTTCTAAATACTTCTAAGAACTCAGAGGCCCTCCTCAGCGTACTGAACCTATCCTCTAGCAAACAAGGTGGAGTGAAGTCTCTGTTTTTTCACCCAAGCCTTCCTGTTTGTTTTTGTGAAAGTGGGGAAGGACCTGGTGCTCCGTTTAGCACCAATTCTTTGTATTAATTCATGTCTAAAAACAATCGCGTCTGCATTTCACAAAGCTTCCAATCCTTAGGTGTGCATCATGTTTCATTTTTTCCCCTAAAACCCAAACTCTGAAGTCATGCAGGATTGCAGGTTGGTTTTTGTTCCCCATTGTCACTGACAGAATCTGCTTTAAACTAGAATTACTTCCCTTGCTCTAGCTATAAATAAACCTTGAGCTCTAAGATATATACTATATTCATATATTTTATATACAGCCATCAACTGACTGATATAAATCCTGTTTTTTTTTAAATGATATTATTCTAAAAAATAAATAAAGTACCTGTGCAAATATCCACAAATTGAAGTGTTTCACATTTAAGACATTGGCGCCCTCCAGTGGCTAGTTCTGGGTATTACCTATACAGGTACACTGGAAGGAGCTGATTCAAGTCAAAGCAAAGTGCATTGAGGTCTATATTACCTAATGCTAATATACACCACAATGAGAAACGTCCAGGGAGAGGACAAGGACAGACTCCTGGTGTCCATACTGGTGTCTGCTTCTCACGTGAAACAGCACACACCAAAGAGGACTGAGAAGATGTCATACATGGGTCTACGACGTGAGAGTGAGGACGATGGCTGAGTGCTTCCCCTCGCGAGAAAACAGGGTCTCGAACAAAGAGCCGAGGAAAGCCAGACGCTCATTGTGACGATAGAAAAAAGTCGAGTGGTACATACGAAGGTGGTGGACAGGCTGAGGTTGGCGTCCCCGTTAAATGTAGGGAGTTGGGGGAGTTTATGATGGTCGGGAAAGGAAATGCAGGGTGGGTAAGGGAGGGGGGTGTTTCGGGTCACCATGAGCAAAGCCACAACTGAGAAATAGTATTAACAGTAAATCAGCAGCCAAACAACATGATCTCTGTAGCCTACGTAAATATCACAGTACGTTATTCACTAAAAACAGGGAGGGAGAATAGAAAGCTCTCAGTTTTCTCTGTCTCTTTTTTTATACATTGAATATGTACTGTATGAAGGCGCTGGGGGTTGTTCACTTTAAAGGCAACTGGACTAACGAAAAGAAAACACTGTGCACACTGCCTTCATCATGCCTTTCCAAATTCAGAACACTCCCCCCTGATCCCCACAGTCATCAGTAATTGGACAGACCAGTTTATAGACTGGGCCACCAGAAGGAGAGGGTGGACATTTGGAAGTGTGTGTGTCAAAGGTGAGTGTGTAATCGCTGCTTGGCTGATCTGCTTTTGGTGTTTCCCATCAATGTGCTAAGATGATGGCTGCGGTGAGGTGATCACATGGCACAGAAGAGAACCAAACAGTTGCATTGCACTGAAAAGAAACCAGACTTCTCTGTTAGTTTGCGTTGGGATGACCGAAAGGTTTCGGGGACGAGCTTGGCACGACAAACCGTGTTTGTTGCTCACGCTCGCCTGAAAGATTTGAGTGCTTTGAGATAGATAGATATTCTCCAGTGTGTGTCTCTGCTGTCGTGTCTTCAGTACAATGCTTTTGAAGAAAGGTAAAGGGAAGAAACAGGGTGGGAAGTTAGAAAATCCAAATGCTTTGAACAAGTGTTACTGACGATGACCAGCACTGACAGACGGTGAATCCAGCCAATCAGGGAGCAGAATGTGTGCATGTAGTCTTTGCAGGCCTCTCTCTTCATTGTTTCAGAGAGCCAGCATAGATAAAAGTGTTAAAAGACAACTAGGGCTGAGTATCTTTTAAAAAGTGACAATACCAATACCCCTAAAGTGATACCGATGGAGCACTGCATTTGATACCTTTATACAGCCAATCACTGTCTGAGGAGGGACTACTGGCAGCTACAAGCGTGGTTTTAGGTGTGACGACAACGAGAAGCGTCCATGAAAGCAACTCGTCTCGAACAAACAAGGTTAGCATAGATACTGTGATAGCATCAGTTATATCAGGACCGAGTAATTCTTCATTGAAAGAAGAGCAAAGAACAACACTGAAGGGTTTTCTTCATGGACAAGATGTTTCCGCTCTTCTCTCGACCAGCTCTGGCAAGACCTCGATCTGACTGGTTCATCCAATCACCTGCCAAGTGCTTTTTGAAAGTGCCTGCTCTTTTCTACACTCTTTCTATGGGCGACTTCCAAGATGGTTCTGTGTAACAAACCATCATGCGTGTCAGGTCACTGCTTTAGTGCCCTGATGTCATTTTGAACAATAAAGTTCTAAAATTTATTGTTGAACCGTAAAATATCCTTCCTCTATTGCAAATATGCAAAAATATGTGTTTATGTAGAGATTCTATATTATGTATAAACAGGGTTTCGGCAGGTTTTAACAAGCCAAAATTAGGGCTTTTTAAGATCATTGTGAATGCAATTAAAGACCTATCTCATGTTGAGTCAATTTTGGATAAATTTTGTAGTTGTTACAGTATGATCAATACATCCCCCCCCCCCAAAAAAAAAGACTTAAGTTAATGCAGCTTTATAAAAGCATTGTGATCAAGTTAACACTTAAATAATTGTTAAAGACTTTTCAAAATCATATTTATATTGTATATATCATATTTTCATATTTGCTCAATGTTTTAAGTACCAGCAGAAACCCTGATGAAGAAGATCACTCGATATATCAATACTGGCATTTTTTTGACTCTCTAATGTTTGTATTGGTATCAGCATCGACCCCAAAGATCCAGTACTGGTCAAGCTCTAATTTTATCAGACATCACAGTTCTGCAGTGTAGCCATAGTTTCCAACATTTTGGTGCCATCTTGGAACTGCCAGCTCTGTCAAATACACCACGTTCGACTTCAACACACCACAGATTGTAAGGGTTGTAGCTGCTGCTGTAGTGGGCCAATCACACGTCAGATTTAATCAAAATACATTTGCAGTGATTGGCTGTGAGCAAAACAGTACAATTTGTCTTTTTTCTAGATCTGTTTACAAAAAGGATCAAATGCAGGATATTTCTTGGCATCTGGCTATTTTGATGGATACTTTAGAGGTATTAATCCTAATGACAACAGTGGTATGAAAGCTACATACCCTTATTAATGTTTAACCAAATCAGCTGTATTGATTTCAGTTTCAGACTCTTAAATGAATATACGGCACCAAAATCTTCTTGTGTGCATCAAAATGTTGCTAACCAAGAGCTTTGTTTCTCAGTGAATATTATCTACATTTTTAATTTCTGCTCGTTCCATGCAGAGAAACTAGAATGTGACTGAGAGGTGACAGCTCCACTTAGTTTGATGAAGTGGAAGATGTCACTGGCTTTTTGTATTCCAGATCAGCCTCTGATTGGCTGCTTCAGAGGCCTGTCAGCCCTGCTCCCACTGACCTTAATCCAGTGCAGTCGTCACTGCTGTATGTACACGAATCAAAGCACTGCGAGCCTCTGCGGCTGCTTATCTGATCACTGAGTCGGACCATTTCCACGTTTGTGCATGTTATTGTCCCCAGGTGACGAAGAGTCAGCAGATAATCAGGAAAAGAAATGAACGGTGTGCGTAAAGGTGACATATAAAAGAAGGATTTTTTTTTTTTCTTTTAAAAAAGGACTGGCTGGTCGATGACGTCCGATACACAAGAGGTGATGTTTGTCTGTAGTGGTGAGAGTGACAGTGGGGAAAAACAATGATCAGAGCAATAAATAACAAAATAAAGAGTCATTATGGCTAGAGTAGCAATAAAAAATATTCAACTAGATTCCGTCTCATCCAGGTCCAGTGGGTGCAGTCGCTCAGTGAAGAAGTTGGCTGAGCTGGGTGGGGTGATTGGGTGGAGGGGGGTGCTTCAGTCTGTGTGACTTTACGGGTCAGGTGTGTGTGTATCTGTGTGTGTGTGTGCGTGTGCGGGGGGGTAGTCATGAAAGACACAGAAGGAGAAGAAGTCTTTTCTCTCGGGTCCAGCCCCTCGCCCCTTCTCTGCTATTTTTTTTTTTTTCCCGTTGATTATTTCCACCCCCCCCTTTCCCCTTTCTGCGCACACACATCGACACTCACTCACACAAAAACACACACTGGTACGCAAACACACCCTCTCCGATCAAAGTTCAAGGTCCTTAGAGATTTGGGTGGCAATGTCCCGAAAAGCTAGCGGTGCCCCCCAGAGTCGCGTGTAGCGCACCCCGTTAGAAGTCTCGGAGGTGCCTGTGGAAAGATGGCACACCTCGGCCTCAAAAGCCACGCGGCCCCCTGCCACGCCGTGGGTGCAGGAGAGCAGAAAGGGGCCGGCATGGTGGACCTGGCAGCCACATCCGAGCGCCGCCTCCCGCAGAGCCAGTACCACCTCCGCAGGGTCCCGCCGCCCACTGCCCCTCAGATCCCAGCCACGTCCGACGGCCCGGGGCTCGGACGCTTTTTGATACCCAGGTAGATGGCAACTACGGAGAGGAAGGGGAAAAAAAAACAGAAAAATATTCAGCCATTGTAGCAGTGAGTTGTGATCATTTTTATGAGTGTAGTCCATTACACAGTGGCTTTAAAGGAGGAATCCGTAATAATCAATTTACTGTAATAAATCATAAAATGAGTAAAAATGAGAAATCTGCTAATGGGGTCAAACTTTTGAGATAAAAATAATTATGAGGAATAAAATCATGAGATAAAAATTCAATTGTGGAAAAAAAGTCACTGTTATGAGATAAGAGTGGCTTTAAAGGAGAAACCTGTAATACATTAACTGTACAGCAGTAAATCATAAAATGACCATGGCATGATGTCAGAGACTAAGGAAACAAAAATAAAATTTGATATGCTCTCTTCTCTGTCAACCGCACTAAAACCGTGGTGTTCCTCTTCAAAATTTCTATTCCAGCCAGAAAAACTGTTTTTTTTAATTCCTGTTTCACGTTAATTAGAGTTCAAATTAATGCCAAATGTTAGTGTCTGTTTATGAGTTGTAGGAAATCATTACTAATCATGTAGAAGGAGTAGATTTTTATCTATTTATCTATTTATTTCTAACTGTTAAATTGAGCAAAATGTTAATGGAGTTTGGCAGGAAGTGAGACAGACAGTCACTTAACTCAAACTCCAGAGTGTGTATTTTCAGAGCAGGCTTTTGTTTTCAGGATAACAGGCTTAACTTTACACTGACAGACAACTGACAATAATAATCAGCTGATCAACTTATACTCAAGGACTCGTCACTGCTTGTTATGTCTATGGTTCAAACTTACTATCTGGACTGCAGTGCTCATTTCTGCACATGCAGTTGGTACATATTGCTCCTTTAAGGTTGAATGAGTTGGCACAGTCACTCTGGAATTTGACATAATTGTTAGGATCTCTTCTTGAGTCCAGTTTCTGCAAACGGAGACTCATTATCTCATTACCAGCATTTTTAAAGACTCTGAGAGTGCAACTTCTCAGAGGGTAAATCCTGATACTTGTTATCTAATTATACATAATATCGCTGACATACTATCTAACATGAGTTTCATTTATGGAAAATATTATGTAGGTACACATGGATTATAAACAGTGGTGGAAGGTAGCTACTTAAGTATTGTTCTTAAGTACAAATGTGAGGTATTTGCGCACTGCCCAGATCAGGTTTGACATTGCGTCTTTTTCCAGTTGTTTTCTATTGCCATCTAGTTTGCCCTGAGTGCCTCGTGTTCTGGACACTTGGAGCACCTTTGTTTTTTTTACAGAAGCGCCCAGAAAACCTTGACTTGAAAAAACAGAAGAGTGGAAAAGCATCCAACATCATTCCCATTTTTCACTGAGTTATGAGCCTTCTGTGGTTGTACAGAGGCAGATTGGAAATAAGAATCACGGAGAGCAAAGTAGTGGTGACTGTTGCTGGATACATAGAGCTATATGGTTCTACTGACTGTAAATACCAGAAGTTTAACAGACATTTTAACAGGTATGCTGTTCATTCACTGAAACTGCACTAACAACTGATAACCCAGTTTATCTAGTTAACCCAACAGTATATAAAGTAGTTCAAATGAGCTCAACCTTTAACATGTACAGCAGTAAAATTCAACATACACATTAATGCAGCAGTAATATTAATCAAAAAACATCAGATATAATAGTGAAGCACTCACCGGGAACATTTTACTGCAAAATGAGTTCTTTTACTTTTGGTACTTCAAGTAAATTTTGCATAATACTTTTACTTAGGTAAAATTTTGAATGCAGGACTTTGCCTTATAGATCAATATTTTCACAGCTTTTACTTCAGTAAAAGTATGCCTGTACTTCTTCCACCGCTGATTATGACCATTTATGAAAGCCCATTTCTGCCATTGAAAGAAAATAATATCACCATGGTAAGTCAAAATTATGAGATAAAAAGTCAGAGATAATAAGTTATATTTCTGAGAAAAACAGTTGACACTAAGAGAAAAAGTCGTAAGTATGAGGAAAAAAAAACAAAATTATAAGATAAAAAGTTAAAATTATGGGGAAAAGTTGAAATAAAAAAATTCTAATTTTGACTTTTCATCTCATAATTATGACTTTTTATCGCATAGTTTGGATATACCATAGAGATTTATTTTTTCTTTCACAAGCAGAAATAGGCTTCCATAACCACTGTGTCTGTTGACCTGAAAGAAGTAGCCAGTCAATCAATATATCAATCAAAATCAGCCTCTTTCTTGCAGTAGTTATTTTCAATGCCGCTGACTAATAGTTCAACGAGGTCTGCTACTAATCTCAAAATTGAAAACAAAATCAACTGATTATCTATTCCCAGAGTGCTGTCGATGCAGCTGGAACACGTGTACTGACCTTGTGACCGCAAATCTCCTGATTCCCTCAGATTCATTTGTGACCCTGCAGGACAAACAGGCAGCGTAAGAGGTAATCCACTGGACTACGACAAGCCTTCTGACCAACCCACGACTCTCAGATGAGATGGCATTCGGCAGTGGATGTCATACAGTGAGACCAGGCAAGCATCAACTAACAACAAGCACGTGATGTGCAAAACAGTGTGTCCTCACCTTACAGGAAGGCACTTTCTTATTTTCTCATTCATAATTCTTAAAGCATGCTCATTAAAATAACTTTTCATCATCACAGTCCCATCCATTCTTCCCAACAACACATGGAATAAACATTTAATGGCTTTCAACCATTCAAACACAAATTAAAAATGACAACATAAAACAGAACTTCTACTGGTAAACTTGTGAACAGGATCATGAAAGACTAGTTAAAGGGACAGTTCACCCTAAAATCAAAAATACATATTTTTCCTTTTACCTGTAGTGCTATTTATCCAGCTAGATTGTTTTGGTGTGAGCTGCCGAGTTTTAAGGGATATAATGGAACTAGATGGCGCTCGGCTTGTGTTGCTCAAAGTGCCAAAAATATTTGAAAAGCTCTCTTTCTAAACATCATGACCTGGTTATTCAAGATAATCCTCGTGTGGTGAGCAGTTTCATGCAGGAACTCTTTCTTCTGAACTTAACCTGCCAAACGTATCACCGCTCTAGCTGGGTCAGTGGTGCTAATATTACAGGTCAGCAGAGGAGGACATCACCGATCCACTCTAAGTCCCGCCCCTTTTTCTTCTGTGATCCAATAACAGTAGATGTTGGAACCTCAGTCAACTTTTTTCATTTCCTGTTTCCTGTATTTAGATTTGCTATCTTCTAAGCTTGACTATGTTGAAAATAGGGGTGTAACGGTATTTAGGACTGTGACGATAACCACATTACCTCATTATCGTCATCACCGAACATTTTATTTTGAAGGGTCAGTCTCATGTTGAGATCAGCGCATTGATCTATTAATAGATCAGCGCTGCCACACACAAGTCAGGAACACAGCCTCCGATTGGCCGACAGAGGCATCTTGGGATTGCCTGTGAATGGCTAACAACATGCTAACAATAACAACTGTTTTCAACATGGAAAAATAGATAAATAACTACAGATATGTAACGTCAATGAGCCACTGTAGAATTTTGACATTGTTCAAAATAAATTATGTGTTATTTCTATAATTTTTTTTATTCATATAAGCGTTTTGCTAACATTAACTAACAGATCAAACTGGCTAGCTAATGATAGAGTGCTTAAGTCACACCCTTTCCATTGCACCACCATGGGACATAATTCTGGAAAAAATATGGACTGTAGTCAACGGCGAGAGACAAATTATTGTTTGATCCCATTTGAATTGTGGCAGGAATCACACATACATTTGTCAATTTAAAAGATAAAAAGTCAAGAAAGTAATTTTTTGTCGTAAAACTGTTTTAGAATCAGACAGTGAAGATAATTAATTGAAAAGACTACACACTCAGAAGTCACGTAAGTGACATCATGACTTTCTCCCTCCATAAGCTAATGTTACCATTGAAGCTAAGATGCCTGTTTGTTTTGGTACCCGGATGTAGTCCCACACATATATTGCACGACAAGAGATGTAGTTCACTGAGCAGTTTCAGATGAAATTAAACTAAACTACGGCAAACCTGCAACAAACTGAGACTTTCTTGACTTGTACAATTCTGTTTTACATTGACAAACAACAAGTGTAATTTGTGGCACAGTTCAAATAGATTCCAAAAATAATTTGTGACTTTAGCTCTCTATCAATGTAGATTAGCTAGCTAATGAGCTCGCATTTTGCTAAAGCACAAAACACTATCTAGCTAAAGGAGAAAGCTGACAGGTTAAAAAAAATGGGTGGGATTTAGGAAGAGTCAATAAATGTTTACATCCTGCTCTGTCATGAACATGAGCCTCTCATCCATGAGTAGATGCACGCCTCCCTTTGCGTTGTGATACGATTGGCAGATGTAGACAGAAAATAGTTCCTATACAAAACTGCTCAAACAAGGTCTGGTCATGATTTCTGAAGAGAGACACTGCTGTTCAGTTTCTCAAAGGTAGTTTTTGGTGCACTACAAGCTCAGTGCCATTTAGTTCCATTATACTGGAGAGAAGACAGACATCTCTACAGCTGCTATTTCTAAAACTCTGCAACTTATAGCAAAACAATCTAGATGGATAGACAGCACTACAGGTAAGAGGAAAAAATGTTTTTTTTGATTTTGGGGTCTCTTTAAAGCCAGTCTATACTGACACTGATCCTGAAACTGAAATTCAAAAAACAAACAGTTAAATGGATCTTCCTTGACTGCAACCATGCTTGTGTGTGAGACCCTGACAGTATGACAGGATGATAAACAAGTCATGCAGACAATAATTCATAGATAGTAGTATGAAAAAGTCAAGCAGGCGTTCACGGACTCGAGCAAATTCCCGTGTGAGCAGGCAGACAGATGGGGCAGCACAGGCAGACAAGAAAGAAGCGAGAGACATGGGAACTTACTAACTGTTTTTGATCCTTGTGGAAGAGTACAACCCGAGACTGATTTGTTTGAGCCCTGGCGCTTGGACGGGTCAAGGTTGACCCTGATGCCATGACAGGGGGGAAAGCACAACAAGATAAAGATGGAGAAATAGAGGGAATATGGGGTAAGAGCAGGGGGCAGGGGGCAGGTGGGGGTAAAGAGAGAATATAATTGAATCACAGGAGAGCAAGTGGTGGAAAAGAGCGCAGCGCGGGAGCTGATTGGCAAGGATAAAGCTGAGGTTTGATAAGATTAGACATGTGTGATTATGACGACTGGGAGGGAGAGGGGAGCAGAGGATAATCCAGGGCCACAGAAGGGCTTGCCAAAAGGCCTGGGTGAATAAAATGTTCTGATAAGCATGGATCCATATCCGGGCTGTGCTCAAGCTGAAACGAAGAACTTTCAACGCTACATGATGTCATATCATACTTTTCATTTTCTTGTAAAAGTAACTAAACTGAGATTTCAAGGGTTTGGAGATTAACAATCCTTAAATATCTTAAATGCAATTTTCAGTCTATAAAAGTGGGTGTTTTCCTCTCCCAGTGTGATACGTGACATGTGGCGTGCACGTACCTGCGAGTGAGTTTCGAGGTCAGCTTGGTGAAGAGGTTGGAGGTCGCCCTGGTGCGGGCGTGTGGCAGAGGGCTGGCGTCATGGTGGGACAAGGTGGGCGAAGTGGGTGGGGCCGAGTACACCGGGGGCCCGCGGTCCCTCAGCTGCCCCCCGTGAAAGGTGCTGCGGATTGTGGAGCCGCGGGTCAGGCGGCATCTGTCCGAAGAGGAAGAGGAGGAGGCGGCTCCGGCCCCGGCGATGCTGAGCGTGGAGGGGGACGCTGCAGGCATGCGGTGGCCCAGGGAGCTGCAGAGAAGAAACGGAAGGGATTGTGGGGTTTTTAACCATTTTTTGGTTTCCTAAACTGCATAAACTCTCCACTTCCACACATTTTGCTTAAATGGTAGAATTCGTAATTTCATTGGATAAAAACCCCTTGTGCAAAAAGCTGGTTTGAAGCATTCATGGATTTATTTTAGACCTCTACCAACCTGGCTTCCACCCAAACCATAGACCAGAAACAGCACTGGTCAAAGTTATAAACCACATAAGAACAAATAGTGACAATGGTAGGGTCTCTATTTTAGTACTACTGGATCTAAGTGAAGCATTTGACACAACTGATCACAATATTTTAATAGGGAGACTTATATTATCACATGTGGTGTTCCCCAGGGGTCAATTTTAGTTGTTTAATTTGTACTTGTTGCCCCTGGGCCAACTTATCAGGAAACACAGAGAGTGTTACCATAATTATACTGATGACACACAGTTATATATTTCTCTGTCCCCCGATCTGAGTCCTATTGATACGCTATCTGAATGCATCAAGAACATTAATGACTGGATATCCAGTAATTTTGAAGACAGAAATCATGATTATCAGAGCTTAGGCTAACAGACAGGAAGTCTTCTTTAAATTGTCACAATGGAAAGCACCACACAAGTCAGAAATCTTGGCGTCATCTTGGATGCTGGCGATATAAACATCATAGTTAAAACCAGATTTTCAGCCAGGAGCTTTTTATCCCAGGATGACACTGAAAAACCAGAACACAGCTGGTACAGTTTTAACTAGAAAAATGAAATCTGACCATATAACACCTTTGCTTAGGTCATTACACTGGCTCCCAGTGAATTTCAGAATTGATTTTAAAAAATTTTTATTATACATATTTATTTATTTATTTTATTATATATTATGCATTTTTGAGGCCCTACATGGCCTGGCACATCAATATTTCTCTGACATGTTTGTGAGCTGTGAGCCAGTTGGACCCCTCAGGTTGTGAAACAGGTCGCCTGGTTATTCCCTGGGTCTCCACAAAAATTGGTGAATCTGCCTTTAGCTTTTATGCTAAGTCGTTGGAACGTGCTATCTGATCACGTCAGATGTGCTGCAACACTACTCTTTTAAAACTAAACCGAAAACACTCCTTTCTAGCTTCGCCTTTCAGTAGTCTGGTCGGTCGGACTTTACTTTTATTTTATTTCATTTTAGTTGCAGTCTTATTTGTATTTTTTATAGGGTTTTAATTCTCATGTTTTACTATTTTACTACTCAATTGCTGGTCTTTATTTTTTTTTTATTTTGTATCCCAATTAGTTTTATTTCGAGTATTTTATTGCAACTTTCGTGGCTAACTCTCTGTGCAGCACGTTGGAATAAAATGTGCAATATAAATAAAGTTTTGCTTGCTTGCTTGGTTCAAAGTTTTCACACATCTCGAACTCTGCGCAGGTCCTGGCATCAGAAACACAGTAACCTGGTGCATCTCTGTACACCGTTATCTTTAAGCTACATTAGCTCTGACTATTTTACAGCTAACAAGATATATGAAGAAGAGGAAGGAAGAAACATGTCTACTTGTACCAGACTTTGAAGATGTGGGTATAATTTTAGTAGAACGGTAGAAACTGAGCCGGCAAGCTTCCAAAACACAAACTGTCCTGGTGAAATTCTATTTCAGATTTTCACACATCCTCCTAACAACCGAACAGCTGAAGATGACAACTGCTACCTCTTTAAGTTAATATTTCAGCCTAAATGACTGGACCTACCTTTTAAAGTTAGTGTATGATTTCATGTTAAAATGAATAAGAATAAGAATACAACAGAAAATGAACATGAAAAAGAAAATTTTCATGTTTCTCTAAGGGTATGTCTTGGCATTTTTCTCTTTTCCATCAAATTAACTCTGATTCTTGAACCTATTTCATTCAAGATACTTGGAACCTCGGTGCGATCTAGTGAACCAGCCGGTATTTTCAAACCAGCCTTGAGTGGAACCATTGTTATCAAGGCTGTCGTCATCAGAAGATGTTGCACAACACACAACAACCTATAGAATATGTCTCGCCCACTTTGGTTCCCAAAGAAAAAAACTATTTTTTTAGTTCCAGTTGGGTCTGAACCAGACTACTGTTGGATAAATTATAAGAATGGTTCAAGATTAGGTGAGAGAAGTGGAACAGTGCCAGTTCCATGTTGGTAGAAAAGGCTTAGAGCCCCAAAAAACTACCTCAGAGTAACTGAAGCATAGAAATATTACAGTGCTTTTTCCCCTCTTTAAATTTGCACATTTTCTCTTTTTTTACTTTATATTACACAATAAAACCTCATATCATCCTTTTCAGGATTTCATTGGCCACATAAAGCATCAGTCATCAGCACAATTTGCTCCAATTGGCTCTGATTTCACATGAGGAAACAGGGGCAGGAGCTTCCTTTCAATGTGGACTCCTGTTGGCTACAGTGGGCTGTGGACGGAACATGGAGGCTCCTATTGGCTAAAGTGAGGTGTCAATTGAAAGGTTTAAGTGCAACCGCCATTTTGAGACCAAGAAGTTGTTAATATATATACAGGCTTTGGGAGTAACAGATTACAAGTAACAGGATTACGTAATCTGGATACAAAAAAGGTTTACAGTTACAGATAAAACAGCTGTAACTGTATTGGAATACATGTTCAAAGTAACCCTCCCAACCCTGTATATACATGCTAACTTGATTTATGACTGTTAATAAATGGACGATTAGGACATCTGCCGGCTAATCTGAAATGATGCGACAGCAGTTTGTGGGTATTTATCATCGTAAGCCCCGCCCACAGGCTGTCAGATCAAAGATCTGTACTGACAGATATGAATATTAAAACCTCCAACACAAAGTGATACCTGTTGTCTTTGCCGTTCTGCAGGAGAGAATGTCTGTCAGCGCCCGACCGGTCTGTGCACACATACGTATTCCGGCGTGTCATGGCGCTTCCAGGGATGTTATTCTACAGAGAGAAGGAAAAGGTGATATACTTAAATAAAGTATGTTAAATTATTCATCACTTCATCCTTTTGTCCAGTTAGATCATGACATTTTGACATAACTAATGTATGAATTCTAGAGTTATAGCAAAACTCATGTTTTATGAGGTCACAGGGGCCTTCAATCACCAAAATCTAATCAGATTATCTTTGAGTCTGAGTGGATGTTTGCGCCACTCTAACAGGGGTGGAAGTAACTTATAACCAACACTCACATTACTGTAATTAAGTAGTTTTTTTTTTTTTTGATACTTATACTTTTAGGAGTTTTCAATTCTGTATTTATACTCATATTTAAATATTCATTGCAGTATCTAATCTACTTAGTTACTTTTAAAATCATAATTGAGTACTGAGTATAGTGTGAATTAATGTCCAATAAAAAACAGGACACACAGACAAAACACACCCCAAATTATTGTCCAAACCTTTCAGCTGCATTTTTGTGAGCAGAAGGCAATCTGATCACAAACAGGTCAATGAAATCCAGGACATACGGAAGAAAACCCCCGAAAATGCTGCAGCAGACACAATGTAGCGCATTAGCTAACATTAGCCATCCTAAGCTACCGCTCAGACCAGACCAAATAAGGCTGCAGCAGCAAAAACCTGAGAGCACTGAACTGAGCAATGGTGCTTTTTATTATTTATGAATGAAAGTGCCAATAGTCCCACTTTTTAGCAGCTCCGGCTCCGGGAAGTGAATTTCTCCTTCATACACTCCACTCACGTTTCAGAAAATCTTTATAAAAAGAGATTTAAGCCTGAAACCACCTGACTACGATTTGAATCATGACCATAAAAACATTTAATTAGGAGCAAATATGATTAGAAAATGACAAAAAGGTAAATATGAGACTGTGTTCATAATTATTTTAAGAATGAAGAACCTACCCATCCCACAATCCACTGCCAATTATACCGCTTCTTCTTGAATTGAGCTTTCGTTGTTATTATACAGTTTATACAGTTTATATAAGTGTTTTAATATATTGCAGTTTGTATTGCGAGTGTAAATAAATTTTATTCACTGTGACATAATGACATTATTAGGATTCATGTTAAGCTACCTAATTAGCCAGCCTGCTAGCGGAACTAACATTTCCATAGTAATAGCAAGCTCTGCCATCACAGACCCCGCTGTTATACTTTAGGATTGTGGGTAGTGTAGTGCTTCTCCATGTCATTAAAATGAAATGTCCTCCTCCTCCCTGCCTGTGGAGTAAGTCTTACCGTGGTGGCAGTCATGTCTTTGCGGCGGTCTGGGATCTCAGACTTGTTGGGGTTGTTGGCACTGCTGACCATTGGGCTGGAGGGAGGGAGGCTGTGGCTCCCCATCACGCTGCAACTGGCCTTGCGCGAAGGCATCCGTCCCTCCCGCAGCTCCCGGTCGCCCGTGCTGGTCGGGCTCCGTTTGGGGTGCATGACGGGCATGGAGGGCCCGCCTTTGTTGTGGAGGACAGCAGAGCACAGACACACAGAGACTCATATAAGGAATATTCTGCAGATACGGCACGGTAAGCAACAGTTAACCCGTCTATACAGACGATCACAGCCACGTTAGAACCACTTGCCTTTCATAACAAATCTCGAGAACAAGTCTTTATAATGTCTGTCTTCAGCAGTCTTAGAGAGTAACAGATTACATGTAATGGGATTACATCATCTGGACTGTATTCCATTACAGTTACACATAAAAAAGATGTAATCAGATTACAGATATTTTTTTATTAAAGATGAAAAAATTCCAGGTATCACTAAACATGTGGCTCAGATAGAGAATCATGTTAGAAAAGAGACTCACAGAAGTCGCTGTGTCGTCGCTGCCTGTGGTAGGTGGAGGCACTGCGCTGGGTCTTGCTGTGTGAGGAGGAGGTGGAGGAGGAAGAGGAGCCGGTGGCTGACGAGTGCTTGTTGGTCCCGTTGGTGATGGGGCTGGGTCGTACCCTCGCCAGGGACAGGCTACTAGCTGTGCGAGCCTCACTGCCCTCCTGCAATGTCCCAGTGATATTAGACAGGAAGTGTCAGAAATCATAACCCAGTATGTAAAGTTTGTAAAGTTGAGCACCACAGAGAGAAGGAAGGACCGATGACTTAATACAGCAGGTTTTCTGCTAAGAAGGGTTGGGTATCGAGCGTCAGTACTTTCTGAGCACTGATTGATGATGGTGAAGAGATAGTAAAGTTCAAGTTAATATCACTATTTAATAGCATCACTTGTGGGGATGGAAGAGAGATTCAGTGACTTTAGAAATAACTTTACTGACCTGCTCCCTGGATATAAAACAGAGGAGCATTATTACCACATCATATGCAGGAAAGGAGCAGGAGGAGTTTAAAATGAACTAGTCCATATGTTCACAGTCCCAGAAATTAACTAGTACATGTTTATTTCTTCCATTTTTTTTTCAAATCAATTTTTCAATTTTTTTAAATTTGCAAATGAAAAATTACTTTTAAATCAGTTCAAATAATTAAAATCTTATCTTCTGCAAAAATAGACATAGACATTGCAGTGTTTGAGACAAACTTTGCTGGTGTGATTACTAGGGATGGGCATTTTCGACAAACTTTTTGATCGATAATCATGAGAATTAACGATCAATTATCGATTTAATCATTAAGAAATGTCTGATAGAAAAAATGATTAAAAATACCACAGGCAGTCTGTTTTTTCTCAATTTAATCCAACAATCCTCTTGCACAATTTAGGCTACAGTTTAAATGTGCAACTGTTAAACAAAACACCGCGAGGCGTCGGGCTGAAACTCTTCACAAAATAAAAGCCGGTGACAGTACTATTTTCTCAAACAAAATACAATTCCGCCTCCTTTAGACAGAATAAAAAATCATAATAAATAATAATAATTTAAGGAGAACTTTAATCCACGTCTTGCGCGATTTACAATTTAAAAGTGCAACTGTTAAACAATAGAAATAGACCTACGTGGAGGCGTCGGGACTCGGGATCTTAACAAAATAAGAGCCAGTAGGCTATTCTCTAAAACAAAATAAATAGGCTACATTTCGCCTCTTTTAAACACAAAAATAAAACATCATATTATTAACTAATAGTCATCAAAGAACAAAGTAGACTTGCAGCTGACCTTTTTTTTTTTTTTTTTTTTGCCAGAAGGCACGACTGAGAGAGGGAGGTCCCACATAACAATAACACATTATAGGCCTATAGGTTTACATGAAGGCTACGGTGGTAACTGTCCTGGGCTATAGCTTACTTAACCTACTTGTTTTTGTTCGCCGTGCACGCTTCATGTTTACTACCTTCAGATACGGCGGCAGGGCAGAAGTCAGCTCGCAGGCGGTTTTCTCTGCTATATCGCCCCCCGCTGGTGGGATATTTTACTACCGCCACATAGTGAAATTCATTACATTGCTTTCTCGACGCACACTACATGAACTCTGTTTACAACCGTCGAAAAATCGAAAAAAAATTACGTGATCGACAAAATTCTTAATGATCAATTATCGATCATCGATTAATCGTGCCCATCCCTAGTGATTACTTTGATGTGCTTCTATTTGATCACAAAGCCTCATGTTTCTCTATAATTCTGTGGTTTATCAGTGAAGTGTATGAACTACACTGCAGACTGGAGTCTGCTAGCAGTAAGTAACACACAGATAGATCCATGTTATACACTCATCGCCAAACGTCTGCACTATACTAACTCAACATTTTAAGATAGGGGAGACCAGGGGCAATTGTAACATTTAGAAAAACACCTTCATAACTTTATGACTACTTGAAATACACCAGTTGTCATTTAATATGTATACTGTATGTGCACAAATTAATTACACAATGGTTATCTTTTCACCTATAAGGACAAGACTGTAGTATTAAATTAAATCAGACACTGTATGCATTCATAGTCTCTCTATTTTTTCAGAAGACTAGGCTCCTGTTCTAAGAGTTTAATTATTTGAATTTAAGTAATTCTGCATTTACAGATAAAATAAATAAAAAAAACATTTATATTGTGCAGCATTTAGCATAAAATTATGTAGACTCCAGTGTCCCTAGTAGTACCTGTGAACTGAACTTTGAGCTCGCTCTTTTTAATTGTGACCTTACACAACACTGTGTAGATGTATATAACTCACATCGCCTTTGCGGCCAAGCAGTAGGTAGGTGGCGGTGACCTCATTGTACTTCTGATTGAGCAGAGAGTCTTTGATTTCCTCTGGAGTGAAACCCATCCCGACCATCACCTCTGATGAACACAAACATGCAAACTTGAAAAGTCAGAAAACTTCAGACTTAAAGAGATTCAGAACATCTTGTATCTTGGCGACATTGAGCAGTTTTGTCACGGTGAAGACCCCTGAGTGCACACAGCTGCAGCACCAGCGGCCCGGCTGACTCACCGATGCGAGCTGGATCACTGTAGTCTTCAACAGGTTCTATATGGGGCTTCAGATCGTCCCCCTCATACCCTGAATTTATCCACTTGTCCTTCATGACTTGCTGTAGAGGCAGAGATACGACAAAGCTTCAGTCGTGTTTGAATTTCACACAAGACGAATTGCGCCTAAAGTAAAGTACCTGTGTGTTTCTCACCTCTAGGGTGCAGCGTTTGGCGGGATTGAGCACCAGGAATCGGCGAAGGATGCCCTCACAGTCTGTGGACATGTAGAAGGGGACGCGGTACTTTCCCCTCAGCACGCGCTCCCTCAGCTCCTGTTGGCCACATCCATCACGTTACATATACAGCAGATTCAATTTCAGCAAGAAAAAACAGCAGCAGAACCACATTACAGAACATAATGACATTACTTCATATGATTGTTTTATTTAAAGATAATTTTAAATTTTTTTCAGCATTTTTGCTTTTATTTGATAGTGATAGCAGAGACAGGAAATGCCAGGAGAAAGAAAGCTGGATAACATGCAACAAAACCAACCTGACACACCAAATGGTTTGTATGTTTGAACCAAACCTAGAGGTCGTCTTCAGAAACTGTTTGGAAAAGGGCAGGCACTCTCAAAAAAAGTGATGTGACTGGATGAACCATCTGTCTATTAAGTCTAACATAGGCTAGCTTCAAACAATTAGATCAACCAGCAGAGCAGTTTTGTGCAAAAAAACATGCAGGTTTTTTTTACACGCAGTACAAATTATTTATTATTTTCTTCCTTTCCGTTTGGATATCTGCATACAGGATACCTAACCAGAATGAAGACGTAGTGAGACCATTCTTTGAAACTTGACCTCACTGTATAAAATAACCTATTGTGACCTCGATGTTCATCAGCCTCATGAAACTTCACAACCAAAATCTAGAAACCTGGAACATTCAGAGGATGGTTGGTTTACTGAGGTGTACTGACAATAATGGGGTTCCTGAACAAAATCCACAACAGAAGTCCTCACCATGCAATTGCCAAAAAAACCCCATGCAATTCTTACAGAAATCTTGAAATGTCAAAAGCCATTTCTGTGTTCCAAATTACTAAATTGCTAAATCATTACATAAATAATGAGACCAAAAAAAATAACAAGACTAAAAACAATGTAACAGACATAACAAGGCAAAAAAGATGTAACCAGACTAAAAAGTATATGTCAGAGTCTGTACTTTTTTACTTTTACTTAAGTAAAGAA
Organism: Lutjanus erythropterus; assembly: GCF_056507025.1. Taxonomy (NCBI): domain Eukaryota; kingdom Metazoa; phylum Chordata; class Actinopteri; order Lutjaniformes; family Lutjanidae; genus Lutjanus; species Lutjanus erythropterus. The sequence continues at coordinate 6,793,991 of NC_139327.1, forward strand.
GTTGAATCAGTACTTCTACCTTTACCAGTCTTTTTTCCTGCAAGTATCTGTACTTCTACTTGAGTAAAGACTGCGTGTACTTTTGCCAACGCTGGCATCAAATCTGTGTAAGAATTTATTAAGCTTTTTTCCCAAAAATTTAGGATAATGCACCAGATGGTCACAGCGCACCGATAATCCCACAGATACAACAACTTATGGGACATGATTGAGCATCATTGAAATGTCCATCATATCCTTCCATTAAAATATTTTAAGCCCTTGCACACTCTCAACTTTCAAGTGGTGAATAAGCGCCTGAAGTCATATTAAATTAATTACAGATTTACGACTAGAAAAACTGAGCTGCACCTCAGATTAATCTTCAGGGTCGCAGCTTTCACATGATGTGGACCACATCTATGTGGTCCTGCAGGCTGAAGAGGTTAATACTGTTTTTGAAACAAACTGACAAAAAAAGAGAAGCTCAGATGAGTCAGTTCTGATTCTTGCAGCTCACAATCATCGCTTTGGTTCATGTTGAACTTTTAATTACAACATATCCAACTCTACATCAAAGTATTTCATATCATATTGTAGCTCTCTGATGAGACCAGCCTGGTGTAATGGTGTCTGGTGCATAAAATCCCCAGGTTCCTCACTGCAGGCAGCATGCTGGAGTGCGGTCAGATATGAGAGGGGTTAAACACACATTTGTCTCCACCCTCTGGTAGAGCTCTAGGGGGCCATTCATTGCCATCTGCTGGATTTTGGATAAAAATACTATTTTTTAGTTGGTTTTTTTAGCAGCAGTTCTACTATGGGGTACAATAACAGTACAGTGCATAGACAAAGACTCAGAACAACGTTTTCACTCTGCTATATACATGCCAAGAGAGAAACAGATTACATGTACCAGGATAATCTGGATACAAAAAAGGTAATTGTATTCCATTACAGTTACAGAAAGAAGATTACAGATGCATGTTATAAAAATTGGGATTAATAGCAGGATATCCTACCATGCACAGTGCACACAAAGTTGCCAATTCATTATCATGGCCTGTAGTGAAAAATGTTTTACTCAATTTTTTGTCTTTAAATCAATCAATCAATCAATCAATCAATCAATCAATCAATCAATCAATCAATCATGCACAAGGAAAGGAAACAGCTGGACAAACTAATAAACCAAACAACCAACATAAAACACTTTGAGCTGCAATGATTCATCTATTATTAAATTAATATTAAACAAATCTACTTCTACAATCGATTAATTGTTTTGAGTTATTTTTTTTGAAAAAAGGTGAAAATTTCAGATTTCAGTTTCTTAAATGTGAATATTTAAGAATATTACATTTGAGGACATCATCTTGAGCTCTGATCAACATTTTCTGCCTCTGAATGGACCAAACTTGTAGTCGATTAATTGAGAAAATAACTGACTGATCAATCAATGATGAAACTTATTAGTTAGAGGTAATCCAAAAGTAATAGAAAGTAATCAAGTTACAATTTTAAAGTGACTCTCTGAACAATGGCTATTTATCAGTGGATTTGATATTTGGAATATAAATGGTAAATGGTTAATTTAAGGTACTATTCAAATAGCATAAAAATAATTTAAATACACAAAACATTGTCTCCTTTAGTAATCAGGTCATAACCTCTTTAATCTTGAACTTTTCTGAATAACCTTCTGAAGGATTCAAGGTGTAAAGTCTTTAGAGGTTGCCAGGGTGACCTGAGACACTGAGGGAAAACTGGATGAAGCCACATTAACAGTGTCTTTGTCTCTCATGTCAGTACAGATGAACACGAGCAGGATCCTTGACGTCCCATGATTTTCATCAAGACACAAATACAGTTTTCAGACTTAATCTATGTTTCAAAGGGTCTAACGGGACAGTTTATTCCTTATTAAATTTATGTAATTGGGAAACCTTGACTTGGTTAAGGAATCAGTGGGAGTTTGGAAGAAACCTTTAGACAGGATATATTCCTCCTCTTTGTAACATTAGTCGTAAATCAGTGTAAAAAAAAGGGAAGGCAAAGAATGATGAATGAATGAATTTAGTATTTATGTTGTGATGAAGACCCCATCAATTCAAATGTAGACAATTTGATGAATTTTAAGTCTTAATATTTATAACATGTAAGACATTTTAAGACTTTTTCAGGACCTGCAAGAAGACCTACAATGCTTCAGTAACATGTTTTTCATGTTTTTAACTCAACTGCTGAGTTACCAGTTGAGTAAACTTAAGTTACCAGTCATTCAGAAGAAAATCATTATTTTGTGTCTAAAATCTACCACTTTCATATTTTCATATTCTGTTAGTGCTTGTGTCTTCATGTTAGCATTGTCTGCAGACTAACATTAGTAGAGGTGACTAATGTCATGACCATCTTATAACTAAAATTAACTTCTCAGCGAGGTGGAAAACGACTTTAAAAAGACTGAACTTGACATTTGTCCTGCTGTCCATCAATAAAACCCTCAATCTTCAGTTTTTTCTAAACATGGTGTTGTGAGACATTTTCTCATGTCTTCTCTGCTGTGTTCCCTCTCTGTCACTGAGCAGCATGGCAACATGACAAAGCAGCAGGACCTGATTGGTCCGCTTGTGTGCATTCTAATTGCTGATTGGCTTATGTAGTTAGAACCTTATAGAGCCAAGTTAGAGTTCGACTGTGCAGTTAGAACCATTTAGTTCTCTAAATAAAACAGCCCAAAACTGCATATAACACCTCAAATAATGTTAAAGGGATAGTTCACCCAAAAATGAAAATTCAGTCATTATCTACTCACCCTCATGCTGACTGAAGGTCAGCTTTAGTTTCACAGGAAAATAGTGCTGCAGAATCTGGTGAACAGTGACCAGTTATCAAACGGAAAAAACAACTGGGGAAAAAAACAATCAGAAAATGCCTCCATACTGCTCGTCTGGTCTAATCCAGATCTCCTAAAGCCCCCACATGCCACGTTGACCTGAGAGACGTCATCTACACCATGTTTTTTTTTTTTAAAGATATGTTTTTGGGCTTTTTTTGCCATTATTGGATAGGACAGCTAAAGAGCAGACAGGAATCAGGGTGAAGAGAGAGGGGATGACACGCAGCAAAGGGCCGCAGGCGGGAGTCGAGCCAGCAGCTGCTGCAGAGGACTAACAGCCTCAGTACATGGGGTGGACACTCTACCAACTGAGCTGTAGGGCCGCCCCATCTACACCATGTTTTTAACCTAAGTCTTCACTGTAGATCCTTAGCTTGGAGCCACGTTCAGGTGACGGTGTGCACGCATAACTGAATGGCATGTCGGGGCTTTAGGAGACTCGGATTATGCCAGATGAGCAGTATAGAGGCATTTCATGCTTTTTGTGTTGAAGATTCTGGAAAAAAAAATAAACCTGACTTTCACTCAGCATGAGGATGAGGAGATAATGACTGAATTTTCATTTTGGATGCACTATCCCTTTAATAAAGTGGTCACAGAATAAGAAGTTATGAATAACTCAATTCTGACAAAAATGTCAGACAGAACCTTATAATTCCAAGGCAACAATATGCAAATCAGTTACAGTTACCACAGCCACCTGAGGAAAGATCTTGCCTCTGAACACAGACAGACAGACAGACAGACAGACAGACAGACAGACCACTTGCCTTCAGGTTCTGCCCATCGAAGGGCAGCGAGCCGCTGACCAATGTGTAGAGGATCACTCCCAGACTCCAGACGTCCACCTCAGGCCCATCGTATTTCTTGCCCTGGAAGAGCTCGGGGGCAGCGTACGGCGGCGAGCCACAGAACGTGTCCAGCTTGTTGCCCAGCGTGAACTCGTTGCTGAAGCCGAAGTCGGCGATCTTGATGTTGGCGTCGGCATCCAGCAGAAGGTTCTCCGCCTGAGTCACGCGAAACGTCGGTGCAGAAGAGGAGGAGGAGGGGGAGGAAGGGAGCAGGAGGGAGGGCAGGAAAAGGATGTACACAAAGGACAACACATTGGGGGAGGGAAGAAGGGGGCAGTGGAGAGAATAGTTGGATGGGGGAGGAAAAAGAGGAATGAGAAAGTGGGAGGACACAAGAATGGAGTTGTGATGAAGAAAAAAAAAGAGAGAGACCGGGTGAGGGACAGATGGGGAGGGGGGTGGTGCTTGCGTGTTGTCCAACAACACAGATACTGGACATGACTCATACTGTATATATGTCACTGCGTGTGTTTAGGAACGTAATAATCTATTAGAACAGGAGCAGGCTCTTCCAGCTTGGTAAAAAATCAGCCTCTCCTCTTCATCATCAGTGCTTCACTGTGCGATTAAGATGTTAAAGGGCCTTTTTCACAGACACAGATTAAGACTAGTCCCAGATTATAACTTTCTGTTCAGTGTAATCTGTCAGTGAAAGAACTGTCCTAGTCTTGGACTAGCCTTAATCCGCCATCTCTGAAAGCAAGCCCAAAACATCTTCGGACCGTTCTCACCTTCAAATCTCTGTGGACGATGTTCTTCGTGTGGCAGTAGTGGACAGCAGACACAATCTGTGGACGCGAGGAGGAGACAGGCAGAGCTCAGGCGCTGACAGTTTAAACGTGAGGATCGGTGCGATGTGGGCATCGAGAGGCGGCGTGTTCTTACCTGTCGAAATTTGGCTCTGGCTTCAACCTCCTTCATTCTCCCATGAGACACGAGGTAGTCAAACACTTCACCTGTGAGCGAGCAGCAGGAACAGATCAGTCCGGTCGGAAAGCCAGAAGCACTCCAGCCTTATTATTATTTGATTATATAGTGCTGATATACACAATCAATTGCAATCACATCAGTTCAGTTATTAATATTTATAAGGATGTCAACTTCAACATTATTTTCCTCATGGGAACCACACAAACATCGAATGCACACAGACTTAAAGAAAGAGTTTGGGGAAATACACTTATTCACTTTCTTGCCCACAGTTAGATGAGAAGATTAGCACTCTCATTCAGTATGAAGCTGCAGCCTGTTAGCTTAGCTTAGCATAGAGCTAATTTAACAGACCATCTTTTTCATGGCTGCCACATCACATTCAAATCATGACTAGGTATGGAAATACATAAAATGGTATTAATTCTAATGCTATTATTGATTTTGCTTCTTCGCTCAATTCTTTATTGATTCTTTTATTGACTGCTGATTAATTTTTTGTGGAAAAAAGTTGACCCACACATGTTTTAGGGTCAATTTAAGGGCACTTTTTTTTTATTTCTTTTTTTTTATTTTGGACCTTAAAATCAGATAATAACACGGACACAGTGGGAGTTAGCCTCAGCAACATGATTCTGAACCATAATGTTAACGTTGTAGGTTAATACACAATTCACAAGTTAACGTTAGCTGACGTGCTAACAAGCTGCAAGGATTTCATATAAACAGGTTCTGAAAGATTTGACAGGTTATGTTAGGACACCCTTCATTCAATATGAAGCTGCAGCCAATTAGCTTAGCTTAGCATAGAGCTAGCCTAGCAGACAGATTCACACCATCTTTTTCATTGTTGCCACATCATTTTTACTCCTGACTATGTGTGGAAATTTTCTTACTGATACCAATGCTAGTACTGATTTTGTCTATTGGTCCGATGCTTTATTGATTCCCTTTTTAATTCCTCATCAGTTTTCTGTGGGGGAAAAGTATGCTCACACAGGTTTTAGTGTCAGTTTCAGTGTATATTCTTTTTCAATTCCATTTTCAAAACAAGTAAGCCCATCTTCAATGTTAAGAAAGCAAGCTTAATCTTGTCTGCTAAGCATATAAATGACATTTAAGCATAAAAGTTCGTACAAAACAAAACCGCCGGGGTTAATATAAATATATAGGGGTTTCCAGTAGACTAAGAGGAGAAGAATGAAATAAAATATAAATCTGGAGTGAGAAAGACATTAAAACCCCATATTTTTCTGCTCGATTTTGTGTTAACTGAGCAAACTGTTGTTGGATATCAAATATGCTGCATATAAATCTGGATAATTAGAGTTAGACTTCATTCAGGCACCACTACAACTCCCTAACACTTCTTTATGGTCTTTTCCCCCAATGTAAAGTAATATGGGGCTGAAAGAAAGCCACATTTAAAACTGTGTCTGTGACATTCTCCAAGGTCACGACAGGCAAATGATATGGTTTGGGCCAAAACACAGAAAAAAAAGGGACTGGTGACAAGAAACAGACACAAATAGAAGCATAAAAGAGACTGATGGATGCAAACAGAAGAAGAGATGCAACGTGCTGGCATCACTCCTGAAACTGTGTTTAAAGTCAGCCACAGAGGCTGCTAGGTTCTTTATGTTGTGGGTCCATACTCTGTTAAATCTGAGTGTAGACGTGTACAGCACCTATTAGGGGAGAGTCCACAGTCATATTAATGTGACTACATGATCCCACTATCTCAGTGGTTAGATGGGTAATACTTTAGTTAGCTTTTTTCTTATAATATGGAAACAACAAAGGAATAAAAAAAAAGAACACAAATACCCAAACCTGTATTAAAACCATGAAAATATTCTGTGTGATTGCACGCAGAGTCAGCTCTGGGGTTAAGCAGAGTGAGATGGTCAACACTGAGCTCCTGTGTGAGTCCTCTGAGTCAAAGGCAGGTTCGCTTGGGTTGGAAATTTTAAGGCGGCAGTTTATATTCCTGACCTCCTCGGCCTTCAGTCCTCCACCTCAAGTCCTGTACTCAGACTCTCCTCTTTACTGACCAAGCTCAAATCCAAGGATGATCCAACATTTTCCAATATTCCCGCAAGCAGTGGAACAGTTTACCTCTCACTGTCAGGTTTTCCCTCTCTGTCAGCATGTTTTAAGAACTATTTCAGTCTACTCAAACATTTTCTGTTTTAAATAAAGTTGCCTTTACTTGATTGGCATCACACTAGAATTACTTACTTTCTTTTCAAGTTGACCAAACTTGAGAGTAAAGTAGCATTAGGTTTTGATTAATTTCCTGTTTGAAAATAGGCTTTTTTTTTTTTTTTTAAAATAAAAGCAGGTTAGTAAGTATCTGGTGAAGGCACGAAGGGATAGAGATCCAAAACATCTGAACAATTAATGGAATTTTATTTTAAACCATACACATTAAGGCAGTTTAAAAAGATAATGTAAAGGATGAAATGATTCTACTACTATTATTTAATTTACAATAATGTAATAATTTCCAGTTCTCCAGAACATTACTGAAACAAATGTGTACACTGTAAAGAAGTGACAGCTGCAGCAGCAGCAGATTAAATTACCTGTTCATTTTGGCTCAAATGTAAAATGCATTTGATTCATATTTTTCACATTATGATGTAAATTGTTTGTTACACCACCAAAACGTGTTATTAACCACCCAGCCAAATTTGAAAGATAAAAAATTGTTAAGTATGTAACATAAGGTGTCAAAATCATGAAAAATAAGTACTTTTACGTTAATACTTTTCTTTTTGTAAATTTCATTGATATACTTCTGTCCTTTATTTAAATAGGATTTTAAATACAGGACTTTTACTTGTACATTGTAATATTGATACTTTTATTTTAGTGAATGAGCTGAGTGAGAAATTATTCCACATTTAACAAGTATAGCAGTGAACCTGTCATTCAAAACTAAGCACAAGGCATTACTAATGATTACAAATATAGGTGAATATGTACAGTGACACAGTTATTTTAATCTTAATTTTAACCTAATTTGTAAAATATTAAGTGTGTTACTCAGTTGGACGATGGATGCTACAATTTCACACTGAAGGTGTCAGCACCGTACAGCAGCGCAGCAGAGTCGCACCACATAGCAGCTGGAGTCAGATTTCACTTATCACGTGACAACACTAGGGACAGTTGACCACAAAGATCATGGCAGAGGATTTGGTATCAAAGCAAAAAGCAGAAGCACATTTTTGGTAATATTTCAGATTTAAATCCACTGCTAACAAGGAAACTGATAGCATTAATGAGTCAATCTGTAAACTTTGTCCAATGAAGATGGTAACATCCAGTGTTGTGCATGATCGCGCTCAAAGAGCGACGTTCACTGACCGTGCTCAGATTTTTGGTGAATGGTGAACTGAACGGATCAGTTTGCAATTCATGAACGTGAGCGTCGTTCACTTCTGTGAGAGATGATGGCGCTCGCATTATCAGCTGATTAAAAAAAGTGTGATCACGGCAGAGAGATAGTGTGTGAATATGGACAGAAGGGTCAACATCATATAAAGCTTTTATTTGATCATGAAGCCTCATGTTTCTCTATAATCCTGTGGTTTATCAGCAAAGTGCATCAACTACACTGGAGTCGGTTAACAATGAGAAACACACAGATAGATCCAGGTTATACACTCATCGTCTACAGAGGCACATTTCTGCCAAAAGATCCTGTAAGTCATTATAATGAGAAACACTTATATCTTGGAATCTCAAAATAATGATTTAGTATTTCAAAATACTGAGTTATCTCAATAATGAGAGACTTTCTCAAACTTGCATACTAAGACATTATTTTAAGATACTAAATCATTATTTTGAGATGCTAACTCAATATTTTAAGATAGACTGGGGTCAATTGTAACTTTTTCTCTTCATAACTCTTTTGATATGTTTTTTATATATATATTTTCACCACAAAGGACGAGAATGAAACATTAAATTTCATGCAAGAAGTTGTTAGGGGCAATTGTTACAGTGGTTGGGGGCACTCTCATCTACACACACCCCTTCAAGCACACCTGAAGATTGAGGCTGCCAAAATGGCCCCCACAGCAAAAGCTCAACCGGCAAGGCAAGAATGTCAAAGATAAAAGTAAGCACTGTATAGAAATTAAGCGTTAAAGATGAATCTCTTTTCTTGTTCTGCATAATCAGTTTCTTGGCAAGAAAGCACATAAGTGTACGTCCCAAAATGTCAAATTATTCCTTTAAACTGTACTTCAGTTTGCAATTTTACACTGGAAATCAATATAGTTCCACCAAATCTGGAACCTTCAACACCATTTGCGCTCATGAGGATTTCCTGGTGGTGACGGCTGCTGGACTCACCTCCACTGGCGTACTCCATGATTAGGTAAAGGGTCTTATCAGTCTCAATCACCTCGAACAGCTGCACTGTAGCCCAAAAGAGAATCAGATTAAAATCAAATACATACACACAAATCCTGCTCACATTAGAAATGATAGCGCGACCGTCTGCCTGTCTGTCTTAATACCAAAGGAACCCGCTGCTAATGCTGTGGGGGGGGGTTTTGATCCATATGGCATTTCAGCTTTAGAAAATCCAACCTCGTGACCTCTATATGAGGCCTGCGACGTCGCTTGCCGCAGTTCGGTCAATGAATGCTCTAAAAGCTTATTCAAAGCATTATACTTCCGTCTGGTCACACACATGGAAGCAAAACACACACGCATGGATGCACATACAGACACACAAACATAAAGCCCATTGAGATGAAAGTATGGATGTGCCTTACCTATGTTAGGGTGATTTAAGCCTTTCATTATTCGTACCTCCCGAAAGAGCTGCGAAGAAGAAAAAGAGTTTTAATGTCTTGATTATATTAGACACAAATAAATCTTTTAACACTGTGCTTTAAAGGGACAGTCAGCGTATTGCCTACAGTAGATGGCAGTCGACATGCCCCCATTTTGAGGAAGCAGTCGGAGTATTGGTGTACGACGCTAAGCAACGTACTGCTGTGAACAGGGTCAGCCTAAATAGTCAATATCAGTTTAAGTGTACACTATATTTAGAATATTGTCACTGCTTTACCCTGCCATCAGATGGCCTTTTCCAACTGGAAACCGATGTTATGTATGACAAATATCGTCTCACTTACTTAACCAGACTCCGTTGACGAAATGGTCATTTTATCCTGCAGAACACAGCAGTTGCTGGTCTACTGCAGCCTCGATGTGTTAGTTTGATGTGTTATTGTGTGACTTCAGTGTAAAAGGTTAAAGTCAAAGTAAAAGGTTTGATTCACTGAAATCACACGATAACACGAACAATACCGCAAACTAACTTAATGATCAAGGCGGCGGTGAACCAGCAGCTCCCACATTTTCTGAGGCAAAATTACTGATTTTTTTCTAATGGAGTGTAGTTGAGCAAGAGAGCGTAACATTTGGCTTATATAATGGTGGTTCCTTGTCAGGAAACGGCTGTCTGACAGTAAGGTAAAGTGGTGAAAATATTCTAATCATAATGTACACTACGAAAGGCTTTCTGGCAGAAAGGCCTGAAGGCTAAATTCTCCAATGTGCATCTGAATCTCTGACTTAGGTGTCTGCCACTGAGTTGCATTTTCAGTAATTTAGGCCTAAGGTTTTAACAAAGAAGAAGGATTCTGACCCTATTTTTAACTGTTCATTGTGAGCCTGACATTATTAAAGGGAATATTCTGCTCTTTTCATGCAGCTGTCCAGTCAGTGGTGCTGGTAAATGTAGTTAAATAAAATAATAAATTCCTCAGTGCTGCTATATTGACTCAGAAAACTGAGTTCTCCCGCTTGCTGAGCCGTGCTGGCAGTGCCTACATGTACCAGAAAGCATTGCACCTGAGCTTCTGATGCCCACCCCCATGTGGCCACGTATCACCACCCTAGCTTATAGCTTTGTTGGTCAAAACATAGCATTAGGTGACAAAAATACTCATCTAGCACAGCCACTGGTTACCCAGAGGACGACTAGAAATCCAAGATGAAACAGCCTATAGTTCTTACATGCAGGAAGAACAACAGATTTTGCAGAAGGACTCACCCTAACCCTATGAGAAAGGTTCCAGAACCTTTCTTGAAGAAAAAGTTTGCCAAGGCTTCTTTGTATAACTAAGGGTTCCATTAAGAACCCTTATCATCCAAAAAACCCTTGTTGGAAGAAGGAGGAACTCTTTCATCAAGAGTTTGTCGAGGGTTCTTTGTACCATCATATAAAAGGGCTCCCTGTTGAACCTGTTCGAGGTGTGTTCTAGATAAAACCCTTGTGATATAAGAGGGTTGTAGAACCCCATGAGTGTGTTCTAGATAAACCCTGGCCATATAAAAAGATCTTGATAGAACTCCCTGAGTGGGCTCTACATAAAACTCTTGGAATCTAAAAAGGTTCTCAATAAGAGAGGTTCTGGGTTAAACCATTACACCATAGAAAGGTTCTCTATAGAACCTTTCACACAAGGATGGTTCTAGGCATAACTCTTTGTGTTGAGAACTAGGCAGACCGTTTCTGGTTCTAGTTAGCACCTTTATTTCTAAGAGTGTTGGAGCACTGACTACATTAACCATTAACGCTGACTGGACAGCCACATAAAAAGTAGTGAATTTTCCCTTTAGTACACTGGAGAGGGAAGTGTAGGAGCTACATTAAATAGCTCGCTGCTTGGCTCTTCATCATTTACTTTACAGCACACTAATGTGCAATAATTTCTGCTGCTGAAGTCACACTGAGAGATCAGGGTTGGTCCAGTACATGCAGACATTTTTATACTTTTTGTCCTAAAAATAACAGTATCACTTGCGCTGTCTGATATTCATCCAAATGAGAATGTGCGAGGGTGACAACGAGCGACAAAACCTCCTCACCATTAAAAACAACAACAACAAATGGCCCACACACAAATGTGATGAATCTGCAGCCAAAAGCAGACCAACTTCTCCCGCGTGTCCGAGCGCTCCTCGCTGCGTGTGATACGTCTACTCTTGGGGATATATTTGTACACTTTGTCAGAGCGGAGCAGGGGATTAAATTGGAGCCAGCTCCCCTGGTTTCATGTATATAACAGAACACTCCCTCGACAAAAGGCCGTCACTGAAAAAACAGTGATTCTCCTCCACATCAACTCCAACTGGGAGGGAGAAAAAAAAAAAAGATGGTGCGATAAGCTTCTCCATCCTCTTTTCTCAATCCTCCCCCTCTCTCCTATTTTCCGACGCGTCTCCCTCCATTCCCTCCTCCTTCATTCAATTCCTCTCGCAGTCTCCTCTCCTCTGGCAGTAGCCCCCCAACGTCACTGTTGCCATAGCGACCCAGGTATTAAGCCCGGGCTCTTTTCCCAGCTTCTCCAGCTGTGCTGGAGGGAATCTTGGGATACGTAGTGCCGAGGCGTCACGTCATCCGGCCGTCCCCCCTGCTCATCACGGCAGGGCTGAGCGGTCAGATCCGTCAAAACAATAAACAGTCTCCCGGCGACATGTTCGACCCCGGTCATTGTTAATGACCGCAGATAAGTAGTAATCCTACGGACGCACGTGCTCTGTGGCTTTAATTACAAATACATATTAAAACACAAGTTTCGCAAAAATATGCTATTAAAAAGTGACTAAATCTAATATTTATCTGACACATATGTGACCTCCTCCTGTAATCTGTCATTTTCTCTGAGAAGAAATCCTCCTGATGATGGAGGATGGAGGAGATGTTGAGGTTTGATTTTCTCATCTGTGATTTCACTTCCCTCTTCCTCCTTCCTCCCCTCCTCCCCCTCTTTTACCCGCCCCTGTACAATACATCTCCCTCCTTCCCTCTCCCCTCTACATACATTACCGTCCAGATTATGCTAATATGGGCTCTTTCATGTCTTCAGTACTAAGGATTTTCTCTAGCCCACGGGTATGTAAAGAAGCCCGCTATCATCACCGGCCAATTGTAGAGCATTCTCTCCAATCAGTGGCCAATCCTTCGCCTCTTTCCTCAATCCTGTCCTAAATGTTGCACCATTGTCTCTCGCCACGGTCCACGAAAAGCACCCAGGCAGGGAAGATGGGATAAAATACAAGTTGGGATTACAGTTCCTGTAAAGCATTTTGTATTCCAGCCAGGTAAGGAAAACAGAAAGCCAGTGATCAAAAGGGCAACGGACGGCTAAGGGAAGAGAAAACAATGAAAACTTGCATTTAAAGCTTTGATAATACTGTCACAACCCAAGGTCACTGCTATTGGTGCGTTGCAAACACACAGATTGAGGAAAAGATTATTTGAAAAAAAAAAGAAAAGAAATATAAACAGAAGGATTATTTTCTTTAATCACTATTTATTCTGGGAAAATCTTCTTGGACCAGTAAAGTGACAGATAACAACAATTCTGAGGGCCAACAACATTTACAGTAGGACGTATGACATAATTATGGAAGCTCACTTCCACCAATGAAATGTCCTGTAAATCATTAAAATGAGAAATTTTCTCAAAATAATAAATTAGTATCTCAAAATAATGAGTTAGCAAAGTTTCTCTTATTTTGAAACACTAAAAAGGTTGGGTAACATTCACATTTGGACTAAAGCAATATTGATACGGTACCCAATGATATTTTTTGGTACATATTCTCGCCAGGGTTACTATAAAAATGTATTTGATACAGTTACTTAAAATGTGGTCAGTAACATAATCCAAGTATCACAATATTAACGTCATATAACATGATTACTTTCCATTACTTCTAGATTACCTCAATATAAAATATGGTGAAATTGTTTAACCTAATATAGTGTTTTTAGGCCTGCAAGTAATGATTGATTAATCATTATCATTATCATCACTGATTAATCCGTTGATTATTATCTCAATTAATTGATTAATTGTTTGGTCCATGAAATGTCCGAAAATGGTAAAAAATGTTGATCAAAGCTCAAGATAACATCCTCAAATGTCTTGTTTTGCCCGCAACTCAAATATTCAATATTAGAATATGATTCAAAACAATTAATCAATTATCACAACAGAAGCAGATCAATTTAAAAGTCTATTAATAATAGATTAATCGTTGCAGCTCTAAGTGTTTTATGTTTGTTGTTAGGTCTATTAGTTTGTCTGGCTGTTCCTTCCTTTGTTATGCAAAACTGACTAATTGGTTGATTGATTGATTTAAAGCCTGATTCTCTCCGCCAAATCCAAAAAGTAATTTAAAATGTAATGCAAATAAATCAAAATTTCAAACATCAACAGTGTTGTTTATTTGGAACATTTTACACACACCATGATATTAAATCCCTCTCTACAACCTCCAGCCTGTCAGTCAGTCACCAGGGATTTTAACAGTATCTTGTGTGTCTTGGAGGAAACACACGTGATTTCCCTCCTTTATAGTATGCAGTTCACAAATACTGGTCTCATGCTAATGTTTCAAACATACTAAATCTCACATACTGTTGTAGCGTACTCGGTAGCATGTTGGTAGGGAATTTTGGATATAGCCAGTGGCTGAGTGTTGGCTAACACTAGTAAAAATGCTAAACCGACGCACCCAATAAAAAAGCCCAGTTATCTCCAACAACAACTCGTCCAACAAGTTTATTAATTACTTGAAGACGTCTGTGAAGTTGTCCGTGCCTCACTTTAAGTTTTGTGTGTGGAGGTTTAAGTTAAAGCTAAACTTCTTCAGCTTTTACATATATTATGTGTTTGATTAGATGTGTTGACCGGGTCAGTTTTTCTCTGTATGTTCTAATTCAGTGTTTCCCAAACTGTTTTTTCTTTATAAATGACAAACCATCACAACCCAATTCACAATTAGCCTTATCAATAAATCTTGGGAGTTAATTTGTGCATAAATGAACCTTCCTGACCATTTTTACTGCTATTTCCACATCACCTTATACTATCTTGACGCATAAATACACACTTTAAATAATTTTTAAATTGGATATAAATGTATGTAGGCTAAATTAACAGGCCATTTCATGGTTTTTACTTCCTCTTATCAAGAAACAAACTGTAAAAAAAAGTTGAGACAACTCAAAATTTCAAGGCAACTTACTGTAATAGATTTTTGAGTTTGAGCCTAACTTTAATTCTTAATAGTTTTGCATAAACTTTAGGACTGAGAGTTGGAGATTCAGAAACTCAAAAACAATGTATTTCAAAAATTGTTCACAGTGAGCTGTGAACCTGATTTGATTTGATTTGATTTCAATATTAAGATGCTTGAAAATAATATAAATATTAAATTTCTAACCATCAACTTTCACTTTTTTGGCATTTCTAAAACTCATTCTCAAGATTCCAGTCTGAGTTTGAGTTGGGCTCCAAACTCGAAAATTTATCGAAGTAAGTTTTCTTGAAATTTGAAGAACCCAAAACATTAATTTTATCCAAACTTTTTTGTATAAGACTTTTTTATATGATACAAATGAGACAAAATAAGTGCAGTTAGGAGGAATAAGCAGGCTCTTGTTTTTTTCTTCTATGGTCTTACTGGCGGCCCAAATAAAATCTACTGTCAGAACCCAGTGATGAGGGAATGATCGTTCTTATTACTTTGCCATCCAGATGTGCTCCCAGGTACTGTAATTTGACACTAATTGATTAAATGTGAATTGGTACTTGGTAGTACCAACACAATCTGGTTGATACCCTTACAGTGCAGAGTTCAGTACCCAAACCTAGATAAGTCTTAGATAAATCAGTATTTCAAGAAAGGTTCTTATTATAATGACTTAGTGAATCGTTTTTCATCACACTGGCAGAAATGAGCTTCGGGGTCCCGCTATTCCAGCAATATTCTTTCAGGGGACCCAGAATATCCAGCTACACTCCTGTTAGTTTAATTCTACACTTCATGAGAAGAAACACTGGTCTTTTTAATGTACAGTAAGCAGCAGGGCATACAGACATCTTCCAGTCAAATTAAATCGCACACACACACACACACCACACACATATAAAGAACAATTATTTCATCCCTGATTTGATCCTTCTGCTCTGCTCACTTCTTGCCCACAGGCAGACGAGCTCATGCAGGCCGAGGGAGGTATAAAGAGATAAGAGAGAGCGAGGGAGGGGCAGGCTAAATGAGGGAGACACTTTGGCCTATATGTGCATATAAGCAGCATTCTGGGCGAGTATGTGTTTGAATGGCCGTCGACATCTTTTACGTCTCTGTGCTGTTATTCACAAGTGTTCCTCCTTTACCTGCCTGTGTAAGATATATACATACATATACATACATATATACACGACAGGCCAGAACGGCTCTTGATTGGCGTGGTTGGGAGATAAGATGGAGATATCAGTGCATGTGATCAACACATGATCAAACGGCCTTCATGTCAGCCATGTTGCTTTTGGATATCCACCAGTCCGGGTCTCCAGCTCTTGAATCAGAGTCAAGTGTGTGTCTGCTCCACGCTGAGGTTGCCCTCGATGGCTGGCGAAAGCGTCCACTGCTCCGCCTCCGACCTCCATGCACAACGATCCTCGACCATTCAGGCTCAGTGCTCAACGTGCTGACCAGCAGGAAAAAAGAAGCCGCTCCATCAAAAACCCTCCATGTTTCGTAAATCTGAGCTTTTCTAAAGACGCTTCTAACAGCAACATGGCCACCAAACCCAACATCATCCACCAGCTGCACTCTGACAAATAAGGGTTCCAAAAGGGCTCTTCCTGAAGGGCTGAGTTCTACCCAGAACCACTGAAGAACCTTTTTTTTTTTGAAGAATGGGTTTGTAAAGAGTTTTTTGTAAGACAAAGAATTCTATTAAGTATCTTTTCTGGAAGAAAGAGTTCTTCAAGGATTACTGAAATCCTTGATCTCTTTTGTCAAGGGTTATTATAAAGGACTCTCTGTAGAACCCCGTTGGTGGGTTCTAGATAAAACCTTTCAAATATTAAAAACAACTCCACTGTAGAACCGCCTGAGTGTGTTTTAGATAAAACTCTTGGAATCAAAAAGGTCCTTGGTAGAACCCCCTGGGTGAGTTCTAGATAAAACCTTTGGAATATAAAAAGGTTTTCTGTAGAACCCCTTGGGTGAGTTCTAAGTAAAACCCTTGGAATATATCAGGGTTTCCAGTAGAACCCCCTGTGTGGGTTCCAGATAAAACCCTTGGAAAATAAAAGGCTGTGTTCTATATAGAACAAAGAGGGTTCTGGATGAAACCATTACACTATAGAAGGGTTCTTTGTAGAACCTTTCATAAGAGGATGGTTCTAGGCATAACCCTTGGGTTGGGTTGGGTACCAGGTAGAACTCTCTGATAGGGTTCTAAGTGGAAGAACCCCCTGGGTGTGTCCTTGTTCATACCCTTAAAAGATGGAAAGGTTCTGGAGAAAACCCCAAGAGAGGGTTCTGGTTGGGACAGTAACACTATAGAAGGGTTCTTTCTTGAACCTCTGATATGGGATCTAGGTAAAACCTCTCACAAATGGTTCTAGGATTAACCCCCTAGGTTGGTTTCTAGGTAGAACACTTCGTAAGGGATCCAAGTGGAACCTTTATAAGAGGTTCAACCAGGAACTAAAAAGGCTTCTGCCATGGAGACAAGCTGAAGAACCCTTTATGGTTCCAGTTAGCATCTTAATTTCTAGGAGCGTACAGAAGCATGGCGCAGCAGCGTGCGTTCTTCTGGGAGACAAATTAAGAACACAAACAGAAAACGAGGCTGGGCTGGGTGACCGCGGTTCCCGGGATGAGTCACCCCCTCTCAGGGCAGTGATTAGCCCAGAGAGAGACGAGAGATGATCTCTGGAGCAGAGGTCTCCTCTCGCTCCCATCCAGTCCCTAGCACCTGCCAAACAGCATCACATCCCACGCGCCCTCTCTCTATCAGCTGCTCTCTCAGTCCTGCCCCCTCTGAGGAGCAAACAGCTGAGGATAAACCTGAACCTCTCCAAGTCCCCGACGGCACATCGGTATTTTGTTGAATTACATCAATGTGACCAACTCGTCCACATTTCCGATGGCTGGCTGCTGCTTATGTAGGCAGATACTGTAGTGTTGGACAGTGGAGCATGTGTCTCATTTTTGGACCTGAGGACATGATGCACAGACAGCACTGCTCAATAAACATCCCATCAGTGTAAAGAGAGTAAACTCACCTTTTGTAGGCTGGTTGGGTTCAACTGAGTTTTGTCAATGATTTTTATTGCAACCTGAAAGAGACATCAAGGATGAAAAAACATCATCATTCGATCTTTGATTATAAGTCTTTCTTGCTCATGTCAGTAAGAAGGAATGTAACTAACAATTACTTTCATTATTGATAAATCATTTTCTCAATTGATCAATTAGTTATTTGGTCAAAAATATGTCCTCAAATGTCTTCTTTTGTTCACAACCCCAATAAAATCAGTTTACTGTCATAAAGGAGTAAAAAAAACAAAACAGAAAATATTCACATTTGAGAAGCCGAAATTAGATGTTATTCTTTAAAAAATTACTCCAAACGATTAATCGTAAATGCAACACACTTTTGTTTTTGTTCCCATTTTTTGTGACATGAAGTAAAATATCTCAGACTTCCTCTGTGCAGAAAACAGGTTCATTTCTCTCAATTTTTTGTTCTCAAATTTGGTAAAATTCGTGTCAGCCAGCACTTCTGCTTTGCCAAGATAATCCATCCACCTGACCGGTGTGACATAAAGAGATGCGGTTCAAAGGGATAGTTCACCCAAAAGTGAACTGGTGCCTTGGCCTGGTTGCAATAAAAGCACACTCTAAAATGTGCAGTTTGAGCTTGAGAAAAGACATTTAGTAAGCCCTGAAATATGGCTTTTTCACATCGGATACAGATACCAAGGAGGGCAAAGTCATGACCCGCCATTCTCTGCCTCTGATTATCTTACATTGATATTCTTACCACTCCTCATGCTTAAACCTAACCAACCCAACCAACGAAGGCAACAAAAACTAGCTAATCAGAGGCAGAGTAGGTCAGGTCATGACTTTGCCCTCCTGGGAATTATTATTATTATTATGACAGAGAATAAACCTTTTGTGTGCATAGAAGAAGTCTTAGATGATTTTACTTTAATTAATCAAAAATGGGAGCAAAAATATACTAAAGCTTCACAGGTCAGTCATAAGCCATTTATTATAACACATTAGAAAATATTTCTTTTCCTGGTGTTCATCCTTTGTCTTTGGTAATAATGCAGTTGTAAATTTTGGTGTTCCATTAAGAAGAAGGTAAGTGGTCACATGGTCCAATCAGTCATCCCAAAAGTTGCTCTTAATGGTTTCAAACTGATCTATAAAGCTTTATTAAAAGGCTTATTAAACATTTAAAAAGCAATTAGTTACAACATATAAAGCTTTTATAAAGTGCACCCTATCATAAAGTGGTGCCCATTTATGTCATCATTTAGCATTCAGTGTTTAAATCTTGTCATTCTCGTAGTACCTCAACGATGGTTTGAAATCCTTTCTCTTAAAATTACAGTTCTCCTGGTTCCTTAAATATGTCATGATGTCTTTCAAGGTTATAATCTACTGGCATGATGTTGTTTGACTCATAAAAACTGGACAGTAAGGTTTACTTCTTTAAAAGTACGTTGAAAAATATGATACTGCAGATGCAATACTGGTTCAAATCTTAAGGATACCAGCAACATCAGTTGACCCTGTAAACATCAGTTTTTCTTCATCATCAACGTCCCTCTTCCCTCCTCCCACCCTGACCCTCCGCTGCCCCCCGTCTCACCTCCCTGCCCGTCAGGATGTGGCGGGCCAGCTTGACCTTGGCAAAGTTTCCCTTGCCGATGGTCTTGAGCAGACGGTAGTTGCCGATGTGCGGCTGCTCGTCGGAGCAGGAGGCGATGGAGTTCCTGCACCGGGCGCCCAGCGAGCGGCTGGACTGGCTGGTGGCCTTGTCTGAGCGGCTGGTCCCCAGCGACACATGCTGGAAGAAAAGAAGAAGAGCGGGGGGTGGGGGGGGTTACTCACTGTGCCAACTCCAGTATCACATAGAGCAGCAGCAGCAGGCTGGCAAGGGACCTCCAGGAGAACTGATGGTCTCCAGAAACAAAATGATCTGGGTTTGTCTCTCCTGTCCCTGCAAGCTCTCAACTCGCAAAAGAATATGGAGACAATACAATGTTTTTAGGCAGCGACTTAACTGTTTTAAAGTCCACCTCCAGTCATGATTTAAACAATATAAAATGCTGTGCAATAAGTGATAAATCGTGTCTGATGTGGGTTTTTTGCAAAAGAAGTGCAAATCTCTTGTTAAAATGGCTTACATATAACTCTACACCTCGCCTTCTTTTAGTATTCCAGGCTCATGAATATGCAAATAGTCCCCGCCCACTTTGTTCAGATCACAGGCAAATTAGATTTGTTTCTCAAATCAGATTTTTAATACAGACCGTCCACTCTGTTCTTTGAAAGTGATCAGATTGGATTCCTGCATCCAGACATCATCATCAACCTGTCTGCACGGGTTGCTGTGGTACGCAGACGTCCGCAACTATGCATACGCTAGAAACACACAAAAAGGAGAGACCCTGTTCTCCAACCAAAGAGCAAGCGGGCAATTTATTTCAGCAACTGCTGTCACCTGTGTTGTCCTCCATGGCACACTTGCCAACTTTAAGACCTAAAAAAGAGCTTTTCGATACCAAAAATCTGAGTTTTAGATCTTTGTTACCTACATTCTGGTGACTTTTAAAGTTTTTCATGTTGAATACTTTTTATTTTACTTTTAATTCTCAGGACAAAATGCAGAATAATTTCTCCATCTAGTGTGAACTTGTGTAAATCCCTGGCATTAACTAATTATCTTTTTTTTTCACTTATTTTTGCCCTTGTCTCTAAAAGTAAATTGACCCAGCAGATTTTACAAAATACATGTCCCTTTCTTTTAAAACTTTGCTAAAGAAACAGGAATTTTTCTAAGCATGTCTGGTTTGGTGTAGCTGTATTGTTGTCCGGGTGGAAACAATAGATTTTTAGAGTCATGTATGGCTCATACATGCTGCACAACGTCAGGAACGTGTTTTGATAATGAAATGACAAAAAGGGGAAAAGGGGAGGAAATCTGTCTGAAATCAGAAGGAATAGGGAGAATTGTGATCCCGGGAGGAGATAGCAACAAAAAGCGGGAGTCTCCAGGGAAAACTGGGAGGGTTGGCAAGCATGCTTGTTGGCGCTCTGCTCATAACAGCATGGATTCTGTTCAGCCGTCACTCTGGATGATGTCATCATTGTGCATTGCCTTCTGAGTGACATAAAGACACTTTGAAATCAGATTTGAGCAGGGACAGCATCCAGTTGGAATCACATTTAGAACTTAGCTTCTCCTTGCTAATTAATTACATATATCTAGATATGGATTCATCAAAACATGGCTACATATAGCTTTATTTTAACATGAATTCTTCCAACTATAAAAGCAATTTATTAGCAACATGATATATCTATAAATCATCTCCGTTCAGCCAAATGATGTGCTGATATCAGCAGCCACAAATCATCGGGTCCTTTAGCAAGAATCTATGGATTAAGGATACTTATTTCCTACAAATTCATTCATCTATGGGCCATAAGTATTTAAACCCAAAAAGAAGGCTACTGGACTGGTTGCACAGCAGACATTTTGACTTGTCACAGCATGAAACACACAGGTGGACTTAATAACAGCAATGATGGCCCGGTTCCAGTTCTAAGTGTCCCAGTAACAGTGACAGTGAACCAGCATGCACAACAATGGGACCTCCCCAAAGTAGAATGCAGCAATCATTAATACACTTGTGAGTTCCCTGCTATGACATATAAAATGTCTGCTGTGCCACTAGTGCATTGCATATTAAATACCAAACACTCTAAGCTAGACAATGTTTTAGGCTTTAATAATTTGTTTTTTCACATAAATACCGTCATATACTGTATACTATGGTGAAATGAGGAAGGTATGAAAAAATAGGCCTAACCCTAATGCCCAAGACTGCATATTATGTGCTGACCAGACTTTCTAAAATCAATCTGCATTTGCCAAAAAAAAAAAAGAGCTGGCAGTCTTAACAAGTCCAAAATGTGATTCCAATCAGATTTCTACAGCTGTGTCTCAGTCTGGACGCTCTGGATGCTCAAATCAGATTTCTAAGTGTCTTTTGTGTCAGTTGCAACAATGCACAACAAGTGACACAAGCGCATCAGAGCAGCTGAGAGGAATCCATGCTGCCACTAGCTGAGCGACACAGAGAACAACAGTCTGTGGACGGATGCTGAAATAAATTGTCTGTGCAATTGTTTGGAGGGTGAGCTGACAGATCGCCACTGTTCCGAATTTTAATCTTCATCAACACTGTCTGGTTACCATGCTTTGAAAAACTCACAGTAAATACTGCACAGCATTAACTTAAGTTTTTGCATCACTGAAAACACTGACATCACAAAGGACATGATGCCATTTCAAGTCATTGAGAGGTTTTCAGTGAGAGTATCAGTGCTTTTTTTTTTTTTAACATTTTCAGCACATTAAAACAACGTGCTGATAAAACTGGTAAGTGATAATTTGTTCTATGAAAGGTGGAAAACTGAAACAATGTATCATCCTCGTATTGCACTCTTAGAAATAAAGGTTCTAAAAGGGTACCTCCTGAAGAATTGTGGTTCTCCCCAGAAACACTGGCTTCTGATCCTTTTTTTGAAGAAGGGGTTCTTCAAGGGTACTTTGTAAGTCGAAGGGTTCCATTAAGAACCCTCTTTGGAAGAAAGACTCTTCAAGGATTGTTGAAATCCCTGAAGAGCTCTTTCGTCAAGGGTTTGTCAGGGTTTTCTTCATATGATAATTTAAAAAGGTTTTCGGTAGAACCCCTGGGTGGGTTCTTGTTAGCACCTTTACAAGGTGTAAAAGTTCTGGATAGAGTAACCTGGCATGCCTGATGGTTTGTAACCACCTTAGAAGTCATGCATAAACACTGTTTGGTAAAGGGCAGACATTTTCAAAGATCACTTGGCAGGTGATTGGATGAACCATCTATCTATCACATCTATCACAGGCTATCTTCAGCTAATCAGATAAAACTCTTTCCAAATGAAAACATCTTTTCCATCAGTGTTGTTCTTTGTTCTTCTTTCAATAAAGAAATATTCTCCAGTTCTGATATCACTGATGCTCACAGTATCTATGCTAACCTCTTCAGGAGCCGCCATTGTTTGTTCAAGACGAGTCGCTTCCATGGACGTTTCTCGCTGTCGTCACACCTAAAACCACGCCTGTAGCTGTCAGTAGTCCTTCCTAGAATGCTGATTGGCTGCACAACTTTTGGCGCGGACACAAATGGATAACTTGAAGCCCGACAAGATGGATTCTCAGGTGATTGCACAAACCCAGCTGCCTTGCAAGATAACCAAGAAACCATAACACCATAGAAACTTTCATAGGGGGTTAAAATCTTTCACAAATGGCTCAGGGTATAACTCTTTGTGTTGAGTTCTAGGTGAAACTCTCTGAAAAGTGGAACCTTTATAAAAGGTTCAACCAAAAAGAGTTCTCCTATGAGGACAAGCCAAAGAACCATTTATGGTTCTAGTTTGCGCCTTTATTTCTAAGACTGTGGTTTGATTCAGAGACCAGAGCTTTACACGTGAATGATTTGAGTAACAAATCTGACTTGTCTGCAGTCTGAACAAAGCCAAGGTGACAAGACTGTGCCACATCAGCAGGCTCATGATCCCACCAGATGTTTGTTTCATAAACACAAAAAGGAGCGATGATGCTGAGCTGAGCTACATGTGAATACATGCCCCTCATTTCTGGGTTAACAGCTGTTGTCCAGCACATGAACACGTGAACATACTGTTTCCATTTTGAGCTCTTCTTTAGAGGTCTACCTCTTGACTGCTGGAAGATGTCTTCACGGAACATGACAGAGTATAAAGCTAATACTCTGACTGCAGTCGGAGGTAGCCCTGAAGCTTTCACAGTCCTGTTAACTATTAGCCGTGCTGCTGCTGCTGCATGCTACCACCTTGATTCCGGACCCCGACGCTCCAGAGCATTGTTGTGCAGCGACGATAGAGTCCAACGCTTGAGTCACAGATAATTTTCAGCCGGGAAGCAGAGCAGAAGAGAAAGGGAGGACACAACAATGTGCATTTACACAAACAAAAGCCGGATGTATTACAGAATGAAGCAGCGTCATGTCATGTGACAAACCCAGCAGAGATACAGAGGAGGAGAGACGGAGAATAGACAGCGCGGGGAAGAGGACAAAAGGAGACGGAGAAACCAGGATATGTGATAGAAAAAGGGGCACTAGTGGAGGGAGGAATAAAGAAGGAAAGAGTAAAAAAAAGGGAGCAGATGCCGGCACAGTGGTCCCTGGCCAGTCCCAGGCCCTGAGGCATCACACTTCCATCCCCCCAGCATGTCATCTTGCTCTCGGCTTCACACACACACACACATACACACACACACACACACACACACACAAACACAACCATGCAGTCTTAAGCCCCGCCTTCAGACACTCCCTCCTTCCCAGGCTTCCATTCCTGTTCTCACGCCCCACCTAGAGACAATTTGAACCCCCCCTCACCTCTTTGCAATTTAGACATTGATGACGAAATGAGTCCCAACCAACAAACAGCACCGGATGCTAGAGCTGGCCAATATGTCAATATGTCAATATATATATTGATACCGTGATATGAGAGTACATATTGTCGTTAGGGCCAGACAGATATTGGATTTTTTAGGTTGATACTCATACTAGGGAGTATCGGTATATTCTCTTTTACAGACTCTTTTTTTCACTATTAAGGAGTAATAAAATTCAGATATTGATATATCAGCCAATGTTCTTGACCCAGTAAACACCATACAGAAGCTAGAAAAAATATATAAAGACAGAATGAATGCAATGATCTCTCAAAAAGTGGTTAAGCAGGATATTTTTCAGTTTAACAATAATCAGTTAAAAGTTTTCAGCATATGCCAATACCGATACATAGATCAATATAGCAGTGACAGGCCAATCCTGGGCTGTTAAGATTGGTTGACCGATATTTCAGTCTGACTCTAATCATCTTAGATTTTGGATATCATTGTATTATGATGCAGCATAAATGTTGTCTTTTCATGGTTTTAAAGGCTGCATTACAGCAAAGTGATGCCATTGACTGTTCTAGCTGTGCTATTGTTTAGTCTTCATATCTGCCTTACTGATCATAACTAATTATAAATCTCAATTTGTTAATATTTTGTGAAAGCACCTACAATACTCTCCCATTATCTATATCGAGGTAATTGGTCAAAAATGTTGTGATTAGAGCCCGACTGATATAATCAGTGAACCAATATTATCGGTCTACCACACCTATATCGGTCTATATCGTTACTGGCAAATATATTATCTGATATGTACCAATATGAAACTTTATTTTTTTAACATAACACAATGTAGATTAGCTTGACAGGCTGCATTTATGTATATTTGATCCTTCTTCATTAAGGTTTAATATATACATATATTCTGCTCCATTTGTGGGTTTTTTTAATAATTATTTGTAATTATTAGAAATAGTGAAAGTTTACTGTTTTCGTGCAATGATTTAATTTTGGATAATAAAGTTTATTGTTAAACTGTAAACTATCCTGCATCCATTACAAATCTTTGTCACAAGTGTTTGATAACCACTTTTGATTGATCACTGCAAAAAATGTGTGTTCAAGTATATATTCTATATACTGTATATTATATTCTCTATAAAGAATATCAGCCGTTATATCAATATCAGAATTTTTTTCTTATATTGGTATTGGCATCAGCCCCACAAATCCAGTATTGTTTGGGCCCCAATTGTCCATCTTGCCCAGCCCTAATAGTAGGTTATGTTATTTTAGAGATGTCTATCATAAATCACAGAATGCACAGAAAATATTGAGATATTATTTATAATCCATATTGAACTGCTCTAACTGAAGGCATACACAGCGAGTAGCAGGGTACATCAAACCCAGCCTCACCTGTCCTGTGCCAACATGGCAGCACACACATCTCACCCCGGTCAATCCACTCATCTGTCATCATCGTTTAATTGTGGGGTGATGACAGCAGATCCTGATCCATTGGAATGGAAGGAAGGGATCTGCATTCATAATCAATCATGCACCTTGTAAACTCACACAGTCACATGCACACACACACACACACACACACACACACACACACACACACACACACACACACACACACACACACACATCTACTGGCTTAACCATCCCTCTGTGCTCAAAGCTCTGCTAACAAACAGATGGGGGTGGGAGGGTGTGGGGGGGCACAGAAGTGTTTGCTTAGGGCAGAGAGATGAGATGACATCATGCAATGTCAATCAGTCATTATAGATATATAGATAGATAAATTAAATACCTGGCAACACATATGCTGCTATGATATTGATCGATATCACTGTACTAGGCCAATATCTGCAGCCATCAAAATGATCTGTATCTGTATTTGGATAAAAGATCAGAAGTGGGCGTGGTTTATACAGGAAGTCATGTTAAATCACAAATGTGGTATTTTCTAACCTAATATTCATTGGCAATGCAAACTGTTGTGCCTTTTAAGTATCACGTTGATTTTATATTGGCGTATAATTAATTATGAAGTATATTCCCATATTTACATACTGTACTTTTCAACCGTCTATCTCTTTATTTTTAATTTTCGTTTTAACCAGAATAAGTTCAATGAAATGAATCCCACCACTCCCACTTTAACTGGAGGGCATTTACAATCAGAATCTGAAATAAGTGCTTAAAGATTCTGTTTTGCATCAAAAACAGAAAGTTTTAACAGTAAAGATAAAGAAAATACTCTTTAATTGAAGGGAAATTTAGAAATTACAATGATGCTGCATTCATGTTTCGTTCTGTGTGCTAATCTTACTACAGCTCAGAGTATTAGAATATTATACATACATTAACATAATGAATTCAATAATATTCTAATTAAAAATTAAGTACGTCTGTGAAAACACTCAGGTAAAAATAAAAAGTAGTCATCTTACTGTGCTACATTTTGGAAATCATTTTTCTTGCATTCAGAGTTGGGTGCAGATAGACTGGATGTGGGTGTAGTTTATACCAGAAGCCATGTTAAATCGTAGATATATAATATTAAAATATATTCCATAATATTACAATATTAAAATGATGTACTTGTGTAAAAATGTATTAAGATAAAAGTTAAAAGTAGTGTGCTGTACTGATACTTGATTTTTGAGGGCCGAAGCTAAAAAAAAAAAAAAATTAAGATATCAATATAACCTATTATAATCTTATTATTTATACATATATATATTCCAAAATGACATCATGGCACTAAAACAGTAATCTTTCACTGGTGTTTTTACTAGTTATGAATAAATATAAGTAATAAATACACAAATAGAATGACTTATGATAAAATAAAAAATATACATAAAATTCTGCTTATAAAATTAAAAGAATAAAAGAAAGGTAAAAAATTATGTTCTGTAAAGAAAATATTGGGCAACATATTCACCAATACTGATATCGGCTGATATAGCTGTGCTTGGCAAATATCGGGCAGATGATATCGGTCTGGCTCTACTCAGAACATTACATTTTGGAAATAATTTGCACCATAGAATAACAAGCATATTAAGGTGGAAGAAATATCTGTTCCCATCACATTATCTGTATTCCCCCGAATAACATATTCAGATGCATCCCGAATAGATAGATAGGTATTTAGATATTTAGATATTTAGATATTTAGATAGATAGATAGATAGATAGATAGATAGATGGATAGATAGATGTTATGTTCTGTGTGTCTCACATGAATAAACCCCCTTGCTTGTGTCTGTACAGCAGCAGCAGGCCTCTCCTGTGTTCCACTGTACTGGATGTATGGCGCTGCTGTCTGACACCCACTGGCTCTGGGGTTGGGCGCTTTGTAGGCTGCGCAGCAACGGACTGCACATCATTTTACGCAGTAATCCCCTCGCTTCATACCAACAACCCAGATATTCTCTATACATTTATTTTGGCCTTCTTGTGCTCTCGTCCCACCCATCCAATTTCTGGGGAATACACGCACACGCACGCACGCGCACGCACACACATACAGGCAGCAGCAGCAGCAGCAGCAGCAGGAGTATAATGTGACATCACTATCTCTCCACAGCCTTATAATAAGAGGTGACGGCTGGTTTTCAGGCTTTCTGCGCATATCCGCTGAGTGTTATCGTATGCGGATGGACTCATTCCTGCCATCAGCTCTTTCCCTGCGCAGACACTCAAGGTTAGCCCATTTTCACAGAGCCTGTTCTGCTAAAATATCACCTCCACAGTCCTTCCAGCTAATGAGGAAAAATCGCAGCATCCATGACCCCCATCTGCACCGTGAACAGCCCCAGTGAAAGCACATTAATGAGGAGATCTTTCACAGAGATGCACGATGCATCTCCTGCATGCACACAAACACGGGCTATAGGCTGGAATGGCACTTACATGGTCTCCAGTACTCCTGTCGTTTCCAGACGGTAATGCAGATCGAGAAGACATGTTGTTTTCTTCCTCCTGTTTTCCCTGAGTAAGAATCACGGTGTGTTCGCGCCGATGGTATTTACAGGCTCCACAGACTGAATAACATCCGCAGATGCGAGCCACCGTCCCGAATCAATCCGCCTCTTCTCCAACCGGCCGAGCCGCGGTCGAGAGGAGACCTCTGCCTATCATGGCAGCACTGGATATCTGGAGGGGGGGTGTCTGTCCTCAAACCAGCTGCATTTTCCACCATGCACTGTGCAGAAAACACGGCCGATCAGCGATGCAGCAGATGCAATGCAATGCAAACCCCGAGCATCGAATAAGTGCTAAAATGCGGTGATGTTTGGCCGGAGCCCAGCGTCTCTGTGGCAGCCGCTCTCCACCCCCTGCCTCATTTCGCCATACAAAACAAACACGGCTCCTTCTGGATGCGTGTCATCTCCGTCTGTCATAATACTGACCGATGCAATCTCTCACGGTAACCCCGCCACGCCGATGCACCCCGCTGCCCGCTCCCTGCAGCCGCTCGCTCGCACAAAAACACAGCTTACGGTGCAGCGGGGAAAAAGGCCGAAATGTTCAGAAATCGGTATTCCCGGTCGGTGAGATGCGCACCAGCATCAAGTCAGGAAGAACGCGCAGAGACAGGAGTTCCGGTCTGTGCTGCTGAAATAAAAGCCTCTATGAAGCGATAAGAAGTCTGTGGAACATGAAAGCTCAAACCAATGCAGTCTGATGTAACACTTATTTGTTATATTATTGTTTGTTACATATTGTACTATAATGCACATATTTGTTATATTCTTATTATTTGTTATAAATTATAGTATATTGCACATATTTTACATACTTTTTATTTGTCATATATCTTTGTTACACATTGCAGTATAATGCACATATTTTATATACTTTTTATTTGTAGCTCAAGAGGACATCATCAAATGTCTTGTTTTGTCCACAACTCAAAAATATTCACTTTACTATAAGAGAGTAGTAAAGAAACCAGAAAATATTCACATTTAAGATGCTGAAATCAGAAAATTTAGACTTTTTTTTTCATTAAAAATGACTAAAACACTTAGTCAATTAATGAATCCTGTCAGCTGAAAAATACATGTTTGGACCTACTTTTCAAGTAATTCTTGTAGTGGTTATTTTCATTATCATTTCATCTTTTAACCATTTTCATAGCTGTGTGGTCCATAAATGTTGGAAAATGTTTCCCAAAGTCCAAAATTATGTCCTCAACTGTCTTCTTTTGTCTACAACTCGAAAATATTCAGTTTACTTTTTTTTTTTTTTTTTTACAGAAAGAAGACTTAAAATGATTAATCAATTATCAACATAGATGTACACTAGTTTAATAATTGATTAATAATAGATTGATTATTGCAGTTCTAAGTGTTTTATGTACATTGTTAGGTTTATTGATTTCTCCATCTGTTCCTTCCTTTGTTGTAAAATTGTAATCCTATCAGTAATCTCCAACATTATTCATTGTATCTGTAATTTGATTGTCTTCTTTATCTGTAACTATAATAGAATACAGTTACCTATTTTGTATCCAGATTACACAATCCCATCACATGTAATCAATTACTTCCCAAGACTTTATGTAACTGTCTTCATACAATTACTTCTAGCTCCTTTAAGAACACAGAAAATTTTTAACTGCTTGCATTATCTAAAAGCATAATTTAGGGCAACCACAATACACAAACTTTTCAATGTGAGCACTTTTGTGTTCTGTGTGTTAACCTGTCTTTCACTCCATGCATCATGTCCCAGCGGACAGACGTCACTACCCGTGACCCTGAGAAGAGATCAGCAGCTACAGAGAATGGATGGATGGATGGAGACGAGCGTTGCGCTTTTATTTTGAAAACCAAATCTGTCACCTTCCTGTCTGATCTGTCTCACCATATTTGGCTTGACGCAGCTGAGATGCGCCACATCAGAGATGCTTACAGGTCCACACATAACACAACCCACTGCCGGTTCCACCAGCGTAGATTTGTGCGTAAATTAGCATAAAGTCTCCAAAGATGGCCGAAGTACAGAGTGTCACCATCCAGAGCTCCCATTCATTTCACCGTTTGCTGCTTTTATCTGCTGTGCATGCTGGGCTGTGAGGCAGTGGCCCGCACAGGGAGAGGAGCAATCTGCACCGGGGTGCCCAGGTTCTCCTGTCAGATAAAGCAAATCATTTAAAAAGACAGACAGAGATCACTGCACATTAAACCCCTGAAATGCAATAAAACGCCGTGAAAACTTTACTATGAGACTAGAAAAGATGTTCTGGAATCAGTAGTAGATGTGTTACAAATGATTGGTTTAGTTCCTCCAGCCTTCACCTTCTAAAACTCTTTAACTGCTGCCTCCATCATCTTCTCAGATCACTGGAAATCAACACAACCATTTGATGAGCTTTTTATGGGCGTCCCTGTAAAATACAAGAGCAGCTTTGTCATGCACTCTTCCTCAGCCCCTGAAATGATCACATTTTCACACATAGTTTTGTCTTTACTCTGTCCATCACATGCTCACTGCTGTACTCTAGACTTATGTCCCTTATTGACTTCCAGAGCAGGGGCGTGTCCAGACATTTTGACTGGGGTGGCCAAAGTGGGTCACTGACTTATGCAGAGGCATGACGTGCACACACATATGCACACTTGCATGCACATGCACACATTAATGTACCATTCCTCATATCTACTTTAATCACTAACAGCATCATACTTTCTTACTTTCTTGTGTTTCATCTTTTTATATTTTCATCCTCCACACTCCATCATGAAAAATACTTTTATTTTTATTATTTATTTTAGTAAAACACTCTTGTAAAACCTAAAAGTAGACTACATAGAAAAGAAAACAATGCAGATAACCAATCATACTTGAGGATAATGGGATGGCACTTGAGGCGGCCAATCAGATTTCAGGGGTGGCCGTACTGTAATGCTGGAAATATACTTGCTTTTATCTGCGCGTTCGCATATGCACCCCTACGCATCCCTACGCATCCCTACGCATCCCTACGCTTCATGGCTGCCTCACGTATCCTGCGTCCATTTGGAGCGATGGTTGGTTGTGCGTGTCCTCAGAAATTAACGCTACACATACGCGAACGCAAACGCATGGTTAAACAGCAAGTATATCTCCAGCCTAAGTGGCAGCCTCTGGAGCTGTAAAATGAAACCAATGTGGAAACGCCACAAACTGCAGGTCTCTGAATGTCCACTTGAGGCTGACTCAAAAAGAGAGCCACTCTCTGCAGACTGCTGTATTAAAATGTCCAACTTTACAGCAGAAATGCTAACATGTTACCAATGTGGTACAATGTGTTTTTTTTTTTTTGCTCTTTATAGCTAATTTCACGGTCATGACAACTGTACAGGGGATGGATTTTTATAAATAGATAATTAAGGGTGTTCCCACTTTGAGTGAGAGGTGAGTAGCATCACAGATGACTAGCCCCTACTTAGCCGCTTTATTTGACCACCTCACTCTCCACCTCTTTGCACATTCTTGGATTAGCCAGGAGTTAGCCAAGTCAGGCACTGCCAAGATAACATCAGCCAGAGCCACCACACTGTAAGCTTCAAAACAGCTCTTCAAAGACTTATGGGTGACGTCATGGACACTCTATTCACCAATTATCAAACTGTCTACCCTCCAAACAAATGGGGGGCAGCATTTCACCAGAGTAATGGCCAACTGCTGTTAACTAGTCCAGACTGGCACCTCAATGCACCGGGGGAGTTTTGGTGGTTACACTGCTAGAACATGAGCTTTGGACCACCAGGGGGAGGAGATTTTCAGGCAAGGTGGGCCTGTATAAAGTACTTATTGATAGTGTATTATCTACAGTAGATTGCGGTCGGTATGCTCCCAGTTTGGTGAAGCAGAGAAAAGTCCCAGCATGGAGGCTCAGCATTGAACTGCTGCAGATGGGGTCAGCAGAAAAAAAATATTTTTGCTGCCTAAAAAATAAGTATATGCTGTATTTAGTATACTTTCACCTTTAACCTTACCATCACACAGCCCTTTACTCAGGAACTATATTTTCTCAACTGTATTTCTACACATAAGTCTGCCTGCCTGTGCTGCTCTGAATCAGCTGTTTCAAATCAAACTGTACTTTCCAAAAATCTCAAAGATGGTGCATGTATGTATGAGATTCATCAAATGGAGCTTCCTCTGAGTTAGATGCATCCTATGCAGAAATTTGAAGTGTATCAGCATGTGGTTGGGATTTTTTAAGTACTATTAAAACTGTCACAGGCTTTTGACCAGTGAATCTCATCCACAGAACAGATCCCTGCGCCAGACATGATGGACTGCCAGAGGTTTGCAAACAGAATTTAAGAGTAAATATATCCTAGATACTAAGCCTCTAGTTTGACCTCCCATGTTCAGTAAATATTCAAAAGTTTATCTGAAGCTAATATGAGGCTCTGGCAAGTTATCTACTGGGTTTCACACAACTGCCAGGTCATCCTTGTTTTTAAGGAACAGAGGTGACACCCAGGCTTAAGATGCTGCTTGGCCAAAGCATCAGGTGTCTCATTAGAACACCTACACGCCCCACCCACGCCTAAGACACCCTGGTCTCTCATTTCCACTGACACTCTAATGGCTATACTGTGATTTTCATAATGGTAGACTGGGATCAGGCACAGGGTTTCATCCCTCTCTGCTGACTTCCTCTAGGCCAGCAGGCAGCAGAGGCAGGGGTGTCGGGCCAGACCTTTATTTAAACCTTGAAAAACATTTTTTACTTGCCTCCACGCCACAGAGATTATGTTTCCAGGTCACTCCTACTTGTGAATGTTATATCTCAAGAATGCCTTGAGGAACACTTGGCACAACTGTCCACTTGGATTCAAGGATGAACTAACATCTCATGAACAATTGGAGGGAGTTTCTTCAAAGTACAAATGTCTACTTTGGGTAACCGTGACCTCAAAAAGCATGTTTTTTTGTTCACAACTCAAGAATTCATATGCTAAGTATGACAAAATTTCACACACATGTCTAATGGGATACGAGCAGTGCTGGAGGGTAACTACGTACATATACCTAGTTACATGAAATGAAATTACAAAATAAATGTAATTGCTACAAATCAAAATGCTGTTAAGAGATTACATAACATAAAGTCAAAGTACACTACTGATCGAGTTATTGATTGGATCAATTGATTACAGGTAGTATGTAGCTGCTCTCAGTTCTGTAATAACCAGACATGCCAGATGTGTTTTTACGAAGAACCATCTGGGAAGTTGTCATTAGAAACTGGAAAAGGGCAAACACTTTGCAGGTGATCAGATGAACCATCTCTCTATCACCTCTGTTACAGGCTTACTTCAATCAAATTGATGAAACTCTTGTGGAAGCAGGTCAGGAGAAGAGAAAACATCTTTTCAATTGAGAAAAGCCTTCAGTGTCATTCTTTCCTCTTTTTCAAATGAAAAAACATTCTCTCCAGTTCTGACATAACTGATGCTATCACAGTATCTATGCTAACCTCTTCAGGAATTGCCATCAAGATGTGTCGCTTCCATGGTTGCTTGTCACTGTTGTCACACCTAAAATCACGCCTGTAGCAGCCAGTAGTCCCTCCTAGGACGCTGATTGGCTGCATTGCTTTTGGTGCAGAAACAAACAGATAACTTGAAGCCTGGCAAGATGGATTCTCACGTGATCAGCTGCTTTGCCAGGTAAACTCTACGCAGCATTCTAGCATCATTCACCTTATTGCTTTAGATTTACAGCCACGACTTTATACATGTTAGGTCAACTGAAGTCAGTGCAGTGTTGCACAGCAGCTGCCCACCGCTCCAAATACTAGGATGGGTTAAATGTAGAGACTGAATCTGACCATATAATTTTAATGTGTATGGTTCTAAATATCACACTTTTGTATTTACCTTATGTTTTTTGTTTTGATTCACTTGTTCCCACCAGCAGCAGACAGAGAATTTAGTGAATCGCTTTTTGTTTGTTTGTTTACTTGTTTTTTTAATGCAAATTTGATCTCTAATCACAGATAAAAATACTGTATGTGGTATAGGTTGCTCATTTACCATCATCTTGAAAATACAGTATATCTGTATCTCTTTAGGTCTGTTTGGATCTGTGCTTCACTGAAATGACTTGTAACACTTTGCATCTGATACCAGCTGACACTGTTTAGACTGAAACATTAAAATTAATTAATTAACTCTGGTGGTTCTGTGTCTCTGGCAGCACTGGCAGCAAATTCAACCTATTAATTTCACTGTTTATCACCAAGCTCATGATGACACCATATCATACCCTGACATGTGGCAGATGATCATGAATAGAATTTGGCTCCATCTAGTGGTCAAACAACAGAACTTCTTCTTTCGTCATTTCCTCCAATCTGGATGCTACTGTGGTCAAATTTCATAAGGTGTACAGAGGTTGTGTCATTGCTTTAACACTGATTCATTGCTGCTTGCTGTGGAGAAAAGTGTCTGCGGGAGAACAATCAAAGTTTTAACATCTGACACTGTGAACTGATAGTGAGAGAGTAAAGGTCAGACTTATGGAACAACAGATTGCATAACCAGGATGCAAAAACGGTGACTGTATTCCATTATAGTTAGAGATAAAAAGATGTAATCAGATTACACATTTAAAATAAAGAATGATATAGTACCATGAACACAGCTGCCAATTCATTATCATGGCCTCTAGTGAACAAATGCTTCACTGGGTGGAAATTTGGTCATCTCTTGAATTAAAATGAATCAATCAATCAATAAATTGTGAACAGCAAAGGAAGGAACAGCTGAACAAACTAACAAACCTAACAATAAACATGAAACACTTAGAGCTGCAATGATTGATCTGTTATTAATAAATGATTACATTTGCCTGCATTGTTTTGTTAATAGATTAATCATTTCAAGTCATTTTTCAAGAAAACTAAATCAAATTCTCTGATTTCAGCTTCTCAAATGTGAATATTTTCTGCTTTTCTTTACTGCTCTCTGACAGTAAACTGAATGCACTTGAGTTGTGGACAAAACTGGAGCTCTGAAAAGAAAAGATAACAGCTTGTTTGCAATCGTCCCATTAGTGTCTCAGGCGCTAATTTGTCATTTTCAGCGCGTAGCCTGCAACTTGGAGGTTGTTGGTGTTTCCCGGGGACTCTGAAAACGCAGATAGCTGATGCCACAATGCCGACTCACACCAAGCAACCATTGGCGGGCTTCTACCTGTAATATGCATCCACTGACTCAAACTGTTTCACTCTCTGTAAGTTATCGTGACATTAAATAGATTCAGTTTTGTCTTGCAACAAAATATTTAGCAGGCCAAGCTGTCAATCACATTTTGAAATATGTTTTATCTAACTTTATAGCTACTTAAATGCCATTTAACAAGTGATATACAGTTATGTATATGAAGATAAAGCCTGGTTGTGATTTTTTTTTTTGACATAATTGGAATAATGCAAATTGTGAAATTTAATGTTATGTAAATTCACTACATAACTGAAATTGAAAATCTGCACTGATATTCATATTCTGCTTTTGAGTGGAGGTACCTCTATAAAAATATCTGTCAGCTGGAGCTGCGTCTGCAGGAGCAGCGAACACAAGCCAGGGAGGAGGTCTTCTCTGCAGAGACTGGTACAGAGCCACTCACACTCACAGAGCCTGAAGAGAAAAACAAGAAGAAAAGGAACAAATTCTTCTCTTGGCTCGCAAAACTGGCCAAATGGAGACGTAGATGCTCAAACACAAAGGCATTATGCCCAAGCAGAAAGAGCTTTCCACACATTTTGTTTTGACTTTATTTCCTTTATTTCTGCACATTGGTTGTGCTTCATTGTTGCATTTAATAAATATGAAGAAAAGAAGTGGAATTTTAAAGTTTATTGCAATGAGATGTTTGCCACTCATCACAGCAGAGATGGCAAAAGTACACACACTCTGTACTCAAATAGAAGTACAGATACTTGCTCTGAAAGGTACTCAAAGTATAAAAGTAAACCGTCATCCTTTGAAGGACATTTCTACCTGTTATTTCTGTGCAAAGCTAACTGAACCTCATCTTTTCTCCACAGTTGAATCTCGCTTTGTCTCTTTCGTCTTGTTATGTCTTTTTATGTTTTTTTTTTTTTATCTTGTTACATCTTTTTTGTACTTTATAAACGTTCTTATAAGTTCTCATACATGATTATAAACATTTATAGTTTTATAATGCATAAATAAATGCATATTGAAATAAACCAAAGTTTTGCCAACCTATAATCTTTTATTGAGATAAATTTTCTTCTTTATATAAACTTGAATCATTGAAACACACAAAAAATGTATTTCAATATTTGGTCACAGTGAGCTGTGAACCTGATTTGTCATTATTTTGGTGCTTGAAAAATAAAATGGCTAATTCATTAATGGTTAATTTGGAAAAGGGCAGGCACTTTCAAAAAACCAGTGGGCACTCCTGTAGCTCAGTTTGTAGAGTTTGCACCCCATGTACAGATGCCATCAGTCCTCTGCAGCAGCTGCTGGTTCGACTGTGGTGCACTGCTGTGTGTCATCCCCTCTCTCTCTACTTCCTTTCCTGTCTGCTCTCCAGCTCTCGCTATCCAATAAAGGCAAAAAGCCCCCAAAATAATCTTAGGAAAACAAAAAAAAAACACTTGACAGGTAGTTGGACAAACAATCTGTCTATCATGTCTAGCACAGGCTAACTTCAACCAATTCTCTCTTCCTTTGCTCTTCTTTCAGTGACGAAAATCTCTTCAGTTCTGATAAAACTGATGCTATCACATCATCTATGCTAACCTCTTTGGGAGCCGCCATTGTTTGTTTGAGATGAGTTGCTTCCATGATTGCTTCTTGCTGTCGTCACACCTAAAACCACACCTGTAGCTGCCAGCAGCCCCTCTCATTGACGCTCACTGACTGCACCACAAACAGACAACCTGAAGCCTAGCAAGATGGATTCTATTAAATTATTAACCATTATTCATGTTGAATTCACAAAATTTACTCAGCAATATTGGAAATACAATTTTTTGTGGGTTCCTAAAACTTGAATACTCAAGTTTATCTAAAGAAGGAAAATAACACCAACAAAGGTGGCAAAATCTTGGGGAGTGTGGAGATGGCGGGGACTATTAGCATATTAATGAAATCTTTAATATGCAAATAGTTTCCCAAATATGAATCATTGCAGAGCTATGTGTAAATCATTTTAACAAGGTATTTGAACTTATATAGCAAGAAAAACGTAGCAGACAAAAATTATTTAATATTGTTTAAAACATTACTGGATGCGAACTCAAAAACTCTAAAATCTATTTAAGTAAGTTGCCTCAAAATTTTAAGCTTTTTCTTTTTTTTTCATTTTTTCATTTCTATACATTTACCTTCATGAAAAAGTGTAGTTATCTTTTCACTTCTGTGAAATTATTGTCGTCGGAGTTTGGTCTTGTAATGTCACACTCAGGACACCAGAGGGCGGCAGTGTGTAACCGTTGTCTCTAATCAACTTGTCTGTGCAGGAAAAAAGGAGCAGTGCACATAAAATAAACATAATACTGATCATTTTGTATCAAACTAGTTGCATTATTTTCTTCATATGGTATCATGTCAATTCTGTAACTCTAATTAACTTAAAAGCACATTGAAGAAATGATATCTACTGCTGCTTGGGAGTACACAGTGTATGCACATGTATATAAACAGACTGTACAGGGTTGCTACCTTGTTATGTTATACCTTTGCCACCCTGCAGGTGTCACCACTGAGCCTCTATTGAACATTACATACCTCCTGGGTCTGGGTGAACCAGGCAGGTGCCCCTGCTGCCCCTCAGCAGGGTTCATGATCCACACAAGTCACAGCTCCTGACCTGTTGTATAACAGAGACAGAAAAAGCATGAGGTGCTCATCCAGACGCACTGACGGGTGTGAAAAAGATGAGTAGGTTCACGTGTCAGAGGTCAACCGGAGCGATTGTTAAGTGTGAGAGGGCCAGTCCGCAGCGCACTGTCAGCAGCAGGAGGGCAGAGAGGATGTGGAGTCATTAGGCTCAAACTTTAACTCTCTGCTGATGAAAGATGGACAGGGGTTCATGAGGGGGTGAGAGAACCCTCTGGGACCTCATGTTGTACTCACAACCCATCCTGGTACTTGGTGTTCGGAGCTTAAAATCCTTTGAACTCATTTGAACTGCAAGAAGAACGCTGATGTTTCTAGAGATCAGTGGTTCCCAAACTTTTTCCAGCGTGCCCCCTTTTAGAAAAAGTTCACAATTTTTATCAATTATTAACAATAATTGATGATAGAACTGATAAAAAAAGGATTCAAAAGTTGGATTTTAGTGAATTAAAGGTTAGCAGGATAGAATCAATAAACTCTTGTCTGCTTATTTCCCCTACATGAATCATATTCATTCAACTTTGTTTCACTTGTTTCTAATGAAAAAATGCTTCACTGGGTGGAAATTTCACTATTTTTTGTCTTTAAACTAATCAATTAATCAATAAATTGCACACAACAAAGGTAGGAACAGCTAGACAAACTGATTAACCAAACAACAAACATAATTAGTCTAATGTTAATTGACTTTTAAATCAATCTGCATCTATTTTCATTCATTCATTCATTCATGCATTCATTCATTTCTTAAGAAAAAATGTCCACATTCTCTTAAATGTGAATATTTTCTGGACAGACAAAACAAGACATTTGAGGACGTCACTGGAGGATGCTGGACTTTAGGAACTGCTCATCAACAGTTTTCATCATTTTCTGACATTTTATGGACCAAATAAGTGATTCATTGAGAAAATGTTCAACAGAATAGTCAGTAATGAAAATAATCATCACAGGAAAGAAAAAATAGGTCCAAACATGTGTGGCAGGATAAATTAATAGCTTAACTGTTCCGAATAATATTTTAATGAAAGTCCAAATTCTCTGATTTCAGCTCCTTAAATGTGAACATTTTCTGGTTTCTTTACTCCTGTCTGACAGTAAACTGAATATTTTTGAGTAGTAGATGAAACAAGACATTTGAGGACATTTCATCTACTAAATGGACATACAAGGTTTCTACCTGACAGCAATGGTATCAGAAATGCAGCAGTGTGAAAATATTATTATAATATATATTTGTAGTAGAAACAATTATATTTGAGATATCTACAGCTCCTATAATAACTAGTCATAATTGAATTTTAGATATCAAAAATGACATTTCAGCTGCTCAAAATATCATCATAAACATCTTCAACATTCAAAATGAATACATTAATTAGGGCAACAAATCCAAAATTGTTTGTGGATATGTAATGCAACTGTATTTTTCATTAGTTTTTATTTTCATTTTGTTTTATTTCATTTCATTTTTTCACTTCAGTTTAGCCCATGAATATATTTCATAATTTCTTTTATTATGGTTTCTTTTTGTGAACTGTTCAAGGCCTGGTATTGATCTGCAGCCCAGGGGTTGGAAAACATCAGCATTTAAGTTCAGTATGGGACCATTTAATAAGTAAAGTAGCGAAAGCTGCAGCTCAACCAGCTACAGCATTAAAATCCTGCTTACATGTTAATCCAGTGATAATAATCTAATAATATAAAAATGATACAGTATATCATCTAACTTTTTGAATGGAAACATTCAATTAGTTACTTGAAGTATTAAAGGATTAAAGGATCTCCCACAACTGTGATTAAATCATAATAAATACAGAGTGATACATGGCTTTTATTCTTGCAGGGGTGTTTCCAGACTTTTTTTTCCCTGGGGGGCCTAAGTGGGGTGCTGACTTATGCAGGTGTGGTATGAAGTGTATGTGCACACACATACACACACAAACACATCAGAATAACCTCAATCTGCCATTTCTTATATCTGCTTTAATTACTAACAATAAGCTCCAGTATCTTACATTCCTGTGTTTAAAAGTTTTATTTAAAACCCAACAATCGACAATCAACAATACAAATATAATATAAAGCTTCCAATACTTTATTCTTTAAATCCTCAAACAGAAATTATACTTCCACTGTACCTCTTTCCTCAGGCTGTGATATTCATTAATTCACAGCATTCCAACATGAAAAACTGTTTCATTTTAATGATATAAGCAATATTCTTATTTATTTATTATTATTATCTATTTACCCAATTTTGTGTATACTTTTTGTGTATTGGTTTTATTTTTGTGAGTAGTATAATAGCCACTACAACTAACATCTCATAAGACAACTCTTTGCTGTAAAATGATTTAAATTAACAAAAAAAGCAGGCTACATACAAAATAAAACAATGTGCATGTACAAGCACTTGTCAAAAAGTTGTTCAAACTAAGGTCCCGCCTCCCACTGGACAGATATCCAATCATACTTGAGAATACGGCATTTGGGGTGGCCAATCAGATTTCAGGGGTGGCCAGTGCCCACCCAGGCCCTCCCCCGCTAGAAACACCCCTGCTGAGCAGAAGTAAAAGTTAAAGATTTTTACTTCAATATTTCAGTTAAATGCATATTTTCTGATTGCCGCCTCTAATACAACATCCAGTCTACTGAGTTAATATACAATATTTAACTGTGTTATTGTTTGAGTTCTAGTACATTTAATTAATCTTCAACTGTTTTTATTCTCTGTATGTGACAACACTGTTGTTGTTCAAAGTTCAATGTGCATCAGAGAGCAGCTAAATAATAATTGGCATTGCTGGAATTTAACACAATAGACAGGTTGTGTTATAGGTCAGCACAACCTCCTGGCAATGTGGAAACAACACAGTGTCGAATCAAATCCAGTAAAGTGAATCATTAGCTCCCTGTGGTTATGTGGTGCACAGGTCACACTCGTGTTTACCCTTTCTTTCACCTCTCTGTGAGATCAGATAAGCTCTCTTTTGGGGTCTAATGCTGCAAGTTTACTCTAAATCCTACCTCAGATTTGGGTTTCCTGCAACACCTCTTCCTGATGGGGTACAGAACACAACCTGCTTACGTAAATAAGCCGGGGGAGAAGGCACAAGGAGCCAAAGGTGAGACCCTGTTGCCATATTTCACAAGAGGAACCATTGTTTAGCTCCACGCGCACTCCTTGCCATGCAAAGTAGTTTCCGTTCTTGCAAATGGCCCAAGCCAATAAATTTGTTGTTAAAGGGAGGAACAGACAACTTGTTGGGGAGGTTGTGACAAAACACGGGGGCGGGCTCTTCTTTTGGAACACAGGAGCTGCTTTAGGTTGGAAAAACAGTGCCTCACCTGTGTTTACTAGCAGACACAAATATGCTGTCATCACAGGAATTTTCAGGAACATATACAAATATAAGAAACAATAATTATATAGTAATTGACTGGTTCATATCCACTCATTCTTGAGAACTGGGGCAAACCATGTCCTAACACAAAAAACCTTAAACTATGTTTTTTTTAACTTGCTCTGTGACAGAAGACACCCTTTTCCCAGACCAGCATTCACAACTTTAAACATTTTAAAAATGTGTTAAAAGCCTCTAAAACTATCAATATCTACTGATGACAGAGGTATAAAAATGTGCTGTTATAATCATTTTT
This sequence comes from Lutjanus erythropterus, assembly GCF_056507025.1. Classification (NCBI taxonomy): domain Eukaryota; kingdom Metazoa; phylum Chordata; class Actinopteri; order Lutjaniformes; family Lutjanidae; genus Lutjanus; species Lutjanus erythropterus. The sequence goes on from NC_139327.1 coordinate 6,835,814, forward strand.
GTTCTAAAATAGATTTTTCCTAAATGAAAATGTTGGCCCTATAAAGTTGTGTCTCAGATTTCTATCAACTTTTTTTACAAAAACATGATTTAATCAGGCATAAAAAGGGTTAGCTATACCCTAAGGACCCTTGTCTCACTTCCTGGTTTAAGAAAAGCGGGAATACTGCCTGAGCACTTTTGAACACATTTGGGTCAAATGTTGCATCTGATGGAGATAATGTCTACTCACTAAGAGGCTGGCCTGTTACAAGGTTTAATGCACAAGAGTTTGATCTTTAAAAATATATTTACTAAGATTCACTATATCTTTCTCAATAACTTAAAGTAAATATAATATAATATAATATAATATAATACGTTTAATTTGCTCAAGTTAATTAAACTTCGAACGTCTGGTTTATATTTTGAGAACAGTTCAGAACTCATGAACACAAATTCACACACACAGTCCAGTCAGCTCTAAAGTCATGTGACTTCCCAGCATGCATTGTTTTATTACTAGTTTGAACAAAACATGATGGAAACTGCTGTGTGTCTCTAATACACTTTAAGATAAGTCATGGTTGGATTCAGTTCAGATCCGCTTAAACTTAAAATTCAAATGCACAATATGAACATTTTGCTGCAAAGGCTCTCTCACATTAAAACAATAAGAAAACACATAGTTTGATGATATCTCAAATAGCGTGGGATCATGGAAGTTGTTTTCTTCATTGATAAACAACCACAATTGGAGATTAAGATCTACCTGCATGACTCAGGCAGAGATCATGTTCATGGATGAGGTAGTATTAAGTTTTATTCACGATATGTTTACACATGTTTGCTGACTTCCTTCCTCTCTCTCTGCTGTCTCCAACATATCCCGTGCTTTCCTGGAAATAATGGCAACTAAGTGGCAAGCAGGAAGATTACAAATTTCTCCTGTTTTGCACATTGCTGGAAAGATTTGGGATAATTTGGGAAAAGTAATCACATCAACAAAATTTACAACATAGGTCTAGTGTTTTTAGACTTTTTAATGCAGAAATGTTACATATTGTAGCTGTAATAAATTCAATGGGAGCAGTTTCACATATCGTCTTTGTCCCAATGCTGGAATAAAGTAGCAGCTAAAACTAACTATTTTTTAAACTGTGAAAATCAAATTTGTCCATTCGTGTGATGGAAGAGTTGTTGGTTCAGCTTAATATCTTATGCAACCAAGGCGGTCCTCTTCAAATTTATATGTGTAATTACTTTGTTGAATTCAAAAATAAAATGCTGCTGGTACCAGACGTCTTCTAAAAGTGTCTGTGTTTTTATTTAAAATGTTGTTTTATATATATTACACAAAAGGCAAAAAAAAATGTGATCATTTTGACTCAGGCTGTCATATTGACCATACAGAAATGACCACTGTTATACTGTAACTTTTTGTAGTTGGAGATGCATCCTGGTTGCTTAGCAACTATCACTGTTAATAAAACTTAATAAGCGGTCTCGATTTCCAATTTCTAAAAGTTAAAATACAAGTAATTAATTAATTAATTCATTAGAGTAAATTGAAAATTAAGTAGGGGAGACCAGGGATGGTTGTAACCTTTCTATCTCAGCACCTATAACTCACTGAATTTGTGTGTTTAAGAACTCAAATTTTGAAACAAAATACTCTTACTTATTACAAATAGCAATGTTTTCACCTTTTTTAGATTTTATTTTCATATTCGTTTACAGCCTTTTCCCATAGGCTGTGATTACTTGTGATGGTTTTGGGTGGAAATTCATTATTATGCAAGTTAAAATAACATGTTTATCATTTTACTGTTTGTTGCTCTGAGTAATTCTAAATGAATCTAAAGTTTGAATCAGGTCACTGACAGTTATTATCCTACAGAAAAACACTGCTGTGAATATATGCAGTCATGACGGTTTACTACACATGATGGCAGGCATACTGATAAATATATAAATAAATTTAACATTTACATTCATTTTCAAAAAGATAAACAAAATATATACATTAATCTCTTAGTCTGGTATGTATTATGGAAGTTTGAAAGTCAAAGGTCAAAATGGCCGCTCTAGTAGTGGAATTCTAGTATTTCTAGTCTTCAGGTTATTGCACATGTTAGTTTATTTGACGAGAAAAGGTTACCTGCTTTGAGTCATTACCAAAGTACTTTAACTTTCTTTTCAAATTCAGTCAACTTAAAATTTTAAGGCAGACTGGACATCTTTTTTTTTTTTTTTTTAAATGCTAACATTTTTCACATTTGAGAAGGCAGGGCTGAGCATATCAAGACTTCGGCTCCCGCTGTCTTTTCTGTTAGAGTCCGCTATGACCATATTTGTTTTCGGGGGTTACAACAACAGAAATTCCTCCCAGAGGGTAAAGGTGAGGCCTCTAGGACAGGCCATGGACTTCCCTCACAAATACACAGCCTTTAAGGATGTCCGTTTGTCCACCCTGTTTTCCATGAAAAGATCTGACAGCACAGTCACTCACTGTCATCCCCACTCTCTCCTCTTTCTTTTGCCTCTCATCTATTTTTAACCTCTTGTTTTTGTGAAGTTATTGTGGGAGCTGTAGAGAATGCGGCCCCTCTGTTACCATCAAGATGAAGAGACAAACTTATTGTGATCATGCTGTCACTCTGGAGGGCAGTGAGGTCTTTTTTACACCCTCTTCACTACATGGAAAATCATTTTTTAAACGCTGTTGCCTGTTTTTCTCTTAAATGTACGCAAGCTAAGCACAAGAGAAAAACTAACAATCTACAATATTAAGTAAGAATTTCACAATGACAACACACATATGTGAACCTGCAAATGGGAAACAGCTTACCTTGTGAGGCAGCTGGATTCATGAGAGTCCATCATGCCAGTCTTCAAATTATCCATTTATGTCCACACCAAAAGTGGTGCAGCCAATCAGCATCCTGGGAAAAAACAACTGGCAGCTACGTGCATGGTTGTAGGTGTGATGACAGCAAGAAGTGACCATGGAAGCAACTTGTCTCCAGCAAACAGTGGCGGTTCCTGAAGAGGTCAGCATAGATACTGTGATAGCATCAGTTATATCAGAACTGAAGAGTACTTCTTCATTGAAGGAAGAGCAAAAAACAGCTTTCCCATTGGCTTTGGCAAAAGTTTGATTTGACAACTTGCTCTGCTGGTAGTAACTTAACACGCTGGATGGTTTGCTTCACAGGATTCTCATATGATCTCTCCTTGCAAGGTAGCTAATACGTCATATGGTTCGTTGATCTGATGTTGAAGTTAGCCTGTGTTAGACCTGAAAGGCAGATGGTTCATCCAATCACCTGCCAAGTGTTTCCTGAAAGTGCTTGCCCTTTTCCAAACAGCTTTTCAAGACAACTTAGAAAGATGTTTTAGTGTAACAAACCATCTAGAGTGGCAGGTTGAAAATGTAAAACTTCTGCTTAAAATTAAAGTCAAAAGTTAAGTTAAAAAATGGGTCAATATGGAGGCTTTAGATTGGAGGTTCACAAAATCAATATTAAGGTGTAGTTCCTCCTCTTTTGGTGAAACACATTGGACCTTATTTTGGAAAAGATATGTACAGCAGTTACAGTGTAGTAGTTAGTAGCTGACAAATATATTTTTGATCTAGGGATAGGCCTTTCAAGCCAAAATGCGATTCCATATTCACTGGGCACTATTCGACAACTGTTCAAAGATCGCACCACACAGAGACCCATTTACACACAGCAGCAAAATATACGCGTTACGCACACGCTGGAGCCGATGGTCCCACCGTACATAAACAAAGCTCAGCAGCTCACCCTGCAGCATAAACTTCCACAAAAAGCAACACAAAAAAACAGTTACAGCATGTACTACATCAACCTCTTACTCTCATTATATAGCCTAGTTGCTTCAAACAAGGCTCAACGTCCACACAGCGTCTCTTTATTGTCTACCAGTATTAAATAATTTAGTCCAACAGTCCAATAGTCATATTACCAACACAGTAGCACCAAATTCAACAGGATAAACTACAGAGTAAACACTAAACAACATAAATACATCAAAACTTACAGCTTTCCAGTTTGAAGTCAGGTTACAACAGCTGGTATTTGTGCATCATTGAGCTTGAACCGTTAAGAAAACAGTCAGACGGAGTAAAATCCACACACATTGTCCTCAAAAATAAATATTTAGTCCACCCAACTGTTGTGTCCTCTGAGGCTTTTAAAAGTCAAAACGATAGTCACATGAACTTTTAGATTTTTAAAAAACAATTTAAAAACAATTAAAATATAAAAAAATCGTGACCCATCCCTGCTTTATCTTGTTTCAATTGTGCCATGAACTACTCACATGATGCTTGGCAATTTAAAAGATAATTTAGCAAGAAAATAAAATTTGTGTTTCATACTAGGATGCACAGTTAATGGGTGTTGCTCATTCTTTTGCTTCCTGATGGATAAAAAAAACCTGGAGTCGCTGAATAAAATAAAAGATAACATTAGGGAGATCATGTGGATTAACTTAATAGCAAACCTATGATAAAAGGTGACTTTCCTGACTTGCAAAATGATCTTTTAAATTAGCATAGATCATATGTGCAACTCATGGCGCAATTTCAACTATTTATTTAACTACCGCACATGTTTTTTCCAAAATAAGGTCCCATGAGATACACTGGAAAGGGAGGGACGTCGCCTCTCTTTAGATGAGGACCATTAAATTTCATAGTAATCCATCCACCATCCATAGACTGACTGACAGATCAACACTGCCATCCATGGATCTGCACCGCTAGCATGCTTGATGGTTTTCTATTATTATAATTCACTTGCTTTGCTTCTTTTATGATGATCACCACCTGGCGATAAGAGGTTTTCCATCTTCTAATTTATCGCTGTATCATTGTTTGATTGGTGTTGATGCTGAGCTGAGGCCAGGGGATGTGCTCGCATAAATACAGACATTCAGGACCAACAAAGCCTCCACCTGTTTTTTTCTCACTATTATATGGACGTCAAAATAGTTTAAACAAAGGAAAACAAATAACTCCACAGGTTGGGATGTTTACAGTGTAAGTGGCATCAGGCCAGCGCAGACCTGAGCAAAATATTTATACCTCCACGCGCCTCCACCCAGGATAACTTTTAGCACAAATCAAATGCATCAACATTTAAAGAAGTAAAGGTTGGTACATGCGTATGTTTTCTGATAAATTCTAAGATAGACAAATGATTTAGTCCAAGTTTATTTTGGATTGTAGTCCCTGTTTCGAACAAAGGTGAACTTCCTCCGCCCAGACTGTGACCGAGGTCTGAGAATGATGATTTAATGTGACTGCTGATAATGAAACAAACAGGTTGGCGTGTCTGGTCGGGCTGATTTGGAGTTGAGTGGGCACCGGCCGGCAGGGCCACGCACCTCCTCATCGCTAAATAAAGATCCACTTGATGGATACGCTCGGATAACATAAATCAGGATATCCCATCAGGAGTGACGAAGTGCACCATTGTTTTGGTTCAAGTGGGCAGCCATCCTGACAGACAGTGTACACTGGACATGGGAGAGGACAGGAGGTTCTCTCTATTGAATGTCGCCCTGATGGGTCATGTCAGAACTGGTCGTTTATATCTCTCGTTACGCAATGTGTCAGCTGACAAGGCCAAAGCCAAACCCACCCAGACTGAGTGAAGAGAACATGACAGACGTGATGAAGCTTTTTTGACTGGCACTCCCACTAAATTCTCTTTATAAACCAAGAAAATTACAAAGGGTTCCCCTAAACTACAGTTAAAACTGTTAGGAGATTCTAAAATTTATTTGTAAACCATCAAAATAAGAATTTGCTCGATAGGTTAGCAGGTGTCTCTCACACTAAAACAATCTCTTTGCACCCTCAGTTGAAATTTGACTAATAAATGCATAAGCCCAACATGCCCAAGTGCAAGGAGGTGGGTCATGCCAGCTCGTCCTCACCAGAAAAATGTGTGTTGGACAAAAGTGCAATCAGCTTACTCCAAGTGTTATGTCTCTTTATTGTTAGGTGGCGCCCCAACATCTGGAGGAGATGAGGTGGATGGATGGAAATCACAAGGGGTCCCCAAGACTTCGTCTGTTCTGAGGTACACAAAATCAGATTTGCACATGTCAACTAATATCATAGTTTCAGGGTTCATACATCTTTTCCAAAATCAAATTCAATCTCCTTTCAAGCATTTTCAATCTTCATTTTCAAGCTTTTCCAGCACCTTACAGCTGACATATTTACATACAAAATGATTATTTTTTTTATTTTAATTTACCTTATTTTACCTCCTCATTCAGATTCATTAAATCTTATTTTATTGTTATTACCAACCAAAATTATATTTTGTGACAGAAAGTTTAAGGTCAAAATGTGTAATTTGTCTGCAAGTGGACTGGGCTTCCTATTAGGGTCACACATTTTCTGCATTTTCCTTATCTGAAAATGCTAACAACTGATTAACTGACGAATCATTGCTAATTAATAAGATATAAAATGCATGTTTTTTTTTTCTCATTTTCAGTTTTTTTGTACCTTTTTTAAGTTTAATTTGAAGTTTCTTTTCCAATAAATGGCCCCTCTAGACAAAACCATGTCAAATGAGATGCAATTAATGTCATCTCTAGCCTTCCTGTACGATCTGGCTCAGCAAATATCTGACTTATTTTATTTCTTTATCTAAAACTTAACAAACTAAATCAGTGTGGCAGCAATGTAATATGACAGTAATGTGATTACATTGTCAAGCAGTTTCATGCACTTTATACAAAGTCCAAGCACTTTTCAAACCTTGACAAGATGACATTAACATTCAAATGTTTTCATGGATTTCCAGCACCTGTACGACCTCTGCAATTTATACAAAAGTCTGTGTTCGGGCTGGGAGGGGGAGCTCAGTTGTCTTTACATGAAGAGGGGGGCAGCAAGGAAAAAAAGCTTGGAACCATGGGTTTAGAGCATCAAGACACAAACACACATCACCACAAATCTGCACCCAAAGGCAGATGGAGTTTTATCATGCAGGCATGATGGATTTTTCATCATGTAGTTAATATGATAAATAAAATTTAAAAAAATTGAGAAAATGAGTTTGTGATCATTGGGACAATGCTAGTTTAGCAATAATTCTAATGTATGCACGTATTTAGTAATTAATGTTACACAACAGCGTTTGCAGTGCAATGTGTTTCAAGGACAGCAAGGAAGCTGGAGAGGCTATGATGAGACTGTGGAGTGAATGATGATGTGATCTCTATAGTTATACTGTTGCAGCCTGGTGTTGTTTGCAGGTGATTTAATGAAGGTAAACAGTGAGCAGTTGTGTGTAACAACACTGCACTGTGGCGTGGCTGCAGATTTGTCATCATATCATTGCCGTTGTTCTGACTTATAAAGCGAACTTTTGCTGAAAAGAAACAACAGGCTGTGTTCACTTAAGATTGTTTACAAGTTTTTCCAGTCGTGTTCCAGTATAGTGTGTTCATCAGGGACCACACATGGATCTGTAACACCGACACTGCTTACTAGTGCACCCCTACAAATTTCAGATGCACTCCCAGTCACGTTATTCTTGAACCTGGCCCGGTTTGATGATGTTGCGAATTAGCGTGGGATCATGGGAGTTGTCTTCTTCATTGTTAAACAACCACGACTGAAGATGAAAATCTGTCTGACATGACTCAGGCAGAAACCATGTTCACAGATGAGGTAATGTATTAAAGTTTTATTCACGTTATGTTTAGTCCCGTTCACTGACTTCCTTCCTCACTCTCTGACGCACAAGGCGGTGGTTTTAATTTGGAAAGTGGCGGGGACCTAAATTTGGCAGGGAGTCTGGGGTCCTCCCCCCGAATTGGGGGAATTTGTGGAATTTTTCATTTATAATCACAGCTTTTTAACAGTTATACTCATAATTTAACTGGTACTGATATGAACATCACATAGCTTGGATGAATTTGGTATCATGAGCCGAGTCAAGTGAAGTGATAGCACAAAATCATGATGATGTAAGGTCAGACACTTTAAGTGACATGAACATAAGAAAAATGCACTATTGAGTGAAGTCAGTCTTTAATTTCCTACCTTACAAGCAGCAGATATTTTCCATTTTCAGTATGCAGTCACTTCCAACTGTCCTGGCAACTTGCAGATACTTAAACTTGTTTTAGACACATAGCAGTGCACACTGAATAGACCTTTTCCATGGCAGCCATTTTGATATGAAATCATAGGGTATACACAGGTAAGCAATGATACAAATGAAGGTCCCGTTACATTTAGTGCAGGAAAGCCTTTCCAGTGAGCCAACATGCACAGTAATGACACCCTGACTGTGTCTGAACATAACAGAATCTTAATTAGTAGCATTGGTAACACACGTTTAGCCAACTATTTAATGTGGAAATGGCTGCTGTGAAAAAGATCTAATGACTTGGTTTTTATATTACTTTAGCACGGATGTTGAGCAATACATCCACTAGAGGGCGGCACTCAGAGTCAACACTGAAGAAGAAAAAGAGTCAAATGTTTCTGATAAAAACAAACATGGCAATGCTGGAAGAGGTTGTAATAATGTACCTCTTGAAAAGAGGCAAAAGTGGAGGTGGTCCATACGGCCATTAATACATCATGACGTGTTGATGGAGAATTTTTTTTCCCCTGCCTAATTGATGACATACATCACTTACAATACTTAAGGATTTTCTTTGTCATGTCCTGTGGTCATCACTACTACCGTAGGCACTGCTCAATCTGTTCAATATTATGAACTATATCTACAATATTATTTTTTTCTGTTATGTTTAATGTCATGTTTTAATACACTGTGCAGTATCACTATTACTTTTCATTATTATCATGTACAATTATGTTCAATATCATCTTATATATACTTATATACTTACATATTTTTACTGTAATTTTAGAGCAATCTGGCACAAGAATTTCCTTCAGAATTAACAATTATATCTTATCTTATCTTATCTTATCTTATCTTATCTTATCTTCAGTATAATTGGACTAAATGGCACTCACAAAATTGAGCTTAAAAAATTCAAAAGCAGGTTCATGGAGGAACTACTTTCTCTCTGCAGTAAAATCTACTTTTTTCCATTATAAAGAACACAGTCTCTACATGATGTTGCTCACAACAAGGTCTGTGGATTATCTCGAGTAACCGGGTCATGATTTTTGGAGACACTGTTTTTGAATTTTTAAATTTTTTGGGTGAGAAAAAACCCTTATGATACCCAACCCTGAATATACGTAAAATGTTCAGTGCAAGGAGTCACATATCTCTGGTAGGTCTATACATTTCTGAAAGGTGATTTTAGTTGCTGGAAGTTTAGAAATCAATCTAAGATCTTTAGTATGGCATGAAAGTTGTTGGCAATGATAAAATGGAAACATGCAAAGTCGCTGAAATTGTCCTTTTAAGGAGGATGAACCAAACTAGCTTTTATTACTTTTTCTGAGAGGTATCTGATGTAAGATATTCAATATTAGTCCGGTGTTTCAGTGAACTGGCATATGAGTTATGGACATGGATGTACTGACTGAAGCAAGAGGTGAAAATCTGTGGAGTGGCTTCCTCTAGACTAAACAAACCCTCAGATCTGACCTGTAGTGCCCCTCTCAGCTACAACGCTCAATCTCTTAATTGAGTAGCCTACTTTTAGATATACGGAGCACTGCATGAGAAGCAAACAAACAGAAGAGAGTGGAAGCATGAAAAGTGCATGTCAGTGTGAACAAAGACAGGGCACGGCTTGCTTCCGAAAACAAACAGCGAATACAGCCAGATGGATTTTCCATTGCAGAGCTGTGTTAATGAGAGGAAGCAGGGGAGTGCTTCCCAGGGATTGCATTGTGATACTGCGGACCGTTCCACCTTCAGCGGCTTGATCGAGGGAAACCTCCAAGAGCTTGGCCCTCACTCCTACCTGCCCTCCTCAGTCATGGTAATCCCCGGCTGGGATACCTGGAAAACAGCAGCCCAGCATCCGCCTTCAGCCTGCTTTATTCAAAGGATGTCTGATAATTCTCTTAGATATACATATGACTCAGAAGACACACTGCCAAACTTAACATTCAGTTTATGCCAACTTCACTTAATGTTCTTCCTGTTCTGTCCCACTAATTCGTGGAAGATATTAAAAATAAAAACAAGTGCACAGTGCAGTCCAAGGTCAGCAGGGATCTATTGTTGGAAACAGGTCAACAGCTCGAAGAAATGTTTAAAGCAGTTATTTCCTGGGTGGTGCATTCGCAAGCATGCATGCTGATTATATTTGAAATCAAACACGTCAATAAGAGGAAGTTGCTGCAGGACTAAACATGTTGAACTGAATAAAGTAGAAACATTTATGTAACCTGTGAAAAAACAACAACTGGTCTTTAAATCTGAAGCTAAAGAGATGAACAGATCTTATCATAGCATACTGTATTATTTACAATGTTACAATATTGCCTAAAAAGTTTTCAGAAACTTATTTTGGTGCACTGTTTAACTCACTGGTGGACTCGTGGTGGGGTGGGGGTGGGGGGCTTCCATGTTCTAAAAAAACAACGCAAAAGTGCCTTCTTGGATGCCCCCATCTGAGAAGTCGTCCAGATGGGCAGGCACTTAAAAAAAAAAAAAAAAAACACTTTGAAGGTGATTGGATGAACCATCTGTCTATCACATCTAACATAGGCTAACTTCAACCAATCAGATCAGCTAGTGGAGCTAGTTGGTATCACAGTATCTATGCTAACCTCTTCAGGAGCCACCATTGTTTGTTAAAGAAGAGCAACAGCTATGGTTGCTTCTCACTGATGTGTCACCTAAAATCACACCCGTAGCTGCCAGTAGTCCCTCCTACAACGCTGATTGGCTGCACCACTTTCGGTGTGGACACAATAGAATCCAGCTGCCTCACAAGGTAACCTGTGCCATATCGGCTGCCCTACATAATAAAAAACTATTTGGCCTCTACATGTCTTTAAATAATTAAATAGGTCCCCCTATGTTTTTATCACAGAGTTGTACAATGAAACAATTTTAATCTAAACCAGGAAGTAGAACTGCTACACTTTAAACAAAGGACGATTTTCACTGTTTTGTTGCCCCACCATGTTCAGCTGGTGCCCTTTTTATTTTTGCCACCCCTGCCCCTCAGACAGCCTGAGTCCGCCACTGATTTAACTGTAATATGAGAAAGTTTCTTACCAGGTCGCCATGTTGAAAATGGATGCAAGGAGGACAGAGAGGGACTCACATGCACTAACATGCACACACACATGCAGGCATGACTGGAGTGACTATCAAAACAGACCAGTGTGTTACCAATGATACTAACAATGATAATACTTCCAAGTGTGTAGGAGAACCTATGGTGGCCAACAAAACTCATGAAAAATGTGAATGAACATGGTGGTACAACAGGGAAGAGGATCTGCTCCCTCTGTAGGTATATACTGCTCATTCTTTTTTGAATACATTTTTGGAGGGGCTTTTATTTAGGTGATTATGAAAACATACTTATGTATTATGTATTATTGCACATTGTCATTTTATTAGATTATTATTTTTCAATGTTTTGCATATTTATTGATTCTGAAATGAGGTTGAAGGAAGAGATAAGGATAACTGAAAACTATATCATACAAAAAAAAAGGTCTTAAATATCTATTTATTTGTAGTTTTCTGCTTCTGTCACTAGGTGGTACACTTTAATGGGTCAATGAATACACAACAAGATTTAACACTTTATTTCTTTAATGATCAGATTGTGGCTGTGATTTAAGTGTGATAAAGCTAAAAACTAATCAGTTTAATACTAACTAAATCTAAAATATGAATTTATTGGATCACCAAGATTAGCTGAGGCCAATCAAGTCCTATGGGAGACCTGGGACGATGAGATGCCCAAACACTGACCAGACTTTGCAGTTCCCTGTTTTTCAGATAAATATGTGTCAGTGTGTCCAACCACCAGATGCAAAATCCAACAACTTATTTCTATATTTCAAAGCATCCAGCCGCTCATTCAGATTCAGATGTAGAGGCAGTGACTCGCGGAGGTCAGTGTGCAGGACGGCCCCTGCTGAGGCTGGCTCACTTTGTTTTGAGAAGCCCACGAGCAGTTCGGACATGAAAAAGCTCCATGGCCGCCGCACCTTCACTCTGGACAGCGGAGGGGAAGTTCCCTCCTAGCGCACAACGTAAACTTGGCTCCAATAAAAGCATCCGTTGGCACCTCGGTGGACAACAGGAAGTCTTTGTTTATTGAAAAACATCCCGTTGTTGGCCTCGGGGTGTATGACCCTTCTTGTTGTACAGCGGCAGAGGGTCATGTAGTAGCCGTGGTGGAGCCCCATATTTCAGGCTCTCAGTTTACTGAACAAAGCTGCCATATCCTTAAGATAAACAACACAGGCATAAAGTATGCACTATATGTACTGGCAGCATCGGTTCTGCGTCAGACCCTCAGGACCTCGCCTGTTTGTCACAGTGCTTTTGGTATGTATTGTTTAACATAAATGTAGACTTAGTGTCTGACGCTCCCATGTGCAGCCCCTAAAGTTAGAAGTAGCCAGAATAACACAATTGTACGGTAACACATCCATTTTAGAAGTTGACATAATTGTGACAGTATGCAATTTTTCAACTTATATATAGAATACTGTGTGTATACTCAATGACAGAGCAGCTGAATCTGTTTAGTCTACCCAGTCAATGGGTTTTTATTATGTTTCCAGCAACAGATCCATTTCATTCACAGTGAGAGTTCAAAACATTTACATATCCATACAATACATTCTCACATACATATAGGCTACTGTATATACCAGAGAATGGGTATATATGGTTGGGTAAATACATGTTAAACGGCAAAACATCATATTGCATCGCAGTGTCTATTTGCACCCAGGTGAAAATAGTCACCTGGCAGTCATTTGGGCTATTTACACCCAGCCCCTAGTTTAGAGCAACAAAGTCTCTGCAGAGAGGAGGTTGTGGTGGATAAACACAGGAATCTCCCCTGGGCAACTGGGGTTTGAGTCCTGTGTGAAACTAGAAGTCAATGTTGGCTTTTAATTTTTAGATTCTTCTTTTCCTTTTAAATTATTTTTTCAGTCACAGTTTGGCTAGGTTTAGGTCCTGTGTCCATACAGCTTTTTTTTCAAACAGAAAAGTGCTGGTAGGTACTGAGGAACACTGAGCAAAAAAAAAAAAAAAAAAAAATGAGGGTTTGATATGATTGACATTGGTGACGTAGCTAACTAACGCTACGTCAACAGTTAACCACGTTTTCTCACTAAGGGATTTTTCTGTCTGTGTTACCTATCTGAGAAATAGACAGATATGAACAGAACAAGCCTCTCCTCAGTTTTTGTGATTATCGGGGTGATGAGTTCCCGTCTGATGTATGATTGGTTGCCAGAAAAACAGTGCAACAGTGACAGCACCAGCTCCTTTCTGAAAAGTTCAGAGATTGTCATCTAGAAGAACTCAGAACTGCCACACAAAAAAGTGACATCCTTTGGTTTGGTCTGAGAGCCTGTATATTTAATTCACTGTCAGAACCCAAACCTAAACTGTACATTTACTGCCAGACTGACAACTTCACTTTACTTCTCGACCTTTCCTTCGCTCGCCACACTTTCACAGACACTCTCTGAGACCATAGCCAGTATTATCAGTCTACCACTTGCTCTGTTGCTCAACTCACTACGTTACACTGTCCAATCAGTAGTCTGTAGTGTTTGCTAGCTTACCTTTATCACAGGACTAAACCCAAAATACTCCCAAAGCAGAGGCATTTTTTTCAGATTTGTCCTGTAACTTCACTGAACACATCACCTCAATACAGCATCTCTGTTTAAGTTTAAGAGGAGTGTCTGTATCCACAACGGCATTGAAAATCATACCGATATCCTCCTATACTATAATACCTTCATACCAACCAAGGCTATTGGATGCAGCGCTTTTTCGCCATGTAGCCACTTGCTGTTAACCTGACAGATGGTTTGTTACACAGAACCATCTAGGAGGATGTCCTTAGAAACTGTTTGGAAAAGGGCAGACACTTTCAAAAAACACTTGGAAGGTGATTGGATGAACCACAATACAGGCTAACTTCAACCAATCAGATCAAAGTCTTGCTGAAGCTGATTAGGAGAAGAGTGAAAACATCTTTTCCATGGAGAAAAGCCTTCAGTGCCGTTCTTTGCTCTTCTTTCAATGTAGACAAACAATATAACTGATGCTATCACAGTATCTACGCTATCCTCTTCTGTTTGTTCGAGACGAGTCACTTCTTGCTGTTGGCACATGTAACACCACGTCTGTAGCTGCCAGCAGTCCCTCCTAGGACCCTAATTGGCTGCATCATGAAGCCAATGAAGATGGATTCCCACGCGATCTCGCAAATCCAGCTGCCTCACATGGTAAACTTGTTGCCACATACACTCTTTCCTCATTGGGTTAGGTTAACCTATAAGCAAATGCTCTGGAATATCGACAAAACTACTTAGGTTTATGAAAAGATCATGGTTTGTGTGTACACCCACGCGGGTGTAGCTATTTACACACCAGGTGCAAATAGAACATTGGCTGCAGATACCTGGGTGCTAATAGCATCTGCCTGTATTGCATTGCTTCTGCTAGCAGTTGTTTCTGCCATGACACAGGGATAAAAGGCTAAAAAAGACTGAAGAAGTTACATTTTGACGATATTTGATACCACTTATTTACTTTTGTAGATGTGTAGATCAACCTAAAAATACTACAAATCATGGTGAGCTATTACAATACACAGTCTGTTTCACATTTCCATGAATAAAAATGCACATCTGGAGATGTAGAAATGTCAGTAAGTCTGTGAGCGTGTACAGTACGAGGAGTACCTGAAGTCAAGTTTCTTTAAGTAGCTGGTGATAATATTTGGTACAATCAGTTTTGGGTCAAGGTGCATGTACATCTCATCAGTGTCTTCACAGTACATCTGTGACTGCTCTCCTAACACAAACACCAACAGCTAGTCTTCTCTGTGATGCTTATTCATGTCTTCCAGATTCTGGCCCTCAGCAGGCTGAGATGTTGCATTTCTGGTGCTCCGGCGGTTCCGCCGTGGGCGGTGCTCTGCGAACCAGTTGGAGACGGTCATGGCGAGGCGGAGGAGACCCAGGCTGATGCAGTGCACCTCCGAGGTGATGGGGATGTCGGAAAAGAGGGCGTGGTCCCGACACATGAGGGCGTTGCTGCATTCAAAGTCTTTGACGATGTTGAGGATCTCCTGGCGCTCCGCCTGCCGCATCATTCCCCGTATGTTCAGCAGGGTGGAGACGTGCTTCTTCCTGTGGGGAGGAAGGATACAGGGAGGAAGGGGGGCAGACGGGTGTTAATGGAATTTGGGTATGTTTAGTGTCATGAATTTGACAAACAGTCACATCTCTGTGACTCACAGCATGTGTGTCTGTTTCTGGGAGACAGCAAAATTTGGTGACTCTTTCTAAAATTTCCAGTTCATATGTGTTTTACGTGCGTCACTGTATTATACCCATTCTTGAGAATTTGGACAAATCATGTCCTGTCAAAAAAAAAAACTACTATTAATACCAATACTCTACACTCTACATGAAATATATGTATTTTTTTTTCTAAACTAGCTCTGTGACAGACAACAGCCTTAGCAAGAATTCACAACTTTAAAAATATAAATCTAAAACTAACAATACCTACTGATGACATAGGTATAACAATGTGCTATTATAATCTTTGTTTTAAAAATTTATTTTTTTAAGAAAATGTTGGACCTTTAAAGTTGTGTAAGGACCCTTGCCCCACTTTCTGGTTTAAAAAAGATAGGTGAACTTTCTATTTTTTGACAAATTCATGAAATAATATTGCTATTAGATGTGTCTGAGCCAGAACATATCAACTAAATCAAAGCTAAATAAGAATTATGGTTTCAAAATTTGTATTCTGATTAGCATTAGTAAGAGAAGTCTTAGCAACTTGAAAAAATAAAATGGCTGCGAAATGAAAATATGTAACATTTTATCAAAATGTCTACATTTAATAAAAATGTAATCACCAAAAAGTTTTCCTGCCTGATCTTTTAAAATATATTTTCCAGCGTAACTGAAGAGTAAAAATCAAACCCCCTGCCAAAATACAGTTTTGGCGCAATTTTCAAGAATAAGTGATTAATGACAAATAAATCATTACTAAGGCTTTATAGATTGGTTGTATGTCAATAATGAAAACAGCTTTGAACAATTTACATTTGACATATTTTACTTTGTTTTTATCCTTTGCATTTCTATTTTCTAATTATTATGTTTCACACTAGTCTTTGACACAACTTTAGGACCAAGCTACACTGCATTACACCAAACATATTACTTGTGAATGTGGCAAATAAATTTTTCAAAACGTGAAGTTGGAAAAGTCAAAATAAGATATTGCCTTTGTCTACCCTGTGTCTCCTAAACATAAATGAGGTCAATTTAAGACCAATATGAGACGAATAGCTGACTAATTATAGAGTTGACCATTTTCTCATACTTTTTATATTTGGCTCCTGAGAAACAGTCTTTGTCTTGTCTCAGCCCAAGACTAATATGAGCTCTATTCAATCAGCAAATCAGTATTAAAATGTTCTTTTTTTGTCTCACTGCACTGATCTTAAATTTGTCTTAAATAATCAGCTCTTGAGATAACAGTGAGAGCTAAAAGAAAACTCAGTTGTCTTAAATGAGATCTCAAATTTGTCTCAGTGGTCAAATTAAAGTCTTGTTGCTCCGGACGGTTGTCGAGGAGACACCTCAGAGACACCTCTGAGCTCAGCAAGAGATCTACTTTTCTTTCTTTTCTCCTAAGGGGGAGAATTTGTCAGTGAACTCAAAATTAGAATCCCATTTATCTCTCATTTGACAAAGAAAAGATGATTGTGGGTTTGAATAAGGAGGAAAGCTCCGTTTTCTAAGGATTTCAGGATGCCCATGTCTGGGCACAGTCATGTGTGCATGAATAGACTTGTGGTTAAATCAAGCACCCAGACAACTCAAAGAAGGCCGACAGCCTTTGATCTCTTAAAATACCAGCAGGGGATGCCATACAGTAAACAAAAGGCTTGAGTCAAGCAGTGAGTTAGCATGTCTCCAGGTCTGAACTACTATGTTTTGCTCTCCTCTCCTACACCTCTCCCTCTTTGATTCCAAGCATGGCACCAGTCTGTCTCCTGCAGGGTGGCAGGAACAGGAAGTACTCGGCAGCAGCTTCCTGTCTGCTCCGCCGAGGCTTCTGCGTCACACGCGGTCGTAGGTTGCCAACCGTCACCTGAGTCGTAATATGTGCACAAACAGCCTAAGCGGCTGGGACTCCCCCCTCCCCGAGGCCTCTCAGCCTCATCCATTCTCAAAACAGAGCGGCGCTTCGCTCCAAAAATAGCAAAGTTAATGTAGATATGTTTCCGTGCTTCTTTTCCTTGTTTTGATCCATTGTGACAAAAAAAAAAACAACAAAAAACCCATACATAGTCTTACATTTTCCTTGCTTTGGGTAAGTGCCAAAAACAGCACTGCGAATGTGTTGCAGTAAGCATAAAAGAATATTGGACCTTCGGGGGTACAGCAGAGAGAATATCTGTTTTCATAGACGCTTCCTGGTCGCAATAGAAACGTTCCAACGCCATTAATTTGTTAAAGCCCTCACCTTATGTCTGGAAACTCTTTCACCAGGACTGCAACCTCCATCTGGATGGAGGGAGTGTCCTCCAGGAGAATGATGTCAGCAAGGTGGCTGATGATGCTGTCCAACCAGGATGAGCTTGATTCCTGAAGCAGAGAGAAGATAAAGAGGGTGGTAACAGTTTAATTATCACAGTACAAGTGGTACTCATCACCTAATTCCCAGTGAGCACCAACTGAGATTTCTAGTCAAAATCTGGATGACATTTGGTCCGAATGTTGGGTGTGTTCAGACAGAAAGCAGAGAAAGTTTTTCACACAAGCAGATTTCATATAAAGTTAAAGTGGCAACTGCGCTTGGAAAAAATTACAGCAGTCCAAATAGCGAATTGGAGCCATAGACTGTATATTAACTATGCTGAGATCCTATTTAACATATGATCTGTGGGTGAAGTGAATTGTTTCTCCCTGCCCCCTCCTCCTCAGGCTGGCTGCAGGAGCTCTGCAGGAGCTCTGCAGGAGCACAGGACATGCACAACATCATAAATTGACAATAACAAGTGACGACTCCTCGACTGTAAGTTGATCAATTGTTTATAACTGTCAAGCCCTTTATCATGAAAACAAAACTCCACTGATCTGAACGCTACAATGGCATCTAAAAGAAAATAAAAAAGTGTTTCGGCTTTAAAAGGAGGCATGAGTAGCAGTGAACAGTCCAACTTTCAGAGGAAACACAGATTATTTAGTTATTAGTTAGGTCAAGCATTTAGGTCATTTACTGTAAAGTGAAGTGAATAACAAAACTCCACCTCTGTTTTTCTGGGTTTTGTTTTTCAAACGCTCAGGAAAAAGAAAAGAAAAAAAAAAGAAAACTGAATTCTTTGGCTTGGCATTCACTAAAAATAACGGCATCTTTTTTAGACAGCCATTAAACCTACCCCACCCCCACCTCCCCAAGTTCCCAGTTTCCACAGACACTCCATCCCGCTCCGCGGCGAAAAAGGCCATCAAGGCCATCCCAGAACCACATCAAAGCCGGGCCAGCTGACAGGAACAGGAAGTTCCTTCTGAACACAGCGGCTTCCTGTTGTCAGCCGAGGTGACGGACACTTGTTTGAACTCGCGCACAGAAAGGGGGCAAATGCCACGCCGTCAGGCCTAGTTGTTTTACACCCTCTTCCCCCCTCTGGCAAGTGCTAACGTAAGCCCGGTTCATCCATCTCCATCTCACTGACGGCAGCCATTTTTCAGAGCTCACTGTATCAACACTGTCTGAGTTATTCCTGACCTAGGAAGTTCGAGGGTCAGGCTCCATTTACAGCCTCCAGACTCTGCATCCCCTGCGCCAACTCCGCTCAGTGTTTTTAAGAATCAGCACTTTGGAATTATTTATAATACTTAGGGTCTCCTGAAAAGCAAGTATTAGCTCTGTTTGTAATGCTTTGGATTTCATTCAGAACAGTTCTTTGTCAGACTAAAGAGTATATGTCCATTAGGTTAAATCAGACTAAATGTATCCTATTTAAATGGACAGTCCACCCCAAAATCAAAAATATTGTAATAATATAGTTCCTCTTACCTGTAGTGTTATTTATGCAGCTAGACTTTTTTGATGGGAGATGCAGAGTTTTGGAGATATTGGCCATAAAAATCATGACCCAGTTTCTCAAAATAATCCACAGAACTTGCTGTGAGCAATTTCATGTAGGAACTACTTTCTTTCTACCAAACTACACCTACCAACCATATAACCACACAGAAGAAAACATGCATCTACTCATGGACAAGAGGCTCATGCTTGTGACAACATTACTTGCTAACATGCTCGGTAATGTTTACACCACTCTAGCTAGCGCTGTGAAACGGTTGACAGGTGGAGTTTGGTAGAAAGAATATAGTTCCTATATGTTACTGCTCACAGCAAGATCTGTGGATTATTTTGAGTAACCAGGTCATGATTTCTGGAAAGAGTCAATGCTGTTGAGTTTTTCAACTGTTTTTTTTTTTTTTCTCTACTTTTCGGTGCTTTGTGCCATGCAGTTCCATTATACTGGAGAGAAGGCAGACATTTCTACGGCTGATATCTCCAAAACTCAGCAACTTACACCAACACAATCTAGATGGATAAATTACACAACATGTAAGAGGATCTTTTTTCAAATTTATTTATTTTGGGGTGAATCGTTCTTTTAATGACAAATGGTGATGCAAGTTAAGACTTACCAAATCCTTAAAGAGTCCTTTCAGCTGTTTGGCTTCATCTTGCAGGCGGAAAGCCATCCTCTTCCTCATTTTGGAGGATGTGCAGATCACCCGTCCTCGCATGATGGCTCGGACATACTCTACCAGGACCCGCCGGTGCACTTCGCCCACCAGTGTCTGTCGGTCATTCATGACATTAATCACTTACTGATTTCATATAACCTATAAGCAAATACTCTGGAACACCGAAACATGTTAAACACCACCACCACCAAGCAAGTGTTACCTGATACGGTGGACAGTCCATCCTTCTGAACTTCTTGAAGTGTTGTTTGATGCTGGCTTCAATGGCCTCAAAGGCCTCTGTGTTGTTCAGCCATTTTCTCTTGATCAGCTTGTCAAAGAAAGGCTGGAACAACAACAGACAAAGCTCTGATTAACACAGTATACAAACAAGAACTGAACTGAACTTGAAGATTTGAACTGAACATTTTTGATACATCTATTCCACCAGATTTCAGAGATGAATAGTAGTACTTAGTAGATAGTAGTATTTTTACAGCACTACATTTATCTAATAGATGTAGTTACTATGCAGGATTTTACATGCAAAACATATGATCATCTTAAAAAACATGATGAAATAAACAACATGTCAAGTAGTTAGAGTAGTTACAACAATAAAATTATGCTTAAATGTCAATGCTTCAGTAATATTGTAAGAATAAAGTCCTGACAGGTCATTAGACTTCATAAGGAGTACCTTTAAAATCATGTAAAGCAACAATAAATGTGTGTTCTGAGTTTATCACACACAGAAACATGTGCTATTAACCTCCCAGCCAAATCTGAATAGTTAAAAAAGTAAGTAAATAAAATTAGGCCTGAAAATCATGAAGAAAATAGCAGTTTTTTCTTCTCTGAAAGGCTAGGGATGTGTCCACCCCACTGTCTCAATGTCAAACATCACTGTGACCTGAAAGAGACCTAAAACATGGACTAGGCTATGGGCTGGTATTGTCTTTCGGTATGCTTTGGGCTCTGCTCGGCACCTCGCCTCTTCAGTATTGCTGACGGTCTGGGTTTTTCCAACTTGTTTTCAACAGATTCTACTGCGTCAAAGTCGTGAGCAGTGTTTTCCACAATGAGACCTTCTGTGGAAATCGAATTGATTGTCTTTGACAATTTTGAAAACCAGGAGGAAATATTTTTGAGTGATGCCTGGCAGTACACAGTCATACAGCCAAAATTCACTGAATCACGTATCCTGAGTCACATTTAGGGGAAACAACAATTTAAAGTGGAATTATTATGGGATTCCCACATGACTTACTCACCCTGATGTGATCAAACAGCCTGTCAGTCAGCACCTTCACCGACTGGTTGATGATCCTGTCCAGAGAGGAGTTGGCTCTCTGTGCTGATTCCTCACTGCCTTGTGGGTCACACTGCCTGCAGCGCTCCACTAAGGATCTGCAGGAAACACGGGACATATGAAGCTGAACATTGACCCGTTGTTTCAAAAAATGTAAAAATGTTCAGTTGGATAATGAATCATTTATCTACCTGAGAGGAGGGCAGCAATTAACCAGAGCTATGGTCCTGGAAACATATCCGTCCCCTCGGTCTCCAAATTCTGCCTGAGTCTCATGAAACATTTCCACCTTTCTCTGGAAACTGGACACACAAAGGGTTCATGAAAACCTACTGAATGCTATTACAATCTATGAACAATCCTGTTCTGTACTATAAAAAACCTTGAGGCTAGCCCGAAAAATCTGCTCTGTATCCAAGATATCCTATTTGCACCTGAGTGAGAATGGTCATACAGTTTTAAACGCGGCCCTCTAGTATAGCTATAATAAGTGACAAAATCTCTGAAGAGAGGAGGTTGAGGTTGACAATTTTCAGTTTTTAGCAATTGTTATCTTTACTTTAGGCTTTTGGTTGCAGTTTGATTGGGAATGGGCAACAACACTACTTGGCTAGGTTTAAGAAAAGAACATGGTTTGCCATGCAATTGTAAAGTGCCACATTAGCTATTTACAGCCTGTGTGCAAATTGCATTGTTGGGCTATTGACACCTGGATGCTTGTTTCTGCCATGCTAGGCTATATAGACCTGTGTGTTGATAGCCACATTGTCTATGCCATCCCAGGTGTACATAGCTATTTGGCTAGTGACACTCAGATGCTAAGAAATTCTGCCTATAAATATTAACACATGCAACAAAGGCGTGAATTAAAAAAACAAGTTACAAATTGGGTTAAAACTCTGATTTCATTCCTAGATAGCATATACTCACCTGTAGAGAAATTCAGCCAGTCCAATTAGACTACAACGAGCCACTCTTGCCCCTAGAAACTGGTTCACAGATGTAGATCTGTCCAGGTCCACCTTCAGTCTCTGGAATTGTCAAAGACATGAGTGATAAAACAGCCATAACCTAGACTAAAAATAAATGTACTAAAATCATTAGAAATTTCCAAGAGATTTTTCTCATGTCACAATGTACCTGGATGACTGCACGTGCCAGGTGCGACTGATACTCTTCTATGTGCAGAGTCTGGGCCCATCGCCTCTCCTCTTCATCCAGAACCTGAATCAGCTCTGTTGTCACCTTCTCCTGAAAACAACAGCATCAAGAGTGGGGACCAAGTCAGTGGTTTGCAAGTCACAAATAAGTCTTTGTACTCAAGTACCAAGTCAAGACTAAAAAAATCCTATTTTGAGTCCTAAACAATGTAACACCATGTTTCATCTTCATTTATGTACAAAGTTACTTAGCTGTTCAGCTAATGTTAGCTCAGCATTAGCACACTAACTATATTAGCTTTGACTGATCCTTTTTTGTGCAACTTTTAATGTTGAACAAAGTTGTTGTGTTTCCATCTGTAATTTTTGACCCGAATGTTTTGCACACTGCATGTTTTTTGTTGTCCACTACATAGTTTTTGTATGTGGACAAAATAATCTTTTTCATAATCATCTGATTTTGTGATAAAGGAAAATTAATTGATTCATTGCACACTTTTTAAACAACAGTCTTTTTAATCTTTGGGCTTCGTTGGAGGTATCAAGTACTTTTAAGTCACAAAACTCAAATGTTAAAGTCCAAACTGAGTTGCAAGTCCTGATTTTGTCAAGTTGAGTCTAAAGTCCTAAAATTTATGACTCAGGTCTTACTTGTGTCCAAGTCATCTGACTTGAGTTCAGTTTTATGTTAGTGTGTGTCTGCTATCCAGATTTAACAGCTGTGTAAAAAATAAGATTGCTTACCCTGACAATATTGATACAGTCTTGTTCCAGTCTGTCCACTGTGTCTTGGGGCAGAATTGGTTCCAGTGGAGCGTAGCTAATTGGTGTGGTTGTGCCAATGGTTCCAAGGACATCCCTAGTAGAAAAGTAAAAGTCATTACTGAAGAGGTTCAGTTTTCAGGTTCAACACAAGTTTGAAACATTATTATTGCCTGGGAGCATATAAGTTCACCGTCTAGTAAGGGACCCTACCTGTTGTAGATGTTGTAGAACCAGTCCAGTAGTGAGTAGACATCTGTGACCTGCAGTGGGCCGCTGGTAATGGTTCGCAGACGTTTGGCAACAGCTCGGTGGTAACTTTCCACGTACACCTGGAAGGCAGCAAACTCTTCTGGGTAAATGGATACAGCATTCCTCCTTGCTGCATCCAGGTCATCCACCATCCGGCTCCTCAAGTGCTCAAGGTATGATGCCAGCTGGCCTGCCTGGGTGTCCATCTGGTGTGGCAGGCTCCAGTCTGCAGCCTCTGCCACTGCCTGCCTCCACTTTGACTTCAGTCGTCTGGGACGCTGGCTTTGATGGATCTGGGGGCCCTCTCGCTCTGGCTTGGTCTCCTCTCTCAGGGCCCAAGCAGCATCAGCATGTTCCTCCTGTTGGATCACCAGTACCACCAGCCCAAGGTTGGGACCAGCGCTGGGCTGACGGAGGGACTCCCGCACTACATCCCACATCTCCCTCTGCAGGGCCTCGTACAGGAGCTCCACGTCCTTAGCCTTCCGCCGGCTTGAGTCCAATGTTGCATTGGAGCTGAGGTCATTCAAGGATGAGGACATCCTGTCGGGAGGAGTACTGGGACAAATGGTAGGAGTAAGGGTGGGAGAAGTTGTAGTCGGCAAGAGAGACAGCAGCTCACACTCTCGCTCTAGCTCCTGAATATGTGTATCAGCCAGGAGGAGGTCCCTGTGGTTGACCAACTGGAGGATCTCCAGAACTGTGGGAAACAAAGAGAGAAAAAGGCAGCCATGTTTAGTTGCAACAGTCAAGAATCAGAGGGCTGACCGAAAGAGTGTATCTGTTTTTGTGTTAATTAAGTAGTAGTGCCTGATCCTGACTGATATACTTGTGGAGGCAGGAGCAAGTCATTGTTTTACAATTCACAAGTGTCAAGTCTTTGCACTCAAGTTCCAAGGCCTAAACTTTGAGTTTCAAGTTCTAAACAAGTCACAAAGCGCTCTTTGCCTTACTGTAATCCATTTTTTCTTGATCAGCTCAGTTTTTGAATACATGGAAATTAACTTTGTTATGAATTTTTGCAGCTGGAGCTCAGTAACATAATATAAAGTCTTCATGCCATGGTTCTGTCCTGCATCTTGCTTGGGTGCTGTTGGACTGCTTCACAGAAAATTGGATCTGGGGAAGTATCGACTTACTGAGAATGGTTAGCGTTAACGTTTGTTGTTTCAGGAAATGAAAGGAAATGAATTGATTCATAGACACTCTTTAATCTTTGGGCTTGAGGAAAGGTGTCACATCTTTTCTAGTAAAAAAAAAGCTCAAGTCCAAGTGCAGTCACAAGTCATTGGCGTTAAAGTCCAACATGAGTTGCAAGTCTCTTGATTTTGTCAAGTCAAGTCTTTCAAGTCAAGATGTTACACGACTCAAATCCACACCTCTGCAAAATGTGTTATTTGTTGTTAATTCTGCACACTCTTCTATTCCTAGCGAGGTTCCCTGTGGAGTCTGTGAACAGTAGCTTTGGTTGAACTTCTATCTGGAGGAACCTGAGGCTGGAGGAAGTGCGGTCATTTCCTGATTTCACAGTCTGGTGGTGATTGAACCCAGTGACTCAGGGATCTGGGGACCTCTGAGGCCCTTCAGAGAGTTGTCTAGGATTGGGAGGAAGCAGTGCTGAAGCTCGACCAGGAAGAGCTAAGGCAAGCAAAAGACCTTGCCTAAAAATCTAGCAAAGACCTTGCAAAAGACAGATTCTTCTAGGTCTAGGAACTGTTTTTAACACCTGGTGTTTCATTGATCGTTACCTGAGAGGGGCTCTCTGGTTTTGACCACCAGCTCCTCCTCCACAGTTTCCTCCTCAGCCTCTTGGGACGCCTTGTCTGACATGGATTCCCTCTTCAGCTTGCCCAGACTGACCATCCTGAGGAAGGACGGCCGCCTGGACGCCTCCGCCTCGCTGTCTGTGCTCAAGTTTCCGCAGGGCAGGCTCTCTCTGCGCTCCTCCTTACGTCGACCTGTGAAGCTGCAGTGTATCCACAGTCAGCAACAAAGAACATGAATGGCTGCAAAGCACTTTGAATAAGATCCACTATCAGACTGCATGATTGATGAACAATAATGGCAGTTATTAGACTTGTATTGTACTGTACAGTAGCAGCTATGCTTGGAATGCCACATATTCACACATTTGTTCAACAGTGCTGCTGTAAGCATGACTGTCCCAGTTAAAAATAGTCCCATTCAGTGAGCACAGCAAGTACACAACATGTCACTGAGAAACAAAAGAGGTTTCCGTAGATCAACAAGTTGCTATAGCATATTACATAACTTACATAACCTCAGGAAATAAGCACACTATATGCTATTCAATTACGAACTAGCTACGCAAGAGCATCTCCTCTGGGACTCACGCTAATTCGTCACAATATTAGATATCAGCTGTTCAGAAAGACCGTGACTCTCTATGATAGTTACATCACTGTATTGTTTGGTATTTCTGCTGGGGTCCATTTTATTTAAAGTGATGTCTGTTGATGGCCTTTATTTTTTTAGATATTCTCCTGCAGTTGGTTCCTGATATTGTGCTTTTGTAAGTAGGGATTTTTTTTTATTTTTTTTTTTACCTTTATTACAAACTTTTTCCATCATTTTATTTTATTGTGCATGGATGGACTGCAGTAGAGCTCTTAAGAAAGGTTTTCTACAGCACCATGGTTCTATAGAAATGTAAAAAAAAAAAAATATTGCATTTTTTTACCTTTTTACCATTTTAACCTTACAAAACCATGTTATTCTTTGAATTTATACAGTAAACTTTATTAATTAAAGTTAATTAAATTTAAAAGTTCTAGCAGTTATTTTTCAAGACACTTCAGAATGGGCAAACTTTAAGTTTTTTACTTGAAATTATCAGTTGAATGAATGTACTGTACAGAGTTTAATCAACTCATTTAATTACATTTCTAAAAAAACATGATCAGCATTTTAGCAGACTTCCCAGCATGCACTGTTTTAGAGTTAAAACTCTCTTATAGTTTGAAGAAAACATGATGAAATCTTTTTGTGTGTCTCTAATAACCTGTCTGAAACAAACAACTGATTTTTCACGCTGGGAAAATGTAAAAGAAAATCAAATTTGTTTATAATGTTCTTCAGTGTGACTGAACATTTGATGGTTCAAGCTTACTGGACATGTTTTCTCAAATGCAACTGATTTATTATTAAGTCCTTCAACTTAAGTCAAGTTCAGTCACCTTAAAATTTTGAGGCAGCTCAGTTGCTAATTTTTTTCAAGTTAAAAAAAATAGTTTTGTGTGGGATAGAGATTCTGGACGACGGGAGTTGATTGTTGAGTTGGACACTTTGGATTAAGTTGATTCTTGAGTCTCATTGTTTTGTTGAGTGGTTTTTGATGACCTGGAAATGAGACTAAACGATCTTCCTCCAGAATCTCTACCCACCTTTAAAACATGTTGGAAGTCTGAATTTTTCACAAATCAATGATACATGACTGCTAAAATCTTATAAGATCTAAACTCTTCTTCCTCACCGGAGCAGGGTCATAATTCCTTCGGAGCTCCTGCATAGTCCTTTCATTTTCTCCCGTTTCTCCCTCTCTGGTGGGAGAGTGTTTGAGTCTCCGGGGCTGTAGTGGGGAGAGTTGTTCCCCCATACATTGCGCCCTGATATGCGGAGCCCCTTCCCCAGTTTTCCAAGGGTTTTGAGGGGCGACACTCCACAGATGCGCTCCAGTGTCCCCCTGAGCGGCTTCCCTTTTTGATTCCCTGCCCCGTGTCTCTCCGCGTTCACCTCATTTTCCTCCTCTTCGCCATCACGGGAGGACCTGAGCTGGAGGTTGCCCCTGACCTCCCCCATGATGAGGCCCATTTCGCCTCCATTCCTCTCATCCTCATCCAGGTCCACGTCATCAAAGGGGTTCAGGCTCTTGTTGAGATCTTTCAGGTCATTCAGCTCCTTCAGGTCATTGAGATGGTTCAAGTCCCTGAGGTCCAGGTCCAGCCGGGGCAGGATCAGTTCACCGTTCACTCGGGGGAACTCGTGGCAGCTCTTGGACCTTCCAGGGAGTTTCTTCAGAATAGGCATGGTTGCACTTTAAATTTTAACAAACTGAAACACAATAACAATGTCAGCTTTAGTCAAAATGTTCAACCAAGATCAAATATATGAGCAGCTGATTGACAAATCAGTGTCAAAATGAATGGCTTTTTTTTTTTTTGACATTTATATTTATACTATCTGGCTCTGAACCCAAAAATGTCCACAGTGGAATTTTTTTAATTTCCTATACAGCTGAGATAAGCACAAATCCATTCACATGTCTCAGATCTTTCAAAGTATGAAGCTATTAAAGAGTTCCTTCCTCTCGCCTTCCTTTGTTTAGTCATTGGTCACAAGGGATCATAGGAATCTGTATTTCCACCTGTGTTTTGTGAAAAATGATAAAATGAGTAACCTTATGTGACTAAGAACTAAATATAGTTCAGAAATGGCTGCATCCCAAAACCTATTAAGATTTATATCAAATGCTTTGTACCACTGGATTCAAAACAGCTTCAATTTCAATAATATGTGCTTTAATTTAGAAAAAAATGGTTATTTGGCATGTCAAATGATTATTAATACTGTTACTTTACTTTGTCCAGCAATTAAAGTATGATAAATATGTGAAATAAAAAAACTGTCATGTGTAGCCATATCTTTACAATTTACACAGCAATTTTTGTTTTTCCAGCTTCAACAGAAATACATTTGTGGGGCTTTTCTGTAACATACTAAATATAGTTATTAGTTATTAATGAGTTAATGGTCATTTAAATTGTGTGGAAAACAAACCATATGAATCAGGTATGGCAATGTGGCACAGTGTGTGACTGAAATAAACTTGCGAAATGTGGAAAACCGTTCTCGTGGTCCATCAGCCATCAGACAGTTTATATAACAGGACTCAACAACATCCTTTCACATGCTGGTTACGCAATGCACTTTGCTAAGCAAATAGGAAATATGTCTTCAAAATATTGCTGCGTTTACACGTGCTGAACTATGACCTTATATAAATATTTTACAGTTTAGAAACAAATGGTTGTGTAAACTGGGTTGAGAAAGGTTGATCAGCAGCTTTTTGACAAAATCAACATGATGATGATGATGAGAAATCTATAATTCAAAATATTAAGTGTGAATGCATTGTTTCTGTGATTTATACATATATATATATATATATATATGTATATATATATATATATATATATATATATATATATATATATATATATATATATATATATATATATATATATGCTTGATGACATCTCTGGTTACTGATTTTGCAAACTCCAGTTTGTGATTTATTATATATATTATAGATTTGTTCTTACTGAGCCCAACTTTAAGAGTGAAATTTTTAAGATTTTCGTAGAATTCTAAAAAAAAAAAACTTATTTTGTATATTTTGTGTTTTTCAATTTTGTCCTAAAACGACAGTCACGTGACCGTGTATACATTAAAATGTTTTGTTTGTTTGTTTGCTGTAAGCTTTAACAAAATCCACACTGAAAAAATAGAATTGTTGGACCAACTGAAAAAAAAATACTTAAATTGGTAACAAAAAAATTAGTTTTTTTTTTTGTTTGTTTGTTTCAAATCAAGTTAACAAGTTTGATTACTACAGTTGTTTTAGGTCTGATGTACTTAATAATCTGATTGCTTTCAAATCAACAGTTTACATTAATGCAGCCTAAATTTAAGGCAGATCAACTTAAAAGTTTCCAACTCAGTTATTTGCTTTACCCAGAAGTAAAATTCTGATCCCTAACAACCTAATAATATGGTTTCAGTAAAAGTATTTTTTATAGTAACCTTAAAGTGTTATTTCAGTTTGATAAATATAATTGCTAATGTTAGCATGACTTTATGATAGCTGGTTTTGTTCAGTGAGTTTAGGAAAACTTTAACCTTTCAATTAATTTCATATCAAACAAAATACATTATTTGACAACAAGATAAAATTTTGTCTTGCACTGCAGAGGGAAAAGTCTGGAACAGTTGTGGGTGTCATGACATCAGATGAACAATATAGAATAAACCTCACTCATGTGTTTTTACTGAAATAAAAATAGCAGGTTAAGGGAACGGGATGAAATTTCAAGTTGTTATAATCCACAAAAATAGACTGCCATCACTAAAGCAGAAAGCTGAATGGGACTCATTCAAAACATTATATTACTTCACCTACAACTGAAATACACTTTTTACACTGCATGTTCATTGTTATGTGTAAAAATGCTAAATTCAGCCAAAGCTGACGTCTTAGTTAGCCAGTGGTCTTTTTTTTACTATGAAATTCCCTCTTTGCGTTTATACAGCTCAGCAAGTAAAAAGACTGCACTAAAAAAAGTCTGGATGACAACCAGCTCAGACTGCTGAATTCTCACATCAGCTCCAAATGAAACCTAAACTGCATTTTGCATTAATACTGGGAGAGGGATCTCTTCACTGTGAGTATGAACAGGAAGGATGATTACACCTAAGTACATATGAGCATCTGAGTATTGTTTTAAGATGGAGTTGAAAAATGTGAATTTATCCTTTAACATATATGTATTGTTACTCATTTCCAGATGCAGAATTATTGCATTTTTTAAAAAGTGTTTAAAACACTTACATCTGTATATTACCCAAAGATAACTTCTAATATAGTTTGACTTTTAAATGTTTTTTTTCATTTTCTCAAATTTATTTTTGAACTAATCTGATATAATCTAATTCAAGATGTAAACTAAGGGTATGGGAGGATGATTGTGCTCTGAAAGTACAAGTTTATTCAACGTTAATTCAGAGAGTTTAGCACATCTGGGGCATCTTGAAAGTAAAAAAGAATATATGACCGGCATCATTTGTACTGGCCGTGTTCCTCATATTAATTCTGTTTTCTTTGTTCACAGCAGGGTTGTGTGTTTTCTCTCTGCAGCACTGTAGTTACATACATGTGTACACACCTGGAAGCTTGCCTGTATAACCACAATCCTCAGCTGCTGGCCACTGAGCAGCTTATTTATTCCTAAAAGTTGAGATACAACTACCCAAAGTAGAACAAAGCACAAACATGTTTTTTTCATAATGTATATCTACTTTTTGGTAATTATATAAAAAACATTTTATTGCAAAATTAGTCTGTTTGATTGATGTTTGGATCCTCACCAAAACTGGGAACAGTGAATCTCCAAAAGGGACAGCGTGTGCCTTAATATATGTATCTTTGAAAAGAATGATTAGAATGTCAGCTAATTGGGACTGAATGTCCACAGACAGTTTTTGCATATAATCACATCCCTTTGCCGCACTCAAGTTTGTTTGTAGTGTGAAACAGAAGCATTAGCAGTGCTGAATTATGTTTTGAAAATGATCAAACATCACATTTCATTTATGAAATGTAACCCAAGGATCTCTTAGATAATGCAGTGCTTTACATTGGTTTCAGCCAGACTTTTCTCAGTTTTCACACAGGTCGCCTTTGTGGCTTGCATGTGCAAGTTTTAATGTTTCTTTCTTCAACATTTGAACATGGTCTTCAAACATTGTGTGCAGTGCTGAAACTACTTGATACCTCCTCTTTTTACGGTTGATCAGAGGAGGAGGAAGACAGGAAAACATCCACATATGGCTGGAAAGGTATTATTCAACAAACAATAGGTGATATGAAGAGATCAGTTAAGATTAAGGCGTCTTTATACAACAGGTCAGATAATTCAGTCCTCGTTAAATTCAAATAATCTTGTGAACTGAAGTTAAACCAGGACTTGTCATGATCTAGTGAATTTTCTAATAAGCATTATTTCCTCATTTACAAGATCAGTGAACAACACAGACTGGCTCACACTCTATGAATGACAATAATTGCAGGTTCAAAGTTAGCACCAGCACCAGACAAATGCTAACAAAATATAAATGAAATATGTATAAAATAAGTGGTTGCCAGATTTGCTTCATCCACCAGCAAAAAAAAACAATGGCAATACTATTTATTGGCTGGTAAAATTTTAAAATTCATCAACTGATTAATCGATTATTAAACTATTTTGATAAATGATGATCCATTAATCAGTTTTAGTCCTTTTTTAAGAAAAAACAAAGTCAAAATTCTCTGATTACAGTTTTTCAAATGTGAATATTTTCTGGTTTCTTTAGTCCTCTCTGACTGAATATTTTTGGGTTGTGAGTAAAACATTTGAGGACTTGAGGAGAAATACTAATTGACATTTTTCACCATTTTCTTACGTTTTATGGCACAAACAACTGATCGATTAATCGAGAGAATAATCATCAGATTAATTGATGATGAAAATAATAATTAGTTGCAGCCCTGTTTGACACAAGAATTCATTTTGAATCCTGGTGTCAAACCTACTTTAAGAATACAACAAATGGCTAGTCACCAATTAATGTGTTGATAAAATACACAGCTTTCTACAGAGACACAAAATTTGAATATTGATATTAATCATCAGGGTAAAAGCATGAATGAATGAATGAATGAATGAAGTAGTTCTCTCAATGGACCCAAATGAAAATTAAAGCATCAGACAGACTGCAGAGAGTGGGACTCACCTGATGAGATTGCCTTGCAGTGTTTCAATACAATGTCATCCTGGAGTGTGCTGGCTGTGCAGGTTGCCAGGCTGTGGAGTGTGTGCAAGTGTGTGTGTGACTGATGAGTGTGAGAGTGTGTCCGAAAGTACTCGGTGACTCAAGAGAGCAATGTGGCTGCTTGTGGTTTCCTGACGGCCTCTATTGTGGTGGAAGGTGATATGTTTTCCTGAGGAAAGGCCCGTCCCGTCCTTTCTCCCCCCTCCTACGCCAGAGACCCCTCCAACCCCCCAACACACACACACACACACCCGCACCCTGGGGACCCTTCTAATTACACTAATTGCATTAACTGTACAGTGAAGGAGGACAGAGTAGGACAGAGAATTCCCCTGCAGTATTTTATGTTTTTTATCAGCACTACACTCTCTGTGTGTGCATGCATGTGTATGCATGGTGCCCTGACTGTCTGTTGGAGGCAGAAAATGAAGCATGAGGATGATTCAGTGTCCGTGGCCTTGAGTCCAAATTCCATTCAGACACCATCAGCGTTGTGTTTTTCCTCTGCGGAAGATTTTAAGTGGTTTGACCTGAGCTAAAATGACCATCAACACACCGCTGCTGCTGCTATATTGTCTTTACAGCACAGCTTCAAGGTCACTGTAGTCATGGCACAGCTCGACTGTCGCACAAAGAACAGGGCAGTGAGACAAAACAGCTGAGGGGTATGAGTGGAGTGTGTGTGTGTGTGTGTGTGTGTGTGTGTATGCACAAATGGCTCAGTGTTGCACTGGCAATTTTAGACAATAACCAAGCAAAGCTGCGTGTCAACAAGGTAAGAAACTGCATGATTTAACATCTCCCAAACATTCCTGTACTCACTGTGGCTCCCTCCTGCCACCTAGTGTACAGTCTGCTGTAGGACAAGAGGCATTTCACATTTCACATTTTCTGGAAGTTGGGACAACACAGGAGGAAATAGCATTGGCCAGTTCAATTGATTATAACATAGAGCGGGGGTCCTCAATGTTTTTCCTTAGCTGATATAGAGACGAAGCAAGGACCCCCTGCTAACTTTCGTTTGTGTTTACCTGTAGATCCTATATCAGCAGCATGGCTAATGTTAGCTGCGAAAGCTTCACCCTCTGCTCTTTTGCTACTGATGTCTGAGGTGGAGGGTCTGTCAGAGTCTCCTAACTTATAATGTTACAAAATCCACTGTGGGTCACAGAATACCCGTAATTTTTTTTTATAATAATAAATATGTATTAATAATATATAGCTAACTAGTTCACTGTTATGGATAGGTGACACAGTGATTTAGCAGGTTAGCTAGCTCACATGATTGCACAAGGATTCATGGGTTGCCTTTTATCAGTGTTGTGTAAATTGAATATCAATTACAGTTTTGTTTTGTTTTTTCAAATAAATAGCTAACAATAATATGCAATTATTTGCAGGGAAAAAGACCCCCCTAGGGGTCACAAACCCTATGTTGAAGAGCCATGATTGATACTATGAAGACATTTATCACTATGAAGATTGTATTATCCTCAAACCAAAACACGAAAAAAATTACTCAGAGGGGATTCATTTAGACAAATTCCTCTCAAATTGAGGGCGCAAGGTGTAATGTGTATCTATTGTGGGGGTCCTTGACCTCAAAACTTTGGGCAAAGCCTAAGTCACACTTTCTTTACTAACTTAAGAATTGACTGACTCATAAATCAAAGTGTAGGACCATTTTAAAGACCATTTCTTAGAGGTTTTATACATGCCAGCCCATGTGAGAAGTGTAACCAACAACTGTCTTTCTGAGGTGGTGAGAGTGAACAAACTGAACAAATGCTGAAAGTGGACACTATATATGGGGGATGATGCATCATTGGTGTCACTGTACACCTTAACATACCAAAAGGAGATATGCTAGTGACCCTTGCTCCACTCTGTTTTAAGAAACAATACAATATTACAGAAGCAATGAGAGGCAAGCAAGAGAATGATTTTGGTAATATATTTTCAAAGTCTACAATTTTTTTTCCCTGTGTTTATGACTTATAAACAAGTAAAACAAGTTTTGGCAGGTGAAAAAAAAATGTTATAATACGTATTTTTGCCACAAGAGGATCAAGTGCACCACTGCCCCACCTTCTAAGTAGGACAAAAGCATGCACGTTTTCTTCCAGGTGACGTAACTTCTCCATGCACTCTAAACACACATCACATATATTGTGTGTTAGTAAGTTATGTAACGATATGGTCATGTCTTTGTTTTTAGGGGTGATTCCTCACCAAAGGAAAAAATCTTGACCAAAATAAAAAATCACCTGGCAAAACCTTTTTTTCCACCTGTTCTTAAAGATCCACCCTAAGATTTACTGGGATTTATTAGAATATGGCAGATATTGAATATAATAGTTACAAGAATGTTTTCATTATTGTGTAATCACCTGAAAATAATAATTGATATGTTTTTGTCACCTTATATCTACGGAGTGCATGGGTCCTCTTCCATGGAGACCATCATGCAGAAGATGCAGCTTTTTGTATTTTGTGCAACTAAATGCTTTAAAGGGGAGGGTGAAACTAGGAGTTTGCAATCTGCAAGCTCACCACTAGATGCCACTAAATCCTACACACCAGTCCTTTAAGTCACAAATACAGAAAAGAAAACAATTTAGATCAGACTTAGAAAATAGATTGCCAGATTTGTTTTCTCACTTGCCTCTCATGGCTTCTATACAATACTGATAAAATTAATCCTCACCTGGAAAATATTACACACTAAGGCATAATATAGTCCATACACCCACAATGAAAGAAATAATTTTATTAGCAATCAAAATTGAAAATGTAGTAACAGTACATCTCAATAACAGTGGAAATGAAAGACAGTGAAATATTACAAAGCAACAGTGTGTAAGCAATGCAACAGGATTATTTCCAGTGTTACATCATACTGATACATTGGATCTATCTCCATGTCCTGGAATCATGACAATAAATAACATTTGTGACCAATCATCATTTAACTGATGTTAATTACATGCATCTAATCTTGTAGTGTTATCTAAAAAGTGGTGCAGCTAAAATGCTCCTGTGTTCAGTGGAAGATGGAACATACTGTAACTGTGTCACAGTACAGTTCAGTGTTAAACTCAGACAGCGATATTTTCACCCCTGGATGATCAGTCTGTGATGTCGAATGTGTACCAGAATGTTATTTTCAAATTAAGAGCTGCATATCTTACTATCCTTCACCCATTTTCATCAGATTCTTCATCTGTTAGTGCCAGAAACTGTTGTATCCAACAACTGTATTTGTTTGTGATGAGTAATAATAACTGTAAGAGCAAGGTGGTGACACACTTTTCCAATTGATTAAAGGTGAGAGTCACATGTTTTGTTGCTGCAAGTTCAAGGTCTTCTGGGGAAGTGTTTTTCTTCTTGATTGATTACTATTTGACTATTTGTGCTAAATGGTATCTCAAAAGTGAAGCACTTGCTCTTAGATAAGTTTTTGACTTGAACATTTATTTCTCTTTCATGTCTTGGACAGTTATCCATCCATGATATATGTCACAAATAACAGTTTTTGAAAAGCAGTTAAAGGAATAGTTCCAATTTTGGGAAGTATGCTTATTTCCTGTCTTGCAGAGAGTTTGATGAGAAGATTGATACCACACTCAACTCATATCTGTCCATTAAATATAATACTACCACCAACAGATGTTAGCTTAGCTTAGCATAAACAAAAACAGCTAGCCTGAGTCTGTCCAGAGGTAATAAAATCTGCTTGCCAGTGCCTCTAAAGCTCAGTAACGTCTTGCTAATATCATCATGCCTGCCAATATGTCATGTCGCAATCTCCTCTACATCACAAGTCTTTTGGCCAATCACAATGGATATGTACATTGGACACTAATTTTGAAGAGAGCCACAGAAGAAGAAGTCTTGTTTATTGCCAACTATGTAATATGCTGTTTAACTAACTTAACATTAGTTAACAAGTTGCTAAAGTAATTTTAACCTGTCAAATCAACTTGAGGATGTGCTGGTGGTAATCTAAAGCGTGCCAGCTTGTTAGCACGTCAGCTAACGTCAACTTCAGTTGTGTATTAACTTAAAACGTTGGCATCACAGTTCAGAATCATTTTGCTGAGTTAAGGTTAACTCCCACTGCATCCACATTGTTATCCCATTTTAACATCAATCACTGCAGTAAGTTAGCAGAAAAATAAAAACTTAAGCAGGGTTCTGGTATTCTGGTTTAATGAGTGACTGTGATAACTGGTGACTCAGCAAAATAAGTTGTAATACTAGTGATGGTGTTACAGTGTATTTGGTGCCCATCAGATCCTGTGACCTGTAGTGATGGTAAAAGTGCCCAGGTCCTTTACTTAAGTCAAAGCATTAATACCACAATGTAAAAATACTTCATTACAGGTAAAAAATACTAACTACTAAGTAGCGCCCTACTTAGTACTTTTTACTTCAATTTTACTTTAGTACTTTACTTTTTACTTTACATTACTTTTAAAATGAACAAATGAAAAATGTTGTGGTTTAATGGTGGGTTCATTCTTGAGCTTATTCTTGAGTGTAGGTGGATTTTTGACCCTTGAACAGAGCCAGGCTAGCTGTTTTCCAGTGTTTCAAGTCTGTATGCTAAGCTAGGTTAATTGCCCTTTGGCTGTAGCTTCACATGTAGTGTACAGATACAGAGGTGATATTGAGCTACTCATCTAAGTGTAAACAAACAAAATCTGGCAAAATTCTGGATTTTTTTTCTTCCTTGATATGTTTGTGTGTGTGTTGGTTGGGGGGTGGTCAGAGGGTCTGGTTTTGGCCTCGGGTGTGGTGGATGTGGTGGTGTTGGTGTGGGTTGTTAAAATGGTAGGGCTCGTGGCGGTGGTGGCTGTGGCCGATGACCGGGTGCTCGATGCCTTCACTCTGCAGCTCTTCCTGCTTGTGAACTCCCTCCAGCTTCTTCACCAGCTCTCTGATGAAGGCCTGAGGAAGAGGAGCACAGCAAACAGAGCAGGGGTCAGAAATACAACTTTGTGCTTTGTAGATTCTCTACATTTGTCAGTTCAACCACAATCTGTTATTTTACAGTGTTAAAGTATTTTCTATCATCTCACCCTTCTACTGTACATTTCCAATGCGATTCATGAGTCCCAAATCTATCAAATTTAACAAATATGTATGCATTAAAAGATAATTCAGCTAATATTCTGTTTATTTATCATTATCAGTAAATCCAATCAAAAGACCAACAATGAATGTATCCCTCTATCACATGTGGAAGGAAGGTGCGTAAGACATGGAGGTATATTTCAAGAGATGGATTCACTACACCTATACTATACAGAAGATTGTCAACGTATAACACCGCTGATAAAACTGCTTCCAAAAAAAAACTCCGCTTTGTAAGCATTCAACCATTTTGGTCCAAGACCAAGGTTGAGTGGCTAAAACAATATCTACACAGCCCTTATCAGAACATTCAACAAACAGCATTTGGGAGTGAAGTATGTAGTGTCAAGTCACTTTTCACTCTCTATTTATGGAGTGTTTTGAGTGTTTGCATGTCCATAGATGGAAAAAGGCCTTCGAGATGTTCTCACAGGATGAACCCAAAGGCCACTGAGGAGGGAGCTCCCACTCTGTCAACTGTTTTGTGCGGTGGTGTAAAAGTGCTGCGCATGAGTCACTCATTGAAACTGTCAAATAAGTCATGATAAAACTTTTCTGAGCGTGACCTTAAGTTCATCCGTTCCACTGCTTACTTTACATAATGGTGAGTCTGAGTTTCTACAGCCTAATGAAAAGCATAAATCAGCAGTGGTAAAGTTAATTCTAGCCTTGGATGTGACTTTGTCAAAATTTCAAATAAGTAAAGCAGAAGAGGTCGCTCAGCAGAGTGCAGGCCCCAGCCAAGTAAACAATGGTGAAGCACCTACTGCAGTGCCACTACAACTGCCAGATGCAACCAGCAGAGATTTGCAAAGTTCTGCAAACCCCTAGCAGTCGGTTAAGAAGAGTAAGAAGTCAGCTGTCAATGGTCGTGTAAAACGAGTGAGTGATGAGGAAACAAGACTATGTGGGTAATGCAGTGGTGTGTGTCAGTATTTCCAGGTCTGTTGAGATTTATTAGGCTTTATCATTCTAATAATGATTCCTTATTCATTTTTTGTAAGATTAATTTTAGAGACGCACACACACACTGTTTAACATAAATGAAGGTGTTTTGTGATTGTGGAGTGTGTGTGTGTGTTTCAGCCAAACATGCCAGTTGCTATCATGTGCAGACGCCACAGACTTTGTGCTTCAGCCAGGTTTTAGCCGGTCTAAGGCACAAGTGGTTTTGACTTTTGACTTAGCCTGGTATTTATCATAAGACATAACAGAGTTTGGAAGTCAAAGATCAAAATGACCACTTATGACCATTCTAGTAGTTCTGGAATTCTGGCACTTCTACTGTCAAAGACTCACCACATCAGAAAAGAAAGAGAAGCAGCAGATACACTGACCCTCCTTGCTCTTTTGCCTGTATTTGCATCTTGTTGAGGCCGCAGCGAGGCCAGCATTTGACTCCAGAAGGACTCATTGTTTCAGGCTTATTTAATTGGAAGGAAAAGGCAAGACAGCACAGAGGGTCATTGTTGGGGCCTGTGGAGTGACTATGGGACGAGGTGTCAGAAGCTGCAGCTTCAGTTCTGCTGCATGTGACCAGTGTGTATGCTGTAGATTTGCATATGTAATGTGTGGCTCAGTGTGACTAATCCTTGGTTAGAAATGTCATTTCTGAGTTAAAACATACCTTTGTGTCTTTACTGCACTTCTGCAGAAGTTCCTGTGAAAAAAAGGAGGATTTTGTTTTAACAAACCAACCACATAATCATATATTATTTAAAATATACCATAAACACAACACTTTTTCACCTACAATTAGAATCACCTTCATAATTGTAACGTACAACAATTATTAACTGCTTCAAACATGTCTATTTGAGTGATTCCCTGAACTAAATCTGTCCATCTTGGTGCAGAAACTGACTGATGACAAAACTTTTAATGATGCTGTATAATTTAGAAAAACCTCTCCACTAGAATCCCTGTGATATAGTACAAAACATGCTCACACAGGTAACCTTACCTTTAGTTTTTTGACTCGCTCCTCGTCATTAGGCAGGTCAATCAAGTCATCAATGTTTACCTCCTCTGGCATATCAGCTTCCTGCAGTAAAACACACACACAGTCATAAGTCTTCAAATATGTCCCAGTTTTCCCATGTGATTCCATGTCTTACAATGCTTCACTGAGACAGACAGTATATCGCACTAATAGTAACAGAAATTACTGGATTTTTATAGCTGCATCATAACTTAAAGGGACAGTTCACCCCAAAATCTAAAATACATATTTATCCATATTTCTTTCTAAAAATCATGACTCAGTTACACAAGATAATTCACAGACCTTGCTGGGAGCAGTTTCATGTAGGAACTACTTTCTTTTTAGTAGAAAAGAAAGTATTTCCAGTAGATTCTAAAATATTTTCCATGGGTTCTACTGTGGAGAGAAAACTCTCTTCCTATATGAAACTGCTCACAATAAGGGCTGTGGATTGCAATTTCCTGCAACACGTTTCAAAAAAGCAGGGACACGAGCAACAAAACTGTGAAAGTTGTGGAATACCTGTTTGGCACATTCAACAGGTAAACAGGTTAACTGTTAACATGTGACAGTATCATGGCTGGGTATGAAGGGGCGTCCTTGAAAGGCTTTTTCAACACAAAATTGCAGGGGGATTAAGGATTTCACCATTTGTAATCCCTGATATCATTAAATGGTTCAGAGAATCTGGAGAAATATCTGCACATAAGGCAGAAAAACAACACTGAATGTCTGTGACTTGCAATAAACACTGCATTAAAAATCCACATCATTGTATAAAGGATACCACATGGGTTCAGGAAAACTTCGGTGAACTGTCAGTAAACGATCTGTCGCTGCATTTACAAATGCAAGTTAAGACACTACCATGCAAAGAAACACTGCAGACTTCTCTGGGCCTGAGCTCATCTGAGATGGACTGACACAAAGTGGAAAAGTGTGCTGTGGTCTGCTGAGTCCACATTTCAGATTGTCTTCAGAGATCATGTCCAGGCTAAAGAGGAAAAGGACCATCCAGATTGTTAACTTCAAATGACGGCATCTGTGATGGTATGGGGGTGTGTTAGCGCCCATGGCATCATGGGTAATTGTCACATCTGTGAAGGCCTCATTGTTGCTGAAAGGTACATCCAGGTTTTGGATCAACACATGCTGACATCTAGACAATGTCTCTCTTAGAGACGTCCCTGCTTATTTCAGCAAGACAATGCCAAGACACATTCTGCACGTGTTCCAACAGCGTGGCTTCATAGTAAAAGAGTTCAGGTACTAGACTGACCTGCCTGCAGTCCAGACCTGTCTCCCATTTAAAACGTGTGGTGCATTATGAAGCACAAAACACGACAACAGAGACTCCAGACTGTAGAGCACCTGAAGTTGTACATCAAGCAAGAAAGAGAAAGAATTTCACTTTATAAACTTCAACAATAGTGTTTTCAGTTCCCGTACTACGGTGGCCGACAAGTGCAAACGCGCTGCATATACAGACAGGCGTTGCAAATACAGAAACGCGCTGCATATAAGAAAACAGATGCAAAAGGAAAACGCTGCAAATACAGAAACGCGCTGCATAAACAGAAACGTGCTGCAAATACAGAAACGCGCTGCATATAGGAAAACAGATGCAAAACGAAATCGCTGCAAATACAGAAACGCGCTGCATATAAGAAAACAGATGCAAAAGGAAAACGCTGCAAATACAGAAACGCGCTGCATAAACAGAAACGTGCTGCAAATACAGAAACGCGCTGCATAAACAGAAACGTGCTGCAAATACAGAAACGCGCTGCATAAACAGAAACGTGCTGCAAATACAGAAACGCGCTGCATATAGGAAAACAGATGCAAAACGAAAACGCTGCAAATACAGAAACGCGCTGCAAATGAGAAAACAAATGCAAAAAGAAAACGCCGCATATACAGAAACGTGCTGCAAATGAGAAAACAAATGCAAAACGAAAACGCCGCATATACAGTCACACAACGGAAGTGCTCCAGGCCTCTAGGGGCAGTGCTGAGCTTTCCCCCGAGAGACAGACAACGGACGAATCAACCTGCGGAGGAGAGGAATAGGCCTACGTGAAAATATTATGGCACATATTGCTAGATAAAATCCTTACTGTCTGTTATGTATTATGCACTCCCTGTACTTTACTGTTGTTTTATGTATGAGTGTTGTCATGTTGCTTATATAATGTCATGTTTCTTTGTATGTCTTCAACATGACAATAAAGTTTGTTTAAAAAAATAATAAAATAAAATAAAAATCCCGAAAGGGGAAACGTAATTATGAAGAATAAACATCCCGTAACTGTTTTTTAAACTAAAAAAAAAAAAAGGAATAGGCCTATGTGAGAAGTAGAAAGTTATTGGTGAGAGGAAAATTGGAGGTGGGAGAGGCTACATGAAAAAGTACGGGTTTTTTTTTCTTTTTCTTTCTTTCTTTCTTTCTTTTTTCCACATGTTTTCCTCATCTTTTACTGTATTATGAAAGTGCAGCTGATTTACATTTTTACATTTTTGTTTGTTTGTCGGATTTACATTTTCTGATTTTTTGCCTCTCCCGCCTCCAATTTTCCTCTCACCAATAACTTTCTACTTCTCACGTAGGCCTATTCCTCTCCTCCGCAGGTTGATTCGTCCGTTGTCTGTCTCTCGGGGGAAAGCTCAGCACTGCCCCTAGAGGCCTGGAGCACTTCCGTTGTGTGACTGTATATGCGGCGTTTTCGTTTTGCATTTGTTTTCTCATTTGCAGCGCGTTTCTGTATATGCGGCGTTTTCTTTTTGCATTTGTTTTCTCATTTGCAGCGCGTTTCTGTATTTGCAGCATTTTCGTTTTGCATCTGTTTTCTTATATGCAGCGCGTTTCTGTATTTGCAGCGATTTCGTTTTGCATCTGTTTTCCTATATGCAGCGCGTTTCTGTATTTGCAGCACGTTTCTGTTTATGCAGCGCGTTTCTGTATTTGCAGCGATTTCGTTTTGCATCTGTTTTCCTATATGCAGCGCGTTTCTGTATTTGCAGCACATTTCTGTTTATGCAGCGCGTTTCTGTATTTGCAGCGATTTCGTTTTGCATCTGTTTTCCTATATGCAGCGCGTTTCTGTATTTGCAGCACATTTCTGTTTATGCAGCGCGTTTCTGTATTTGCAGCGATTTCGTTTTGCATCTGTTTTCCTATATGCAGCGCGTTTCTGTATTTGCAGCACGTTTCTGTTTATGCAGCGCGTTTCTGTATTTGCAGCGTTTTCCTTTTGCATCTGTTTTCTTATATGCAGCGCGTTTCTGTATTTGCAGCACCTGTCTGTATATGCAGCGCGTTTGCACTTGTCGGCCACCGTACTGAACGCTTACAGAGTGTTAAAAGAAAAGCTGATGTATCACAGTGAACCTGTTCCACATTTTTGCAACATGTTGGAGGCATAAAATTTAAAGTAGGTGTATATTTACAAAAAACAATGAAGTTAATCAGTTTGAAGGTTAAATATCTTGTGTTTGTATTTTGTATTCAATTGAATATAGGTTGAAAAGTTTTTGCAAATCATTGCATTCTATTTTTATTTATGTTTTGGAATTACAGTAGAATTTAAAACAGAATTCATCATATTTAAAGGAACAGTTCAAGCAGTATTATCTCTCAAAGTATTGATTAATAATCTACAGCCACTGAGGCTCTGAGCTATATGCTGACATCAGCATGCCAACATACCCATAATGCCAACATGTTAATGTGTAGCAGATACAGTATAACATTTACCATTTCCATCATTTTAGTGGAGGACAGTACTGTTCTGTATAGTACAGTACAGCTGGCTGATGATAGGTGTGGGGGACCATGAATGTGTGTACCAAATCTGACATATCTGAGATATTTGAATAAAAAACAAAAATGTCAAACTCATGGTGGCACTAGAAAAGTCAGAGGATCCCAAAGTCCATCCATCTAGTAGATGTGGAGATATTTTACAAGATAAGTGAAAACTCTGACCTGCTGCTGGTGCGAGAGCAAAAATCAGAGGGTTGCCAGTGTCATCTAAGGACAGCGAGTAACCAGAGCAAATTCATCCATCAAATAGCTGAAAGATATTTCACTCTGCAGCAGAAATGCAGACAAACCTCAGTCTCATAGAGGAGAGAGGTCATTAGGTTTCATCTTCTGGAGAAGAATGAATGTTTGCATATAAAGTTCTTGGTAATCCAACCTCAGTGGGCCAAAGTGGTGGACAGACTGACAGACAGACACTGCTGCCCCAGGACTCAGCCATTTATACATGCCATTAATTCCATGGAAGGGTGTGGTGTGTCATTTTGGAGGAAGACTGTTGATATTTCAGTTCAACAGCCAAACAACCACCACCTCCCTTCAGTGCTCCTTCAGCAGATTCTCACTCCCCCTATCTCCCTTCCTTCCATCTCCTCCCCTTCCCCTCGTCCTTTGCACAAACATAAACACGACCTGCTGCTGATTGGCTGGAGTGTTGTGTGACTCGGTCCCAGAAGAGTTGACGCGTTGGCAAAAGTACACACATTCTTTACTCCAGTAGAAGTGCAAATATTGTGTAAAAAAGACTGATAAAAGTAGAAGTACTGATTGAAAAAGTACAGGTTCTGAAATGTACTGAAAGTATAAAAGTAAAAAGTCATCCTCTGAAGGACATTTCTAGTGGCTGTCTCTGTGCAAAACTAACTGACGACTACTCTTCTTTATCTTTAAAGATTTCTTTTTTCTTTATCTTGATAAGTTGATTTTATCTTCTGGCTTTTATGTCATTTTTCATCTTATGTGTTTTTTTGTCCTATTGTGTCTTTTTTTGTTTTATGTCATGCTGGTCTTATATCTTTCATACTATTACGTCTTTTGCATCATTTTTTGTCCTGTTATGTCTTTTTTTTTGGTCATGTTATGTCCTTAATGTAATTTCTCTTGTTATGTCTTTTTATGTTTTTTTTTTTTTTTTGTCTTATGTGTTTTTTGGTCTTGTGCCTTTAAGTCTTTTTTATCTTCTTACATGTTTTATGTCTTATACAT
The DNA here is from genome assembly GCF_056507025.1 of Lutjanus erythropterus. Taxonomy (NCBI): domain Eukaryota; kingdom Metazoa; phylum Chordata; class Actinopteri; order Lutjaniformes; family Lutjanidae; genus Lutjanus; species Lutjanus erythropterus. Next base: position 6,880,009 of record NC_139327.1, read on the forward strand.
CTTTTTCATTTTGTTATGTCTTTTCTGTCTTGTTACATCTTTTCTGTTTTATTATGTCTTTTTTTTCTTATTACATCTTTTTAGTCTTGTTATGTCTTTATTGTCCTTTTTCATCCTGTTATGTCTTGTTATGTCTTTTTTGTCTTGTTACATCTTTTCTGTCTTTTACGTTGTTTTCATCTTGTTGTGTCTGTCGTGTGTGATGTGCACTGATGGATACACCAAGGATTCGTCTTTTCTGTGTGTTATTGTCGCCTCTATTTAGGTTGAAATCAGACTTGTTATTGGGATATTAATTCCCCTCAGATGCATTAAAACTAAAGCAATGAATCTGTTGTGAAAATATGGGGAGTAAAACATACAGATATTTGTATCAAAATGTAGGAAGTAAAAGTAAAATGTTGCCCACATTTTTATCTACTGACATAAAGTAGTAATACAATATTTGTACTTAGTTACTTCCCACCTCTGAGGATCACAAATCCCATCTTTAAAGTTCTTGTGAAGATAAAAAACTAAAGAGCAAGAAAACACTGTGTACTGGTGTGAACCACGTCTAACATGCATGTTCATGACAAACCATTGTACCCAGTTCAGAAGAGATAAAGTACCTCCAACCTGAACACAATACCACAAAATAAAACTTTATATTTTAGGAACGACTGAAGACTTTGGATTCAGCCTGCACATACTGCATGTCCATTATTTGTATGTTCAGGCTCTGGAATAGTAACAATGTTCACATAACACTGTAACAGTGGCTTGTTGTGCTCGAACAAACAGCCATTGTACCCAGGGACGGAGTGAAGGGACAGTCCCACCCGCCCATCCACACCACGCCATAGTGTTCAGGACTCCAACTGTGCAGGCCACCAACTTCTTCTGTACACTAAAACTCACACAGGCATGTCCTTCTATATACTACTAGCTTCTAGAAGTTATAGTATCTTTTTATTTATTTTTTTTGCACAATTCATCTCTTAACTCCAGTACAGTACTGGGGTTCAAGCCGCTGGAACTCTCCTCTGGGACTAGGGATCTTTGGAGGAACTCAATGCGTTTCCACCACAGGGACAAGAGTCTAAAAAAAGTTCCAGGGACATTTTATTGGGGCTTGGTTCTGTGCTGAACATTTCTGATCAAGTCCTGGTCAACTAACTGGTAGGTTTATGCAAGAAAACTATGCAGGAGTGAAACTTTAGTAGGTGTAGGCACAAAAACACTCAAGTAGAATTAGGAAAAAAAATGTGGTTTATGGTTAGAATAAACCCTTTTGGAACATTTGAAAAGCTCTCTGGCTAATCACATGGACATGTCCCCACAGCTCAGTAGTAGTGGCCAATCCCAGCACAGTAGGGCGGGGCTAGGTGAAATAGTCTTGGTGGGAAAAAAAATAATGCCTCCAGTGAAATGAGATCAGATGTAAAGCCGCAAAAATTTACTTCATTTATCATAAATCAAGTAATCTGCAAAAAATAAACAGGAGGATGGCGCAGACCGCTCTGTTGAGCCAAACTAAATAACCGCAAAGGAAATTCTGTCACTGCAGCAGCCCTACTTCTTCCATTTTTTTCCCGTTAAAAAGAGATTTCTTTACCAGAAATGGGGGTCTAAGGACAGAGCGTGTTTTATGCTGTACAGATTGTAATGCCCCCCAGGGCAAAATGTTATTTTAGCCTATAAAAATAAAAATTAGACATTAATATTGCATATAAATTAATCTTGTTGGATGCAAGGTTGCCTCTGTAAAATCTGGCCCTTGTCTGGTCCTCTTGCTACCTTATCACTGTTATGATCTGAACTCTGTTTTCTTATAATCAACAATCTTGGCTTCCACTACACAATCCTGGCTGCTCTCCTCTCCCTTTGACCCGAGTCTCCTCCTGAGAGATCCTAACCTCCTGCCAGCTGCCTCGCTCAGCAGCCAGATTCGCAGTGTTTACCTCCTTGTGGGACCTACAACAGCTCGTTCCCTTCTCTTTAACCTTCCCCTCTTCCTTTTTCTCATCACTCATTCTTCCCTCAGTCCTTCACTGCCCATGTAAGGCAGAAAGGCCCTTAACAGATACAGATCTGCCATGGATCTGCAGTGGACAGCAGTGGCCCCAACATCTACAGGATGCTTGGCCATGTAAGGACAACCAGGCTGCCCCACCTCTCCTCTCTCCTCTCTCTTGTCCAAATTTAACAACTTTTTGTTTACATTTCTGTCTTATTTTACACATAATTTTAATTTGAAAACTTTTAATAGGTTACTGTCTTACAGCTCAGAGGGGTATCTTTAAAAATCACAGCAGCCTGAGCAGTTTCTCTTTGGCCTCTCGGTCACATCCACTCACCTTGCCCTCGTACAGGCGGTCCAGGCATTCGTCGATCCACTTCTCCACGTCCAGCCGCTTCTGCAGCTCCTTCCTGTTGTACTTGACGGTGACCCGGGACCTCTTCAGGACGTTACAGCCCTGATCCGGAGACAAGCCCACATCCGATGAATGAACGTCCGCATTTTCCTTGCGCGTCGTCCCGGTCCGGTCGGCTGCCATTGCTGGTGTGGACTGGTCTGACTGGTTCGTCGTCTTTTACGAGAACAGGAGGAGAGAGCGGAGCGCAGAGAGCGGAGCAGGGAGCGCAGAGCGGCGGGGGGAGGCGACGACACACACAACACTCAATGTTAATACACAACCTGGATATAAATACCGAGAAACTGCCTTAAATCACACTCCATTGTCAAAGATAGCTTATAAATTGAACTTGACGAGGAACAAATAACATTTGACCATGGCCTGCATAAAGTTTATAAAGTTTATATTATCTGTTGCCTTAGAGGACAACTTTCCAATTTGATGTTTACAGAACCCACACTGTAAAACAGGTCGTTTATTATCGTTACACAACACTGGGTTGCATAACAAAATTAGAGTTGTAACTCAACCAGGGTTGGGTTTTAAAAATCTATATTCACCACTAATAACCTATTAAAATGTAGTCAGTAATCACAATATTAAAGTAACTTGATTACTTTATGTTAATTTGGATTATCTCTATACAAAATATGGTCGTCCTATTTTGTTCACAACTCAAAAACTTCAGATTAAGTTAGAGAATTTTGACTTGTTTTTTTTTTTTTTTCCCCAAATTTAAAAAAACGACTCAAAACAATGGTTTACTTGAAAAATAGGTCCAAACGTGTGGAGGGTTTTGTCCAGAAAATATGCCCAAAAATATTCAGTTTATTATCAGAGAGGAGTGAAGACACCAGGAAATATTTTTCTTTTCCTTAAGAAAAGAATCAAACGGATTAATTGATTGTCAGTCATCAAAATAGTTTAATGATCAATTGATGAATTTTGAAATTTTAACAGCCACTAAATAGTGTTTCCATTGTTTTTTGGCTGGCGGATGAAGCAAATCTGGCAACCACTTATTTCTTAAAAAATGTCCCAGAACAATGTATTGCTTAACAAAGTAGAGGCAGATAAATTTCATATTGATTAATAATAGATGGATCATTGCAGCTCTAAGTGTTTTATGCTGGTTGTTAGGTTTATTAGTTTGTCCAGATCTTCCTTCCTTTTTGGGGGTGTTACGACCCTAAGTTGGGCTAGAGGATGATTGGTCAACATTAAATAAATTTACCCAGGAGAAAAAGGAAGGAAGGAGAACTGATGTGTGTCAAATTAAGTTAACTAATTAAACTAACAAAAGGGTTAACCTTGTAGATGAAAACACAACACACACACACACACACACACTCACACACAAAACACAAGTGTCCATGCTAGCCAGGGAGGCTAACAAGAACACAACACAGAAAACAACGAGTGCCTTTGCTAGCAGGCGGGACTAGCAAAGCACATGGGGGCACCCAAATGAATGCCCTTGCCAACCATGGAGGTAAACAAGGCACATGAAACACAAAGACAAGTGACTTCACTAGCTGAAAGCCCTAGCAAAGCACTTGTCGACCACCACGAGTAGTCTAACCTGCTGCTGCAGGATTAGTCTGCAGACTAGCAGACTGTAGTCTGCTGAATGGCCCTCTGGCCCTGACTGACTGCACTCTGCAGGTTTTTAAACACCAGGTCCTGATTGCAGAGCAGCTGCACCTGATGTCAATCACTGCAACCTGCAAGGGGGGACGGACAGAACCTGGACAAAGGAGAGCACAGCACCACACAGACACTGTGGCACATAACAGGGGGGATCAATTTATTTATTGATTGATCGAGTTAAAGACAAAAATGGTGAAATTTCCACCCAGTGAAGCATTTTTTCACTAGAGGCCATGATAATGAACTGGTAACTGTGTGCACACTGTGCCTGGTAGGATATCGTTCTTTATTTTAAAACCATAATCCTTAATAATTCCCATTTTTCCTAAATGCATCCGTAATCTCATCTAATCTGTTTTATCTGTAACTGTAATGGAATACAGTCACCTTTTTTTTTGTACCCAGATGACATAATCCCATTAACCAGTTATTCCCCGAGCCTGCATACAACATTTACAGATAGTGTTCTGCAAGTTCACACTTCACACACACAAAAAAAAACAGTTCTGTCTGTGTAGTTATTGATGAGGCAGAGCTGTAGTTCTGGAAATCACTCCCAACATATTTAAAGGTTCTTAATCTCTAAACCTTTGAGTAACTGGTGATTTAGTCGGTGTAGAATAATCAGTGTTTTGGAAGTGCACACATTAAGAGAGAGCTCAAAGTTCAGGTCACAGAGATTAAAAATGAACGAGTTCACATTCATTTTTTCCATTTTTGTTTGTTTGTTTTTCATTTATTTTGAAACAGAACTTCCTCCTATCCGGGACACTCAAGTCTACATAACAACGTTATACAAAATGGTGCACAATATTCTTTATAATACTAAATACTTTATATTTATTATATATGTAAATGTAAAATTACTTTGAACACAAGTCAAATAATTAAAATCTTAGATTAGTAGCCTAGTCCTCATGAGGTGGGCTTTTAGTCGAGATATGGTGGGTTATCAGTGTTTAAACTGCCCCCAACCACTGTAACAATGGGCCCCACAAAGGGGGCAACAGTAACACTCTTCTTGCATAAAAATTAATATTACAGTCTTGTTCTTATTGGAAACATCAGGTTTGGGTCAGTATTTTTACCAACTCTGAAAACCTTGTAAACCAAACCTGCCACAAATCAATAAATCAGTCATATAATTATATAATGTTAACTGTAATAATGAACACAGGCATGTATTAGCGGGTTTGTAAAGGTCAGGACAGGAGACAGCAGCTAATTAAACAGGTGTGTCAACTCATTGCTCACCTGCATCAATTAAGCTGATGATGATGTCAGAGGGCTAAAAATAGAACATGCCAACACCCAGTCAATGTTTTTCATGTCATATCAGGTCAATTCATAAAGAGCACTCTGAATTAAAGAGATTAAAAATAAAACACAGGGAGAACAAATACACACTCAGGTCATCATCATCAAGTAGAACTACAGACATGAGAGGATATAAGTAAATTAATTTGAAAAAAAAAAAAAGGAATATCTTGACAAAGTCATGACACAAAAAGCATCAAAAACAACAAAATAACAACAAAATACAATATGAACAAATAAAAAGAGTGAGGTCAGGCATCCCATACGGCAAAATTTGGTTGAAAAGATGTTCTTAAAACATCTGTTTAAGGACATCCATCTGCGTCGTCATGAAAAGACAGACAAACTAAACAGCCCAAATTTCAACGTCCCTTTTTTGGCTACATTTGGACCAAATCAGATGGAGTAAACACAGCCCAATTTTCGTGTATATATTTAGGTGAAATCAGCATTACAGCTTGGACATTTGAGGTAACATGCAAATTTTGAATATTTGGGTTATTAAAGGGACAGTGCACCACAAAACTGCATATTCTTCCTCTTACTTTCACTGCTATTTATCCATCTAGATTGTTTTGCTGAGTTGCTGAACTTTAAAGATCTCTGCGTTCTATGGGAAAAAAAACTTCCTGCCAACTTCCAGCAGAAGAAGAAGCTTGTGTTTGTGACAGCATGAGATGTAAACATTAATCGTGTCCCCCTTGGCAGAGCTGTAACCAGCACCACTGAGCCAGCTTCTGTGGTGTGGATATGGCTGGTGGGTGTAGTTAGATAGAAGGAAAATAGTTCCTACATGAAACTGTTCACAACAAGATCTATGGTTTGTCTTGAATAACCGGGTGACGATATCTGTAAAGAGAGTTTTTCAGATGTTTTTTTTTTTTTTTTTTTTTTTTTGCCACTTTTAGCACCACAACCCAGGCGCCATCTAGTTCCATTATATTAACAAGACAGTCGGCTGATATCTCTAAAACTCAGTAACTCACACAGAGTATTATAGCATGACAGTTAAAAAGGAAAATTATGTGTTTTTGATTTGGGAGTTAACTTTACCCATAAGTCTTCTTTATGGCATTCCAAATGTCCCATAAAAACAAATCTCTTTGTTTAAATACCTCTTAAGATTCACAGTACCCATAAAACTTATAACAGACACAAATATGATTCAAGTCAGTTTCTACAATGTTTGTATTTATGGCTTTTGTTTGACATGTCTCTCATCCATTTATGCTTAGATCCTGCAGAAAGAGCCTATCAAAGAGCCTATCATCATTACACTATGAATGCACAATACTGACCTAGAGCTGAAATGATGATGAAAAACTGATTTTAAATGTGAGGAATTTATGCTTTTTTTCTGGTTCAGAGAATTGTAATCGAACACCATGGATTTTAGGTAACTGGTTTGAACAAAACAAGCAACTTCAATGCAGTTTTCACTGTTTTCAGTTTTGGGGGCATAATAGCAATTCATTGAGAAAATAACTACAGTATAAAGCACTTAAGTACCCAGATTTAAGACCAATGTTTCCTGACCTGAGAGTCCCAGTTCCACTAGGGGTCACCAAAGCTTCATGAAGGACTTCTTGGTCTCAAGGGAAGTCAGTATTTCATTCATTTCGGTAAAGAAAACTAAATGAAATCCTTATTTTTGAAATTTGAATTATTAAAAAAGAAGAAGAAGAAGAAGAAGAAGAAGAAGAAGAAGAAGAAGAAGAAGAAGAAGAAGAAGAAGCCTATTGAGTATGTATGACTGTAAAGCAAAATGAGCTTTTTGAACTAGTTTTTTTCAATAGCTATTCATTTCAGATTTCTCAGATTTTGTGGATGCTTAATGAGACACTAAACTAAAATTTAAAATAAAAGACATAATACATACAGAGAACTGTAATAAATGTCACTAGGAAACCCATCTCTAGGACAAAATTCACGACAAATAATCTCCTCATTATTGATCCAAAATGCTCCTTTTATACCAATGTCCTGCAGTTATTGTGTTCACAATTTGGATTAATTGTACAGTGTATTTGTTCTGTTCTGTTATTGTCATCCATTGAGTATAATATGAAATATCCATAAAATATGTCAGATCATCAGGGATGTTTACTGACTATTTTTGACTGGGGTGGTCAGAGTTGGGGACAAACTTATTAAGGGGTGAAATGAAAAATGTGTGGGCATACATGCGCACATTAATGCACGCTTAATGTACCATTTCTCATATCTACTTTAATTATTAAAAATACAGTATCTTACAGTTTTTCAAATTCCTGTTTTTATTTTTTTTATTTAAAAGATAAATAGTCTGACCAAATCACAACACAATAGAGTGGCACCATAAAAATATAAAGTTTTTACATTTTATTCTTCAAGTCCTCAAAAAAGAAACTCCATTGTACCTCCGTCCTCAGGCTGAGACACCTACTCATCATGACAAAATACTTTTATTTTTATGGATTATTAATTAAGTAAACTGACTTTGTAAAAACAAATAAAATTGGGCTACAAACAAAAGAAAACAATGCACATTTAAAAATACTTGATATATCCAATCATATTTGAGGATAACGGGGTCGCCTCATGGTGGCCAATCAATTGTCAGCTGTGGCCAGTGCCCCCCACATGCCCCCACTTTAGAGACGCCCCTGGATAGTCAATTTATAAAACCCTTTCATGCATAAATTAAGACAACTTGAGTCAGGATTTTTTTTAAGTGTTTTTATCCCACTTTAGGCAAGAACAACTGAACTTTTCTTTTTTTTCAAGCAGTTTCTCACGTCCTCTCAGGTGAACATTGTGCATTTGCATTTTTAACTCAAGAAATATGTGTTTAACAATCCAATGAACAAAATGATGAAATAAAATAATACATAACACATATTTGTAATGCAGTGAAACTAGTGTTTTCACATATTATAACATGTTCAAGTACAGTTTCATACCTTGCTCTTGACTCTTGACTACTACAAGCATTTGCTAATCCTTTTTCTGGCAGCCCTTCATCATCACTGCCACTAGCATCATCCTCACTTGAGTCAGATGCTAAATGCTCCACTATCCTGCAGGCCTGTTTATCAAACACTGCACTTGAGCTCTACAAAATATAAAGGCACTAACTGTCACTTACATAATGTAACTTGTAATGAAAAAAATATTGTTTGTGTTACAAAAATTGCTGATTACGTTCTAATAAAATAAATCAATTGATTTACAGCCAAAAAATGCAGATGATTTTTTTTTTTTTCAAAAATAACAAAGTGGCAGTAATTATATGAATTGTGATTAAAATGTGACCAGCAATGAATGATGTCTAATTTAGTTTACAAATGATAAATCATAATTTCCTCCCAACAAAAAATCAATACTCACTAAATTTTGTTGCACTTACAAGGACTGGCCAGTGGGTGGCAGTGTATGAGATGATGCAGTAGCATCCACTGTGGTAGCTAATGTGCAACTATAACATCAAAACCTATGCATTTACAAGAAAATGGCTTCTTATTAGCTGTCCACTGTAGTGACCATCATGTATGAAAGGTGCTGTGTGAATAAAGGTAAAATGTTAATCCTGCAGAACAGAGGCTTCAATCCAGAATCAAATCAAATCAAATCTTTTATTCCACATCACAACCAAAACATGATGACATTAAATAATATGAATGAAAACATGTAACATAACACAAACTTTGGCATGAACACAAAATGGCACATGAAGGAGCAATGTGATCAGTAGTATATAAACTATATATATAAATTACAGTAATGGCTGACTTTTTCTTTTTATCCCTGCACTGAAGATCTTTGGGATATTTCACACAGCCTTCGCAGCCCTTAAAACATCCAGGTTACAACATCAAGCGTCGGTCGTCATTCAGTATCATATAAATATATCTTTACATCTGTGACAATCAAAGTGGAGCCATAAACATAAGTTTTCAAATAAATAAATAATATAAAGAATAATAAAAAATGATGGTACGCACAATAAGGAAATAATGGCCAAAGGAAGATTGAAAAGCAAAAGAAAAATCCTGTGTGTAAAAAATGAGAAACAATAAATCAAACTGAACTTATCAAAAACAAAAACCCAATGAAGTAAATTTTTGGGCAGGTTTTCCAAACTTGAGTATTGTGACTGACAGTATTTGGTTTGTGTTGTAGGTCCTATGAAAAGTGGAGCGCGTTATTTGTTTCTTTGGGTCTTAAACTTGGAAGAGCTTTGCCCCATATACTTTGTCAATAATCTTTGTAAATCATCTTCATCACAATAGTTCATTTTGTTTCTTATTCTTACATTTTTATCATCTTCTGCATGAGCAGAGCAGTTTCCAACTCATGGATCTGCTCCTCTCCTCACTGTGCATGAAGAGACAGGAGCAACAAGTGCTAATATTATTCTCCCCGTGTCAATGTCCATGTCTCTTTCCGTTTCATCTCAGCCCAGCGGAGGCCAGGCCGGCCTCGTCCCTCCACATAAAGTCCTGTCGATCCGCTCTGGCCAGGCTGCTCTCCACGGGGTTGTGCCTGTATCCGGACCTCCCTTCGGGGCAGAGGGAGAGGCTGAGGCGAGCCGTGCTGTTGCTGATCTTGAACAGGCCGTTGGGTCCCAGGAAGGCTTCTCTTTCGCTTCCTCCCAGGTTGTTCACCGTCTCCAGGTCGTTGTAGACGGCGATGTCGCTCAGCTGCTTCCTCCCCTGCAGCCTCCTCCTCCTCCTAAAGAAGAGAATCCCCGCCACCAGAACCAGCACCAGGACGGCCAGGATGCAGGAGACTGTGAGGGTGGCAGAGGAGGGCTGGGAGGTCTGGCGCAGGGCGGGCTTAAAGCTGGGCTGGAGCGTGAACTCGCAGCTCGGACCCATGAAGCCCTTAGGGCACTGGCACACCGGCCCCGTGAAGTGGGTGAAGCAAGTGCCGCCGTTCTGGCAGGGATGGGCGCCGCAGGCATCGGAGCGCACGCTGCAGTTCTTGCCGGTGTAGCCCAGTGTGCAGGAGCAGGTGTAGTCGTTCACACCATCTTGGCAGGTTCCAGCGTTCTGGCAGGGGGACGAGGCGCAGTCATCAATGTTGACCTGGCAGTTGGCGCCGGTGAAGCCGGCCTTACAGCGGCACAGGACGCTCTGGCCAAGGTCCAGACACTCACCACCTGCAGGAGGGAGAAATAGTCAGTTCAGCATCCAACAGATAAGGACAAATGTTCTTTTACAGATGGAGTGTTAATGGGATTATACCTAACACTCTCTCTGTTGTAAAGTGATGCAAGTGCATTGATGCAGGAGTGTTGACATTAAAGGGAGAGTTTGGATAATTCAATGAAATATAAGGTACTTAGTCAGTAGATAGTCAGCATATTACCTATAGTAGACAGTTTGGTGAGGAGCACCAGCATGTAAGCTAAGCAATGTACTGCTGTGGACAGGGTCAGCAGCAAAACCTATTTTAGACACTTAAAAAAGGTCCATCTAAAAAAAAGAACAATGTCAGTTTAAGTGTACACAATATTAAGAATATTCTGACTGCTTTACTTTGCTGTCAGACAGCCTTTCCTAACAGGAAACCACTATTATCTAAGCCAAATATTGCTATCTCCAAACTAACCAAACTCCACAGGCAAAACCAGTAATTCAAGCCTCCCAGAATACAGGAGTTGCTGGTCTACCAATGCATGAAACTATCATTTGGTTTCTGTTATCATGTGACTTTGGTGAATCTGAACTATCTTTTTAAGACATCAAAGTCACACAATAACACAAACTAACTAACTGATTGTGACAGCAGTAGTCTAACAACTTTTGTGTTCTGCAAGTAAAATGACTGATTTTGCCCATGAAGTCTGGTTGGTTTGGAGAAAGCTATGTTTGGCTTATATAACAGTGCTTTCCTGTCAGAAAAGACTTTCTGACAGCAAAGTAAAGTGGTAAAAATACTCTAAATATGGCGTACACTTAAACTGATAATGATTTTTTTCAAGTGGGTGCTTTTTTTTAGGTGGCTAAAGTCCCTTTTGTTGCTAACCCTGTCTCTGCTTCTCCAAAACTGAGGGAGAGCTGACTGCCATCTACTGTAGCCAATCAACTGACTGTTGACAAATACCTCATATAACCCTGCATTACTTCATATTCAGCCAAGAAACGGCTGGTCTGCACTTCAGCCACCAGATGTCACCAGAGTAGACGCCTCTGCTGCCCACTCACCGTTCAGGCAGGGCCTGTTGCTGCAGCGGTCCAGCTTCTTCTCACAGTTGGAGCCGGTGTAGCTGGGAGGGCAGCGGCAGGTGTAGCCCCCGGTCATCGTCTCCACGCAGGTGCCACCGTTGAAGCAGGGTCCGTCCGCGCACGTCATGGCGATAATCTCGCAGTTCTTTCCGTAGAAACCCTGTGGGCAGGTGCATGAGTAGTCGTTCTCCAGGTCCTGTGGACGGAGGGAGAAAAGACAGTTGAATTTATGAAATTATGAGTTTTCTCAACTGTTTTTTTCTGTGAAATGCAATTTAACTTTTTTATGCTACGATTTTTGTTTTGTATATATCTGTATGTTTATCAATGTGGTTCAACTTAATATCTTAAGCTTATCGAACACATTTTCTCAAGTACAGCTGAATCGGTTTCAAGTTTATTTGTCAAGGAAAGTTTATTTCTATTGAATCATTGCAAAATTTCCTCAACTTAATATTTTAAGGCACCCTGGATGCTAGCTTGTTTACATCTTAAACAAATAGTTTATTTTGCTTTATTGCAACTGTTTTAGTCTTATTACAAGTTTAAACTAAATGATTTATCCTGTTGTTTACTCACGTTGCAGCTGCCTCCGTTCTTGCAGGGGTTGCTGTCGCACTCGTTGGTCTCCAGCTCACAGTTGGTCCCTCCGTAGCCGGGCCGGCAGGTGCAGGTGTAGCTGCCCTGGCCTGTGTTGGTGCAGGTGGCACCGTTGGCGCAGGGCTTGTGGTTGGTGCAGTAGTTGAGGTCCTGGTCGCAGAAGAGACCCCCCCAGCCCTCCTGACAGTTACACTGCCACGGCTGGCTGCACGTCCCGTGGAGGCAGCCTGGGTAGCGGACGCACTCGTTGCAGGAGGGGCCCTGCCAGCCCATGCGACACGTACAGCCCCCAGGGGCCTCGCAGTAGCCGTGCCTCTCGCTGCAGTCCGCCGAGCAGATGGCTGGAGAGAGGAGAGAGGGGAGGGGAGGGAGGGTGTGTGATTACAATGGGCACGCCTTCAGACACACACACACATGTACAGGGCCCCCTGTCTGACCCCAGCCCTGCTCCAGACTTCACTGTTGGTTAAGTATTAAGCCAAGCAGCTGGTAGGCACACTGCTGGAGAGAAATGCTTTCTTTTATCTCCTCACACACACACACACACACACACAAACACACCCAGATCACCTTGAAAAATGAGTGTGTGTAATGGGGGCCACAGCTCTTTCTCTCATTGTAAGAGAGAACAAAAGGCAGATGGAACAGCACCGAGCCTCTTCCAAAAGAGTAAAACTCAACACTACAGGACATCATCAGTCTGATAAAAGACAGGAACTCTATAGGCTCTGAAAAGAGGCCTGTTCAATGTGTCTGTGAGGGAGATAAAAACTCAACCACGAGCTGAGGAGTAAGATAAAATCACTTTTGTCAGTGCCTTCACAAAATTTACATCTAATGTTTCACTTCATGGGAGGAGAAAAGTTTTGAGTTGTTATCTTGCAGATATTCAGCCCATGTGACTGTTTTTCAATTTGACTAATTCCTTTGGTTGAATTCTCTCAGAGTCAAATATACAGTATGTTATGTATATGATGTTTTGTAAAATGTTGTTTTTACACTGTTTTGTAAAGTATGGAAGAGTATTAGGGGAAAAAATAAGATAAAGATTTTTTTATTTATTTTTCAAGAACATAGTTGAAATGTTGGGAATTAAGTCAAACTTTCAGTATTAGTGTCAAGCACAAGACAAAAAGAAACCAGAGGTGGTATTTTGAGAAGTGTAAATGTTGAGAATAAAGTTAGGATTTTGACCTTATTCTCAGCATTTTGACTTTATTATTTAAATGCAAAATACTAAAAATCTTCACCCTCTTCTTGTTTTCCTTGTGCCTCCTTATGGCACTAAAACTCCTCCACAGTAAAGGAGAGCCAAGGAATGGAAACTCTTTATGAGGCCTTTCTCCTTTTGAAAAAACAGCTTTGAGAATCATGCCATTCATTTATTGTGTTTATTTGTTTCTTTTACTATCCTGGTATTTCAGTGTAAAATACTTTTAAACTTTATTTTGAAAGGTTTTATATAAATAAAGTTTATTGTTTTAGACTGCTGGTATAATTAGAGAGGTTGCATATTCACAAAATAAATAAGATATTTAGATTTTGTGATATCACACAAGACTACAAGGTTATAGCTGTTATTTATGGCAGTAAATGAAGAGTCTGGTTTTTGGACTGTTGGTTGGAGAAAAGAAGCAATTTGAAGATGTCACTTTGTCACTTTGGGCTCTGAGAAATTGTGATTTTTTTTTTTTGACATTTTAGACTTAACGATCAATCGATTAACTAAGTATGTTGTTATAGTTAGAGATATTACACATTTACTAAATAAATACATTTACTACTACAAAATAACATGACAGCAGGTTAAATTCTACTATAGACAGGCAACAGCTGATACCATCACTGTACTTTGAACTCCTGTAGGATATGTGTGCTTACATCCAGAGTCTTTGTAGGGGAATTTAACTTTCACTTGCTCCCTCCACTGGTTAGACACTGACCTGCAGCCAGGGACCTGCAGTACATAAGTGTGTTGCTCAAAGGCACACAGGTAATAATTATGAATCTATACTCACGTTCAGAGCAGTAGTTTCCCTTCCAGCCCTCCAGACAGATGCGGTTTCCCTCCTCGTCGCAGGTGTAGTGTCCCAGCGTGTCGTCTCTGGGTCTGCAGTAATCAGCGCAGCCGTCTCCGAAGTAATACTCGTCGCAGAAGACGTGGTAGGAGTAACGCAGCTCGCTCTGCTCGCCGAAGTGAACGTCCTGGGACCAGTCCTCACCGATGGCCAGTCTCCTCCTGGTGGCCAGACGGCTCACAAGATTGTTCTGGTTGTCTGAACAGAGAAGGGTATGTCAGATGGATGATGATTTATCTTTTGACACACTTTTATTGGTGTTAGTGAAGCCAATGGTTTAGAAGGAAGGAAGAAAGGAAGTTGGGGGAGTAAATAAAAAGAAAGAGGGAAAGAAATTTGGAAAACGAAGATACTAAAGAAATAAAAAAGGAACAAATCTGGAACACTAAAGAATGGAGGAAGGAAGGGGGGAGAAAGAAAGGAAATTGGAGGACGAAAACCAAGAAATACAGAAAATTGTTGAGACTAAAGAAAGAAGAGAGAAAGGAAGGCTGAAGACGGAAAGAAAGAAGGAAATCAGAGGTCTCAAGAAAAAGAAAATTGAGAGGACTAAAGAAAGAAAGAAGGAAGAAATGAAGGAAGGAAAACGGGGACTAAAAAGGAAAGAACACTGTAAACGAAAGAAAGCAAGAAAGCAAGAAAGAAAGAAAGAAAGAAAGAAAGAAAGAAAGAACCTACCTGTGTATTCAGTTGGAGATTCAGCGTTCCAGGCTTCAATGATCAATGAAAATGTTCCCTGGAGCAGAAACAACACGTTTAGTGTTTCACGTCAGTGATGCGTGCATGAGTTCATGTTATCTGACGTTGGTAAATTGGGCAAAAATGTAAACAAACTGAGGTTTTCAGTCAAGGTAGTAGAAACTGAAAAGATAAGATTTCTGCAGTTCTTAAATTAAAACACATGCACTACAACCCTGAACTTATCTAGACCTGCAGGATGTGTGTCAGAACGTAAATCAGTCACTTGCAACACTTTAACAACACTATTATTTTATTTGTGTTATGAATTTCCACTCACCGGCCACTTGAAGTGAAAAGGCACCCTGATGGGAGCGCTGCTGGAGATCGACGTGTGATCGGCTCTGATGACGTTGGTGTGTCCGGTGCCAAAGGTGCAGGGCGGCTCTGCGGAGATGACATCCTCCGGGTGTTTGAGGCAGATTCTGAAGAAGATGTGACAGTCCCGGTGTCTCCTGCAGATCCGCTGCGCCGTGTGGAAGGAATGAATCTTCAGCTCAAACACGCCAGATGACAAAACCTGCGAAGACAGACAGACATGGCATCAGACGCGCTGTGAACTAAATGTGAACTAAAAGACATTCTGGGATTGTTATTTACGCACAAACAGAGGCCAACTTACTACATGTGCTAAGGTCAGAGCCAGGAAGAATCTCAGGTGCAGATGAGCCATCTCTTCTCACAGTTTGATTTCCAAATCTAAGTAGATGTCCGCATCCGCCGTGCGTAATAATATTCCCAAAATATGTTGAGGAAAAGTCAAAAAAGTTTCATCACTTTGATCCTGTTGTTGTCTTTTAAATCCTCTTATTCTTATTCTTCTCTTGATAGTCTTCTCGTCCGTCCTACAGTCTTCTTCTTCAGATAATCTCCTCCTCTCCTCCGTCCTTTACTGGACACTCCTCTTCTTTTGGTTCTGGTGCGTAAAGACGCGCAGTGGTTTTTATACTTTCTGATGCTGCGCGTCACAGGCAGGGAGGAGGAGCCGGAGCAGACCTCAGGGGAGCAGCCTGACTCAGGGGAGCCTGCCAGGGGATTTAGACTACCCACACTACACCTGGACCAAATTCTTAAATAAGAATATGCATAAGAAGCTGGCGCATGCCAGATATGTGTA
Organism: Lutjanus erythropterus; assembly: GCF_056507025.1. Taxonomy (NCBI): domain Eukaryota; kingdom Metazoa; phylum Chordata; class Actinopteri; order Lutjaniformes; family Lutjanidae; genus Lutjanus; species Lutjanus erythropterus. Next base: position 6,896,120 of record NC_139327.1, read on the forward strand.
ACATGCCTGCATGAATATCAAGCAGCCAGAAAAGTGGAAACTGATGTGTGATGGAACTGAATCAACATTTGACACAATCTATCCAAGCTTTAATGATGCCAAATTGAAGAACCATTTCATGATTATGCAGTAATTGGCGACTGTAATATTAAAAACATGTCATCCAAGAGAATAGTCAATGATACAATATTTATTATGATATTAAGAAACAACTTTATTAAATAATAAATCAGAATGTTGTTCATTTGTTTTGTTCAGGCTGCGTGTGTCACACGTATGTGATTTGTTTATATACTAGTAAGTCCAGTGAGAAAGAAAGACAGTGCATGTGCGAAAAATTGTCATGGATTTTCTTCGGCAATGAATGATTGAATTAGGTGTAATTGCAAAACTAAAATAACACAGCAGTCAATAGCAGATGTTCTATAAAATAATAATAAAATAAATAAATAAAAGAGAATAATTAAAATATCACGTTAGAAATCAACACAGTCTGGTAGATATAGAGACATTTTAATTGCCATATTCGAAATATCATGTGGGCATTCAGATTTTGGGAAATGAAAGAATGAAAGAATGAAAGAATGAAAGAATGAGCGTTCCAGTACATTCTCTTTCATCAAACACGCACTTAAGCAATTAACTTTAAAACTTTAACAATCTCAGGGCCACAGATCATTGTTTGGAAAGTTTTTTCTTTTCTTTTTTGCTTACCCTATACACAAAGATCAGAAGGAAGCGGAGAAGAATAGCGCACAGTCCTTCTTTCTTTCTGTCTTTACAGCCAACATTATAATTGCTCTGACGCGTGTGAGGTGACAAAGGGTGGGCAGAGCGCATTGTGCGCCAGGCCTCTTCTGCTGCGCTCCTGAGCCTGAAGAAGAAGGGGCGGGGGGGGGGGGGGTGCTCGTATGTGTGTGTGTGTGTGTGTGTGTGTGTGCGAGGAGGGGGGGTCCTGCAGAGTTGGGACTATCATGTTGCTTTTGTCTGGACCTCATGCGAACAGCTGTATGGTAATCAACGGCACATGGTCGACCGTGTGGGGCTCCAAACCAGCCTATTGTTTCCCCATAGCGTCCCCCCATCCACCACCCCAACTCCCCACTCACACACACTCACACACACACAAACCGCTCCCCCCTCCTTATTGATTTAGGGAGGACTGTGGTCTGCCGTCGGTTCCAGCAGCACCTGTCGCTGGAGGCAGGGATGTTGGAGCGTAAACACACCTAAACAGTTATGTACACACAGAACTGATCCAACCACCAACACTGATATAAACCCGATGACCTCCTCTGATACAGCCTCAAAACTAATGTTAAGTGAGAGTTTTTAAGAGCCTGAAAAATCAAAACTGAAATATTGGTTTGTGTTTGGTTATTTTCTTGGTGATCGGTGGAGGTGAGTTTAGTGAACCAGCAGTGATGTTTTGACACGTTTAATCACTAATGTTAAAAGACAGTTTGATTCAGGGTTAATAAATGGAGATGGAACGAGTCATCAGGTCCCAAAACATCTGAACAAACTGACACAAGATCAAAGATTTCTCAAGATGGCAACCACATGAAATTTCAGTCGTTTTTATGACTATACAGACATGTGCGCAGGGTTATGTTCAGGCCAGTATGTGATAGTAGGTGGATTTGTGGGGTGGGGGTCGCATTGATATTCTAATGAGAGCAGAGGACGCGTGCCTGAAGTGGCCCCCTGTATATCCTGGCACGCTTCTCTGCAGGACAACAAGGACAAACGCGCACACAGTTGTATGTAAACTAGGCCAAGTAAAAGTGTTTTTGTAAGCTTTCTGAGCAGCCTCGCACTTCTTTACTCACGGTCAGCTCACAAACTTTTATACTGAACCTTGAGTGGTTCTCGAAGTGGGGCCAAGGGCCTCAGGGGGTCCCTTACAAAATGAGGGCGATTTTTTACTACAGTTTCTGCAAGTCATCCAAATTACAAATGTACTAGAATGACAAATCACAGTTTTCTGTGGTGATGTGGATATTAGGGAGTAAAAAAAATCCAATATGATACATCAGTATATAGTCTTTATTACAATAATTAAAAAATTATCACGTAATAACCAGTGTATTAGCTTGATATTAACAATATGTGGTTACTATTAGACTGAAATATACACCTAAAAAATAATAATAATAAATCCTAAATCCTGGACTTTATGTATTTGAATTACATGTAAATTTTCGATGTAATTTTATTACATAAGTTTAATGTAAAGAGTTGCATTTAATACAGTGTCAGTGGGAATAAATGAATTACCTTAAACCAGATTCGATGAAGTTCATGCAAACTTTTTTATAAACTGTGTTTGGCTGTAATGGGCAGCCTCCTGTGATCTAGAAAATAAAGTTTACTTGATTTATTCACATTCAGTTTATATTAAGCATATTCATATTATGTTTACTTTTTTGGGTTTAAAAACCTTTGATTTTCTGTATTTCAGTTACTTTTTACTTTAAGATATTGCTTCATGTTTATTAGAGCCAAAAATCAGTGTATGTAATAGAGTAATGCAGGACTAAAGCATAATAATGGGAAAACACATTTAATGATAGGACGGCAGTAAAACTAGTTGTGTAGTAATAGTTTGATAACAATATAATAACAATAAGATAATTAAAAAATTGTTATATGATGACATTAATGAGTCATAACCTGATAATAATGTGGTTGTTGTTTTCACAATATTATAGGCTGCTATCAGTGTAATACCTCAAAAATCAAATGGAAACTCATGGAAGTCATAATTGATAATTGTCATATTATAATGCTGAAATTAATTTTCCTTGTGTTCCAAATATTCCCTTTTGTTTCAAGGCAATAATGTACAAATTATTGGGGTCAGTGAGTTTCATCTTCTTTACCTGAGTAGTAGGTGGAATTTGCAGCCCGCCTCCCAATTTTGGTGACTTTTGGTACGTTTTTTTGCTGCCTGAACACTTTTAGTGGAGAAAAATAATAGCAAGCAAGAAAGAAAGAATAATGACACAAAACCATTTTAAAAAGATAGTTAGAGATAACAAAAAATACAAATAAAAACAAAAAAACAAATGATTTTGATTAGTAGTTTGTAAAAGCCTTTCTATAAAGGAAGGTTTTCAGCGAAAATTTAAAAGAAGCTAATGAAGTAGCCTGTCTAATTTCGATAGGGATGCTGTTTGAAAGCCTAGGGACTCTGACAGCAAATGCCCGGTCACCTTTGGACACAAGCTGGGATCTGGAGACAAGAGAGTAGCATCCATAGACCTCAGTGACCGCTGAGGCACATAAGGAATCAAAAGATCCTTTAAATAATTTGGAGCAAGGCTGTTAAAAGCTTTAAAAGTTAACAGAAGAATTTGAAAATCAATACGAAATGAAACTGGGAGCCAGTGTAGGTTGGCTAGCACCAGAGTAATGTGTCCAAATTTATTTGTGCCTGTCAAAATTCAAGCAGCAGCATAAAGTGCATTGCAGTAATCTAATCTAGAAAAAATAAAAGTGTGAATAATTTTGTGCAAATCAGTAGAGGACAAGAAAGACCGTATCTTTGAGATTTTTTTGAGCTGATAAAAGCAAGACTGGACCACACTTTTAACATGAGCCTCAAAACCAAGGTCTGCATCAAAAATCACGCCAAGATTTTTTGCTGTCTGCTTAACATTGTGATTAAGAGAGCCAAGTTTACTGAGAGGTAGGCTTGTGAGGTGTATTTGACTATTAAGACCTCTAATTTATCATCATTAAGTTTTAAAAAATTTTGTGACTTCCAACATTTTATAGTATTGAAGCAGGCATGAAGGTTATCTAAAGCACTGGAGTTAGTGGATTGTAGGGGGACATATAACTGCATATCATCCACATAACAGTGATGGGAGAGACCATGGTTTTCAATGATCAGGCTCAGAGGAGACGTATTGATTGAAAACAGCAGAGGGCCGAGGATGGACCCTTGCGGAACACCACAGTTAATCTGAGTGACAGAGGAACATACATTTGATATCATGACTGAACTGGTTCTATTAGACAGATAAGAGTGCAGCAGTTGAAGGGCAGTTCCCTTAATACCAACCCAAGCTTATAAACGGTGCAAAAGGATGGCGTGATCAATTGTATCAAATGCGGTACTCAAATCTAAAAGCACGAGGTCAGAGCAGTCACCTCTGTCTGCTGTTAAAAGTAGATCATTACAGACTTTCACCAGGGCTGTCTCTGTACTGTGGCGAGCTCTAAAACCAGACTGAAAACTGCTAAAATATTGTTGTTATGCATAAATGAGATTAATTGGATTGAGATAATTTTTTCCAGTACTTTCGATAGGAAAGGTAATTTAGAAATGGGTCTATAATTGTCCAGTACTAGCGGGTCCAAGTGTGTTTTTTTCAGTAGTGGTTGAATTATTGCATGTTTAAGACTGTTAGGAAAGTTGCCAGTGGTCAGAGAGCAGTTAAAAATTTGTACAGTAAGAGGACCAATGGTGGGAAGGACCTGCTTTAAAAACTTAGTTGGTAAACAGTCTAAAACACAAGTGGAGGAGTTCATTTGACTAATAAATTTACTGAGCTCAGTGATATCAGTAGAGTCAAACTTGGTGAGGGAGGCAGGATTATTATAGGCGATGGCTAGATGCTGTGAACTTGGAACAATCTTGGACTGAATACCTATTATCTTACCAGTGAAATGCGAAGCAAATTTCTCTACCCAAGCATTTCCAGGTTCAAAATCCACATTGGTTGGAAGATTGAGAACAGAATCAATGACTCTGAATAATATTTTGGGGTTATGAGAGTTTATAATATATAATATATATAATTTCAGAGAAATAAGCTGATCTTGCGTCTTTCACTGCTGACTGATAGCTTATCATGAGTTTTTTCAAGGCGGTAAGAATGACAGGTAATTTGGATTGTTTCCATTTATGCTCATATTTTCTGCATTGTCGTTTTATAAAGTGGGTATGATCATCAAATAGTGGGTAAATCATAGGGCTGCAACTAATGATTATTTTCTCAATTAATAGTTGTCTGGGCTGTAAAACAGTGTTTCCCAATTTTCTTTTCCTTTGTACCCACTTTTCAAAAATGACAAACCATGGTAACTGAATTCACAACAAACCTCATCAATAAATTTCAAGGAGAGTTCATTTGCACATAAATGAACATTCCTGACCATTTTTATTACCATTTCCACATCACATCACATCACATCACATCACATCATTTTTTCCTCTCATTAGTAAAGCAATATACACATTTTAACTGCTTTATAAAAGGTGTACTGCAGGTACAGTTTGCAGTCTTTTATTTATTTGGAGACCCAAATACAATCTCATGTGAACCACCTCTGGGTCCCAACCCAGTCTTTGGGAATGACTGATATAAAATGTCAGGAAATGATGAAAAACTCAAGATGACATTTATTGTCAGAGAGGAGCAAAGAAACCAGAAAATATTTGCATTTAAGAAGCTGAAATCAGAGAATGTTGACTGGGATGTGAAGAGATAAAAGCCACTCTCCTGTTCTCCCAAACACCAGTTCGACACTTGTAACTATAATAATGTGTGTGTGTGTGTGTGTGTGTGTGTGTGTGTGTGTGTGTGTGTGTGTGTGTGTGTGTGTGTGTGTGGCACATGTTCCTATACATCATATCGCTTACATGTAACCCTCATGTCACACACATGACCCATACATCCATACATCATCTCCTGTTTCTTAAGAAGAGACAGAAATCCTCATATGTGTCCATCTACAGTACCTGCTGCTGTCTTTACTCTCTGCGTGGAGGACGCTGTGTGTCTTTGTGTCAGGAGAGCAGATGGACAGTGCACCCTCTCTGCTGTTGTATTACTTGCAGGAGTGTGACATGAGTGTGCCACGGGGCATGGGAACCTAAGAGGAGTCATGTCATCCCCCCTACCCAGACCTCCCATTAGTTTGAGTGGCCAGCATCTGCCTCATCTCCAGCCCGCAGCAGCTTGTGCTGAGATCCTGCTCCCTGAGGACACTCGGAGAAAGAGAGGAGGGGGTGGCTGCCGCAAATCTGACTCAGGCGGGCCCTCGGGGGAGAAGTCGGCCTGTTGTGGCCACTTCTGCAGCCCCAGCCTGTTGTCTGACTGTGGGACAATAGGAGGTGTGGAATGGCTGTCTGGTGGGCTGTGATGTTCTGTATGTGTGTGTATGTGAGTGTGTGCCGCAAATTTATGCATGTCATTTGGTTGATTGGTTGATCTCATTAAGATGCTGGATGCTGCTGGGTACCAAAATATGCACACAGCCCAGCCACATCCCAATTGAGCCAATGTATGGGTTGAAACAAAGGGCTGTGAGGTGTTATTAGGCAAATTAGTGGCTGACAGAAATACTGTCCTGTATACTGTCCCTGCCTGGTCACAGGTCATAAAGTCAGTGGTCTGAAACATTTTAGGTTTCTCATTTCTTCAGGACATCTGTGCCTACTGAAGAAGTCTGCTTGTTCTTCAGCCCTCATCCAGAATCTTACAGGACTCAGAGGTGGCAGAAGTACACTGTACTCAAGTAGAAGTACGGATACTTGCGTAAACTAAGACTCTGGTAAAAGTAGAAGGGCTGATTCAACTTTACTCAGGTAAAAAAGTACAGGCTCTGAAATGTACTCAAAGTACAAAAGTAAAAAGTCGTTGTCTTAAGGACATTTCTACCAGCTGTTTCTGTGTAAAATTAACTGAACCTTTTTTTAGTTTGAGCCTCCTTCACTTGTCTCTCACCGTTGGCCATCTTTTTCATAGTTTTCAATGTTGTTTGTCTTGTTCATCTTGTTAGGTTTTTTTATTTATTTATTTATTTTTGTCTTGTTTCATCTTAAAGCAATAGTTCACCCAAAAGTGAAGTTTCACTCAATATCTGCTCACCCCTGTGCTGATGTGAGGATGGGTGAAGATCTCCAGTTCACAAAACACTCCTGGAGTTTCAGAGGAAAACAGCGTTGCAGCCAAATCCAGTATAATTGAATGGTGACCAGTTTTAAAATGCAAAAAAAAAAAAGAACACAAAAAAAAACACTAAACGTCTCCATACTGCTCATGTGGTGTAATCCAAGTGTCCATAAGCCGCAACATTAAAATTTGACCCAAAAAGACGCCATTTACACCATGTTTTTAGCCTAAATGTCAGCCTCTCAGACCTGATCCAGGTACACAGGCTCTCGCCCAAGTAGCGCAACTGCAGCAAAGAAATGATGTTCCTCTTCTATGTCAAAGTCCTTGGACATTTTCTTCTTTGTTCAAAGTTTGCGAAGTCATCTGTGTGCGTAACAAGTTAGTATTTCTGAGCAGATCTCTGTCTGTTGTCTGAGTGGTTTCCAGGTAGCATGTAAACACAGACGTGAAGGTGTTGTGAGATCTCGTATATCTTGCGTCGCATGTTTTGTGAACTGGAGATCTTCACCTATAGTCACATCAGCACAGGGGTGAGGAGATATTGAGTGAAATTTCATTTTTGGGTGAACCATCCCCTTAAGTCGTTTTTTAATGTCTTATGATGTTTTAATGTTTTATGTCTTTTTTTGTCTTGTTATGTCTTTTATGTTGGTTTTGTCTTGTTTCGTCTAATGTCTTGTTATGTCTTTATGTCTTTTTTCATCTTGTTATGCTTTTGGCATCTTGTCAACTCTTTTTCGTCTTATGTCACATGCCATTTTTATGTCTTGTTATGTTTTTTCGTCTTCTTATGTCATTATGTCATTTTTCACCTTGTTATGCTTTTTATGTCTTGTCAAGTCTTTTTCTTCTTGTTACATCCTTTTATGTTCTTTGTCATCTTTTTGTCTGTCTTTCTATGTCTTTTTTGTCTTGTTATGTCTTTCCTTTTGTTATGTCTCACATTTTTCTTCGTCTTGTTACATCTTTTTTGTTTAATGTCTTTTATGTCATGTTACATCTTTTTACGTCTTGCTAAGTCTATGTATTTTTTTAAGATGCTGGATGCTGATTTACTGTTGGGTACCAAAAAATGCACACATCCCAGCCAAGTCCCCACTGAGCCAATGTATGGGTTGAGACAAAAGGCTGTGAGGTGTTATTAGGCAAATCAGCGGCTGACAGAAATACTGTCCTGTATCCTGTCCCTGCCTGGTCACAGCTCATAAAGTCAGTGGTTTGAAACATTTTAGGCTTCTCGTTTCCTCAGGACATCTGTGCCTACTGAAGAAATCTAGCATAGTTTTTCTTAGTGCCTCTTGTCCCAAATTGTGAAATCAGTGTTTTTAATCCTTCTTATTTCGTAAAGCCATTGTGCACAAATGAATAGACAAGCTACTTGAGACAAGACACAAGTGAATAGGGCAAAAGTGTTAACTGATGCCACCATGAAACTTCCCCACATGATAACTTACATGAAAACATTTTTTTGCACTACAATTTCACTGAAATTTTATGTTTGCATGCAAAGGTAGGCTGGCATCACCAGACTATTAGGCTACCCACCAGACTACAATGAAAACACCAGCTCAGCAGATTCATCTGGCTACAAAGGAGGCATCTAATTAGATATGCATTCATTTGCATAAATTTCCAGAACAGAGATCTGAACTAAAATAAACACCCAAATACGTATTTTGGATGTTTTCTTTTTGCTAGTCTGAAAGAAGACTATGGAAATTAAATAGCCCGTTGCTAAGGTAACAGTTGCTCACGTAGGATTCACTTGCTCCTTCCGTTATTTTTTCAGCTTTATTGCCAAAACACACACCACCTATGACAGAAATACACTCACTGAAGATGAAGAAGAAAGAGCAGCTGACCTGAGACCATGAACAAACACTCTCAAACATGCAGTCAGATCAGCTGGATGCACCGCTGCAGGTGACCGCGGGGGAGGAGAGCGGATAAGAGCCGTGCTACAGCTGGGACTTAAAGCTGCTCCTGGATAATGTTTGGTTAGAAAAATGAAACAAATGAAATCAGACTCAAGCTGGCCAAACGACAGGAAACCAGAGGCTGTTTTGCCCACACAGACAGACCTGCTCCACAGCACCGTGGATCGGGCTGTTGCACCTGAAGGGCAGATTGTACTCCAAGCTGACAGGAAGTGGCGGGACAAGAGGAGGAGGACTTTGTGTTTTTACATTATTGATTCCTCGTGCTTAAACACAGTTACAGTTGATGGACAGTGTTTCCCAGATGTTGAACTTTTAATGTGAAGATGTCCTCCATATTATTACCACCATCTTGTTGCTGCTGTTTACATTCAACCTGACACAAATGCAAAAAAAAGACTACAGAATTATCTCCTGGGTGTACATGTGCATGTATATATGTATTTATTTTGTTTTATATTTTCACCCTATTCCATTCTGAATTTACTTAATCATCCATGTTGTATTTTGAGCATATTATAAAGGAACAACAGCTTGAATTTCGTTGCACAACCCTGTGTTGTAAAATGACAATAAATGTTCTTGAATCCTTGAAAATCTCAAAAATGACAAATGCATGTTTGTTTGTTTTTTCAGAAGTCTCCCACTTTCCTTATTGCCACAACACATACAGAACCATTGCTTCCACTTGTATTATCATGATTAGAGTTGTTAAGATTAGTCATATCCAAAAGTGTAAGAGGCAAAACTAGAAAGACATTCGTAGAGCGTCACAAAGACCAATAGTCTACTCTTCATATGATATGCAAATCTGTAAGCACGACTATATGTCTGGATATATTTAAATAGGCTGATTTTGTTTATACTGGCTTGGAAAAAATGTATGAATAGTTTAGACATTGCCTATATCAACAAACAGCAACTAAATACAGCATGCACATTAAAACTATCTGTCTTCAGGATTTCTTGCCTGTCCTCATAGATGCAGTCAAAATGGCTCTGTTAACACAAAAAACACACAAATCCTACCTGCAGACCATTTCTCTATTGTGTCTGTGTTAAGGCCACCACAGAAAGGTGCACTGACAAACATTTTGTGTAGTGGTTTTCTAAGACACAATCTGATTATTGCCTCAACATATGGAACAAACAAATCTGTGTCTGTGAGTCACTGATCACGTCACAAATCCTCCCCAAAACAACAGCTAAGATGCGGTAAATGAAACAGGACTGTTTGACTTAGCAGCAGATGTATAATTACTCTTTTGTCAGGGCACAAAAGGAGGCATAACAATTATTTAATCCTGTCCAAGCTAAGCGACGGGCCTTCCTTCAGTCCTGTACCTTCCCTCTCCATCCGGCCCAGACTCTGTCCTGCAGCAGCCTCAGTGACAGATGGGACATGAAAGAGGGAGCTGGGAGGAGCGAGGGAATGAGAACAGGTGGGGGTGAAAACTGAAGAAAAGGAAAGGGTGCAGGGGTCAACTGTGGCAATACAAAGGGGGAGGAAACTTACATATAGACTTGCAGAGGGACCGATCGATGGATAGATTTTTTTTTTCCCCCCCGTTTCATTGTGCCTCTTTAAATCTGGGTCTCTTTCTGCCAGATGTCGACGAACCAACTCTGCAGAAACATGAAAACTTACCTCCAGGATAACGCCTGGAAAAAGATGGAGATCAGACCAACATAGAATAACATTTAACTTAAGATTTGTTCTGCTGATGCAGCACTGGATTCAAGTACATGAATGCAACATCTCATGTGGAATAGTACAGAGAAATGCAGCCTATAAAGGAATTTAATAACTGAATTTCATCAGGTACAGGTTCAGTGTAAATATTCACTCTCCAAGTCGTATTTTATTCTAAAGAGAGGATCGGGGGATTAGAATACAGTTTTATAGGTACTCAAAGTGAATAATGGCCTTTCACAGAGGCTTAAGTCTCAGGTTTAAGGGCTCTGTAAAGAACTGAAGGTAAAAGCCCAGCTCACAATGTGAATACAGCTGCCTATTCAGGAGCCCAGTCGGCCCCCCCTTCGCCAGACACTAATGCTGCCCCCTGCCTTCCTGCAGAGGAGGAAGCCCCAGCAGACTGTTGAACTCCCCCTGGATCCATCCCGCCCTCCGGCCCTCCCTGCTGCGGCACGCCGGGCCGGCCCTGGCAGCTGTTGAGCCGACTGAGGCAGAAGGAGCTGCAGGGGAACAATGCAATGTGACTTAACTCAACCCCTCTCTGTTTGTGTGTGTGTGTATGAGTGTGTGTGTATGAGTGTGTGTGTATGTGTGTGTGTGTGCTTGCGTCAGTATGTTTCACCATGGATCTGGCAACCCCCACTCAAACACGACCTAAACATTCTTGTTCAATAGTTAATATTGTGTTATCTTTACCTGTAGTAAAATTAAAAGTAGGGATGCATGATATAATCAGCATGTCATCTGTATCCAGCCAATAAAGGCTTTAAAACAAACAAGAATATTTGATTTCTGCATCTGCTGCTGCCACTTGCTGGCCAATCTTCTGAATGTTGGTGATTCATGTCTGTAGATACCACCCAAAATAGGTGATTCAAATAAACCATTCAAGAGATGTGGTGTTTTATTAACGCCCACATGGTGAAACTATTGGCACCACACTTCAATATGTTATGCACTTGCTTATAGAAAAGCTGTGTACAAGTTTCATCTTATCACAGACAACAAAACCTACCTCTGTGGGTAGAACTGTATGAAATGGTGCACATCTGTTCAGTGTGGCTGTGTGTACAATACTTGGTTGCAATCCTACGTAGTATTGAAGAGTTATGGCCTCTTCGGTGAATCAGGCCACGCCTCCAAAAGTTTGATAACCAATTACAGACAAACGGTAAGCAATATGAAAAAACAAGTTATAAGTTCAGTTCAGGGTGCCCTAAATATAGTATGTTCCAAACTTGGTGAAGATTAAATTAAATGTGTGCCAGAAGAAGGACAAAATGTATCTAGCAAAAAATTCTAAATAGCGGAAAAATGTTACAGGTGGAAATGGGCGTGGCCAATATCATTTGAATCAGGTTCATCTGAGGAACCTACAGTACAAAAATCTTTCTTCTACTTCACGAGTTATTAGCCAGCACATAAAATCTTTAATAACTGACCACACGATGGCGCTATTAGGCACATGCTTTAATGTGCTGAGCATATGATATGATGTCTTTACCATGTATTCTATTTGAAATATTCATGAATATATCCAAACTTCTGTAGACCGCCATTCAAAAAAAAAAGAGTAAAATATTTCTATCTCGGAGGAGAACAGAAGCAATTCAGAAAAGTGTACATAGGAATAAAAAAAATAACAAGTCAAGAAAATAAACAGCGAAGACAACAATGTGTGACTGTAATCACATAAATAGCCGTATCAGCCTGAAATGAACATTTCTGTGGTTTGGAGGTTTTTTGAAGTGTCCGAAACAGATGGCAACGTTGTTATTTGCGATGATTGCTCAGTATCAGTCATGTGAGGAACAGGCAAATCACATCCTTTCAACACTGTAGAGCCGTCATCCTGATCATTACAACGAATTTGTGAAAAGCAAAGAGAAACAAAATTGTATTTTATGTCTGCAGTGGGCCGTCACAATATGATAATAATATGTTAATTCCACGAGAAGAAAGGCTTGATGGTCTCTGCAGTTAGGTGGGAAAACAAATATGTGGATATACTGGTATCAGCAATTGGCCAAAATAAGTTGGAAAAAAATCCAATATCATGCATCTCCAATGAGAGGCATTTGAAAGAAATCCCTGTTAAATGCCTGAAAAGCATTCTGTCTTAATTACATACTGATATCAGCACAACTGAGTCGAGTGACGTTGCTGTGGAGATGATCTAATTTGTCCAAAGAGGGTCCTGGAAAGTATCATGATAAAAGTAGTTTCAGCTGTGAAGCTGTACTCATTTTAATTCCTGAGCTTAGCCCAGCTTTTGCTTTTCTCTTCTCTGCTTTCTCTTAAGTTTCATTATTAGTGTCAGATCATTCATTGGACTGGCTTGTCTCTTCCACTGGTCCTGTTTGGTCCTGTTTGGTCATGTAATGTCTGCTGAAGGCGTCCTCTGAAATGAAGCTCTCGGCACAAGTTCAAGCACAATCAATGCATGATTCTTGCCACATATAGACTCAAGTGTGTCCCTTGATTGGACTGATTCACAGGAAATTGGAGAGGAAGTACTGCTGCACAATACGCTGACCACAATACACTGATCTCTTGATGATCAGCTCCCATCAGCACAGCCTGGCCTCTGAAGACAGATTGTGCAGCAGAGCCCCCTACTGCAACATCCATGAACCTACAACACTTGCTGGACATCTATGTCTGGTGTTTGTCTCCAGCTGACAACAGTGTCAAGATGTGTTTCAGTAACAGATGATCAAAGATGCTGCAACGCCTCACCTCAAGTCTGGAGTTAATATAATATAATCAAATAAAACATAAATGTTTTAGTCTGTTGTTGCTTTCTGACTACCTTATCTCGTCTGCGGCTCTCAGCCCCAAGTCCACTCCTTGGATGGATGTCCTTTCACTTTGAAAAGGTTCAGTAAACCAGCTGTGCACGGTGAGCTTAAAAGCTGTTACTTAAAAAGGAAGAAAGTTGGGGACTATTTTCAGCAGTGGATTGCTACACATCTGGGGCTCTCGTGAGTTATTAATGGCAGCAGCACTGTTACAAAGAAACATCACTCAGTGCAACTGTGTATACTCTGGACAAAGGTGGTACAAGTATATACATTCTTTACTCAGGTAGAAGTACGGTTTTGTTAAAAAAGCAGAAGTACCGATTCGACTTCTTTACTCATGTAAAAGTGAAAAAGGTTCAGGCTCTGATGTGTACTCAAAGTATAAAAGTAAAAAGTTGCCATCTTTCACATTATTTTTGCCTTGATACATATTTTTTGTATGTTACGTCTTTTATGTTGTTTTGTGTCTCATTACATCTTTTTTTTTTTGTCTTTTTTGTCTTGTAACAGAATTTTCATGTTGCTACAACTGTCATGTGCAATTTGCTCTGATGGATACACCAAGAAATCATCTTTTCATCTGTGATTGCTTCATCTTGGTTTGAAATCAGTCTTGGCATTGGGAAGGCTGCAGTAATGCAGAATAAAAAATAATAAATAATTCCCCTTGAATGCATAAAACTAAATTGTTAAAATCAAGGGAGTAAAAGTAAAAAGTTATCAGAAAAATAAATACTGGTGTAAAGTACCTAAACCTGAAAAATCTATAGTAACAAAGTGTTTGCACTTTGTTATTTCCCACCTCTGATTTTGGGCAGTAAGTCTTTTTGCACAGCAGCATTATTTTAGTCGTAGGCTAAATGCAGGTGTTACACATGATACTGATCAAGGTTCTGTTTCATTCAGGTCAAACAGAGTCGGGGTGTGGCTAGAGTGCATGTTGGCTAACTGGAAATTCTCAGCTACACTAAATGGAACGTGACACGAATTACCATCATCAGTAATGCCTGTGTTTAACCTGCTATTTTAAAATCAGAAGGAAGGAAGGAGGAAAAAAGATCAGAAAATATCAGAAATTGGCTACTCTTTTCATGGTATATCTCAAGGTTTTATCTTTTAAGGTCAATGTGAATTTTTTATTACACATTAACTGTTGTGTAAACCACACAGCATGAGAAGGTGTGCTGAAACAGCTGTCAGAGTAAAATCTGACCACAAACCTCCTTAATGAATGAGGGTCAGAAGTGGCTTTTTTTATTTGAACAAAACCATTACTGCTGTTTTAAGAGTTGAAGCAGCAGCAGCAGCTATGAAGCAGATCATATTTACAAATTTAAGGAGATTTGACACATCTTCAGCCAGAAGACAAAGCAGATCATTTTATCAGGATTATATATCAAGATATAGACTTTAAAGGAGTAGCATAGATGACAGGCTAATGACTGGGGGTCAATACAAAATCTGAGATTTTTGCAATTTTAAATGCGTAAAATGAGAGAACTTTTGAATTATTGGGAGTCCAAATCCTCTGACCAGTCAGGTGAACATTTATGTCATGTCTCTGTTGATCAACAATTGATCAATTGATGAGCAATTGTAGTTGCATAGAAAAAAAGAAGAAAGAAATGGGAAATGATGGGTGTCTGCCTGCCTCAAAGTAGGAGAATGACTCCACCAAGGGGACAGGGGTGGAATATCCTCACATATACAAGTACCTTACTGAATCTCCAGGTCATATTTTTGGCATCTGTCACTTTTTCAGACACCATTTTGTTGTTTTAATAGTCTGTTCACCATGGCACTAGTCTTCTCAACTTGGCATTGGCACTTTAACAGTGCTTGTTTTGACCCAAAAGGAGGCGTGGTCAAGGAAAAGGCACATAGCTGCTCTCATCCACTGGTTTTCCTTGAAATGGGTTTATATGAGGTACTTATCCATAGTAAGTGTATAACCTGCAGTAGATGACAGTCAAGACAGCCCTAGTTTGGAGAAGCAGCAGGAGAACCAGTGTAGGAAGCTAAGTGATGTCCTGTGTGGACAGGGTCAAACGAAAAATATATTTTAGCCACCTGAAAAGAATTAATCCGTTTAATTTTATGCTATATTTAGAATATTTTCACTGCTTTATCTTGCTAGAAACCCTTTTCCATTGGTAAACTGCCATTATCCAAAGCCACCAGACTCCTTTGGTAAAAATTAATTTTAAAAAAAAGACATTTTACCTCACAGAACACTGAAGTTGCTGGTCTACCACTGTCTCAATCTGTTAATTTGCTTTTGTTATTGTGTGACTTTGGTGAATCTGAACTAAATCTTGAAAAGAAGAGAAGAAGTCACACAATAACTCAAGCAAACAGCAAAGAAATCCTAACTATCCCTTTAAGCCAAAAGCGCAGCCACTGAATCCTGATGGATTTACATATTCTGATCACCGAGTGTTCACTTTGCACACTCAGTGCCAGGGAAATGACTTGTGTTGTGTTTAAACACATGAGGGGTTTATTCCATATTTAAAGAAATTACTGAAACTTTCATAATTCAAGTGTTTGTGTTTGCAATGTAAAAAAACAAAATCAGACAATCACAAATTATTCAGTTACAGATATTTTCCAAAGTATCTAACTTAGCTTTCGGACCATATGATGGTCAGGTGCGGAAATCCACTCACCATTACAGTACATGTGATAACCTCCAGACACGGATGTAACTACACCTTCTACAGGGAGACACAAATTAATCTGACTGTGTGCATGTCAGCATTAAAAGAATGTAAAGGCTTGAAATGTGATGTATGCTTAATTTAAAAAAATGCTTTAAAACAAAAGTGGTAGGAGTCTTACTTTCAGTAGCAAAAAAAACCCTCCTCGTATTCTTTCTTTATGGCTAACATTGCTTATTCTCTCCATCTGTTTTCATGTAACCTCACAGATGGCAAATCCAAGAATACAACGTTTCTACCAATACAGTTTTAAAATAGAACCACAGAAAATCTGTTGAGCACTATCAAAATGTACAGTAACCAGCAGTGGAGTCCCAAGGAACTTGGAAGTTCCTGCACCTGAAGGCCATGTATGTAGTCAGTGATACAACTTAACAACATCTCTGTCTGACACTTGTGTCTGTTGCTATAACGCTGGCCGTCCATTCAGTTTGTCATGCATGAGTGCAATGGCTCCGCCTGTGAAGTCTCTGAGAACCTGCACCGTCTCTCGCTGAAGCTGCAGCGACTCGCGCACAAACTCCTGCTGCGTCTCTGCTAGCTGCTGCACCGACTCCGACAAGAGCTCCAGGGAGCGCGAAACCGTCTCCAGTAGGATGTTGGTGGCGTGCTGCTCTTGAAGGCTCAGCGAAGCGTTCTGTAGCATGCTGTCTCTCGTGTTCTGTGAAGCCTGACCCGGCAATGGAAGCGTGGCTGTCGACGTCGAAGGTCCGGAAGACGTCTGAGGTTGTCCCTGTTGTTTCTGGATGCCGTTGTTTCCTTGGTGATCCTCTGTTGGTTTTGCTGACTGATTTGAAGGAAGCACTTCGTCCCGCTGGTCTTCGTCCGAGTCTCCATACACAGCTTCAGGATCTGGATTCAAAGAAAAAGGTTCATCAGTGTTTTCTTATTAATACAAACATGATCTCTTTAAAAATATCTGCATATAAATGCAGAATCTGTTGGCAAGGGAAAAGACTTTGGTATCAGAAGCTTTCTGCTTTTCATTTGTAGTCCAGAGTAGTATTGACCAGAGGTGGGACCAAGTCATTGATTTACAAGTAACAAGTCATCTTTGCACTCAAGTCCCAAGTCAAGACAGGCAAGTTCTAAGTCAAATCCTAAATCAAGACTAACAAATCTTGAGTTTCAAGGCCCAAACAAATCATTAGGCACTTGTCACCAAATGTAATGCTATTTGACCACAGAGTCTCGACTTACTGTTTTTTATGCAACTTCAAATACTGAATGAAGTTGGAAGCTGTTGTGTCTGTTAACGTACATTAGTTCTTCATGGTTCCCTCTTGCGGCTTGATTGGATGCTATCAGATTGTTTCAAATAAAGTGGATCTGGGTAATAAAGTGTCGACTTGCTGGGAAAGAATGGCATTAACTGATTCCAAAAATAAATTGACTTATGGCACAATTTTCAAGTAACTAGGGTTGGAAACCAAACTCAATAGTTTTAAGGGTCCAGTCCGAAGGAAGTCCATACTACAGAGTACAGATTCACATTAAATCAAATGGTGCCAAATTGCAATACTTGTGAGCATATCTGGGTATATGAGTATCTCAGAGTATAGAGAAAAAGTGAAAGAGAGAAAGCCGTGTTAGAGCGAGCAGCAGCCTGCTCGAGTCACAGTGGAGTGAGTGAGTCAGGGTGATAGTGAGCCATAAGTAGTTGCAAGTGTGGTTAAACACTCACTGCAGTATATGTAAAGTCACATGCAAAACTGGTGAGGTCAACACATCTAACCAAACACAAAATACAGTATACCTAAAAGCTTAAGTGTGTATCATTTTCATAGCCTGAAAGCTAAATCCCCACAGCAGCTGCAGCTAACATTAGCACGCCTGCAGCAAGCGTCTTAACAGTGAAACTTAACCCTCCCTGGACAACAAAACTTAAAAGTGAGACATCAACATCTTCAGGTTATTAATTAGCTCGTAGAAGAAGATGTTGTTGGGAATAACCAGGCTGTTTTACTGTGATAACTGTTTTGGTTGGCTTAGAATTTCTACTAGCATTAACTACCACTGGCTGTGTCTTAGAACGCCTTACCAACGTGATATACAGTAGGCCACAACAGTGTGAGTTTTATTAGTATGTCCGAAACCTTAGCATGAAACTAATATTCTACAGACTATTAAGACTATTTTGAGATGGGGAGTGGGAGGTATTTTATTTCTTGTGGTGTGTAAAATGCTCTTAATAAATAACAAAATATTGAAAATAAATAATGTTGCAGTTGAGAAGTTTGATCTTCAAACAATTGAAATTACATTCTTTGTCATTACAGACAGAGTACAGTACTGAAAGAGGGTACCGCTGGACATGGATACCAAATACACAGGTATCAGTACTCAATCAGTTCTAATGTGAATGGTGTCCAACTCTACAAATAACAGACTTTTCAACCTTTAGGCTTGGAAAATATCAAGTGTTTTCAAGTCAAAGGGCTCAAGTCCAAATGAGGTCACGAGTCCAAGTCAAGTTGCAAGTCTTTTTTGACTTTGTCAAGATGAGACTGAAGTCATTAAATTTGTGATTGTCAAGTCTGATTTGAGCCCAAGTCATCCGACTCAACTCCATACCTCAGATGTTGACCGGTCATGTTTGTGCGGGCGTTGGCTACGTCCAGGTAAACATGCAGAGAGCAAAAGAGGCAAAAGCCACTGGCCAAAACATAATCTCCGACAAATTAGCTTTTTAGTTGCTTTCTTTTGATTTATCTGACAGATATCTGTTTGTAGAAATTACATGGCCGCTGACAAGAAAAGTCTCAAGTTGCTATTTGGACTGTAAACAATGACTGACAGACAGAAGAAGGTATCTTATCTGTAAATTTGCTGGCTTCACCAGAAACCCTGAAGGACTGGCCGTTGCCCCCAGAGGCCAAACAGTCATCAGATAATAAGGGACAGATTCGGAGATTGCTAAAAAAAAAAAAAACATGTAGCTAAAATCCTTCATTTGTACCCAAATTTGACAACCCACCTTCTGTTGCAGGTACTTCATACTGCACATCAAAGGCAGGTTGTGATGAGTCCCCTGCAACATTCAAAAATTAGTCACCCATGTGCCACATGTTCCCAAATATGCTGTGGTCAAATTTTTGGGTTAACTATTTGTTTAAGCACTTACTCGTGCTGTAGGATGTTGGTGGGGGCATAGGCGCCATGTCCAACCCCCCATTAGGAGAATTCTGCATTCCCATCATATCCTCTTCTTCCATTTCTTCCTCCTCCTCTGGCACATCGTCGTCATCTCCAAGTGGGCCAAAGTCACCCACGCCCTGCCCGCCATCGTCCATCTCCAGAATCTGGAGCACTATTTTTTCTGTCTGATTAAGGTCTCGAGAAAGACGCGAGTTGAGGCCCCTGTTGGGCACTGTCCCTGACCGCATGGCAGCCACTTTCCGCTTGGTGTCACACTTCAGATCAGACCATTTCTTGATGACCTCGATGACCTCGCGTTGGCACTCCCCGATTTCATTGACACGTGCAGTTATCTCTGCCCATGTGCGCTTCTTCATGTCTGTTGGCACACCGCGATTAAATTTGCCTTTGGGGAAAACAAAAAAGACCTTAAGCACTTGTCTTATGTGTTTACTTGAACAACATTTCTTCAAACAAACTAAAATCATTCTGATTAGAAATTCCAATTTAACTGTTTACAATGAAAATAAATAAAGTGATCCAAGTAAACATGTGTTTACATGCCCCAAAGCATTAATCAGACTATAACTTAAAGCTCATGTAAAGGAAAAAGGGTTTTTCTGCAAAACACATTCATGTTAGGACACAGTTGCTGAAAACATGTGAAAAGTCTGAAAACTATGCAGTTCTGAATTGTGGAGTTAGAGCTTTAAACAGTTGTTCATGTTTTCTGTGTTCAGGATTTTTTGGGCAGACCTGACATGGCTTAGTAATGTGCTGGTCCCCAAACACTATATAAGCCCCACAAACAACACTCCCTCCCCCTCCCCTCACTCTTCCAGTTACAAACAAACTTTCAGTGACTCTCAGTCCAAATCAGCCCAGCAGTTCACTTCAGCTCCAACAATCCGATACAGAAGGAAAAAAAAAACCATCCTGTCAAAGTCTTCTGGCTCTGGTGGTTCAAACATGTCTGAACATGTCCAATAAAGCTTCTAGACAGAGCGTCCTTATTTCAAGTCATCGTGGTGTGGCTGACACAGCAGAACGGATACACCCCCAGTGTTTCAAGCCAGAGGAAACTGCGCATTTTTTTCAACATTTTGAGACCTAATTTTTCATTCTTAGGTTTTTTTAACATTCAAATTTGGCTGAGTGGTTAATAACAAATGTTTCTGTAGTATGACAAACTCAGAACACACATAGTGTTGCTTTATATAATCTCCATCCACTGTGAAGCGCACAGTCTGCTGGAAATATAACAGAAGAAGTAGTTCCACTCTCCAATTTTCAAGATGGGACTAAATCTGGGGATCAATATCATCATCTATAAATCTTTAAAGAGTCCTAATGGAAAAGTTGTATCCACTTCTGGCCAGCTCAGCTTTGCTACTGTCATGTTTCTTTCCTTCCCAGACACTCATCTGTGACACAGCGCCTATCCCCATGTGGACACACATATACGAAAGAATGTATTTATTCAATCCAGAAATATATGATTGAAAATTCACTCATTCTCTTCCAATTGAGGTGATTACATGAGGTACTTTTATAGTGACTAGGCTGTTATTCTGAAAATGTATGGTCCTAAATGCATGTTATTTCTAGTACACCTTTATTTCCCAACCCATTTTGTTTCCTCTGCTTAGCTTTGTTTATTTTGTTACCAGCTACTGTGCAATCACTAATTTTCCAAGATCCCAGACACAAAGCTTGAAAAGCACAACCTCCTCATTTTGAAGGTGAATGAACCCACTCTGAGAGGGACAATCACTTGGAGACACATACCCACAACAACCATGCGATGCTTCCGCACTTCATCCAGCAGTATGTGGACTTCACTGAAAGAGAAACGTGCTTTTCTCTTCTTGAAGCGAGTAACACTGTCTTGGTTGGTGTAGTATAATGGTGAAGACATCCTCCACACAGTGCCAGTCACAGGAATCCAGCTGCTTTGTAGTCTGTCTGTCTGTCTGGAAGAAAAGAATCTGATTAACAACAAAGTCATAAGAGCATGCAAGTGTTTATGGTAAATCTGCTCATGTGTCACTAATGTATTATTTTGTAAAATAAAACTTAGCAATGGTATATGAGAATGAGATTAAAGGCTGGGTTGCTAAATCTGTGGTTTTCCCATGAAACTGGGCTACTTTTGAAGTGTTGCTGCTGGTAAACGTTTTTGTCCCCAGGTAGGGCAGACCTATTTTGGTTGAAAATTACATGAATAATATCAATGAATAAAGATCCATATTTTGAATGAAATGATGATGAGAAATAGAAGAGAAACTGAGAAGACAAATAACCAGTCTACTTAGTTTATGTTCATAGTTATATTTTTTATGACAAAATACTATACGTATGTGATTATACAAGGCTGTTTAAGGACCTAGGTGAAAGAACTGTTCTGAGAAAACTGCTTTTACTGCTGACTTTAAATGTTATTTTGTAGATATTATTATATATTTTGCTATGGTAGCAATGCTGATGGACTTAAAGACAGTGTGTATGGTTTTGTATGGGCATAGTTTGAGTTCTGTTCAATAGTGGGCTGTTTTTGTGCTGGTTTTGGGCTGGTTTTGTCACACAGATCTGGAAACCCTGGACTGTACATAAAAAAGTTTACTTGATGTAAGATGAACTGTTATGATTCAGATAACGTTACAATCAGCTGACTCAACAGCTGAGCAGTTAGTTCATTAGCTAATCTGATAATGAATGAATAATATTACCATTTTAACTGTAACGTAGTTCTAAGTATAGGTCTGACTGTCCTCACATGGAATAGAAGTAGTGAAATAGAGAAGTTTAGCATAATAACAATGTCAATGCAAAGAGTAAATGAACAATGGACGATGCTACAGTCGCTTTACACGCCACAGCAGCCTGATAGCTAGCTGTATCTAGAGCCACCCCTAACTTAAGTCAAATAATACATTCATATTCCTTATTCTGGTTATTATGACCAGTAACAGATAATTCATTTTCCTTATACATTACAACATACGTTTAGTTTGCTAGCTTTAGCCAAATGTTACACAACAGCACACACTAGGTTAGCGTTAGCTGTCTTTGCAGCAACACAACGTTAGCTAACGCTACGTTAGAGTCACAAATGGCTAATGAAGCACCTAGTTAGCGTAACCTCACTTTACGATGTGTACTTTAATGGCAGAAAGAGCTAATGAGATGATAAACATACCTCTTAGTCAATGAAGTTGGGATTTGGTCCAGAAACGTAATGATAAACTTCCTTATCGACAAGATAGCTGTGGTCAAGCTAGCCACTGTGAAGCTAACGCTACACAAAAGATGTCCGGTTTATGTTAGTTACGCTAGCCGGCTAAAGTAGCTAGCCAAAGAAATGCCGACAAACTTAATTATATTTTTATGACCCAAGTGCATGACATTTAAGTATTGGTTTCATGTGTAATTTCAAACAGCGACGATTAATCTGGTGACTTAGCTAGCTGATTATATTGCTTCGTTTCATTTCTGATATTTCCCTTTTTAAACAATGTGCTTTTATTTTGAAGGAGCTTGTTTTCTGGTGTCGTTGGGTGACTTGATTCAACAACCAACACCATGACCAAAACACACACACACACACACACACACACAGAGGAAGTATAAGGAACGCCAATGTTATGCCTAGTCTCTGACTAGTGGCTCACTCACTCGTGATGTTGTGTATTTCTAACCGAAGGGGGCGTTGATATTCATCACTTCACTACATTATCAAGTGGTATGCTGGTGATGTATGGCAAATATATAAATACTATTGTATTTAATTTGAATTTGTCATGTTTTCTGACAGTGGAGGGCACTGTTAGCTTATTTTAACGTGTTTATTTGTAGTCAAGGTGCTAGATAGCTATGGGTGGATGGATGGATGGATGGATGGATGGATGGATAGATAGATAGATAGATAGATAGATAGATAGATAGATAGATAGATAGATAGTGTTGATTCTCTGTAACAGTAGGTGGGATCAAGTAACTGTTCTCTAAGTCTTTGCACTCAAGCCCCAAAGTCAAGTCCCAAGTCCTAGACTTTGAGTTTTAAACAAGTCATAGCACCTAATGCCTTCTGCACTGAATGTAATGGCATTTTGACAAGTGTCAACTTTCTGTTTTCTGGAGGTTGTTGTTTTCTGTTATTTTTGACCCCCAAGACAGTATTTTTCAAGTCACAATGTTCAAGTACAAGTGATGTCACAAGTCACTGATGTTAAAGTCCAAGTTGAGTTGCAAATGTTTTTCAATTTTGTCAAGTCTGAAGATATCAAATCATATGACTCATGTCCGAGTCATGTGACAGGTCCATGCCTGTCTACAACACCCAAAAGTGTGCAACATGGTTTTCCAGTCATGCTTTATTAAGTCTACTTTTAGAATGCTACATTTAAAATTCTTTCATTCAAAAAATGTTTTACAAACATTAAATGGCCAGTGTTTCTCATTTATGTTAGGGCGGATGTGATTTAGTGGTTTTGAAGCATCCACCTTTTAAACACAACCTAGAGCTGCATCCAATTGCAAACTCTTGGCTAGCTCCCTATTTGTGCAAAAACGTTCCATTTTAAGTTGAAAATAGTCTTTGTTCCATTTCCTGTCTGCCAATCTGAATAGTCCTGAGGCAAGAATACATTAGTGACCAAAGACCATGAATGTATTGAGGGAGAAACTAATGGCTACAAACTAGCCAGAAACCACTACAAGCAGTGCATCAAGAATGAGACCAACACATTTAATATACCCCTTTTATTCCAAATATGGCACAGGTATTATAAGCATTTTCAGTAACAGTTTAATGACTGTGGCTCTAACTACAGGGTTAAAAACTCTTCTATAGCAATGACAGCTTTACTATTGGCTGCATGCATTAGTGGCATACACATATGTTATAGATGATCAATTTACATATAGTGCTGGCATTATCTGGTGCAGGCATTTTGAATAAGGACACAGTGATAGGAAAAGTGATCTGTAAGCTGAGACATAGATAATGCGCTACGAGCATTAAACATTAAATGGGAAAATATTAGCCTGCCCACACAAAGCACACTGGGATTCCTGACTGCTCTTCGTATACAGTAAGGCTGATGTGAAATAATGGAGTGTAATTATCATTTAACTATGGTCTGTACCATAATTCAAACATCTACTACACTTTTCTATAAGCTGTAACCAAAATGTCTCACATTGTTGTTTTCGTGAACAAGAATTTCAGTCATTGAGCTCTGGGGCTGGTTTCACAAAGACAATGAATATGACTGTGGTCTACCAAATAATAAATCTTTAGATGTATGTACAATCTTATAAATCTGTTCAGTTCTTTTCCCTCTTAAAGTCTGCAAAGACATGGTGCACCCACACTTGTTTACCCAGATTAACCTCTTCTCACAGCTGCATGGGCGTGTACAGACTGACAGCCATTTCTCCCCCAACACGCCTGTTCATTCTGTTGCAACTTTTCAAGTGGTTCAGTGATTCTATTAACCTAACAGGTGTTTTCAGTTCAGCTCAGGTTAAAGTTGGGTGGAGAATTTACAAGGTCATTAATTTCCATGTACTTATATGAATGCTTAAAGGTGTACTTTGCCCTGTTCCCAGAGTTGCAACAAAATGAGCAGCTGAGAGGTAAAGATGTCAATCAAGCAGTCTATACACACCCACAGAGTTCTGAGAAGTGAATCATTAGGCAAAATAAATGGAAACAACTGTATGAATGGCCTTTAAAACCAAAAATCTTGGCCAACCTGTTAATCCAGGTTCACTCTGACAGAAAACTTGTGCTTTGCCGAAGAGTTCTTTACAGTGGTAAGTGAAGTGGGCGTCCTGTTTTTGACAGCAGGCGAGTCATCAGAAGATGTCACTCTATTTTTGTTCTACGGTCCAACGCCACTTCAGCATACAACAGTCAATCAGCAAAAGTAAGATTGTCCACAGACTCCTAACATACAATCTTTGTGAAACCAGCCACACAAGAATGGGAGTTTTCACATTAGTTGTTCACACATTTCATGGTGTAAAGCATTTTAAAAGTTGACCTTCCTCCTCATGTGTCAATTTGACTTTTGGGCAGGATGGGCAGATGAAAAGGAAAAGCCAAGCAAGCGGACCAATTGGCACCAATTCAACATACTATCATCTTTCAGCACCTGAATCATGTTGGCTACATGCTTGTCCAGAAGATTCAGTAGCATGCATTCATTTTTGACCCTCAGCTATGGGACCAATGTGAGTGCAGGTTTGTGCTCTTCTGGGTTGGTTGTACAGTATCAATTCTGTCTTGCAAGTTTTGTGGAACATTAAAGAGTCCCACATCACTGAGTGTCACATTAACCTTCGAAATGAACCTGCACACACAAGGGATTGGCAAAATAACAGAAAGTTGTAGGGATTGGTTGAAGAAATATTTTGTACTGTGTAGACAAACAAAAGTGGTTCCGTATAACAAGCAGAAGAGACCTCGTCCGGACTCAAGAATACATGGTCAACTGAAGCCACTGCAAAGAAACAAGAGCAGAGAAGTTGACTTTATGTGAACACTGAACTGTCACTGATCAACTGAATAAATGAGTGTTTACACCTGTTATTAACATGTGTCTTGGGTGATCTGATCACAAGTACAGGTGTGAAGGCACCCAGGACACATTGAGGACTCATGGAGATCCAATCGCTCAGACATTCAGAGGTGGACACACTGTGTCCTGGGCTGCACTGAAGGACTGCCTCCTCAACTGACCACTAAGTACACATGACACAGCTGTTTACAGAAATGCAAATGGAATGTCTTTGTGTGTTTGTGAACACACTGTCCATTTCAGCTGCAATATTTCCAGACTCTAAATCAAATACATTATGTTGTTTCTTTCCTTGTCCAAAAAAACATTGTGTTGCTGTGAAGAGCAGGCAGAACTATGAACAGGACGCACACTTTCTCTGACTGTGACTTCAATGTCTGTCTTCTTCATCTGTGATTTAAAATCATAAAATTTCCACAAAGAGAAAGTGAAAGCGTGTGCCCTGCTCATCGTTCAGATATGAAATCCCAGTGAACCATGAAGTGTCTCTCCTGCTGGGCTGCTGACAGTAGTGGAAGTACAGGTAAAACATGGTGGGCTGAGTTCACCCCTGAACTTAAAAAAGGAACATATAGTGAAATCTTCATATTGAACTACCAAATGGACATTGAACCAACAAAATAGCTCATGTTTATTTGGATATGGAGTGAGAAAGTGTGATGTGATCACTCAAGACACGTGTTGTAATACCAGGTGTAAACATTCCAGTCTGGAATTCAGACTATTTAAAATATTTTAAAATCAGAAGTGATTTTACCTCCTGAACATTGACTTTGATAGTCCCGTTGTTATCCTTATCCAGAGTTTTGAAGGCACCTGAATCAGAAAAAGAATGCCTTCAGTTCACTGTGCGAGTCAATCATTCTTATCACGCAGATAAAGCTGCTCAACCAGTAAGTCAATTAGTTTATTTTAGGACTGGTCTTTCAAACTTACGGCACATGGCATCCAGCCTCACAAGGCAGCCAATGTAGTTGTCAAAATCCATGTTCCCATTTTCATCGCAGTATCTGCGAATTATCATTTCGAACAGCTTGTCATTGAGTGGGAAGCCTGTGGAAAAGATGACACCACTGTACACTATTAAACAGAATTTACATAATGAGTACAAATACATAGGCTTAAGACTGCACTGCTTGACACAAATACATACAGTATATAAGAGTGTTTCACACACACAGACTTTACTTGGGTGGGCCACCCAGCTATATTAACAGCTGCCCAAGAAGATTTGGCAACCCATTTAGCTTTTTTTTTTTTTTTGAATCCATCAAGAGAACGACGGCATCTGCAATCAAGTAACTTGGTCTAGTAGATGATCTCTGCACGCTCTGCTGCACTCTCCCCCCTCCCTCACCTGTTCACTCTGCTGCTGCGGTCTGTGTGACAGTCACACTCTGCTCTGCATAGTAACTAACACACACAGGGATGAAGTGTCCTGTTTAATGTATATGCCTACTTAAGCAGTTGTTTTGTAAAAACTTGTGAGTGCACCTTGTTGGTGTCAACCATTCAGTGCCACGCTGGTTTTGATTGTTTTAAGAGATCATCATTAACAATGAGCCTCCTCCTCGCAGCTCAGGTGCTGATGTAAAAAACAGAATCACTGTTGAAAAAATCCAAAAGGTGACTTCTGTTTTTGGACAACTTCATGAAACACAGTGTTTCTCCTATAGTGTATTTGGCAGGGCGCCCCGCCCTCCCACCAGACGCCCCGCCCTGCCAACGGGACGCCCACACAGAAATTCAAGTTGTACATTTTTTTTTAAATTCCATTATTTAATTTATATTTTTAAAGGGCCTATAATGTGTTCTTTTTATCAAATGAAAACAGCTAACTCTGTGTGATTTCAGAGTCGCTATCGTTGCTATCGTTTCATTACATTCATTAACAACACATTTCTCCTCTCATCTGTGACGGACCCCCCCCCCACGCTCCTCTTTCACAGCACACACCGATGCACCGGTACAGACCCACACTCAGAGCGGAGAGAGTGTTTCAGACCGTTAAGGTACCAAAAAAAAAAAAAAAAACACCAACAAACAAACAAAAATTGTAAATGGACGACCGGAGGTTCCCCAACTTCGCAAAAAAATCAGCGTTTTTTAAACAAACCGTACGTGGCAAGGCAGGAAGCACAGGTAGCTCTGCAGCCAGTGTTAGCCAAAATGAGAGCATCTCTCCCAGCCCCAACCACAGCGCTGCCGATCTCCTGCCCCTGTTAACGTCGCCACGACTAGACCCAAAAACACCTGTTCCAGCCCTCCCACCGAAGCACCCAGTAAAAAGCTGCAGACGGGTCACCACCGTCAGTCTGGCTTTGATCCAGCATGGCTGTCAGACTGTAGATACTCAGTATGGCTGTACAAGAGCGAACTTGGCGAGTGAATTGATTAATGAAGATGGATGGATGGATGGATGGATGGATGGATGGATGGATGGATGGATGGATGGATGGATGGCAGCACGGTGCCAGGATTTTAATTTTGGGTGGGCCACGGTAACTTCGGTTGGGCCTTTTAATTACAAAAGTTAACACTGTGTCCAACTGGTAATCTCACTTTAACAAAATCATACTGTGGATGGCGACTAGCACTTCCAGTTGATTATGACACTTTTAAAATCTTCTGAACCGTTTCAGTCTGCAGTTTATATTTATTTCAAATGGCACAGGATATCTCCTTATCTATGTTTTCACTATGGATCATGTAGATCAGTATATCAGTTCATTAACAAAACTGTCATTTTATTACTTTTAATGCATTTTCATTTGATCTGGTTGGATTACTCTTTAAATTAATTGTTAGGAGAGAGAGAAATGAAGCGATCAGAATAATGGGTGAGCTACAATGACTTTTAACAGGAGAGAGAGCGCGTGGTAATGGGGTCCTTTGGTGAGAGTGAGTCCACGCTCACTCCACAAACGGGGAGAAACAGAGGGAGGCAGGAAGAACAGTGTGTACGTGTGTGTGTGTGTGCAGTACGAGTTACCAGGGTGTAGGTGTGGAAGTAAAGGAAAAGAGAAGGGAAAATGAAAAAGCAAGATAAGCACATTAAAGTAGTTTGTGACTGAACACACAATAAAGGAGAAAAGTTTAATAATGGTGTTTATCTATTTTAATACTGGTCACTGGTTATGATGAGATAAAAGTCTGCCAGCAGGAGCTAAGCCAAACCTAACTTCAATAATTCCACATCTGATAAAATAATAATAATGATAAAATGATTATATTTAATTATAAGCTTCTGGCTTACGAGACATTTTCTATGATTAAGACATGCACAGTCACACTGTTGATAATTCATCAAAAACCTGTTTGTAATTTCTTACTGCATCCATGACTATCACTTCAATGGTGGCTGTTAATGGTATTAATAAGGTTTTGTTTTTCCTTCATCTTTTCAGTAGCTGGGCAAACATTTATACTGCAGTAGTGCAAAAAAAAACAACAACTCACCAGCAGATCTGAAAGCGTTGGGCAACTCATCTGCACTAATGACGCCAGAGCCATCTGTGTCATGGGATTTGTACACTGCCTAAACAATAACAACAGAAATGTTTAAAGCATTAATGTCATCTGAAAGTTTCCAACCTAGAAAGAGTTAAAAGAGAAACACAGATAGCTGTCAATATGGCTCTAACAACTATATGAGAAATTCATTTAAAGGAGCAGTGTGTAAGTTCTAGGGGGATCTCTTTCCAGAATATAGCAGAAATTGAATACAATATTCACAAGTATGTTTTAATTACTGTGTAATCACTTGAAAATTAGAATCATTGTCATGACATCATTGACATCATTTTTGACTGGGGTGGCCCAAGTGGGGTACTGGTTTATGCGGGGATGGCATGAAATATCCAAGTATCTACACACACATGCATAATGTATCATTTCTCATACCTACTTTATTACTAACATTACTGTATCTTATGATTTCTTACATTCCTGTCTTTAAAATGTTTATTCAAAAGATAAATAGTCCTAGCAATCAAAACATAATGGTGGCACCATAAAAATATAAAGCTTCCTTACTTAATTCTTCTCAAAAAGAAATTAAACTTCCATTATACAATTATTATGTAAGCACATCAACCTCATTTAAATAAAAATAAAAGTCAGCTATATTAAAAAGAAATCAATGTATGTTTAAAAACAGTCATCAACAGTTGGTTCAAGCAAAGGTCCCACCTCTAACTGGACAGATAACCAATCATACTTGAGAATAATGGGGTGGCAAATCAGATTTCAGGGGGCCCCCCATACGCCCACCCTCTTGAAACACCCCTGATCTGCAAGCTCACTGCTAAATGCCACTAAATCCTACACACTGGCCCTTTAAAGAATTTGTTTTAAAATCAATAAAATTGGAATTTATTATATTTTTCATTATTCTACAGTTGCTTATCAGTGATTTTTTTTGTACTGTGGGCTTGATTCAACAAGCACCAAATACTAGTATATCATCACTGACAGAATAAGTTCTTACTAAGATTCTTTTGACAGAAACTTAGATGATCTATTACACATGTAGCCAATTTAATAATGTGTGTCCTCCATGTACACAGATTTATGTCCATGTCAAACATCGCACTTAATCAGAACAGATCTTTTTCCACAGCAGCCACTTTGATGTAGATGTTACCAATGATACTAATTAAATTTGTGTTTCATTCAGCTCAAAAAGAGTCAGGTTCTGTGATTTTGCATGTTGTCTAACTGTAAAGGCTCTTCTACACTAAATGGAACGGGACCTTGATTAATATCATTGGTAACACCTGTCTTTGCCCAAGTATATATATCAATATGGCTGCTGTTAAAAAGGTCTACAAGGAGGAGTTTGGGAAACCATACAATCATATCCAAGTCCTTGGTAAGATCAATAAACAGGTAATACTGCATCATGTCTTAAGCTTCAGTTTCTTCTGTGTTTGCTGTTACTTGAGGTTCTAACACTGACCACAGGAATGTAACTGTGGCACAGAAACAGATGAGTCAGACAAATGAAACCAGGCCTGCTATACTTGCCTGCCATTTCTTTATATTGTTCCACAGGTGCTTGAATTCGTGAAAGCCGAGTTTTCCGGTGCTGTCGCTCTGAAGCAGCATTAAGGACAACAGACATCAAGTCATCAGGACTCCAGCTTAGGCAAACAGTTGCGTTACTTGTTGGCTCGCTGTATTTGCCCAAGGTGTATTTTTACATGCCTTCCTCATTCGTGTGGTGCAGAAGTCATAGTAGGGAATTAATATCTAATTTTTGCCTCACTTTTCACAACATTACAGCTGGGATTTATAAGACAAATGACAAGGAGCTCCCATGTAGCTATATTTACACTGTTTTCTAATTTATATTGGATACTTGTTTTTAAAAGTCAAGAGTTTTCTTCCATCACCCATCTTCCATCATCAGTTTCACCAAATTTCTGGGATCATGTCCCTTCCTTTTGCAGCAGCTTGTCCGAGAAATATCTGATATGTGTATCTGATATGCTTAACCCTCACACATTTCAAGGTCACTAATCCTAACCATCCCATGCTGCAGGCCAAAAGGAGCCCAGGCTTGGCACAACCGTGAAAATCTGTTTTCTGTTTTTGAGCCATGGCAGTAATTAGCCCCAAAGTTTAAATGTACTTCTGCAGCCTTAATGAGCTGTGGGTGTCATTGAGTCTGGTGAACCGACACACGCCTTTTTACAGCCAGCTGGTGACGGATTTGCTCTGTGCCATCGCCGTTGCTTCATGCCATCACCTGGACTACACAACACACAAAGCCTACTGATGACAGAAAGGATACATCCATGACTGCCACCATGCTCCTGCAAGACTCGATGCTGAAACCATCTGTCTTCAGGTCGCCGTCTGAAATACAAGAAAAGAGCCACCTGCCGTGTTGTATATCTCTTTTAAAGATACATAAATGAGACTGAATCTCAACAGAACAACGTAGACCACAAAGAACAACATGAACCGCAAACTGGGATGTGACACACATTAACAGGCCTTACGCTTTCCAATGATTCTGTTTAGGATGTTCATCAGCTCAGATGGGCTCACTTCCATGTCCTGCATGACAAACATTTAACACTGTAAACATCACAAAGCCAAGAAACCTGTAAAGACCAGAGACATATATACATAGATATGACACTGGCTTCTTTGGCTTTTTTTTTGCTCTTGACTTTTCTACATAAAAAAGCACTATACTACAGTTATTTCTTAATTGATCTCAATGAGTGATGCAATATTCAAGGGTCCATGATATACATGAAGTAAAAAACTTTTTTTCCTTACTACATGTCAATCATAAACCCTTAAACATAATACCACTCACTGGGATCAGTTACGAAATGAAAATTATAAAGCTTTTCATCTAGAATAATCACAACACCCCTGTCACTGTGTACTTATTCATAGGTTAGTCTTGACCTAACAAAAGTGATGGCAATGTCAACATACAATCCAAAAGCCAGTGCAGTGCCTATGTTTGCACGTCTACTGTACAGACAACTGGATGGTGTTACTAAATGGATGAAGGATAATATTGATGAAATTCAATATACAGTATAGAAAGGCAGTGGTAAACTGACTTCATGGTATACCATGGTATGAAAATTAAAGGTAATCATACTATGTGGGGCAGCATGATATGTAAATAAGTCACGATACTATTATTTTGATGGAAACTGCACTTGCAATATGCAACACAAATAGCAGAAATGCTCATTTTAGCATTACAATTTTAATTTTTAATAGGAAAAAAACAATGAAAATTGTGATGACATAAATGTCCATTCTTTGGACATAATTAAGGTTGCAACACTTTATCAATTATCAAACGACTATTAAATGAGTTGCCTACTTAACTATTTAACTATTTAAGTTTAGTTTATTAAGTTTATTTATATCAGAGACTGTATACAAAATACACTGATCGCAAAGAGTAAAGATGCTAATAGATTAAGCTTATTAGCCATTTTCAATCTGCAGTTTTGATAATTGGTTTATTGTTCTGAGGTGTCTTTTAAGAAAAAATATCCAAATTCTCTTATTTCAGTTCTACAAATGTGAATATTTTCTGGTTGATTTGGTCCTCTATGACAGCAAAGTGAATATCTTTGGGTTGTTGGTGAAACAAGACATTTGACGACATAATTTCGAGCTTTGTGAAACCGTGACATTTTATGAACCAAACAACTAATCAAATAATCCAAATGATAGACAGATTTAATGATGATGAAAATAATCATCAGTTGTGCCTCTAGGCATAATATTTTGTGAAACTTTGTGAAATAAAGTGTTTGTTCAACCAATAACTGTATAATACCGTACACAGTGATATTTCCTGCTACAGTTATCATACTATTGCGATCCTAATGCTGTATATATAGATAGTGTGGTTAGTGCAGGAAACAACAGAAGTTTGAAGAAAAGTACAAGTAGATATCGTAATGTAGTCAAAAATAGCGACGTATCAATAAATATACATACTGAATATTTGAAATACTTTCAGTGCTCTTTTTTTGCAATATCACAATGGAATCAAAAATGGTACTGAATATCAATACTTTTGGTATCAAAATAAGATTCCCGTGTTGTGGCAACTCAAAGACAACACTCACATCCCCAGCGAGTTGCTGGAAGACTCTGCGAAACTGTCTCTCCTCATCACTCTCATTCTGCTCTGCGTACACAGCTGGCCTACGTGGTGGAGGCTGCGGGACAGAGGAACAGCAAACATTACTACCCAGAGTTACTAGAACAGTGACGATCAGATAGAGCTGGTTTAATGTTAAGACTGTTACTCACAGGGTCAGTGGGCACAAACTGGCCTGGGTCGATGTTGCTACAAAGAGAGGATTAAAATTAAGGGAGAGGTTAAGTCACAAACCACCTTCTTAGCCTTAGACATGTACTTTTTTTTTCAGATTCTCACCTGACAACATCAATGATGCCACCAATCAGCTTTTTGGCAAGAAACATCTTCTGTCAACTGTGAATGCAGAATGCAACATAAATTACAACAGGCTGAAACCACAAACACCACTTTGATCCAAATACCTTAAAACATTCTTTGACTTCAGCATTATAAATACCTCATACAATCCCACTTCAAATAATCTGGACTATCCCTTTAATTCCAATGTGCTGCACTTTTTACTCTCATAAGTAGCTGTGTTTCAATTGTCTGGTACAGTGCAGAAGTCTGCAAATCAGATACTGCAAGCAAAACCAGAATTCAGTTTCTGGTTAAAATATAATAGAACCATTAAAGGGACAGTTCACCCCCCAAATCAAAAATACATTTTCCCCTGGTGTGTAGTCCTACTTATCCATCTAATTTTGTGTGTGTGAAATGCAGAGTTTTGGATATATCAGCCGCAGAGATGACTTCTCTCTCTCCAAAATAATGGAACTAAGGGGCACTTGGTGTGTGGTGCTCAAAGCACCATAAAATTTGTTTGAAAAATTCAAAACCAGTGTCTCTTTCCAAAAATCATGACTCAGTTTCTCAAGATAATCCACAGGCCCTGTTGTGAGCAGTTTCACGTTGGACTTACTTTCTTTCTGCTCCCAGAATGTCTTTAGACTCTACCAGAACTACTTCATTTTCAACTAGACATAAAGTAGTAACTACATGATCTGTCTGTGGATTATCTTGAGTAACCATGTAATTTTGGGGTGAACTGCCCCTTTAACAATAAGAATGAGACAGCAGGAGTAGATGGCATTAAAAGGTAAACTTTCCATACATGGACATTACAATGTGAATGTCAACCATTATAAACATGTGCTAGTTTAAACGGTGTTCACTATGTGGCCCTGTCATATTTATGTTATGTTCACTGGTTTGGTGTTTCAGTAGCTGGTTGAGCTTGTTATCTGTCAAGAAATGACATGTCCTGTGTTTTCTTCGATTACACACAGTCCTAATGAGCGACACACCCACGAGCCCCTCTTAACATTTTTCCTGTTGTGGAAAAAATGCCATGCCGCACCCAGACTGCGAAAAAATAGATCCGAGTTTAAAAGTTAACCTATTGCAATATACGTTTATGATGATATATTTAGACTTAACAGGTCCACTAATACGACAAATGTGAGCCTTTTAAGGCTCAAAGACTTAGCAAATTAACCCCAACATATTCGTAATAGTTAAAGTTAACCAAGCACGAGCTATAGCTTAGCAACAGTATGTTAATATTATCGTTACGCCCTAATGTTAGCATTACATTAGGTTAGCTTACGTTACTGACCTAACGTTAATCAATTGTGGCGAACTAATACCATTAAAACATCGTTTAAACCGTGCAACATCTCATTAGTGCGGATGTAAAGTAGAGCCTTCTCACGCTAGCCTGAGCAGCTACCTAACTTTAGCTTTAGCTAAGATAGTTTACATGGGTAATGTTATGTTACGTCTGTCAAAGGCAGCAAAACTCGGGATTGCTGTGTCCAACAAGTATCTAGGCTAATCCTTCACTGTTTTAAAGATACTTTGGCAATTTAAAACTCTGTATTTACCGTGACGCTACAGCACTTCGTTGAAGTTGACGGCAGGATATTTGACAGAGTGCGTGAGTACCACTAACCTCAGCTGGCAAGAGGGTCAGTCAACACGCCCCAACTGATGTTACAGAGAGTACATGTGATACAAGAGGAGGGCTCACAGTAGTTTCCGTCTTTGCTTCGGGTTTCAGATTTTTTTAACTAAATATGATGCGACACATTTCAGTTGTCCTATTCTGTGTATACTGCCTGGTGTCTTGTTATGCTAACAGCGATTTAAGAAGAGCCTGAAATTGTAAATGTCAACTATGTGAAGGTGTTTGTATTGGGTATGCGCAGTACCCCGTCCAACGCTGGTAATGTGTACGCAAAGACTTTAAAAGTACAACCTCACATTTTGATATTGTTGTAAATATAAACATTAGTAATTGTTTTTTATCCAGTATGTCTAATCAAGTTCATGTTTGATGGGCATTTCACGCAGTAGTGCAGAAATGTAGGCTAGCATACGCACCATCTTAACACTTCCGGGACAGACGATTTCGCTCTTCACATATACAATCTTTGTTGAATTTCTCCTTTCCTCATTTCTGTATTTATTAATTTATTTTTGCGCGGTGTGTGAGCTCATCTGAAGTACATTCCTGCCACCACCTGGTGTGGAGTGTGAGTAGGAGAAGTTTTTTTTTTTTTTTAAATAACATTTACCGTACCTGTATTTCTTTTTTATTGTATACAATTCTGTTCTTTGGTTCTGTTTCTTCTACTTTTACGTTTCTGGGCAATTCAAAAGTGAGTGCCAGTGAAAACGCTTTGAGTTTTTTTTTCTCCCCTGATCATACAGCTCTGAAGCAAGTCTTTGATTTGTTTTACATTTCACTCAACTAAATGTAAACACATAAAGCAGTAACCAGATTTGTCTGCCAAACAACAGTACAAACCATGACGATAATATTGACTTTTGCAGAGATTTACATATGTGTAACACTTACAAGTCCACTGTAATAGGCAAAATGTTAAGGATTGGCTTGTGTCTGTTGGGCTCATTTGTTGTTTTAACGTCACAATTTATTGTCACATTTCTTATAGTATCATTAGAATACACATTATTCATACTATTAATGAATAACGCTTAATTTGAAAGGGTGTGCATAAGATTGAAATGACACCTGTTATTAGCATGAAGGAATCTTTTTGTGTCATTGAGTCAATTATGACATTTTTAATGAAAAGCTGACATTGTTTGAGAACACTAACTTAGCGTTAAAAATGATATAATTGAAGGAAAGACACTTAAAGGTCCAGTGTGTCAGATTTAGGGGATTTATTGGCAGAATAAAGCAGAAATTGCATTATTCATAAGAATGTTTTCATTAGTGTAAAATCAACCGATATTAAGAATTGTTGCGTTTTGGTTGCATTAGAATGAACCCTTTATATCTATAGACTGAGCGGGTCTTCTTCCACGGAGGTCATCATGTTGCACCATCATGTTTCTACAGAAGCCAAGAGTGGACAGTGTCTTATGAACACCCTTCATATACAAATTAATGAAGGGGTTTCTACTGTTGCTGTAATGTTTGTCAAGTGTTCTCCTGTAGTCAGATGATAGCCATCCAAAGCAGGCATGGTGCCAGGGTTTTAATTTTGGGTGGGCCTTTTAATTACAAAAGTTAACACTGTTTCCAACTGGTAATCTCACTTTAACTAAAATGATTGATATCATGCTCTGAAGGGCAATTAGCACTTACAGTTGATTATGATACTTTTAAATTCTTTTTAAAAACTGTTTCAGTGCTGAGATAGCTTATTATGTCACCACAGCAGTTTATATTTATTTCAAGTGGCACAGGATATCTCCTTATCTATATTTTCGCTATGGATCAAGTAGCTCAATACATCAGTTCTTTAAGAAAACTGACATTTTAATTACTTTTAATGCATTTTCGTTCGAGCTGGCTGGATTACTCTTTAAATTGATTGCAAGGAGAGGGAGAAACAGTGATCAGAATAGTGGGTGAGCTACAATGACTTTTAACAGGAGAGAGTGAGGTGCTCTGTGCTGATCATTCATAAACTTAACTGTCTGTACTGTGTAGGTAATCTGAAGACAGTCAAATCAGGCAGGAATATCCAGACCTCACATGTGATAATAGCCGAATAAATGTTGTCTTTTTTCAAATGGAAACTTTTTTGTCTTAAAGGTGTAATAAAATGCTGATTTTAATAACTAAAAATTAAAGTTAAGAAAATATATGTTCTTCCAGTTATTTAAGATGGGCCAGTTGTACAGGTGGTTGGGCCCAGGCCCGTTAGGCCTACCCATAATGCCGTGCCTGATGCAAAGACTGATTAATACTAACTGTGCCAAAGTAAAACGTGTTAAGGGAACCAAGTGCCTTATATCAACATTAAAAAAAAGGTTTAGTTGCTCCAGTTAGAGAGAAACTCTGCTTACTTTCAGTGAATACCAGTCTTTGTTCTTCCAAGTGATTGTTTGCTGACTGGCTCTACACACTTTTTACAAGTATGAAAAATATTTTGCAAAGTAGTTTTATACTATTGCTACAGTCATCTGATAGCTTGGACTTAATTGGCTACAGTGAACAAATGAATCAGGTCAAGCTTATTGAACAAGGCTGTAAATATTAATCAAAAAGTAATGATGAGCTCAACAAAATAAAACTAGAAGATAAACAGAATATCACAAATGTAGATCATATATTGGTATTATGTTTGTAAATTACATATTATATATTTTATATTTTCTGTGTCTAAAATATATAGTTTTTTATACAGGGGCGTGTCCAGACTTTTTTGAATGGGGTGGCCTAAGTGGGGCCCTGACCTAAATAGTAAATGTGTGTGTGTGTGTGTGTGTGTGTGTGTGTGTGTGTGTGTGTGTGTGTGTGTGTGTGTGTGTGTTAGCATCTTACAGTTCCTTACATTCTTGTGTTTAATTTCTTTTTTTAATTTAAAAGATAAATAGTTCAATCACTCTGTCCTCAGGCTGTGAGACTAAATTCATCCTCAGCATTCCATCATGCGACATAGATTTATTTTTATTTGTAATTTTTATTAATTATTATTATATTATTCATTATTTCTAATTAATTATTTGTTGTATATAGCTTTTTGTGTAGGTTATTATTTATGTTAGTAGCATAAAGGAACTACAATTAACATATCATTATGCAACCCTGTGTTGTAAAATGATCCATAAAGTAAAATGAACCTTGTAAAAAAATAAAAATAGGCTACACACAAAAGAAAACAGTGTACATTTAAAAGTACTCATCAAACATTTCTTTCAAACTAAGGTCTCTCCCCTCACTGGACAGTTAGCCAATCATACTTGCGGATAATGAGGGTGGCTGGTTTCAGGGGTGGGCAGTGCCCCCCTGAAGACCCCTTCTAGATACACCCCTGTTTATATATGCTGCACCTTATTGTGTTTCTCTCACAGACCCTAATTTTAAAATAGTGTTGTCTCAGACATTCTAATCTGATTTCTATTGTCATTGTATTACAGAGAGTGAACCCTCTGATCAGGATACTGAATGCTCCAGTAAAAAGATGACAGCACTGATCTTCTCTGGAGACCCGCATGGAGCTTCATCGACCCAGGTTGGTCCCTGAGTCCTAGTCTGAGAACCACTAGCCTTTGATAGCTCGAGCCCTACTGGATGGTTTTTCTGCCATATAGCTATTTTTCCCCTGCCATAAATCATTCAGTTTGACTTTGCTATATTTATAAATGAAAGATTTCTTTGGAGAAGAGTATTTTTTATGGCAGTTAAACAATTTCATAGAGGAACTGGAACGCTGTTAAGAAGCCCTAAC
Source organism: Lutjanus erythropterus (assembly GCF_056507025.1). Classification (NCBI taxonomy): domain Eukaryota; kingdom Metazoa; phylum Chordata; class Actinopteri; order Lutjaniformes; family Lutjanidae; genus Lutjanus; species Lutjanus erythropterus. Next base: position 6,935,269 of record NC_139327.1, read on the forward strand.
AATCCCTCTGAAGATTTGCCAATGGACTTGGGGCATGTTTAAAAATGATAGCACACCACACTGAATAATTAAACACAGCTTAATGAGAACGGAGAGAAAATTGTGTTTTCATTTATTTTGACAAAATCCTATTCTCTGATAATTGGATCATATGAGCAGTGATTACCCCATACTTGTAATGGATTGTACCAAACTGTCAAGGGAACTTTTTTATTCTGTGATCAGGACTATGAAGAATATCAACATCAAGGAAAACTGCTTTTGTTTTTGGAGTGGGAGAATAGCCTGAAGTAGCAAATACAACTGTCAAATGATTTGTGTTATACTTACAATCAGTCTTGGTCGCTTTTTGAAAGTCTTGTCTTGGAATCGACCATATTTTTACTCTGTTTTGGCAAAAAGATGTATTTTAAAACCCATCAAGACGATCACTTCATATCACTAAATTGTCTGTGAATTGCCTGATTTATCTGTTAATAATTTATTACTGTGATTGGATGTCAAACTTCCTGCTTTAAGTACAACCAATAGAATGTTTGCACCTACATCACAGTTTTCAACCTGGATGTGGAGCCATTTTGGAGATACTGGGAACAGACTGGATTACAAGCTGAATATCCAATTTAAGCCAACTTAATAATGTCCAAACCATGGAAAAGTTTAGGAAAACAAGTAGAAGCTGCTAAAACGTACAGAGAGGGACTTGGTCAACAGGAAAGGCCACTGCATTTTAAGGAACAAAGGTTAATAAGTGGTGAAGATCTCTAGGAACTGGCACCGTCATCTTGAAATGACAACCCAATTATTAAATAAATTCTGCAACGGAACAATTACTGAGACAGCTGGGACCACATCAAACATTTATCAGCAGAAAGAAAGCATGAAGAAAGCTAAGCTAATGCCACATTTCATTTCTACTGGGAAGTTGTAATTTCTGAGTTCCCAGTACAAACGAACATATATATACATATTAGCTACCTATGCGTATACTGATGTTTCAGGGCACTAGTTTCAGTTGCTTGTCAGCCATTTGACAAGTGTGGAGTTTGTATGTTTTCCACATGCTTAAGTGGGTTTCCTCTGGGTTCTCTGGATTTCCCCACCATCAAAAACATGAATCTGACTGTATAATTGTACTTTCTATTGTTGTATATGCCACAATATTGTTGACCTTCAAGGATTTCACTTCGTGTGCTTTCTGCTGCATGCATCACTACATCCGAGGGAACATTTGCCAGCTAACAGAGGCAAAATGTGTTTGTCTCTACCTGATGATGTCTTCACTGGCGTGGTGATATTCAAATGTAACTATTTGAATATCATTTATAATCTAGTGTTAAGTTTGTGGGAGACTGAAATGCAGCATATGGTGACAAATTGTTCTTCCTAAGTTACACACTTGGTCTTGACTTGGTCTCACCCTGCCTCTTTTATCTTGACTCGGTCTGAACTCCTCAAAGTATTGGTCTTGTCTCAGTCTTGATACACTCTGGGCTTGGTCAAGACTTTGTCTCGGTCTTGCCTGCAACACTGCAAATGTTCAATTTCATCCTTTTGGGTGCACTGGGATCTTGGGGTTTAAGGCACTGACCATGCACTACAACACTCCGTAAGTCTGACTGGGGATCTTTTTTTGCATGTTGGTCCTCATATCACTGCACCTTCATTTGCTGTCATCTCTCTCCTGTTGATCCACCAATAAAGGCAAAAAATATTTAAAAAAAAGAAGCCTACAGTGTATTCATCCTACCAAGTTTCACTTTCCAATAAGATGAATCAGCTGATCAGTTCTTAATCCTTACATGGTGACATACTAGAAACCCTAGCAAGCTGTATTCTGTATTTTAGCTTTACTTAACATTTTTTCTGAAATTCCTGGCCAACTGGCATTAAAAATGGTTGATTATGAAAAATTTGAATATTGGCACAAAGATCAAGTGTTGGCTGTAATCGTGTGCCTTTCCTGCCACAAACAGCTCTACACAGCCTGGAGGGTCAGCCACCGAACAGCACCCCCCTCAGGTTTAACTGGCACAACATGGGACTGAGCAGCAGCTGAAGGGCAGGAACTGTTTGTTCACCATGCTGCCAAAGTGGCATCAGAGGCATTTGAAAATGACAGCTGATGGTCCTCTGACATGCAGATTTTAAAATGATGTGTGTCTGTGTGTATGTGTTGATAAACTGGGAGCCCAGTATACTTATGGAGTCCAACTAGCCTTGTGGGGCCAAACTGCTAAACCCCACAAGTTTATAGGGCTGTTAGAGGGTCAAGACTTGGTTGTAGGCTTTGGGTTAGAATTGGGTTTAGGTTAAGGTCAGGCATTTAGTTGTGAAGGGCAGAGTTAGGGCAGTGGCGGACTCGGGCTGTCTGAGGGGCAGGGGTGAAAAAAAACATGAAAAGGGCACCAGCTGTGAAAATCATCAAGATTAAAATGGTTTTATTATTTGACTGAAATATAACAATTACAACAACTCTGTAGTAAAAACTCACAGGGAAATATTTAAAGGCATAATATTCTAGCATAGGGCACTACATTGTGTTTTACATTGGCCACTTTAAAGGGTACTTAACCACATTTTTTCCATTAGAAGGGCACTTTAGAAGGCACTTTGCTACATTTGTCCACTAGAAGGGTGCTTTAGAGGGCACTTTGCTGCATTTTTGTCCATACGGAGGGCACCTTAGAGGGCCCTTTAAAATGTTTTCTCCACTACAGGAAACTTTAGAGGGCACTTTTCCAAATTTTTTCCACTAGAAGGGCCTCATGGGCACCTTTTCACCTTTTATCTACTATAGGGGCATCCAAGAGGGCACTTTTGCATTGTTTTTTCAAACATGGGGGCACCAGTGGGTTAGGGTAAGGGGCTAGGGAATGCATTATGTCAGTGACAGATCCCCACCAATATTAACACAAGTCTAAAACCAGCAGGTGGAGTCAGAGAGCATTTGACAGAGCTGAGTGATACCAAACTGTATATTCTGCATTCAGCATGCAAATACCCCAGGTCCAAGTCATTTACATAAAGGCTGATCCGTCTACAATGAGCTGAATGCAGCCATGCTGATGTCACCGTTTCCTTTGCTGATGTGAACCAGCCTGTCTGCGCTTCTACATTTTAATCAGGCTTATAAAGCTCTGTCTGTCTGTTTATTTATTTATTTTTGACATAGTAATATGAAGGTTGGCATTGAAAATTGCCATTTAAAGCATGACAGGGTTCCTGATGGATTACAGTCATTTCGGCACAAATCAGGTCACAGGAGGATCCTCCACACACACACACACACACACACTCCAGTCAGCAACAAACTAACCTGATATGTTGACATCAATCAGATATTTGTGCTGATAACCTTTAGAATCTTCTGAAAATCTATCCCTGCAAACACTGCAGAAAGAAACAATCCTGGCACCATTCATCACTGTCTATTTTAGATCCAGACCAGCGTATCAGCCAACTGATATTATTGGCATATCAAAATTACATCAGTATTGGCATATATGTTGTACAGTATGTGCCTATATGAAACCTATTTGTTTTTTGTTTTTTTTGTTTTTTTAACTTTTTAGACTTATAAGCAGCAATTTATATAGAGTTGAACCTTGATTCAAGTTTTATACATATTAATACCAACATTCTAATTCCATTTTTTGTTTTTTTGGTGAAAATGTATTCTCTAAGGATGTGTACATTTTTTAGGTTTTTTTTATTTCTAAACTTGCTCTGAAAACACTCTTGTCCCTGGCAAGAACTCACAAATTCAAACAATTTAGAAATGTGTCAAAAGCCTTCAAAATCTAAAACAAGCAGTACTGATAACATGGGTATAAAAATGTATATAATGTTATAATCATCTTGGTTTTAAAATATATGTTTATATAAAAAAAAATGTTGGCCCTTTAAAGTTGTGTCCCAGATTTCCATCAACATCACATTTGTGCACAAACATAATTTAATCAGGCATAAAAAGAGTTAGCTGTAACCTTCGAGGGAGACTTTTCTCACTTCCTGGTTTAAAAAAAGACAGGAATACTGCTCAAGCACTGGTAAACTTTCTATTTTTTGACAATCCAAATTATATTATATTATATTGCTGTCAGATGTGTCTCACCATAACATATCAGCTCTGTAGCCCCTGTAAATCAAAGCCAAATAAGAATTATGGTTTAAAAATGTGTATTTTGATTAACATTAAGAGAACTCTGAGCAACTTTAAAAAATAAAATGGCTGCTCACTCTGCCGTGAAATGAAAAAATGTAACATTTTGTCAACTCAGACGCCAACTCCATCAGATTTTCCATCTGAAGGAACTGACTATTACATTTAATAAAAAAAATAATAATTCACCAGGAGGTTGGCCAGTTACAAGGTTTAATAGCAAAGAGTTTGATCTTTTAAAACATATTTTTCAGCATAATTGAGGAGCGAAAATCAAATCCCCCCTCAAAACACAGTTTTGTTGCAATCCTTCAGCATGAGAGAATTATAAATAAGGGTGAAAATATGATCAACTTTATTGCTGAACTGTAAAATATCCTGTTTTTTGTCACATATTCATAGAACCTCTGCAAAAAAAACTAAACTAAAATAAAATAATAAAATAATATTCTGTATAAATAATCAGTAATTGACTTATATATCAATATTGGATTTTTTTAAACTCGATAATATTGGTATCAGCATCAGCCCCAAAATCCGGTATCAATCAGGCTCTATTCCTTGTGATTTACTGTAAAATCATGACAATAATTGCCAAAAAATGTGTGTTTATCCTGCAGAGTGTTCTGACTCTCCGCACTTTGACGGTGGAGTCTCTTGTTTCTTGGCTGAGTTTGTCTCAGTGCTGCTCTGTTTTTATCATAGCTACATCTCCTCTTAATCCCTCGTGGCCGGCACTATCATGGTTGCCTTGACAGTGCAGACACTTCGCCCGCTCCCTCCTCAACTGATAAGTCTCAGTACTACTACCCTCCACTCTCACCACAGACGGAGAAAAAAAAGGATTCATAAATACAACAGAAACACGTCCGCGGACAATGTGTTGATTCATTGCTGGTGCTGCTGCTTGCAATTATGTTGAATTTCAACACAAATTCTGCCCCTCAAAACCTCAGGTGGAATCATAAAGACTGTGGAGGCGATTCTCAGGAGAGGCTTGATTTTCACATTGGATGTTGTATTATTTATTGCACTATATATTATATATATTTAGCCATTGCATCACTGACATCTGCCTTGATATTGTGATTGCACTATTGTGCTTGCAAACAAAATATCTCATATGTCAGTGGCTCACTGTGCAGAGCATTATACTGAAGGATGCATATTATGATGACATAGCAAACTATTTACGGCATAAGAAAAATGTGAGACTTTTTGAATGTGTTTCAGTATATCTGAAGTGTAACCTGATATTTAAGACATGATAATATATGATGTGCAGTGCAGAAACAGTGATATCTATCCTTCAGATCCCACTCCAGCTAAAATTACTCCATCCATGAAATAGAGGTATCCATGGTTACATCAGGAGCCATGTTAAAGGGTGCCTCAGTGTATCTCTATTCTTTAGCAGTCCCCACCTTTTTCCTCATTCATCATTTGAAAGAAATCACTGTGCCACCCCAAGGTTTCCGACAGCTACGATTTGCTTTTGCAAATGAGATCTGCAGTGAATCATTTCAATAACATTGATGAAGATAGACTGGCTATTAAATATCTCTAAATTATGAATGCAAACCATATTACATCCGCGGTTGTACCTGCTCTCCTCTGAGGGGGTGAAATGCAGAGCTGGTGTAGTTCAGTGCCACAGAGGCTGCAGATTGAAATATTGTATAGGAGCATCCCCAATACGACGTATTTGCAGTCTTCAGAACAACCTGTTACCTTGACAACGCAATTTTATCATTCAAGCCCATTGCTACCTTCTCTCACAGCAGGAATCAAATGTGCCTTAAATGTATACTGCTGCAGGGTTTTACACCCCGATTCAAGGTAGAAATGAGACATTGGATGGGTTGAGATGTGCAGAAAATTTTCAATTATGATTTCACTGCACAATGGACAATGTAAGATGATTTTCTTGTCTTTACAATGGCAGGAAGGTGGTTTTGGTCTATAAAAAGCAGACTGGACAGTATGATTACTGGAAGATAAGGCTTTAAAATAAGCTAATTAAGACTGAAAATACTTTTTCATAGTAAACTACATGACAGATATTTTAAGCATTCCAGATATTTCTGTAACAGCATGGCTTTAAGAGGGATAAACTGCAGGGGATTAGAGAGAGAGGAGTTCATAAATTCAAATTGGCAACATGTAATTCCCCAAATACCAGTGACCTCAGGGCGGTTACTATTTCCAATGACTTACTCATGCAGTTAGATGCCTAATTGTCAGGCCATATTTGCGAGTTAGTTAGTCATTCTCATAATTGTTATGCAAACTACGTGCAAGCTTTTCCACAGTTCGAGTCCATCTGCTGTTGTGGCTCTTTCACTGAATTTTACAAGCATCCCGGAAGAAATTCAATGATTTCTCCAAATCCCTGGAAACACAGAACAGTCAGAGAAAGTGGAACGTAAGATGTGACTGAATGTTTTTTTTGTTTTTGTTTTTTGTTTGTTTTTTGTTTTTTTTGTTTTTTGAACATTCAGTCTGTGCTAAAAATTCCAAAACATTTTCTTTAGAGGTGCTTTTTTTCTCCTCCAGCACATCATTTTGACTACATGCCAGAAAGACAGTATCTTACTGTAATTAGAGTTTTTTCTACATGTACATCTACTTTTATTTATTTATTGGTGTCAAACTCTATTTCATATAGTCAGAATTTAATTAAAGGTTCTTTCAGTTTGGTTAGCCCCAAGATTTCAAATCCAAAAATATATTTACCCTTTGTATGTGGATACCAAAATTGGGATGCATTCTGGGAAATGTAGTTTATTCTTTTCTAGTGTTGTCATGATACTGGAACAATACTTTGAAAAATATTGATATTCAATACAAACTTTGATACCACTAGGAAGAATTGGCTCAACACTGAGGGCATAAAATGTGTGTGATTTTTATGAAAATCATCAGATATAGATAAACAGATGAATGTCAAGAGGACGACAGCACTGTGAGCGAGTTAGAGGAGGTAGAACTGTGTTTGTCACCTCGCTGTTGGAATGAAGACATTGTAGTCTGCTTATAGCACTGCATAATCCTAATTATCAGCACTCATTAACATTTATAATGTGCTATAACAAAAAATATAGCATTTTATAATAGATTCTAATCATCATTATCATATCATTATAAGTTACTCTAAGTGGTAACTGGGTAAGTTAAGTAATGCAGTTCCCTCTTGAAACAGGCTGAACGTAGCTCTACCCCTGCCTGTGGTGTTTCTCACTGAAGGAAAAAGGCGCAGTTAAATCCAATCGACTCCGCATTTAGAAATGACATAATCATCATCATCATTTTGGAAATGTACTCCTGCTGTTAATCTTTTCTTTTCATTTCAACATTCTTGAAGGGTCAGGGTTTGTGTAGTATAATATAGATTGATTGTTGCAAAAGGAAAACAAAGCCAGTGAGTTCTCATTTAATATTATTATGCAGTGTTATGATACTTGACCTTTTAAGTCATTATAAAATGCTCCATAATGTATTATGATCATTGTTATAACACCTTATGAATATTTACTGGTTCCTATATCTATAATTAAGCAACACTATAAGGGGATTATAACTCATTATCAGTATAGAAAGTGTTACCCTGCATGTAATAACAGTCTTGTGGAGAAAGCATATTATTAGGACTAACCTTTAAAAAATCCACCATTTCATATAATGGTTCAGTTGTAGTATGTAAACTGCATCTCATATTGTTAAAACAACACCATTTCCCAGAGGAAACACTGTGGACATGACCTCAGTATAGCTACAGGCGTGTATATATATGTGTGTGTGTGATGTCACCTTCCTCGCCTGTGTGGCTGAGCTCAGAAGATTAGGGATGTATCTGCTGGATAATGAACAAGGTCAAACAGTGTAGGAGGGATGGCTGTGTGCTGGATGGCTCATGGACGTCATTACATAAAACTTTCACTAACTTGACTGTAGTTCTGTGTAGAAGTGATTGCAGCAGCACACAGCGCTCATATAGAATTTGCATCCAATGATATAAATATAGCATATGATTTCAGAGTGCTTGTCACTGAGTCGTGCACCGATAATCCAGTTCCACCTGGTTCACACTGTATTCTAACTGAAGAGACTGTGTGCACTGATCATCCCATTAACATTAAATAGATAATTACTGTTTGTACAACCAGCTGTACATGGCTTGAATTGATAAACTGCACCGCTATTGGCTCTTATTGAATATTAAATGTTAGTCAGTCATATTATCCACTTGTGATAAGATGGTCAACTGGTCAACTATGTAAGACGTCAGCTCTGTCAAGAGTTTCCATCTGACAGAGCTGACACTGAGTTGACATTTAATAAAAAATGTAATCGGCCCATTACAAGGTTTGATAACCAAGAGTTTGACCTTTTAGAAATATATTTTTCAGCATTATTGAACAGTAAAAATCCCCCCCCCCCCCCCATTAAAATATAGTTTTGTCCCAATTCTCAAGAATGAGTGTTAAACAATAAAACCCTAATCAGTGTCAGAGTGGCTGTGCTGTGAAGAGCCATAAGGAGTCTGTAACACTGAACAGTTTTCATTAGCCTGCAGGGCTTTGGTGGAGCGTTTGAATGTCCTGTGATGGTCTGAACGCTCACTCGGAGGATTCTCCCTCATAAAGCATTTTTAGCCACGGTCTCTTTGGTCCAGTCTAGACTTAAATATCTCAACAACTATGAGATGGATTGCCATTAAAGTTGTGCCGACGTTCATGATACCCAGAGGATGAAGCATACTGACTTTGGTGACCCCCTGACATTTCATCCAGCACCACCGTGAGTTTGATTTGTGGTCTTGAGTGAAATGTCACAACAGCTATTGAATGGATTGCCGTGAAATTTAGTTCATGTCCTACTCAGGATGAAGTGCACAGTAATAACTTTGGATATAGTCCAAAAACATTGTGTTTAGTGCTAATCAATCAATAAATCAATCAAATGTGTGTATGCTAACACACTATACTATAGTGAACATAGCAAACATACATGCTAAACTTGAGCATGTTAGCATGCTGATATCACAGCCTCACAGAGGTGATGGGATGGCTGTAGACTAGTCTTGTTTCTTCTCTCTTTTGGCTAAATTCAAAGTAACTTAAAGGTTCAGTGTGTAAGATTTAGTGGCGGTGAGGTTGTAAACCAACTGAGTACCGCTTGCCTCACCCTCCCCTTCCAACGAAACTCACAAAAAGCCGTCTCTAGAGCCAGTGTTTGGTTTGTCCATTCTGGCCAACTGTAGGAAAATAGCGGTGTAACATGGTGGCTTCCTTTCAGAAAGAGTAAGAAAACACAAGTTCTTTATTTTCCAACTTGTTTCCATCTCTTAGTGTTTTCCCAACAAAGAACAAAGTCAAAATGTCAAGAATAAAGTGGAAAATGTGGAGAATAAAGTTGAATTACCGTTTTGAGAATAAAGTCAAAATGGTATTGTAATAAATGGTAAAAGTAAAACAAAATCTTCCTCTGCTGAGTTATTTTTATTTATTGATTTATTATTCTCAACATTTCAACCTCATTTTTGACACTTTTGCTTTATTCTTGACATTTCAACATTGTTCACAACATTCCACCTATTTGTGATATTTGGAATTTATTTACATTTCGATTTTATGCTCTAATTTCAAAATTTTCTGCAATATTTCAGCTATTTGTGACATTTTGACTTTATTCTTTAATTTCAAAATTATTTGCAACATTTCAACTTTTTTCTCAACAATTTGATTTGATTCACAACATTACAACCTTGTTCTCAGCATTTTGACTTTATTACTTTTCAACTTTACTTGCAAGATTCTGACTTTATTCTCAATATTCAACTTATTTTTAAAAGTTAATAAAAGTCTTCCACCTGATTTATTTCTTCTCATGCCTGGCACTAATACTTAAAACTTGACTTTATTATCGACATTTCAACATTATTTCTAACTGTTTGACTTTTATTCTCCACATTTCCGCTTCATTTTCAAAACTAAATTAATAAAAAAAAGTTCTGCCACTGATTTATTTTTTTCTTATGTCTGGCACTAATACTGAAAGTTTGACTTTATTCTGGATGTTTCAACTTTATTCTCAACATTTTGACTTTATTCTCAAAAAGCAAAACTAAAACAAACAAACAAACAAACAAAAAAACAGTCTTCCTCTCATTTTTCCCCCTTATGCCTGGCCTTAATAGTATACCCCCACAGTGTACAGACCATAGTGTGCATGAATTACATATTTTTTTCACTTTTCTGAGGGCAGACTTTTGATTAACCAGTCTTTTTGGATAATTCTGCTCAGGTATTCCTGGCATAACTCCACCCGTTTAATCAGAGAAAATGCCTGTGTGGGTGTGCTGGGCTGAAAGGTGTAAAAATATTGGATTGGCCTTGGCCTGTAAAATCTCATCATTTTTTTTGTCAGTCTATTTTGCAGTGAATTCACTCCTGTATTCAGAGTGTGATCACAAAGAACGCAAACATCTGAAGCTGTCCCTTGAATGCTTCACTAAATGAAACAAAATGTTCATGTTTGCAGATGGGCTCTGACCAAAGTCACCGCCGCTCTGAAGTAACAAAATCGGCTTTTTAAGCTGAACAACATAATGAGGCACTGAATGTAGCACCCATGATCTAACACCCTACCCTCGGTAAACAAACCCACCATCAAATAACTTCATGTAAATCAGCTGTGATATTTATGCCGCTTTTCACCGCATAATTGTCGCACCTTAATCTGATTCCTCATTATATGAGCATTGTGTCCGTGTAAACACAGCCATTGTTCACATTTAATATGTGCTCAGATCCAGCACTCCACAAATCGATCTATTCATAGAACGTGTTGGTTGCAATTATATAAACACTCGACCTTTCACTGGAGAGAGACAGAGCAGAGGGACAAGGTGCAGAATAAAAGCAACAGAAGACAAGTGATGTTAAAATGAACATTTATAATGACTCTTTGTTGCCGTCGCAAAAATAATCTTTAAAAAACAATTCAATTATTAACACTGAAATGCTGACTTCACTGGTAGTCCACGAGTCATAAAACACAACTCACTGAATTTCTTTTACAAACACAGTACTACAGTTACATTAAATAGTCATTACCGTTAAATCTATTAATGAATAATGTTCAAATAAACTAAGAATAAAAACAATGACACTTTTAAAATCCTCTCATTCCCTCACCATAGTAGCTGTTGTCGTTTTATCAACAGTGTATCATTTAGAAAATATACTGCTTCTGAGATGTTTCTCTGACAAAAGCAGAAAACAGACTGGCAGCATAACAATAATGGTACATGAGCTCAAACGTCGTACAATTAGGGTGATGTTTTTCAAGGGGAGTGGAAATGGGACGTAACCATTCCAGTGATCTAACATTTAGTTATGTAGGCTGGCTGCCTTTTGGCTCAGTATGGAATTATTTGGCACTCTTGCTGACAATGTTTGCCATAAAAAGCGTTCACACTTTTTCTAAAATGGCACAAGAAGACATTTTTCCTCGCGTTTCTGAATATACTCAGAGGACTTTTATCATTTTAAAAGACATATAAATGCTGTCCTAGAAAGCCCTTTAGGTAGTTAACACTGTGTGGACTTTCACAGATTCTCCTCGTCACAAACGTAAGACAGAATCATTAATATCAAAGAGAGATGTACCCAATCAGCAACATCACTTTTCTCAGGTTGGAATATTTGATCTTATGCTGTCAGTCCATTTTTTTTTCTGAGATGGAAAGAAACAGAGGTTAAAAAAACGAAGTAAAACCAAACCCCGAAAGAAAATCTTACAATGACGTGAAAATGGTTGCAAGGTACTGGCATGCTTTCTTCAGTTTACACCTAAGCAAGCGTTCAACCCTGCAGAATTGTCCAGATAAACCGGAAAACAAAAGGAACAGTCTCGCAGAGTTTGACAAGTAAAAGTGGTGTAAAATATCCAACACATACATGAGTTCTTGGGGGATGGAGAAGGTCAACCAAGTTCATGGGAGGTTCAGAGGGTCAAAGACAAAAAAATGGCCTCATATCTGGTTGGCAAAGTGTTTTCTCAGACGAAAAGGGCTCAGAAATAACCTTAATCCGTTTAAAGGGCGGACACAGTAGCAGGTGCTCAGTGTGATGGAACACAAATCGTGATATGGTGTAGGCTGTGAGAGTGATACTCAGGGAGAAGAGGTTGTAAAAGAGAGGAGCAAGCAGCCTTAGCCAGTTTGTAGCTTTTAAAACCAGTCCTAGCCTTCTTGTGAAAGGGCTCCGTGGGGGCGGATGAACGTCCAGGACACATTTGGAGTGAAAATAAAAACAAACAGAACAACTTTTGGAATGATACTGTAATTCGTTTGGCATTCAGATGTGAAGCAACGGCAGGGATTTGTAACACAAAATCATGAGAGAAATATCATTCATGTAACTAGGCCACTCAAAGTCTAATAGGTTTCCTCTGTGGTTTTAAATGTATTGAGGTGGCAGAGGCAATCTTCATTTTGCTGGTGCCGATTTTGTTTCTTTATCATCTGACCGTTATATCAGCCAGACCTTGAGCTTGCATTCCTCAGTACCTTCGATCCCAATTGACCCTGCCTAAGTCACGCTCCTTTTTGCTTTCTGCCCCAATAACAGTGGGGCAAACTTGGCACCCTGTGGAACCTTGGTTGACTTTATCTGTTTCTGTTTCCTGTACAGTGTGCTATACGCTAGGCACGTCAATGTTCAAAGTACACCATATATTGACGTTGGTTAAAAGATGTTTCTGGGGAACCTGTAAAAGTGAAACATACAGTATACGGCCACATCTTAAGTTACCCAATTTTATGCTAGTCTTGCTTAGACAGACTTTTCTCTGCAGTGCTGCAGAAAAGTCTTGCTTCACAAATTATCACTCTGCTACAGGGGGAAAAATGATCTGCCTGGTTTGTATTTCTTTCAGCCAATCACAATTGTCTTGGGCAGCACTAAACCCAAGGTGCCAGGGGAGCCCTGGTCTTAAAATGGATACATAAGGGTAAAAGAAAAGCAAAAGTTGCTAGCAATCAGGTGCTAACTTCAGTGGCTAGCTCGGAGGTCGCTGGTCATTGTGTCTTGTAGGGACGGGGACTTTGGAAAAGGAGAGAGTGAATATGTCCAACAATCATTTATCGCTTTTTATACTTTCTTCACATCTAACCTTGACCCACATTTTTTTTGCTATGGACGAGCTGCATATGTCACCTTTAAGAGGCACCCAGTAGCATGCTTATACCCACAGTCTATATTTGATAAGTTAGGCTAGCAAAATGTTTGCTAACTAGCTGGCAAAAAACTAACTAGCTGTAAATTAGCTCACTGGTTAGCTAGTGTTTTGCTAAAATCAGCTATCAGATCTAACCAGCTGGCTCAAGATCGATTGATGTAGATTAGCTAGGTAGTTAGTGAGGGTTTTGCAGACATTAGCTAACTTAAGATGTGACTATGCTGCTTTTACAAACCCCCCCAGCAACATCTTTCATCTTCAAAATTTGTTTTTCTTTTCAACATGGACGAGTGGAGCACATAGCATATCTAAGAACCGGAAACAGGAGAGGAGAAATACCGAGGTGCCGTAAACAGCGGGACTTAGGGCGAGTCAATTTGCTGGAGAAATGAAAACCCTTTTCTAATTGGTAATTTAAAGCAAAACAGGATGCTAAAGGACGTGTACAGGTCGCTCCTGGTTTCACATGTTCGTTAAAAACAAAGCACTCAGTGATTGACACAAACCTCTGCTGAAGGGAATGTGAAGGAGAAGCCTTCAAGTGAGGAAACAGGTGCTACTTTTTCTAGTTTGTCTGAGAGACTCCAGCCCTTTCCATCATTCATGAGACCCAACAGGATCAGGGAATAAATAAATTAAAAGTAACATCAGAGCAACAGCAAAAAAAAAAAAAAAAAAAAAGGCAAAAAATAATCAAATACACGATTGAAAGCCAACATGGTTTTGCTTCATTTCACACCCAATATGACCCACTGATCAGTAAAGTGCATTTATGCAACACCAAACAAACAAGATAATGTTGACAGCGAATCGGAAGTTGTGTTAAAACATGTCTGGTTCATGACTATGGCCGTGTGAGGCCTACCTGACTATAGCTGAAATCTGTTATTGACATAGATATTAACTCTACATGTATTTGACATTCCTGCCCTGAATTTACATTAAAGACTGATAACATTCGACAGAAATAAAAAAAAAAGAGTAAATGGGTACATTCATAGATTAGATCTGGGCTTTCAAGCTGTGACATAAAAAAAAATTAGAATGGGACAGGTTACATGAGGTTCAACCTGTTTGTAAAAGAAATGCATGTTTGATATCCTAAAAGAAAAAAAAAAGCCGAAACACAAGGAGCCAATGCACTGAATAACATTTTCACGTTTGCTTGTTTCACATTTTAATACTCCTCACTGTACCTAAAAATCAAAATATCTTCTCTGATGATATGTAGAGAGATGAAATTCATTGATGAAAATTGGATCTGAGTGTGTGTGTGTGTGTGTGTCTTTTTTTTTTTTTGGGCCAACATGACAATAATGAGCTCCCTCCCAACTCACGACATAAAAAACAACTTTTTTTTTTTCCAACATGAGGCGAGTAAACTTAAGTGCTTTACATTTGACTGCATGCAGCGTTTATGTCTTTGAATGTTTGCGAGACGAACAGCTCGCAAAATTTTTGTAAAATTTTTTTTTCCTCCATAATTTTACTTTTGATACCATGCAATAGAAGACGTGCAAAAAGATAACACCTAACTCCACAAACACATTTTTGATTGTTAATGGTATGTTATGAATGCTTATAACATGTTATGCTTAGTCCATGCTGGCCTATAGAGACATTTTTGTGAGACAGCAGTACTTAAGCCACAGGTCAAACAAACACACAAGGGATGCATGGAGTGTAAAACAACATGGATCCATAAAAATCACAATCTTTAACTCTTACTCTATGTACCTATGGGATAAAACAATGCACAAAAAAGTTCTTTGTCCTTTGTTTTCTTAAGTAATGTATTTGATTATCTTTTCTTAACTTAAAAGACAGTGTTTGATTGGCACTTGATCAGCACTTCTAAACAAGTTATTGATATCTAACATTTGATCGCACATCTACAATTTCAGAAGCTGCGGAGGTCTAGTTTGGCACAGGTTGTACTATGGAGTCTATTATTACTTTTACTATCTTACCAATACTGTATAGTATTCTATACACCTCGTTTTATGCTCCAGCCTTTTAGAGCATGTTTCTAATCAACAGACCAGACATCTTTTCAACTAAAATATTTTGTATAGTTTACTTATCAAATAGCAGCATTTTCATAACTTACAAAAAGTACATGTAAACCTATTCATTCAAAATCTTAGTAATTTCAAAGGTTCATACAACAGACATAAAACACAAAACAGGACAACATGCTACTATATTGCTTCCAATATTCTTTACATTTTCTTACTGTCAAACTAAATCATCAATGACAGAAATATGGACACCACCGGTTGATGATGAGTCGTCATCATAATGCACAAACAAATCGCGAAGCTAATCTTAATCAGGCTTTAGTTGGCACTCTCATCATCCACACAAATATAACATAGTTTCACATTGTATCGACAACGCTGGACTGCATTTGGACTACAAACTAGAATAGCTACAATAAAGTACATATAGATCATATGACATGACATACTGTATTCCACAGAAATGAATTCTAGTCATTTTTCAGATAAGAGGATATGCATAAAGGATGTCATTGTTTCGGCTTGAGGTCACGAACAAGTTCCCACCTTACTCTCGCTATCTTACGCATTCTGTCCTTACTACGCTGTGTTTAGAGGCTGAAACTCGAGCTCAGTTTGTTCAGCCGACGTGTGAATATTTATTCAACCAAGATTTGCCTTCTCCAGGAAGAAAAAAAAACATTCTCTTCCCTTAAAAAGGCCAAACTAAATCCTACTTGTTCTTCTTATAGAGGGAATTTGATACTTTGAGCTAACGTTGCTGGTTGGTCTTGTGGGTGTCACAGTTTTTGGAGGCAGGTGTTTTCTGTGCATTTTTAGCCTTTGTGAACTCTTAACGGCCTGGGAAAATATTTTCATACCCTTATGACCTGTTTAGTGCATAACTCCCCACCAGCAGCACACACCCAACACACCGCCCATGAGAAGACAAGACAGGAGGAAGGAGAAAGAGGGGGAGAGCACAGTGAAGGAAGAAGCACGGACGGGGAGGGGGTTAGGACACGGGGTAGGAGGAATCTCTTTTTTTACGAGGGGAAGGGGGGTGTGAGAAGAAACAGCAACATGCAGGGGGAATAAAATGTTGAGAGAAAGAGGAAAGTTGATGAAGGGGGCAGAGAGAAATAGTATTTGGCACAATGTAGAGATAGATATAGAGAGCGAAGACGGAGGAGCTCTCTGCAGTCAAGCAGTCCAGTTGCATTGATAAAACATCCCCTTGTTTTTGTGCTTGTATCTTATTATATTATATGCTAAAATCTCGGGCAGTAAAAGGTTATCTTATGCTATGATTTCATTAGTGGCCAGATTGGAGGTATGGATGAGCGTGAAACCTTCCTGACGCGAGGGATTTCATAGGAAGGAAGGCT
This sequence comes from Lutjanus erythropterus, assembly GCF_056507025.1. Lineage (NCBI taxonomy): Eukaryota > Metazoa > Chordata > Actinopteri > Lutjaniformes > Lutjanidae > Lutjanus > Lutjanus erythropterus. The sequence goes on from NC_139327.1 coordinate 6,952,068, forward strand.
CACCGTTGCAAAAAATCGCCACGCAGAATGTTCAGACACAAAGAGTTATCACTTTCAAACATGGATCATGAAAATGAAAAGGCTATTTATTAAATTTCCGACCCCAAAAAAACTGGGGCTGGGAGCGGTTCTGATTTTCTTGGACGCTAACGCAGCACCAACCCTCACAGCCGTGCATTCAGGAAGCTGATCATAGAGCTTGGGTTGATGGGGGAAGGGGAGGGGAGGTGGGGACACTTGAAAGATGTCTTTAGAGCTGGAGTGGGGGGTGGGGGGGTGGGGGACGTAATCGGAAAAAAAAAAAATGATGCGGGAATAAATTTGATCCGAAAATGTCGCTAATTTGAAGTGCAGTGCATTGGTAAACAGAAACATCACAAGACGCTGGAGTATAAATGCTCTTGTGGAGATAGATCCCTTCTGCCAGTGTCGGACGGTAGGTCTTGTTGTGTGTTATGTGACATAGATGTGCACATTAAAATATACTCACATCCCAAGCAGGGACAGACACGCTTTACATTGTGTTCTTAATGTCTCACAGTGCAGTCTTCAGAGACCCAGTGTACTCAGGATGAACACCATGGATAGCAGCACAGAAGGAAGCCAAGGTAATCTTCGAGTGCTTTAGACAATTAGCCTCCCTGCATTAGACAAACAATTGCCCATAAAAGACAACGATGCCAAAACATTTCATGTTTTATTACACGCTCCACCCGAAGTTAGTGAGCGTTAACGTGTTTTGGGAACGATAACAGGCTGCCTGGATGAACTGCAGGATTTTTTTTTCCCTTTTTTTTTTTTTTTAAGTCTTGATGCAAATTAGGAAGGATGGCTCACAGAAAAAGTGAGTCCAAACCTTTCTTTTCAAGTGTCATTCTACTTCCCTTTCATTAGCGTACGTCTCTTGACTATTTGGTACCCTTAATGTAAAGGCAATAGTTTCTTTGTTCACAGATATTGGTTCATACAGCTTTTCTTATCAAAATGCTTTTTGTAGTGCTTTGTTCTCTTTGCGAACTGAACTGGTTAGACACTGCTTTCAAGGTAGTCTGAGCTTTAAGAGAATTCTTGGGAGTTACAAATGTGTGCATAAGGCAAAAATATTGTCAGGTAAAATCTAGTAGTATGGCCAATTTTTTTTTTTCCAAGAAAAAGAAAGACCTGCATCGGGAGCGAGAATGAAATATTAAGACTGGATTGAAAATCAATCCTTTTTCATTAGGCGAGAGGGTGGGTCAGATCCAATGGGCTACTAATGGCTGGACGACACATCAGCTTTTTTTTTTTTTTTTTACATCAAGTAAAGAGAATAGTCGCCAGAGATTCTGATTTGATGGTAAAGGAGATATAAACCTAATCCTATAGCACCAAGAACGGGTTCAAGAACAACATATCTTTGTGTGTTTGTAGCTGTGACTGAATATGCAAATATGTTTCAGTGTTTGTGGGTCTGTGGGAGCATTTATCTATGTGTGTTCATGTAAAATATATTTATACATTCCTGTGTGTCTCCTCTATCCTCTCACATTGATTATTTAACCCCTGAACTGTACTTGCAGACAGCAACAGTGAAGTTCAGACTGGGTTTTGAGTTATACATTTCTTTCACTGCAACACAATATTTGATCCCTGTAAATAAAAAATAGCGATAGGCTAATATTGTTTTTACATTCAGATCAACCTGTGAAGAACTCACAGGTTTAAATAATCTATTTGTGTTTGAATGAGACCATGTCAATAAATAAAGGATGAGAATAGAAAATACCCAAATTTAGAAACTTCAATTATGATATGAGCCAGAATTCAACATATGTCAACATAGATGTGATTTCGTTAAAGAAATTATACTCGGATTGCTTCCCCATAGACTGAGATAACCTCAGGTGCTTGTCATAAAACCTCTCCCCTGTTAACAATGCCGTATGCATTGTATACAAAGAGCAAGGTTTGTAAAACAGCTCTATCAGCTGGCTGGAACTTCGTCTGACACGCTCAGCTCGCCGGGAGCTGAGGTTTGCAACTGAAATTAAAACCAACAAAAACCCGAACAGAAAAAGGAAAGTAAAACAGCTATGAGGTTTTGGAGGAGGGTGAAACCCTGCGGCCTCACCCTTGAATCTGCAGCTTGGCAGTGGACCAGTTCAGCTTACTCTGATCACCATCGTCAAAAGGACTCGACACAAACTTTTAAAAAACATCAGGACGTCAGTCCTAAAAACACATTCACATATCACACACACTTATCTTGGTTGTCTCCCCCACCTCCTCCTTTGTGATTCTCTCATTTGATACTGAAATATTGAACAGATATTTGGACGTTTCTTTTTTCTATTCATCGTGACCCTCTCAATTCCCTTCTATCTCTGTCTTCATCCTTTCCTTCTTTTCCTCTTCTTTTTCCTTTTAGCCCACCTTTTGTGGGTTGGTAGCGCGCACGCCCTGCTCGTACGTGATCCGCTGGCTGATCAGATACTGCGCTGCTTGCGTAGCGGCTGGCGACCCTGTTATGGTAACTTTACGGTTCCGAGTACCAGGAATGAACTCTCCCTTTTTGGAGATCTGGATGCGGGCCCCTGTTAGCTCCTGGTACTCTACCAGCGTTTTCCCTCCTTTCCCCAAAATGGCACCGACCAGATTCTCGGGCACAGCGATCTCAACCACGTCCTTGGCCCCATCCGCCAGCTTCTCTGTTGCCAACAGGGAGGAGGCCATCAGTGGGGATGAAGCATTTAGGTAACCATTGGAAGCCCCTGTCGCAGCTGCTAGAGAACCCAGGGAGAAGCCCCCGAGGCCTGTCGCAGGGTGGCCAGCACTGCTGGAGGCATCGCTGGCGTAGGAGGCCAGAAGGTTAGCCGCAGCGGCAGCAGCAGGGTTAGCGCTGGCTGCTACTGCGGCGAGGACCCCGGACGCAGCTGCTGGGTTGAGGCCCAGGCCCAGGGTGTTAGTGTTGTAGCCGTAGCTGGCCAGCGTGTTGAGGGCTGAGGTGATGGCCAGCAAATCATTGCCGGAGAAGCTGGACATGGCGGCGGGGAAGGCGCCCATTCCCGTCAAGCCGGCCTGGCCCAGAAGGCTGGAGGCAGTGGCGGCCGCTGCGGCTGCGTTGGGCAGCACCTCGGCCGTGTTGGCGTAGGGGGAGCCGGTGGGGTTGGAGTTGGCCACCGGGCCCGAGACGTTGGAGTAGCTGATGTTGAGGCAGCTGCTGCTCTGAGGGTCCTCCTGGATCTTCTGCACTATGATCTCCACGGCCTTGCGGTTCTGTTCCGGCTCCCCGCTGATGGTCACCACTCGCTCCTGCAGGTTGATGCCCTCCGGCTTCTGCGAGAGCTGCACCCAAGCCCCTGACTGCTCCATCACTGCCTTCACCGTGGCTCCACCCTTGCCGATGATCAGCCCAGCTGTGCTATTGGGGACGATCAGTTTGGCCTGCGGAGAAACAGAAAAGATTGAAGTAGCAATAAAAGGTAACAAGAGGAAGATTTAAGAGCATAAATGGCTGACAGAAAGAGGGATATCTCTCACTGAGTCAGAGTACTACACCAGCCCCCGCTTTACTCAGCGATTTGTTAATCCCAGGGGTTTAGGCTGCAGCTGCCACACGGCTCTGTCTAGCTATGAAAGACTGTAGGTAAAAATAACCACATACCCTCACATTTTCCTGACCCTACCACACTGTGGGTCATGGCCCAGAGAACAAGTGAGACTGGCAACTAATAAACAAGGTGTCCTGGAAGTGAACTGTTCCTACACATAGTGACCACACACCCTCATGACCCTGCTGACTAGTGTGGCATGGTATACCAAAACTTAAGTATTCGATAATTGTTTCTTATGAAAAACAACCCGGTGTTAGACTTTTGGTACTTGCTGTGGGTCAGCATTGTTGTGTTTGCACTCCCCTCTTACCTCCTTATACATTAGGGTTGGGTATCATTTAGATTTGAATAATTCCAATTCTTAACCATTCTCGATTCCTATGATTTAAGAGGACGAGTCAAAACAGGGCATATGCTGATTTCACTTATTTCACTGATGCTAGAGCTCTTTTTTCTTTATTGTAGAGATAGTGATCATCATTATTTTTAATTAATTATCATTATTTTTATTATTATGTTTAAGGTTATATGAATTAAGCTTTTTTAATGTTCATGGCGTCCTTCTGAGAGCTTCAGTTAGCTATTATATGTTTCAAAATACAAATGTTATATATTGTAGGTGTTTTTAATGTACAGTTGTTACTGTCTGTTACTGTTTGTGATGTGTTTGTTCACAAAATGGTATTTTATGTTGGCAATTATCATTTTTGTGCTGGTTTAGAGACTTTTTTACTGGACACCATGAGTGAGGGGTCTAGTACATTTCAACACTTCAGCTAGAGTTGACAGTTATTACTGAGTTATTACCCTTTAAATTAATGGCAGAGCAAGTTCCCCTAATTCAATGTGATAGTAAATACCATACCAGCAAATATAAATGTGTAACAGTAAGTGCGAGTGAGACGGAACAGCCAGTAAAGAAGGCACACTGACTCCGGCTGTACATTTAGAGAACATAATAGTGTCCGTAATAAAAATAACGCTCCTGATTAAAAAGAAAAATGTGACTGAGTTCCAGGAGCCATGTTTCATTGGAATTGTCCTGCTGGTAAAATCGTGATTTGTAGTTTTGGAAATATTCATAGAATAATACATGGTCACTGTGCAGAGCAGGTCTAAAAGACATTATATATTAACACGGTGGTTCTCAAACTTTTTCTGCCACATCCCTCTTCAAAGGCTGAAAAAGGTTAATGTCCCCCCACCCACTGTAGAACTGCAACGATTAATCAATTATTAATCAACTTTTAAATTAATCATCGACTATTCTGATAATCAATTGATAATTATTTGTTTAGCGTCATTCTTGTTATAAAAATGTCCGTATTCTCTGATTTCAGCCTCTCTGGTTTCTTTACTCCTCTCTAACTAAATATCTTTAAGTTTCTGGACAAAACAAGACATTTGAGGACATCATCTTAGACATTTTTCATCATTTTCTGATATTTTATGGCCCAAACAACTAATTAATTAATCAAGAAGATAATGGACAGCTTCATCAGTAATGAAAAACATTACAGGAAAGGCTTGAAAAACAGGATTTTTCAAGTGTGTTTTTCAAAAATAGGTCCTGTTGTTCCAGTGACAAATTATGACAGGATTAATTAATCAGTTGACAATGAAAGTAATTGTTAGTTGCAACAACAATATGGGAAACAGCTGGCAAAAAAAGGATTTAAAAGTTGAATTTTAGTGAAATAAAGGTCAGCATGACAGCATCAGCAAACTCTTGTTTGTTTTATTTCCCTACATAAATCATATTCATTCAACTTTGTTTCACTTTTTATTTCTCCCCATGTCATCTGCTCCCCCTGCCATGGTTCCACCCCCCAGTCTGGGAACAACTGTATTAATATTTCCCTAATAAATATAAGCATAGATAGTTGTTTGCCCTCATGTGTATGAAATTGAGATGAAGTTGTTCAGATGTCAGTTTAAATGTTTTGTGGGTTTTGCAGCAGCATGCTGTATGTCCAGGGTTATTGTCCCTTGTGGACGTTTGGCTTCAGTTTCAAGTACCGTTTTGGTGTTGAGTATTATGATACTAAACTGGGTATTGAAATATTAAAGTCAAAATGTTGGCACGTAGAGTATCTCACCTGTTTGACGCGGTCGGGGTTGACAGTGGTCTGTGGCTGCAGTATGCTGACCGGCTCGGGTTTCTGGGCGCTCTGGGGCATCTCACGGACTTTCTCCGCAATGAAGTTGTGGACGCCATTGAGGGCTTCGACTGTACCCTGTATCAGACAGACGCGTTCTGTTGTTCCTGCGACGAGAGAGGAGGAAGAGGACAAACAAAGAGTGATCAGTTACTGTAATGTGCTCTGAGTGGGTACTTGGCGAGCAGATTTGAGGGATTTGAAGGGTCTGGACTAAGAAAATCTACATTTATATTAAGATGTCTTGGCAATGAGAAATGTTCCTTGACATTTCACAAAGAGACCCAATTACTTTGCTATTCCCCGCTCCCTCCATTTACACAATCAACAGAGAAACAGCTGAAAGAAAGAACGGTGCTTGGTTAGCGAGCCACAGGGGGGGAGAAGGATTCCTCTTCAATGATGTAACTCTTTCACTGCTGTAATACTGAGCCCGTCCTTGCCGCGCAGCTCTAATAGACTAAACACACACTTGTTCCTCCTCTGGGCTTCTTTCTACACCCACATTGACGACCCAACCGGCATTCCGTTGCCATGGCAAAGGGGCCGAGCCGTGGAAACAGGTGATGCAACAGCGAGTCCTTTATACTAGCTTGCACGATTTTTAAAACACTCTCCCTTTTGTGTTAACCTTTCTGCCTCGCTCTCTTAAACATTTCACTGTTTTTTGGATGAAGTAAATTATTAATACCAACACTCTAATGCCTATTTATGGTTAAATGCATTCTGCCAATGTATTTTAATATAGGAAATAATTAAATTTAGGGTTAGGGTTAGGGTTCAGTTAGGATTAGTCAGATTTTTTTTTTTTTTACAAAAACATGATTTAATCAGCCATAAAAAGGGTTAGCTATACCCTAAGGATCCCTGTCTCTCTTCCTAATTCAAAAAAAGGCAGGAATACTGCTGAAGCACTAGTAAACTTTCTATTTTTTGACAAATTCATTAAATTATATTGCTATCAACCATAACATGAACTCTGCAGCCCTTCTAAATCAAAACGAACTAAGAATTGTTGTTTAAAAATGTGTATTTTTATTAACATTAAGATAACTCTGAGCAACTTCAAAAAATAAAATGGCTACTCACTATGACTATGACATGAATGTAACATCTAATTATCTAATTAATAGCCATGAGTTTGATCTTTTAAAGAATATTTCCAGCATAATTGAAGAGTGAAAATCAAAACCTGCTGTTCTCAAGGATGAGTTAAATATGAAATGTCTCCAAATTTTCCACTGGCATATATCTGAATAAGGTCTTTTAGTGAGGGGGGTAAGTGTCACATATTCACCACTGATTGAGTAAAATGTGTGAAAGGAACAGACCAGCTGAGAAGGTGATCTCCTGTCTGTTTTGCTTCATCTTTGGCATTTCCATCTCTGATTCAGCTGAAATCTAAAATTACAAGACTGCACGATACTCACACATCTGCATCTCTCCTCCGAGCCATTTATCGGCACTGAGGAAACGCTAACATGAATCCAGGGAAATTAGTCAAAGTCAGACCTGATTGGCTTTGTGCCACAGACATGTCTAATAATGGATTTAAACAGTCAATAGGTCAGTCCAAGAATATCAGGGAGAGCAGCAGGAAACTAATTGGCCAAACTGGGGAAAAGAGCATCTGACCTGCATCTGACCTTGTTTTCTTACTTTTCTGGTTAATTTGTTGATAAGAGACATACAGTACTACATAATGCAAATAGGACATTAAAGGACCAGTGAGTAGTATTTAGATGCATATAGCTTGCAGATGGCAAACACCTCATCTCACTTTCTTCTTCCAAGTGCACAGGTGGATATGGTTCAAAAGTTTGCAGTACCAGTACAGATGCCTTGATTTCAATACACTTTTTTTTCTTAAACTCCATAAAAATGAATATTTCACATTACACAATTATACACTTCAAAGGACACTTCACTCAACCAGGATAACTGCAATAAAATACAGGAAGTGATGGAATATCTGTATAGTATAAAACTACACACAAATATAAATAACTGTCAAAAGGAACTGCTTTTGTTCTGTATTAAAATCTATCTGAACTACTTAAGAATCTACTGGAACTACTTTCTTTCTACTAGAAAGAAAGAAAGTAGTTCCTACATGAAACTGCTCAAGACAAGGTCTGTGAATTATCTTGAATAACAGGGTCATGACTTTTGGAAAGAGACACTGGTTTTGAATTGTGAATTGAAATATGCTTCTTTGGTGCTTTGAGTGCCATTTAGTCCCATTATATTAAAGAGAAGGCAAACATCTCTACGGACGATATCTCCAAAACTCTGCAACTCACATCAAAAAAGTCTAGATGGACAAATAGCACTAAAGGCCAGGGGGAAAATATGTATTTTTGGGGTATTTTTGGGGTGCAGCTAGCCAGGTTTGACTGTCAGCTTCAGGTGTTTGATGTTCGCCATCAGAAACACTCTCCGCCTCAGCTCCAAGTAATCCATCTCTGTGGTGACAAGGACAGGATGCACGGGGACTTCACTCTGAGTGGACATTTACGTGAACTGACTCACTAACAAGCTAACAAGTTAGCTGTATGGGCTAGTTACTTACTTATCTGTGTGTGTTAAGTGTAATGTTAGAAAGCCAATCACCAGCATTACAAGATCTTGATAGAACCATGCTGCGTGCTTATTTGCTCACTGACACTGATGAGATTTACGCGGTAGGTATCGAAATTTGGTACCGGATGACAGGACATTTTTCAATACTTAACGCAATTCGGTCGGAGCAGGAAAATGATCAAAGTTCAGTGCCCAGCCCTATCCAAGACTACAGGAGAACCTATGGTGGCTGCAAAAAACGCAAAAGGCCATATCTAGAGCCAGTGTTTGGTTTGTCCATTCTGAGCTACTGTAGAAATGTGGTGCAAGATGGCAGCTGCGTGGAAAAGGACTCATGCCCTCTGTAGGTAAAAGACTCAATCTAAGAAACACAATTCTTATTTTTAGGTGATTATTCTGCCAATAAATTCCTGTAAATCTTACACACTGGACCTTTAATATTTGCTGCTGGAAAGGGTGTCAAACAACTACAAAGAAACATAAAACACCCACAATGAGACGCAAAACCATCCCAAAGACACTCAACAACAGCTACAAAGAGATGCAAAATGACCTCAAAGATGCTCAAAAGCATCTTTGAAAGATGCAAAACAACCACAGAAATGCTCAAAACAACCTTAAAGAGAAACAGAAAGCTCAATATGACCTCATAGATGCTCACAACAACCTCAAAGATGCTCAAAAAAACTGCAAAGAGATGAAAAACAATCCCAAAGACACTTAACAGCAACTACAAAGAGATGCAAAGCAACCACAAAAATGCTTAAAACAACCTCAGAGAGATGCAAAATGACCACAAAGACGCTCAAAATGTCCACAAAGAGCACAAAACAACCACAAAGATGCCTGTAAATTTTAGACAGTGGACCTTTAAATAAAACTGTTGGAGATAAAGGTCCTGCTCATTTGACCCTATTTCTGACTCTAACCTTATTTTTAGTTAAAGTGACCAAAATAAGCCAAAATAGAAATCCTTCTGAGGGACAAACCAGTGGGCTATAAATGAAACTTTGGACACAGCTGGCACCACGTGGTGATACTGTGCTGCACCTGCCTGTCATTCTTGAAGTGACAAAGTGACGGACTGAACCCTGCACGTACAGGCACTTGACCTGTTGTAGATCTTTATGTCGGCACATGCATTCATCATAAAACATTAGTAATGACATTTCAAAATGATAACGGATACAGTTCATTATATTAATCACGTGCATGAAGCTTTCCTGCAGCATCTGCTGTGGTAGACATTTTCAAAAATGTCCAAAATCCAGGGTCAGTTGAAAATGAATCAGAGATAGTAGATAAACAGTGTTATTTTCCTATTAAGCCTATTTCCTGGTGTTTTCTATTAATGGTGTGCCTGCTGGAGGAAATGGTAAAAGGGTATTATGTATATGCAGCCAGGATACAAGCACCAGGCACAAAATATGAAATATGAAGAGGCTGGAACTAATATGTATGCAAAACCTAATTACACTAGAGGTAAACACAAGAAAGTGGGTCTTGCAGACGGTGGTTTCACCTCAGTCTGACTTATTGGACTTTATTTAGACTGAGCAATCTCTTTGCTTGCCCTGTGCTGAAGCAACAAATGAAACTAGGCCATGTTGAGTGACGCAACGTGTCCTTAGAAGACATTCTGCCTTGAGTAATCATTGCTTTTGCTTTACTTTTCCAGCATTCATCGCCGGGTGAGGAGGTCACTCTGCTTTGCTTTCATGCAGCAACCTTTAATGCAACGTCTCTACATCTAGAAATGTCTTCAAGGAGAGACGATGCTGCTTCCAGGTCAGTTTGTCCTAAGACAGAGATCATGATATCCGTAGTGTAAGGGTGTAAACCACAAGTTTCATCACAATATGATATTACATTGATTCTTTGAGAACAACAGGATATTTGCCGATATCACAAAATCTGCCATGATAAGATTTTAAATGATTTGATTCAGGGGTCTGTGATCAATATCAGACAATATCATATGTCCATTTAATACAATCACTTACATTTATGTCATCTCACAAAAAACAACAAAATTGTGATTCAACAGTTTTGGGACTGAACTCCAGTTCCTCTCTAACTCTACTTCCAGATATTTGTGACATAAATATGCCATGGGCATTTTTAAATAAAAGTGCATCTTAAAGATGATGATATAGATCAAAATCACTTTACATTGATAATATTGGATCTCTGAACATTGAATCGATATACAGATAAAGTATCAATGTATCATTACACCCCTAATGTATTGATAGACCAATTAATCAGCTGACTGATTAATATAGCTATGAATTGTTGTAGTGGATGGGGGGAGTCCACACTACAACTATGAAGCCGTGGTCCAGATTCTCCCACCCACTTGAGTTAGAATGATTTTAGAACTATATATATACATATATATATATATATATATACATAAGCTGGGTGAGGAGTGAGCGGAAAACGTCCTGCAGAGCCAGACTCTTTGCACTCTTCACACGCAGTGAATTAGGGAATTAATCTGACCAAACCAGACTTGGTGATTGTTGGAAGAGTGGACAGACTAACAAAGTTTGAATGAAGTGTGTTCTGCGAGGAGCTAATGAGCCAAGTGAGCCAAGAGTTCAGGAAAATGGAGAAACCTGAACTCAGAAGGTGTATGGTTGTATTTTTCTGTTTAAAAAGAAAGATAGGCGTGAGAATGTTGAATTTCTTGACAATTTATGAGTTCATTTTGTTTACTGGATGTAATGTGGTGAATTTGCCGCTTGTGTATCTCCCAGCTGAGACTCAAGAGGACAGGAAGAGGTGGGAGGGGGATGAAGATATCGCCGGTTGACGGGCTGACAGTGGCTACTTCTCTCTAAATATCAGCATCTGCCACTGAAAACCCATTTCAGTCGACCAGTAGATATATGACTACAACGTTTGTCTCAGATGAGACACCATAAAGAGGACATGAAACTAACCGAATGTTACATTCCACCCTTTTCACTTCCCAAATTGCTTGCATCAGCCATTTTGCCTTCTGTCTCTCTTTGAGCCTGACAAATTTCATAATAAAAGCTCTGGGGTTTGAGTTTCAGTAAAAGTTAGCTCGTCCTCTTGTTGGCAGGAGGGCAGAGAAATGTGTCAGTGCCCCTGAGACAACACATCTCAGCCTCCAGCTTCCCCCTGAGACCAGCGACTCTCAGGTCTTCTATCTCGATCCTGTAAGAAAAGTAAGAACGTTTCAATACTTCTTCTGTCTTGTAGCCTGAGCTGATGAGAATCTGCTTCTGCCTTAGCTGGTCCAAACCCTTTGTCTGATTTATTCAGCATGCCACACATAAAGTATCACCCATAATTACTGTCATCACATCAGCAGATTTTTAAAGTAATTATTCACACTACAAATTGAGCTGGAATGTTTTTGTTGGAAATCCCAGTGCTGAATATATTCATCATGTCACGTTGCTGCCATATGGCACGCTTTTCTAAAACGTAAACACTGAAATGTGGGGATCTTTTCTAGCGTGCAATTTATATCCAGTAAATCAGAAACAGTCTCCTGGACAACTTTTACATGACATCACACCCTGACCAGAAGTTCCCAACAATCACTGTTAATGTCTTTGAAAAAAAAAAAAAAGACAGTAAACACACCATGGATATCATAGATTTCTTCTGGCGTTTAGTTCAGACAAATAAAACATTGGTTTGCTTCATGTTCCTGGTCCTGATTATCTGTGAGAGAGACAAGTAATGCTTGTTACCACTAAATTGTAAATGCAGGCAGACACAGGATACTGTGGGACCTTTTGGAATAAGAGATAGCATCATTTAGGACTGATGAAAATACACAAGGGATTTTACTATCAGAAGTGCATTTATTAGACAAAGTGCCTCTTCCAGGGGAGGACTTTGATCAGAACTTAAAGACTGCAATTGTTTGACAAAACACACACTTTTTGGTCAAACACTGTCTTTGTCAAGGTATGAAATGTTAAGGCTTGTGATATCGTCTGTTTTTGTTATTATATCTTAACATGGGTTGAGATTTTGATGGAACAATAACCATCTCAGAAAATATCACTTTCATAGTATAAAGTATTACCCAAATGTTATTATCACTAAAGAAAGCAGAAAGGTTTTTTTGGTTGCTTTATTATCATTTCACAATATTATGTCCTGACAGACATGAAACTTGAAATATTTTTAGAGTAACATGTAGTATATTTACTCTAATAAATCATAAAATGACCATGATGTGTCATGCAGCCATGGGACCCTCCTTTAAAATGTCTTTTCCAGACTGGAATAACTGTTTTGTATGTCCAATTTTTTGCCGTATGAGTAAGTGTCTGTTTATGAGTTGTAAGAAATCATTAATAACCATGTAGAAGAGATAGATGTTTATAATTGTTAAATTGAGCAATATGTTAATGGAGTTTGGCAGGCACTTAACTCATCATCCAGAGTGTGTTATGTCAGAGCAGTGGGCTTTTATTTTCAGAATAACAGGCTTAACTTTACATTGACAGACAACTGACAGGTATAAACAGCTGATCAACTTAAAGTGGAGGACTTGTTGTCACTTGTTATTGTTATATTATGAGGCTGCGTACATCCTGCGCTCCTGCTCCTGCAGCCTGCCTGTCTCTGCCATGTCTGGGTATCAGGCAGTGTGGGGCAACAACTCACTTCAAGCACAGATTGTATATTAAATAGGATTTCAACCTATTTAATATACAGTCTATGGCTCCAACTCGCTATTTGGACTGCTCAGTACCGGAGATAAGCAAATGTACACCATATGATAACCATAAATTTCATACCCACAGTATATTCTGATACCAGTATACCGCTGCAACCCTAACTTCAACAAATGTCATGGAAAGACCAAAACCAACCACGCCATCATTAAAGTCCATCATGCACTATTTTCCGACTTCCCCAGCCTGTCAGGAGCTCTCAGCACTAAGCCCATTGGTTCCCACTAAATCTTTAAAAATTGCTGACACATATACAGTTAACCAATTTCATATAAGGACATTTTTCTGTGTGGTGAATGAAGCTGTACATGCATTTCAGCAAATTCAGCTCCATCTGCTTGATTTTTGATAGTAGTATTGATGGATGCGACGTTTCATGATGGGATGTCCAATATTAATGAGAAACAAACAAACAAACCACAGTGTTTTACTCACTAATGGTGAACTTCTCAAACGTTACATTGACTTTAATGTTCCAGTCACAGTTACTGATGCAAACCAGTGTGCGTCTGATTTCCAGGTCATCAAATTACCAACCATCAACTAACTTACTGACCTGTGATCGGTCAAAGTCTCCCATCATGAGCTACATTTTTTAAAGCCTCAAAACAGCTGCTTAAAGGTTATTATGGAACTTTTGCCCAGTGATGCCAAATGTGAGCTGCCTATCCCAGATTTAACATTTTGTCTACTCCCCTCCATTGCATTGTCAATATTAGTGATTCAAGAACTCTAAGAACTTAAGTCCACTACCTACTACAAACCTTGATATGAATACCATGACCTGGATGACTGAGAATATTCACAGACGCCAAATATTAGTGATACACCTGGTAGAATAAAAAAAATGCAACACAGCTTGCTGTAATTAAAAGCAAATCAGGCATTTTGTTAGCTTGCACACAACAAGCAATTGTGAACAGGCTAAATATGATTGATTTTACTGTGTACGCTAGCATCCCTCAACTAACATCTGCAAAAGAGGCCTACGGAGAAAATGTCTGGCAATATTTCATTCATGGGGAAGAGAAGAGAAGCAGGAAATAGTTCATCTATACCTACTGATCCTCATAACTGCTTCTTCCTCACTTGTTCACTATGTCTGCACCGGCTAGCTATTTTTGGCAGCTAAAAGTGGCTAGCATAACTGCTAATGGTGACAAGTTGGCAGCTATGGTACCTTTATATCAGGGAGATGTTCAATATTTAAAGGGGTATTTCAGTGATTTGACTTCCATAATTACTGGGGACTAACAAGAGACAGATTAAAAAGCAAATTGTCAAAATCTTGGCTGAGACATGCTAACTTTTAGTACATAGTATGGGGTACTATTGTGCACATACACCCTGCGAAATGGTTCACTTGTTAGTAGGGTGACCAGACATCCTGAAACATTCACAGCATTTCTGAATCCTGTTGTTTCTGTCCCGAAAATTAATTGTTATAGATAAACATATGAACATATAAAGTTGTGAAAATACTCTGATCAAATCAGTTATGTAGTTTATAATTCCTGCTATTAGTCCAGTTCATTTTTTAAAAAACGTGTAAGAGTATTACATCTGTTTTTACTTGTTACTGTATTGCAGTAATTAGTCTGTCATAAATAACAAATTGTTGATGCTGTGTGACCAGTTTAAACCAGATGACTGAGAGTGCAGCTGCCACTGCAGGAAGAAACTGTGATTTTAAAAAATCTTTATTAAAAAAAAAAAAAAAAAAAAAAAAAAAAGCTCATTCAGCTAAATGACAATCTTATCTGCTGAGAACATGGCCGTAACACCCCTGTCACCTCTGCCAGGACACTGTGCCTCATATCATCCCCAGAATCTGTAATTAGTCTTCATAATATTAATCACCAAAACAATGTGTTTAATTCAGAATGCTCTAAGAATAATATCTAATATAGCATTCAGATAAAAAAAAAAAAAAAGCTTTAACATCCTCTGGAATCTAGGGAACAAATATAGTCTTGTCTATTTTATTAATTAATCTAATTATATATCTACGTGTGTCTCACACATATGCTTATAGATGTGACATAAGACATCATAAGTTGTTTTAAAAAGCCTTAATAAATACCACTCTGAAGTAAACACATAGTTTTTTACAAGGCTGATGATGGAAGTAGCTAACGTGTGAGGCATCTCGCTTCCTTCTGATCTCTGTTGAGAGTTGCATGCGCAGCACCAATCGTGCAGAATATACAGATCTGGTACTGACATGGATTCAAGCTTTAAAAACGCTGCATCCTATGTTTCCCATAATACAACTCTGTAGTGTCTTTCATTAGACCGTCACTGACTTGTTAATGCTGACAAATGCCCTCCAGTTTGTAATGCAGTCTTTTGGTTAAAAAAAATGTTGTCTCTAATCCCAAGCTCAGATAACTCTGTTGTATCATCCTCTTTGTGACAAGTAAACTGACCTCCACATGTAGAATTGTAGGTGTGCCCCTTTTACCCAAAAAACCTTTGCTAATCACAGAATAAACTGCAGCAGGTTTTTGATTGTTGTATATCACAAATTCTTGAGAGCTGGGACAAATCCTACCAAAAAAACATTCTTAATATCAATTCCAATTTTTTGATGAAAACTTATTCTATGAGGATTTATGTATATGAAATATATGTAATTTATAAAATGTTTTGGTTGGCTTCATTTTTTTTTAATCACATCTTGCTCTGTGCTAGAACAGCCTTGTCCCAAACAAGACTTAACTACTTCAAACAATTTAAAAATGTGTTAAAAGCCTCCAAAATCTAAAACTAACAATAGCTACTGATAACATAGGTATAAAAATGTGCTTTTTTTATGAAACTGCCCTTTAAAGTTGTGTCCAAGATTTCTGTCAACTGCATCAAATTTTTATAAAAATAACATGATTTAATCAGGCATGGAAGGGGTTAGCTGTAGCCTAAGGACCCCTGTCTCACTTCCTGGTTTCAAAAAAGGCGGAATACTGCCCAAGCACTGGTAAACTTTATATTTTCTGACAAGTTCATTAAATAATATTGCTATCAGATGTGTCTCAACCATAACACATCAATTCTGTAGCCGTGCTAAATCAAAGCTAACTAAGAATAATGGTTTAAAAATGTGTATTTTGATTAGCATTAAGAGAACTCTGAGCAACTTTTACAAAAATGTCTGTTCACTACAATTATGCTGTGAAATGAAGAAATGTAACATTTTGTTAACTCTGTAAGATTTTCACAAAAACGTGATTTAATCAGGCACAACAAGGGTTAGCTATAGCCAAAGGACCCCTGTCTCACTTCCTGGTTTCAAAAAATGCAGGAATACTGCTCAAGCACTGGTAAACTTTCTATTTTTGATGTTGACGTCTACATTAAATGAAAAACATAATCACTAGGAGGCTGACCTGCTACAAAGTTTAATAGCCAAGAGTTTGATCTCTTTTTTGAGTAAAAATCAAAACCCCCTAAAATACGGTTTTATCCCAGTTCTCAAGAATGAGTGGTATATCAATGACACATCAATATTTTTTGCAGATCAAGCAAACGCTGTCCAACACAACATCAGCACCATAAAGCAGAACAACACTTGAGAGCAGCTCCTCCAGTGTACAGTGTGGTGCAACAACAACACTTCCTCTTCCACCAGGAAGAGTTGTTGTCCACTGGAGGCACAGACATGAGTCTGGAGAAAGAAACGGCTGCAGTTTTCATTAGTTTGAAATCCCCACCATGATGTCATCCTACACAGAAATAACATCGTCCTATAGGGAGCATTCATGAGTATATCCTGCATATGGAGATACAGTTGAAAACCTTTGCTGTAGTTGCTTTGTCTGCTCCTTTTTGGAGGAAATACCTCAACTTATACTCGATGAAACAGTGGTATTTTCCACTATGAAGTCACATGGTGATTGATATTTTAATGATCAGATAATGGAAAACACACACTCAGTGTTTCTATGACATCACAACAGCCTCATCTGTTCGTGCTGTACAAAGTAACTCAATACATGTACTTGGACGGAGGCCAGCTGCACAAAGCGAAGGGTTCTGAAGTTTTGTTTCTAAGTTTATGTTCAAATCGTGAACTCCCACTCTCTGCAGCTACTTTAATATGCGGATGTGTGTAAGTAGGTGCGAGTAGGTGTGTGTGTGTGTGTACTGTATGTGCTGAATGCACGGCACAAGTGGGTGAATGCATACCGTGCTGCATTTATGGGGGCTCGAGTAATCCAGCCATGCAGTTCAAATGAGTTGAAACCAAAGAATAAAAACACGAAACAGTTGATGTGTTCGGAGACGAGCATGCAAACAACGTTTTAAGAGAAGTATGATGTCATCGTATCTGGCCCGAACTCTCCCAACTACCAGGAACCAAATCTGAGAGAAACAGTGAGCGGGGCGGAGGAAAGAGGAAACTTGGCGTGTGTTGGAGCAGCTTGAGTACAGCTGGGAGAGGGGTCATGTCCACAGAGAGAGATTGAAACAGGCTATTTCTGGGCCTGCCCCCCTGTCCCCTCACTCACATACAATCATGCATCATCCACACCCTTCACTATCTCCGCTCATCCATCTCAGTCCAGCCACAGCAGGGCCCAGTTGTACAGTCCCCATCAGGACCCTTTGAATTCATGGTCTCATGTCTTACACTGACGGATGGGAGACGTGAGGTGGGCGGGAGTCTCAGACTGAGCTATCACACAGAGGATTGCAGAAGAAAATGGCTGCATCGCTTGTTGTCCCTTGATTTCTCTAGTGTGCGATTGTGCTGGAGTTGGAGTGTACTCAGGCTGCCGCAGGATGAGAGATGAGGGCGTGAACTGTGTGTAATGGCATTAGCATGCTGTATTAGCCCAAACTGCAGCTGATTCAACAATGAAGGAAAGTAAACCAGTTGTAGCCAGTGTGTCTACATGTATGAGCAAGTTATTTTTTAATGCCACAGCTGAATTAAATTTAAGGCCATAAAATGAAACAGCAAATGTGAACATACAGGCCTATTCTTCTGAGTAGATGCATGTATTGTCATTTGAACATTTTAAGGCAAAATGACAATAACTAGTTGGGTTAAGGAACTTTTGTCCAAAAGTGTTTATTAGTGTAAAACAATATATCATCCATCCTTGAGCATTGTGACAAATCATGTCCTACCAAAAAAGAATAAATAAATAAAAAAATATTAATACCAACATTCTAATTTCTATTTCAGGTTTTAAACTTACCCTCTGCCAAAATACACCCTTGTCCCAGACAAGAATTCACAACTTAAGACAATTTTAAAATGTGTTAAAAGCCTCCAAAATTCTTCAGAAACAACAACTAACAATACCTACTGATGTCACTGTGCTATTATAATCAGTTTGGTTTTCAAATGGATTTTTTTTTAATGAAAATTTGACACTTAAAAGCTGTGTCCCAGATTTCTGTCAGATTTGTACAAAAACATGACTTAATAAGGAGTGATAATAAAAAAAAAAAGGGTTAGCTATACCCTAAAGACCCCCAGTGTTTCCTCTACATTCATTTAGGAGGGGCGGCCCGCCACTCCTAAATCCTAGCCGCCACTCCTTCAGCCACTCCTTCAAATTTCTTTTTTTTTTTTTAATTTTTTTATTGTTGACGCAAATACACCACCGCCGCATCTCTCCACCTTCAGAACAGACTCCTGTCGGGTACTTGCGAGCACTAAGGTAAACTGCAGATAACTATCTTGCTCAGTATGGAAATATACTTGCACGTGCTCATTTGCATGATGCTAGCGTTGTTTGGGGGGCGCGGTCGTCAAGCACGTCAAGCACCTAGGCGACAGGGCAGAGTCAGAGGAGCGAATTCCCGAATTACATATAAACAATAAAGTAGCGAATTACCGGCCGGAGAAGAGGCAGACGTAAGTTATTAGCTTGAGATAACTCGACATAGATTTTACAAGTTAAACAGGCGTTCACAATATGTTGATGACCAGCTAACGTTACGTAACTTATCGGTAGTTTAAGTTAATTTGGCCCAATGCCAACTCAGTGTCGCTAACGTGAGTAAACTAATTGATAGTATTAGGCTAACGTTAATATTTACACACCATTATGTAACAACTGACTGCATTTTTCAGATGAGTTTATTGAAATATTTCTCTAAGTAGAGAAACGGAACGCCTGCCCCCGCTGCTGAAAAAAATCCTAGAGGAAACACTGACCCCTGTCTCACTTCCTGGTTTACAAAAAGTTGGAATACTGCTCAAGCTCTGGTAAACTTTCTTTGTCTCAACCATAACATGTCAGCTCTGTAGCCCTCCTAAATCAAAGCTAAATAAGAATTATGGTTTTAAAATGTGTATTTTGATTAGCATTAAAAGAACTGTGAGCAACTTTAACAAATAAAATGGCTGCTCACTTGCTGTGAAATAACATAATAACATTTTGTCAACTCTGTAAGATGTCAACTGTGTCCAGTTTTTGCAAAAACATGATTTTATCAGGCATAACAAGGGTTAGCTATACCCTAAGGACCCCTGACTCACTTCATGGTTTCAAAAAATGCGAGAATACTGCTCAAGCACTGATAAGCTTTCTATTTTTGACACTGAAGTCTACATTTAATAAAAAATTAATCACAAAGTGGTCGGCCTGTTACAAGGTTTAATAGCCAAGAGTTTGATCTTTTAAAATATATTTTCCAGCATGACTGAAGATTAAAAATCAAAATACAGTTCTGTCCCAAGTCTGATGATATCAATCACTACAACTGTCCTGCAGCCAGAGTCTGAAAGGCCAAATCAAACTAAAATTCCCAGTTTCTATGCTGAAAATCATTTAGACACCTGTATTATTCTTGTGTCTCTCTGTTTAATAGTCTATACATGGATTTTAATTAAATAGGTAAATGTCATGACGTCTCATTTAGCTTACAGACTGCTATCATAATGAAACAGCTTTTTTTTTCAGCTCATCCTCAGCCCAAATGTTGGTGAAGTTTTTTTAAAAGCTATAAAATGTCACATTTCCGCAGTAAAAACACAAGACATATGTTATATATTTAGTTGAGTTGTGAACTTATATTATCCCAAATGTTTCCTGCTTGACGTGTAGTACTGGCAAGCATTTCAGCATATCAAACTTATCAGCTGCAAGAGTGGCTACAGGTCCTTAAAAAGTCTTTATTGTGTCTTAAATTCACATTTAAAGTTAGAATATGTAACATTTAAGTATTAAAATGTCTAGGAACACGAGACATATGTTAGACATTTTGTTGAGTTGTGTACTTACAATATCCCAGATGTTTCCAACTGTGTTTAAAGACAGAGGAATCTGTAAATTATTCAAGGTGTGTTTCTTGCTAGTCATTGCAAGCTAGTTGCTAGTTGGTACAGCTTCTGGGAAAACACAAGATATGTCAGAGAGATCAGAGAGCGAGTAATAAAAACCCTTTATCCCATGCTGCTTCATCAAACTATGTCTTTTAATAAACTATATAATAATAAACTTTATTTGTATAGTACTTTTTAAAAAACAGGTTCACAAAGTGCTTCACAGGCATAAAAACAAAAATACAGTGTATTTATACAACATATAATATATTTTGTTTTGTTATTCTTTTAATGTGAAAGTGACCTCTGGCAGCAGAATTTACATAATGTGTGCTTAAATTTATCAGTTGCAGTGTTTCCTACACAATGTTTAGCCAACATCGTTCCTCATATTTATATTCTGGCTACAAATCACCAGTTAAAGTTGGCGGGTGCACCGGAGGAAGGGTTTAAATTATGGAGAAACTAGAGTTTGTGCAGGTGAGCTGATTATCTAGCTCCTCCATGCCATCCAGGCAGACGCTACGGTGGAATAGATTTCTGTGTGTTTTAACCCTGTTGGAAACATTTAGGATGACTTAAGTACACAACTCAAATAAATATGTCTAGCCTTTAGACACTTTTATGCGCAGACATGCACAACATGTAAACTGTGACAAAACATGTAGTTTGGTGATGTTGTGAAGTAGCGTGGGATCATGGGAGTCATTATCTTCACTTTTAAACAATCACCGTAGCTGACGAAAATCTATCTGACATAATTCAGGTGGACGTTAAATAGCCCGGAACACATATAGCAACTACTAACTTGCTAGCTAGTTGCTATATAAGTTCCTAGCTAGCATTAAACGTACCGTTACCTTCAATAAATTATGGATTCCTCTTGATTTGAAAATTGTCTTCCTCACTCTCTGACATATCCTACGTATACTGTGCTTTCCTGGAAGTTATAGCTTCTAGCAACTAGCTAGCAGCAGCTAGCAGGAAACTCACCATTACATTGAACAATAACAAGTTTTAACATTGTTGGAAATGAACATTTTATTTCAGCTTTAAGACATTTTAAGCCACCTTTTAAGTGCTGAAATGCCACTACAATTGAGGACAGGATGTTTTATTAACATCTATATGTTGCTGTTCAAAACCACACCAAGCTGGTCATACTCAATAATACAACTAATTTAGCTTCTACTGATTTCCCAGAAAGTGGCACTCTCAGCTATTGTGCAGTGTACAGTAGCAGGCGTTTCATTTTACTTGTGTGGGCCAGAACAACCGCCCAATCAACTTCTTGCCAGCACCCTCTCCCTGAACTCCTCTTCTCACTCATCACGATAATGAGTAGGGGGATGGGCAGAGCAGGTGGTGGCCTATGAACACATCCACAATCCAAAGAGAGAAATAAGGATACATATCACTCCTTTCATTTGTTCCTCTTCCAGCGAAGTGCCCATAATTCATTCCTCTTAAACATAGTTGGCCCTGTGTGTCTGTGTGTGTGGAGAATTCTCGAGCCGTGCCCTCTGAACACGCCTCCTTTCATCATGGCTAACAGAAACATTGTGGGAGAAGAAGAACAGGAAAAATATTTGCTAGCACATCTTCTTATGCCCCCCCCCCCCCCCCCCACCCCCAAGTGCTCGGTAATTCTCCGCCACGGTTCAGTCAGTCCAATATATCACATGCAACTCCTAACAGAACAGGTCAAATTCAAACCATGTTGTGCATCATTCTGTTGTGTATCATCTAAAGACTCTTTCAGCTGAAATTGCACAGATTACAAGATATGTTCAATAATGAAGATAGCCATTATAATGGAAGATTTGATTCTGGATAGAGATGGTTATCGATCTGGTACTAAAGTAGTACTGGTATCTGTATTTATTTAAAGTTAATCACTCTAACGTAGCAGGCATTTTCAAACTCCGAACTGTACCCAAGTGATGACGAAGCTGTCAGACGATTACATTTGACTCACTGTGTTCTCAAGTCATGGCTAACACAGGGGCGTTTCTACAGGGGGGGCATGACAGGGGCACCCCTGAAATCTCGTTGCCACCCCAGTCTCCTCAAGTTATCTTGTTAGTTATCTGTCCAGTGAGAGGTGGGACCTCAGTTTGAACCAGCTGTGAAGCCTGCTTTTCATTTTCATTTTTTCAAGGTTCATATACTTTAGTAATAAATCATGAAAATAAAATTATTTTCCATGATGGAATGTGGAGGATGAATTTACAGCCTGAGAAAAGAGTTACAATTAAATTTTTGAGGACTTGAAGAATAAGGTGCTAAGGTGCCTCTCTCTTGTGCTGTGATTGGTGCCACTTTTTATCTTTTAAATAAAAAAAAATAAACGCAGGAATGTAAGAAACTGTAATGTATTGTAATGTTAGTAATTAAAGTAGAGAAATGGTACAATAATGTGCAAATGTGCTTGTGTGCATACGTATGCATGTACTTCATGCCAGCCCTGCATAAATCAGTGCCTCACTTGGGTCACCCCAGTCAAACAAGTCTGGAAGCACCCCTGGCCTAACAAGGCAAAATGTTGTGTGTGGGATCACGTGACTAAATTATAGTCAATATTTGTAAGAAAAAAAAGTAGCCGTGTGTAAAGGGTGGTAATACAAACAACCTCATGAAACACATGTACAGCACTCTATAAATCTGAAAGAAGTGCAGCATGATTTGGCAAACCAGCTTCTGCAGCTAACGCTACATCCTCAGTGCAGCCTCCCGACAAAAATATGACCAACCTTGTCAAGTCAAGGTAACACTCGCTACTGTTACAAAAATAATTCTGCAGTTATCAACTCAGCATACACTTAGCATTGTTTTAATCACAGTTATGTTCCTAAATAATCCCATAGACAACATCAGTCAAACAGCAGCCAAAGCCATATTTTGCCAACTCTCCAGATTTTCCCAGGAGACTCCCGTTTTTCACTGCCCTCCCTCCCCATTTCCTCCTGAATCATTAGTCTCCCAATTTCTGAGAAATGTTCACACCTTTTTGGTTTCATTTTCATTATCACAGCCTGTCTCTGACACTGTGGAGCCTGTGTAAACCCCGTACGACTCTACTGTTTACACCCGGACATCAATACAGCTTCACCAGCCCAGACTTCCTGAAAGAATTCCTGGGTCTTAAGGAAAGTTTTAAAGGAAAGGGGCATGTGTTTTTTAGAATCTGCTGTGTTAAGGGCAGGGGCAAAAACTAAACGAATGAAAGAAAACTGATGAATATTAGATTATGCCAGAAATTTATGCAAGTTCACACTAGAGAGACAAATTACTCTGTACTGTTTCCTGAGAATTATAACAACAATTGAATTATTCAACATAAAAATGCTGTTGCAGTGTAATTATTCTGTTATTTTCATTTTTTAAAAGTCACAAGAATGCGGTAAACAATGTCTCTAAAACTCAGATTTTTTGATATGAAAATTCTCCCTGTTTTTGAGGTCTCAACGCTGGCCACAGTTTTGTTAGTCCAAGCCCTTCTCGCTAGATGGGGGGGTGCAACTCAGGGAAAAAACAGCAGAATATCACAGGGCTGTCACCAAGCTTATTGTGAAAAATTTACAGTCCTACTACAATACACTACAATACAAAGTCCGATTGGTTGAGGTTTGCTCAGTAGCCAAAAGCATAGCATAAATCCTGACAACCAGAGATAACTCCTTTTGTGTTGCTAACATTAATATTTTCCACTGTAGGGAGATGACCACAGCCCTTAACCCCAGCTACTCTAGTTAAAAGACAAATGAAGCTTTTTACATAATTTCACGTCATGCTTGAAAAAAGTTTTTCCCTGCCACAGTTACCTCAGTGCTTGCTCTTAGTGGGAACAACTGGGTATAGAAAGACCTGCTCCATTTGAAAAGTGCCCTCAGAACCAATTCATGCCTCTTTTTTTTTTGCATTAAATTAGGAAAATAGTATTGAAAAGTATTGCTATCCATAAGCAAGTTCTGAGGAAAAGTCTGTTTTTGCTATTCTGTGGTGCTAAGGTGCTTGAGACTGACCTGTATACTTTAAAAACATCTGCAGTATTTCTCATTTGCAAATTTTGTGCTACTCATATTTCATAGGTTGTCCACACTGCTACCGTTTTCCCATCTAAAGAGGTAATTAAATATTCTTCTAAGTAAAAAGTATACTACTACACAGGGATTATTTGCTTGCATCAGTTATCACAGAAAACATCTGGAGCTAATAAGCAGTGAGACGCTCAGCACCTGTTCTTTTTCAGCAGGTTGAAGCCTCCTCTGAGGCATGAAGGACAAACACCCAGACTCCTCTGCGACTCCGGCATTTGTGTTTGGAGGATAAGACGATGGTTCAGCTCTGACCTCCATGTGATAAGGGTCACCGAGCCACACGAGCGGCGCGTCCTTCCCCTGTTGCCATTTCTAAGCGAGGCTCTCCACCACAATTAATGCTTTCGATGTATGCCGCGTGTCCTCTGCATCGCAGAGTTTGAGCTCTTTTTTTTTTTTTTTTTGGTGAGGGGGGGTGAAAATGGCAGCCCTGCACAATTTTTCCAGATAAGCAGTGACAGATTGGTCAGCCGGAAATTAGGCAAATGGCGGGCCTGCTCAGAATGGGTCATCATTGCACTGATAAGAAAAATTAATAATAAGAAAAAAACTGTCTTAGTTGTCCTAGTTATTTTATGCATGCAGTGCAAAATATTTAGGATCAGCCCAATTCTACCTTTCTCCCATAATCCCCCTGATTTAGCAAGTTAAAAGGTCAAGTGAGGGCAGAAGCCTGAAATCAAGCAGGTATTAAATTTGACTTTACAGCAGTGTCGTCAGGCTAAAAGAGAAAAAAATCAACAAATGACCAAAGGAGGGTGAAGCTACTGCAACGTGCACAGCGACTGTGCAGTGCGCTTTTCATGTTTTGGTGGAAATGCTGTATTAATATGTACTATTCTTTAATGTCAAGCTTATGCATGTAGAAGCTCCAAGCACTCTGCCACTCTCATATTGTGTCAAATCATTGTCAAGATACAACGGGATAGTAGCAATGTGCCACTTGAGTGTGTTCTGTGTTGCAAAGTTCTGCATTCACAGTTAATAAGTTTTGGTTTTGTTAGGGTTTTTTCTGATAATGGTGGTAGAATGATACTTTTAAAACAGTAGCTTGTTTTCATTGCTAAGGCAAATTTGGGCTTGAAATTGATCAATATATCATAATATATTAACTTGTAACAGCTTAAAGGGACATTTAATCCCAAATCAAAAATACATAATTTTCCCTGGCCTCTAGTGCTGTTAAGCCATCTAGATTTTTTTGGTGTGAATTGCAGAATTTTGGAGATATCGACTCTAGAGATGTCTGCTCTCTCTCCAGTATAATGGAACTAAAGGACACTAGTCCTGTGGTGCTCAAAGGGCCACAGAAATACATTTGAAAAACACAACAGTTAAGTCTCTTTCCAGAAACTAAAACCCGGTTGCTCAAAATAATCCACACACCTTGTTGTGAGCAGTTTCATGTAGGAACAACTTTCTTTCTGCAGTAGAATCTACCAGGACTACTTTCTTCTAATAGAAAAAAAACGTAGTTGCTAAATTAAACTGCTCACAACAAAGACTGTGGATTATCTTGGCTGACCGGCTCATGATTTTCAGAAAGAGACATTGTTGTTGAGTTTTCCAAATGTATTTTTTGGCACTTTGAGCACCACAGTATTAGTTCCATTATATTGGAGAGAAGACAGACATCTCCACGGCCGACATCTCCAAAACTCTGCAACTCAAGGATGGAGTTAATATATGTATGAAATAATATATGTATTTTTGATATTGGGGTTAAGTGTCCCTTTAAAGTTTACTTAAATATATAAATATAAATACACATAATAAATAAAACTTAACTGAACTATACTTATTTAACACTAAATAACATTTACTGTGCCAATAGAAATATGATCATATTTTCTAAGCTGAAAAAAAGCTGCTGTCATTGTAATCAGTGGTCTCTCCATCATAGATATAAATGTCAAGTCATTATGAAACGTCGCATCTAAGGTTTTATATCTGTGCTCCCCATCACTGGGGTCAGGGACGCCCACACTGCCGTCTGATGTGCTTGTCATGAGGTCACACAAGCATCCCTCTGCTTACAAGTGTGTCCTGTGCGTCAGATGCTTCCCCCCTTTACACGCAATTGGTGTTGGAATCCTTTCGCGTGAAATGCAGCCACACTGTAGATTGTTTAGCTTGGAATTTTCACTGTTTTAACAGTAGGTACGAGCTAACAGAAGTCTAATGTCACCTGCTGCCAGAACCATATAGAGAGAGTGTTGCTGTAATGTTAGCTAGGGACGTATGGTCTGTAATGTCCTCACCAGAGGACAACTACTGAAACTGACAGCTCATGCATGTGGCGCCAAAATGAGGCAAAGTAAGCTGCACTGTGATTTGGTCTGGTAAAAAAATTATGCTACCAGTGCCATTAAAGTGGTATCGATACCAATGGAATAATTCATTTGGTACTTTTTTCTATGCTTCTTTTTTTTTTAAGAACGCTTGTGATGATTGGCTGCAAGCAAAACCATATAAATAGTCATTCTTGTCTAGATCTGGGTACCAAAAGGATTGATTGCGGCTATGGTTTCACTGGAGAAGCTTCCATACAACTTTGTACTGGGTTATTTAAGTCCATGCCTTAAGGGTATTCGGTACCCAACCCTACTAGTCCATCTGTACAGTTTTATCTCAAGCTTTTCACGTTAACGTTTGGGTGGGGTTTGAAAATAGGGCCAGTCTGTTGCAAATGCCAGGGCTGTTTTTTGATCGCAGTCTGTCAGTGCAGACAAGCGAGATGGTTCTTGTAATGCACTAACATAAAGTTGTGAATACTGTTAAAAAACAAACAAAAAAAAAAGAAACCCTGCAGCCTGCGAGTCAAGAAGCTTAATTGAAGCTGAAATAGCCTGCAGACTTGAATGCTGCATCTTGAGATCTATAACATCTACATGCGTGTTTGGTCCCTCGAGGACATCAGTATAATCAAGTTCAAAGTGTTTACGATTGGTGCGTGATTAAAATGGACCGCAATTACCCGTGGGAAGCTAAATGAAGAGGACATATCAACTGCTCTCTTGAACCAAAGCATCACCCCTTCAGCCGGCTAATGAGTCAGACGACTCCTCTCATATGCGGTATATATAGCCCTTTATGCTCATCGATTTTAATTACTTGAGTGTCCATTCTTACCTGGGTAGAAGTCTTTGGATTTGGACAGCTTAATGGTGGCACCCGTCTCTTTCTGCAGTTGTACGATGGTCTGGCCGCCCTTGCCAATTATAGAGCCAGCTGCATAGCTGGGGATCAGCACCTTCAGGAAGTACTCACCCTCCTCTGGGGGGGAGACACACAAAGTGGGAAAGGGTCACATCTTGTAAAGTAGCTCTGCATATCATCATGTACACCATAGTAGAAACCCCCCACCCCCACCCCCGTATCCTGAACAAGCAAAACTTCACAATGGGACAGTTGATTTGACATATATGGGGAAAGACAATAACATAATCTTGGGTCTATATTTCTCTGGTGAAGGGAAGGAAGGTTGAGTTCTTTGTAGCGTTCAGTGCATTCACATTTTATCAGAGATTGGTGACATGTTCTGTGTCCTGTCCCAGATTTCTTGTGGAGTAAATGATGACCTCCTTTCCAGTTTGCAGAGGTCTAATTTTAACTGTTTTCAAGGAGTTTTAGCAACCTCTGACTAAATACAAAGCCAGGTCCAGTGTCACTAATCATTCTCCACACATGAATAAAAAAGCTTGAATTAGCAGCTCGATCTGAATGCAAAACCTCGCCTGTATTTCCTGCAGTAGAAAGTCACACACGGAGGACTAAATGCAAACACATGAAGTCATTATCCATGCAGTTCATGAATGCCACTACAGAATGATCCTCCTTAATTAACAGACGTGAGCAGAACATATGGGAACCAATCCCACAGATTTGTTCGAAGGCTATACTGCCAAGATGGTCTAAATCTCCTCCATTTTGGAAGGGGCTTCTGTGGCTTACAGTGGCTTGTAGCAGTCGGGTGATTGACAGCGCGTCAGTTTGGAGAATTCGCAGCCAAACATGTTTCTCCCTTTCAGTTGGGGAAAGTTCCTTCTCCTACAATGCTAATTAGGAATTAATCAGCACAGAAGTGGGCAAAGTGTCTGTCCGAGAAAAGCCTGATCACATTGAGTGCGATAATCTAGTAAAAAGCAATCAACCACATATTGAGCATGGACCCGAATATGATTAAATAGTCTGCCAACAATACATCAAAAGTCTTATACTTATAGATGTGGAGTGGCTGTGATTCCCACTGAAATATCGATGACATCATGGTAAACACTTGGTACAGGTGTGCTACAAATAATCCCCTCTGCATGCTGATTTCGATGCAATGACGTCATGTTCGATCCTTTTCAGCTGCCTCAAGGGTGACGTCACTCGAGCGGGCAGAGATGTAAAAAGCCACTGTCCATCTTTGGAGATTTCTAATAAAGTGTAGTATGATACAGGTTTTTCGATCGCGGATTCCGTCACCGTGTCACTGCACCCTATGTTCTGTGGAGGGTATCGAATGTGGGGGGATTGACCGGCGTGGACTGGGAGGCAAGACGGACGGATGGATGGATGGATGGATGGATTGATGGAGGTGGACCGCCCTGCACTGAGACCAGCCAACCTGTTGCCTCAGTAATGCACTCATTAGACTCAGATGTGAATGAACATGGCACTGTGACATTAAGGGATTTCACAGCCTAGATGTTAGCTCTTCTCCTTATTGCATTAATATGCCCCTCATGTTCCATTCAGACACAGGCTTGTTTTCGTGCACATCACCCATAACCAATGGCACTGACAAATATACAGACAATGACATGACTGTTAATGCAATTCACTTTCAGTTTAGTTTAATTAGCCAGGGTCGTGGAGGTAATATACCCACATTTACCTGGAACATCTCAGACAAGAAATGAACATTTACCACTATTGAAAGCAACTAAATCTGTCAGTTGCTGGTCAATATGTCATTTTAGGAGATAAACCTTTACATAGGCAGCATTTAACCACCTATGTTCATCTCCGTCCATTGTTCGATCTTTAGATTTTCATGCTATATTGCAGTCAGCTCTCCGCTTTTCTTGCAACGAATCACAATAAAATGACCTTGGTGGAAAAATAAAGATCATGCATGTCTGACACGGTCACCGTAAAGCTTTTGAGCCCTCACTCCAATCAGGAGACATCTGATATTGTGGCCACACGCAGAATTTAAATTGAATGATTGCAAACATCCAAAGACCTGTTGTTGACAGACAAGCCAAAACCCACTGCGTAACTTTCTAGCTCGTCTCCAACCAGAGTAAACCCAGCAGGGGAGGAAGCCACTAAGATTCCCTCCGTCGCCCTCACAGCCACGTTTGCTGTCATTAGTCAATAATTAATTCTGTCCTAGTGTCTGAGATCACAGTAACAGGTTTTAATGGCGTCATGTGGTAGAGTAAACATGGCAATCTGTTGCTGCAATCCGCCAGGGAACGGGAGCAGTGGGGCACGTTGGGAAGCCGAGCCAGTGGGGTGTTAGTTCAAACCCCTGCTTCCAATACTGGAAGGATGGCTTGGAGGAGAGACACGGACGCTGAGCCAAATGTGTTTAGTTAAGTCACTCAAGGGGGGTGGGTCAGGAGGAAATGCCTTGTGACCGTCCTCCCTCCTTCTCACTACCCCTCCAAGTACCCATTCTGCATTTCAATGGACTAACCTGCTGCTGACAGGCAGCAAGGACGATGGAACAAAAATGAGCAATAATGGCCAAAATGAGGTTTCGGTTGCATGAAATTGCACGCAGTCTATCTAGCATGATGGATAAATTCAACAAGTCAGACAAAAAGAGTTGGAGGCTTACCCATTCTGAGATCTGCTGCTGCTCAAGTCCTCTGTCAGATCGCCATCAATGCCGGGGCACAATCTCTAAAGGGGATCTTAACATTAGCCTAGGCATAGGTGCAATGGTAGTGTTGAGGAATGCGGCCAGTCGACTTTTTTTCACGAGCTCTAATTCATCAGTGGGTGCAGAAAAAGAGATTTCACCGCAGCATCCGAGCCATGCCTGCAGCTGGCCAGAGCCTCAATTGTCTGAGAAAATGCTAATGCAGGCTCTCAGTGTTTTCAGTGAAAGACGGCACGCATTGTTCAAGCCTGCATCGGTTTGAAGGGGGGGGGTCTTCCCTGCCGCATCACCCTTTTCACTGCTCTCATCCATATTCATCGAGTGGCCTGTCCGTCTGCAGCAGCACGCAGGACTGACACCTCGCTCGGCCAATGGGCAGCCTCCTCCCTCCGGCACGTCATGTCCCCACCCCCCGATGCCGGTCCCAAAAAATTGAATTTTCTCCCCTACTCCGCCTCTTTTGACGCAGCACTATAAAGTATGGCAGTCCATTCACTCACTTTTTTTAGTGGAAAGTGACAAAGGTGAAGTGGCTGAGGGGAGCGGGCTTCAGCGCTGAATGGGGAAGCATGTAGAGTGACCTTCAGCAGTGGCTGAAGAGGTGTATGGAGAACATAAGCAGATGATGAAGGAGGTGGAGGAGGAGTGATCTGAGACAGCGTGCCTTACGCCACCCACCCTCCTTTCCTCCTTTCCCCCACCCCCAATCCCTTAGACGGCCATGTTTGAGAGGGCGGAGGGGCTCATCAACCATTGCAAATGGCAGTGCCGCAGAATGGTGGAGGGGGGTGATGAAGCCAATCACTACGCCTATAAATCTTACACCGAGAGGTATCTTAAGTGACTGAATGTGTGTAAAAACTGCAACGTGCGTGTGTGGAGGCGTCTGTGTGTGGACAGCTTCGTTTAATAGTGCTTTCCAGGGAACCCGTAAAAAAAAAAAGGAACTATTTTTTTTCCCCCGGCTGCTGATTAGTTTCATCCACAAATCAAACCCTAACACCGCGGCCCGTTTGGTTTTGGAACGAATGCCTTCCAGAAAATTCTAGCAGCCTCATTCACTGAGAGATGCTCTGGTATATAGACACAGCCTCCCTGTAGACTCCACTCCCTCTCGCAGTCTATCTATCTCTCCTTTTCTCTCCGCTTTGCTCTGTCTTCATTTCTATCGCTCTCTCTCATTCTCTCTTTCACTGCCACCTGGCAAATTCACAGTCCGCTCACGTCACATCGCTCTGCAAGGGCACCTGTGTCCTTCCCACCAAAAAAAAAAAAAATAAAAAATACAGCTCACATTCCTGTGCCAACCTTTCCATTAGCAACATTACGAGATCATACCTAATCCCTCAGCCACACAACCTTTTGCAAGGCACATGCTTGCCAGCAACATGGGCTCAGAGTATGGGTAATTAGAAAGAGAAATGAATGAAAGATGTTCATTTTGAGGAGAGAAGGGCAACGCTGATAAAAGAGGAGTAATTTCCCTCATTCAGTGGCCACAGCTCTTAATGCACAACGAGGGGCTCAGCTTTGAAAGAGCACGGGCTTTCTTCTCTTTGTTGTAACTGCCAGTCATGTTAATGATCAGTTCGGTAGGAATAACGTGATCAATATCAGACGTAGTGGAGGGGTTGGTGATTACAGGGATGGCTCGGGATTATCAGGCTGTCTACCAGTAGCTGCCAGACAGGCTGTGAATCTGCAACGTTACACATAATGCATGGAAATAACATGGATCGGGAGGTGATGCAAAAACACATTGCATGACAGGGTGATGAGATATCTGTGAAACATCTGTTGTGTGGAATCATTACAAGTGGTCTAAATGTGCATTTCATGTGAGCATGTACGGCTCAGCCTGTAGCACTGTGCTCCAAATTAACCTCAAAGATCTGCACCTTTTTTTTCCTGTCAAATTAGATACTTATCAGAATGACCGGGAGATTGACTGCCGTTTAATCTCTGTAAATCTCATTGTGTAGGGCTGCAAGTAACGATTATTTTCACTGATGATTAATCTGTCAATTATTTTCTCGATTAATTGATTAATTAATCCTGTCACAATGTTGTCGTTGAAAAATACACATGGACGTACGTGTGTTTGGACCTATTTTTGAAGTCTTTCCTGTAATGATTATTTTGATCAATCTTTCGATCATTTTCTCCAGTAATCAATCAGTTGTTTGGTCCTTAAAAGGACAGAAAATGTCGATCAGTGTTTCCCAAAGCCCAAGATGACGTCCTCAAATGTCTTGTTTTGTCCTCAACCCAAAAATATTCAGCTTACTGTCAGAGAGGAGTAAAGAAACCAGAAAATATTCACATTTAAGAAGCTGAAATCAGAGAATTTTGACTTTTTTCCTTACAAAATGACGCAAACCAATGAACTGAATATCAATATAGGTGGCGATTGATTTAATAATCGATTAATAATCATCTAATCATTGCAGCTCTATCATTTTTGATGAGCAACTGCATGCTTATACCTTAGAGACAATGCTAAGCAAACTGGTTGCCAAAAATCACCTAAACTATCACAATCTTCATATCACATATCATAATTTGCTATCAAATGCTGCTACAAGTTGTGTGTCTATTTAAATAAAAAGAAGCAGCAGGTTTGCATAACATCGCATAACGTGATGTTGTGGGCTGTGTTGTTCTTCCTTCATGGGAAAATTTATTTCACAGTTTGAGCGTGATGAATTTTGGATGACTAGGTTAAGCAAAGTGCATCTATACAAATGTATTATTAGCAGCTTTGTTGTACAGAGAGGGAAAAAGACGGGATCGGATTAGTATCATATTGGCAGATACTCAAGGTTGCCGTATCAATATCTGTACATGGAAAAATGGAACCATCTCTACAAACTACACATCAGATTAGTTGTGCAAGAGAGATATTAGTATTAGTATTCAAGTCTATTTTTTTGCATTTACTCCTTATAGACTTTACTTTTTACACTTCACTTATAATTGCTGCTGTATTGTTGTTATTTTTATGTTACTGTAATTTTGGAGCAACCTATCCTATCCTATGCACCAATCCAATATCATGTAGTTTATTAGCTCTGAAAAGGTACCCTGCTACTTTGATGCAGTGTAGTAGTACAGCTCTATAGATTTTTTTTAATTCACTGGTACTGCACTAAAATACCAGTACTGGAAAATTCCCTTGATACTACCTAAAGCGAATCCGTATCAGCAAGCATGCAAGTTTATGTATGACCCACCCCACGTAATCTGTTAACTCCAAAACAGAAGGCCTCTTTTCCTTCTTATCAGAAAGGAAAAAATGCTTTCTTTAGTCCTCTATGACATTAAACTGAATATCTTTTGGAATGTGGACAAAACTGATCGCCATATTTCACAATTTTCTGACATCTTGTGCTCCACACAGCTAGTCGATCAATGAGGGAAATATAATTGATGAAGAAAATAATAATTAGTTGCAGGGATAAGACGTTAATGCTGACAAAGGGGATTTTTTCATTGTTTTTCTTAAGTGATCATGTATATTGTACACAGATGAGACCTTGTTTAAGAAGCCATCTGGAACACCTTCTTCAGAGCGAATCTGCCATCAGGACTCCAGATTCTATAGCGAGGCTGTGATACACAGATGCATTAAGGAACATGGACTCAGGCTGGTAAAATGGTGTGCGATACCATTTTAGAAATAACAGCAGTAAAAAGTCAGAGGTGCCTGTGTGAATTATGTATTTTTAGTAGTCTAGCCATTCATATCACCTGGATGGATCGTGGATGGACAGATCAGGGTGAAGTCACTGCACTGCCGCTGAATGATGAGAACCCTCCTGTAGAGGCAGGGGACACCATGTGACTCCTCTTGTTCCACAGTGATTTTAGGGGCGCTTAATGGAGGACATATGGGGGCTGAATCTGCACTAAAATACTGTCTGGTGGCACAAGGGTCCTTATGCGCCTGCCTTGCTGAAATTACATTTCTGAGGTGCAGTGAGGTGCAGCAAAGACGCGCTCATGCTGTCAGAAATGGGATCTAATGCTGCTATCACGGAGCGGTGGGGTGTCTGGGACACAAAGACAGACAGACAAATTTCAGCAACATATGGTGAAGAAACTGTCTGCTCTCCATGGACAGCTAATTAACATTAAGTTCTTGAGTAAGTGGTTAAATCCCCATGAGCTGCAGACCATAACAATCACAAGCTGAAAAATAAGATGTACAGTAGCTGGCACACTGAATCAGCCGTCATCCTCGCTGCTGCACTCCGACATCTTACTGATGACTAATAAAGCAAGTGTGCACACCTCCCTGTTGATTCTATATTGGCCACCACTACACTATTTCTCCTCCAGAAGAAGAAGCCAGGACTCTTACAATTCTGCTGCAGTGATTCTGTATTTCCCCCCATCAAGTGGTTCTCACTGTGCTCACTACTCCCTGTCATGTGCCTGTATGTCTGACCTGTTATTATCCCTCAATTTCAATGTGTGAGTTTAGACTTTCATGCAGGGATAGATGGAATCAACCACTTGTTCCCAAAAAAGATCAGAATTTGTCAACACCTACACCACCCAGCTCTGCCTGTTGAGCACCTACATGTTTCAAATTTGCATTTTAGTGTCTCAGAATTGTGATTTTTTTTTCCACCATACAGTGTGCCAACAGCTCAAACAACCCAGTATGGCAAACATCATGAGAGACTAACAAAAATACCAAACAGATGCTGAGATTTGGCTTCCCCTGCAACCTATAAATAACTTGACTTTTGATAGGAATCTAGGCTACAAGTGGTGATGTGTTTGCAGGATTGTGTGATTTTCACCTGACGGTTGTGCTGCTTAACTCAACATTTGTACTTTTAAAAAAAAATGCACACTTAAAGCTGGTGTATGCAATTTATATTTAATGCAAAAATATCCATAATAACTTTAATTCATATTGTAATTGAAGTGTTGTCAAAGAAACTAGACTTCTGCTCTCCTCTTAACTCAGTTCTGTGATGAGAGACTTCAGCCAATCACAGGTCAGTGAGTTTGTTGCTGAGTCCTGTACCCAGCAGGGCTGAAAGATTCTGAAAAATGATCTAACTGCAATTATTTTGACTGATACTGCAGTGGCAATCTTGTTTGTGATATTTGTGCGAGGGAACTAATGATTATTTTCATTGTCTATTATTTTCTCCATGAATCGATTAGTTAATCCTGACACATTCTTGTCAGTTGAAAAATAGGTTTATTTTTCAAGTCCTTCCCATAACGATTATTTTCATTATCAATTAATCCGCCAACCATCTTCTCTATTAATTAATTGGTAGATCTGTAAAATGTCAGAAAACAGTGAAAAATGTCCAAGATGACGTCCTCAAATGTCTCTGTTTGTCCACAACTCAAAGATATTCAGTACACTCTCAGAGAGGAGTACAGAAACCAGAAAATATATACACATTTAAGAAACTGAAATCAGAAAATCTGGACATTTTTTTCCACAAAAAATAATGTGGAATTCACTTTCTGGCTCTCTTTTACCCACAGTGCCATCTTCTTCTCATCACTCACTCGCCAATCATTTATCTATCTTTAAATATTATAGTATAGTATTCATATTTTTCAAGGTATCATATCATAATTAGAAACTCCAGTACTGAGGAGTGATGACACTAGTATAAAGCTATTAGTGGGTGAAAAATCATACTGAGATTATTTTGACAGATATTACAGTTGCAATATGAGTCAAGATTTAAGTGGAATGTCTTTGCATTTATTTTCATTGACAAAATATATATATAAAATTGATGATGTGATTTTTTTTGCTGGGGTCTGCACCAAACAAGCACCCCCCCTTAAGTCTGGAGAATATGATTTGACATCTCTGTAGCATTACGGTGCTTCATTTATGGTATGCTGTCACACATTTTACCTGCCATACTGCAGTGTTGATACTATTTTGATCAAGTGTTCAGCCCTAGTATAAAATCTTACAGGTGAGTGGCTCCTGAACTGCAGGATCCAGGCATCCCAGGAGCCCCTGCAAGATGTTTGGCTTCACTCCTGATTCACAGGATGTTAACACCAGAAGAAACTGCAGTGACATTTCTGTCATGTCTTTTCTCTTTCTACTTCTGTCAACAAAGGCCTGTTCACACACTCAGGATAAATGCTGATTTCTCTCCGGCCTCTGCATAAAGAAAGAAAGCAGTGAGGGAATCCCTGTCTTAGACTGCAACCGCTGATAAAGACTGATAAACAGAGGGTTAGTATGAACCCTTACGAATATTAAAGCCTCAAACACAAATCATCAGTTCTCCTCTGAATGAAAGACTTCAGCATACCTCCAGATGTGCAGCAGCAGAGGGGTGATTGGGTTCAAATTCAAAGCTGACCTGAGCTGAGCTGGAGGCCACTCACTGACTCACTCAGGCTCTCCCTGCTGGGATATGCAGCCTTATGAAGTAACAGCCATAAGTGCCAACATGCACAGGTGCTGTATGTTATAAGCACATATGCAGCCACTATGCTGCGTGTACTTTCTTTTGCACGCAGTGAGGGGCTGTGCTTTACCTCCACCGGTGCATGCAAAGGCTTCTCCACCGGTGGATTAGACTTGATGTGGAGGGTTCACGGTGGATGAGCTGGATCTCTTACCTCCAATGTTGGTGCGCT
This sequence comes from Lutjanus erythropterus, assembly GCF_056507025.1. Taxonomy (NCBI): domain Eukaryota; kingdom Metazoa; phylum Chordata; class Actinopteri; order Lutjaniformes; family Lutjanidae; genus Lutjanus; species Lutjanus erythropterus. Next base: position 6,989,050 of record NC_139327.1, read on the forward strand.
TGGTACAGCCGGCCTCCTCCGCCGGAGTTTCCAGCGGTCGCTTGCGGGAGTCCGGGTTATCAGCCTCCATGAGGGGCTGCTGCAGGCTGTGGAGGTTCGGGTTGGAGTAAATCCCGTTATGGTCCACGGCTGCTCCGCCACCACCGGCCATCATCATCTTTTCCCCCCGGAGCTGTAAGATAGATCTGCGCTATTCCCCCCCTCACACACACATATACGCGCACACACGCAGCGCCCTCACTAACACATAGCCTGATAACGCGCACCGCGGTGTGAACGACAAGTTTTTTGGGGGCTCGAAACGCTCTCAAAGGGATCAAAATGTCAGACGCACCGGGCTCAGGGTCTCCTCTTTCCGCCGCTCGTCCCTCACAGAGCTAAATATAAAAATCCCATTGAGTGAAAGGCGCTCATTTAACGCGCTCTCCGCCGCTCCGGCAGCATGCTCCTTCTTATTGTTGACGCGCAGAACAGCCAACCCGCGCCTTCACACAGAGAGCTGCTGCTGCACAACACACACACTGAGCAGATCAGCCATTAAAACAAGTGCAACAGCTTCGCTTCAGAGGCTGCGAGGCGCCGAGAGGAGCTTTCTGAAGTCATCTTCACGTCATGTTTCTGTGTGAGTCCTCAGTGCGAGAAGTGCAGCTGTTGTTATTGTTGCCTTTGTAGTGCAAGAGGGGAGAAATAGAGTTTAGAGCTCCACGGAGGACCACAGTGCCACTGACCGGCCAAAACGACGAGGCCAGGAAATCAAAGATCCCTCTGATGTAAAGGATATGGACTGAAGCCTGTAAAAATAGTTGAATTGATTTGACCACATGAATCAAACTGAAACCTGAAACTGCATTGCTTTTGGATTTTCTTTTTCTTTTTTTAAAACTGCAAATAGAACACTCTAGATAAAATCTTAAGGGACACTGGTGGATTAAAAGAGGGGGGGGGGGGCTCTGGTGCCCCCATGTTCTAAAAAAAAAACAAAAGTTCTATCTTGGATGCCCCTATGGTAGATAAAACGTGATAAAGTGCCTTCTAAGGTGCCCTTCCAGTGGACAAAAGGTGGTAAGGTGCTCTCTAGAGTGCTCTTCTAGTGCACAAAATATTCTTAAATGGCTTTCTTGTGGACAAAATATGGTCAAGTGCATTTTAAGGTGCCCTTCTAGAGGGCAAAACATGATAAAATGCCTTCTAGGATGCCCAAAATGAGGTAAAGTGCCCCCTTACTTGCCCCTCTAGTGGACAAAATGTGGTCAAGTGCCATCTAAGGTGCTCCTCTAGTGGACAAAACATGACAAAATGCCCAGGATGCCTCTCTGTTAGATAAAATATGGTAAAGTGGCCTTCTTGTGGGCTAAATGTGATAAAAATGCCCTCCAGGCTGCCCCTCCAGTGGACAAAATTTGGTAAAATGTAGTCTAAGGTAAACCTCCAGGGGACAGAACATGATAAAATACCCTTAGGATGCCCCTCCAGTGGACAAAATGTGGTGAGGTGTCCTTCTAGTAGACAAAATGTGGTAAACTGTAGTCTAAGGTGCTATTCTAGAGGAAAAAACATGACGAAAGGCCCTCTAGGAAGTGCACTGTAAGGTGTCCTACTAAAATCTTATTTGGCCTCCATTTGTTCCTGTAATATATTTATTACACTAAATCATAAATGACCATGATATATCATCAGAGATTGAAGAAACATGGTAAGTTGAAATTCTGGCTGTTCCAACAAAAACTCTACAGCCAAAATGATCACCTTTGAATTTTCCATTCTGGTGCAAAATGTCTGTTTTTGTTTTTGCCACACATAATGTTTCACATTTATTCATTTTACATTAAACTAAAATGAATACAGAATAATGTTAAATGTTCTCTGAATAAGTAATATCTATTTATGAGTGGTAAAAAATCATTAAAAACCTTTTAGAAGGAGTAGATGTTTTAGCTCTTACATACTCCAACTCCAGAGTGTGTATTTTCAGAGCAGTGAGCTGTTGTTTGCAGGATAACAGGCTGAACTTTACAGTGACAGACAATTGTACAGACAGATATAAACAGCTGATCAACCTACAGTAGAGGACCTGTCATGTCTCGTCATTGTCCAGTTATAATGTTGCCCTTGTCTTGCACCTGTGTAGGTCCAGTGTCCCTGCAGTGTGCAGGTTACTTTGTGAGACAGCTGGATTCATGAGATCATGCGAGAATCCATCTTGGCAGTTTTCAATTTATCTGTGAAAATGAAAAGTGCAGAATTTTCCCTTTAATAATGTCAGGCTCAATTCTCTTGGTCAATATAGAAGCACTGAGGAATTCATTGCTTAAACTGACTACATTTACCATCAACACTGACTTAACATCCATATGAAAAGAGGTGAATTTTGCCTTTAAAAGTATGACATTCAATATGTAGTCAAATTAAATTCATCCGAGAAGAACACAGTAACAACACAGGCGATAAAAACACAACAAACACCCAAAAACAGTGAGTGTATGGACCCAAATGTAATTTATTATCTGCATATTACTGTACACTATCTACAGCACAGCACATCAGCCTAATGTGAGATCTTTAATCAGTTTATTTTACTATCACATCCATCCAGCCACAAAGAAGAGTGTTTCTGTTTTTGATGGCAAATGTGATGTTTGATTTTCTGAATGTAACAGGTGTAATTACACTTCAACACTTCAGTCTGAACCATTGGGACCTCCACATGTAAAGAAAAGCCACCGTTTGTCTTAATTCGACGGGCTCTGAGCTGTAGAGTCCTCTCTCTTAGCTGGAGAATCCTTTTCCTCAGTGTCTTCTTGAGCTTTGGTTGACTCCAGCTCAGAGCCTGCTGTCAGCGCTGACACCCTCTGGGCGAGCCGCTCCAGGACCAAGTCAGCGGTGCTGGTGAGAGTGTGCTGAGAAGACAGGGAACAAAATAACACAACGTCAAATTCAAATAAGATGTATGTAAGATGGATTTGTAAGATGGGAGCATCAGCGCTCAGCCTTGCTTTAGAGACGCTGCAGCAGTTGTCTGCTCGGGGTGTTTACTGCTGAAAAGGTGGATGAAGTGAGATGTCGGCCTTCAGCTGCTCAGTGATGGAGACTGATGCTACAAGAGGCCTCACATAATCACAGGAGAAACTCTCTCTGTAACACTTGAAGGGGTGTGTATAAGACTGACATAACATTGTAATAACCATGGCATAATCAAGATGAGGTTTAGATGAAATGCTTCACATCAAACTGGGAAAGATAAAACACACTTTAAGAGGCTTGGTGACAAAATATTTTGAAATATGGTCTCTAATATGGTCTCTCTTTCTAGCTTATTATGAGAAACTACAAATACCAGCTTGGGATGAGGAACAGGCTGAGAGCATTAACACCATTACACTATTACATATGCATGAGTTTGTGTTTTGAGTTGGTTATACACAACAATACATGTGAACATAAAAAACCCTCCCTTGTTTTTTCCCTCCTTTTTTGTTTTACTTTATTTTTTAATTCTATTTATTTGTAGTTTTTTTTTTTGTTTCATGTATAATTTTTCTTCTTTTTTGTTTGTGTGTGCGCAAATATGTTTTTGTACATGTGAACTATTTGTGTGTATGTATATTTATATGTATTTTAAAAAGGGAAATATATTAGGATGCTGCTAAAATTCAATTTTTAGAATTTTGTGGTATGAATGTACAGACATATGTATGTGTATGTAGGCATATGTATGTGTTAGTTCCAATTGTTGTGGTTTTTCTAAGTATATACTATATCTAATTGACAATTTTATTTAACTTGGTAACTCTATACAACTGATTTTAAGTTATTTTAAATAATATTTTTTTTCTATTTATTCTCTTACATTACAGGCCTATGGTGTTAATTATTTCTTATTCTTATTATTAGCATTTTATGTTTCTTACTTGTTTGTGGATGCTATGAACTGTCCCACAGTTGGTGGGGGATTATAAAGGACATGACTAACTGTAATGTCTTTTTTGGGGTGATGTTTTTGCATTATCCCTATACTGCTAAAATAAATAAATAAAAAGATTATTAAAAAAACATGACATGATACCTATCATGAACATGAAGGAGGTTATATGAATGTTTATGATTGTTGTCATGAAGCTTCATTCTGCCAATTATGTAATTTCTGATGTAAAGTTGACATTGTTTTAGATGTCTTTCTTATGACAACTTGACATTAACCAAGACAACATCTGACAGTGTGGTAACATCATCTTAACAAAAGGTCTAAATTGTTCCACTGTAGCTGATGTCAAGGAAAAATATTCATGACATTTAGAAAAGCCTTTGACAGGGTCATAACCACTGTTGAAAAGTAACAAAGTACATTTACTCAAGTACTGCAATTAAATACAAATTCCAGGTACTTGCCCTTCACTTGAGTGTCTGCATTTTATGCCACACTATACAGCTTTATTTACTTTTTAAACTTAAACTTAAAAACACAACACATACTTATATGATCTAATGTAGTGCTCTGCCCAGGAGTAAAGTATCTAAAACTGGCTCCACATCGATGAACTACAACATTAAAATGTTCTTACATGTATTTGTTATTGATAAAAACAGGATAATATAATAATCTGTAATATATTGATCAACTGCTTCTATGGGTGAAAAAGTCTGGGATAAAATCCTTCCTATACAAATATTGTTTAAATAATTTGCTCACAGTGATGAAGTTTTCTCCTAACAGTGTTCATGTTGGGTCTTTTCATACATGACACATGAATAATTGTACAGTAATTTGACAAGTGTTTGAAACAGCCAATAAAAGTGAGAATATAATTTAATAATAATAATATAATAATCCTCCACTTATAGTGACTGACTTGACCAGGACAGACATGATCACTGATAGAAGTTTCCACTGTATTTGCAAAAAAAAAAAATGTATATAAATATGTCAGAGTATCCATATGCTGAACACAAGCTCTGTAATAATAAAGTAAATAACAAAAAATTGTAACTGATGGTGAGAATGACAACACATTTTATTGCATTATGTGTTACTGTAGTTGTTTCCTCAATACACTGATTTGTCTATTATTCAACTCAAAATACATGAATATACAAAAGCATATCATCTGTCACTGAAAACATACATTAAATGTAGGTATATTGTTTGTGTGTGTGTGTGTGTGTGTGTGTGTGTGTGTGTGTGTGTGTGTGTGTGTGTGTAAATCTACCATATATGGACATAGAATACTGACATTCCACAAGTACAATTGTTGAGTTCTGTTCCATTATGACAAGTCGTGTTCTCCAGTCAGTGACTTTACTAACTGAGCAGAGCCAGAGGACAGATTGACTCTGACCTTCACCCAGAAAACTACAGGACAGAAAAACTACAAGGCTGAATGGACCTGGCTGAGCGAAGCAGTCCACCTGCAGGACGGATCAACAGAGACGCTTCAGAGGAAACAGAGGAGAAGCACCCACTCTTCATTTTGTCTACCAACACGTCCATGATAAGTATTGACTGATCACCTTTGACTAAACTGTGACAACAGCATAACTGGAAAAATACTGACAGCAAACTTTATAGCAATGAGAAAAAATAGTTGGCTTTTTCTGGAATAGACAAAGTTAGAAGTCTGCAAGTCTGTAAGTTGATTGCGTTGATAACTTTTTTTATTTGTTAATTCCCTTTTAGGAATAAATTTCTTGTCAGTTTAGCTAAAAGTTGTTTGTGCATTCAAGCAATTGTCTTGCTCCGTTGACATACTGTTAAAGTTAACAGAGCCGATATATGTATATATGTAAATGTTTATTTAAGGCTGTATTTACTTTCACTGATTCGTATTAGACCCTCTGGCCTAAACCCTTAAAGGCAGCTGCAGGATAACTGAGTTGTTTTCAGTAGCAATGTTGTAGGTTTTTTGTGCTATTTCTCTGTTTTTTTGGGGAGATTGTGAGTTCAAGTTGAAATATATGCTGGTTAAGTGCCCTCCTTCCCTTTTGATAGGTCTTTCTAATTCTGCATATAACATATTGGACCTCAGTCAGTTTAGGAGACATTTTGGCCTACATGCATCGTCTTTTTTTTTGTTTTTTTGTTTCTTTTTTGTTTGTGTGCATATATATATTTTAATTTTTCATTTTATTATCTATTTTATTCTTTAGTTATTTCTAGTAACGGAGCATTTCCTGCTAGCCGCTGGTAGGTAGTTGATAGTTGCTATGACTTCTGGGAAAACACAGGAAGTTCCCAAATGGGATTTAGTACACATTCCAGTCACACGACATTTCATATGTGCCGTGACTGAACTGTTACTAACAAACACACTGACATGGACTACAATGAAGTCCACTGACTACATCTGGACTAAAACTGCTACAACCCTGCTGTTGTGTTGGGTTAAGAGGGATGGGGGCAGCACAGGAGTCCACAGGAAAAACAATTTCAGATTGGCTTTGAGTCCTTGGGCTTTCCTGTGTGGAGTTTGCATGTTCTCCCTGTGCTGTTGTGGGTTTTCTCCGAGTTCTCCGGTTTCCTCCCGCATCCAAAGACATGCCCCATTCAACTTTTGAATGATCTGAATATGGACTTTAATAAATGCTGATTATCATCATTTACTCTCAGAGGTACAACAAGAGTCAGAACACTTTCTCTGGAAAGATTTGTCAAGGTGAAGGTAAAAGATGATAATCTGCATGAAAAATACAGAAAAACTAGAATCAAGGTGGACAGAGGACTGATAGAGAGCTGAAGATTATGATGACACGGTGAAGTTGACCTTTGGCCTTTTGGATATAAAATGTCATCACCTCATTATTTTGTCCTATTAGACATTTGTGTGACATTTTGTCATAATTATATTAATTTGTTGTTCAACCTTGAGGGGTCATTTGTGCCAAGTCTAAAAAAAAAGTTCCATCAAGGAGTTGTTGAGAAATCACATTTACAAGAGTGGGATGAACAGAAGGACAATCCCAAAACATGAATGTTCTAAGAGGTTTCCACTGTAATAACTTTGGTTAAAGTGCTATTCTGTTAAAAAAAAAAAAAAAAAAAAAAAAAAAAAAAAAAAAACTTTACTTCTGGTACTTCAAGTACATTTTGCTGTTAATACTTAAATATTTTTACTTAAGTTACATTTGAGTGCAAAAATTTACTTGTAATCAAACATTGTAGGACTACAGTATTTCTACTTTAACTGAAGAATCTGAGTATTTTGTCCACCACTGGTAATAACACTTTAATGTGAAGTCCAAACTGTACCACTGTAGTCAAGGAAAATATTCACAACACATTTATAATGGTGTTGTAACAGCTAAAGTCAAAACCAACCACATATGACAGTTTAATGTGATGTACCACACAAAGCTAAAGACTTTCTTTAAGGTTGTTAATTAGTGTTACTATGACATGTTTATGACACATTATGTTGTATTGGTTAATGTCAAGTTGTCATGACAAAGGCATGATACTATTTATATTTTATAAACTAATTATTTTATATTATACAAACTAATGATAAAATAACATAAAATATAGGATTACTAATAACTGGTAATTATTGGTTGATCATTTTATTGTTTGTTACCAGTAAAATCATTTTTAACTGTTTTAATCATAATTAACTATCAGTTTACTGTTATTTTCAATGTCAATTAATCAGTCTTTTATTCTCCCAATTAATTGATTAATTAATCCTGTCACAATCTTATCAGTACGTCCATGTGCTCCACATGTTTGGACCTATTTCTCAAGTCATTCCTTTTAAGTTTATCTTCATTATCTGCTAATCACTTTCTCCATTGATTCATTACTTGTTTGGTCCATGAGATGGTAAAAAATATTGATCAGTGTTTCCCAAAGCCCAAGACGACGTCTTCAAATGTCTTGATTTGTCCAGAATTCAAAGACATTTCATTTACTGTCAGAGAGGAGCAAAGAAACCAGAAAATATTCACATTTAAGAAGCCTCAAACTGATTAACTGATTATCAAAATAGTTGGCAATTCATTTTATAATTGATTAATAATCGATCAATCAATCATTGCAGCTATACAAATTACCATTTATTAATGATGGTTATTATAAACTCTTACAAAGTTATGTCATGGTTATGATGGTGTCATGCCAGTCTTATGCACACTAATTCAAATAAAGTCTTATCAGTGTCTTTATAATGGAGAAACACAAATGAAAAGCTTTTTATTGGCTCATTATGTCATATTTGATTTATATTATTTTATTTTTATTTTACTATTTATTTATATGCTTCTTGTGTGAAAACAGGTTGTTTTTGACAATTACTGTCCACTGCTTAAGAAATCAGTGCTTTCTATTCTGCTGCAATTTCCCCTTTTGGCCAGTAGAGGCCAGCAACAACTTGATGTTTGTTTCAATTCATTTCTTCAATACAAATAATTTTCTCAGTTCATGATCATGGCTCTGTGTTGAGTGAGTGAGCAGATGTCGAATCCATTCTGCTGATATGCAGAACAACAGAGAGGCACTGAGCCTGAGAACGTATCTTGTATTAGTATCACCCACCGCTGTAACACAGCTGCCTGCTACATACCTGCAAGATATGCAGTCCCTTCAGTGTGAGGACAGCCAGCTCTCTCAGCCCGTCCCCTGTCAAGTCTAAGTAGATGATGGACAGCAAAGGACTCTTGAAGCTCCGCCTCCACTGCAGCTGAAACTGTCCGTCTCGTCCGCTCCCTGCCGGCTGGAATTTGTAACAGAGAAGCTCCTGCGGGGCAGAAAGGCAGAAAACACTGTCATCATCAGGATGTCAACACGTCAGTCGCCCACTCTGATCAGATGACTGGAAAGTGACCAAAGTGACAAATGTGTCCTAGGGTTGGGAGGGTTACTATAAAAATGTACTGCAAAACAGTTACTAATTACCCGTTAAAAGACGTAATGAGTAACATAATTCAAGTATCACAATATTTAAGTAATGTAACTTGATTACTATCCATTACTTTTGGATTACCTTATTAGTATAAAATATGGTGAAATAGTTTAGTCTAATATTGTGTTTTTAGGGCTGCAACTAATGATTATTTTCATCATTGACTAATCAGTCAATGTCAACAGTCAATCAATCTCAATTAATCGACTGTTGTTTGGTCCATAGAATGTCAGGAAACACTGAAAAATGTTTGAGATGAAGCTCAAGATCACGTCCTCAAATGTCTTGTTTTGTCCACAGCCCAAGAATATTCAGTTTACTGTCAGAGGTTGATTAATTAGTCTGTTTAATAGTAATAATAAATGAATCCTTGTAGCTCTAAGTGTTTTATGTTTGTTGTTTGGTTTATTGGTTTGTCCAGCTGTTCCTTCCTTAGTTGTGCACAATTTTATTGATTTATTGATTGATTTAAAGACAGAAAATGGTGAGAATTCCACCCACTGAAGCATTTTTTCCACTAAAGGCAACTGTGTGTGCAATTCTTATTGTCAACAAATCCCAGACAAACACCAACAATTAATCCAAAGCCTGATATATCTAATTCCTTTGTGCCATAGCGCTCCACTGTTGTCCAAAACTATTAAAAACACACCAGTGAGTCATTGCAGCACTGCTGCAGTGGGTGACATGTTCCCTCATTACCACGAACACACACACACACACACACACACACACACACACACACACACACACACACACACTGTAGTTTATTTGGACTCCATCTCACACTGTGCTGCTTCCTGAAATACTCACTAGAGCACCAAATGTGGATTAATCCACTGCTGAAAATAGTCCCCAAAAACGCTGTTTCCACCTGTTTGATTAGAGATTCAAACTTAACTGCTTATATGGGCACCAAATAAAGTGATCTGATAAAATGTGCATTTACATTCCCAAAAGCATTTAATCAAAATAAAACTTTTCTTGACAAGCTACAAAGTGGCCCCGCCCACTGTGAAGTGTCTAATCTTGAGCCAGAAACATAACAGCAATCGATTAAGCAGAAAGTTCTTGTAAATTCTGAATAAAAATTAAAATTTCAACTTTTATAGGCGGTTTACAAACCTAGAATCTCTCACAAAAGGATCATGGCAGATCATGCAGACCTGACATGTAACTCTTTGTGATTCATATAGCTCTTGTGGTGTTATCATGTTCTGTATCATAAGGCACAGGCATAAATAAAAGTGACCGATTTTTGACTGGAATTTGGTTTGATCTGTTCTATGGGGAGCCTGCTATGCCAAATGCAGTTTAAAATATTCAGTTTCTTTGCTTATCAGCCAATGTACACATCTAAAAGTTTGTAAAACATGATAAAACTATCCGAAATTCAGCATATATCTTTTTGACAAAGCTATAATTATTCAGACAAAATTTTGACTTTGATAAGTTTACCAGCTAGACCTTCACACAGAGAAACTCCTCCTGAGTGGAAACGAACGAGGCAGAGGATAATGCTAAAGGATAATGTACAATGAGCGTGTCATTATTATGAAATAAACCCTGACAGGATGATGCAGGACCCCGACGTGAGCAGATAATGGAAAATCGTTATTTACCAAGTTCATCTATTATCTCACTGGAAACAAATCTAAAATGTCAATATAATAAATCATAATCCTGAAATCAGAATACTGAGTGAGGTTTATAAAAAATGAAGAACAGAGACATCGGTCAGTATCTTCATCCTGTCCTCCTCTGATGTGATTCTCTGCCTGCAGAGAGAGGAGGGGCTGCTTTGTCTCAGCCAGCAGCAAAGTTTACAAGAAACTGCCAGATTTTACTCTCTTGACTTCATTCTTCTGGCTTATAACATTTATATAATCCAACAAAAGGACAAGAAAAAATTGAGACCTATGTTTACTGTAAATGAAATTCAAAACTTTTAAGGCCCTGAGTTTAGATTTTTAAATTCAATACTTCTTTTTAATATTTTGAAGATCCCACAGAATACCCTGCAAACTGATTTATAACTTAACTTACTTAACTGATTATTAAAAGGTCTTACAGTGGCATTGTTACATTATACATTTGCCATATTTCCGTCCCTCCTGGAGACTCACCAGGAGGGACAGAAACCTAATGTCACCGTCTAATGTTATATTTATTCCAACCAGAGAGAATCAGATTAAGTGTTTATATGGTTACTATTAATAAAGACCTGACTGACCTGCCCATATGTTCCCAACAGCACCTCCTTCTGCCCGTCAAAATCCAGGTCAATGACCAGAGCACACAGCACTGCGTCCCACTGGTCACTCTCTGAGAGGCACACGGGGTGAGACAAGCCTCGCTCCTGGACATCTCTGAGAGGACACACACAAACACACTGTTCTCACCTCAGCCCAGAGACATTTTTTCAACCACAGAAATGAAGTCTGAGTGGAAAAAAACACAAAATCAAGTGATGACTCCACTTTTTTCTTTTTAAAAAGTGATCTGATTCTGACCTGTAGACGACGGCCATCTCTATAGTGCTGGTTACCAGAAGGTTGTAGCCTTCTGTTTCCACAACTAAAAAAAAAGCAAAGACACCAACAATCAGTGAAACAAATCCTTGATTTTTACCAAAGTAAGGATCCAAGTCTGTACTGAAACATACCTTTCTCTGTGCTGGGCTGGTTGGGATCAGTTTGGCAGCTCAGAGGGAACAGCAGCACTGTGGAGATCGGACTGTCAAACTGGAACCGCCAGCTCTGCAAAACCTCTGATAAAAAACACATGAGAATTAATAATCCTGTGGTATGTTCATGATCACTGAAAATCCCATCGGAGAGCAATTTAGGAACAGTTTCCAGACTTAAATGGCCAAATTAAGATATTTGCTTCCAACATTTAATTCTCATCACTGTCCATGTCACACTGCTGCTTACTGCATATCTTAAAATATGCAGCACAGATACAGTTTTGTAAACTTGATGAGAACTGAGGCCCTCTGGTCATCTTAATAAAATTAACGTAGCAGAGTAATGCACAGTAGTCAAGTAAAGTCAGTTTTAACAGAAGTTATCTCAGGGCATTTTTCATGTAGAGCAGGTCTACAGAGTTCCTACACATTTTCCAAAGTCAAATTCAAGCACTTGTCAAGCATTTTCAAGGTTTTCCAGCACCGTACAGCTGTGGCAAATATTCTTATGTGTTATACTTACATGTGCTTTATACACTCAAAATGATTGGGCTCTATTTCACTCCATCACATTAAATCAGATGTTACTGTGCTATAAAGAACAGAATGTATGTTTCATGATAGCATTCTACAGAAGGGTGACAAATTAAATGAAAACACAACACTGTAAACAAAAAAAAAAACTTGAGACAATTCAAATTTCAGGGCAAATCACTGCTATACATTTCTGAGTTTTGAGCCCAATTCAAACTCTTAAGTTAACAAAGTTTTTTCTGAGCTATAATCTTGAGTTGAGATAATTTACTTTTCTTATTCATATAAAGTTGAATAATTTGAGTTTTAACACAGAAAAAAATCTTTTGAGAAATATTAAAACATGAACTATTATTCACTTTCATTTCAATGAGTTTACCGATAATTTTGGAAATGCAATTTTTTAACTCTGCTGAGAGACAAATAACTTTTTGATTCTGTTTAAACTGTGCCACAAATTACACATATATTGTTCACCAATTTAAAATAGAATTTTACAAGTCAAGAAAGTCTGAGTTTGTTGTGGGTTTGTTGTAGTTGAACTAGATCTCTCGTCTCACCCAATATATGTCACCTACACCAATCTCACTGTCCCTTTGTAACGTTATCTTATCCTGCGAGTCCTGGTGCTTTTATCAGCCGTGAGGAGAAAGAATAAGTAGAACCTGCTGTTGTGTGACTACATCCTAGTACAGGCATCGTAGCTTCAGCGGCTAACATTAGCTTTTAGAGGGAGAAAATCATGATGTCACTTATGTGACTTCTGCTACTTCAAAAGTTTTACGACAAATGACGACTGTCTTCACTGTCAAATTTATGCTTTAAATTGACTAACAACCTATGAATAATTGATGGCACAATTCAGATGGGATCATAAAATGACACAAGTAAGTAATGTAACAAAGGAGTCTGGCCAAAGACGTATATATGTGTGTTAAGCGTCCCTGGAGGAAGGAACAGGGGACTTCACTGTGTTCCTCAATCACACTCTGGAGGCACATTGTGTGAAAAGGTCATGTGACAGAGTTATTCTGTGTTTGGTGTCCTTCACCTGGTCCTGTCTGGTTGACCAGAGCCAATCCAACGCAGCCGTTCTGACAGCCAAACGCCGAGAGTCTCCGGCCTCCAGCTATACTCAACACATCCAACCACAGCACACTGCATGGAAGGAGAGGAGACACAAGAGTTAAACACAGAGGGGTACAGATCAAACATACATCAATGTGTTGACAGACACTGACAACATGCAATGTTGATGCTGGTTATCACTTCTACTGTCTTCATTCTGTATGAATGGGTGACTAATTAGGGGCCAGCAAGCAAGGCTGCTGGTCCCTCTTATTTTTGTCAATTTGTTATTTTTCTCCTTCCTCTTCTCCCTTGAAAATCTGCATTCCCATACATGAAAATGTAACAAACTTTGCACACAGGTCCAGTCCTACACCAGACATCCTCAAATGGCTTTGTAGGCTAATAATCCTGATGGCAGCACTACAATTACTGTCCAAATTATACCCAAGTTGAACAGAAACTTCCACATGCTTTGAGCTGGCAGGAAAGTCTATCACTGTTTTTTCTCAAAAACTGTAAAACCAAATAAATATATCTCCTCCCACATTTTTTGTTCAATCAACACCAAACCTTCTCCACTGCATGTTCAGACTGTTCTTCACAAACAATCCAGCTGGATTTTTAATTTATCTGAAATTGAGCCCCCGGTGCATTAAAATGTTTTAGCATAAACATCAAGTGCACATTCTTGTAAAATAAATCTCTGATGCTCATGGAAATGACAAAATGTTGATGTCATGGCAGATGTAGCTGGTGAATTTGAATTGTATTTCAAAAAATGAATTTTTAATAAACTTTTGAATTGTATCCTCATGTAAGCTATCACAGTCAATGGAAAATAAAGCATCTTTGATATCATTTTTTCACTTATGGAGCAATCGATCTTTGTGACAATAATTTTCAGACATATATGTGGTCCAGATGAGGCACACAAATTCTCAAAATTCTTTCTTGAAAACTGAATTTTTGAGGTCACAGCAGGATTGTGATTTGCTCTTGGAGTCAGACATTGTTTACTTAAACATTGAGAAACATTAAGAAACATGATTTCAGAGACATTTAAGAAGTTTTTAACAGTTATCAGTCCAGTCATGTATTTGTCACTTGTCTCTTCTTTACTCTTCTTCTTCTTTTTCCTCCTCCTCCTCAAAATGCTCAACCTGACTCGTCACTATGCAGCAGCTATAATTTCTTTTCTTTGCATTTTATATTGCTATTGTTCTTTTTTGTTAACCAAATCATTGCTGTCTCCATAACAGTGTGCCTTTGTAAATGGCACATGGGTGTTTTCATTCTTAGTGTTCTTGTTTATATCAGCTCCACAGGCTGAGCATGAACAAAATAATCCTTTGAGCCAAAATTTGAGAAGTAAATTGGTTTATGCAGGAAAATCATGGCATTGAAATAAGGAGTGACTTCCAAGTTGTTGATGGCTTCAATCACTCAGTTATTCAGTACTCACGACACCTAACAGACAGAGAACAAACAGAGGCAGAGGGACTCAGACTAACTTGCTGGGCAGCTGCTGTAGTTCAGGGAAGAGTCTCTCCACTGGCTGCTCCTCAAACTGGTGGAGGGAGGCGTTCTGTTGGAAACAGGGCAGTCAGGCTGAATGCTCCTCTGCTCTTGCATGATGAATGAACAGATACGCTAAACTCATTACCATCTTCTTTTATCTATCTTGCTAAGAAAAAAAGCCGTCTCGTAACTTTGATCCCTTTTAATCCACAAGTCTTCTATTTGACAGAACAATGAATCTTGTTGTCAACTGCTGTTTCCAATGTCAAGGATGAACGCTGAACCTCAACTTTTAAGCCAACGGGGACAAAGAGCATTTAAAGTCAACATCTACTGAACATCTCTTTAAAGGGATAGTTCACCAAAAAATGAAAATTCAGTAGTTACCTACTCATGCCGACTGAAGGTCAGGTTTAGTTTTTCAATCATAAACATACAGATAAAGCAGAGTAAATTTTGACCAAAATCTTATCACACACACACACACACACACACACACACACACACACACACACACACACACAGACAAGTTCATGTAGTCTGTGATCTGACCTCCTTGTACAGGTGAATCCTCTGGTCATGACCGCTGAGCAGAAATACCGTCTCTCTGCCTCCATCGTCACACTGCACCCTGACAGAGAGAGCAGAGCTTACTGACAGTCACCACAGAGCAGAGGATGACAGAGAGAGTTTGTGGGGTTTAAACAGTGTTGGGGGACCATGGCTCCGTTACATCACCAAGCCACATTTCAGGTCCACCCCAAAAAATCCTGATCACAGAAATCGTGAGCAACAGTTTAATAGTCTAACTCCACAATTCAGTGCAACACAGTTCTTAGTGTTTTCATACATTTCACAGATTTGTTTTCATTTTCATTTTCCTTCAAAAGAATTTTAAAAGATTCAAAGTCATGTTTCAATAAGATAAACATTTAAGCACAGCACAAGAAAATATAAAGTGAAAATAATACAATTATCAAATATTAAAAGCAGTTGGTAATTAGTGTGAATATATTTTATAAACTGAGTGCACAGTTGACAGTAGCTGGAAATGGAAAGTTCTTGGCCTGGTTTTGTGTTTTTGTTTTTTTTAAAATCAGTTATAATCAATAATTGCTGATGTAGAGAACAGTACTGCTAAGAACAAACTTCAAAAAACAAGGCTTGATGAGGGTACTACTGGGGCATGCTGAGCTTTTTTCAATATTGTTAAATCAATATCTGTTTCTAAAACATTTTCTATTGTCAGACATTTTATTTTTCATTGACAGTTAAAATAATCAACAGATACCATGTTTTATAACCATAGTGAGACATTGATTGGACTGTGAATGTTTATTGTATTTCCAGTAATCCTGTTGCACTGCAAAGCAAAGTCTGTCCACTGGTTTGTACTGGTGTCACTGTGCAGTATCATGTCCACTCTTGCATCCTGTATGAATGGTGACGACTAGAGCTGCACGATATGTTAAAGAAGTTATATTGTGATTATTTTTACTGAGACTGAAGAACAAGATTTCTAGGTCGGTGCATCTCTGCAGCACTGAAGTACTTTATTTGAATGTTGTTTTCTGACATTTTCTCTTTTCAAAAAACTGTAATTTGGTTTTGTGATTTGGATTTTGCTCTTGGCCATATTGTGATTTCAATAATATTGTGATTAATTCTGCAGCCCCTAGTGAGGACTCAATTTTATCTTTACAATTGATTCTCAGGACCTGGTTATTTTACATGTTTCAGTCTGTAATCCTGAACTGCAGCGGTGGTTACCATGGCAACTGAACTCGGTGTGAACTTTGTGCGAGACAGAAAAAGCCCCGGTTAGCTGCTACATGCCTCTGCATTTAGAATGTAATATTCATTTGCAGTGTATCACAGCTGTGCAGCAGCCGACTCACTCTGTGTGGTACAGCTGGAACGGTGTGAACTGCAGCTCCAGATTCAGGCAGCTCTCTGTTAAGAGGAACACACCAACATCAGCATGTGAAACATCTGGTAGAGTGAGCAGCACTGTACACATCTGGACACCGATTGCTTCACTCACGTGCAATGGACTCCAGGTTGAACTCTGAGCCGGGTTCATAGTCGCAGTAGATATTCAGAAACGGTGTGGCTTTGTCACCAGAGTCCTGCAGGGGTTCACACATAATTAACAAAGCTTCTGTAACAGTGGAAAGGTTTTACAACTCTTGTAGTTAAGTCTGCACATGCTATGACTTGTGAACATTACTGTGAAAATACCTTTACAAATGTGATGCCCACCACCAGGCCTCTTTTGGGTGGAGACTTGTTGAAGGCATCAATTGACACAATTTCAGCATCAACTAGGTAAAAAAGACATGATCAAATCTTTTCAGCATCGAACAACAACAGACACAGAAGTTTCAGGATTAATTACTGAGTTATGGAAACTGCCCTGCTAAAGGAAAATACAATTAGTAACAACAGGTGCAGTAAAAAGTACAATATTTTCCTTCTGAAATTAAATGAGTATAAAGTAGCACTGAACAGAAATATTCAAGTGAAGTGAAAGTACCTCAGATTTGTTCTAAAGTACTTAAGTACAGCAATTGTAGTAAGGACTCATGTTATGCTACATTAGTCCATGAAGTATCATAAGTTATCACTCTATGTATTATAAAATGAAGTACATATTGATGAGGTACATATATTGATCCAGCATAGATTATTTTATATGCATGTCATTTAACATTGACTTTAAATTTATATTAAGTGTTTAGGATGAAGACAGCCCCCAAATAAGAAATGAAATTCATTTGTAAGGTAAAAGATTTATATTTAAATGCTGTATAAAATTAATTTGAGAGCCAGTTTCTTTTGGAAAAAAACAATCGCTAAAAATTCTAAATACCTATACTCAACCTGTCAAATGTGTTTCACTTTCTGAATGTATTGGTACTGTAAATCTGATTTGAATTACTGAAAGGATCCTTTCAAATTTGTTGTTCTTTGTTAATGTTTTTTTTTTTTATCTGAATGCCTCCATTTTTATTTATTTTATTTATTCTAGGGATGTCCCAATACAACTTTTTCATTTCCGATATGATACCGATATTGCAGCCTTGAGTACTGGTCGATACCAATATCGATCTGATACGATATCAGCGTGAATCATACATACTTTTATTACTTATTTTGTAGTGTGGAATGTTAGAAAAGGCTTGATCAAGTGATGTTACTCAAACAGAGAACAATAGTCAGTGACCAGAGTCACCTATGGATAGAAGTGCTGGAGCAGAAAATGGACTGCTTATCAGAGCACTTATATCAGAGATTTTAGATGCAGTCCGATAAAATCCAATACTCGTTTTTTGGCTGATATTGGACCGATAGCCAATATCAATATCGGATCAGGACACCCCTAATTTATTCACTTTTTTTTAGTTATATTGTAATGTCTTCATTAGAGCTGTAATGATTAACTGATTACAAATCTATTATTACACTAATTGCTTTCTATTTTGATAATCGATTAATCATTTGAGCCTTTTTTTTAAGAAAAAAAAAATCTAAATTCTGATTCCAGCTTCTTAAATGTCAGTATTATCAAGTTTCTTTACTCCTCTCTGACACTTAACTGAATATCTTGGGTTGTGGACAAAAAAAGACAGTTTTGGACATCTCAGGCTTTGGGGTACACTGACCAACATTTTTCACCATTTTCTGACATTTAGGTAAAACATCAAATAGATTAATTGACTAAAATGACTGACAGATGAATTGATAATGAAAATATTCATATTCATATGTGGACCTATTTTGTATTTTGCAATCTGACAAGTGTGTGACAGGATTAATTAATTGTTTTGCGTTATTTTTTATTACAAATGTCCAAAATATCTGACTTCAGCTTCTTCATTGAGACTATTTTTTGGTTTCTTTGCTCCTCTCTGACAATAAAATGAATAGTTTTGGGTTATGGACAAAACAAGACGTGTGTATGAAAACCTGCTCAACATTCTTCACCACTGTCTGACATTTTATAGAGTGAACAACTAATTGATTAATCAAGAAAATGATCAACAGATTATCTACTATGAAAATAATCATCAACTGCAGCCCTAGACTTCATATTGTCATGGGTGTCACGTGAATTAATTAAATAAACAAAACAAACAAAAAGCATTACACTTTACTTTTTTAGTCATAGTAATGTTTGTAGATCTCCATGTTCTTCATGTACCTTCAGTATCTGTCCCTGTCTGTAGGTGTTGTGCAGGTGAGTACCTGGTATGTATGTGAACTGGACCTCTTTGGCCACAGGTCTGATCTTCTGCTGCAGCTCCTGGTACCTGAAACACACCACCTTCCCTTTGAGAGTGGCCGCCAGCAGCTCCTGCTGCCCGGCCTGACACAGACCATAGATGTTACTCTGCGACGGGAAGCGGCTGAAGCTGTCCTCCACGAAGGGATACGACTCTCTGAGCATCCTGAAGCAGCAAATTCAACTCACTAACTTCATTTAATCACAAATGTCAACAATGAAGACTCTTCATGACTGTTTTGTGGATGCTCTGCTCTCCAGCTCCATTCACGGCAGCGTCAAATAGCTCAAATGAGATAAACAGTCGGTTTAGATTTAAGACTTAATTCATTAATAACGAAATTATCTTAATTTTGATTAAATAAACTAAAAATCTTAGTCATTTCTCTGCCTCGTTCTAAATGGCTCGAGCAGCAAACTATCAACAAGCAAAACATCCGGGTTAGGGCGGAGCTGCGTTCACGGTTGTCGGATAAATAGAATTTACTGTTCATGAATCAGGGGAACCAGGGAAAGTAAAATTAAGCTTTTCCTGACAAAAAAAATAGTTTGACAAAACTACATCTCCCACTTCAGTGCATTATTTGTGTTTCGTTACAGTGCTATGGGTTTTTTTAAAATATATATTTTACTTTTTATATTTGCATGGCTGATATTCTGTCACTAAAATGTAGTCCAGTGCTGATGGACTTTAATTAAACTGTCATCACCGTGTTACACAGTGAATCTGGTAATTATTTTCAAGTTAAAATGTAGAGAATTCGTAATGTCAAACAATTTTTGGACTCTGACTTCCCAACGTATTTAGGAATTTCGCAAACATCAGAGACACTAAAAGGCAGCACGTGGCTTTTCTTCTTCATGCTGTATATTAATGACAGATTCGACGCATCGCACGCACAATCCTGCCATCTAGCGGTGCTGTCTGTTACATCCCAAATTAAAGCAGTGACAAATTATCTTTTTCTTTTAAAGGGATTACATTATCAATGATCTGTTGCTGGTGATTTCCTTTTACTTTGTAGTTGCATCTGCCGCTGCTCACTTGTTCTCTAAATCCATGCATTTTATTTACACATTTATGAGCTAATCTTTATTTATAATAAATTATTAGGTCCATTGTGATGAAAATTAATTGCATATTAAACAGAAACAGTAAGCTTTTCCAGCATTATAGAAGAAATAATTATGCAAAACAAAGCTACAATATAGGTGTTCAAATGATTGTACCTATTTAAATGAAGGCAAACATACTGTTGTATATGTTGGATTCATTATATACTCACCACACCATTCACACACTGTATGTAAATAAAGAAAGATGATTAGAAAAATAAATGCTTTAGCTTGGACTGCTTGTTTGGCAACACCTATAAAACTACATCTACAACCTAGCAGTCAGTCACACTAAATACAGTTAATGTTTGTCCAGCAGATGTCAGTGAAAACTCACTCATCAAGTTGTTGAACGGACCACACAGCCCTTTTGCACTCACGTTTGATGTGAAATACTTTTTCTACAGCCTTTTAAATAATCAAACAGAAACGTTTGTTGCATTAGATTTGTGTGTCCTTATGCTCAGTGGTTGTCACTGTGGTTGTTCAAATTCCAGCTATGCAGGGCCTTTCTGTGTTTCTGTGTCTGTGGGAGTTTAAAAACGCATGTATATTATGTACAAGATCCAGTATGTAAAGATTCAGGGGGGATCTCTTGGCAGAATATGGCAGAAATTGATTATAATAGTCATAATTATGGTTGCATTGACATATGATTACCTGAAATAAGAAGCATTGTTTTCATTTCCTTGGAATGAACTCTTTATATCCACAGAGGGCTACAAAGAGTTTGCTCACCACATACTTATGAATACTGTATTCCATTTTTTCCATATTCTGCCCATAAATCCCCTCTAAATCTTACACACTGGTCCTTTAAAGTCAACCACGGGCTTGAAGCAAAAACAAGTAAATAAACTAAATAAGAGTGATCACCATCAAGTTGAGCAAAACACTTTGACTGGAGAGATACGTAAGACTTTCTCCCTGCAGTAATAACAGCAGCCTCAGGGGGCGCTGCTTGTGTGGTGACCTGTGACCTGAGAGCAGACAAGCTGATGGTCACAGAACAAGAAGAGGTCACTTTACTTTGAGCACAGACCAATAAATGCACCTGCAGTTTTGAGTTGATCTTCTAACACATCATATTTGCATTACTTTTCAATGACTTTTTTATGTTTGCACATTAATTGTCTGTGTAGTTCTGTTTGCACACTCACTTGCCTTGAACTGCCCCTTGAGGGACGAATAAAGTATTCTGAATTGAACCTAACTGAAAAATTGTTGCCATATCAACACTGCAGGCTCAATCACCTGTTCATCAGCTCAGCAGTCGCCTCTCCCGTTGTTGGACCGCCCTGCAGTGTGTGTTACAGTGTCCGGTGTGTGTTGCGGGGGTGAAACAGACAGAGCCGCTGCTCCATATTGTGACAGTTCAGAGGTGGCAGTGTGCTACACCCCCACTTCTCCTAATACCACCTGCTAATCCATCTGCAGGATTACTGTCCACTGTAATCACTCATCCTGCACACTGACACACCTCACCTCGCACTGCAACTCCTGACTCATTACACACACACACACACACACACACACACACACACACACACACACACACACACACACACACACACACAAATGTACCTTGCATAAGAAGTTTATGGTGGCTGTAGTTTTACATGAACTGTAAACGTGAATCAGGATCACCACCATTTTTCCAGTTACTAATTATAAATAGTAGCAGCTTGATGCAGAGGTGTAATGCTGAGGGCTTAAAGTGCTTCACAACACAGGATTTAAAAAAAACTTGACTGTAAGGAGAAAATAAAAATGGAACAGCATTAACAATAAGTGAAATGTTTGATAAATTACCCAGCAGTGGATGTATCAAGCTACAAATACTCAGATTATTGTAATTAAGTAGTTTATCTGGGCACTTGTACTTCTCTGAGCATATTTTAAGTCTGTTCTTTTACTCATACTTGTGTATTCATTATACAATGTAATCTACTTAGTTAGAATCATAACTGAGTACAATTTGAATTTATATCCAAACCTTTCATCTGCATTTTTGTAGCCAATAAAGTGATCTGATTGCAAATGGGACAATGAAAACAGGACATGCAGACAAAAAACAGAAAAACACAATGTTAATGATTGATTTATTAATTGATTAAATACTGTTAAGAATTTAACCAATTAAAAATGAAATCGATAGTCTAGAAATGCCACTGTGCTTCCTTTGACTTTGTTTTGTCAAGCAGAGCTGATGGAGCTGCTGAATGAAGAGACATAAACTTAAAATAAGAAATATGATGAATATGAGGAGGAAAAGACATGCCCTTTGCAACTTAGTAATTATTCACGATTCCATCACTGATGGTACAACAAAAATAATGCTGTAAAAAGAACAAAAAAAAAATGATACAAGCAGTAAAAACACTTACTTAACTTTTGAGCTGACCAGATATTAGTACCCTTTGCACTATTTGTACTGTTTACAATTATAGAAATATATGACTTGTGTATTAACATTGTATGTTATTGGTCGGTGTTGCTTTTAAATGTATTTATACAGTATATATTTATTCACCTATAAGGTACAAGGTTCATTTATAAATAATTTTACAGCACAGGGTTGTATAACAAACTGGACATTGTTGTCTCTTTATGCTACTCACAAAGAACAAAATGACATATGCTGACGAATAACTAACAAGTAATAAAAATAAAACTATTATTTATGGTGGAGAGCTGAGGATGAATTGAGGGAAGAAGTTGCTCTGTAGTCTGGTGCTGCAGCAGCTGATGCCTCTGTGTTGGATATGAAGAAATGCAATGTAAGCAAGTTTAATTCATGTACAGGCTGGGGAAGTAATGGATTACATCTACTGGGATTACTTAATCAGGATCCACAAAAAAGGTAACTGTATTCCATTACAGTTACAGAATAAAGAGCGTAATCAGATTACAGATACATTATGTAAAATTGGGGATTATTATCAGGATTATGATTTTAAAATAAAGAAGGATATACGACCACAGTGCACACACAGAGATCAAATGCATTATCATGACCTCTGGTGAAAAAATGCTTCATTAGGTGGAAATTTTTATAATTTTATTGTGTTTGACCAATCAGCAACCAGTTGGACAACCTAATGAACCAAATGATGAACATAAAACACTGCTGCAACAATTAATCTATTATTAATCAACTATTAAATTAAACTGCATCTATTTTGATAATCAATGAATTATTTTGAGTCATTTTTTTAATATTATAAGTTATATTATAACTGAATATTTTTGAGTTTTGGACAAAACAATACATTTGATGATGTCATCTTAGTCTTTAGGAAACACTGATCAACATTTTTCAACATTTTCTGACATTTCATGGACCAAACAACTAATCAATAAATTGAGAAAATAATCGACAGATTAATTGATGATGAAAATAATTGTTAGTTGCAGGCCTTAGCTTACAGTTTCACCATATTTTATATTGAGGTTATTTCATAGTAATGAAAGTAATCAAGTTACATTACTTTAATATTATGTTACTGACTACATGTTTTAACAGGTAATAATTTTAACTGTATAATACATTTTTTAAAGTTACCTTCCCAACCCAGACAAGATATAAAAGAAACCTAAGAAAATGTAGAAGGGCAGAAATATTGTGTCCGGACGAGCACAAAGGGGAAGATAAATATGAACCAAAATATAATAAGATAATCAAACAGAATAAAATTTATAATGCAGCTGTTAAAACATGTAGTCAGTTGCTAAGAGTGTTTTAAGGCCTGATTCAAAGGGACAGTTCACCACAAAATCTAAAATACACGTTGTTCCTCTCACCTGCAGTGCATTTTATCCATGTAGAGTGTTTTGATGTGAGCTGCAGAGTTTTTGGAGACATCGGCTTTAGAGAAATATAATAATATCACACTATAAAAACACGTAAAAGTCCTTCTTTGGAAATGTTGCTTAGGTAAAAGTATGTAAGTATAATCAGGAAAATATTAACAGTAAAATACTTAATGAAGAAAAATGTCCCCTGTAACTGACACTCTTAGGCTGTATACTATATCATTATATTATTCTCACCCAGTCATTTTACTGCTGCAGTTTGTAGAAGTGGAGCTCATACTTTAAATGTTTTTATTAAGGACTGCAACTTCTGACTATTTTCACTGTTAAAAAAATAAGTCAAATTGATCAAATCAACTAATCATTTCAGCTGTATTTGTACAAACTGTTGGGGAGTTTAATTTATAACAAAACACCATATTTTATCATTTCATGTTTTGTTCAAAAATCTTAATCAGTGAAGAAACTGCAGCTGTCAGACAAATGTGGTGAAGTTCAAAGTACAACATTTCCTTCTTTAATTCGGTGGAGTAGAGGAAGAAAATGCCATGAAAGAAAAAGACTGAAGTAAAGTAAAAGTACCACGAATTTTACTCAAGTACAGTACTTAAATAAATCTACTTAGTTACATTCCACACTATTGGCTGATTTAATTGTTTCACTGAGGCTAAAATGAAAAATGATGACCTGTCTTGGTTTGTGGTCTGTAGGATGAGTGACTGAAGGTCAGCACTAACTTTTAATCACTCTTTTTTTTGACAAGATAATATAATTATTTAGTTTTATCTTCATTTAACCCTATAACCCTTTACAACATCAGTATGATCAAAACTCTCATGAAAAACCTGCTGTATGCGATCTGAGACACGTCTTCTGCCCCCTGATGGATTATCAGTGCGCTGCAGGCAGCAGCCGGCCTGCAAGTACAAAATCCAACATAGCTGCCTTCATGTGGTGATTTGCACATTTTGGGGAGGAAAATCTTTGTTAATTTAGAAAAAGTTACTGTAAGAATTGAAATATGAATATTTACTTTGGTCAACAACCTAGAATTACTACTATAGTATATAACTACTTAATATGTACCTCATTTTATAATAAAATCATGTTGAAAATGTGAGTATCAAATATGACACAGCTGGTACATAAGATTATATATTTATGAATCTTTCACTTATTATTCTAATGAATTTCATCATGCATTCTACATTATTCCACCACCATCCCAAAAACACTCATTGAAGACTAAAATGTCATCTTAAGATACATTTAGAGTGGAAATGTGGATATTTGTAAATATTTTTTTAACCTCCTCTCATTATAGTCACTTGTGTGTTGCAGTTATGAGCAAGTCAGCACTTGCTGATAATTGTTTTTTTAATTGATTTTCACTAAAACAGTTCCTGGATTATCATAATTGTATGTTATATTGAACAGTTCGGTTTACACTGACCAATCACTGTTTCTGCTGACCAAAATCTGAAATATAACGGTTCCTTTTTGAAAAACAAACAAACAAACAAAAAAAAGTGTCAAATTTTCCAAAAGCAATTAATACTAAAAACTAAAGCAATATGAGCCTGTTTTGAAAATATATGGAGTAGAAAGTACAGGTATTTGTGTTCAAATGTAGGGAATAAAAGTAAAAAGATGCCAGACAAATAAAGATTCAAGTAAAGTCCAGATACCTGAAAGTATATGTACTCAGTTACTTCTCACCTCAAGTGACAAACAAGGCAGTAGCTGCTTCATGGATCACTTCTGATCACTTAATTTGATATTATATTGATCTTACAAGTGAAATTCCCCATAAATGTATTCAAAATGTCAGTGAATATTTCATTCTAGTTATTCATTCCATCCTATAGGTGGAGATGTGACCTAAACAAACCTGCTGCTACATTTCATTGGATTAATAACACAAATACTGTAAAGCATCTGTTGCTTGTCTCTCTTTCTCAGTCTGATCTCAGGTGCTGGATTTTCACCCCTGGTTTAAAATAAACTCAAGCCTGAAAAAGTTTATTTCAATCAGTGTTTGGACTTTTTCACCACAAGCTTTTCCTCCTCGGACCGCGTGCCGTGTTTTTGTTTTCCGGCGTTCACCTTCCTCAAGGTCTGCTCGCTGCCGTCCATCCCCCATCACATCTGCTCCTCCCTGGGATTACAGCACAAATGTCTGTCTGAAACTCTCAGTGCTGAGGGGGAAGATTACAAGTGCACTGCACCCTCCGAGAGGGGTTAACCAATCAGGGCGCGCAGACGCAGGGATTAACCAATCATACCCGGGAGAGGGAGGGCAGAGGGATTAAATTGAGCACAGAGTGGGATTAGGTCAGTGTTGAGTGCAGAAAAATGCTTTGAAATGTCTCTTACTGCCCGTCCACTTCTCTCTGTGCAGTTTATCTGAATATATAATCAGAATGTTAAGACATTTTACATCATATGTGATTTATATAGCAACAAAAGCAGGGTTTGTTTTTATTATTTGTATCAGAATTACATCAGAAATCTTAGCAGTGAAACTTAAATAAACCTTTTATAGTGATTTAGCTAATATGAAGCATTATTTTTATCATGTCATGTGCACAAATTTCATCTAAGACGTTAAAATGAGACTTATTAAATTGAATTGCTTGCTAACTGTTCTAAAATTAAAAAACAATTTGCTTTAAAAAGGTGGCAAAATATGTCACGTGGTCACGTGTTGTTTTGGAAAGACAGGATCTGTTAAGTAACAGAGAATCAATCCTTTCTTACCGTCAACACAAACAACAAATAACACACATGTCGTATGAAATATTTTCACATATTTGATGTCATCGCTAAATTTGTGTGGCAGTAATCAGGTCATGTGGGGATTACCAAGTTGTCAGAGGAGTTGGGGAGATTGGTGGATCGGTGGGGGTGGAGGGGCTGAAAGAAGGGGAACCACTGAGCGGATGATATCTCAGAGCGGTGGAGCCATTAATAAAAACAACTGTGGTAAAAAGGCTTTATTAAACTGCATTGTTGTTGATTCACATGTTATATTTAGGGGCACACAGCACAGGTGGAACAGATTTGAAATGAAGCAGAAGGCAGACGACCTGAAAGTAGACAGGTGAAGGAGGTAGAGAAAAGAGAGAGTTGGAGAGACAGAATAAGGAAAGATGGACAAAGATAGAAAAGATGGAGCGGGGGGGGGGGCAGGAGAGAGCCAGGAAAGGAAGGGGAGGAAGAGGAGGCCGAGGTGGGTGAGATGGGTGAGACACAGAGAGAGACAGAGGGGGATAGGGCAATAATCCTAACTAATTCACTTAGGGCATTGCTGAAGGGAGGCTAAGAGGATTGGGACACTCCCAGAATCAGATAAGCTAAAATAACCAAGATGGACCAGTGAGAGCCATGCAGGCCATATGACGAACATGACGGGTCCAGACCTGACCACAACATGGCCACTTTACATCCACACTGTTCTGTCCAGTCTTCAGACTGTGGGTCAGTTAATAACTCTAACACTGGGCTGCACCAAAAAGAATTCATTTTAAACCACAATTAAATCATAATTTAACTTTATTTTATGTTGCACCTAATTTCACAACAATCTTAAAATGAATTAATTTAATTTAAACCTCTCTTTAAACCTCAGTTTGGTTTTTACTTTAAACCAAGATTAAATATAATTCTGTTGTACCAAAACTTTAAACTCCACTTTAAAATGTGATCCAGTACTAAGTTTATTATATTTTATATAGCTGCCTTTTTTAGATGGATTGAGCAAAAATAATTCTCTGCTGAGCCATCGTGAGCATAAGCTAACTAACATTTTAGCTAGCTAGCAATCGGTATAACTTTTTTGAGCTAGCTAGCAAACTGTTTAACTTTTTTTTAGCTAGCTAGCAAACAATGTAACTTTTTTCTTCTTTTAAAAGCTAACTAGCAAACAATATAACATTTTTAGCTAGCAAGCAAATGTTACAACATTTTTTAGCAAGCTAACAAACAGTATCACCTTTAATTCCTTTTTAAGCTTGCAAGCAAATAAAATAACCTTTTTTAAACCTAGCTAGCTAACAATATAACTTTTCCCACCCTTTTTTTTTTTTGGCTAGCTAGCAAACGGTGCAACATTTTGTTATGGAATACAGAGTAGCTGTAAGTTAATGGTTTCCCCATCTTTTATAGACACTAGTTCTCAACAGCACTCTAATTTATTTATCATTTATTGTAATTTGTGTAAGTAAGCATCTCCATATTGATTTAATTTTGGTTTACAGCAATAAATTTGGATTTACTGAAATGAAATTAGTTTTTAATTGTGCAACAGAGCTCTACTCCATTTTAAATATGGATTAAATCATTTTAAGCCTAGTTTTGCTAAACTAAATGAATCTTTGTTGGTGCAACCCAATCTAAGTGTATCAGAATCAGATTCCTAACAAGCTCTAAACCTGCAAACACAAACTCTCATTCTCAATGATTATCAGTGCAGAGACGTGTAAAGAATAGATCACTTTAATATGTCACACAACTAAAACAGAGGATCTAATGTTTCCATCAAACAGATTGGGATGATCTAAAGGCTAACACTGCAATACGCAACACAAATGCTCAAAAATATCTAAACGCAACCAAATTAAATATGTAAATGAAGCATAAAATAATAATAAATAGTTTAAAATAAGTAAACCCTGAAGGAGGAAGTGACCTACAGGACGTCACAGCTCCTTCCTGTCAAAGCAGCTCTCCACTCACTCTATGACGACGCAAGTTTAAAACAAAATGAAACACATGTAGTGTGTACAGTATGTGTCTGAGTCAGACAGTCATGTTAAAGAAGAGATGGCTCAGTGTGTTTCCATACGCACAACTCCAGTATGTCCCTACAAAGGCTTTTGTTCTCTTATTCAACGGAGCATGAAGAGTACAACAGGTTTGATTTGCAGTCGGGCAGCGTTGATGACAACCACTGGGTCCTTCAGCTCCACAGTCTTTCAAACAAAATGCTTCTCTACAGAGGTCACCTTTAGAAAATCAAACAAAATCTTACAAACGAGAAACTGAAGATCAAAGTTAACGAGTCTTCTGGCTGAACTGCTTCACACTATCTCACACTCTGGACTCGTCGACACACATTTTTCACGTCACCCTTTCACGCTCCCTTAGAGGACCTGGAACTTCCAGGAGTTTTGGTCCTTGTGGTCCAGGCAGTCCATTGTAGTGAAGCCCAGTTTCCAGGCCTGCTGGTCCTTGTAGTCCAGGCAGTCAACAGAGGTGAAGCCCAGGGAGGAGGCGGTGCTGTAGCCCTGCGAGGACAGCGAGGCCGGGGACTGGCTTAGGGAGCCCCCCATGGAGGGCACGGTGATGGGGCTGAGGGCGCCCACAGTGCCGGACAGCTGCGAGTGCATGGGGGACAGGTAGGCGCTGCAGTCCAGGCCAGTGAAGTAGGAGGTGGTGCTGGCGTAGCCCTGGCTGTAGGCGGACGGCTGCCCGTAGCTCATGGGGTAAGGTGAGGGCCGCTGCATGCATGGGGCCGAGGAGGAGGCCAGGGGGTCGGGCAGGGGCGAGATGGCCGGGCTCCAGATGGACACGGCGGTGTTTCCAGTGCTGGAGCTCGGGGCCAGGCTGGGGCCTGACTGGGCGGAGGAGGGGCTGTAGGAGCCAGATGGGTTAGGGACAGGATCGGGGACACTGGGTTCCTGCACGGGAGAAGCCTTCTTTTTAGGGGGGCGTGGTTTGGACTGGCCACTGCTCTGCTGCTGCTGCTGACGGCACTTGGCACGGCGGTTTTTAAACCAAACCTGGAGATGCCGAGACAAAGACACACATTAGTAATTGTCAGACATGGAGACATGTGTCCTGAGCTGTGAGAAAGGACAGTGAGTGGGTCATCATTGCAAAACAGCAGGGTGGTGCGGGTTTATATTGCATTAGTACTCAACTTTGTGAAGTACTTGATTCTGATTTAAAATACACTCTGGAGGAGCAATAAAATAATTTCAAATCCATAAAATCATTTTTAAATTAATATTTTGTGTCAAATTATTGTTTCGTTGGTTTTTTGGTAGGTAACCATCCAATAGGAAATAAATCTTTCCAGGCTGATTCCTACATCACCCTGTCAAGGTTCATTTCACATTAATGACCAGCTCACTGTACATTATCTGCTTGTTAAAAAATCAATAATTTAACAAAAATATTGATTTAAAAATGATTTAAAAATAATTTCTATTTATTTAAAAATGATTTTAATGCCTTTCTAGGGTCCATGATCAAAACTGCATCCATAGCAACAGTCTGTTATTTAGAAATAACAGATCTTCAGATGTCATTATTGAACATCAGAATCAAGTGTTTAGAAAAGCCATGTAATAACTGAAATGAATAAATATGCAGGCGATAACATAAATATAGTGTTATTCTTATTCTGTAGAAGATATATGTTGCCTTCAAAGTTCTTAACATGGCTACTCTCACTCTAACTAACCCACACACACTGAACAGGAACAGTGTGTCCTCCATCTTGGCTGTAGCCTACTTCTTCAGTACCTGCACACGTGACTCGGGCAGGTTGATCTTGAGGGCCACCTCCTCCCTCATGAAGATGTCCGGGTAGCGGGTCTTGGAGAACAGCGCCTCCAGGATGTCCAGCTGTGTGCGGGTGAAGGTGGTGCGCTCTCTACGCTGCTTCCGGGGAGTGGCTGCCAAACCCAGAGAGAGGCGGAGAGGGGATTATCATCCAGGCAGCAGCACAGAAATGACATGAATTATAACTCTTCTTTTGAAGGGAACATTAGAGATTGTTTGGGTAGTTTTCCAGCAATGTGCATGAAGATGAAATAATATATAAATAGAAACATCAAAGACATTTTGATACTTTTCATGATCCCAACTTTTTTTTTCTACTTCTACTTCTAGTGATCAATATGGAGACAGAAGTCATTGTTCATTTTATCAAATTATTATGAGTCACAGGTATATTTGGAGAATTTCAGTTGAAGACAGTTACATTTTATCCATTTAACCAGTTTGTACAGTCAAAGTCATGACTATCTGCTCTCCATGGTACACAACAAAATCCCAAGGTATATTTGCTTCAGAACAAGCAGAGTGAGTAACAATAGATGTAGTCAAGATAATGTGGCATTGAGTCTCCCTCCTCTTTAAATCTGTAGTTATCTGAATGTAAATGAGGTGAGAACATGTGAGATCCTATGAGGAAAAAAAGTGAGAAACAAAAATGTCACATTTTATCTGAGTCCTGACAGACACTGAAGTGAACACAGATGATCTGCGCTTCAATTTCAAAAAGGGTTCAAATGTCAGCCTAATAACAAATGTGTCTGAATTAACATATTAAATATATGTGACAGCAAAGTAATGTAGAAATTACAAGATTAACTTTTCATGAAATCATCAGTCTCTCATGACAAAAGTCAATTTTTGAGAATTGCTGCTCCTAGACTACCTTATCTGAGTTATGCTCCTATTCTTATATTCAGATTGATCTTTTCCCTTTTATTTATTTGCTATAAAGACATTCATTTTATCTTAATTAATTTTCATTTAAACTTAATTATTTGTCTTTATTTTGAAATTTTCATTTTCCTTTTAAAAATTTGCTCATTTTTGATACTGTTCCAATTCCAGACATACCTTTATATCATCTTCTTAATATCTGTGAATGTGCATAACTGTATAATTCTTCCATATAAATGAAAATGAGCACTGACACAACAGTTTAATTTTCTTTGGCTCAATAAAACATATTTGAAACAAATAAGCGCAGTAATGATCATTTATAATACATTTTACGATCTAATCAGTATTATTCGACAATTTTATCGATGCACGGACTCTTATAAAACAAAAGGTTTATCCTCCTGTCGTTTATTTTCGCTGGTTCAGTCGTTACGCACAGCCCGAGCGCGTCTTTACGCATCATTTGGATGCAATGTTGCACTGTAAATTACTACAGTAGCAGATAAATACTTGAAAGTAAAACGGAAAAAGTTTAACAACATAATAGTTTCTACTTACATGGATAAGCGACGGTCGTGTGCAGCACATCCATTCCGGGACCAGGCAAATTTAACCCGTTCATGGTGTAATGAGGTTGCTTTATGTAGGACATCATCCTTACAGCAGCCTTTTAAGTCCTGCCGCTGACTTGTATGTCGGACACGCAACACGACAGCCGAGGGCCCCTCACGGCTCAGCGGGGGCAACAAGTCCGTCCGTGCGTCGGTTCCAAACCCGCAGCGGAGAGAAGCTGGACGCACCGGAGAGAGTTCACCACAAAAACCTCAAACTGTTTTTTTTTTTTTTTTTCTATCTGCAGTTTGAGCTTTTACTGAGTGTCAGCTGAGCAGCAGAGAGAGCACACTGCAGGGCATCCGAACTGCTTCTGAAAGTCGAGTTTCACACCAGTGAAGTCATCACACTGCACAGGTGAAGACGAAGAAGAAGAAGGAGGAGGAGTGGCCCCTGAGTGCCTCCTGTGCGCCCTGCTGAGGATGCTCCACTGAGTTTCTTTACCGGCACACGCTGCTAATTAGAGGGAGCAAGTGGCTCCAGCTAAACCCCTCCCACCATACGCTCACGTACACACACACGCACACACACACACACACACACACACACACACGCACACACACACACGCACACACACACACACACACACACACACACACACACAGCGCGCGCGAAGGTAAATCATCCAAAGCAACAGGCTACATAATAAGACAAACTAGACTCTCACACAAAGTTTATTATTGGTTTGATTCTAGTCTTGGATCGGAGCAACCCAGAAGAAATTTTGTTTCTCACAATCATCTTTTCTTTGTCTTATGAGAAATAAATGAGATTCTTATTTTAAGCTTAATGAAGTCTCATCTGTTTCTCTTAAACTCTCTTTAGGTGAAAAAAGGAGCAAAAGAAAAGAAAAGCAGAAGATCTGTTACAGAGCTCACAGGTGTCTCAGAGATTTCTCCTTGATGACAAATTTAAGATCTCATTCCAGTTTTCTTTTAGATCTCACTGTTATCTCAAGAGCTGATTATATAAAGCAAAATTAAAATCAGTGCAGTGAGACAAAAAAAGAACATTTTAACTAGTACATTTTCTTGGGCTCAAATTATTCTCTTAGACTGAGACGAGACAAAGGCAATTTCTCCGGAGCCGAATTTAAGAAGTATGAGAAAATAGTCTCATATTGATCATAAATTGAGCTCATTTATGACCTGGAGACACAGGCTAGACAAAGACGGGACCTTATTATGAACTTTTCCTTTTTTCTGGGAACTCTTTCTCATTGATATTAAATGTAGGTATAAGTTTACTAAGAAAGTGGTTTAAATATAAAAAAAATGCAAATATTTTCATGAGCAAAATTAGCAGCAGCAGAAGAAGTACTCAAGTACTTTACTTAAGTTAAAGTAGCAATATCACAGTAGAATTACTCTGTTACAAATACAAATACTGCAACAAATACAACATTACTGCAAAATATGTGCTTTTGACTTAAGTGAAAGTACAAAAGTATTGGCATTAATATATACTTTAAGTACAAAAATTAGAAATGCTCATTATGTGGAATGGGCCATTTCAGAATAATGTATACTGTTGTTAATGATATTATAATTATTGATGCATTCATAAAGAAACAATAAGGCACTATTTTATCTATAATAATATCTAATAATTTATTGATGATTATATTTTGTATAATTAATCTAGATATCAATCAAATAAATGTAGTGGAGTAAAAGGTACTATATTTGCCTTGAGTGAAGCGGAGCAGAAGAAGAAGAAAATGTAAATACTTGAGTGAAGTTCAAGTATTTTAAAACTGTACTTTCTGCCTATTTATTTTCAAAATAAAAGTACATTATGAATGCATTCATTATCAGTTAAAGTTTTCTTTTTTTAAGTGTTATTTCAGGAACTGGTGTCCTTTACTTATTTATCTTTTACTAAATATATAACTTATATATTTAAACAAATATTATAAAGCTTCCACAAACCATCATTTTTGGAATATTTCACTTTTCTCATTGAGCGGCTTGAGTGGAGAAAATAAAAAGAACAGCAAGAATCTCAAATCAGAAATGTTTAAGAAAATGCCAGTTTCCTTTCAATTCACACCCTGTTGTCCCTTCTTTTCTTCGATTAATTAACCTGCTGCTCATATGCTGCACTTCATACGGTCACACATAATTGACAGATTACATTTATCTCCAAAACAGCTGCACACACACATGCTGCGTTCACACACACACACACACACAAACACCCAGATGCACAAAACCGACAAAGCTCATTTGATTTATCATAATATGCTTTATCTGAAAAGTAAGTATCTTATCTCCAGATAAAGGCAGGAAAGACAGAGCAATCCGTTCAGTGTTGGAGCAGGAAAGGAGGCTGGAGGGAACTACAGCTGCATGGATGGATGAGTCGCTGTGAAGACTGGGAAAAAAAGAAAGAGACGAAAACAGGAGAAGATGCAGAATGTGGCTATGGGAGGAATCAGAGGTGGAGGAAGCGACGTGGACAGTGGATTCAGAGCGAGGGGGACAGCTGCTTTACCTAATGGACACCTACAGACAGACACATCAGGTTTACATGGACATGGATACAGAAAAACAACAACAAGTGACTCCTGGTGTCCTGCTTTTTTTGTTGTTGACCACAGTGTTGTCAGTGCTGAGAGAATATTGTTCAGGAGATACACACACATGAACATGTACTGTGACTTGTGACGTGTGTGTGTGTGTGTGTGTGTGTGTGTGTGTGTGTGTGTGTGTGTGCATGTGCAGGCATTGCTGTGCACATTATAAGTTTATATCATGCTCTGAACGCAACTGACAAACTTTTAACTCTAATTTAAGAGCATTTTAAACCATGACCAGAGTTGAGTAGTAATGGATTCCATGTAATCAGATTACAAAAAAAAGTAACTATAAACAGCCCAGATTACATCTGAAAACATGTGCAGTTAGATCATTTTTAGATTGTCAATCATTTCTTGATTACATTTTTGATTATATCTTTAAAATTTGGCAATTTTAAAGGATAACCAATGCTTTGTTATCTCATGAAAAGTGCACATGACATATGGGTTGTTTTGGACAAATGCTCCATTTTGTGGTAGACTTGAAGAAATGCATTTTATTTGCATGAAAAATGTGAGAAGAGAAAATAGAGTACTTGTAGAACTCATCATCCCTTATTTTGAGTATGAAATTTGATATTTACAATATTTGATGTTAAAGTAATCTTAAAGTAATCAAAAAGTATTCAGATTTTTTTTTTTTTTTGTAATCCAGTGGATCTTGTTATTGATTACAGTTGCCATGTAATTTGTATTCAGCAACTGATTACATTTTAAAGTAATCTAACTCAACCATGATTTTATTTTGTTCAAAATAATTTTTCTTTACTTTTTGGCTTTTATTGTTTTATTGTTTCATTTAGGACAATCTGTTACACTGAAAAACTGCAGAAATATTAATATTAGACAATCAGAGGCCAAAATGTGGAGTCTGAGGTGTGATTAAGAAAAACAAAACTTTTTTCTCAGACTTATCCTCATCTACTAAAAAAAGAATACGTGTTAGATGAACACTGTCCAGATGATGTTTATGATGGCGATGCAATCTTCGCCCAACAGTGGAACAGCTCGTCTTGCAGCTGCAACAGCAAATAGGGAAGTGGGGAAGAGGACTGAGCTGGTATAATCCCTGCCCGACTGCCCTTCCCCCCTAAAGCTGGACGCAGAGAGACACTCTGAGTGATGCAAGCAGTGCTTTTATTTTAAGACTGAACACAGTTTGTGTTCCACATACTGACTGAGGCCGGAAAAATCAGGAAATAAGAGAGAAGACAGGTAGATGGAAGTCAGGTGGGAGAGAGGAAGGGGGGGGGCAGGTACACAGAGCAGAGGGAGGAAGGCGGGGTGGGGAGGGGTGGAGGAGAAGCAGGTGAAGGGGCAGAGGGTGGGGGAGGCTCCGCTCCTCGTCCCCACTGACACACTGCTGCAGTTAATCCAGATTAGAGTGTCTAAAACAGGTCGGCTAAATCTGCAGGCCAGCCAGCAATACAGAGGCTGCTGTCAGCCCCAATCACTCACCCTGCACAAACACACACACACACACACACACACACACACACACACACACACACACACACACACACACAGTAATAATCTCCTCTGTGCAAACCAGGTGCCACCAGCAGCTCAGCACAGACCGCCACTAACCAGCCCATCACCCCCCCACCAGTCCAGTTGGAGCTCCATACTGTCAGACTGGACACACACACACACACACACACACACACACACACACACACACACACACACACACACACACACAGCTCTTACACCACCAGGCACCATATTCAACATAGGAATTTCAAAGTTACTTTGATGCCCTCCTGCTTTATGAGACAGTCCAGCTATAGGTGGACACTTGTCCACCCTGACATTCAGACTCATGACCTGGTGTGTGTGTGTGTGTGTGCGTGTGTGTGTGTCTGAGCACCTTCAACCTGCTGAGTCACTATTAGGCTTAATATGAGCTGTAGATTAAACATGTCCTGTCAGGGAGGAAGGTGCAGCTGAACACGTGTGAAGGATAGACCCACAGTTTTTCCATCTTAAAAAGGGCAGTATTAGTTTTGTGTCATTTACCACACAATGTAGATGACAGGTGTCAAACTGAAGGCCCGTGGGCTGAATCTGGCCCAGCACTTAAATCTATGTGGCCCTCGAGAGCTTACAAAGAATATAATTTGCACAACACAATACTATGCTGTGTTACGGAATGTGGTGTCCATAAACTACATGCCCCAGAATGCATCTGGATTTTGTGCAAATACATGTTTGTGCTTAAAGGGATAGTTCACCCAAAAATGAAAATTCAGTCATTATCTACTCACCCTCATGCCGATTTAAGGTCAGGTTTAGTTTTTTTAGTCCACAAAACACTGCTGGAGTTTCACAGGAAAACAGTTTTGTAGAATCTCCCAAACAGTTGAAGTGAATGGTGACCAGTCTTCAAAAGGAAAAAAAAAACATAAAATGCCTCCATACTGCTCATCTGTAAGAAGCTACAAACCTATGTATTTAGACTCTAAAGAACTCAGTTCTATTTGTCAAGAATGTGGAGACACATTTTTTCATCTTAGACACTCAGAGTAATGCTGTAATGCTGATACATGGTCCACCAGGTTACCTTAGAAATCTGTAAGAAATTAACGCTAATTCAGAATGAGTATTTTAGCTACAGTACCTAACTTAAGTTAAGACTAAAGCTGAGTTTGGTTATAGATTTTCCCCTGGTTGTTATCTGAGGCCTAAATGACAATAAGGCAGCATTTCATCTCATTTTGAGGAAATGTCTTGATTTAGAGTGGTTAAACTACCTTTAAATCGTATGCATTCAAATGTAAGTGAATGATTTGATATTCAGAATTTATTAATAATTGCTTATTCTGACAGAGTAACTCAGACAAACACGGAAACACTTTGTTTCCACTCAGCTCTGGATTGAACACCTGAAGAAGTTAGCAGTACTCAAAAAGTTGAAGCAATCAGTTGCCACAATTTTTCATAAACTTAAAAGTTGGAGGTTACAGGAGATTAATTTTTTTTTTTTTTTGAGTTAGCGTTACACGCCCTCATAGTTGAACTAAAATATTTAATTAAGCCAACTCAAATATTTTCATTATATGTAACTCAGACAGTATTTTCCTTCACCTCTCTCATTGTAATATATTAACTTTTAAGTATAAAACCGCATTAATCCATGGTCAGTACACACAATGCAGTCATAAATGAACTACTTCATTAATGTATTTAAATATTTGTGTTTTTGAGACCTTTAGACACCCTATTTCCCTCAATAGCTGAAAATTATGAGATTGATAAACACAAAACAAAGACAATTGTACTGGCATTCAACATTTTAAGTTAGCAGAACCTCTACACAAAAGTGAAATTTTCATTACTACAAATAACTAAGTCGAGCATTCTGTTTTACATTGTAATAATAATGAGACTGAAGTTAATTTTCTTAAATAAACCTCTGTGGTCAAAATGGATCATAAAGCTGAGAGATCACATTTTGTAGACACTGTTGTTTCTCTGAGTAGTCTGTGAATAGTATCCAAAGGCAGACTGCATTATCTATTTTTAAATATTGTGTGGATTCAGCTTTTTGGGCTAAAATAATCAGCCTAAAAACACATGAAATGAAAACATTGCAACCTCTCTGTTTTACAGTTTGCTGTCTAACCTGAAGACTTTTTTTCCCCTCAACTTCACTGCTTCTACTGCTTTCTGCCTCTAGAGGGCAGTATTTCTATAGTTTTTGAATGGACGAAGCAGAGTGAAAAATACAGCATTTCCCTCAAACAGTATAAGTGTGCAGTAACATAAAATTAGAATATTCTGACAACATCTAAGTTTCTTAAAAATGTTTCTTAAGAACAGTACTTGTATATCATGCATAAAGCATGGGCTAGTACAGTTCAAGGTACTATGTCAGTTTTCTTTATTCCAAAGTAAAACTTGCCAAATTGTGTCCTACTGTAGATGCCACTTGTGACTGGTGCAGGCAGCTTCCTGCTACTTTGTCACACATGTTCCGGCTCTGTCCTAAAATACCTAATTACTGGAAATCTGTCTTCCAGACTCTATCTGATGTTGTTGGACAGCTGATTGAACCAGATCCTTTGGCTGCCATATTCTGCATTATGGGAGAGGGTTGTCCTCTTCAGGAAGCTAACTGCACAACTGCAGCCTTTATAATGTTACTGACATACAGTTTCCCTTAACTGGAAAAACCGACAGCCTCCCAGTTACATACAGCACTTGAAACTAGAAAAACTCAGATTAACACTTTAGGGCTCTGCTAATACATTTGAGAAAATGTGGCATCCCTTTATGATCTATGCTGAATCTATGTTTTAATTGTCCTCTCATACATCTCTCAATCATTTAGTTATTCTTAAGCAACTTGATCCCCTCTTTTTTTTCCCTTCTTGCTCAATTTGTAAAATTAAAAAAATGTCATTTGCATTGAATTTATCTGTAGACTGTACTTGTCTGAAGACCAATAAACACAATTTAAAAGACAAAAAAGATTAGTACTTGAGTAAATATACTGACTTTTCACAGTAAACTCATTTGGTATCTTTTGAATGTGGCTTTCAACTTTGGGGAGAATGAGAATCAGCTTTATTGTCCAAGGATGTGTAGCTACACATAAACTATGAGTGGACTGTGGTTTTAAGTTTTTCTCAATGTTTCACACAGTTCCAGTAGAAATAGCAGAGATATAAACAGACATACAGCTAAACAAGGACAACAAAACTGAACAATGTTAGGTAAAACTAGACAATTCTAAAAAAGAAATTTTGAGTGTGCCTGAGGCTCTCTGCTGACTGATATCCCCACCATATTATTAGAAGTATTAATAGCAGTAGCTGTATCATTGAGGTTGCATGTGTCTGTGTGTGTGTGCACATGCAGTCGCACGCATGTGTGTATGTATGCAAATATGTGTGTATGTGCATGTGTTATCATGCATGTTTTTTCAAATATCAATCAAAATCAATGACATTATATTCTGTTCACTCCTATATTTTTTAGCTTCTTTTATAAGTAAGTTGAAAAAAGTTGTTCATTGACTGTGTCCATGGAAACACTGATGAATGCAGCCATAAAGGTTTGGTTTTCTTTGATCTGGAAGAGAAAGATCACGCACCCTGGTGAAAAAGTTTGGCTGTAAAAGACAGAATTTGTTGGTCTTGCTTTGAATGGGAAATTTTTTTGCAATTTGTTGTGGAAACAGTTTAGCAAATTGTGCACACACGTCCTGAGTTTTCCACACATTTTGATGTGCTTTTCATGTATGTGCTCCCAATGGTGCAGGACTAGTTACACACTGAAAAATCCGGCAGAAGAAAAATAATCATATGAAAAAGTATGGAGGATTATGTATAGTGTGCCTGTACATCAGGCAGACTGAATAAAGAAAGTACTGTCATACAAACCATACATACAAATTGGCCTGTTACCACCTGTTTGAATAGCCGCTGTAGCACATCAGTACCTCAGTCCAACACTGTAAAGCAAATAAATCACACCAACAAGCATCAGTTTGTTTTAACATCTATTTATTACCACCATAATATGAGAAATTTGGAAAATACAAAGATCAGCTTATTTATACGTCTGAAAATCTCGAGGAATAAGAAAAATATAAAAGAAAACAAATATGAGGTTATATTGTGTATCACAAATTTTGAGAAAGGGACAGATTATATGTTCAGATCTACAGAGAGTGCAAGAAGAGACACACAGAGCCTAAACATGCAGAGTGAAGCTTCACTAGAATGTTGATTCTACTGTTGTGACGAGTCTAAAGACTACCTGTGGAGATGAAGAGAGAGACAGAAGCATCTTGTGTGATGACTGATCTACAGTGAACGTTTGAAGAGACGGGGAGATGGTGAACCATCGCCCCCGTGTGGCTGCCTTTAGAATAGAAGTTGCCTTGGAACAGAGAGAAGCCCTTCCTGATTTTCTATAGCGAATCAGATCACTGTAACAAAAACTGATGTTGACATTATTCATTGCTTTTTTTCACTTAATGTGATGATTTTGGAAGTGGTAAAGAGATGCTCATCCGTGAATTATATGTGTAAAAAAAATAGACACCATATCCACAACGATAATCAATATTCTTAAGCAACCAAAAGATTCTTGTTTGTTGAGGTTTGACAGATCAGAACTCACACGTGCACACGCACAGACCAACAGAGCGCCGTCTCCTCCCAGTCCAGATCACAGACGTGACGGAGGTGGTTTGAGAAGGTGCAGCGAGCCGTCCGGCTGCAGCTACAGAGCGAAGATGGAGTTGGTGTTCAGACGAGGTACAGAGGCCTCAGGATTAGTTTTAATAGCACCCTGCTGTGGAAGTTGCAGCTCCCCTTAAGCAGACTAGCCCCTCAGCCACATCCCTCTGCTTCAGCTCTGTTCGGCGCAGGAATCACACCCACTGGCCTCCCCACACACCCTGGAAGAATCCAGGTGAGCCCAGGTTGAGCCCAAACCCAGTGACGCGTGTTTGAGTATGCGTGCATGTGTGTGTCTGATCTGCGAAACCTTTTACATGCACGAAAAAGGTACCCTAAAACATTTGGTGAAGACAAAAAACCTATGAGAGACCAGACTTCAACATATTTCTATCTCTTCATAATCAGGATTACTCTAAAGTCTACTGAGAAGCTGGGCAGGCTGGGAGGGAGGGAGGGCGATGGGGATGGGTGGAGGTGGGCGGGTGGGTGGCCAGGGTAGAATGAAGGAGTGAGGGAAGGGGTAGGTAAAGAAAAACAGGACAGAGGTTAAACATTAGGCCATCTAAGCGCGCTCGCCACGGATGCGGCGTGCCAGCTGGATGTCTTTGGGCATGATGGTGACACGCTTGGCATGGATGGCACACAGGTTGGTGTCCTCGAACAGACCCACCAGGTACGCCTCGCTGGCCTCCTGCAGGGGGGATGGAGGGAGGGACAACACATATGAGCAGAAGTGTGTCAGTTTTCAGAGTTTCTGCACCTTTTCCAAAGTCAAATTCAAGCAGAATTTTAAGAATTTTCAAGGTGCACTTCAAGATTATCCAGCACCCTACTGCTGAGGTTAATTACATATGCAACGATTAATCAAATATTAAATTAATCGCCAACTAATATGATAATCGATTAAATTGCTTTGAGTCAATTTTTAAGTTAAAAAAAGGTCTGATTTCTGATTTCAGCATCTTAATTGAGAATATTTTCTGGTTTCTTTAATCCTCTGCAACAGTAAACTCAATATCTTTGGGTTGTGAACAAAACAAGACATTAGAGGACGTCATCAAACACTGATCAACATTTTCTGATATTTTATGGACCAAGCAACTAATCAATTAGTGGAGAAAATGATTGACAGATTGATCCTAATGAAAATAATTGTCACATGAAAGAGTTGGAAAAATTGGTCCAACATGTTTGCACCTATTTTCCAGCTGACAAGATTGTGACAGGATTCATTACTCAAGAAATCGTTAGTTGCAGCCGTAATATATTCACTTAAAATGATGAGGTCCTGTTTAATTTCTTGATCACATTAAATCAGATGCTATTGTGCTACAAACAACCACAAATATGTTTAATGATAGCATTCTGAAGAAGGGTGACGAATTAAAGGAAAATACAACAAAGTTTCATGTTTCAAAACATGTCACCTGTCTGTCAGTAGACTTAGTATCACATATATCCCTCCTGAGCCAATTTGAAACAATTACTTGAAAAGGAACTTAAACTTCAAGATAATCTTTACTATGAGTATAACATTAGCCAAACAGAAAATTCCATACTACAGCTTACTCTTACCCTTAACCCTGAAAAGTGCAGACTTTTCCATTAGTATTTTATCCAAAGACTAAGCACTTTTCAAACCTTGAACTCACTACATGCATAATAATGTGTTTTCAAGGATTTCCAGCACCTGAATGAACCTTTGTTCTTTTCTAAAAAATGTGAATAACATATTGATGACTCATCCTGTACTCTGGGGTGTGTACTAATTTGCATTGTAAGAAATGCATTCCCTCTCACAGGAGCATGGATGTAAAGGAGAGACCATCCATCCAGCCAGACTGGAGTGTTACTGGGGAACGGACCTCACTGCAGAAGCACAACTTTGTGACTTTATTCACTGATTTGAGTGAAAATGGATTATATTTTATGGGGAAAATATTTTCAGGTTTTTCCTCTGATGTCCCCCGGCTGCTCAACTCCCTGTGATTTAATTACATACTTCTAATATATTTTGCGCACACACACACA
Source organism: Lutjanus erythropterus (assembly GCF_056507025.1). Lineage (NCBI taxonomy): Eukaryota > Metazoa > Chordata > Actinopteri > Lutjaniformes > Lutjanidae > Lutjanus > Lutjanus erythropterus. Next base: position 7,031,849 of record NC_139327.1, read on the forward strand.
CACACCTGCAGGGCTCCAATGGCGGCGCTCTGGAAACGCAGGTCAGTCTTGAAGTCCTGAGCGATCTCCCTCACCAGGCGCTGGAAGGGCAGCTTGCGGATCAGCAGCTCAGTGGACTTCTGATACCTACGGATCTCTCTCAGAGCCACGGTACCGGGCCTGGAACACACACCCAAGTTCTAGCTCAATAAACCATTTCAGTGTTTAGATTATAGCAGATTCATTTAATCTTCTACATTGTTTAACAGGATTTATCTGAATTTATCATCATAAAAAACGCCCCTGTGTGATGCTTATTTTAGTCACTTTTTAAAAAATGCCTCAGTGGTTTTTAAACTCTGAGCAGTACAAATTACATCCTGCTGCCTTGCTTACACATGAAACAATTCATCTTAATTAATCTGTTCAGTATGATTTATTTCACTGGGGGCCCAATGCACCACCTAAAAATAGGACAGAGGGAAGACGAAAAAGTTTTAATGCTGAAAATGTACAACTGTGCAACAAAGAGGTTTTAGTCAATTAATGACAATATCATTTTGAATCATTTGAGATCAAAGTTACAGGAAAAGTTCACCCCCAGATCAAACATTAAATATTTTTCCTTCTCCTTTAGCTTGTGGTATTATTTCTACCTTTTTTGGTGTGAACTGCAGAGTTTTGCAGAAATCAGCCCTTACAGATGGCCCTGGCACTTGAAAAACTCAAATGCAGCTTCTCTCTCCTGAAATAAAGATCCTGTTAGTCAAGAGAATCCACAGACCTTATTGTGAATCTCTAATCGAAATTGCTCACAACATGGTCTGTGAGCCATTATATTGGAGAGAAGGCAGACATCTCTACAGCCAGTATCTCCAAAACTTGGCAACTCACACCAAAAAAATCTAGATGGATAAACAGCTCTACAAGTAAGAGGGGAAAAAATTTGCAGTTTTGATTTGGGGTTGAACTGTCTTTTTTCAAATCCCCATCTCATCTTATTAAAGATGATTTCCTTGATGTTATGATTTGTTAAAGAAATGGCTGTTTGGAGGGAAATCGAGATGTTACCTGTAACGATGGGGCTTCTTGACACCACCAGTAGAGGGGGCACTCTTACGGGCAGCCTTGGTGGCCAGCTGCTTACGTGGAGCCTTTCCTCCAGTGGACTTACGGGCAGTCTGCTTTGTACGAGCCATTACGACGAAGTGTCACCTGAAGGGAATATTGGCACGTGCTATTATCAGTGCTGTTCTTACAAACACTACTCCAGTCATCGTGGTGTTTAATTTACAGTGACAGCATTTACATGTGCACATGTATGCTGGTTATGAGGTTTATCCTGGCTGTGATCATATTCGGGATATCACATTTAAATGGAACATGAGAAACCTGGTTATTCATACCCCTGTATACATGATTCTAACAGTATCCAGGTTTCTGATCATTTGTGTGCAGTTGCATCTCGATCTGTCACCATATCAACCATTCAATGTAAAAATAGAATGTTCAGAAACCTGGACAAAATGTTCTCATGCCACAGTATCCTGGTTTCTATTGAAGTACTCCAGGCTTCATATCCAGGTTCCTCAAAACCAGGAAAATATCTAATCCAGGTTTCTGAAACTAACATGACATTTACATGCACAAAACATAACCAGGATACTTGTGTGCATGTAAATGCACTCAATGTTATCATGGGAACTCTGAACACATTCCTTCTAAGCTAATTTACTACTGACATATTAGTCAAAATTTATAACACAATAATAATTTTTTGTGAAATATTTAGCCCGAATGTGAATTTTTTTATGTTTGGAGCCTGGAAATAGAAAAAAATGGTAAACGATCATCAGACAACTCAAAAATATAACTGAATACATCAATTATAATACTGTCAGGAAAATGGTTAAAATGAAATGTTAGTCCCATAAATAAGTTCGAAAAAAAATTAAACTCATATATTGTGATTATTTTGACTCAAATTGGAATTACGGTGTCGTTTGCGTTTTTAGAAAGAATGACATTTTTACTTTTTTCCCCCTAATGTTCCTTGAAAAACATATCAAAATGCAGGGATCTGTACCAAACAAAGATGTTTTCTTGAGTCTGGAGAATATGATGTGCAGGCCAGGATACATTTGCAATACAATATTTAATTCAAAATGTTTTTGACAGATTTGGCACATTTTACCATCAGGAAAAACTGCATCTCCTGCAATTTGAAATAGCAGCAGACCATATTGTGATTTCCATCGAATTTCAATAAACTGTTGATCCCTTAGCATCTCTATATGCCACACCTGTCAGGTAGATGGATCATCTTGGAAAAGAGCTCACTAAAACGGATTTTACCAAGATTGGGCTTCAAGTTTGAGAGAGATAAATATTTTGTTCTTTTATATTTTTGTTAAGCATACGTTTTGAAGGGTTTTAAGACTTGTGTTTGCTGTTTCTTATCACTATTACCTCCTAAATATCTGCATCAGGGTCAGTAAACTATGATCTTATTTTTAAGTACTCAACATTACAAAACTTCTGTTTTCCCCATATTTAGTTCAAAGTATTTATTTTCAGTCATTCTGGGCCGCCTGGGAAAACTTTCCTCCGGTTTGGCAGCTGTACAGACACACCGTACCGAGCCAATACAGACACCGTGTGCTCCAGACCAACCAGTCACACTGCTGAACAGAGCGTCGTTCTGAAATGCACCAATCAGCCGTATCTGTGACTCACATTATGACCAATGGTGTCTTATTCTGCAGGGTTTGGGGGCGGGACGAGCAACCTTAGCCCCGCCTCATACCGCAAGATTATGGCCGCAGACCCAAATGAACCTTCCGATATACAGACAAGGAACAGGACGTAAACTTTGACAATTTTACTAAAAAACAAACAACATGTGCACACAAGAGTAGCAACAAAACGTAGGAGACAACTGTAGCTATCAAATAAGCGCCAAAGCGTGCGAAACCATGTTATATTAAAGCCAAACAGCGAAGTGGAAACGGCCTCTGAAAGTGGAGCAGATATTTCAGCGGTGGAACTACTGAGCCGTTTTTCTCTCTGCCTGGGCATCGGGGCAGCTGCTTTTTCTCCTCTCTAAAGCGTCGAAATAACACGATATTTCAGCACGAAAACTACTTTATGCCTGTCATTTTCCTCACTTAACTACGAATACTAATGTATGGTTTAAAAATTATGACAAAAATGAAACTTACCACGGGTGAATTTAACGCTTTTTCTCCGCACGGATACAAGTGTGTTGTGGTTGTCTGGCAGTGTCAGATATTTACTATCTCTCACACAATGGAAGCAGGGAGAGCTGGAGCAAAATGGCGGCCGTGTCAATCATCTGTCTCCCATAATGCAACTGCCAACATTTGTAAACATTGTAACTTTCATTTCCTCAACTGTAACTTTTCAGCCCAAAACGTCGCTGGTTTTAAATACAATGTGACCAAACTGTAATAATATCAAAGTAACACCATTATTATGTAATTATTTTATGTTCGACATAGATGTTGTATTTTTGATTTATCCATTTATTCAGCAATATATAAACTGTTAAATAATAATAATAACAATGATAATAATAATATTACCCTATCCGTCAAGAAAGTAAGGACAAAATCTGATAATTTTGGGAAATAATAAAGCATAATCAACAAAATACATTTACAAGTGACATATTAAGTATTGAGTAAATGTCTCTTCTCAGTACTTAATAAATTGTCTTTTTAAGTTATTTTATCAAGTGTGAAGCCAAGCTTTTATCTACTTATTTTATTTATTTATTAATTTCTACTGGTTTAAAAACTATTTTATTGCTTTTCATTGTCATTTTGTCTATATTATAATCTACATTTGTGTTATTATCTTTTCAAATGAAGTTTGTTTAACTAAAGTATTGTTCTGAAGTGCGGTTCAGAGATGTACTTGACTATATTCATTGAATACTACTTTATACTTGTACTCCTCGACTTTGCTGTAGTACATTTAGATCACATTAAAAAAAAAAAAAAAAAACATCTGGCACACTTTAAGTTCTTCTTGTTTTCTTCCTTCCCCACAGTTAGTTACTTTGCAGATTCAGAGTATTAACACAAAATATAATAAACAAATAAATTATGATGGAAAATTATGGATTAAAACTACCTGGCAGTACATAAAGCCCTTGTTAAAACTAGTTAAACCTTTACCAGCTGCAATATTAAAGTGATTCATACATGAATGCCTTAATAATTATCATACATTAATATATATCACTCTGAAATTTTGCATAATGAGTCATTTTACTGTTGGAAATTCAAGTATTCTGTACTGTAAAAGATCAGATTATGTCTTCCACTACTGATTTTGACATGTCACTGAGAGAAAAAAAATAGTAAAAGTAATCAAAAAATAGTTTTTAGTTAGTATTTAAATGGAGGGACATTTTCAGATTTTAGGTTCTATATGACTTTCCAAAATGCATCTGAATGAACACTCTGGAAGAACAAACCACAATTTTCTACCAAAGAACCTTCATTAATAGAATTAGTGACATCTGTGTTATTACATGTCTTACTTTTCTGTATTGTGATATATGAATTAATGAACTAAATGACTTACAACTGCCTTATAAACTGTATTTTATTTAGTTTAAATTTAAAAATGTATATTTATGATACTTTTAAAATGTACTTTTTCAAATTCATTACAGCAGGATACATTTATACATATTAAAGTCTATGGATTCCAATTTGTTGTGACAGAAACGTTCAGTGTCTGTTGACACGCAGATATCTCAGTTTACTTCATTACTTTAGTGACAAAGATAAATCATTAGTGTAGAAAACTGTTCAGGTTATGCTAATGTAAAAAGAGTGTACAGGTGAAAACCAACATGAATGTACATATATCTGCATCAACATCATTACTGAGTTAAATATGTTTCACTCAATATCACAAGTTATATCATCTCTCAAGTGGACTGAAGGTTTATTTCCTTAATCAGTTTATTGGCTTTGGCAATTTCTCCACATATTCCAGTTCACATGGACGACATGGAAAGGGACAGTTAACCCCAAAGTCAAAAAGTGCTGTTTATCCATCTAGATTTTTTTTTTTTTTTTGGTGTGAGTTGCAGAGTTTTGGAGAAATCGGCTATAGAGATGTTCTTCTCTCCAGTGGGACTAAATGGAACTCAGCTTGTGGTGGTCAAACATACAGAAAGAATACATTCGAACAATTCAAAAGCAGCACCTCTTTCCAAAAATCATGAACCAGTTACTGGATAGATAATTCACACACCTTGTTGTGAGCAGTTTCATGTAGGATCCAGTAGATTCTACTGCAGAAAGAAAGTAGTTCCTGCATGAAACTGCTCACAACAAGGTGTGTGGATTATCTTCAGTAACCGGGTTATGATTTCTGGAAAGAGACACTGCTGTAGAATTTTTCAAATGTATGTCCTGGTGCTTTGAGCACCACAGGACTAGTGACATTTAGCTCCGTTATACTGGAGTGAAGGCAGACATCTCTACAGCTGATATCGCCAAAACTCTGCAACTCACCAAAATGATCTGGATGGAAAAACAACACTACAGGTAAGAGGTGATGAACTGAACTGTCCCTTCAAGCATCCTTATCTCAGGGATCCTTATCTGCTTCAGTCCAGTCTTAAAATAAGTGGAGATGTTTTCACTGTGTGAATTGAAAACGTAATGCTCTTAAAGGGACAGTTCATCCAAAAAGAATCAAAAATACATATTTTCCCCCTTGTTTGTTTATCAGTTTAGATTGTTTTGATGTGAGTCGCAGAGTTTTGCAGACATCAGCCATAGAGATGTCTTTCTTCTCTCTAATATAATGGAATGAGCTGGCACACACACACAAAACAAAACAAAACAAAAAACTACTCAACAGTAATGTCAGAAACCAAGACAGGATTGCTCAAAATAATCCAGATCTTGTCAGAGCAGTTTCACGTAGGAACTACTTTCTTTGTGATGGGGAGAAAGTAGTTTCTACATGAAACTGCTCTCAACAAGATCTGTGGATCATCTTGAGTAACTGGATCATGATGTTTGAAATGAGATGCTGGTTTTGAAAATTTCAAATGTAGGTTTTGGTGCTTTGAGCACCACAAGCGCCATTTATTCCCATTATATCAGAGAGAAGGCAGACATCCCTACAGCTGATATTTCAACAACTGCAACTCGCACCAAAAAAACTCCAGATGGACAAATATCATGACAGCCCAGGGGAAAATATGTGTTTTGGATTCTGGAATGAACTGATCCTTTAAGCATGTTATTATACTGCATTTACCAGATGAAAGGTGAAAAGTTTTCATTTCATTTACCTGGTTTGAAAATTTCTTCTTTGTACTTCTTTCTACTTTGTCTGCTTCTGGTCCTCATGAGGCTGATTCATATGCTTTAAATCTGAACAGTTTTTATTTATTAATAAGGTTTTTATTTAGTCTTTAAGTTTTATTGTGGCTTTGGTTGGCATTTTTATTTGGTGTTCTTTGCATCTAGGGGCTTTTATCTTATTGTTTTACTCAGCTACATTATAAATGACATCTGTACTTCAGTGTATTTCCAAGTTAAAATAAAATAAAAAGTTAAAATAAAGCTTGACTGAAAGAATGAATGAAAAGTGAACATGAATCATTTATTTGCACTGAGTCACAAGTGAAAACACTAAATGCCAGACTCTCTTTCAACGCACTGCTTCTAAAACTTTTTCTATCATGCCCCTCTTCAGAGGCTGAAAAAAGTTCATGACCCACAATTTTTTATCTATTATTAACAACGATAGGGGAGGCAACTGATAAAAAACGTTGAATTTTAGTGAAATAAAGGTCAGCACAATATAGCATCAGCAAACTCTCATATCCATGTATTTGTTCAACTTAGTTTCTCACTACATTTTCCCCCTGATCGTTCACCCCCCACCTGCAGTGGCTCTGTGCCCCTCAGGGAGGCCCAACCCACGGTTTGAGCACCACTGCGCTAACCTAGATAATAATATACATTAAGTTAAACACCTCTTTTATCTCTTGACACATATAGCTCAACAGAATGTTAATCAAAAGATTAATCTACTATGCCATTAATCATTTATTTCCTCAAAGGATAATTCCAGACATCCATTTAGATAAAGGAAATACTTCATAAAATAATACGTATTGATCTCTATGGATAATCTTCCTTCACTCTCTTCATAGGGAGGCCATAAAAGGGGGCATAATTTAGGGCTCTGGCTAAAATGTGGTAACTCTTTATCTCTAGGACACACTACACCGTAATGACATCTGCGCTTGCAGATGTTTTTCTGCACCACAAGTTTGGCAAGGACAGTACGTCTGGACAAGTGAGTCCTGAAGGAGGTCAGGCAGGGAGGACTTAAGTTATTGGAGGGAGTGAGGAGGTCATGGAGGTCATGTAGTGGGTGTGGATGAGCAGAAGTTTGTATACTGAGGTTTACTGTGGTGTACTAGAGGATACTGATGCAGTACTTGAACCTGGATGTGATGAAAGCATTAATAAGTTTGTGCAGCAGCAGGTGACAGTTTGGAGGAGGACCTGGTTCAGGGTGGTGAGGGAGTGAGAGCCAGTAGTTATGATCAGTGGTCACAAAAGTACACATGTTCTGTACTCAAGTAGAAGTGTAGATACTTGAGTGAAAAAGTACAGGTTCTGAAATGTACTCAAAGTATAAAAGTAAAAAGTCATCCTCTGAAGGACGTTTCTACTGACTGTTTCTGTGCAAAGCTAACTGAACTTCACCTTTTTCACCTCGTCTGTTTTATCTTGTTACACCTTTTGCCTTTTATCTTCTTTTTGTCTTATGTTTTTTACGTTGCAATCTTCTTGTTATGTCTTAGATATTGTTAGAGTCTTGTTACAACTTTTACATGTTTTTTGTTACTTCTTGTAATGTCATTTTTGTCTTGTTGCATCTTTTACGTTATTTTTGTTTGTGTTGTTTTTGCCATGTCACATCATTTTTATCTTGTCATGTCTTTTATGTATTTTTGTTTTTTGTTACATTACGTATTGTCAAGTCTTTTAGTCACGTTCATCTTGTGTCGCTTGTTACACTGTTTTCATCTTGTTTTTGTCTTGCATTAAAACTGAGGTAACAAGCCTGATTTGAAAATGTAAGCAGTAGAAAGTATGCACATGCATGTATACATGTGTCTTTGTATCAAAAACTCCAGAGGGAACCTTGAAGTTAATGTTCATGTTGAGCAGTTTTCATTTTCTAAAAGCAACAAATTGGGATTATGTCAGTCTATTGTGACTAGTCAGTTACTTCAAAAATGTATTCCAATACAGTTACTAACCACCTGTTAAAAAAAAAAAAAATGAAGTCAGTAACGTAAACCAAGTATCACAATATTAAAGTCATGTAACTTGATTACTTTTGGATTACCTCAATATAAAATGGGGGGAAATTGTTTAGCCTTATAGTGTTTTTAGAGCTGCAACTACTGATTATTGTTATCACTGGTTAATCAGTCGACATTTTTTTCAATTAATCAATTAGTTATTTGGTCCATAACCTGTGAGAAAATGGTGACCAATGTTGATCAGAGCTCAAGATGACGTCCTCAAATGTCTTGTTTTGTCCTCAACTCAAAAATATTCAGTTTACTGTGAGAGAGGAGTAAAGAAACCAGAAAATATTCACACTTTAACACTTGCAAGAAGATTTTAAATTTAAAAAAAAATTCAATCGATTACCAAAATAGATGCAGATTTATTTAATAGTCGATTAATAATAGATTAATTGTTGCAGCTCTAAGTGTTTGTTTGTTGTTAGGCTTATTACTTTGTCCAGTTGTTCCTTTCTTTGTTTTGTGCAACTGATTGATTGATTTAAAGACAAAAAAATGGTGAAATTTCCACTCAGTGAAGTATTTTTTCACTAGAGGTCATGATAATGAATTGCAGGCTGTGTGCAGTGAATGGTAATGCTGCTAGTAACCGCATTTTTTTTAATTAAATTTACCTGTAATCTGATTCCATCTTTTTTATCTGTAACTAATGGAATATCTTTTTTTGTATCCAGATTACATAATCCCATTACATGTAATCTGTTACTCACCAAGTCTGCTAATCAGTAATAATTACAGTTAAACTCTGAACTATCTTTGACTTTGACAAAGACATTACTTCCATTCTTCCTTACAGCTCACTGTGACATTAGGAGAAGAGTACATCACATAAATCAGATCTCACACAGCCATTATGTCACCCTTAATGTTACATGTAACGACAAGTACTTGCAATGTTTTGTGCTCCTTTCTCCTAAACAACATTTTTCTTTTACTTTTAATTTTGTCCTTCTTCCTCAAGGAATAGTTTTTCACAGCAGCCACAGAGACATGAAATAGTACAATAAACACAGGAGTTAAGGGCTCGTTTCATTTAGTGTAGCAGAGCCTTTTGAATAATCTAACACACAATAGCAGCACCTTGACTCTGTCTGACCTGACTGGAATGGAACCATAATTAATATCATTGGTAACACCTGTGTTTACACTACTTCATATGAAAATGGCTGCTGTGAGGAAGGTCTATTGTCAGACTGAATCCAGCAGTGGTGTATTAGTAACATCAGGCACATATTAAATAAAACAGATTATAGCTATTCCTGAACAGTTTTATTTATTTCATATCTAACTTTAGATACCTCTAGTTTGAGACAAGAGTGTTTTCACATTCAAGTACACGGTGCCTTACTTCAACGCCCCCTCTGAAAAGGTCGGGGCTTTAGATAAGGCAAGAGGAGCAAAACCTGCAAGCGATATAGAAGTCAAACAGTTACAGAGTACAACCTGGATTTAGACATATTGGAAACATATTGTAATCCATACATTATGGTGAACCAAAAGGGCATGTAGTATAATACCAGATGAATGTACTATACATCGATTTCCAGCCTGAAAATAAATGGCCCCAGATATTTATAAAAAAAAAAACATTCCCCCTCCCCATCCCTTGTTGTTTTAAATTCAGAACCAGTGAAGAGATATAAAACTAAATAACCCCAGTAGGTCACCTGTCAACCCTGAACTGTCAAGAATCATCAAAAGTGATCGGAAATTGAGATATCACAATGTTTGTGCATCATGACAATGGACTTGACAATGACAGTAAACAAAATATGATCTGTAGGAACAAAATTTAAGGCTCATCGCCGAATTGTTTTTCCCACAAAGCAGCGGCAACATGTTCTTCACCACGTTGTTTGAGAGGAGAAATGTTTTCAGCTTTATTCAGTCAGTCCAGTTCATGAAAAGTACCGTGAATGTGATGGGGAAAAAAAAAAGAAATAAAAAGAACCTCTTACACGTCTAAAAGGTACCACAGCCATTCATCAATCTTAACCTCTTTATCCCACATGTGCAACAACTGCGCCAATTCGTTTGGTCCCTCTTCCAATGAAGAACAAACAAGTACAAAAACATTCCGGTAGAAGTCATTGAAACTTGTTTATAGCAAAGTTACATAAAATGGCACAGTCACAGAGAAAATCAGACATTGATAACCACTATATTAACTGAATGTGACCCATCGCAGCTCCTAGTCAAACCTCACACACCCAGTCGGAGTCTTCAAGACAAATATGGACACACCGTGCCGCCTATTATCAGAGGGAGGGTGTGATGACCTACATGTATCCTCCTTCAATAACTTGTGCTGTAACATCCAGAAAAAACGCAATGGATAGTGAAGTACACAGAACTGTTCTGTAAGAGATAGAGACTGCATGCATTTCTAAAATGCAAACCTTAATCCCAGTTGATGCTCATACCCAGCGCCACACCTAAAAGTAAAAACAAAATACAACTAAAAATCCCTTTTTTTTTTTACTAGTGATTCTATTCATATATATAGTATATATATTTTACATTTTTGTGGTTCCTGTAAAAGTACCTTACGTCTTTCATATCATATACATTTATGACTGGCTACTGTCTCAATCAATCACAATAATATGACCTCTTGGACAATAATTTCAGGTACATTCAGGACTTTCTGTAAAAAGTCTTACAATTTTCTTTACAATTCATTAAAAATACAGAGGAGCAAAAATATTGGTGATACGACAGTCCACTGTCCTGCAGAGGCTGCTCAACCGTAGCTCAACAGAGTCTTTCTTCTACACAGCTAAAGATTATTTCACACATTTATTCCCCCCCTAAATGCTTCATTCTGTACGGATCTCTGTCTCTGGCCTCTGCATGGCCAGCTCAGTCTGGATGAAGGCCCCCTGGCCCAGCGCAGTGGAGTACGCTCTGTTGCTGTGGCTCGCTGTGAACCCCGGGGCGGGGTAGGAGCCGGTGCCTCCACGTTTTTGAACAGGGGCCTGAGGCTGAGGTACTGGGTGGTAATCGTCCAAGTTATCGTAGTGGGACTGCGCTGATTTAGTGCTGTGTTTCTGATATGAGTAGTCTCTGTCCAGCTCAGGCTTGCCCTGGCTGTAGTGCGGCTGCTCCCGGACGCTGTGCGATCGCTCCGGTTTGGAGCGGGCGGCTTGTTCCCTGGGGGCCGACGGCGGCTCGTCTGCATTGTGGTAGCCGCTCGGCGTTTTCACTTTATTCTGGTGGTGGTCAGAGTCAGGACACTCGTACCGTGGTTGGAAGTTCCTCTTGTTGGGATACTCCTGCTGCCAGTGTTTGGACCTGCTGCCGTCTCCGCCCTGCTTGTCGTCGTTGGCCTCGTGGCGGCCGCTCTCCTGCTGGTGGGAGAGGCTGTGGCTCAGAGTCGCTGGGAGAGAGTGAGACGACTGGCATTTCTTGGAGCCGCTCTGCTTGGCGAGCCCGTCTGACTTGTCGGCCGCCGTGCTGCCCTGGACATGCTTGTCAGTCTCCATGTACATGAGGACATCGGGGTCCGACACCATGTGTCTGGGGAGGTAGCGGCCGTCTTTGCTCTCGGCTGTCACCAGAACAGCTTTGCCTGGGTCAGATTTGCTGCGCAGGTGCAGGGTTTCGTAGCCTGAAATATCTGCTGGTGCAAACAAGCCTACGTTGTCATACTGTGAGAGGACGGGACCTTTAATCTTCTGTCTGGCTCTGCTCTCCCTGCGGATGGAGTGCATGCGGAGCCTCTCTGCCTCCTCTGGGTCCCATGCGAGGTAAGCAGCAGCTTCCTTGGGTCCATGACCAGGGGGCATGTCCCTGCTCACAAAGCTGTGCTCCTTCCCCGGTGGGAGAACGTGGCGAGCGAGGTAGTGGTATCCAGTCGCCTTTCCGCCTGGTCGGCCACCCATGGCTCCCGAGTCTCGGCCATAGGTGTGGAAGTGGCGGACTCGGATGGTGCCGTATGGGTCGATGTCGTAATAAGGCGCCTCTAGAGGGCCTGAGCCAGAGTAGGGACTGTAGCGATACTGAACCCGTCCATTCTCAAAATAAGGCTGCAGCTGGGTGACGTGGTAGTCAGCCTGTGAGGACTGCTGTGGGGGCTGCTGGTAGGCTTTGCACGGGTACACGGGCCGGTGGTAGAAGAACATATCGTCATCTGGAGGAACTTCAGTCCTCTGGATGGGCACTGAGCGGATGGTGGAAGGAACGTGGAGCGAGTGCACTCTGCGGATGGTGGGGTAGCCATGTGTTCTGTCATGGCTGTAGCCTGGATGCCCCGGCCCCGGGGACACATACACGCTACGGCTGTTCCCTCTGGACTTTATTGAGTGGTGGTAGGACCGAGGGCCTAAAGTGCTGTATCTGTTGTCCACTCGGGCACTGTAAGGTATCTGAGGCTCAGATTTGGACACAAAGGAGAGGTGTGGGGGGACGCTGTCTGGCCGGTAGTGATGTGGCAGGGACTGCGGGCCCAGTGGGATGGGCCTCTGGTGGTAGTACGCAGCTCCCGGAGGCTCGATCAAGACGGGCTCTCCTTTAGCATGGTACAGGTAGGCCGGCTGGTGTGTGGAAGATTTACGCGGAGAAAGCGGATGATGAGGCTGAGCATCCTCCAAATGGCTGGGCGCCGGACCTTCACCCAGGATGTGGTACGAGGCTTCACTTTGGCTGAGTGCTGCTGTGGCCAGTTTGCTCTCGATGGTGCGGACAGGAGGGGCCGGAGGTCCGTACGTGTCGTGGTACTTTGCAGACTCTGTGCAGGGCTGAACTGGCTTTATGGCCTCCCAAGGCTTCTCAACAGGCTCAGCAGAGGTGGGAGCCACTCTTGCGCTGGCCTTGGAAACGGGCTGAGATTGGGTCTGGGGCTGTGGTTGGACTGGTGTCTGAGGCTGTGATGGTGGATGAGACTGCTGATGAGACTGTGGATGAGACTGCTGATGAGACTGTGGATGAGACTGCTGATGAGACTGCTGATGAGACTGCTGATGAGACTGTGTTTGAGGCTGAAGCTGTGCTGGAGGATGAGGCTGTGTCTGAGCTTGGCTCTGCTGCTGCTGAGTTTGTGTTTGGTGCTGGGGCAGTGAGACAGCGTGCCGTTTGGGCTTCTGAATTGGTAGGGGTGGCTGTTCTGATGGTTTTGGAAGGACCGGGGGTGGTGCAGTCTTCTCTGGTTTGACCTGAGGAAAAAAAAACACACAACAAAACAGATACTTATTTACTGAGGAAAGTTAACAAAAACAAGCTGAATATTGCAGCAGTGGGACACCTGATCCTACGCACACCGCAGCTAGGTACCGTCCAGTGTCACCAGCGTGTTTGTGGGGCAGTTTCACCACAGCAGCAATAGGCCACAGATTTGTAATGTCTGTTTGTTTATGTCTGTATTTCTTATGTTCCTCTTTTTCATGCTGGTAGTGGTGTTGTGGGCGGATTGGGCTTTTGTTGGCTTCAAAGCAGAAAGCAGTGAATATTAAAAAGCACTGGACTCTTGAGATGACTTCAATAATCCATAATACATCAAAGACATTAGTGACACTCACAGCAGGGACTAAATGAAAATATTACCAACACAGGCCAAAAAATGTGTGATAAAATATCTGTAGAGAATATCATAGCATTCAATTTTTTGTCAACCCTTATGGAAAATGTATTGACTCATTTGGTATTCTTTCTGTATGCCACAAGCATTCTGCATTTCAATACAGTTTAGTGTGCAGGACTTGTGATGTGATACAGCACTATTATAAGTCATATTTCCTTTGGTCATTCTTAATCATGGAATTGGGATTAATAATTAATCTAAAGATATGTACAAGTAAAAGAAACAGTTGGCATTTTGGAAAACACTTTCTCAACTCTCACTTTCTTGCGAGAGTTACAGTTGATGAGAAGACTGATACTGCTCTCATGTTTGTATGCTAAATATGTAGCGAGGAGACACTTAGGTTAGCGTAAATAGGGGAAACAGTTATCCTCACATGTGCCACATAAAATATCATGTGCTCATAATGCCAGGCACAAATTTCATCTGACATACAACTTTTTTGACTTCAAAACTTTTGACTTTCTAAGGTTAGAACAGGTTAGGACAGTTTTCAAGTTCAGTTTAATATGTGAAGAATGTTAATGTAAAAGCTCACATTTGTGCTCTGTGCAATTTTCAGGGGCTCTATTCAATGGACTAACATCGTATTTTATTTATCATTTTCTTAAGGCACTAGCTGGATGAGCAGGAACAGAAACCACTTTTATGCAGTATGGAAATGATGCTGCTCCACTTAAACTCAGACAGACTGACTGGCATGGGATGTGCATTGTTTTTGGAAATATGAAGCAAAGTGTAGTCTTTAGAAGTGTATAATTCAATGTTTTCACATAATTTAGCGTTGTGCAAATCGTAATATTGAATGGAAATATTGAGAATCAGAATACTTTATATAATTGTACTTGAAGGTGTTATGGGCCACATTGAAGGACCACCTACTCACTAAAGTAAATACTCATCTGCTCCTAATGGCATCATATTAAAAAAAAAAAAAACACTCCACCCCAATTCTGATTTTGGAGTGAACTGTCCCTTTAAAGTGCAAAACAACAAGAAGCCGCCTCAAAAACAGGCTAATGATCGGACGGAAGTGAGATCCAATCTGGTCACACTAGACATGTGGATTTTAATGCCAGATGTAAACAGACCCTGAAGCAATTAACACGTTATATCTTGTTTAATTCATATAAAAAACAAAGTGTAAAAGTCTTCAGGAGGACATACAAGATGACATATTATTATTGAGCTTTAGAGGTGCTGGTACTGTAAAAATATTTTTGCTGTTTCTCTGTCTCCTGTGTTTGTATTTAGTGTCTGCTGGCAGCAGTGGTATCTATCTATCCCGTCATCTATCTCAAAGCATGAAAAATAATATGTGCATTTCTCAAGATGTTGAACTCTCACTTTATGGCTCCTCGCTCATGTTACACTGCATATGAATTATTAATACAATTGGATTATGCTGACTGCAGCAAATTACCAGAATATAATGACCCTCAATAATTTATAAGTAACACTCCACATATGAAAGTGATATTGACTTACCTCAGGAACAGGCTGTGGTAAGACTCCAGTGTCTTTGCAGCTGCCACTAGGTGTGGTGGCTGGAGTGTTACTGGATGAGCTGGTGTGGACTGGGATCTGTCCTGTGACAGGCTGCTGTCTCTCTGGACTCTTCCTGGTTGGAGAAGTTGAGCTGGTTGAAGTGGGGAGTGGGGCACACTTGTAAAGAGGAGTGTCTGGTGGAGTGGAGTCCTTTTCTGGCTGCGTATCAGGTGGGGTTATAGAGGACTTGGCACTGTCTGGTAGCTTGGTAATCGTGCTGGTTGACTCCAGTGGCTGAGGCTTGATGGTGGGGCTGGAGGTGGAGGGATACGATGAGGCTGGGGTGACAACTGGAGCAGTGCTGTTAGGTGGCGGAGAACCTCCTCTTGCTGCTCCCTCCTCTGAGCACATCTGGAAATGCAGGGCCAGTGGATGCGGCGAGTCCTGGAAATTAGAAGCCTCCTGTGGCTGCGGAGGGGACACCGGTGTGGGAGGCTCAGAGGAGCGGGACTGAGACTGAATGGAGACCTGCTGGGCGGACTCAGCAAGGGCCAGGGCCAACATGCGGGCAGCATTTTTAGGAGGGGGAGGAGGGGCAGCAGTGGGGGCTGTAGAGCTGAGGGAACGAGGGGTGAGGTCCTTCGAAGAGTCCGGAGCTACGACTCCTAGCAGGGGCACAAAAATACAAGGGAGCTAAAGTTTAAGAATGAATAAACAACAGAGACAAGTAGGTGGAGAAAAGACATGACAGCAGGCAGGGCGGTTATTAGGATCATCAAGAGTGGGAAAGAGTTAAGAGTGGTGCTCGGAAATCATATGAAAAGATTTATAAGAGTTGAAATCCATGCAAACCTGGGAAACTAAACCTAGAAAAAAACATTCATATAATTAATGGCATGATTTATCATGTTATTGTTAAAAGGTAACTTAAGTCTTTTTCAACTTGGACCCTAGTTTTTTGATGTTTTTGTGTCTAAACCCTATTCACAAGAAACCAGTATTACCAGGTTTCAAAACATTTAATGAATAATCCTGCATCAGGCCAGTTCCTAGTTAATGGAATGGTTTCTAATGACATAGTTTAGAGTGGTTTTACACTTTCTGAATGTGTTTCAAGCATAAATACACATTTGCAGCTAACCTTCTCTGTCCTCATAATTATTAAAAATGTAAACATGGCCGTCACTGACACTCACTGACAGGCTCAGATTGTATTTCAAATTGTCTGATAAGACAGAACGGATCCCTACAGAGACAGACCTTTTTCTTCAAGAGTAGGATATGTTTTGTTTAGCCAGAAACAGCTGGTTTCATTGCTCTGGACAAACTCACCAGACTCCATTTACGAAATGCAAACTTTTTGTCTTTGCTTCACTGTTACAACAATCACCAGGTTTATTCCAGCTAAACCAGAGTTATCAATTGCTGGCAAAGTGGAAAGAGGAACATAGATGTTTTTGGTGAGTTTTATTTTGTTTCTGTCGAGTCTGAATGAGGACGACAATATAAAAGTTACAGTTTTGCAAAGGAAGTCTGGTCTGGTTAGTTAGAGCAGCTGTTTGTGGTAAAACAAAAAGGATCTTATTCTTGTTTGAATCCTTTCCATAATGTTGCCAGATACCTGGAATAACAATCCGAGCCCATCAGTGGCAAAAACAAGCACTCTTAGTGGACTTACTTCAACTGTATGCAGTTGACCAGAGGGATTTCACTGCAGCTCAGTTTCACTTCTACTGGCTGCAGTGCTCTTTCTCTCTCAATACTGGACCAATTTCAAACATTGTTATCCCCACAAACATAGGAAAATAGCCTCTACGCTGGAAAATACCTAAGTCACCCTTTAATTTACATAAAAAACAAAACTGTGATAAGCCAGAAACATGGCAAAAACTACATTTAAAAAGGTCATTCTCTGCTGCCTACCCTGGTGCTCTTGGTTGCTGGCAGCTGGCACCTGCTGTATGCTGTCCTCTCCCTTCAGCTCTGGACTGTCCATGCTGTCAAAGGCTGCCAGCTTTGAGTGCAGCTCCATTTGGAAAGCTTCGCTCAGTGACGGCTCGGCCGACCTCAGCAGCACACTGCCCATCAGTGGAGGAGAGTCCTTGGCTACTGAAGGAGGAGATAATGGTTGTGGGGAGACGGCCTGCCCAGATGCACTCTTGTCAGGCATCTCCGTAGAGGAAAACTCTGAAGTGGCAAATGGTGTCAAACTAGTGGCTTTTCCACATTTAATAGGTGACACCGCCTGTGTGGGCTTATCAGTGTAAGAATAGGATGTGGTCAGTTTCTTGCTCTCCATCCTCTCTCCAGCAGCCCGGCTGAAGTCCGTGGACAACAATGGGGAGGTCAGGCTGCCCAGGAATGTGGCAGAGATGAGGTCAGAGCCGTTGGTTTTGCCACAGATGCTGCCAGGGCTCCTCTTTAACGTGGAGCCCTCAGCCCCAGCTGGTGAGTCATCGAGGGGGAAGGCATAGGAGGTGTCGGGAAGGCTGCACTGGAAAGACATTGGGTCAAAGTCCAAGGAGGCCATGCCGATGTCTGGCGGGCTGAGGTCCACATCTTCACCAGCTGAGCGGGGAGGTGAGATGAGGGCAGGCACACAGATGGGCCCGTCGTCTCCGTCGCTGTCCTCTGTGGCATCCAGGTTGTCGTAGGAGTTGCAGTGCTGCCGGCTGTCCAGCAGCTCGCCGTTAAATGAGGCTGACAGGGCGTCGCTGCTGGAGCGCGGCCGTCGGGGACGGTACACCTTGGACTCTCCTGAAGGAGATAAAAAAGATAATGTGAAACTATTTCTTTTAAAAGGCCTCATGTATAACACTTGGCTGCACTATACAGAGAGCAGTTTAAATATGCTGTGGACAGCACTGACTGATTAAACACACAGAGTCAAAGTGAGCTTGAAGACACAAATGATTACCTTCAACATTGTGCAGGGAACTCAGTGACTCTTCACTTTTGGCTGACCTTAATGTTGCCGTGTCTCCTCTGCCTCCTGAAACATAACCATTAAAAGGTATCAACATACAGCACTGTTTTGTCAAATAAGCTCTTCTCGTTGCACAGTTGTGAGGTGACTGAAAAACTGTTTCATTGCAGCTGTGGAGGAATGACTCACCAGCGAGAGCCATGGCCTTCAGCTCATTGGGCTCACTGGGGTTGCGGTGCAGCTTGCGCTTGGACATGGAGGAAGACTTGCCCAGGTTGAAGAAAGAACGCCAGCTACCCACAGGAGACTTTTTGGATTTAATAGGAGGCCTCTTCCTATAATTAAAAATGGTAGTGGACAAGCAGGCAGGGAACAGTTAGTTTCACTAAGAGGCTGTTTACACCTGTCATTAACATGCCTCTTGGGTGATCTGATCACAAGTGGACAGCTCAGGGTGGGGGTGTGAATGCAACCAGGACGCACTGAGATCTGAACACTCAGACCATATTCTGAGGTGGTCTGAGCTGCATGTGACCACATTCTTTCAGCAGCGTGTGTGCGCAGTGTGTTCTGGGCCAAATTGTGGGACTGCCTACTCAACTGACACCCTGAAGCACACACGAAACAACTGTCTGATTTCTATTTCCTTCAATGTAATACAAATGACGTGTTTGGGCACTCTTATCTGCCAAGATAAGCCGCAGATGTTTGTGAGCACTGTCTGTTTCAACTGATTTCACCTTTTATCTAGTAACCGCAATATCCCTGGACCCCAGTAAAAAACACACTGCGCTATTTAGTTGCTGAGTGAGGAGCAACTTTATAAACTTGGTAAAATGGCTATGGCATATTCTCATTCTGCCTTCTTGTAAATTCAGCATCAAATGTAATACATTTTTAATGTAATACACCAACATGTTGGCTACATATATTGGGCTGTGAGTTAAAGAGCATTTGGTCTTTGCAAACAGAATGAGGTATCTATGTGTATTGCTTTGCATATAAAGCAAGACAGTGAGATCCAATTACAAATGGTTGCTCAGGACATACTGGAGATGCATTCTAATGCCAGGTGTGAACTGATGCACTTAGAGCTCTCTACTTATGACTGACCACCCAGGATGCATGTTAATGCCAGGTCTAAACAGTCACACACAGAAATCTCAATGACAGACCCTTAGACACCAGAGGAAGATAATTAGAAAAACTGATCTGTTTTTAACAATTATTTAAAAGCTACATGAGTATAATCATATTACATTCACTTTTCTGAAAAGTCTGAAATTGCTGACAGTCCAGCCTGTGGCATTCTTGCTCCGAGACCAGGAGAAAATGTGTTCTGCCTGCAGTCTTACCAGCAACCAGCAGAGGGAGACACATTCCAATATTATTATAGTCCATGTTACATTAAAAGATGTTTTTTGCATCAAAATCTACAGTAGATCTGTACTGTAAGATAAAGGTATTTGTCTAAATTTAGGTTTTATATTGCTTGTCATCTTCACAGGAAGAGGAGTTAACAAACCTCTCGGTGGGAAACTCGATGACGGTGTGGAACTTGCCCTGCAGGGCAGCCGGGCCTTCGCCCACCTCGATGTACTTGCTGTCTTCAGTGACAGGAGAGTTGATTTGAGCCTGGGTCCTGGCCTGGGCCTCCTCCAGACTTAGAAGTTTAGTGGAAGGCGATGACACCAGCAGGGATTTGGGCCGGGACAGTGAGTTGTGACCTGGTGATGTGGAACAGTGTTTATTGCTCAAGTCCAAGCAGCAGTGGGGTGACAATTTGAGCAGGGGTCTTATCTGGCTGATGCCTGTACGTACCTGCTCCCTCTCGGATTAGTGTGCTGAGTTTAGTGCTGAAGAGAACATCCACATGGTTGAGGATAAACTCCACCACCACCGACTGGATCCGGACTTCCATGAAGGCCGCCGTGCCACTGAAGCATGCAGATTCAATCTGTTTCGACCTGAGACAATCAAAGACAAACAAGATTGAAACTAAGTAAACAGCAAGTGTAAAATTTCAAAGTACTGAATCAAGGATTCCACTTGATTACTTTGAAGTGATTTGATTTACAGTTACATAATTTGTGTAAAAATGCATTTCCAGCATTTGATGTTGATCAGTAGCCTCCCACAAACAGCTGCTTAATTCCCTCCATTCAGGCAGAATGACTCATTTAAAGCTGGAGACGGGGTACTTTCTGCCTCACACAGCCCATTATCATGGCTGATTCAAGTCTGAGAAATCGTTAATGTGAGTAGTATTAAAAAAGCCCACATGAGCTCAGCTACATAGAGGTCAAAGCGAAGATCATGAGAATTATCTTGAGATGTACTTAGTTAGAAAAAGCAACTCAAACAACAGGGAATTAGGAAAAAAAAAAAGAAAAAAACGACATCAAGACAGCCTTTATGTGATGATTCACAGTCAGTGTTTCCCACACTTAGACTTTATTTGGACAGGCTGTAGGGTTAGGTGATTGCAATCGGCCATTGCCAGTTGTTTTTTTTGTTTGGGAGGGAGGTGGTGGTGGGGTTGGGTTCTTTGGAAAGTTGTTGTGCTGATGGTGGCCGATCGATTAACTAGCACACAGTCTCCCCCTTAGCTCTATCGCACTCTACCTCTCTCGTAGTCTGACTCACCGGTTCCACACTACAGGTATAAGTCTGCCACTCGTTACCTGTTTCAAGCGGCATCACATCATCCCCTATCTCTGTTTTCACAGACCCCAGGAAACAAAAACAACCTTCAAGCTGAAAATGGCAAATTGGTTCCTGAGATGTTAATGGTATGAATAGTGATGTAGTCATTTTAATGCCAGAGCTCGCCTCCCGATGTGCATTGTTCTACCAAAACAAAAGTTCCCCCTGGACACTATTTTGCAGCAGCACTGTTGCTGCATCCTGAGCTCAGCGCTGTCCAAGGTGTTTGTGATGGGTTAAAAGAAATGCAAACATGGCAGGGTGTTGTTTCCCCTATAGCAGAATGTGTATGTGTGGAGCCAGACCATTCTCCAACGCTGAGCCCTGTGGAGAGAGGTCTGACTATGCGAGACTACCCTTCCTGTAAATGTTTGTTCTGCTATCATGGGAAAGGTAAAGTGACAATCGCACATGAGAAACACAGAGAGAGAGAGAGTCTCCTGTTATGTAGGCCTCCTTATGCCGTTGTTTTGTAAAATCCAATGTAATTTGGTTCCCTGTTTGGTTTTGATCGGCTAAGGCATCAACAACAAGCCTCCTCCACACCCAGCTCACCTGCTGTTGTGAAAACTGAACTGCGGTTGGAAAAATCCAAAACACAACCTGTGTTTTTTTTTGGGTGACTTTATAAAACATACTGCTGTCAAGAGAGCAGACACATACTGTAGAGGCTTTTCCATATTTTCAGACTTTCATGCCATATTCTTATTGCTATCCGTTTAATAACCTTGCAATTAATATAAGAGAATAAACTAGTATCATTTGACTATTGCAGGAAACTAGTTTGAAATAAAATAGCAAAAATGGCATTGTTATGAGCCTAAAAAATTTGTTATTTGCCTGTTTTTCATGCAAAATGTGGTTGTATCATGTTATTGATTTTTTCATTTGATTCCTGGTGTCAAAACTATATAAAAACATAGTTTTACTGTCTTTGTATGTTGTTTCATTCAGGAGTTATGAAAACCTGTGTTTTTTCCTCACTCGCCTGAACCTCAATTCAAGATGGCCGCTAAATGAACCCCACAAGCAATTAGCTGACCTAGACATCAGACACCATTAGGGTCCTAAAAACTAGGTTACATGTGGCTGCATGGGAACCTACTTCTCCTACTGGACTAAGGGAGAAACAGATGGGGTGGAGCAAAACGGTGTGTGTGCAGTAAGTGACCAGATGTGTGTGTGTGTGTGTGTGTGTGTGTGTGTGTGTGTGTGTGTGTGTGTGTGTGTGTGTGTGTGTGCACATGGGGAAGAGAACTGAAGGGAAAAGTAAGGTGAGCAGTTTAAAGTTGTTTGTGATTAAACACTAAAATAAGGTGCAGAAATAAGTAGAATCAAAATGATGAAACCAGAAATAACCTACTAAAAATTGGGTGATGTTTTCTTTCACAGTTGCACTGTCAATCTGTGGGAAACCCTGACAGTACAATCACTACAATGAAAAATATGCACACAAAGACCATGGTATAGAGTAGGGTGGGGCCTCACCTCAGCAGGTTGGGGGCCCAGACGATGGCCAGGTTCTTGCTGTGCATGTTTGTGATGTAGCTGAAGGCTGCCAGGCGGGAAAGGTGCCTCATCAGGAACTCCAGGGTTCTACAAATCAAATATTCATTTATTCAGATTTAATTGGCTCCCACTAGTGATGTGCAAACTAATGGCCATGATAGAGCAACTTCTTCAGAGCATCAATATTTCACTATGTGCTGAAATCTCGAAGGAATGTCACTTAGAAATTAGCATTTGTATGCTTTCACAGAGGACAGGAAAATCAATTCATCATCACCAAGATGAAGGTCCGCTGGGAGCTGTTAAATGATTCCAGTCAATGCAGTGTGGCACCACGAAACGCGTTGATTTTAACTTTAACAGACACACAGCTGGTGTGAATGCACAACGTGAGTGTGGATCTGTAGTGTGGCAGTTCCTGAGTCTGCCAAACAGGGGCGGTGTGCCTCTACACTGACCTGTAATGCGGCGGAGGAAGCTGCTGGATGACATCATGGATTTTGATGAGTCGTTCTTCGTCCGTTGCTGCTGATACAGCATCCTTCAGAGTGAAAACAAAAGCAGAGATAGGGAGATAGATGGCAGGATGTGTCAGTGTATCAACATTAAGCTCATTCAATTGTCATCCCAGGTTGACGCCGCCACATGGAGCACAGAGGGGACATCAGTCTGCAGCCACACCCCCCTCCCTCTCCCCAGCTGCCATAACAACCAGCAAACATTTACTTCATCCTCAGGGACTGCTCTGTTGTGCTTGGAGAAGGTTTTTATTCCAAGTCACACAGAGCGTGGTTTGCTGCATTTGTAATGACAGGGTGTGTCAAGTACAATGCTATGATTTTAGGGTGTCAGTGACTCACAACTCTAAGATAAATTTGAGAAATTCCAACACAATAAATGTGAGGAATTACCTTTTTCATATAGGTCAAGCAAATTAGTACTATAAGTCCCATCCTATCAGTGTGAGCACAGAAACCGAAAAAATAAAAACTCAGCAGTCAATAGACGTCTATCCACACATTATTTAGAGAAGCTGGGGTGACAGAAGCTGGTGTGTGAGAAGTGTTTGCTTACAGAGAATTTCTCGTAGAGCTGGTAGGTGAGCAGGGGGTTGGGCAGCTCTCTGAAGTAGAGCTTACACAGCGAGCCAACACAGTGGATGTCCTGGATGTAAACATCTTTGGTCAGGTCGGGGATCTGCTCTGAGTCAAACTCATGCCTGATGAAAGAGAAGAGGGCAAAGGCAGAGTCAACAGAGTGACTCCTACAGAAAAATGCATCGATCAATGATACCTGTAGTTTTATGGATGGATACAAGATAAGAAAAAGTCAAGCTGCGTTTCAGTGGTGTTTTAGGACAGAAGATGATTGATATGTGCCTAGTTTTTTCTTTCTGTAAAAAAAAAAACTGTCTCAAGTTGAGGTTCTTTGACCAAAACACCTATGTGAAGGCAGTTTATATACTGAACTAGAAAATAATAAATTATAATTAATTCATTAATCATTATAATGAAACTGGTCTTCTTGCCTTCCACAAGTCAAACAAAAGAATTAGAAAGTGGCTTAAAGTTCTATATGCTCCAACCCCTAAAATTACATTTAGTTTCATTCAATTGTGATTTGGCTAAAACAAATACATGCAAAGACTTTAAGACTGATATATACAGCAGTTTTGAGTGATGATTGTTTCAATATCATAAAAAAAACATTGTTACCTGTGTGCAACAATATATGTTTAATGTGTTTTTTATTCTAGTAGTGTTTCTGTAGTGCTACTTATACATCTAGATTTTAGATCCTCCAGATATCGCCTCTAGAGATGTTCTGGGTGATCTGGGTTACTACTAAAGTGCATGTAAATGTGTTCTCCAATCAACTGCATAACCTGGTTTCTCTGAGTAACCTGGTTACTTAAGTGAATGTACAGTAAGTGCACTGTATGTGGCCTGAGAGGCAAAAACCAGGGGAAAAAAAAGACACTCAATATGCACTTGATTCTGCTCATGAAGCATTATATTACTGCCATAACTGAAGGTGACTCAGAGAGTGCATCAACATTTCTATGAACTCTCTTCTAAGATATGGATGTTGGCAGCTTTTTGCATAATCATCAGAAATGTTTCCATTCTTCTGTATAAGGACAGCTGGATGCAATTAACAGAAAATGCATATATCCACCACTATTTCCATGTAGTTTTCCAGCGTTTGAGGTTTGACTGATGCTCTTTCAACCATCTTGTTGCATTCATTACTTTTGGCATGTGAATGGTGAATTAGCACCACCAGCTGTTTACCTCAATGCACCTAACTTCTAATATTCATAAAATATATACAAAAGTATTAAAATAACATTAACATCACATCAACATAACATCTTTTCCTCAATCAACCAAGACCAATCAAACAATCAAAGAAGAAACCACATCATAACCTCATTTTACAACCAGATTGTAAATGATAAATAAAATGTATATATATAACAGGGAAGTGGATGGAAACGTCCACTTAGTAGTGTCTTTCGCAGGGTTTTCTGTAAATTTGCTTTACATTTTCTGTATATAGTTGTGTATGATGAGGATTTGGTCTGTATTATCCATGGTACATTTCATTTTGATTATTGGTACCTGTTCTACTATTTGCCTTTATCCACTAAATCATTATATCACATCTTTGTATATTTTGATAAGAAGCTTTGTATATTTGATTCATTAAAGCAAAAGTTCACCCAATAGTGAAATTTCACTCAATATCTCCTCACCCCTGTGCTGATGTGAGGTTGGGTGAAGATCTTCAGTTCACAAAACACTCCCAGAGCTTCAGTGGAAAACAGCGACATTTTGTGTTTTTTGTGTTCTTTTTTTACATTTTAAAACTGGTCACCATTCACTTCAATTGTACTGGATTTGGCTGCAACACTGTTTTCCACTGAAGAGATATTGAGTGAAATTTCATTTTTGGGTGAACTATGCCTTTAAGTATCTTATCTGCCCAGCGTGATTTTTATTTACAAAGCCTAAACAGGAAACAGCAATGTATTATTATCTGTAATTAATAATAGTAGCATATAATTAACAGAAAAAACTATTAAATTGTTAATCACAAAGTTGTACGACAATTAAAAATCAACAAAAACTTCATGATCGTGACGGACCTAGTCACCCTCACAAATGCAGGCACAATCCCACAATCCTATCCTATATATTTACACGTGAACACAGCATTACCCTCACACATTTGACAGCATAGCAGAACAAACACATCCAGCACGTCCATAACACAAACTGTACGCTGCCTTTTATAAGCCACAACTGTTGCGCCTGACTGACTGCCAAAGTACTAATTTTTCTCTTGGTATGACAACATAAAAAAAACTGTTGACGAGGAACAACTGCTGCACTGCACAATATTATGTTTTTTTTCTCTTTTACAGATGTAATAATCTGAGATGGATTTCACATGAACTATAGTGGGATCAGATTTGTGAATCCTCCTCTGACAAAGAACATTTGTGTGGAAGAAGCCTGCACAGACTGGAGACCCTGACAAATGCTTAAATGAAATTCTGTAATTAATAGACTGTGTGCGTCTCCTACCGCAACTTCTGGATATTTGAGGCGATTCCAGAGAGGCGGTAGATGCCGTCCACCACACCGTGCTTCTCGATGAACTCGGTGCAGCTCTTGAGGACCTGGGGCACTGCGAAGAGAAAAACAGAGTGTCAATATATCTCCAGTCTCCACTCGGTGATATAGGGTTGAGAATAAAATGACCTTCCTTTTGATGTGTGACTGCAGAGTGTGAATAACCAACTTTCTGGTGCTTTCTGACAGAAAAACACTTTTGAGCTGAGGGTGGAAACACTTGAACCTTGCAAAGTAGAAACAAATATATCCTGCAGAGCTTCAGAAAAGTTTTCATTTCGTTATTTGGTGCTGTTTGTTGGCCTTTAACCTGTTGTCTACATGCAGCAAACAGTGAGGTGACATGTTGTCTGTGAGTGAGGCAGCCAATCATGCATGCTCAGCTTCAAAGCACAATGCCAGTGATTGTGTGTTGGAGCTGGACAGACAAAAAAAAAGAAAAACCTCAGAAAAACACATCTTCATTCTCCTTCTGCAACCATGAATCATAGAGACATGTTATTTATCTGTGTTTGTGTGTGTGTGCGTGTGTGTGTGTGGGAGAGAAGGATGGTGTGTATGTGTATAAGGAGGCTCCCAGGCCTCCCACAGCTCACACATCACTCAGACGATGACAGAGAGTGGGACACTCGCTGAAGCAGCTGTTCAGACGAATTCCACACATAGCGAGAGAGAAAACAAGGCGAGATTTGAGGAAACTAGCTGGCATTCTGCAGTAGAGGAGAGGACAGTGAGGGCGGATAAATCCTCTCTAAGTCCTTCATGTGGGAAAAGTCTGTTATGAGGTCCTCTTATCACAAAGATACACAGCATATGTTTGGTTGTGGAGTCAGTGCTGGACACACAACTCATCCACTTCTATGCTAGTTAAAACAACAACATTCAAAGCAACAACTTTCAACTGATTTTAGAGATGGTTTTGCTCGCCGAAACTTAAGACTTAAATGCGTTAAGAAGTGAAAACCAGGGATGCATGATATTGGATTTTTGTCATATTCAATATTCTCCAACTCATTTTGGCCAACTGCCGATGGCTATACTGATACATACACATATTTTTTCCACTTGCAGAGAACTTCAAGTCCCTCCTACAGATCAAACAGTATGAAAATTTAAAATCATGATTATAGTGACCACAACTATCATGGTTATCAGCATTATCGTGGTTTTGTTAAAATGTGCTGAAAATGTTCAAATCTAAATGTTTTATATTGAAAACCTCTTAACGATTTGAAAAGGCATCATGTTTTTTGCAATGTCATTTTTTAGGAGATCGGTGGTACCCAGCTGATGACGCTGCAGCCAGCCAACCTAAGGGCACTGGAGGAGGTGCGTCAGGCAGTATTGTCATTGCAGTATTTCATCTACCTGTACAGTTAATAATTCACTGACGCAAAACAAACCCTGTTGCTGCTGTGTCAGTGAGACTGTTGGTAATTTCTACTGTGGGTTTTTCAAATTGTGGTAATCAAACAATTGTTTTAATGATGATTCAGATTTGAAATTCTAATACCAATTGTCAGGAATTTTTATTTATCGTAAAACTGGTAATCGTCTCATCCCCAGTCTCTCCTGTAGTGGAATTAACATGTTCAACATGTTATTATGCCTTCTCTTATTATGATGTCCCTTTGGGTGGAGCAGACATAAAAAACAATGCTTTTCAAAATGGAAACATTCACTGGGCAAAATAAGAAATCTACTGCTGGCAGGTCTTTTGCTAGTGAGTGTTTCTCTTTGTTCCTCATAAATTTATCATAATGATTGAGATGATGGCCCTTGAGATGGGCAGTATTTGTAAAATCATATTTGATTCTTTTTAAATCAAATTTGTAGGGCTGAAGGAATGCAATGTGGCTCCTCCTAACATACAACTTTGCCATCCATTTCAGACCAGATCACAGACATATTTGTGTTGCACATGATGAAAGCATCATTTTATTGATTTGTTATATCAGCAAAAATGTTCATTTCAAGCAGATACCAATATTTTATTTTAAAGCCTTTAGTGGCTGATACTGATTGCCATTAGCACGACAGCAGAATGGAACTGAACACATTTATACTGACAGTGGAAAAAGAGATGTTTGGGCTAATCACCATCTAATTAATGTACCGCCTCTGTCCAACCTCCACAGTTTGGATGTGAGAGTGCTGTGTAGAGAAGCTACAGTAATTAAACCAAGCAGGAATTACTTCCTAACCTGTGATTTGAATCCTCAAACACCATTATTTCTTGTATTGTAATCTGCATTGTAACATGACTTGGCTTTAGATGTTTTGAATGTTGAAGAATGTTTCAGTGTCTGACAATAATGATAATAATAATACCTTCTTATTTTGTTTGTTTTTATCATGTTCTGTTTGTTTTTAATATATGTAATAATTTATATAGATTATTTTATGTTTGTCATGTATGATGCATCTTGAAGCACACTGAGTTTATGCTTGTCATATGAAATGTGCGATATAAATAAAGTTGACTCGATTTCTAATGCTGTAATTCATTCTTTGTATTCATGTTAAATTGCTTTATATTTGTCTGATGTCTTCAGCTGTGTTATCTGTGCTGCTGCCTGTCTCGGACAGGACACTGTGGAAAAAGAAATTTTAAATGTCAGTGAGTATTTTACTCCTGGTTAAATAAAAGTTGGAGTAGGTTTTGTAAATTACTTTTATTTAAAGGCATTTGATGATTATATTTTCAACTAATTTTACAAGATGTCTTGGACAGATGTCTTAACAAAAGAGCATAAAAAGTAAAATCCTTGTTACAGTGTTAAATGTGGGTTTACTAGTCAAGTGCCACTGCAATAAGGGTGGCTTGTTCACATTCATCCACACACTGGATTTGCCTATATAGCACAAGAGTTTCAGTGCTCTACTTATAAACAATCATAATCATTAATTGCACTTCTCTTGCTCTGTAAGATCTTAGTTACCTTTCATTTCTTACAAGCAGTCAGGATACCTTGACCATTTGACCCAGAAAGGTGTGAGAGAGATGTTAATCTCCACATGTCAAGGCAAGGCAAGATTTACAGAGGTCAACGATTGACTCCTTCACCTATGAATGTGTGACTGCGATGCAGAACAGCCAACATCGGTGACCAGATTCTTGTTAAATGGACAGCACTCACTATACTACATTGTGATCACTGTAAGCTAATGTGCTGGTAAGATGAGAACCATTCGTGTCCAGACACAGAATATGATCCATTAACATGAATAAAAGTCTTTTCAAGCTGGTGTCAACATGAACTGAAATGAAGTTATTGATTAAGCTTCACCAGCAGCAGCACCATAATTATGCTGGATGGAAGTGATGTTAGAGTATAATCGGGACACCATTATCCTCCCGCTCTGTCATCAAGACCATCACATCAGCTCACCTGACACACAGCATGCCGCTGAGAGCTCCCAAAAATCAATGTGGCTGCAGAAGATATATGTAGCAAATATCTTGATTACAACCAGAGCTGCTGTTTACATGCAGTGTGGGCTGTGTGTTTGTTTTGAGATACATACAGTATGACTTTCATCTAAAAACTATTAGTTCATAATTGGAATGGAGGAAGCAGCAGTTGTTTTGGGGCTGGCAAAATTTTCTCCAACAAAATGTGAATAAACAGCGAGTTCTGGCTAAGCCTGTAACTAATCATTATTTACAATTGTTTAATTGTTTACTCTAGAAAAAAAAAAATCCATGAAAAAAATGATGCAAAATTTTGATCACAATTTCCCAGAGTGCAAAGTAACGACTTCAAATTGCTTGTTTTCTCCAAGCAACAGTCCACAACCTGAATGCCAAAGAAAGCAAAGCAAACAGCAAATCCTCACACTTAAAAAGTTGGAACCAGCAGTTTGACACTTTGACTATTTGTTTCAATCAGTTTTCAACCAATTATCAAAATTGTTGGCAATTTATCTTCTTTTGAAAGATTAATCAATTAATCAGCAAATCATTGCAGCTCTAGGTCTGGCAGTGATGAACTGTCACAGATATATGTGAAATTAATAATTACAGCAAAGAAGAAATGGCAAAAGTTATGACAAACTACCGTGTCTTGTACTTCTAAATAGTTTAAATTCTCAAATTTATAGAACATATACATAAAATATACCAAAGCTGGTATTTACATAATAACCAAATCAAACAGCAGGGGATGCTACTTGTTGTCCACTTCGTTGAGACTTGTCATTACTGTAAAGTTTCTAGCCAACTGCCAGAGACTCAATGCAATGATGGCACCCAGCCTAGAGATAGCCTTGTGGATAACTCCCAATAAAACCACAACTTACTCCTTTTACACTCTTGGTTTTGAGCAGTTTAAACAAATGTTATTGAACTTGTTAATTAGCGAGTTTTAAAGAGGCCCAGTTGGCAGATTTTGTTACTTTTCGAAGGAGCCAGTGCAGCTGTTTCCACCTACTTACAGTCTTTATGCTAAGCTAAACTAATCGATTACCGGCTGTAGCTTCATATTTAACAGAGAGATGTGACAGTGGTATCAATATTCTGATCCAACTCTCAGCAAAGAAATCAAATAATTGTGTTTTACAGAATGTTAAACTGTTAACTGCTTGGAGACCAGGATGGCTTTTAATGTGAAAAAGCTGCAGGTATTTCACTGATGGAAAAGCAGAACCACTGGAACTGGTTACTGACTGAAAACAGTATTTCTGTCAAAAAGAAATTAAAAGCAGCAGAGTACAGCAGTGATACATGTGCGAGAACATGACTGGATTTATGCTGAGGTATAGTGGTGAATTTAGGGAAGTTCTGAGTTTTTATTAACCAGGGAAAATCAAAGTCTATCTCTAATGCAGGCCTGCTGCAAACAAAACCCTGCTTTCTCTGGTAAATGAATGTGCTGGCCACTATTTAAGAGTTTATGATGGTAACAAAAAAAAGCATTAGTGGATCCAGTAGTGCTCTCAGGTGTGCCTATATGTTTCTCACCATCATGTCCTGAGTTGAGGAGGTGTTCTCCCAGGTCGCAGCCGAACACCCTCTCCCGGAGGATGCCCCTCTGCTTCAGCTTCTGCTTGGTGGGCCTGGACTTCATGAAGGAGCGCAAGAAGGTGATCAGCTTTCCGTGCTTCTTAGACACTGAGAAAGAAAGGACGGAAGGAGGCATCTTAGATTTCTCACACATCTGTTTACCACTCTACAGTAAGTGTGGGTCTGACACTAGATCAGCTTTCACACGTCTGTCCATCTGTGCACTCGAGTGAAACCACATACAAGCTGCTCAGGATTGTCCCATTGTGCATTTCAGCTTCATTCTAATGCAAACCCTTCCTTTATGCATGTGTAGTTTTCCTTGAGGCGAAAGCTTCGTTCTTAAATACCACCTCCCAGGCAACTACAAAGGAATCCTCCACATCCAATACCAGTATCCTCCGCTTGCCTTCAAAAAAAGACAAAAAAAAGGGAGCAGACCTACTTAAAAACCCAAACCGCATTAATCAGATACTATGTCTGGGAAAGGGTCGTAAGCTTCTTAAACTACACACAAGTTGTTTTCTCTGCTTTGGAGAGATGTGGAAAGGCTATCAAGTGAATCAAACAATCCGCTGATTTTCTGGGGGTGGGGGTGGGGGGGGGGGCAAAGGAGGCGGCCTCGACCCCAGACGTTTGTTCAAAAAATCTTCACTGAAAATCACTCATTGTCAGCCGCTGGTGAGATGACAGTAGCAGAGTGTTGTACTTGACTCAGCTGTGCAGGTGAAAGGAACTGGATCTTGAACTGATAAAGCATCAAATTTCCTTTAACTGAGAAATTGGTTCAGTTTAAGCGGTCTGTCTTAAACAGACACAAAAATCAGAATATAAAACAGTCTACAATCCTTATAAAACAGTTTCACTTGTTTTTCTGAGTGACCAAAAAAGCATCAGAGTGCATCTAACAATCTCAGTGACTGTAGGTGCACTGATAGCAGTCACTTAAATGTCAGGTTAGAGGTTATATACTGTCCAGATTCTGACGCTCTCTGGAGATTATGTCATGAAAATGTGTCACCATCTTAACACTATGCTTACTGGGTTGAATTTTCAAGTATCTTTTAATACAAACCTCTGTGAGGAAGAGGATGCTATGAATCATGATATTTACAAAATCTTTCTCAGATGAAACCATTTTTTAAAAAAAGGACAGTTTTCTTACTAAGCTGTTTAAATGACAAATGAAAAATAAAATTCACATTTACATGCATATTACGATTAATGTAATGATGTCGCTTCTCCTTCAAACCAGAAAGAGGCTCTCTTTTGTGCATGCACCTCTACCCCTGTCCTGCAAACTGCTGGCTAGTTGTTTTATTTACAAGGCACAGAGCTGACTGTAAACAGGCCACAAAATGCAGTAAATGACCAAAAAATGCTCTTAAAACCTGAACAGTATTGGCAAATCCCGCATGTATTCAACAGAAACTGCTACATTCAGAAAAAGGCCTGATTCAGAACATCCAAGCTGGGTATGCTCTTTATATAACCATATAAAATGCAGAATATTGTCATATTCTTAGTAATTGTGGAACATTAGTGTTCATGTAAACCTAGTCACTGTACTTACTGGGTTTAATATTCAAATATATTCTAATACAGACCTCGCTCTGTGAAGAACATCCTACTTAATCCTGATATTTGGAGGATCTTTTTCAGATGAGACCCTTTAAAACTCTTAAAGCAGCATCAGCTGCCATTCCCTTTTTGTCTTTCATACCTTCACAGCTCTGTAAAGCTTTTGGCTCAGACGTAAGACATCTCAAAGAGGACGATGACAGACAATGTCTCCTGGTCTGCTCTCATTTTTTTTGGTCTCTCTGTTCTCTTGCCGGTGTCAGTGGTCTGCCCTCGGCCCCTGTCACCCCTTCAGGTAAAACAGTCTCGGCCTTGGATCTCACCTTTTTCTAGTCTCTTTGATCCTCTGTGGACACTCACAATGTGCTGGCCTTCACACTGACTTTGACCAACAACTCCAATTATTCTTTAAAGCACCAGTCTGCAAGATTTATCAGTTTACTGGCAGATTATGGTAGAATAGAATATAAGAATGTTATCACGAGTGTTTAATCACATAAAAAATAACAACTGTTGTGTTTTCATTATCTTAGAATGAGTTGTTTATATCTGAAGAGGGTGTGGGTCCCTCAAGCCTTATTTCTAAAGATAGTGTTTGGGCCTTTTATGCCTTTATTTAAATAGGACAGCTGAAGGTACGACAGGGAAGGGTGAGAGAGAATGGGTGGAAAATGTGCAGCAAAGGGCCATGGGCTGGAGTTGAAACGATGGCCGCTGCAGAGGACGCAACCTCAGTAAATGGGACGCACACCCCACCAACTGAACCACCAGGGTGTTCCCACTGTCATAATTCTACAAAGCCCATAACAGACAAACATCACACTGGCTCTTGATACTTCCTTTAGTGCTAAAGAAATTATTTCAGTTAAAATATGGATGTGCATTCATAGATATTATTAATCCAATTGCATGGCAATAGATCCAGCCACCCAGCAGACAAAAAAAATCATCCCCTGGCAACACCTCAAAAGTAGCCCAATTCCTCTGAGGAAACGTGGACCTGGCAACCCCACCACTAAATCCTACACACTGCTCTTTGGATTTTGCCGTCATGCGCAGCACAGCTATCCTTTCTGAATGCTGGAGACCTGACAGCGGCCACATGTTCAACACTCATGAAATGTGAAACATTTAAAGTGGCAGTGCACATGGTGTTACTCAAGAAAAAAACAACAACACAGGAACAATCGTTTAAAGTTAACCACTGCAGACAGCATTAAAAATACCCATTAGCGATATGATCGATCATCATCGTGTTCTTTCAGTCAGAGCATCTGGAACTTCACTGAGTGATCACACCAACATCTCCTGTCTGAGGTGCTCCTGGCTAAAGTGGAAAAGCTGCTGCGTCGCATCAGTTCTTTATTTATATTCCAGGACACATTCCTGTAACTGATTATAAACACAGCCACTT
Organism: Lutjanus erythropterus; assembly: GCF_056507025.1. Classification (NCBI taxonomy): domain Eukaryota; kingdom Metazoa; phylum Chordata; class Actinopteri; order Lutjaniformes; family Lutjanidae; genus Lutjanus; species Lutjanus erythropterus. The sequence continues at coordinate 7,066,071 of NC_139327.1, forward strand.
TTCCTCATGTGTTTCACAGCCTTGACATCGAATTTATTTGATCTGCTCCAGACTTCAGACCAGCACAAACGCACAGGTTGCATTTTTAAAGAAGACAGCATTTAGAATTCAATCAAATAAATAAGAAGTCCTTGGAGAGCTGCAGACGCAGTCTCGCTGAGCTCTGCTTCGATTGCAATACAACTGAAAGTAGGCCAGTGCTTACCAGACTCTATCTCCAGACACAAAACAAGCTGAGTTCAAGAAAGCTAAGGCTGAACTGTGTGTTTGGAAGATAACAAGAAGACAATAAAAGTGTCAAGGCAGCGTCTTTACCCACAGCTCTTTTAGTGATGATTTGTCGGAAGTAATGATTAATGTATAGAGACTAACACAGCATCATAAAGCACACACACATGTACTGTTATGAATATAATTAACCATCCAAAAACATCTGCTGTGTGAGACTTGGCCCTCTTGCCCAGAGACCATTAGGTAAAAACTAATGAGAGTCTGTCTGTTGTGCATGCTAAATGTACACTATGGAGGTAAGTTGCATGCAGCAGACTTAATTGACAGTCCATCGAGTACATTTAGAATGCAAACATCAAGACTGGAGCGAAACTAATGAGCTGATGGGGATGGAAAGTTACTTTGTAGCTGAATTAATTGAAGTTTATCATTGTGTTGGCAGAATACTAACAAAAACACATGCACACAGTGGCAGTAGATGAAAAATGTCTCTGAAATACTGTGTATGTTTTGTGATGCTTATTACTTTTACCTTATATTTGTTCTCTTAAATCAAACACTTGTCAAGGACAAGTGAAAGTAAAGGGGAAGTTACACATCATAGGCTTTTTATGCACATTTTGAAGTAGTACATTAGAAAAGGTTGATGGAGATGGCAAACATTTCTTCAATTTTGCTAAATATTTTTAATGAGCCTTTGAGGTGGTTTTTGCCTTTTTTGGAAATGAGTTAACGCACTTAATGGGAGATGGAATCACTTTGTCCAAAAAAGGTTCTGAGGTAGCAAACATTTAACTCACATGAGTGACCAGCTGTTTTTGCTCTCCTCGTGGCTCTAATGGATCTATAATACATCAGTGTTTGCTGCACGCAAATCTGATAGAGCCTTCTTCACGACAGTCATGAAAGAAACTTAAATGTCACATTTCCACAATGTTTTCTACGTTGTTTTTGACCATTTGGGTTTAGACTGGCAGTCTTTTAACCATCCGCAATAGTAGAATGATTTTCCGACTGGAGAACTGGCGCCACCTACTGCTTATCTCAATGAACCAACTCCTAATAAACACCAATAAACACACACAACAACAGTAGTGGATGGAAACAAGCATTGATTTGCATTTTGTTTTGCCATTTTACTTAAAATTTGGTTAAAAGTGGAACACAATTGGATGGAAACACAGATACAGTCTGTTTCCTGGTGTTGGGGAGTACCACAGCATATGTGGAAAAAGTTGAATAAAATATGTGTGTGTCCCGAGGGAGCTTTGCCAAATCTGCAAAATGAAAAAAAAAAAAAAAAGGCAGTTTGTGTTTCGAGTGAGCTTACCAGACGTCTGTAGCAGTCATCTCTGCTAGAGGCTCCAGGCTACATCAGCTGCTACTAGCATAACAACCACAACTCTGTGACCAAGCTGTTGGTGGTTGAGTTGTGTTGTGGGTAATGTTGTGATGCCTGGTTGTGACCAAGAGGAAGAATGCATGAAATAAAAAAAGTTGCTGTCTTTGATGATTCAATTTAGATCCTTTTCATAAAAAACTGTCCATTGTCAGTCCAACAATGTTACAGGAGCGCTATGCTGTTAAGTGTCAGTGGGGAAACAACTGGCATTTTTCCTGAAATGAGGTTTAGACTTGGTCTCCATTCTAGCATGTCTAAGCATCTACCTACTAGTCCCTCCGCAAGATACGTCACTCACACTGTGTGATAGGTTTTCACCTTCTTGTAGATGATAATCAAATCTTTTCTGTCAGTCAGTGTTTTCTACAGTTGGATTCTTTTGGCCGATGCTCAAAACACACAAGCTACTATCTCAAAATAAACAAACCCTTGCCAAGACAGATTTAGAACTACCTCATTCCTCCAAGTAAATAAATAATGTATGAATCAAACTTCGAAGTCTCGAGTCTCTATTGTGTGCCATTTTAATGAAGCAGCACAATCAATGAATCAGTCAAAAGCTGGCCTCTGAGCCAGCATCCGCAAACAAGACCCATCGGTCCATTTCAGGAAAAAACGGTGTTACAATTCACCCCTCGGGGAGAAATTCCTTCTATGCTGCTGGACCCGCAGACAAAACCGCTGAGGCAGCTTTGTTTACTCACTGTTGAGGCATCAAAAAGGGCCTTCAGTATCATGTAGAAGAGGAGGGAGGGCTGACTGTGCAACTGTGTTGGCTTACACTGACACGTCGCTTTTATTTAGGAAGCCAGACTGACGGTAAGACGTGAGGAAGAGGAATGCAATGACAAGCATGACTCTCCGGAGGACGGACAGAGACTCCCATCTGCTTACTGTCAGGGTGGATGACAGCCTGAGGGCCAGCAGCTCTGCAAGCATGCTCAGCACTGAACCGGCCTCTGACACACTCACTGCTGGAATCCAACAGGGTACAGGCATTTCATTTAAGGGTAGTGGGACTTATAAAGCCTTTAAAATGCTTTCTGTCTCTCTAATTACAAGATTCATAGCTTGGGGGCACTTAAAGGGGTATTCCAGTGATTTAGTATTACACTTTCAAAAGCAAATCAGATTTGTTTCTCAAATCAGGTCTTAAAGAAAACCTGTGCACGCTGTTATTTGCAAGTGAGCAGATCAGATTTGTGTACCCAAATATCACCAACCCACCTTCATGGGTTATTGTGGTAAAAAGCAGCTGTCACTAGGTGCATTGGTGTTGAAGCTTTCCAGTGCCAAAGCATGTTTCTGGTAGGTTCTTTCCAGCTTTGCCTGTACAGAGGCCTCCACAAACTGCAAGCTGACAATTTATTCATTATCTGTCTATGGACTTTTGTTAGCAGCATAGATTCTGCTCAGTTGCTCTGATGCACGTCCGTCTACTCTGGATTTGACATTATCACTGTATTCCGTATTGCGAGTTTTGCCATTCTAAATGTCCAGACTGAGACTCATCTGTTGAAATCCGATTGGAGTCACATTTCCAACCACCTCAAACTGTGGCTTGGATCCAATTTGCAAAACTCTCACTTCATGCAGTTTCTTGCTGTCTAGACTTTCTAAAATCAATCTGATATGCCAAAAAAACAGATTTAGGCTGGCAGCCTGAACAAGGCCTTGGTCCCTAGTATGAGTCAAACAAAAAACAAACAATTTCCCATGATGCAACTTGACAGAGTCTCTCATGACACGTTCTCTGGCTTGTAAACACACGTCTTTCAAACTCCAGTTTGTATCACAGGCTTTCAATCAGAAATTTGTCATCTTAAGCCCAAAAATCTAAAAAAAAACAAAAGAAACAATCAATGTTTGTTGACAATAACTTCCACGTAGACAACCCCTGCATTACATATATAGCAATTTAATGTCAGCTACATGTTGAGTGTTTTCCTTTCCCATGCTGTTACTGAAGTGTATATATCTCATTCATCTAAAATACTTGTTTTATTCTGTCACTAACATTGGGTTGGAGACCTAATTTACCTGTTGGACTACAGACTAAAGAAAATGACAGCTTGAGTTTACACAAAACTGTCAGTTAGTCTGACCAGCATTGAGTCGTTGGTGTTTGAGTGTTTGTTTGACCTTGTCTCTTTAAACACTACAGTTACAGCTGAAAATGACAACAGAAATAAACACGCTCGCCAAAGTTATGCATATCTGCAATTCTAATTACCTCCCTGTTGTCTACCTGACAGTGATTGTTGTTGTTGACCTGTTGACCCTGGGGACATCGCTATCTGATGAAATCATCAAGGTTATTTTCTCAGACTTGACAAAGCTCCTCCAGAGACACAAAAGACATTATACAACTGTTGTTATTGGAAGCAGAGAACTAACAATTGAACCCTTTTATACACAGAGATAAGATTAAATGGTTTCTGTAGAATATTTCCATACATTTACAAAACTCATAGTCTGATTGTATATTTTTGACATGTGAGACACTAGGAGGGGGGTGGGGTGTTCATAGCTAGGCAAATGAGAGCCAATTTCCCTAACTGGCATTTGCATATGTAACTGATAAAATCCAGACAGGACAAAGCTTAACACAGTGAATGATGGTTATAATGCCTGGAGAACAGTGACAGCTTTCAGTTGCAACCCTGAACTATCTGACTGTGTGACTGTGACAAGGCCTTTCCCCCAGAGAGCTCAGTCATTGAGAGGACATGATGAGCTGGGGCTGAGGAGAAAAGAGGCCAAGCATTACAGCAGGAACAATTACAGACGTAATGGCAAACATCATGCTCTCTTTCCCCCTGCTCCAAACCCAAACCGGCCGCCTCATTCCTTTCAGCTAGCGAGGAGCTTTTCACAGGCCACAGATTGGAGGAAAATTCTAACTTCATAGCAACACAATAGTAGAGCAGTGACAGCATACAGCCAATCAGCAGGCTCCAGCCTGAGATATTTGATACAACTACCGTGCGTGTCAGTGTTCCTTCAGTACACAACCAGCAATGGGCGTGACTGTGGCTCTTTGGGGCTTTACAATGCTCTAATCACAGCTCAGCCAGCTACCCCTTGAGACTCAGAAGTGGCCATGAAGACAGCTGAGCGGGAAATTCAACTTCCCTGTTGTAGTTTCGGAAAATCAATATGTGGATGGGACAGATATGATTACATCATCCATCCCAGAAATCCACATGCTGTGAGAACAAGGGTTTTGGCTGCAATGTGATTTGTGGATACACCAAAAGCTTTTGTAAAGTAAAGAAAATGTATAACAATCACATGAATGTTGTGAGTCTGAGAATGCCAACATATCTATACTAATGCATGGCATGTAAAGCAGTACTTAAAGACTAAAGTCACTAAGTACAGGGCTAAATCCTTTGAGTGTATTCTGTTTGGCAGAATACGTTGGCTTACAATAAAGGCAGTACATTGCTTCACTTCCTACACTAGCACTCCTGCTGCTTCTCTAAATTGTTGGGCATGTCAACTGCCATCTACTGTGCCTCATACACTTACAATTGATAAGTACCTCTTATAACTAACTATTCCTTTTAAGTCACTCAGTGCAAAATGTCACTATTTTCTTTTTGCCACAACAATCATGACAGATTATGTTGAAGGAGTTTTTCCCAAGTAATTCATCTTTCACTGCCACTTAAGGATCTTAACAGGCCAACTTAATGACTATTATAAACATCACTTCCTGACTGTGTCATTGAAACAAGGACAACGGTCCATTGAGAGGTGACTACCACTGAGATAATGTTTGCATTCCTTGTCAAACTAAAAAACAGAAAAACAGACACTGTTTTTTAACACACCCTGACCACAGATCCTGACCATCTCCTGTTGGTGGTTCTGGATGGCCGTTTAGTGTGTAAACAGCAGAGCAGTGTCTGCTTATTAAAAGGCAGTCATGAGTGACAGTGACCTCTGTTTGGACACGAGAGCCAAAGTGTGTGGTGATAGAGGGAGCAAAATGTCTTATTGTTCCAACTCTCAATGCACCACTGAACAGAACTTCAGCAGAGGGAGGAGAGAACAGAGGAGCGACTTCAGCTGGACCCTGTCTGGTCTCACTCAATAACTAGGCCACAAGATTTGACTATACATCACATCAGAGAAATCACAAATCATACACAAACAGAGTCATGAAAGATCAACTTGGGCTGGGCAGTATATGTGATATGAGACTAGATACTGCCCTAGATTTTGGATTTCGTTGGATGTCGTAAGTGGTGTCTGTGCCTGGTTTTGAAGGCTGCATTACAGTAAAGTGATGTCACTTTCTGAACTGAAAGACTGTTCCAGCTGATCTATGATTTGCCTTAACCTACTTAGTCATCTATCTATTTATGCTCACTGAGTTAATATTTATGAAAGCACCAACAGTCATCTCTACAATATTGTTGCAATATAAACAAAATGATCAAAACTGAGATATCAAAAACATTGTGATATTTGATTCTGTCCATACTGCCCAGCCCTTTAAGATCAACAACTATCAGCATCAGTACCAGGAGCATTTTTTAAACCACTGAGCTGCAAATGGGTGTGTTTAAAATTTTAAATAAATGTGAACATGAAATAAAAAAAACAATAGGTATCTTTCTTTAAAAAACACAAGTTTAGTTTAATACCTGGGAAGCTACTGCCAGACCAGGTTAGGCTTTTCTAGGCAGTTAACTATGGCACTGAAGTGAAGGCATGGTTATAAATGTTTATTCAGATGCTTAACAGCTATATATCATGAAAAATATGTCAAATGGATAACTTCTTTCTTTACTAAACAAACAAGTTATTCCAACAAACTTCCCTTTGCTACTTTGTTTTTAAATGTCTGTTACTGTGGCATTACTGGGAAATAAAAATAAATATTTAAAACTTCGGGAAAAAGGCAAATATTATTTTATAAGTTATTGAATACGTGTATTGGGAGAGAGAATGGAAAACGTGGAGTCATGTGAGGAAGGAGCAATATTTTCCACACTTCTTTATGGCCCAGGAAACCTCTTCCATCATTCAAAGTGAAGTCTCTTCACTTTGTTCAGTCCCAATAAAACACGACAGGCTACATGTTAACGTTAGTTAGCGGGAGGTTAACTGAATGTAACGGTGTCCAAATAAGGTATAGCGTATAATGAGGGGAAGACATTACTATAGTGAACAGGTTAACATTTAACTCGACACAATTCAAAGGTATTTTCTTACCTTAGCGCCATGGCTGGACTTGCCTTGAGGCTTTATGACAGGATTTCAAAAAAAAAAAGTCCAAAGTACAACTTGCTGTTAACTAGCTACTTTGTTCTAGCTTTCTTTTCTTGTATCGCCGCTACCCGCACCTGTACGATTCAAAATAGCAATGAGAGCTACAAAAACGACCAAGTCTTTTTAACCAAATGTAAAAGTTAATTTAAAGTTCAAAGTTTAGGTACAACAGGCAGGGTAGCGCCGCAGACTCCCCTCTCTGCTCTGTCAGCTAGTATCTACACACACTCACGCAGAGCTCAGCCAGGCTCCGCTCCGGATTGGTTTACAACACCACACATGCTGCCTTCAAGTGCTCCCGGAAAATTGGAATTTACCGGTCAGTCTAGCAAAGCTGTGAGTTTATTGAAGCAAATCTTACCAGAAATCAATATGATGGAGTGCGTGGGCCAAGACAACAACTTGATATATTAAAGCAAAACACTTGATGCCATGACCGCAGTCAGTGATTTTTGATTTCTGAAAAACACTACACAGAAATTCAGCAAAGAGCTCCTTTCAAGCTCCCGCAACCAAGGTCGGAGGCTGTGAATGCTGTAAAACTTGGCTGCATTTTTGAGTTCTACTGTCCAATTGAAAAATGTGTTATGGAACTGAACAACCATAGTTACAAGGTTATTAACAGATTTAAACCTAGGGGCAAAAAAGCATTTTAAATAACTGAAATAAAAATAAGATCTAGAGTAAAAAAGACAAAACTAATTGAAAGGAGAGTGTGCAGGAAATATTTTTCTTTGTCAAAAGGCCTTTTTATACAGCAGTCATTTCAACATGAGATAATAGAGTAATTAATTAAAATTAATTTTACTTGAGGTCAAACAGAGTCAGGGTGCTGCTATTGTGCATGCTGGCTCACTGCAAAGGCTCCATTACACTAAATGAAACGGGACCTTAATTAGTAACACTGATTATACCTGTTTCCTATGAAAAATGGTGGTCAAATTTGTCGATGTAACAAGCATGAGGAGGCATTGAGTACAGATACTGTCTGAATCAAATGCTATTTATATCGTAATACCTATTCTGAACTTCTTAAATCTTAACATTGACATATTCCACTCAAATTATAATAACATAAAAAACTAAACTAAAACTAAACATTTAGAAAAAATAAATCAAAATGGAATCAAGCAAACCCACTCTGGAAACCAATGGAAACTAAACAGAGTTTAAAACAAAAATTAAAAATGAAATAAAAATAAGAACCAATGAAAAATACCAAACTATGATAATTCTATTGGCTACCAGATCTCCTCACAGTTCACACTACACCCTTGCCCCCAGTCATGTTAGCATTGCTGACTTGCACATGTTTGATTCTAACATTTCTGACAGCATTTGAAAGCAGCAAAAGGGCAAGCTGGTGGTTTACACAGTGGAAAACACTCCTTTGTACTGCACACACACACGCTCCTAACAAGCAGCAACCCTGCTTTTATTCACTGTCAAATGTAAAAATTGCTTAATTACAATCATTACATGTTTATAACAACAGGCTAATTTGTAATTCTGTATACAAGGTACAAATAAAGTTGTTAAAACCCCTAAGACCGGATTAGGTCAAGTTGATACACAGTTACTATGAAAGTAGGAGCAGTTTGAAACTTCCTGTCATTCTTATTTTCTTCCCCTTGACCTAATCAAACACAAAAAACTCATCCAACTGGTCTGATGTCAGGTGGGACAGACTGACCGACAGACTAACCCCGAGATGACACCCGTCGACTGTCACAATGATTCAGTCATATAGGATGGCCTTTCCTTGACTTTAAATCAGCTCTCCCCTCTGAGGGGCCCCTCGGCCCCCTGAAAGCATTATCTTATTAATTCCTTAACTAGCTTAGTCCCTAAGCAGACATGTTGAGTCAAAATAAAGTCAAGCTAATTTGTTGTCTGTCCAGAATCACAAGACTGCAGTCAGACTGTTCCAGTCTGCATGTGATCGCTTCAGTTTGACATCTACTTAACAAGTTACACAAAGACAATTTTGGCAGATCCTCAAATTTCTCTGTGCGTAAAGGTTCTGATATTTTCCATCTTCAGTGGAAAGTACATTTATTGAGCTGTAATGGATGGCATTGGACTGAATAAAAAAGATACAGAGTTTTGTTTCCTCTAATTAATTTGTCCACTTTGTACACAGTATACAGTGCTTTTTATTTTAATATATTTGTCATGACACTTTGGAAATAAAATGATGGGAATTCAACATTTGTGGCATTATTAGAACAGTAGGAAACACATTCAGAATATGACACGATTCTGAGTTTGATACAAGTCATGTAAACAACATATTCTATTAGGCCTTATTCTGAATGGAGCATTTTCCAATTAAGACATGTGGGATACGCTGGTATTATTATGGGTTTAGGAGAATTCTTTGGACATGTATGCATTGCATATGGAATGTGTCTCAGCTGGGGTTTTTACTGCAGTTTGCAACTCACAGCCTGCCTGTTTAAGGTCAGCTCTATGCAAGGCTGAGATGCGTGCACAAAAGAAGAACACACTTCCTGATCAGAGGTACCACAACTGGTGTATGCACTAATGTTGCAATGGTGACATTTTCAAGTTGGTGGTTGAATGAATGAAAGTGCACGGCTGTGTTCACATGATTGAACAAGTCTGCCACCAGTGGAAAACTTTGAAAAAACAATTTGATTGATAGAACACTATCACAGGCATGTCCACGGTCCAGGACAGAAAAACTCTACAGTGGGTTCGTTAAAACCACCAAGAACATCATTGGTACCCATCTACTGTATGTGATACGTTACATCGGGTAGAGAAGGTGCCTGCAGAGCCCAGAGGATACAAAACGACAACAGCCACCTCGGCTGCAGCCTGTTCACCCTGCAGCCATCAGACAGGAGATACAGAAGTATCCACTGCTGTACCACCGGACTGAAGAGCAGCTTCTTCCCTCAGGCTGGGAGACATTATCATTAGTTTGTTCTATATTTTTTATTTATCTCTACAATCAGTTCAAGTCAATCAATCAAAGAGGGAACTACAACAAAATCTCATTTTACAACCTTGTTATAAACGATAGATCAATCACCTTATATCAGATTCTTTGCATTTTGATGCAAAGAAGCAAAATGACTGCACGCATGTATGCATGCCTGTATGTAGGAATATTCATTTTCACTAGCCATGTTAACAGCTTAGGAGGAATATTATTTTTTTAATAATAATAAAAAAAAAAGAATATTCTGTGTATGTAAATGTAGTCAATAAAGCAGCAGGTGTAGTTTGCCTTTAGGCGGAAAATATATTAGCAAGGATTAGGGCCAACAAAACGCTAGTTGCCTATACAGGAAGTAGTGAGCTCCTGTCCTGATGTCAGATAGCATATAATGGCTTTGTGTAAGATTAACTATTATACAGCTGCAATTTTGCATGGATCTGAATAGTATATTTCATGTAGAAAGAACGAGGAAGTGTACTTGTTTTGCAGTTGCGTGCCATGTTCAGTGTAGAGGATCAGAACACAGTGCTGTCTGAGACCTAAACATGGCTGTAAATCTTAATTCCCACCTGCTGTAAGCTTTGAAGCTTTGCAACAACACATTTCATAATAATTTGTTTTAGTGACACCGAACGCAACAGATCATAATAATGATGCAATGCAACTCTGTGTAACGTAACTACAGATATTCATTAGCAAATGTTTCGCAGTAAGTCCACTGAGGGGAGCAAAGGTGTAAAAAATGAGCTTTGTGCTTCACTCGGTTTACAACGCAGCCTGAGTTGTTAGCATGTAATCACAAGCAGCCTCCCCCGAAACAAAGGAGCAGAGCGGTCGACAACAACAGTGTCTTATTGGAGCTGCAGAGCAACACGTTACACAAGGGACCTCAAATAGTTTCACAGCGCAGAACCCGAGCACCAGGAAATGATCTGAGATCCTCGGGAACAGGAGGACAAATCTGACTCTGTCTCACACATTCTCTCCCCGTTTTCCCTTCCTCTCGCCTTCACTTAACCAGCTGTCTTGGCTCATGTACGCTCACAGCTGCCCAAATCACTGGTCCCCAGACATGACGAAGGCCCGCGCTGAGTAGGGGAACAGAAGGGGCTCTACATCTGGGTCAGTAACTGGTAGGTCTATTGGCCTGTCTGGGGAGGAAAGAAAAGAAGGCCGACTGTCATTTATTATCCGGAGCTCACAACTCTTTGTTTTGTACGGAAGAGGATGAAGGCCAAAAGTTTAAAAAAAAGTTAAAAGTTTATTCCTCAGACTTCTAACTTTCTTCCCCTCAGAATTCTTCTTCTTTTTTTTTTTTACAGGTCACATTTCAATACCAGGTGTAAATGGTGTGAAAAGGTCTGAATTCTGAAAAAAAAGAATTCTTAAAAAGTCTGAGAAAATCCTGACTTTAAATTCATAATTTGGGCTTTTTTGTCAGAATTCTGACTTTAAACTCAGAATTTTCTCAGAATTTTTATCTCAGAATTCAGACCTTTTTACACCATTTACACCTGGTATTGAAATGTGACCTGTATCCACATATGTTATCCAGATTGTTGTCTGGATTGTGTTTACACCCACCAAGATCTTCAAATGCTGTCTGGCAGATTGCATCACATTCAGCATTTACATCTTCCATTAGACATGTTTTCCTTATTTGATTACCTGGATACAGATCCATTTTAATACCAGGTGTAAATGGGATCTTTTTCTCAGAATTCTGACTTGAAACACAAAACTCAATTTGTTTCACATGTGGCCCTCTTCAGTAGTTTTCACGTTGAGGTCAACAAGAGAGTTTACTGTGAAGACAGTTGTCTCTGTTCTCAGATTCCACTGCGACAACACAAGCACATGGACCCAAGGACTAATAACTCCTAATAGCTTCTATCGTCTCCATTTTAACTGGAGCAGTGCAGCATGTTAACAATTTCCATGGTTTTACTGGGAAAGGTTAGTGGTGAGCGGCGTGGATCTAGGCAGAGCGAGCATATTTTTCCAATGCTGTGTGGCTCCCTGCAGGAATGTGCTCTTTCAGTCACCATGGAGAGGGAGACAGAGATTCTTACTGTTGCAGGACAAAGCTTAACGCTCAATGGATGGGTTTACAGGCCCCCTCATTGTAAAAGGATTAAATAAATCAAGGCCGGTCGAGACCTAGCACCGCGGCACCCCTGCCGTGGCCTTTCAGCTCCGACCAAACAGACACACACAAACACAGCTGGCCCCCGTCCAGACACAGGGTACATTCAGCGGCTTTGAGAAATGCTGCAGTAACCTGGCTCACCCCTGAGGATATTTGCATACACCTTGAGGTGCGAAGAACAGAAGAAGAACAGGCAGCTGGAGGGATAAGAGTGCTCTCTTTTCAGAGCAACATCTGAAAAGTGGGGTTGCATTTTTACACCACTGCATCTAATCCCAAAACCTTTAGATACAGTATTTTTTTTCTTCTTTTACAGACAGATGTTATGAAAGATAGACTCAGGAACATTCATCCTGACGAAAACAGAAACATATCCAAAATACGGCAGGATGAAAAGCAAAATCTTACAATGCAGAAGGACTTTACAGGGACAGTTTGGATTATTTGGAGTGAGGTTGTATTAGGTATTTATCCATAGTCAGTGTATTACCTACTGTAGATTACAATCAGCACGTACCAGTTTGGAGAAGCAGCAGGAGTAGCGACATGGAAGCTAAGCAATAAACTGCTGTGGACAGGGTCAGCAGCAAAATGAATTTTAGACACTTGAAAAAAATCAATCAGTTAAGTGAACACTATATTTAAAATACTTTACCTTGCCTTCAGACAGCCTTTTCTGACGGGAAATTGCCATTAAATGAGCTAAATATCGCTCACTCCAAAGCCACCAGATTCCTTTCATATAAACTATTTTACCTTGCAGAATACAGGAGTTGCTGGTCTACTGCTACCACAGTCTATTAGTTTGTTTGAGTTATTGTGTGGCTTCTGTGTTTTAAAGGGTTAGTTTGGACTAGGGATGTTAATGATTAATCGCAGTTAGGATTTTAACCAATAAAAAATCCATTATCCGATTAACTGGTAACAATTTGACCTGGTCTGCCTTGTTGAGGTAGAAATTTCAGTTACCGCATTTGACATTATTTTGTTGGGTGGTGACACTTGTTGAATAAGGAAACGAAGACGAGCAGCTTTTCAAGCATTTGAACTGCTTGTCTTTATGTGCGACAAGGTTTGTTTAATTAAAACTTAAAATGAGAAAATCTGTATCTTATTAATAATTGATTGATTGTTAATTATTTCAACTATCGGTTAAGGAAAATGCAACCCTAGTTTGGACTCGCCAAAGTCACACAATAACACAAACAAACTAACAGATCAAGGCAGATATAGACCAGTAACTCCTGTGTACTGCAAGCCACTTCCTGTTGGAAAAGGCTGCCTGACAGAAAGGTAAATTGGTGCTAATATTCTAAATACAGAGAACACTCAAACTGATATTGATTTTTATAGTTGGCTATAATATGTTTTACTGCTGACCCTGTCCACGGCGCTTCATTGCTTCCTACACTGGTACTCCTGTTGCGATACATCAACTACCAATAAGTACCTCTTGTATACCCACTTCAAATAATCCAAACTATCCCTTTAATGTAAAAAAACAGAAAAATTGCCATTATTTGAATCACACAGACTTGTTCTTACACGAGCACATCCAAAGCAAGACAGTGCACACAATCACACACACGCACACACAGAAAAGACCACATCACTGTGTCACACATGCTCTACTATTACTGCATAATCAGACGTGGCTCAAGGCTTATTGGTGAAGATAATGTGGAAAAGTGTGTTAAAGGTCACAGACAGGGCAGTTTATTATGTTGTGAAAGGTCCCTCTTCTGTAATAAACTACCAAAAAAAAAAAAGATTTTTCTGTGTGAAGAGTGAAGCTATAACCCCAGCTATATTCCCAGTTCTAAGTCACGTAACAGATACACAAACTAGTTGTATTAGGGTCACACAGTGCAAACACATCACTCGAAGTTGTGGAGTTAGTTTTTGGTTAGGGAGGTGGTGGTGCAGCACACCAAAGGGGTTTTTCGTCTACCTGAACTTAGGCTGTAGTGGTTTAGCGGGTCGGCCACCCATGCACTGTCCTGTATTACACTCTCCATCTCCAAGTCTGCATGCAGCCCGATGGACAGATGGACCGACAGACAGATGGACGGATGGATGATGGAGACATGAGAGAACCAGCAGAGGGGAGAGAAGCACTTCAAGTTAGAGAACAGAGCAACTGTGTACTTTGGGACTGTGAGGTCAGTAACTTTGCATAGAAATGATACTTTGATGTTAAAGCAATAAACTGCTTTGTGAAGCAGTGCATAGATAAATGTTTGTAATGAGTATACTCAATAAAGAAACTTTGCATTCAACAGTTAAACTTATCTTTTAACATTAAAGTTATAATCCTTAAGATTCTGATAGTATTCACGATCAGCATTTTTCAGCAATAGTCATTCAGTGTGTTTACATTCTGCAATTATCTCTCTATATAGTAGTTTTCATTCTTTGTGGCGGGGTCCGCCATAAAGGGATTCACAGGAAACTATGCAGCATGCACTCCAGCATTACTGTTTGTTTGCAACTGACAAGTACTTTCATGAAAAATACATTTTTAGATTATTTTCTCGATTAATCGATTAGTTGTTTGGTCCATAAAATGTCAGAAAATGGTGAAAAATGTTGATCACTGTTTCCTACAACCTAATGTGACAGGGTTGTCATAGAGGACTAAGTAGCTGAAATCACAGAATTTGGACGATTTTTATTTTAAAAAAAAGACTCAAACCAATTGAGTCAATTCTTTCAAAATAGTTGGCAGTTAATTCAATTATTGATTAATGACTGATTAATTGTTGCAATTTGATATGTTTTTTTCACTGCAATACAGCTAGCAATTACTGGCAATTAAGGAGGCTGACACCAGATATTTGGAACAGATTTACATTTACAGAAAAAAATGAAGATCTTAATGTCAAACATTTTTCTGCTACCTTATACTTCCACTCTGCTAAATTCTGGAGGAAAACAATGTACTTTTTCTCCATGTTAATTACTATTATGGACAATTATGACATATTCATATTGATAAAGCTACCCATTAGTACAAAAAGTTAACTAATCAACAGTCAGATAATGCTGTGGGCGGGACATTGAGTGAGACTACAGACAGAAAGGGGAGGCTGCAATAGTAGCCATAGTGGCACATTTTTCAAATCAACTTATTTTATTAGCAATCTGATAAAAATGTAAAAAATTATGGTAATTGTAAAAATCCTGAATATCGGAGCTGATAGTCAGTCAGCTCCTACTGCTAACTCTCCTAACACCCTATTATTAAAGCTAACCCAACATTTTCCTACTGCTACCACTTTAAAAGCATGTAAAAGCATGCAAAAATGTGGTGGCTTTTACTGTGAGGCAATCATATGAAACACAATGTATTTTTCATTCAAATTAGTGCTAACTTCAATCATTCTTCAAAAATGGGTTAGCAAAGGAAGACAATGTTCATTAATGGCCTTTTTGGATCACTTTATAATGTTTAGGGGTAATAAAAAAGGAAGGAACAACCACAGTGAGTGGTTAGATGAAGAGTTGTACTCCTCCAACTTGTCAGCGAGCTAACCAACTCCTGCTATTGTGTCCTGCTGTTGTACAGAAAAGAAGTCGTGCTGTGTGCAGCATGAAATCAGATGCGGGTTGCTCAGGGCATGATGGAAAAAGGCCAATTATTGAGCTACTTCTTTGTTAAAACAATGGAAGTTAGTTTGCCTGTGCTGTAAACAGATATACCCGTTGCTCATCTGTTGTATATCTGACAAATTAGCTGCTCAAGGAGCGTTTGCTGCCTCTAGAACTCCCGGTCCTGTAGGATTAAACCACACTTGCTGTTAACATCATTACCATCAAGTAAACCAGGATGGAAATCTTAAGGATTATAACTTTAATTGCGTTCAACCTCTAATGAACAAAATGTCATACTAGTCCAAATACGCAAAATGCATTTTGTGTGTGCGAGCGAGTAAAGGTGGAGTGAGTTGGACGGAGTAAGTGGATGGAGTGTGTATACCAACACGCACAGGGAGGGAAGAGACTCCAAGAAGCAGGCTGCAGGCCAGAGCAGGGGGAGGCTGAGGCAGAGGAGTCACAGTCAAATGCAACAAATCAAGACACATGCTAATAATACCACTGTACATCCCTGTGCAGTGAGACAACAACAGTATTAATGATGCATCGCAGTGGACAACAAGCAGTGCAGTTTGCACACATCAACAGGCAGCTTAGACACCATTACATTCAGTTATTTTGTTCAGTAGCCTAATGGGATGGAAAACAATAGATCCTGTAAGTCATTATACTCTAAACCATTATGAGAGTCTCTCATTATCTTGAGATACCATCTCATTGTTTTGAGAAAGTTTAACATTACTCTGAGATAATATGACATTATTTCAAGAAAGTTTCTCATTATTTTGAGATACTAAGTCATTATTTTGGAAAGTTTCTCAGTATTTTCAAACACTATTATTTTGATAAAGTCTGTCATTAATTGGAGACACTAAGTCATTATTTCAAGAAACTATGTCATTATTTTGTTCAGGTTTCTCATTATTTTGAGATACTATATTAGTATTTCAAGACATATTTTCTTTATTTGGAAATACTAAGTCATTCTTTTGATTTGTTTCTCATTGATTTGAGATGGTTAGTCATTATTTTGAGAGTTTCTTAGTATTTATAAAAAATAATTATTATTTTGAGACACTATGTCATTATTTTGAGAAGGTTGTAACATTATTCTGAGATACTAAGTTATTATTTTGAGATACTGTCATTATTTTGAGAAAGTTTAACATTATTTTCAGAGATTACATCATTATTTCAAGAGTTTCTCATTATTTTGAAACACTAAATCATTAATTTGAGAAAGTTTCCCATTATTTTGAGATATTATGTCATTATTTCAGGAACGTTTGTCATTATATTCAAATACTAAGTCATTATTTTGAGAAAGTTTATCATTAATTGGAGGTACTATATCAATATTTTAAGGTCTGTCATTATTGTGAGTAATTATGTTAGTATTTCAAGAAAGATTTTCTTTATTTGGAAATAGTCATTCTTTTGATTTGTTTTTCTCAATATTTTGAGATGTTAAGTCATTATTTTGAGACATTTTCTCATTATTTTCCTATAATAAGTCATTATTTTGAGAAAGTTTCTCTTTCTAATGATTTACAGGATCTTTTTTCATTGCACTGGCACATGGGTATAGCTCTGTCACTGATAATGAACTTGATTCAGGATCTGCTCATTCAAAGTTAATATTAAAGACAACAGGGCATCTGCAGGTTTTAGAAAACAAAATACATACATATAAATTATATAGATTTAATTACAATTAGATTCATTTAAAAAGTGAACAACAATATATTTCTCTTTGAAAATAGCTAAAGAATATAACTGAACAAGAACAAACAAATATGAAAATGAGCAATTAAATAGAAAAAGAAAATCTTTTAACTGTATTCAGGATGCCTAAATAATATACTTGACCTGCGGATACTCTGTAAAGGGAAAAATGCACGATTGACAAATAAGGACACATGCAAAAAAAAAAGATAAACAAAAAACAGCAACAAGCATTAAAACATTGCTCACAAGCAGGGGAGTGTGCAGGCGGATTAAGTCACGTTTGACTGTGGAGTGAGCTGTGAGTGCACTGCAACAGTTAACTCTTCACCGCAGTCACACTGTCTGACAGGCTTGAAAACTTTGGGGTTTGAGTTGATTGGCACATCAGATAACACTGGCGTCCCACAGTACCCAAAAAAACCCGTGCCTATAATGACAACAGGCCCTCATGATTGTGGATCTTGTGGGGTTGATAGTATTTTTTTTTCACTGTGTCATCATTTAATTCAGACTTCGGAGTCTCAGGGTCTTTTTGATGGTGAGGAACCCCGACTCCGCTCCGGTGGTTGTGACAGTGACTCATATCGGTTGAACCAGTCTTTGGATTTGGAAGAGGTGACGTGGATTCAGAGGAGATGTTGAGGTTTGATCACAGCAAAATGACACGAGCTGCTGGGTGCCGCAGTGTGCAACTCAGTGTGAGGCCAAAGTTCAAGTTCGGCTCGAGTCTGTATTGCAGCCAAAGTGTTGTTAAGTGTTCTCTTTGATTCCAAGAGGGTTTATGTTATACATTTGTCGCTGGCACTCAGAGGAGCGTGTTAAAGAGCTTATCTGTTTGCTCTGGACAGTGGTAGATTAGCACAGTTATTTGCAGTGGATTTGCATAGTGCTGAGTCAATATAACATGATTAGTGAGCTATTTCAGGGCATGACGTATCAGAATTATGGGTTTCCTTTCCCTGTAACATGCTCATAAATTTAAAGGGACAGTTCACGCCAGAAAAAAAAAAATCAGAATAACCATTTTCCCTTTTTACTTCCCCTTCCCCTTTTTACTACTTAATTACGTTGCAGATTCAGTTTAACACAAAATATAAATCAACTATCATGAAAAATTATGACCTATTAATACAGAAGAAGCTATCCAGGAGTGCATAAAATAGACTAATTAACAGTCAGATAATGGTGTGGGCGGGACACTGAGTGACACTACGGCCATAAAGAAGTGGCTGCATCAGGGCCAATGTAGCACCTTTTTACATTAATTTAATTTATCAGCAATCTGAAAGGAATTGAAAAAATATTTCTGATAATTGTAGAGATCCTAGAATGACATGAGCTGCTATTTTTGTTGGATGCAAAGCTCAAGTTCAGCTAGAGTCTGTATCACATGTTGTTAAGCGTTCTCTTTGGTTCCAGGAGGGTTTATGTTATGTATTTGTCGTTGGCACTCTGAGGTAAAATCAAAAACACACATTTTTCCCCTCTGTAGTGCTATTTACAAGCATAGTGGAGCTACCGTCTCTATTTTGACGGAAGTTTGTGCTTCGGATGTGACCTTTTACTAGGAGTCGAGAGAGGTGTGAAACAGGTTCGTTTTAGCTCAATTTCCTACATTACCTTCTGCCGTTTATGAGGTTTTATTAGAAGGTAGGTCAGCTCAATTTATGTGAATTCTTAAGGTTAAAATACCCTCTGCTCCCAGCAGTCTTTCGAGTGGAAAAACTTCATTCTAAAAGCAGGTGTTTTTATAGTGGGGTCATAACAAGGTCTGTGGATTATCTTGAGTAACCGGATCATGATTTTTGGAAAGCGACACAGCTGCTGAATTATTCAAATGTATTATTTGATATCTCGATATCTCCAAAACTATAGATAAACAGCGCTATAGGTAAGAGGAAAATGACCTATTTTCGATTTTGGGGTGAGCTGTCCCTTTAAGTTATATTATCTTCAACATGATGGTTGTGTATTGTAATTCAGTTCTATGAAAACAAGACATGACTGTATCAGGGCTCTGTATATTTAAATTCATTTTCAGGTTAATATTTATACCTCCACTGTTATGTCACTCATTCAAAATCATGAGATGACGGTGTGAAGATATACTAGAAAAACACTATAGGTCGACTTGTTTTAATAGGTGTGATACACACCCACATGCACACACACACATCCCGAGCCACATCACCCATCACAGACCTCACCACATCCTGAAAACGCAGTCATATCAGTGAGACATTGAGTGCTATCAGTGATAACTTCCTTCCAACACATTTCCTGTGAATGGTTTCAGAGGAGGAGGAGGAGGAGTACCTGGTTTTGGCACCGTGTTGGTCATGGACTGCGGCACTTTATCATTTATGAGCTCCACACACTCGCTGGGAAAGAAGCCAACCTGGAGACGGGACAGGAAGGAGACATGCAGGGAGAGGTGGGAGGAAATACAATCAGATTTAGATAATAAAATAAAAGACATGACGGTATCTACACTGAGGTGTGGTGGTCACATCAATCACCTGTGGTTGGTATTAGAAACACTGCGACTAAGATGGTATTTCACATTTGGTGTAGACATTTCCTGATCAGGTGATGTGGAGATGACAACATCACAAATCATGAATCCTGTGTACCTGCTGCTAAGTGATAATTTTGTCAAAATTAATTTTTACAGTAAGTTGGTTGGTGTCCTTTTTTTAATGACCAATTTGTGATAACGTAAATGAAAAAGACATTGTTTAAAAAATGACAATGAAATCTCATTACATTCATTTTGCACTGACAAGACAAAGACAACAAAAGACAAAATAGTTAGCTCTCTTCAAGTGGACACTTAGTTCACGATTATTAGCCACCTCTAAAAAAAATCCATTCAGTAACAGGAAACTGAGAAAATCATGACTAAAAAACGGACAAAAATGATGACTAAGACAATATAAAAAACATGACTAAAACAATAATTAAAATTCTGATTAAAAGTGACTAAAATTGACTACAATTGTCTAGAAATTGACTAAAATTATAACTAAAACTCTATCTAAGACTTTCACTGACAAATAAAACAAGACAAAGACAAAACTAGACTAAAACTGGGACTAAAACTAAATTTGAAATTCTTTCCATGATTAACACAGTTGTGAATAGCACCTTGATACAGCTGTGTTTGATAGATCTGATATATGTAACGTTCAGGTTTCCAGGCTGCAGCCAATCACAGGCTGCATCAACAGCCTCTCTGTGTGTTTGTGTGTTCAGAGGGAGAAGCTCTGTGGCCCAGAGGAGGGCAGTGGTCTCCAGCCGCTCACGACTCCTCTGAAATATAACTGAAGTGATCAGTAAAGGGCCTGCTGGCTGCCACCCTGCCACTGAGCCTGACTGGCAGTAGTACTTCTTGTGGGCGGAGAGCCAAAACGCACGAGAGGAGAAGAGGGCAGCAGGTCAGAGGAGGGTCAGCCAGACCTCTGCTCCAAAACCAGGCTGTGGAGCAGCACTGCTCCACAGCCTGGTTTTTTATACTGGAACCAGTATAATCTCTTCAGTAGTTTTACATTGAATATGTTCAAATAATGAGCGGCATTGATAATAACATATATGCACTTTATACATCAACTTTCAAAACACAGGTTTAAACAGCTTCATTCATGAATTAATGGACCACAATCTGTGCTTTTACATAGCTTTAAGCTCCCATTTGCTTCATGCCTCTAGACACACGGAAAGACTTTTTAAGAAAGTGAATGTGTGCAGCATGTTGTCACATATTTAGCAGCTGATTTGCAAAGACTGCATCTCACTCAGGTCCTGGGACTGACATACTGATGCATTTTGTGATGGAAGGTGGTGGAATTTATCTGAGATCACCAAGTTCGGGAAAAGACGTAATAACGTAGTGACCTTGAATCCAAAACATTTACTGTGACACAAAATACAACTCATGAAAGTACAATATCTTTCTGTCCAATTATTCATGCATTAAGATTCACAGGGCACAAATAGGACAAGTCTGACAGGACTGGTCTGAGCTCATTAAATCAAGAGGAGATCATCTACACCAGTGCTTCAGTGCCGAGTCCCGCTGCATATTGGGGCAGAATGTGCCAAATCTGCGCCTGACAAAAGCCCAAAAGCCTGAGGCTGGGTTCAGACTGACTTTACCTCTGTGTGGAAAAAAAAAAGCAGTCTTCTCATTCATTTGAATGGAACCAGGTGGTGCAGCAGGTGTGCCAACACAGAGGGTTCCAGAAAAACAACGCTGGATCGTCCAGTGAAAAAGCTGAACGTGACTCAACTTTTGCTGCAACCCAACCGGACGTCATCCATGACCAAAGCTCTGCTTTGGTCATCTTACACAGTACATGCAAGCCCTTATTCCTGGTAGTTTACTTTGTAATGTGAATTTGTCATGTGTATTTCTACTGTTTACCTCATGACTGTCGTGATGAGAGAGAAAACAGTTGCAGGTGTGGTAACTTTCCAGAATTTTAAAATCCGGTTTGTGAGTATCACAAACCATCGTGCAATGCTTTGGTGGCTGATAAGCCTTCAAACCAGCATTTCCCAAACGTAGGGTCTGGGCCTAAAATGACTTGCAGACCTGAATTTATTAGATCAACTAGCAGAGCAAATACCACATTTCCTCAAATAGGGACAGGCAGCGCAGATAAAGAGACAGAAACCAGCTCTCAGCAAGGCCACCACTTTTATGACATTCAACACAGGGGACAAGAATTTTAACACAAAGTAGCAACTAAGAAGCCAAGTCACTGAGAAAACTATAATCCTTAACAAAAGCTACAATTAGGCTACCAACATAAACCACCGCGTTCTGAACAGAACATGGTGCAAACACAAACAAAAAGTACCATTTATGTTTCGGAACATAAAAAAACAAACTTGTCAAACTGCTCATTCCAGGCATGATGGGAAATGTGGGCCATCACTACAATATTTTAGTACAAAGTCTTGTTTTGGCAAAGTTAAGGGATTACACTGTTAAAATCCACTTCCTGTAACCGTTTCAAATTAAAAACTTTCATTTCAGTTCATACAGCAAGTTTGTGATGAAGTGGAGAGAAACTTATGAAAATGTGCTGCAGTGTATTTTTTATAATGAAATACATACATTTTAATATATTTCATTTAAATTGTTGTCTTCTTTATCAGTTTTCAAATGTAGATGTTTTGGCAATTTATGATGAGGTTTGGTTCCCAGGGAGACACCAAATTTCTTTCTGGGTGTTTAAGAAAGTTTGTGAACCCCTGCTTGAGCTGGATAGTATTATGTAGTGTGTCTCACTGGCACCTTTGACTACTCACCGCCACCACAGCCCTCTATTTTTTCACGCAAAGTTTCCTCCTGTCACAACACCCACTTTGTAAATGTGGCCCACATTGTTTGGTACACATCTGTCTGGATGTATGATTTAAAGTGACTTGCAGTAAACAATGGGCTTTAATTAATTTAACAGTTTATTTGCTTGTACCCTTCGAAAAGATTTATGCTAAAAAATGTAATGGTATGCTATTCTTTTTGTTTTTAACTTACAATTTTTTCACATTATTTCAGTAAGAGGCAAAATTGAGAGTACTGTAAGCAAACAAAGTGATTAGACAACATGATGCTGAGAGCTGAGACGGAGAGAGCTAAAGTGGATTGTAACAGCACAAGTTTCAGTGTGTCACAGGATTGTACTGAGGATTGTGTAGGAATACGAATCAGTTCGGCGTTACAGGGGGGAGGCACACACCCTGTAATCTGCTCCAAAGCGTCACATAAAAGAGGATTTGAATCTTGCTTTGTCTTCCAGCAAACTCGGGGTATTTGAAATCTTGCAATCTGCTTTACAAAGCAGCAATCTCTCCTCGTCCTTGAAATACCTCAAGTACAAATCTGATCAAAAGTCAGAGGAACAGACAGAGGAAAAATAAAACGTGTGTGGGTTTTGTCTCCAGCCTGAAAAGCGTCTCGTGAGCCGTGTTTACCTGGAAGCCATGCTTGCCCCGCCACCATGTGGTGTCTTCTTTAGGAGGCATGTCAATCACTGACACTATGTCACCAACCTGCAGAGAGCACCAGAGGGAGCAAAGAAGAGAAGGTTAAAGATGTGTCTGATTGTTCCTTTACCTCTTAGTCCATAGAAGACAGGAGTGACAAGGCATTATAGTGTGAGGCTTGAACTTTGAATTGCAGTTCAATTGCATCAGTTCTGTAAAGACTGTTCTGAGCAGCATGATTTGTCTAAAAATGTACCTATTCAGCTGCTGAGTTTGCTCACAGTGAACATTTGTATTGGAAGATAGTTTTATTTCTCCTGCAGCTTTTTCTTTCTTACTGTCTGTCAGCTTCATTGTTACAAAATCTTTATGTAGCAAGTAACAACAGACAAATATCAGCCAGGAATTCTAATGGAATCTCAGTGTATAGGCTGTGTGTGTGTGTGTGTGTGTGTGTGTGTGTGTGTGTGTGTGTGTGTGTGTGTGTGTGTGTGTGTTGTCACCTCGAAGGACAGCTCATCTGAGGCCTGGGCGATGTAGCGCTTGATGACGTGGGCAGCAGCAATAGCTGGCACGTTGATGGACGACTCTTCATGGACCAACAGATGATTGCCCTTGTTGTCGACCTAGAACACACACAATGACACACACACACACAGTGGGAGCCATACTGAATGACTGTGAGAAAATAAATATGAACACAAAAATTATTAATATCAACACTCTAATTCCATTTTTTGGGGGTGAAAATTTATTCTATTCTTTAAGGATTTATATACATACAAAATAGCTGTAATTATTATGTTATTATTATTTTTTTTTTTTCAAACTTCCTCTGTATCAGGAAACACTCTTGTCCCAGACAAGAAATCACAACTTCAAACAATCAAAAATGTGTTAAAAGCCTCCAAACTCTAAAATTAACAACACCTGCTGATAACAGAGGTATAAAAATGTGATATTACAATCATCTTTGTTTTAAAATTAATGTTTGAATGAAATTGTTGGCCCTTTAAAGTTGTGTCTGTACCTGTGGACCCCTGTCTCACTTCCTGGTTCAAAAAAGGTGGAATACTGCTCAAGCACTGGTAAACTTTCTATTTTTTTGACAAATTAATGAAATAATATTGCTATAAATCAAAGCTAAATAAGAATAGTGGTTTAAAAATGTGTGTTTTGATTAACATTAAGAGAACTCTGAGCTACTTAAAAAAAAAAATGGTTACCCTCTACGTCTACGCAAAATTAACATTTTGTCAACTCAATTTAATAGCTATATTTAATAAAACATATAATCACTAAGAGGTTGCCCCATTTCAAGGTTTAATAACCAAAAGTTTGATCTTTTCAATATCTTTTCCCAGCATGATTGAAGCATAAAACCCAAACCTCCCTCCGAATACAGTTTCATCCCAACTGTCAAAAGTACAATATAATAGTCCTGCCATAAAACACAATTTTAGTGAAGTGGTTTTCTACCAGTTCATTCAAGGATTTGTGTTATTGAGAAGAATGAACTGAAACGATGAATCAATTACTGGTTATGACAGGAAGAACTTGTTGCTGATATCTACAAGATTAATTCTACAGCAGTACTATAGTATTTCTATAGTAATCCTGCAGCTATAGAAACCCATATTAATCTTCTATATTGAGTAGAAGACTGTGCAGCTCCAGGTCCTTGTTTTGGTTTCTAAAGAATCTTTCTGACTGTTTGTCTACTTTTCCTTTTTGTTGATGCAGTTTGCAATTTATTTCTCAGGTATTTTTCTTTGCTGCATTCAATAACTCTGCAGTGTTTGAAACTAATGCTCCAACAATTCAGACGGCAACCACCGCATGGCTATTGTATTGTGTTAAAAGGATTTTACTCTGCAGTTTTTTTTTAAACTGGAGAGAAGTACTATAAAGATTTTTCTCATTCACAATGCAACAGCATTCCTGAATTTCATTAAGGACCATTTCATCTGGAGGTAAGACTATTCAAAGGCAGAAATAATCAGTGGTGGAATAAGTATTCAGATCCTTTACTTCATCAAATACTCCACTACCTGTAAAAGTCAAGCATTCAAAAACTTGCCTAAGTAAAAGTATGTATCATCAGTAATATATAATGTTTTTTGTTTTAAGATAAATGTTACAATTTACTGCTGTAAACGTTTAAGGTTGAGCTAATTTAACTATATATACTGCCGGGCAGTTTAATGTACAGCAATGCATCATGGTCTATAAGATGATTCTATGTTTGTAGCATCACTGTCCTGTGAAAACCACGTATCTCTAAAGAATCAGCTTGTCATGATGTCAGAAAAACTTTTTCAGCTTCGTGAAGTTGCATTTTCAGCTACAATATACAGAATTTGGAGATACATGGTTTTCACCAGACAGGAAAATTGTAATCTGAAAAGTTACTAGTAACTAAAGCTGTCAGACAGAAGTGGAGTAAAAGGTATGATATTTGCCTTTGGATCTAACGTAGTAGGAACATAAAGTTGCATAAGACAAAAACACTCAAGTAAGTACAAATACCTTGAAATTGTACTTAAAGGGACAGTTAACAGCCAAATCAAAAGGACACATTTTTCTCCTGGCTTGTCCTGTAGTGCTATTTATCCATCTCAACTTTTTTGCACTAAATGGCACTCAGCTTGTGGTGCTCAAAGCACCAAAAAATACATTAAAAAAATTCTAAACCAGTGTCACTTTCCAAAAATCATGCCAAGAATCATGAAGATATTCCACCACCCGTGTTGTGAACAGTTTCATGTAGGAACTACTTTTTTCCTAGTAGAAAGAAAGTAGTTCTGGTCGGTTTTACTGCAGAAAGAAAGTAGTTCCTACATGAAACTGTTCACAATAAGCTTTGAGCAGTGCCATCTTCTTCTATTATACTGGAGAGAGCGCTGTTATCTTCAAAACTAGGCAACTCACACTAAAATACCAAAGACGTATAAATAGCACCACAGGCCAGAAGAAAAACAGGTATTCTTAATTTTTACAGACAGGGGACAGGGACTTACCTCCATCCATGTGAGGGCAGGCCCACAGTTGATCTTGTTGTCAGCGATGGCTGAGAGCCGGGAGAGGTAAGCTAACAACATCTGGGAAACTGACTAAGATGGAGAAAAACACGGAGGAGTTTAGAGTCATTACATGTACTTCAGACAGTGCCATTCACAACTACAATAATCCACCACTAACACACACCACACATATATAAAACATAATATTAAACTTAGCTGTTACAATGGGTGTTAATAAAAAGTCAACATCTCCATTTGTTAAGTGTTTCTTGGGTGACAACGGCAGCTAATTACACAACTTAACAGTGTTGCATGGTAGTAAAACACTTGAAATTACATTTGCAGCTATGACTTCATATTACAAGGGAAATTTAGTTTTATAGTTTCTTTTGGCAAACATCTGCACATTTGAGCTAATGATGACACTAAACTTTAAAGAGAAGTTGTGGCAGGATGCAAGTTTCTGCTCTTGTAGCTGAGATTCTGTTGTCTAAACCTGAAGTTGCATCACGGTTCGTTGTTGGGACCTTCTGACCCCTATAAACACAGCTCCTGGTGAGAGTATAATGGTGTACTGCAGGCAGCTTTGTGAAGCTATTATTCTGAAAGCATCCACACACACAATACCCCTCAGTGATAAACTGGTTTTACCAGTTTGATTTGATACCCAACCTCTGCATTCCTTTTAAAGCTTCAATCTGACCGTTAAGGTTTCGTCTGGCTCAGAATGCATTCCACAGGCGAGCTGAAGAGGGAATCACGGCCCAAATATCAAATTGTGCATTCCCGAGACAAAAGCCATGGAGATCATATTGGATATCAAAGCACAGGTGCTGGAATAGGTTTGATCCAGATAACTTATACCGTTATCTTGCATTTTGAAAGTATATGGGCAGCAAATGCTATCATTCCTTTAATTTTAGGGCAGGGATGGTTCAGTGGAAGAAAGCTGTGTGAGATTGGAGAAAAGCGAGGTTCCCCAAACAAAAAAGAAAAAAACAATTTGCATACTAAACATGAAACAATCTCATTTTAATAAGCTTTTACCTGTGGCCAAGATTAATTTGAAGTTAAAATCTAAATCTGATAAAGCTCCTTAGTGTATTATTAACACCAAACTGGAGCATTCAGGCCTGTAGCAAAAATAGACCAATTTGTTGTTTACCTCTGACTGATCGGTCAGACTCTCCAATCGAGGCAGCTCAGGCAGCTGGGAGAAGCGTCGGTCGTAGATGCAGAGGTGCAGGTGCTTGTCCAGGACACGGAAATCCTCATAGCTGCGCTTCACGATCCAACTCCGACCCTTCAGAATGACAAAAACAACACAGGAGTGTAATCAGACAATGATAGTGTTCATCTCAGCACCACATGGCCAAAACTCGGTGGTCGTGTGTGTTAATAAAATAATAATCAGTAATAATCTTTAGCCAGTATTTTATAATTAAATGTATCCATCATTCAGCTCATTGTTTTGGTTGGTTTCGGCCCCTAACTTCACTGTTCTGGTTGACTCTCACCTGCATTGTTTTTAGCTGCAGCAGGCAGCTGTTTTCAGCGAAAAAGATCTAAAAACACACAACTTTCTAAACGCCAAACTGCAGAGAAAACAGCAACTAGCCGATGAATATAGTGGAGCATTTAGCAGCGAAAGAGCCAGACATTTCTTTCAGGAGTCGGTGGAAAGCTACAAAGAGAACAAGTACCCGACTAACAGTCATCAGGTGCAAACAAACATGACTCCAAATGCAGCTGCTGGATGTGTAAATAGGCACCTGTTTGCTCACAGGTTTAACATTGCATTTATCTGTCTTCTTTTGGTCCAGCATCTACCCTTAAAGTGTTTTGGATCTGCGCGACTACAACTCTTTGATTAAAAAAATCAATTGAACCAGACATTTCTACCAGCCAGTTATCAGAAAGCACAAATAAATAAATGAATGAATAAATAAATAAATAAATAATATGACTGCTTGGTGGTACTTTTGTGGCTGTTTTTTGTGTTGAAGAACAAATTAAGAATGCTGTGCACATTTTCTGGCAAATTCCAAATGACAGAAAATTATTTTTCTGTCATTTCAGTCTCCTGCTGATTAACATGAAGTTGTGTGCAAATTCTAATTTTTTCCCCATCTGGACTATTGTAATGCACTTTATGCTGTTGTTTCATCTCATCATGCTGCTCCACTTATATTATTTTATGTTCTCATATACTGTTAACATTGTTTTATGATACTAGTTGTTGTTTTTTCTTGTATTTCCTTTTTCATTGGAAAGCACAACATAACTCTTAAAAAAGTGCCAAAGAAGTAAGGTTTATATTATTAGCATAATAAAAATTACTTGCTGTCACATCATTATCTGCTTACCAAACCAAAGCAGGCTTCTTAGCTTGTCAGTTGGATTTGGAAAACTGATTTGAACACTGACCCCAAATATTTTGTTGCCAGTAGATGAACTTTGTGGATACATTTTCAGAAAGAACCAAAAGTCTGCATCAGCATGAAGACAAACCAACTAAAACCTTTATCAGCTAAACTACTGTGACTCTCCTGTGTTTTCCCTGTTTTCTCTTGGATTGTGTCTTCCATTTTTGTCCCCACAGACACTCTTCTTTTCATGCCTGTGATACAATGGCAGGTCTAGCAAAAATCAAAAAGCAAAATGGGAATTCAGCGTCCCATGGACTTGGATTCTTTGATATTAGAAAGGTCTTCATAAACAAAGAACATCAACAGCTTACTCAGCCCTTCCTAGTAAAATGCTGTGATTAAATGCCAACAGCGCAAGTGCAAACCAAGAGAATTTTGCCCTCAATCCACCACATTAAATGTAACTTTCCTTTCTTTAAAAAAAAAAAAAAAATCTGAGAGTTCTTCCATGGATTTGTTGTTTCTTTCTCATCCAGTAAAACAGGACTCCAAACCTCAAACCCCACTGAGAGAAACTGGTGGTGGAAAAAGTATTTCGCTTTGATTTGGCCTAGAAAGCTCCGTCTGTACCGAGGCCAGGGCTTGTGCGACTGGGACTGCAGTGCACCACTCGGCCCACCGATTCTAGTGCTGTTTTAAAAGTGCTGCCTGGTGGAGACGTGCAGGGAGGGCTCAGTGGGCTGGGGAAACTCTTTATGCTTTCCTGCCCCACTTACAGACGGTGCTTCTAGTTTCCCCCCCTTTCTGGGTCTGTGGAACTGAACCAATCTCACCGTGCTGTGCTACTTTCCCTGTTGAGAACTCTGAGTGCAGACCATGGCCAACTCTTTGCCATTTTTTCCCCTTTTCAAATAGATCTAGTGTAGATTTAGCAGTTTTCCGATGGCTGTAAGAAGCTGGAGTTTCCAAGTGCACAGCCGCATACTTGTGTGGCGTTGCCAAGGTCGTGCAAATGGAATATGATCTGTAGAGGGAAATGCATGAAACCAGAATCAAAAATGTCACTGGAGGCGGCTGGGGCAAAGCTTCTGAGCAGCTGGCGTGCATGTGTGTGTTCTACTTTAAGGCTATTGGGTTAATCAAATTTCTTGCAAAACTTTGTATATGATGTAATCATAAATAATTTGGCAGTTACTTTACCCTGACATCTCTCCTTAAAAAGGAATTTCAAAGATGACTAAGCCAACTTTTTTCCACTTTGACAAGCCCTCTGCAATGAGACTAAGCATGCAGTACACAACTATTTGTAAGAGGATGACAACCATGGACACAGAGCAGTGCCAAATGAAAGGAAAGTTCCACAAATCCGCTGCCATCAGTAACAGAAACCGATACTCTGTGGATGCTGCCACTAGTAACTGTTGCAATGAATGACTTAATATTACAAACTGAAGCGTGCACTCAGAAGAGACTGACTGCCAGATGCAGATTTTAAGTGTTTTTGTTTAGTACGGTCTCTATTTTCTTAACAATGTATGGGACAGTGTAAAGGTACTGTAACTCAGCCTCTTGGGTTCATCTAAATTAACTCTTCTTCTAACTTCAAACTCCTCAATTTAAACATTGCTGTTTATTCAGAACATTTTGTTATTTATTTAGAATATTCCAACAGGTGGCTTTATAACAATTATGCACATACAAATCTACAGTTTTGGAGAAACAAAAAAAAAACTGAAATTCTAAATAACTTAGAGTTGATGTTGCCAGTTCACAGGTCGGAACGTGGAAGTTGTGGCTATTCAGAACACACATTTTTTGGCATAAAGCTGATTAGATCACCCCTAGAAACTAAAGTTAAATCCAACAAGTTACTACTATCATGTTCAAATTTTCATGTTTAGAACAGACAACATTTCTTGAAAACTGGTTCATAATTAAGTGAGATATGGTCAATTTTGTAGTCAAGTCTTCACCTGGTTTCTAAAGGACTTTGAGTCCTCCAATATGGCGACCATGCAGATGTGTAGTGGGTAGGAATGTGATGATACATTGATCTGGATCAATATTTTGATTCATTGTTCAATGAACCAATATGACTGATGCAAAGTAAAAATATCAAACTACATTATCATCTTTAAGGTACTCTCTTATTTTGAAAATCCCATGTTGTGTCTGCATCACAAATGTGTGGAAGATTTCAGTCATAAAATTGTTGAATCATAATTTAGTTGATTTTTGTAAGTAATGTAACTGACTACATTAAATAGATTTATGATATTGTCTGGTATCAAACGCAGACTCCTGAATTGAATCATGGCAGACAAAGAATCCATATAAAATTGTATTGTAATGAAGCTTGTGATTTCACGCCTAGTAGCACGCTGCTTTGTTAACAAAACAGGGATTTATTCATCTGGTATTGTGTGCAACTTTAGTGGATCATTACATATCAGGTATGGAATTAATCTGCAGATGCTCCAGTTGAAAATTTTCTATGGATGTCACTTTTTGAGACAAAGTATGGCCTGCAGACTACAGAGTAGGTCAGCATTGTTTTCAGCCTTGCAGTTGTTGATCCCTTGTAAACCATACCAGCCAGTTACCATACCAGTCAGACTAAAACAAAGCAGTCAATCAAACAAGTTTTTCAAAAATCGTGAATCACCGCAACCATGAGAGATCCTTCAGCATACAGTCATTAATGTGCACAAAATATGCAAGATTATCAGCAGACACTGACAGTCACTCCAGCTCTGTTGGTCATTCACACATACTCATACACGACCCAGCGCATGACCTTAGGCCTGGGGAGATGATAATGACATATAAACATCTTAAAACAGAAAACATATGGAACCTATCCTCCAAGAGATCAAGCAATTTACTCAAAACAAAAAAAAACCCCAAAAAATCAGCCAAGGCACCATCATAAAATATGCAGAACAATATGTAAAGTATGTTGTAAAAACTCAACTCGACTCAACTCTCTGAAGCCCTTTCTTTCCAGCATTCTTCAGAACCGTTCACCCATCCTGGCATTCATCCACAGCTCTTTTCATTTCAGCTCCAAATTCCCACATAACTTGGATTTTTGAAACAATAAGTTAGGTGTTTCAGAAATGTCTGAATCGGAGCCAGCTCTCTGCTCACAGAGAGGACTGCGCAGGATAGCTGAACAGGTTCTACTCAACCCTCATTTGTGGGTTGGAAATCACATCTGACAAGTTTTGAGCGAAAAGCTGAAAGCATAGATTGTCAAGGCGTGTGTGTCTGAGTGAGAATTTGCATATGATTACAGTACATCTACAGTGTGTGCATGCTGTGGGAGGTTAGGCGTGTATCTGTATTTCTAAATGGGTGTCTGCTGTCTTACCTGGCAGTAAATATGAACTAAGTACACCAGCTCCTTCGACTCATAGCCGTTCCGCGTCACTTCACACTGTTCATCCCCGAGGGACAACTGAAAGACACAGAGAAAGAGAAGGGTTGGAGCATTAGACAATGATTTTTCATTCCAAGAAAAGAGATCAAGTCAGATAGTAGTGATTCAGAAAACTGATTTCAGCTTCACAAACCATTTGACAGGTCTGTTATTACTGTACAAACTCATGGGTGGACAGCACTACAGTATGCACAAAACTTCAATTTAGATCCTGCTCACGATCCTGAAGTTTGCCAGACATGTCAGGCAGGGAAATGTGCATAAAACAAGACAAGAGAAACCAAGATTTTCTCATTTCATTTAATGATGCAGCATGACTGATTCAGTCATATTCCAGTATAATATGATGCAGCTTTGATGAAGTGCAGGCACAAGACAATACAAAGGCAATATCACGAATATTAGGTTTCACTTCAGGTGTCCAAGATGTTAGCAGAAATAAAACATCTCTCAGACCTACATTATACTTTCTGACATCCGTTTCTCCCCTTACAGACAAAGCGAGGATGAAAGGCAGCTTTTAATCACAGTACTGACCTGCAGTATACTGTGTGTGGAAAAAAAGGGAGCAACACAAAATAAGTGAAAGAAATGGGGAACATGTTCAAACAGTCCACTGACAGGAAGTGTCTGAAAATAAATGGATATTGTGTAAGATGATTATACAGATGAGTTCCAAGTGGAACAGTGCTGAGCGCCCACATATTGATGAAATATAGATGAGGAAACAAGCATGGAGCGCTGGCACCGCTAGAACTGCTTAGTAGAAAACAGAATCATACGGACAGCTGTGTGAAGAAGTGGCTGACGGGAGGTCTCCTTTGACAGCTTCATCTCTTCACGACTTCGCTGTCTCGTGTGTTTTAAGAAACAGATCTCAGTCAGATGTGCACCCTTGAAGGAAAAGTTCAAACTCAAATTCTGGACCGCATTTTTCTTGAAATCAGCATCAGTACCATTGTTTATTTTTCTTTATTATTAATTCTATACATAACCAAAATCATATATCAGGGTTACATAACACAACACCTATATAAAACTAGACAAGCAAACGGACCACACTGTATTACTGAGAATGAAGCCATAACCTACTAGTCTGCATTATTCTGATAAATAATGATACCGCATGTTGACTGTTCAATTCTCTAAGGACCAGGATGATCAGTGCCGCAAAGCCCACATGCACAGTAATATATTTGCCTGTATTTAATCAAATCCAGGTACATGAGAGAAATCACACAATAAACTGAACCTAGGGGACTGTAAGAAACAAATCCCCAGATCTTTGATGTAATTCCATATATTTTCCCTAAAGAGCAATCCCACAAACCGTGGAGAGTCCCATGTGTTCTCTTATGCCACCAAAACATATCGTCCTCAGTTAATCCCATTCTTTTAAATCTTACAGATGTGCAGGAAACTTAAACATAAAATCAGGTAATGCAAATTTTTCTCATCTCCAAACATCACTGGTCCCCAGTGGTGCTCAATTTCATCTGCTGAAAAGATAAATACATCACTGTTGTGCTGATTTCCCACTGAAAACTGGGACGCATGGATGAATCCTTTTGCTTAATAGGTTCTTCTTTAATTACCCCCATCAAGAGCCAACCATACAGTTCTGGAGAGGTCAAGGATGGGGCTTATCTGACGCAAGAAATTGTATCTCTTTTTTCCTGAGATGGCCCTTGTAGAGGTCTGAATGATGCTACCATTTGGCTCTCCGATCAAACTTCAACCTAACCAAAATCACTGCCACCCTGCTCAGCTAAAAGTATAAATTTCTAGATTTGGAAAACCCCAACAGCAACAACTGTTCCATTTTAATAGTATTTGGTATGGTTTGTTTTGTTGACAAGACCTATTTGTTTCAAGCATCTTGAATCAGTAGGATTTGTCCAAGCTGTAAACACAACAGGAGGTCCCAGGACATCAAATAACAATGTTTTGGGTTGGTAAAGAATCCCAAGCACAGCAAAATAATGAGGATATACAGGAAGAGAGCAGGATCTCTGCCACTAGCCACCACCACACACTTCTTGAGGGTCGTAAAACATTGCTGAAAGGGATTATGTTTATATGAGTCGATACATTCTTTTAAGAAAAATGCTGTATATTATGCTTTTGATCAAACTTTAATCATCAAGGCCTTTCCCACTTCCTGGACTTAAAACCAAACCCAAGTTCCTAAACCTACATTTGGACGCTGTTCAGCTGGTGGTACTACATCCAATTTCCAAGGTCCTGTCGAGGGAACTGCTCATTTGCAACGAATCAAATACTGCAAACAATAACAGTGGGTCCTGTGTATAGATAGGCACTCCATGGAAGTGTGTGTCAGTATACAGGCAGAACTGTGATTCAGAGTATCCATCATATGTGTTTTGCTGCCTTGTTCTACATTTGTCATTTGTTCATGTAAACTGTAGACCGTGTGCACAGATACTGTGGAACACAGTCATAACAGAATAGCAGAACATAACAGAACAGTCATAAGAGTGAGTGTGAATAAATGTGAAAGAAAATCTCACACTGCATTTAGCCCAGGGCGTAAAAGCATTCTTAGACTCTTCTTAGCCCCCTGGCTAGAAATCTTTCATACTGGCACAGATGTGGCACATTCAAAAATGGCCTAACTCTGACTTTAGCCTACAGCTTGGTGGCCCTGCATCAGAGCAGTGTAACCACCTAGCCCAACTGTAGAAAAGAGTTAATAGGCAGTAGGGATGTTGATGATTGATCAATTAATCAGTGTTTTTAACTGAAAAAAATATATCACTCTAGGGATGTCCCGATCACATTTTTTTGTCCCCGAGTCCGAGTCATTTGATTTTGAGTATCTGCCGATACCGAGTCCCGATCCATTACTTCAGCAATGCATTAATAAGAAGAAAAAAAGAAAACGCATCCACATTTTCACCACGCGAAATGCCCAATTTGCACACATTACAAGTGGCTGTTGCACTGCCTTCGCTGTCCAGTTTAAAATACCTCCAAACTGCAGACATTTTTGCTGTCCGAGGTGACATGTTTGCCCTGCGTTAGCCTACCAACTACCAGCTCACTACTATTATGTTGTCTGAATTCCCTGCCTGCCGTAAATTGTGACGTTTACAGTGTTGTTTCCATCTGTGCAATAATAAATATTGATGTTGTGGAACTTATTAAAATTAAAACTAAGTCATTGTCATTCCATTTGACAGTCTCTTTGTACCTCAAGATGAATTTAAAACGTGAACATGGCCATGCTTGTTGTTTTGTAAGATTAAATCCGATAATTTCCACCGGATTCCGATCATTTGAAAATCACGTGATCAGCCCCGATTTCCGATTTCTGATCAGATTGGGACATCCCTACTATACACTCTATAATCAGTCTAATCCACTGGGGCACCAAAAATCACACTTTGTCTGTACTGAGGTTGTCAACATTAGATCTGCACATGTTAACTAAAATCAGTCAAACTTTATTTATATAACACTTTTCATACATACAGAATGCAACACAAAGTGCTTCACACAATACAATACCGGTCCCCACCCCTCCACACACACACACACACATAAAGCGAGGACTTTGTAATGGTAAAGACTAAAATAAGAACAGCACTCATTAAAAACAGGAACTGAGGAAACACTATCATAACCAAAACCCCAATTTATACAAAGGTCTGTATACAAAATTATTTCCTCAATCAAAAATAGTAGATTGCGATCATAGGCCACAATCCTGTGACCTCTCAAGCTCTGTGATAATGAATCATTACTATTCTTTTAGTAAGGATGAGTGTTGTTTGTTAAAAGAAAACATGTTAGAGTCATACTAGAAGGTAAAAGTTTTAAGACTGGAAACAATTATAACTGATTGTATGATTATTTTTGATATATTTTTCATGTGACATTTGATTTTCTTTTTCTCTCAGGAGCATTCCTCAGTGTGGCAGAGTTTTACCTACTGAGCTTATGAAACCAGATCATTCTATCAAGATTAGGATGTAGCACATCACCTAGCCAGGTGAGGTGAGATACTTTTACAAATGCAATTAATTCCAGCTCCATGAGAAACAATGGTTATATTGTTGAAAGTCACTGAAACTGGGCCTGGCAGTACCTGCTGTTCAGGATTGGCTTTCTCTGTGTTTATCTCTGAATGCTGGTACATCTTAGTCATCTCTCCCTTACAATCCATTGCTGGGTTTTCTTTTTCTGTTCCGTTTGCTTCAGTTTTTTAGGTTAAATCTGTTTCACCAGTTTGTTCAGACAAAAGAAACTTTTTCTGCTTTCGCAGCAGCAAGCATAAAAACTGAGACTGAAGGTATTTATGTGCTCTGAAGGTCCACTAAACAGATATTGTCTAAACAATGTCATGGTGCCAGTGAGGGAGGGGGACACATGGAAGTGTTTTTGTTCCCATTAAAGAGGGCTTGATTTAAAGACAGTTGTTAATGGAGGGCCAGCGGTAAATCGAGCCTTTACAGAACAACAATGTCCTTTTCTGTGGCTGTGTCTCTTTTCAGAGACACAAACTAGTATGACAGCAAATGACCTAATTACCTCTCTGTTGTTCAGTATCAGCACCAAGCAGCCCACAAATGCTTTGCACTCCACGCACAAGCAAAAGCTTTTCTCTTGACAGAGCAGCCAGCAAAAGCAATAAAAGCAAACTTTAGAAGAGGCAGCAACAAGGCTTCCTCCCCTTTCACTGGAAGGGTTTAAGGCTTTGGACCTATACTTTAGGGAGAAGGACAGCTGCCCAATGACTAACTGTGACTGAGGAGACATATTGTTTTCATTGACTGGGATCACTGCTGTCGCAACAAACTGAGACATCATGTAGGAAAACAGATGGAGATCTGCTGTTTTAATATAGAAAGTAGAAAAACTCAAAGTTCACTCTAAGACTGGATAAGAGCAGGATTACAAACCTTGACATGATCATTATTTGGAAAATTTTTGCCATGATGGATGATACCACGTCTGCTTTAAATGTATTCAGCCCCATGTCCTTGCACACAAGTTGCTGTTTAAGTTTTAGCATGGACGTTTGTTGGATTTTTATTCATGTTAGTGGTGTGCTAAGCACGTCGGTTGGTCACATCGCTACAGACCAAGTCTGCAACTAATGTTTATTTTCATCGTCCTTTTAATCTATTGATTATTTTCTCAATTGATTAATCCTGTCACAATCTTGTCAGTTGAAAAACAGGTCCAAACATGTGGAGCACCACATGTTTGGACCTGTTTTCCAAGTCTTTCCTGTAACAATTATTTTCATTATCGAGCAATCTGTCGACCATTTTCTTCACTAATTGATTAGTTGTTTGGTCCATAAAAAGTCAGGAAATGTTGATAAGTGTTTCCCAAAGCCCAAGGCAGCGTCCTCAAATGTCTTGATTTGTCAACAACCCAAAGTTATTCAGTTTACCATCAGAGAGGGGTTAAGAAACCAGAAAATACTCATATTTAAGAAGATGAAATCAGAGAATTTTGCCTATTTTTCTTTAAAAAATGACTCAAATTGATTATCAAAATGGTTGGCAATTATGTTAATAATTAATAATCGATTAATCATTGCAGCTCAACTACAGACTGAAATGTCTCATCAAGTACAGGCTCCTGTGACCTCTTGACATTTGACTCTAGCGCCACTGGCAGGTCAGTTTTCACATATCTTGGCAACCAGCTAAACATCTACTAGATGGAAAGGCACAAAATTTAGTAAAATGTGGATAATTCATGTTCCCCTCAGGATGAACTGTAGTAACTTTGGTGACCCTTTAACATTTCATCTAGTGTCATCATCCGGTCAGAAGAGTCTGGATTATGCAGGTAGGTCTGTCTGCGAGGACACAGTACTACAGGACACACCTTAGACATGACACATGCGATACAGATACAGGCTGGTTAGATTTAGGTACCCAAAAAAAGTATGGTAATCCACGGCACTGTGTCAGGTGACATGTTGTGTCGTCTTAAAGACTGCAGATAAACCCTTATCAGTATATTTATTTATTTTACCCCCATTTAACCAGGAGGTCCCATTGAGATTGAAAATTTTACAAGAGAGATCTGGCCGAGATAGCAGCCAATCATGACATATTACACAAAAATCCCCAATAAAACAACAGCTATTAAACATAGTGGCCTCTCAAGAAAACACAAGCTCATGTCTCCATCACCACATTCTTTATGATGCCCTTAAATTCATCAATGGATACACATGTATTTAATTTTCAGGCTTTTTGTACATTGTTTCATGCCCATTGTGCACAACAGCAAAATGCAGTTTTCCCCAGATCTGTCAAAACCTGGGTTACATTAAAAACCAGCCACTTGGAGAAGCATAGCTGGTCGCTACCAGAGCTGACACAGAGAAGGGTACAGAGGTAGGCTGGAATAACCCAGTTTTGCTTTATAGATGAAAATTTACAAGCGCTGCTGTCTGCAAGTGGGCAATGACGTCCAGCCTGCCGAAACATAAAGAATGTAGAGGTGAGTAGGGACTTTGCGTTCATAATGAATTGTAGAGATGCATGGTACAGTGAATCAAAGCTATGTAAAATGGAAGAGGTCACAGTAATTAATCACAGACAGAGAAGTAGCTTCCACAAGTCTTTTCTTAGCGCTGAAAGTGAAACAAGATTTATTTCCAGAATAAAAGCCAGTCTTCACTTTGAGCTTCGTAACTAGATTAGCAATATGTGCAAAGGCTAAAATCATCAAGCAAGTTTGAGCAAGCTTTTGAGAAGACCATGAACTTCCAAGTACCTATTAAACTGATGACATTCTCATCAGCCTCTGTACTTTGTGTTTAGTGCAAGTTGGCAAATGTCACCACAGTGAAATGCTAAACTAAAATGGCTTTCTTTAGACAGTGAGTTTAATTTTCTTCCATCAGGATGAATGTTTTACTTCCCTAGCAGCGACACTAACAGATATGAGGTCATACTTTATCCTATCCAGCCTTTGTCTTAGTGACTGTTATGTGAATGTTATTTCTCAACAATAAAACAAAGAAAAGACATGAAGTCATTTATTCCACCAGCTATTGGCTATTTAAACTAAATGCGTTTTGGCTGGTTACTTTGACTACTTCTTCCTCTCTCTGCTTTCTCCAGATGTTTTTTTGTGACAAGTGAAAAAGACAACAGTGACGATAACATCTGCGCTTTCTTGAGTTTATTGCTGTTTTCATTCATTGTGCTTTTTGGTATTTATTATTTCTGACTGCTGTGCGTCGGCCAAACATAAAAACTTTGCTCTGCTTCACTGCAGACAGCGTGTCTGTAATATACTTTCATGTGAACTGTCAAGTGAACTTTGGGACGTTTAACATTTCTTTCTGCGATCTAATAGCAACTCTAGATTGGAGCAGAATTAGAGCTGCAACAATCAATTGATTACTAATGGAATATTTAATTAATTGTCAAGTATTTTGAGAATCAATTAATTGTTTTGAGTCTTTTTTTGTAAAGAATGGCCAAATTCTCAGATTTCAGCTTCTTAAATGTGAATATTTTCTGGTTTCTTTCCTCCTCTCTGACAGTGAACTGAATATTTTTGTGGACAAAACAAGACATTCGAGGACGTCATCTTGGACTTTGGAAACACTGATCACCATTTTTCACCATTTCTGACATTTTATGACCAAAAAACTAATTGATCAATCGAAAAAATAACTGTCAGATTAATCAACAGTGAAAATAATCGTTAGTTGCAGCTCTACATGAAATGGTGAAAAGTGCACTAAAATTTTGTTTTAAAAAATGTGAAAACATCAGAAAAGCTGTGATCAGGATCAAACTGTGTGTGGCTAAAGCAGCTCATTGGGAGCATTTCAGGTATCAGTCAACACAAAGTGATATTTGCTCTGGCTCTGACTTGAATTTCATTCAACACTCTTGTAGCTACTGTACAGTCAGTCCCTGTGCGACTCCACACACAGGACTCCACGATAATCATTCAACACAACCACCAGAGGGTGACACGACATTCAGTTTTTTTCTGCGGATAAACAAAGTCCACGCCAGGGCTTTAAATTGATTAATTGCTTACCGCAGTAGTCTCCACCTCATAAAATTCACACAGCACACGTACGAACAGAGTACATGTACAGCTCCACTCTTCGGAAGGAAGACACATCTTTTGTCTACATATTATGTCTAAACATAGTTTATTCTCACAGTATGACAAATTTAGCCACACATGTCAAGTCTAAAACTGTCCACTGTAGATCTGTTCATAAATTTAAGGTGGGATTTACAGAATTAGCAAGCTAGAGAGGAAACACACTGTAATTGGCACCCAGCTGCATAATAACAGAACTGCATAGTACAACAAACATTTATAAAAGTATTCTAAAGTTAGTCTTGGCACAAACATCATAAGTATAAGATGCTGACACTGGATACAAAGACCAGTGCCTGCTCCACATGACAATTCTTAACCATTTCAGCAAGTGCTTCTGCTTTTAGCCAGCAGTTTAACCAAATTACAACTTATGACGAGATCCAGTGCCAGAGCCTGTGAGCCCGGACTGAGTCGCTCGCTAGACAGGTCGTTTACCATTCCAGCCCTGTTTTCTGCAATGCATGCAACACACCACATTATAATTTGATTCCAGTCCAACCTGCGCTGCACTAGCACACGCTGTCCCTGTAGCCCCCAGCAAAGCTTAACGGCAAAAAGGGGGCTGCAATCCTGCCAGCCTGTCCTGAAGTGGATTTTTATAACTATAAGCAGCAGAATAATAAAGTGGGGGCAGGTTGTCCTTCACAAAATGCTAAATATTAAAGAAGTAGCTAT
Organism: Lutjanus erythropterus; assembly: GCF_056507025.1. Taxonomy (NCBI): domain Eukaryota; kingdom Metazoa; phylum Chordata; class Actinopteri; order Lutjaniformes; family Lutjanidae; genus Lutjanus; species Lutjanus erythropterus. Next base: position 7,107,068 of record NC_139327.1, read on the forward strand.
TTTGGATGCACTGGGTTCAAGTTCAGCTTCACATTAAGGGAACAATGGGAAGACAGACATGAAGGCAAAACAACTACCCCAACAAAGATCACTATGACAACTAGAAAAATAACTGGAAAGAAAGTTATAGCTTTCTCTCTGTCCTCAAGCTGTATATGGTCATATTAAAGAAAAATACACATCAATGTGTGGTCTGGGCTTTCCTCTTGTTTACATCAGGCTCAATAAACTCCCAAAAGCAAGAGAAATCCCAGCCATGGTGGTCATGTTCCAAAGAAAGCAACTTACAGACAGAGGTGAAGTTGCACTGTCCCTCTAACAAAGGTTTCTGCAGAGGAAAAATAGCCATGTTTTGGACACAAGCAGGTTTTGATGAGTCCTCCAGGCACACAAGGACGAGGGGGCAAGAAGCATTGCTCTGATGACTGCAGAGCAGCAGCAGAGAAATGAAAGAAAATAACGGACTGGCAGTCAAACAGACAGAAATACTCTTTGTACTCACAGGAGCTTAAGTCTGGTGTCCTTGTTCTAGTTCCTATACTTTCCTTGCCTTCACGCCGTGCAGCTTCATGCTCAGAGTCCGCCCCTCCTTAACACTCAAACACCTGTCCCCTGCCTCGGTTTCTCTGTGCAAGTGTGAGAATGTACATCCCTGTTTCACCGGTCCAGAACACAATTCCCCTCAGCAGGACATAAATGTCAACTCTTTAGCAGACAGTGTAAGCTCTCCCAGAGCAGGATCCAGGGACAGAGGGGCGGGAGGCAACAGTATTACCAGCGGCAGCAGGAGCAGCAGCAGCAGCGAAGGTGGCGGTGGTGGTAGTGTTGTTGGAGAATGAGAGGACGAGGTGGTGATTTGGTGGATTCCTCAACAGGACAGCTTTCATTTCCTCCATTTTGCTCCCATCCCACCATTGTGATGCCCCATCCTGGATTTTATCTTCTTGGCTTCTTTTCTCTGATGACTGGCACCACAACACAACTTTAACACCCAGTTTCTTTTTGCAGCAGTTGATAATGAGAGAAGGCAAACAGATGAGAAAAAAAAATCTATTTTCTTTCAGTCCTCTGCCGACCTCACAGTCTTGCTTTCTCTGTCCCTCCACCACATGCTATTCTCTCCCTTTTTCCCTCCTCTCTCCTGTCTGACATGCTGGCTCACCCCTCCCCCTTCTCTCCTCCTCTTCCCCCTCTCTGGTTGGTACGTTCCCAGGACAAAGAGAAGGGATGGAAGGAGAGAGAGAGAGAGAAAGAGAAGCAGAGGGCAGGAGGTAACACAAAAAGGGGAGGGGGTGCGCTGCACTTGCAGGAGAGCGTTTCTTTTCCTTCCACATGTGCAGTCCTCTCCATGTTGTCCTCCTGCACAGTGGCATTACACTGAAGAAATCTGCAGCTCTTGCAAGAAGAAAATCAAGGCACGTCCAGACATTACACCTCAAAGCACATTTAAGTAAGCATGTCAATAACTGGTGCTTTGCAAGTGCAGCAAATAATAGGAAGCTCCTTCAACTCCAGGCGACCAAACCCTGCATCTAAAAATTCACCCCACAATAAATAACCACAGAGTGTGGAAGCAGCTCGCAGTCTACCGCACTTGCAAAGAAGTAGAAATAGAGTCACCAAAAATATAACCTAAAAAAGAAACGCATGTTCTCAGGTTGCAGCCAAAATACCTCAAAGAATTAAAAGAAGGGAAAGAAAAGTGTAGGTTGCATCAGCGGTGATGACTTCACATGTGCCATCCACACATGAGATGGATTAAGAAGACCTATTGCTGGAGAGGAGAGCGGAAATCCAAGCACACAAGCCAGCCTCACGGAGGAGGACATGTGGGAGCCAAGAGGCCACAAGGATACAGAGCTGCATGGGACCTGCAGAAAATCACTGCCTGCGCTGCTTGAAACACATGCAAAGTGTGTGTGTGTGTGTGGTTTTTTTTTCTGTGCAGGGAAAAGAAATCTAAAAACAAAAGAAGAAAAGTTCAAACAGCCACAGAAACTTCAGGTTCACCCCAGTGAAAGTTTTCAGTAGAGAGCAAAGGCTTCTGTCTTTTGGTCATCATGTTGTACGCTTGTAATGATGTCTTTATTGTAAATTTTACAAGTAAAAAAACGTAGTGGCAACATTCGATAGTGCCTTGCTCCGAAATGTACGTGGGAAATTGTTGTTTGCAAGAATCCTGTTTAAAATGATCTAAAATAAAAACCATAATAACTAGAGCGTTCTCTCTTCCTGTAGCGTAAAGCTTCTGTCTTTCACATTGTCATGTTTGGTGTGAGCTTCAGCTGTACATATTTTAGGGATATGAAGCATTTCAAATTATCTAGGAAAAACAATCACAAGAAGTAAAAATACCAACTGGCACTAGGGGAATATTTCTACTGCAAATAAAACTATAAAAATGTCTTTGCACCCATAAAAATTAGCATATCACTCAAATTTAAAAAAATGTTAACAAACAATTAATGGAGTTTTAAACATTTTGTTTGGTTCTGTATATCTATATTATATTTTTAGATTTAGAAATCATTTGGATCAATATGTTTTGTGTATTTATTTGGTAAAAAACTGATGAAAATACATAACTGATTTTTGTATTTTTATCACTTATGATACAATGTCAATACTTATATTTGATATTATTTTTCAATGACTTACATACTTAATGAGGTGGGAGGGATTTCTCCCTCTCTGCTTTGGATACCCCCCCAATAAATGCATGCATTTTCAGAGCCTGTCAGTAGATGGTTCAAGTTGATAAGCCGTACTAGTTATCTAAAAAACACGCTCCTGAGTGGACTGAGCTCCTGTATGTTAGAAAGGCCATGATGACTGCGCCTCACACTTGGAATAACACAATAAATCCAGTTCCAAAATTGTCCCTTCCATTGTCAAGTAATTATTGCTATAAACAGTAATAACTATACTTAGTATTCACTAGCACTGAGTACCAGTACTCCATTAAGGTATCGATTGAAATAAGCCAGTGCCGAATAGTATCAAAACTTCTCCAGTCAAACGATTCAATCCTTTTGGCACTCAGATCTGGAAAAAAATGAATGTTTATGTGGTTTTGCTCGCAACTAATCACTGCAGGTGCTCTTCATAAAGAAGAACCATCAAAATAAAGGTACTGAATGAAGTACTCTGATGTCTCTCTTAGCTTAGCTACACAGCTAACTGAGCTAACAGCAGCTAGGAGGGCAGCAACAGCCAGAAAGAGTTACAGATGGCCTTGTTTTACATGTCACTCCTTCAAACCTCAGAGGTTTATACAGCAATGTCATTGTGCAGAAACCTACATCACGCTACATGGGAAAAAGTTCTTAGAAGGGTCAGGGACAAGAGCATTTTGATGCTGACACCTATGTACTTGGACTGAAATTTAAATGTCTGGATTTGAGTACATTATGAACACCAGTGGGAAGCTACAGAATGATATAAACCCCATGAAAACTGACTAAATAATGCACCTACCAGGGTACTGGTATTGATACTGGTATCAGAATTTTTCAAACAATACCCAGCAACAGTATTGATATAGGCTATCAATTGTAAGTGAATATCAATATGAAATTGCAACAGCTTTGCACTGAAACGTTCTCAGGAAAAGTCACAATAGGTCTATGCCTATATTATAAGAACAAAAAAATGTATTCAGGAGCATGTGAAACATTTAAAAACATTCCAAGAAATGGCATCACAATAAGCAAAAACAACGATGTAAAGCATTTCTATTGCAGAGTTCAAAGGGTTAAACACTGCAACCTAATTGACTTACTTTTATTGCTGCAACCTTCATTCCTGAATTGACTCTGTGACCAAAGCTTCAAAAATGTCCCTCAGACCGCACCTGCCACCAAACATTTACAGCGGAAGTGTGGTAATGTGCCAATCTGCTAACGGTCGCCACAGAGCCAAACTCCCAGCGTTCCTGAAAAAGCAGCGTTCGCGACGAGCCGTGAGTCAGTCGCTCCTCTCACTTAGCTGGGACGTCTGGTCGGACTGGCTGCCGTAGCAGAGGATCAAATCATTCTCCACTACAAGTCTGCTTATGAATATCAAATGATAATCCAATGATGACCCAGTTCATTCAGCCCTCCGCCCTGCTGTGCTGGTGACAGCCTGGACCGATTTATCACAACCCACATGTGCATGGGGAGGTCAGATGTTGTCCAGGAAATGCAACCACGGCCAACATTTCAGCTAAAACCCTACTCAAATTACATTATTTTTCCCTACAAAAATGAAGATGCACCAGGAAAGCTTTTACTATGAAATATGACTGCACATTTTGCCAAAACAGAACCGTGGGAAAAATGTTTTTGTTTTCATTTCATTGTTTGATCCTGCAGAATTAATCTTACTCTTTACTGTGAATCCTCCAGGTGTGCTCTGGTACTGAAGTAATGCACTGAGACCCAGGATGAACTTCAATCCCAAATCTGGGGACTCCTGACTTCACTCAGGCATGAACGACTTTGAATTACTTCCACTGCACTGAGGACTACAATGTCATCTTTGCAATAGACTGCATGAGACATCACAGCAACTTGTAACCCACTAGCAAGTTACTTGACAAACAAGAAGTCCAAAACTTTAGAAAAGAAAAATAACAAAACAAAAAAAACTGTAGTTAGGCACAGAAGTGCTTTGAGTAACTGCCAGCATCAGCAACTGTGCCATGCTATTGTTCCAACAGCCCATTAGTCCAAAACCCCAATAGTCTGAAAAATCTGACATCCTGTTATCCCTAAAACAAAGAACTATTGCCCAGAAAATACACAATCTATTAAAGTATAGGTATACTATTAAGGTTTCAGAATAATGTGCAGTCCCCATCCTAACATGCTTACAGTTTTACCTGCTAATAACCAGCATGCTAGCAGTGTTATGTTTACCATGGTCATAGTTTACCATGGTTAGTTTAGATCAGTGATTCCCAGATACTGGCTCGTGACCCGCAGGTGGGTCAGAGGACATTTTATTTGGGTCAGAAATATAAAAGACTTTGAAATAAATTCTGCAAATTTAAACTAATATCTGCAGTAGAGCTTTTATAAAGTATTTAAAATGTATATATTGTTTTACTGATTAAAAGAAGCAACCTTGCCTGTTAATTCAGCCTATATGCACTTATTTTGTCTCATTTATGAATTTGGCGAAAATGTCCAATATTGTTTTACTGATGAGAGGAAGTGAAAACAGTGAGACAGTATGTTAAATCTGCCTAAATGCAGTCATTTATCAAATACAAAGTATTTGGAAAACTGGCAGTAAAAATAATCAGGAATTAAATAACTCTTAATTAACTCCTGAGATTTACTGATAAGGCCTATTGTGAATTGGGTTGTGATTGTAAAGAAGAAGGTCCCCAGAAAAAAGTTTGGGAAACACCAGTTTAGAGTGTTGCGCACTAACAGTTATTAATTAGCACTAAATATTAAATGCAGAGGCTGATGGGACTAGTATTTATTTCACAGGCATTTGGGCATAAATCAGAGAATCAGACAAAATTAAACTTTGATTTGATGATGGATGATGAAAAGACGAATGTCTGAACCAAATTTCCTGGTAATCCGTCAAATAGTTGTTGAGACAGTTCATCTTATGGTGACTCTAGAGTGTAAGCCAGTTGGATATATTGTATAGAAACCATGAATTGAGTGCCAAACCATCAAACAGATGTTGAGATATTTCAGTCTAGACCAAAGTGCTGCACCAACAGACCAGTATACTGACAGCGCCATACCTCGAGCCACACTGCTCGCCTAATAAAAACAAGCCCAGCACTGTATTTTTCAAATAATCCTCCATTTTCATACATTTATGGGCAGATTCTCCGGAGAGTTTGACCGTAAATGATCTTGCGGTTATAAATACCAACATCATCTCCCAAAGTGTTCCTCTGTGCTTTCAATACATTTCCCATGAGTCTCCCCCTTCTCTGCTGCGACCGTGACTGAAGAGAGTTGGTGAGGCCAACTCAGCTCTACACCAATGACGCAGAGCTATGCTTTCAAACCAAATGCTAAATATTGATCACTGAAAAACTAGCTCAGCTGGTGCAAATTCATCAGGGTTGTCAGCGGGGTTAGGGTAAGAATCTCAGGGTAAGACAATTTACCAATTACCATGGCGATGGTAGAAGCTTCAAAGCTTTGAAGCATTCCAGCCAACCCTAGCTGGTGGATGAGACGTTAGTCTACCACAACAAATCCCAAAAAAAGCCTTAAAAGACGATTGCTACCATTATCATAACACAAAACCATGCAGGCTCTGGCAGCGAAACCACTCTGTTTAATGAATTGTGATATAAATTTGTGTTTGTCTTTCTAATTTAATCTGTGAGGGAAAAACAGACCTCAATCCATTAGTCTAACCAAAGAATGTGAGAACTTTGATTCATATCGTTAGTGGTGAGTCATCACTAATTAAGAATAGGCATTAAATAGGCTGAAGCCTCTCATTAATGTCAAAAAAGTGAAGATGGAAATTTGCAGAAACTGGGAGAGTAACGTTGCGATTAAAAATAATGGCTGTTCTCCCATGACACTATGTTCACGCTGAGGTATTTTTGTCAGACTGCAGAAGTAGAGGGGTTTGGAGTGCAGGACTGCCTGCGGGGCTTTGCTGCAGTACTTCAGAACTAGAGGAGGAGGTGTGAAGGAGCTACGACTGAAATCACTGCTAAAGCTATAAAAATGGATCTAGTAAAGGGACTGAGGAGCACAATGGGATTTAAACATAGCGATAGATTGCTGAAAGGGGATGAGATCATGGCTTGGAGAAGGTTCACAAAAACAAATCCCATTACGAGAAAGATCTGTTTACTGTAGTGTACACGCACTCACACACAGGCTGTACACACAGCACATAGATAGGGAAGTACAAGTGGAATGGCAGTGACCTAACACACAATAACCCGCAGATGAAAGGGCACTGGATGGGGCTAAAATGGATTTCCACCTTAGTGCAGCGAGTTTATTGTCGATATGTGCATCCTACTAATTCAGGCCACTCTGCACACTGCTGTTATCTCACCTCACATTAGCTGTAGGTCCATCAATGTGACAGATAATGCAGATAAAAGGGTAGTATGGACTAGGACAGGTCTGACATATGAAGCGAAATGGACTGCATCCTTTCAAGACACCTCAGCACTTCAGTTTTGCAGAATGAATGGAATGCAGAAAACACCAAATACATCTCAGTGTCAAGAGGATATTGCGATTTTGCCTTTTCTATCTTGACTTAATTTTCAGGAGGCCAGAGAGGGGTAAGGAGTTCCAAACATGCTTTCAGCGCTCCTGGAGTGGAGCAGTGCACTCCAGCAGCTCAGCAGTTAAAACGTTCCCACGTCCCAGGCATTTCCCCCGCTGGAGGCCCCCCAGGTCAGGTAGGCGAGGAGAGGAGAGGATGGTTTGTCGAGTGTGAAGGAGGAAGAGGAAATAAATCAGTCTAGTCGAGCTGCAAATGCCATAACAAGAGAGAGTACATGGAAGAGAATTTGGCCCAGTAATGTTTCTTGCTGACTGGCTGGATGTCAGTTTAGAGGACAAATCACAAACAGTGAGGAGAGGATATGAAAAGCACTCTGGGAACATTCTATACATCTGTACACTGCCTTGATGTGTTTGACAAACATGTTTGGTACATGAATACATACACAGACAGTTTTCATATTTGCTGAGCTAAACAGATGGTTCTTTCCCTGGAAAACTCCTCTGGTGCACAGGAAGTGCTTTACAGTTCCAGTTTAGCTGGAGGTGTAAAAACAACATTGGGGCATGTTTCTTGCTAGCTTAAAGGCAGACGGACGGGACTTAATTGGAAAAAGGGGATGTTAGTCCTTTAATCACTCGTAGTTGATGACATAGACGGTTTTGGGTTTTTCGCTGATGTTGCTGAGCAACTGTTGATCTGATCAAATCATACAAAAAGTCATGGTGAGGCTGAGTTTTTTAACCATCACCAACAGACATGATCCCTTTAGCATATTCTCTGCTGCTGCCCTAAGGTTTTGGCTGAAGGCCGGTATCAGTGGCAGCGTGACCTTGAGCTCAAGACCATTGCAGAGTCCATCTCCTAGACAATCATTGACTGCCGCAGGGCAAAACCAGTTAGCTGGACATCTGCTTTATTAAAGCAACAGAGAGGCCAAGCAGAACACCCAAGGAAGCACCAGGGGCTTCTCAACTCAGCACAGGCTTGGCAGCTGATGGTCATCTTGGGGCGGCAGCTAAAGTTCCTTCAGCATGCAGCTAGGACCCGATGTTGTTCTGGTGTCAGTGGCAACGAAGCACAACATTATGATGGAGCTCACTGTGCCATGAGAGGAGCACATGGAGAGGAGAGGAAGAGCAACGCCTGCAATGGCCTGGTCAAGGTCAGGTGTGGATGTTTTGCAGGGCAGTCTTTCTGCTCAGCCGATGCAGCACTTGGCATCACAAGACAGAAGGAAAGGAGAGCCATCCAGAAAAACACAGGCTGCAGAAAGAGCCTCAAGAAGCTGAGGTCTTATCAACGCCAGCTGTTGCCTGGGTGACGGTGTATGTTGTTCGAAAGACCTATAAGACCTGATGACTCCAGAATGCATCACTGATACTCTGCCCCAGCCCCCTTAGCATCAGGAGAAGTTACACTACAACAACTTAAACTGTTAAATAAATAATACTGAGAGTGTTTTTGTCCTAAACTTAAAGGGGTGGAGTGCAGCAGGTTTCTGTGTGGAGTTTCTATTGGTGCCTGCGTGGGTTCAGTTCAATTCAACTTTTATTAATCCCACTAGGGGCAATTTGTGGAGCAGCTTGACTGAAGTAAAACAAACACATACAACAGTAACATATAAACAAGTCATGATTCCAGGGAGGTGATGTGGAACAGAATCTATAAATAATGCCAGTAAATAAAGTTGCTAAAGCACCGTAAAAAGATCATACAAAACATATACTAACAATGACAATGACTTAAAAAACTACAAAGCATTTAATAGATGGATTGCAGAGGGAATCAAATATTTAGAAAAGCAGTTTATTTTTACAGGCAAATAAAATATAACGACACCCTGATGGCAGCAGAGAAATAAGCAAGAATGTGTCCAGAAGAAGCAAAGATACTTGTTGCTTCTCAGAGGATTTGATGGTTTCAGAGAGAAGTTGGATATCTCTGATGATCTTAGAACAGGTTTTAACAATCCTGTTCAGACTGTTTCTGTCTTTTACAGTGAAGCACTGAAACCAGCACTATTTACCACTATTTAAATTAAACATTTTAGAAAGACATGTCATTTTTTGGTTGAAATCCAGGGGGACTTTGCATTGTTTTAAAAGATCACAAGCCAAAACTCTTGGCAAAAGATGCGAGTCCTTAGGCAGGCAGACAGTTTTACAAAACAAGACTCTTATTTTGACATTGTCTGCAAATTTTAATGATTTGCATATAATTTCACAGATTTAAAGTCTCAAGAACTAATGCTAGATTAATATCCCAGTCCAGTTCATTCTTCAATAACCTGCTGAACCTAAATGGACAATTCACCCCCAAATCAGCTCGGTTTGGTCGTGGTGTTGAAAGCACCTAAAAATATTGTTATATTATATATTGTAGTCCTGTTATATCCAAGAGAAGGCAGACACCTCTATGGCTGATACATCCAAACCTCTACAGTTCTACAGGCCAGGGGATACATATGCATTTTGGATTTGGGGGAACTGTCTTTTTAATTTATGCTGGTTTATAACAAAGCGCAGCAACATGTTTGGCATTTAAACTAAAAAAAACAACAACTAACAAACAAAAAGACTTAATTGGAAGTATTGATAAAATATGCAAACACTGTCATTGTCATGACTCACCAAGCTGGTTTTCCATAGATGAATCATATCTTTATCAGACCAACCAGAGTGGATTTTGTAACATTTTCTAATGTGCATTATAATTTTAAGGCCAAACACATTTTCAACCACTCTTGTTGTCCTCCAATAACGACCATGAGAGAGAAAGAGAAAAGAGAGAGGTTATGTGTGATGTGTATGTGCGCAAGTGCGTGTGTGTGTGTGTGTGTTCGCTCTGGCTGGTCTTTTGTTTCCTCTAACAAGGGCAGAATGAGTCTAACCGTTACATCATCCCCTGCTCACAAGCAGAAGAGAGAGCTCCTCTGAATGACCATGTGTTAGAGGGTCTGACATCATATCTGTGCAGGCCGTGGCTCTGTTTGCTTTGTCCAGACGGACAATTAAACAGTTCACACCAGTCGCATGTTGCAAAAAATGCAGATTATTGTCATGAATATTGTGTTAATCCACTCTGTGCCTTTAAAGGACAGCCTGCCCAGTTGGTTGGTTGGTTGTGTGTGTGCTGCCCAGTGCTGTCTTCAGTGTGGTGCTGCAGTTGATGGATTGGGTCCCACTGGGGGAGGGAATTCATCTCTATGCATCTCTCCTGGTCCTTTGTGAGTGAAGGAGGCAAGTGGGCAGTGGGAGCATATTGTGTCACGATGCTGGGCTACCACGGCGGATGCAGGAAGGCAAGGGATGGAGAGGAGGGTGGATGGACTGATAGATGGATGGGCGAGAGCGCAGACAATATGATGAGCAGATCCCCTCCCCCTCCAGACTGTTCCCGTCACGTCACAGTGTGAAGGTAGAAGCAGCTGAGGCGCTTCAGCCGTACAGCGGCGCGCACAGCGAGCCGGCACGAAGAGCGGCTGAGAGGGGCGTCAATCTTTATCACACACATGAACGGACGCATACATGCAGCCTACAACGCTCATTCTCCCGCACACTAAAATCAGAGCCTTTATAGCTGCACTGCACTGTTGTTGAGGTGAAAGAGGGGGGCTCCCCTTCACAGCTGTTAAACTCTGATTGATCGGCCGTGATTATTGTCCAGGGAGGGATACACCACCCTTCTGTCTTTGTTTTTCTCTCTCACACACAATGTCTCCAGCCACTTATCACGCTGCATGTGTATGATTAATCTATATCTGAGAACACCCTTATCTGTAAAATTTGCTTAATGCAGTTTGTGTGGGAGTAAAATTCTTGTCTCAAAATTCTATTCATATCAATTTCTTTAGTGCATAACATTTCCTGCCTACACAGCCATTAAATGTCTGGCCTCTGGCTGTGTGCATGAGGAGACAGAGCTCCTGTGTTGAAGGGCTGTCTACAGTATCTAGCTGTGACCTCAGCACCATGGTGGAAGCCCTGAAAACAAGTGGATGGCAGTAAAATTGAAGATGGTGGATATCAGGTTGATGATACACTGATAACACAAGGCTGGTTGAGCATGAAACCAACTTACAGTATGTAAAAAAGCAGGGAAAAGTAGGGCTGCAACTAACAATTATTTTCATTATTGATATATTGTCAATTAATCGTTTAATGTAGAAAATGCCCCCCCCAAAAAAAGAAGAAACGCATAATTTCTCAGAGCCCAAGGTGACATCTTCAAATAGCTTTTTTTAGTCTGACCAATAGTTCAAAACCCCCAAATAATCTTTTTATAGTGGTGTAAAACAATGAAAAACAGCCAATTATCACAATGAAAGAGCGGTAACCAGTCAATGTTGAAAAATGATTGAAATGATTAATCAATTATCGCTATAGTTGCCCAATAATCCTCTGTTAATTGACTCAATTTATCAAATAATCATTGCAGCTCTGATGAAAAGCACTAGAGGCTGCCTTCTGTAGAGATCCATCTTCATAAAAGGCTGCGTGATTAATCAAAGAGGTGGAAGTCATGTCACCACTGCAGACATTTTGACTTTTTTGACTTGTCTTTTACATTATTTTATGTCTTGTTGTATCTAGTTGTGATGCCGCAGAATTCTGCATGTGTTCATTTTAAGGTGAGCACACAGAAACTTTACCCGTGTGAAAACACATGCTTGTATTGTAAAATTCTGCACACACAACACAGAGGAGCCCAAACCCTCCGGTCAAGGAACAAAAAACAAAGGTTTTGAGTGGAATTACCCTTTAACAATCTCCAAATAACTTCAGATGCTGTTAATCACTGAACACCATACAGTAGTTGAAACCTGTGACGGCAGTTTTGGACAGCACCGGCTCCTGTGGTTTTGAAGTGTCCATTAATAGTAAAATGTGTAAGAGCTCGAACCTCAGTGTGCGACAAGGCGGGACTAAATGCTAGGGTGTAGATAAACCATATAGAAGAGCGGGGCCCAGCGGTATAGTATGTTGAAGTCAATAAAGTTGTTTCCCTGGTGTCTGGATGAATGCAGACTGGATCATGTCGAGAGTGGCCTGCAGGGCTGGGAGAAGGCTGAGGGGAACAGAGTGGAAAAGAGGGACGCTGGAGGCCATTCAACAGAGACATCAAGCAGGGCAGAAGCCATGGACAGTGACTGTCAAAGTGTCTGGAGGATAACAGTAGATATACGGTAAGTACCGTAAAATACTCCTGTTAAAAGGAAGAATAATAAGAAAGTGCCTTTTTTATTAGATACATATGCTTCCAGGCAAACCGCCTTCTCCTTTCAACAACAAACTGTGGGGCTGCAGCTCAGTATAAACAGCATGTGGACAGGCTGGGGTCAACAAGTCCTTTTCCTGCTAAAGTAGACGTTAGAATGTGAAACTTTAAATGTTATATTGTGCGATTTTTTTTCGTTGCCGGACACAGTGGTCCCGTCATATCGTAAATACCTTCCCCCTGGTCATTTTTAGACAATGCGAGGACGATCCAGTAAACCAAATAAAATAGACACATTAATAAAACATGCAGTCCACAGCAGATCTGTGAGCCAAAACTCTGTGTCAACGTGCCCGGTCAGAGGAGAAAGGCCAGAGGCATTCCCACAAATAACAGCTCGGTTCAGCGGTGCTGCGCACAAAAGGTGTTTGTCAATATTTCATTCTTGAGAATGGGGAAAAAACAGATTTTGAGGGGGTTTTGATTTTTGCTCTTCAATTATGCTAGCAAACATATTTTAAAAGATTAAATTCTTAATAGGCCAACCTCCGAGCCGTAACTTTTTTTTAAATTAAAAGTAGACATCATCTCCATCAGATGAAAAATCTGATGAACTTGACGTCTTACAGAGATGACAAAACAGTCGTATTCAGCAGCCATTCTATTTTCTTAAGTTGCTCACAGTTCTCTTCATGCTAATCAAAATACACATTTTTAAACCAGCTTTGATTTAGAAGGACTATAGAGTTGACATGTTATGGTTGAGACACATCGTATAGCAATATTATTTAATGAATTAGTTGAAAAATAGGAAGTTTACCAGTGTCTGAGCTGTGTTCCTGCCTTTTTTTTACACCAGGAAGTGATCTGGGGGTCCTTAGGGTATAGCTAACCGTTTTTAAGCCTGATTAAATCATGTTTTTGTACAAATCTAGCAGGAATCTAGGACACAACTTTAAAGGGCCAACTTTTTCATTAAAAAAATGAACAAAGATGATTATAAAAGCCCATTTCATACCTATATTATCAGTGGGTATTGTTAGTTTTAGATTTAAAAAGGCTTCAAACACATTTGTACATTGTTTGAAGTTGCAAATTCTTGTTCTATTTATTTCATACATATAAATCTTTAGAATATTTTCACCAAAAAAGTGGAATTAAAGTATTGGTATTAATAATTTTAAAGAGTTTATTTTATAGTACAGAATTTGTCCCAATTCTCAAGAATGGGTCCACAGTGGACATGTGATTGCTAAAACTGAATGATTGAGGAGTGGAGGAGAATCTGCGCATAAAGACATCAGGAATGTGTGGATGCATTCAGCCTTGTGTCAGTGTTACAGACCGTCAAGCCGTATTGGGAGGGTTTCTTTCATGCATGTACAGTGCTCAGTGCTGCAGCATACCTGAGCTTTATTGATGACCATCTGTGTCGCTTCATGGTCAGTCTACAGTTCTCAAAAGCATGCTTCTAGCACAGTTATGTGATATGGCACAAAGCCTTCATCCATCACTAAAGTTACAGAAACACAACAGTGAATTCAGTTCACTGACATTGCTCTACATTCTCCAGATTTCGACCTAAAAGTGCGCCTCTGGGATGGGGTGGAGAGAATATGTAGCACGACACAGCTGCCTAACTAGGAGTGATGCTAAAGAGCAGATTTTTTCAGTTTTTCCTAACCTGCTCTGTGCATCAGAGAACAGGCTGAGCAACACGATGCTAGTTGGAAATAATGCTCCCCCTGGTTCTATTTTTGCAAAGATTCGAGCAGTTTCTTCACCTTCAACCTCCACCTCCAATTCCAAAAAAAGGTTGGGATGCTGTGTGAAACATAAATAATTTTTTTCCTGCTCCATTCACTACAGGTCTCTTGCTGGCTGTATGTTAGGAAGAGGTGTGACTGTGTGGCAGAGAGATCTGCAGGGACTGATGCTGCTGAGTCAGCATGGATCTAAACACATTTCCAAAAGGAGGGTTTCCAGCCATGGCTGAAAGGATTCAAGCTGTTGGTTGATCAATACCAATAAATCAACCATAACCTTTTAAATATGATTTAATAGCTTTAAAAGCTCCCCTGCAAAAGTTTTGACATTCAATAGATTTCTAGACAGCCCGTGCCAACAATAATGTGCCAAAAGGATAGATATGATTGATAGATTTTTTTTTCTAGAACATTTTTTACAAAATATATTTTACAAAGAATGATGACAGCTGATGCAGAAACGAGGAACTGTTTGCTGAGACTACTTTACGACTGTAGCAGCACCTCCATCAACAGAACAAGCTGTTTCTGAAGGGCTGCATGAGATTTAAAAGTAGCGCGTCTCCCACAGGCACACAGATGAGCTTAAGTATTCTCACACTGTTCTGGCAGCCTGATTGGACAATTGTGTCTGATAGCACAGCTTTATCATTATAAGTTGTTTTCTTCTTCCAAGAGCCTCTATGCACAGTGGAGGAGGTGGAGGATGGAATCTCCGGGCCCATCAGCTATTTTCATTATATAACTTTCATGCAAGAGGCCTCAAATCCTCTTTACTGATTAGAAACTTGATATGGAAATACACAGTGGAAAAAAGTAAGAGGCTGGGAGAGTATCTAATGTCAAAGCAAGTTAAGTATGCAAAAAGTTACATTCCAGCCTTTTATTTTGGAATCACCAATGTGACCACTCTGAAGCTGTTGGTCCCCAACTCCTGTCTTCCCCTCACACTGACATGCAGAGGCCATACTTAGGCACAGCAGTGCTTTGACCTACATGCTAACATGATCACAATAACAATGCCACTGTGACTGACAGGTATCATGCCACCATCTTAGTTTAGCATGATAGTTATCATACTAATCAGTACTAAACACAAAGTACAGCTGAAGACGACGGGAATGTTTTGCAGATATTTGGTCATAAACCAAACAACAAAGTATTGTACAAATTCAAATTTTGAGCTGATAACAGAGCTGCAGGAAGTGGATTACCAAAGTTGATCCAATAGTTGTTGAGATATTTAAAGTGGTGACATTGGATAGAAATGGCCAATCATAGAGCCACGCTTGAATTTATAGGGACAGTTCACTTCAAAATCCAAAATAAAAATTTCCCCTGGCCTGTGGTGCTATTTATCCATCTATACTGTTTTGGTGTGACTTGCCTAGATTTGTAGATATTGCTATTGGATATCGTCTTCTGCCTTCTCTCTGATATAATGGAACTAGTCCTGTTGTGTTTAAAATGCCAAAAAATACACTTGAAAAACTCAATGTCAGTTTCCAAAAAATCATGACCTGGTTACTTCAGGTAATCCACACACCTCCTTGTGAGCAGTTTCATATTGGAACTACTCTCTTTCTGCAGTAGAATCTCCCAGAACTACTTTAAAATCTACTGGAACTACTTTCTTTCTATATCAAAGAGTAGATCCTGCATGAAACTGCTCATGAAGTCAAGGTCTGTGAATTATCTTAAGTAACCAGGTCATGATTTCTGGAAAGAGATGCTGGTTTTGAATTTTTCAAACGTATTATTTATTTATTTATTTATTTATTTTTTGGTGCTTTGAACACCATAAGTTGAGTGCCCATTTGTTCCATCATACTGGAGAGAGGGTAGAGACCTCTACAGCCGGTATCTCCAAAACTCTGCAACCCACACAAAAAAGTTCATCTGGGGATGAACTGTCCTTTTAAGGAGTTCCATTAGAAACCAGGAAGAGCTGAGAGTCTGATTCTGTGCCGTCATGTGGCAAGATTAAAGTCAGGACTGAAATATCTTCTATTTGCAAAACCCTTGTGAGATTTCTTCATTGTGCATGTTGTATAAACTAATTATCTTTTATACTATGACAAATCTATGGTGAACAGACAAACAACACTTGGTTATGGAAAGATCATGGTTTGGGTTAACATGATCACACCAGCGAGATCTTTTTGATGGATCTACAACTATCTTTCCTGTCGTCTGAATCTGACTTTATTGAGACATGCAGCTCAATTACATCTCTCTAGGAACCCTGCATTATACTCTGTACTCAAACACATACAGAGACACACAATACACGCATAAGTGTAAGTGACGCAAGTGACTGTGCTGACTCATTCACAGTGATTGAACGTAGGCCATTAAACATATAATCTGTGAACACTTTACCTCAAATCACCGTAAAATAACATGTCTGCATTCACAGTGAGCTGGCCTGGAGCTGAACTCTCCTGTCACATTTAGCAGCAGTCTGTGCTCAGCTGAAAGGATCAGCACACAGCTACAGGTAAACCTACAAATGATGCTGGAAATATTTACACTGATTTCCGTAAGAATGAAAAATATATGTATTTATGCAATCACTTACAGCCAGTTACATTTAGATTAGAGAAGTTATACATCGCACAACCTTGATGATATCCAGACGGAGCTCAAAGATAAATAAGAGTACAGGAGAGGTGTGACTATCTGCCTGTCTGATCACATTAATTGTCGTTTATTAGCACACCTTGGTTGCACAACTAGGTGAAAAATAAATGTGAAAGGACACGGACTAAGCTCACGAAACACAAACAAAATATCAAAATCTGATGAATTATTTACACCTTCTCACCAGCTATTCTGCAACATAACAGCTGAAGGAGAAAAAAAAACAACAATCCCCCTTTGCCAAAACATCTGGCAGGGTACCAAACAGATATTATGTAAAACACCAGTATCTTGAGGAAAAAAAAAAAAAAAGTGCCACGCAAGTGCTGCTCTGAATGCTGGCACACTCCTCTCTGGCCTTTTGTGACTATGAGATCCTAATGTTTCCACAACAAAACCTCGCCTGACTCAAATTCTCCTTTGGCAAGGCTTTTTATTATGGAAATGAAAGAATATGTCTTCCAGCAGAGGGCCAAACGCCAGCCTGAGCCCCCAAGTCCTAACCCTGCCTGAGTCCAGTCCGCTGCACACGAAATCTTTATTCTTGATTTGATGCAGAACTTCTAATGGGCTTCTAACACAAACATATACCTAAGCTTCACCAGGTGAGCCTGTATGCACGGTGGAGTAGTGGAGCCAACAGAAGTGGGTAGACTCTTAATTTGTGTCCCAGTTTATTTTAAGCAAAGAAGAACCGCCCTGTGCTACAAACAATGACAATCAAGACTATTTTGATAATCAATCATTTTGATCAGCCAGATTCTTAAAGATGAGGATTTGCTACTTTTCTTTGTCCGAAATACAGAGACGCCATATTTCGCCCCATTGCTGTGATAAGTCAAAATCATGACCATACTGGACAAGGCAAGACTGGCCTTTAAACAAACACAAGCAAATGGGTAAGCTACTGTTTCTTCCTGGATGAAAAGCACTATAAAATTTACATTTCTTACCCGATTTTTCAATAAGTTATGTTATATTTAAGGGTTTATGACCTACAAGGAGCAGGGAACTTCCTCCACATGTTGCCCTGTCTGATACAGCAGCAACACTGAAGATCCAAGTTGAATCCAAAAGTTAATGCGGCATCTGTGCACATGTGTAAACCCTGGCTTGGGGTCTCGCAATTACATGTAACATGATTATGTAACTGTATTTCATTACCATTACAGATAAAAAAAAAAAGACAATCAGATTACAGACACATTTTGTAAAACCGGGGATTATTAGCGGGATTACAAATTAAAAAAAATAACAATATCCTACCATGCACAGTGCACACAGCTAGCAATTCAGTATCATGGTCTCTAGTGAAAAAAATGTCTCACTCGGTGGAAATTTCACCATTGTGAAAAATGGTGAAATTTAAATTGATCAATCAATCAATAAATTGCACATAAAAAAAGTAAGGAACAGCTGGACAAACTAATAAACCAAACAATGAGCATAAACCACTTAGAGGTGCAATGATTAATCTGTTATTAATGGACTATTAACTATTGCATCTATTGTCATAATCAATTAATAGTTTTGATTCACTTTTTAATATAAAAAAAAGTCAAAATTCTCTGATTTGAGCTTCTTAAATGTGACTGCTTTCTGGTTTCTTTACTCCTCTCTGACAGTAAACTGAATATCTTTGAGCTGTGGATGAAACAAGACATTTGAGGATGTCATCTTAAGCTTTAATCAACATTTTTCACCATTTTCTGACATTTTATGGATGAAAGCATCAAAAAAGCACCTAAAAAAGCACCACTAAAAATACTAAATTAGGCCAAACAATTTCACCATATTTCATAAGGAGGTAATCCAAAAGTAACAGAAAGTAACCAAATTACATTACTGACTACATTTTTTAATTAGTCACTGTACCAGCCAGTCAGAGGTACAGGAGGGCAGATCATGTCTTTCTAAGGAAAAAAAAAGATCTTGTAGCAAACCACTGAATGATGCACATCAGGGGGGATGTAGAAGTGGGTGCAGGAAATAGGAACTGAATAATAAGTTGGTATACTGCGTCTATCTGTGTGTACCCTGCACTACAAAACTGTCTGAATATGTGGGGAACATTCACAACTCGATCAAGAAAAATTGGTATCATGTCGCACTGCAGACACATCAGTCAGAACGGCACCATGATGAAGGTAAAAACATGATTCAAGGAAACACTCCCTGAATGCCTAACAGAGCAGGAATGTTTTGAGTCATCAAACATATTAAGTATTTATAACACGTCAGAATCATTTGGGCAAAACAAACAGAATACATTTGTGACCAACTCATTAAACAAGCAAACATGTTTGGATGAGGAGAGATTATACATAAAACATACTGATTGACACGGGCAACAAATACAGATTAATTAATCCCCGAACAAACAAAGAAGACGTGAGTTTTCGCTTGGGGTTCGCTCATGAAGAGGCAGGAGCTGTGCTGAATGCTGAAAACCATAGAGCTGCAAAAACCCAAGCAAAACAAAAGGACCAGGATACTTGAAAGCAATATGAAAACCACAAAGGGTAATGCTGCTCTGTGCCAGTATGAGCAGCCAGCCAGCACGCACAGCTGGGATAACAAAAGGAGAACCAGACTACCGACTACAGACAATTCATATTAGCTCAGGAGTTTCCTTTATGCAGGGAGTGAATAGATGGATTCTGTGGTGTAATCGGAGTTACATCAACAAATAACCTGCAGGTGAAGTAGATGTGAGCTTTATATCAAGCTCTCTCTCCGTCCTCCTGACAGCACTGAGGAATAAATTTAGCTGACTGCTGACCCCTACTGGTTTCTTAACATAATGACAAAGTTGTCATTAGCGTGAGGGAGGAAAGGCTCTCACTGTCAGCACAAGCTTTAGGATGAAATGACAAAATTCTGCTGGACGATTCTCATTCAAACTCTCATATGTGTTTTCTAAAATTGAAAATACTTTTCATATCAAGATGAAACAGCCATAACTACTAAAATTAACCACCCTTTCATTCTCTGCAGCCATTATTTCAGTGCATCCTCTGCATGCATTTGGGGGAAATCTAGAGAACAACAGCTAAATTAAATGACTAAATAATAATTCTAATTATAAACTTCATTTGTATAGCACCTTTCATATAAGAAACGCAGCCCAAAGTGCTTTACATCAAAGAAATTACATGCACTAAGTGCTTTACATAAAAAAAAAGACATAGAATGATAATGTAAAATACGATGAACAATAAAACCCATGTGTAATGGTAAAAGTAAGATAAAAATAAAGATAAAAAATAGAATACAATAGAATTAGGGCTGCACAATTAATCGCAATATTATCGAAACCACAGTATGGCAGTTTTTTATAATGAAGCACTGTAGTGCTGCAGAGATGCTCTGGCCTAAATATCTTGTTCTTCTGATGAAATAAAACATATTTTTCGGTACAGACCCTGACAAATGTTGCATCAAGAGATATATTTTTATCTTTCTTTTAAAAATATTTCGCGAGTTGGCTTCCCTGACATCTACAGGTAGTGTGTTCAAGAGTTTTACGGCATAACTGACAAATGCTGCATCCCCGACTTTCTTCCGGCTGTTTCTGGGAACCTCCAATAAACCAGCAGCAGACGATCGCGGTGTTCTTGAAGGCAAGTAGGAGAGAGAGTTAAGGGAGTTAATGGAGTTAAGGGTTTGGTATGCAAGGAGGCAGCTAAAGTTGCTATAGCGTTCTATCTTCATACTCCTTACTTTTTCTTCCATATAGAAAAAGTACCTCTGGTCTGTCAGACTTTTCCTTTTGAGCAGCACATACCTGGAATACTACACACACAGAACTAAGGATCAACACATGTCTTAACTCTTTCTCCAGATCTATAAAACAGTGGTTACTGGGACAATCAAACATGCTGTTATATTCTACGGAAGCAGATTTGTCATAGATTTCCTAACTGTCTGTGCTTTTGTATGTTTTCTTCATGTTTTTATATGCTACATGTTTATGTCATTGTTTTACTATTTGTCTCTGCTTGTGTGCTTTTATTTCTTTTTCTGAAACATTACAGACTCAGTTTTCTCATGTGAATTCATGTATATTGTCCCTTCTTAGATAAGATAAATAAACATATGTGAATAGTGCATACTAAGCAGCACTGTGAATCATAATGTCAGTTTAGGCCCAATTTAAGAAGAAGGCTAGGACTGCAGCCAACAGTTATTTTCATTATCGATTAATCTGTTGAAAATGGTGAAAAACGTTGATCAGTGTTTCCCAAAGACCAAGATGACATCCTCAAACATCTTGTTTTGTCCACAGCACAAGTATTTTCAGTTTACTCTCATAGAGGAGTAAAGAAACACATGTTGTTATCAGCAAAGTGGAACAGATGACAGCTCGTAAGAAGCGCAGTTTGGCAGTATTTTGATGTAGGAAATGAAAGGCTGCGTCAGAACAGACTGGTATATAACCACTCGACTGGAGAAGTGTGTGACCACATTCAGCGCAGACACGGACATTAACCTCCAGGCAGAGCAGCAGCTGCTGCTAGCACTGCTAACGTTAGCCACACCGTCAGCTCCGGGTAAACAACGTTGTTAACCCCCAGACAGTGTGGTCCCTTTTCAGTCTGAAAAGCTGAGGCATTTAGTAAGTTGTCATGTTTTGAAGGATAGCGTACCATAATTATAATGCACGGCGCAAAGGGGCACACATTTCAGCCACATTAAAAATACATTCTGGTCATTGAAGAATGTGATTAAAGGCTTACAATAGTGTACAGTAGTTTTTTTTTTACTGTTAGACTAGTCAACTAGTCTAAATTAAAACTGTGTTTAATAAACAAGGAAATCATTCACCAGGAGCATCCCTAATTTTAATCCTCACTGATTCTAAGTTGTAGTGTTCACATTTTTTTCAAAACATCCCTTCATTAATGACAGTATTTACCTGTATGTTCAGAGTGAAGACAGACTATTCTATAACACCCTTGAAAGAGTTTGTTTTCATGAAACTATGACTTAGACACACATTTTAGCTATAAAACCAGTTCTGCCAGTTCTGGAATTCTTAAGACTTTCGAGTTCCAAGCAGCTGATGATGGTAAGAAAAAAAAGATTAAGAGATAGAACACATCCATGGGAAAGGAACTGGTGCGGAGAGGATCTGTGAGAAAACTGCACGAAAGAGCTTCTGGCTCTTCAGTAGTGTGGTGTGAATCAGATCAAGTCAGATGGGGGGGGGGTCTGTGAAGGTTCTCTGTACTGAGCTGTGTGACTCCACAGCTAGACGGCCACTGACAGTTAAAGCCAGAGGGGTGCTTTCATGTCAGAAAGCAATTTTAACATTAATCACCTAACTCGCAAAAGAGGCTACAGCAGCTACTTGTTTAATTGGCAGGTAGACAAGTGGTAGTTAGATCTATCACTAACTTCAACCGATTCTACACAAAGAAACCTCAGTGTGTGTGAAGCTGGAGTGAATGAGGTCGTGCTGGATGGGATATTCAACAAGATATCAAACAAATGCAAATCATCAACCATCTTCATGAGATCAACAGCAAGAAGGATGAATCCTGCTTGACGTCAATTGGAAGAGACATGTGAGTCATACTTGTGTCTTTATGAACATCATCTTTCCATTTCTCACCCAACACTGCAGGGGAATAACTACAGAGAACCTAAGTCTTTGAAAAAACAGCCAAGTTCAAAGCTTCGTCTACGCCGTGATTGACATCCATGCTGCTGTAATCTTATACACAGTTCCACAAACATTTTTAAAAACACCCTGCTCTGAGGGCTGATCAGTCCAGGCTGCAGGTTGAATTCTGGGATATATGTGATTAGACTTGTCATTAATGTCATGAAGCTTTAAGGTCTTTACCTGAATTGTGCCAAAGTCCACATTTTCATAGTGGAAGTGAGCGCACTCTGCCAGTTTCGGGAAGTGGCCCTTGGTGAAGCAAAGTCTGAAAACACAACACACACACACACATGCACAGTTTGGTTGGCACTTCATCCTCTGCTCATGATAACACCTCGGACTGTGTGTGACTAGTGTAAGAAGGAGAGCGCAGTGCAAACAGAGGGAGTGAAAAGGAGGAGGAAGGCACAGAAATAGACTCGGAGTGGAAGCAGGAAACAGAGGCGATAAACAGTCAGTTAGGAGCGATAAATAAAGATGAACAGAGGGAAGGAAAGATGTGAGAGAGGTGGAGGAGACAGAGGGCAGAGGCAGGTGTGTGTGCGTGTCTACTCACTTCTTGACATTCTTGACCTTCATGCTGGCCGTGCTGCTGCTGCAGGAGCGCATGAGGGGCTCCGTCCTCAGCTCAGGGATCTCTGCGCTCCTCGCCTAAACACACAAACACACACTAACATCAGCCATCCAGCTGGTGCATACAAATGAATCTTCACCGTTGCCACCGTTATATTGTTGGGCAATTTACCATTTAGGTTTTGCTTCACAGCAACAGTCAAACAGCCGACAGGCTTTTAACTTCAAATAGATTCACGTCAGTTGGTCATAAACATCAGTGAAGATGAAATGCCTTTCTTGGTCTTTATGGTGTTTAGTGAAATGGCTGTGAAAAGGATGATAGCCTGAGCACACGAGGCAGTGAAGTGCTGCAGTTTAACTGATTTGACTCATTCTTGAGAACTGGGACAAAACTATATTTTGAGGGGGTTTTGATTTTTACTCTTCAATTACACTGGAAAATATATTTTCAAAGATCAAACTCTGTAACAGGCCAACCTCCTAGTGATCTAATTTCTTATTAAATTAGACGTCTTACAGAGTTGACAAAATGTTTTTAAAGTTGCTCAAAGGTCTCTTAATGCTAATCAAAATACACATTTTTAAACCATTAATCTTATTTAGCTTTGATGGCTACGGAGCTTTTTTATGGTTGATATACATCTGATAGCAATATTATTTAATGCAACTTTAGAAAAAAAGAAAGTTTACCAGCACTTGATCAGTATTCCTGCCTTTTTTAAACCAGGAAGTGAGACAGAGGTCCTTTGGGTATAGCTGATTAACTCATGTTTTTATAAAAAAAAAAAAATCTGATTAGTAGGTATTGCTAGTTTTAGTTTCTTTTCAGGTTAGGGTTTTTTTCTGGCACAAAGCAAGTTTAGAAATTATAGAAATAAAGCAAAGCATAACATTTCATGAATTATATATTTTATATATACACGAATCCTTAAAAATACATTTTCACCAAAAAATTGGATTTAGAATGTTGGTATTTACCATTTTTAGAGTCTTTTTTTCACAGGACATGATTGTCCCGATTCTCAAGAATGGGTGATTAAAATCAACTCCAATTTTATTCTGAACTCAGCTTTATTTATTCAGACGAGCCAGTAATGAACTTCATAAGAAACCTGTATAAAATACAATCAGTGACAAAAGAGTCTGATTACAGAAGTAGATTGTGAGGTCAGTTAGGTCAAGTGAAAAGTTGTTAAAGCTCTTTCAACTTTAATTCATGACTATTTCTGAATGTTCTATCAAGGCTATGGTGCATCTGTTGTGTTACAGTATATTAAAGCTGCTTTTGTGACCCATCACCAGCTAATGGAAGAAAACACTGATTTGCTTCTGTTTGGATCTCAGTAGCAATTAAAAACTTCTGACTAGAACTTGTATCTGATACAGAACAACATATGAGCTCTGTTTGCTTCTTTTGATATTTACCAAATATACACCTATCAGTCACCACATTAAAACCACCTGCCTAACATTGTGTGGGTCCTTCTTGTGCCGCCAAACCAGCTCTGGACTCCCCAGACCTCTGAATGTTTCCTGTGGTGTCTGGCACCAAGATGTTAGCAGCAGATCCTTAAATTGCAAGGAGGGGCCTCCATGGATCAGACTTGATGTTCCAGCACATCCCGCAAATGCTTGACTGGATTGAGATGTGGGGAACTGCCAACACCAGCCCACCTTTTTCCATTGCTCCATCGTTGTTACGACACTCATGTTGGAGGCGCTTCCGGTGGTTGGCAGGGGTCAGCAGGGCCACTCTGACTGGTCTGAGGCTAAACAGCTCCACACACAGCAAACTGTAATTACACAGTGTCCTCTGACGTCTTTCTATCATAGCCAACATTAACTTTTTCAGCAGTTTGTGCTACAGAAACCCCTCTGTGGGATCAGACCAGACAGTCTAACCTTCGTTCCCCACAAGTAGAAATGAGCCCTTGGGCGCCAATGACCCTGTCGCCTGGAACACCCCACAAGACCTGCTGTTTTGGAGAAGCTCTGACCCAGCTGTCTCGCATCGCAATCTGGCCCGTGTCAAAGTCACACAGATCCTGACGCTGCCCAATTTCCCAGCTTCCAGTTAACTTGAACTGACTGTTCACTTGCTGCTACCTGTCAGTGGTCTTGATGTGGTGGCCAATATCATTTTGCAAAGTTTTAGTATCAAAATCCCCCTTTTTTCTATCTTTAAATGGTATAATATGTTTGATGACTCATCTGGACCTCTAAGCATTTGCATCAACTTATCAAATATGATTTGGGTGACTAGATAACCCGTCCATCATATTAAAACTGCGTTGACCATTAAGTGTGGGCTGTGGAACAGTAGCTATCAAATTATCTTAGTAGGAGGTGTGTGTCTGGATGTCAGTTGGCAAACATTTCTAACTCTATTTCCAAAGAATGTGGTTGAGGTCTAATTTATTCATTTCTCCCTCATCCTGCTCTCTCTCATTCATTTGAATGAGGTCACTCCACTGCAGCAGCAGGGGGTGCCAGCACAGAGGGCTTTAGCAAAAAAAAAAAAATCCACCCATCTATCCATTTTGTTCTGCTTATTTGGGGTTGGATCACTGTGGCACCAGGTTGAGCAGGGTATTCCAGAAGTCGTCTCTCTCCAAGCAACACTTTCCAGCTCCTCCTGGGAGATCCTGAGGCACTTCCAGGCCAGATCTGATATGTAATCCTGTACCCAAGTTCTGGGTCTACCCCAGCGTCTCCTCCCAGTTGGGTGTGCCTGGAAAACCTGGAAGGAAGGTGTCAGATGCCCAGACCATCTCAGCTGGCTCCTTTCGACGCAAAGGAGCAGCGTTCCTCCTCCAAGATCTCTCTAAATGTCCGAGCTCTTCAAAATTTCGGCTGCTTACATTCGACACCTTAAGCTTTTGGTCACAACACAAAGCGCATGACCACAGCTGAGGGCTGGAACGTAGATCGACTGGTTAATCGAAAACTTTGCCTTCTGGTTCAGCTGCCCCTTCACCGTGACAGTCTAGTATAATATCCACATTATTTCTGACACCACACCAATCTGCCTGTTGATCGCATGCTCCAATTCATCATCACTGGGGAACAAGACCCTGATATACTCCTTTGCCTGGGTAGTAATACATTCCCAACCCACAGGGAGCAATGCACTGGTTTCTGGAGGCAACCTTGGTGGACTTCATGCTGAGGATATGGACGCAGCTCTGACTTTGCATATACAAGGACCAGATGGCTCATAGTAGGGTTGGGTACTGTTTACATTTGAACCGATATGGTACAGACACTGGGATGTCGACGCCTCACTTAAAAGTTTCAGTGTCAGGTTACACTGTTGAGACGCTGGCTGCAGGCGTGCTGACATTAGCTGCACCTTCCATGGGGGATCTATTTTTTTGGCTATGAAAACGGTGCACTCTTTAGCTTTTACATGCACTATATTTTATGTTTGGTTAAACATTTTGTCCTCGTCAGCTTTGCATTTCATATTTCATACAGTATACTGCAGCAAGGGTTGTCTGTGTTGAGTTTTGAAAAGTTTAATCACACTTGTGAGCAATTTTGGCTCACTACCACTGACTCACTCACTCCGCTGTTGCCCGCTCTAACACCGCTCTCTCTCTCTCTGTCTTTTTCTCTTTACCCTTAGATACTCTCTCACCCATATGCGTCCCCAGGTATCAAAATTTGGCACCGACTGATTTAATGTGAATTGGTACTCAATAGTACGTACATAATTCAGTCTGTAACCTTTAAAGTACAGAGTTCCTTACCCAACCCAGCTCCTAGCAACAGGCCCAGTACCTCATATTTCCACAGTACCCCCCAAAACAATTCCGAGGGGGGCATGGTCCTGAGCCTTCTCTAAGTCCAGAAAACACATGTAGACTGGTTGGTCAAGCCATGGTGGCCATGAACCCCTCCTCCTCCGGTCCATTGTTGCAGCAAGTGCAGGACAAAAAAAGTCACAGTGCGATGTTATCTGGCGAGGCACTGCATTGACCAATCAAATAAGTGCAAATGTACGTTCCTCGTAGATTAGCCTCAGTCGTAATATTCATTATATTCATATATTCATTATATTATAACCTTTTGTGCAGTGTTTTGGTGTCTGATAAACATTCAAACTCATGGATCTCCTCCTAAACTGCCTGGATCATATTTTGTATTCACACCATACCTGCAGCCTCTGGCTTTCTTTTAGTAAGGCAGGGCTGTTCTGGGGCCCATAACAAGGCAGATGAGGGAGGTGTGTGCACAATATATTCATTATTATATTCATTTCTAAGATGAATCAGTTCCAGACCTAACTTGCCGAAGGTGTGACAGGACCACACAGGCGGGGACTATAAAGACAGAGTGTCTCCTAATGTCTACTGCCTCACCATATGGTGTGCAAGCTCCATGCTGCATATGCGGTGTTATTAAACAATCAGATTTCACCTTGCTGTGTACTTCATAGATCTTTACTCAAGTTCCTTTCTGTTTGTAGTATATTTCTGTGTTCACTGGTATTGATCAGCGAACGCCTGTTTGCTGCCATGTTGTCTCCCACATCGTTTGTTCGTTGGCATCATGTCGGGAGTGAAACTTGCTCATTTCAGTTTTGTCCTACATGAGATTAGAAACCTCTCAGAGGAGAAGTCTGAGCATCAAGAAGTATACAATAGCTGCTTTCAGTTACATTTTCTAACATGACACTGGCAGGATGAATAGGCACCTACTAACGCTGCAGAAACTGTTGCTAGACATAATATATGCTGCTCATACATTACAACCACTTCATGAACAATCAGCCGCTCACCTAAATTAGGCTTAAATTAGAGTGAAAATCAAATGCAGCTGTGGTCAACAAAACATTCTCAGAGTCTGGGGAGTCTGTTTTGCTGCAAGCAGATTTTATCAGTGGATATATTCTTTGTTGAATTTTCATTTCAGTAATCTGACTGCAGTTTGTTGGGAGACCTGGAAGACAAAATCACTTCAAAATGAAGGTAAGGAAAAAAGATAAAGAGATACAAAACACATCTATGGGAAAGTAATTGAAAAACTCTGTGAAGCGAGAAGGATGCAGGAAAACTGCATCAAAGAGCCGCCGGCCGATTGAGGTGTGAAGAAGATTACGTCAAGGTGGACCAGAGCTGTGAGAGCTTCCTGTATTCAGCCTATGACTCTACAGCCAGACGGTCAGTGGCAGTAAAGGTGGTATGCAGATGAGGTTGTGGTTTTTGAGACAGCCGAGTCTACAGCACCTCTATCCAAGGTGTTAACTGGACGAGGCTGACAGAGTTGTGCAGACAAAGCAGTTATTTTAATGGCTCATATACAGTATAGTCCAAAGACAGGAAAAAAAAATCGATTCATTGTTTAAGACATTTTTTCAAGCAAAGATGCCAAACTTCCAGCTTCTTACTTGAGTGGATTTGCTCCCTTATCCTAGCCTGGCACCGTGAGACTAATTCACAAATGTGGGGTGGTGCTTGATTCGTTCTCAAGCAATGCATATCTGAATGTGTTTCTGAAAACATCTGAGGCGAGCACACCGGCACTATAGTTTGACAGTTTTATTTGAGTTTTGTGAGCCTGCTGCATAAAATCCCCTTCCAGTGTGCCTCATGGAACCTAAATTCTGAAAAAATATTGTCTAGGGCGTGAGTTTGAATTGTGGCACAAAATACACACATGTTGTTTGTCAATTTAGTGCATAATTTTACAAGTCAAGAAAGTTGCAGTTTGTGTAGGTTTGTTGTGGTTTAGCTTAGTTTTGTGTGAAACCACACAGTAAACTACAGCGCTTGTCTCACATTATAGTTCAGTTTATTTGATTTCTAAAAGGATAGTGTGCAATGACATTGATCATTTACAAGAAATAAAGATATGGTTGCACGAGATTTAGCAAAATGCTAATTTCCATCTGCAGTCCTACACATAACAAATAGACGCAATAAATAAAATTAAAGGTGAAATGCAGACTACAGTAAATATACGTCATCAACACCAATCTTGCTGCCCCTTGTAATATATCCTCCTGCCGCTTTTATCAGCCATGAGGAGAAAGAACGAGTGAGACTTGCTGTTGTGTGACAACATCCTGGTACAAAAACACACACAGGCATCGTAGTCATTGTCATTGGCTAACATTAGCTTTTGGATGAAGAAAATCTAACTGTGTGTCTTCACAGTCTGATACTTCAGCAGTTTAACGACAAAATGTGACTTTCTTGACTTGAAAAAATATAGTTGAAACTGACAATTAGTATATGTTTCAAACAGGATCAAAAAATATCAGTCTCTCGCCAAAGGTAGGTCCCATAGCGGTCTACCAGAAGGGATGTAACTTTAGCACTTGATTGCGCCTGAAACATGTGATGTCACTGTCATGTAGCTTTTAAAATCTGTGTGATAATATATTAAACAAAAAGCTGTGACTGGGCTGACAGGAAACAGGTCAGGTGTAAATCTGTCTGAACAAAAAGGTGACCAGAACTATCTGCCAGAGCAAATAAAACAAGCTCACAGAACAACAGGGACCACAATGGAAATAGGTCCTGGACTTTATCGCGTTATCCCTGACAATGTCATGTACGCTGGTATTTCTTTTTATTATTGCATTTGATCCTTTGTCGAAAATACTTAACTAAAACTAAACTAAATTTTCCCAGTTCCCAGGCCAGCCTTATTCTATTTTATGTTAGAATAAAGTAAACAGCTCTGGGTAGTGGACTGCTGGTCACACAAAATATTTTGAACACATCACCCTGGACTCTGGTCAACTGTGAGGACTATTTTTTCACTACCTTTATAGAACAAGGTATTAATCAATTAATCTCCCACAGCACTGAGCTAACAAGCAAAGCAATAGTTAATTATATATGTATGAAAAATCAATTCAGCAATCAAAAAGTCAATTCAGGAATCATAAAAAAAAACAAGAATCAAAATACTTAAGAGAATCGATTTTTTCCCAACCTTACTTTAAATTAAATTGGTGCCAAAAAGGACATGCGAAGATGTCTAAAGAGTCAATACTCTTTTAACTGGGCTAACTGGTAACTGGAGTTGAGGTCTGTGGTCATCTCCTGAGCAAAGGAGAAGCAGTTTGTCACTGAGAATAGCTGGCCTGGTCCACTTTAAAGGTCAGTGATTCTGGGTCTAAGTTGTCGTTAACCCACTTCAGCAGCATGCAAAGACACAGGAACTTGGCTTGGGTCTTGAGGAGTTGTAGCATTTATTCACTGACAAATAACCTAAATTGAACAGACACTGCACTGCTACGTTCACAGCTGTGCTGTCACACACGTGCTCTCTCAACTGCATACTTGCTAACGGCTATGTTAGAGCGAATTAACGTTATATGAATACCGATAGCAGCACCATTCGTCCAGCATCAGTATTTTGGCACTGACCAATCAGGAACCAGTACCAATTAAGCACCAACTCTCAATACCCATCCCTACTGCATACAGATCAGATTTTAATATTAACAGGGTGTGCAAGCTCATCCAAAACCTGCCGTGGATTCACAACTATGGAACTTGAGCTTCTTTAAGACTTTCTGCCAGTAAAATGGTGTGTGTGAGTGTGTGTGTGTGTGTGAGAGAGAGAGAGAGAGAGAGAGAGAGAGAGAGAGAAAGAGAGAAAGAGAGAGAGAGAGAGAGAGAGTGAGTGTGTGTGTGTGTGTGTGTGTGTGTGTGTGTGTGTGTGTGTGTGTGTGTGTGTGTGTGTGTGTGTGTGTAACCCAAAACAGCCACAGGCACATTCCAAATGCTTTTCTGACTGTGTGACTACGATGCTGTAAATGAATGTGAAAGCTTTGAACTTGTTGGAGCCTATTCCCAGTCCATGATCTACAGTAAATGCTGAATGTCATGCTGAATCTATAATTATTGAAAATGATTTTACTGTTCATTTGATCATTATGTTGCAGGGATTGTGGGAATGTTTTGTCCCTTTACACCCTGCTCTGCAGTCGACACAGAATACAATCTAACCAACACAGTGCAACAGGGCGTTGGTGTGACAGCTTACACTAAGTTGCTTAGCGCTTCTCATCACCTCCTCGAACCACCGGAGACATGCATAATGCATGCCACTCCAGTACAGAGTCCCTCTCGTATCAAATATTCAACAAAGAATAGCAGACATGCAGTATTAAAAGCCCCGCCTCTGTGATCAATATTCATTAGCCTGGTGAGGTTGTTGTTTCTCTTTCTCTCTGTTGCCCGATCGAAGCGAGCCGTTGCGATAGGGCTCCAACCACGCGCCGACCACGGGTGGCTCGGCATGTTACCATGGAGACGGCCTCATTTTCACCATGCTGTTGATGCAAGAAGCGAGCCCCGAACCAAAGATGGGAGGAAAGGAAATAATGAATGATGTTGTCTGGTGAATGGGATCCAGCGTGGAGAGACAGACTGAAATAAATAAATAGACAGGCAGGCAGGTGACTATCTATGCAAAGAGTTTGGAGCGGGGGAGCTTTAGGACGCCAACAGTCACCTGCATTAATCATGAATGTGTGATAGAGTTTCAGGAACACAGGAGACACAGTGTAGACAGGAGAGAAAGAGACAACTAATCAATCCACAGACGCAGATAAGAATGAGACAGGCAGCAAACAGCTGATCACAGCTGTCATCACTGGATGTGACATGTCAGGAGTGATGAGACTGTGACACTGACACCTACATGAACTTTGGTTGATCTGGGATGAGAGCAGGACATTGATGAATGCACTGGATGTATTCAAAACAGAGACCGTCTCACATCTGTCAAAGTGTGTCAGTGCAAAAGAGAGACCATCACAATGCTCTGTCACTCTGTGTGTGTGTGTGTGTGTGTGTGTGTGTGTGTGTGTGTGTGTGTGTGTGTGTGTGTCTCACCATGGCACTGATGGTCTCCTCCCAGTCAGGTCTCTCTCTGGGATGGATGTGAGCCAGCTCAGGCACAATATCGTCGTCCTCCAGGTGACGTCCAGGCCTCAGGCCCCTACAGCCAACACACACATACACACACACACACACAAAAACAAAAAAAAAAAACAAAAAAAAAACTTAGAGCTAAATTCATTTCAATTTCACACAGATTAAACTTGGCTGTAATTTCTTAAACGATTTCCAGCCCTAATGGATTCTTGCTGATATCCAATATGTTAATATTTTCCAAAACCTCCACATAGCAGACATACTTGCACGGCGTGCACATAATTAATTGATCATCTTATCGGCCGTCATATCCGTAGAAATATTAATGTTGGGTTGATACTGAGATTTTAAATCCTCAATCACCCACCATTGATGATCTGCTGCTTACATTATTGTGCATCCCCAACTATTATTTTCATTACTGATTTATCTGGTGATTATTTTACTATTTAACTTTATTTTACTGACATATATACTTACTTACTCTTACTCTTACTTCATATATAACAATATATCAATATATATCAAACAATAAAATAATTCTCAAACTACTTGCAGAATAGCTTCTTTTCAATCAACAAATCCATGAATTGTTTCAGCTCTATTTTGCGAAGTTTAAATTTGCGTATCAAATTTAAAATCAGCACTTGAAGCCCAGTGTTGTACCATGTTAAAAAACCTCAGGGAGAACAGCAATGTAATTAAGCACCGAGCATTTAAGATCCAACATGACACATTTCTCACGTTTTATTGATTTATACATATCCAAGAAGATGAGGATCATTTGGGTATTTGAACGGAAAAGCTAGAAATGCATCAATGTATCAGTCAGCAAATAAGATGACACTTGCCAGTGGGCATTAGCTGATGTTATCTGTTTGGCTGCATAAAATTTTGCTCACTAAATGCTGTGTATTTGCAGTTGGACTAAGACATCAGTATCTAACACACCCAGCTGTTGCTTCAGAGAAGAAGACACCGGCTGGACATGAGTCTGGTATGATTCAAGAGGCCATTGGGTGCTGTGTTTTTTATACTTAAGATTTTTTTACCCAGCACAAGAGAGGGGATAAGTAACAACAGAAACAACATAAACAATCACAAAAAACATCAGTATCTGCACCAGATATCAGCCAAATTGTCATTGACTTCTACCCATAATTTATCTCATTTTAGTTGAGAAAATAGAGCTGCAAGAACTAGTAGATCGACAGATTTTTCTGCATTTTTCAAGCAAAAAAAAAAATTTTTTTCTTATTTCAAACTTCTCAAATGTCAGGAATTTAAAAAATGTCAGAAGATGGTGTAAAATGTTGATCAGTGTTTCCCAAAGACCAAGATGACGTCCTCAAATGTCTTGTTTTGTCCACAACCCAAAGATATTCAATTTACTGTCATAAAGGAGTAAAGAAACCAAAAATATTTAGAAGAAGCTGGAACCAAAAAAGTTGGACTTTTTTTTCCTTAAAAAATTACTCAAACTAGGTAATTGATTATCAAAATAGCTGGCAATTAATTTTATAATTGATTAATAACTGATTAACCATTGCAGCTTTAGAGAAATTGCTGCATTTCTCTGATTTATCATTGTACATGGAATATTCCTGACTGCTGGTCAGACTACATAAGCAATCTGAAGGTATCACCTGGCCTTCAGGAAGGTTTTTCATTAAGTTTTGGACATCTTTTAGACTAAACAATAAATCAACTGAATTAGAAAATAATTAGTGGATGAATCAATAAAGAAAATAAATAAAGAAGAAGATATGAAGTCTGGGTGAATCAATTACCAAGGCTCAGCAAGAAAAAAAATCTTCAGGACACTTTGAATATAGGTTAATGCGGTCAGCGTCCAGAGAAGAACAAAGGAAATGAAACAGGACAAGACACTGGACAATTTGATGAAGGTAAATTTGAGTTAACGTTGCCTTCAGAGAACAACTGGAAGTTGATTGAGACTACGCTCTACAAAGACTTCTCATCAACTTCAAAGACCGTCCTCGTTTCCAGAGAGGAGAAGCGGAGGACAGGGATGGAAATAAAACAGACCAGCACAGCTACATTTTCCAAATTGACTCGTGATAAACACACAATATCCCAAGGATGATTTTTAACCATTATTCTGAATGCAGTAGTGACGTTACATCTACACGAGCCCAACAAACAGGAGTAG
Source organism: Lutjanus erythropterus (assembly GCF_056507025.1). Taxonomy (NCBI): domain Eukaryota; kingdom Metazoa; phylum Chordata; class Actinopteri; order Lutjaniformes; family Lutjanidae; genus Lutjanus; species Lutjanus erythropterus. Next base: position 7,141,244 of record NC_139327.1, read on the forward strand.
ACAACAAAGGAAACAGAAAGAGAAAAAGACCTCTGTTTTGGGGAGGATGAACAGTCTGGAGCAGCTGCAAGATGACAGCGTCTAGCAAACACTGAAACGACGTCTGTGCATTGAGATAATTGGACTTAAGGGCCGGGGACTCTGAGTCAAGAAGTTTAGCAAAAAGCAATTCTCTGTCTGCGTCTCCCCACTCTCCCAAAACCCTCCTCCTCTACTACTCACTGATCTGACTTCAACATTCAGGCACATTATGACACTATTTCCCAGAAAAACTATTTTGAGCCTTTATACCCACAAATTCAAACAGCAGAACTCACAAATACAAAAAGGAAGCTTTCCCAGTAGTCTTCAGACGAAAATGAAAGTCCTGATTGTAGTGCTCGGAGACTGTACTGACAGTTTTAGGGGCTGTTTATGTTCAAGTTCAGTTCATTAATAAAAAAGGAAATTTACTTGGTCAGTGGGTGAAAATATACGAGATAAAACACCACTGCATTAGAGAACAATAAAAACCAAGGACCTTTTAAGCAAATGGTGCTCAAAATCGACTTTTGCCCCATAAAACTTTTAATTCAAAGAATGACTCATCTACAACAAGTAGTTCCAACCAAGTGATCTGATTGGTCAACTAGACACTTGGAACGTGATCAAATGAGCATGACAGCACACTGTGCTCATCACTAAAAATATCACACTGCCATTTAATTCATGGTGCTGTTAGACTGCTGCTAGACCACCTCATTAAAGGACCAGCATGGAGGATTTAGTGGCATCTACTGGTAAGCTTGCAGCATCACCCTCCCCTTCCAAGTGTGTAGGAGAAGATACAATGGTCATGAAATTGGTGCACAAAGCAAAAGCCCATATCTCGAGTCTGTGTTTGGTTTGTCCGTCCAACAAAGTTGTTAGGCCTAGTGGCAAGTATCTTTTGACGGGGGCCAGCAGGCGAATGTCTTTTTGTTGATGGGAGCTGAGCGCCGGCCAGCCACAGACTGATGGCAGCATGAAGGAAATAACGGCCCTAGTTTTCTGTGACAACATAATCATGGCCCTACATGAAGTCAGTGCTAAAAGCTGATAGAGAAAATATACAAATATACATCTCTCTCTGAAAATAACATTCCTAGATGCCACCGAGATTGCAACAGATTGAGGGAAAACCAACCATTCTGGGCTACTGTAATAACATTTTGTACAACATGGTGATACTCATGGAAGGGGACCCATACTCTCTGTAGATATCAAGAGCTCATTTTAAGGTAACAAAAAACGCAACAATTCTTATTTATTTTCAGGTGAATGCACACTAATGAAAACATATACTATACTAACATATACTGAACCTTTAATACGTGCTTCCTTTGTGTGTAGCAAGCCAGAGAGAAACCAATTTTGTGTAAAAATGTTGTTTTTGAAAGGCTAAACAAACAAAACAAATATGTACTGAAGCAGAATATTTCGTTTGGTAAATTATGCTGTGAATTTCAAATTTGTCCATGGAATTTTTTTTCAACAGATATCTAAGAACAAGACTGAGCTAGCAAGGCAGTTTAGTGTTTGTGTATGTGGTATTTATTCAGTTTGAGAAATCCAACAATCTCTTCAAAGCATTAACATTAGCGCAAGCTGGCTGCTGACTCAACAGCGACTATAAATCGTCTCTGTTGCCGGTTATTGCTAAGGTTCAGACTATTTGCTGGAGTAGTAAACTAGGTTTCATTACATAGGAGTTCTACTGATGTAACTGATTATTTTCAAGGTATGAGTCAGACCCTGTGTGTTTCCAGGGAAACTGAGATAACAAGCAAAAAGTCATCATTGTGTATTGGCAATATTACACTTGAGGGTTAACTTTGCTGTCATTAGCACTTCAATGTGGCATATGGACTTCATCACCGTCAAGCCAATAACAATGGTAAAGGTCACCCTCATGTAAGATTGCTTAATCAGACAATAAACACACTGATACATTCAAGGTTCATCAAAAAGTAGAGCACTGCTAGTATGAAATACAAAAACATAGCTATGGAAAATGAAAATAAATGCAGACTGCATGTATTATATTCCCTCCAGCTGCACCAAATCCTGAACAAGGTACAGAACGCACACACCGACACAGCCCGAGTCCCAGTGGACCTTGTTAAAGCCAGTGAGGCTGAAAAAGATCACTGAAATTCTTAAGCAACAGTGCAGATACTTCACAGCTTTGGGACCCACCAGGTCAGTAACATAACCTTCATTAGAAATTACTCAGCAAGAGGTCAGAGAGAAAATAAGGCAGGGCAAACAAAGTGCTACAACAGAAATGTAGTGGGAGATAAACATTCATTAATATTCAAAAAAAAAAACTAAGTAATCTTCTGACATTCTTAAAGTGACGCTTCAATCAAACTCTTATGTGTATCAAATGCTCGTCCCTGTAGTGGCTTTAAAACATTTGCAGTTGTAGTCTAAAGATGAGCTCATTTGCTGGTGCTTACAGAGGAATCAAATCATCAACCAGGTAAAGAGCAGATGATCACCTACAGCTGTACTCAACATCACAACACAACTGGAAGATTTAAACCATCACCTGAGTCTAAAAAAGGCAGAATTTACTTCAAGTCTGCTGTATTGGATTACTTAAAAAAAGGTGTTGCATTTATCACACTGACTCACTTATATAGGGTGTGGAAATATTACGTTATAATATTTAGCTCTTGCTGGTTTAGTGGTGCTTCATTGGCAATGAATGAATTGTCCTCTGTAGTGATATTTCTACCATATGGCTGAAAGCAGAGGACAATAAATATGGCAAGTTTGTCACCTTTCATCAAAGAGTATTCTTACATTTGCACAGTGGTGATTGATTTTGTATAAGGCATTTTATTTGTGCTATTTTGTACACCATTAAACCATTATAAAATGTTTATTTTAAAGGGGCCAGTGCTGTGTTCATTGTGAGTAATAATGAACAGTATCTTTTATATTTAACTGTAACTTTATTCATTCAGTGCTGCACATCCATGTTGTTTAGGTTGTTCTACTTTTGCTGCTACTATCGTTGCTACCTGCATGCAGCATGTATGGTACACTGTAAAAGATCACGTTTTGGACATTGCCAACAAAATATTTGATCACAATTCAACATGGCAATTCAGAAAAGGTGACCAACAGTAGACCACTTTTGACCATTCCATTATTAGAGATCTGGCCATTATTAGGACTGAATATTATTAGTGTCTGGCCCACGGCAGCCTGATCTCATCTCATCTGGTCTCCCATGAAAAATAATTACCCAACCCTGCCTTAGCCAAAATGATTGCATAAATGCTTAACTAAACTTTGAGCAACATGCTGTAGAGAGAGAAGTGTGATAAGTAATATAGATTTTGAATGTCTGAACGGTACTGACCAATCAAAAAAGCTGCTGAAAGTTAAAGAAGCAGCAGTATTGCATAAGTGAGTCATGTTGTGGGCTGTGTATTTCTTCCTTCATGGGAGAAGAATATTTATTTCACAGTTTGAACATGATGTTTTTAGGTGGCTACGTTAAGAAAAGTGCATCAGTGTATTATTAACAGCTCAGTTGTTTAAGAGAGAGGGAAGAAGACAATGTTGAACTGGTACCGGTATGGACAGATACTCAAGGTATTGTTACCCATATTGGACTTGGGAAAATGGTGTCAAGCATCCCTAATTTGACTCTCAGCTCTGAGTGAACAAAGAGGCATTTTGAGCATAAAAAACTTATCCACAAGTTGTATTTTGTAGGGAAATGTGTAAAGCACAAATGAATCTGAGCAAATAAAAACCCCTTCTGTTTGCTTAGAGAATTCATTTTTTGAAGATACATTAATGGTTTCTATACTGTTTTTACATTGCACAGACTTTTGACACTATTTATACTACACATACTGTTTATCCTGTCTTTATACTGTGCATGCTGTTTTTTTAATCTGGTTTATACTGAACATACTATTCTTATATTGTTTAAGCCTTGTCTACTTCAGTCATCCTGTTCTCGTTTCTTAAAAGCTAAGAATTTCATTGTGCTGTGTTTATTTTTGAATATGACAATAAAGCCTTTGAAAACCTTGGTTATAATGCTTCAAGTGTTACTGACAATTATTGAGTTGGCCAATAAGCTGCTGATTATCTGGCAGAAGTTAGCTGGCAACGTACCTAACTTAAAAAGGGAAATTTAAAAAGATACAGAGTACCAGGTATGTAAACTGTGTAAAATACATACTGTGGTTTTCCCTCATAACACTCTACCAGCATTTCCTTACGTCACTGTGAGGGCAAAAAACTCAGAGATGAAAAAGTTGGTTTGCAGATAAAACAAAACTGACACAGACTTGGCAAGTGCTGGGATGCAGTAGTGGCATTTTCTTTTGCTGATTTTTTTTGCAAATTTGGTTAAAATTTGTGCTACGTTTGGACGGAAACCTGGCGAGTGTAACACTGTCAGGTGGAGTGAGCATGTAGGAAAACTTGTTAGAGCAGAGAGCAAAGATGTCGAAAGAGCAAGAGAGACACTGAACAAGTGTCCGAGGGTTTGGCGGCACACAGAGCAGAAACATGTACAGAGGGCAAAAGTGTAACTGTGTGAGAGTGGTTATCAGAGAGCACTTGTGTGGATAATAGCAAATAGGATAATATATTAACACAAAAAACAGATGTTTGTTTACTTAAATCATTCTTTGACAATTCCTCTGCAAGTCTGTGCAGCTAAAATGATGTGATGTGCTCTAAATATCCCACCATGTGTGCAACAGAAATGAGACGCAAATAAAATTCCATGTTGTTGTTTATCTCACAGTGTAAGAAAGTGGTTGTCTTAGCAATGTAGATTCTCTGTCATGTGGTGATAAGAAATCATTTGTGAGGAAGCTTCCAGAATCTCTGGCCCACTGACTGACATCCCACAGCCACAATGACTCTAATGACATGCTTTAAGCACCACTTACCAGGGAAGGCTTGAGAACGACTGACACAGTGTGAAGCACTTTCAGATGCCAGAGACACAGGCCAAGCTTCACTCTCCATGTATCACCTTCTCTGTTCAGAAGTGCTGTGCACTCCCGGCATTCCCAGCATTCCTTGGTGAGGAGGCATGTAAGGAGAAAGGAACTACTGCACCTGCTCCAAATGCTCTCAATAACACCGCAGCCTGAAAACCTTTTTTCAACCTCGTGTTGAGCAGCACTCTCGAATGCTGTCCGCCTACCCTCTCCCCTTCTAGATATAAGGAGAAACTGTCGGAGGAGGAAGGACGAAGGCTTCCCTCAGACTTCTTAAGCTCCTTGCCTGCTGTGTCTAATGTTTCTCTCTCCAAGAGAAATAACCTTCCGTTTAAAGGAAATGTTTTAAACTTAACTACTTTCCAAACATTTCCAAAACCCAATCAATTTTGGTGCATAGAAGCAACAGCAGCTCCATTTTGGTCAGAAAATGACAGCCATGAATCTTTCTCTGCATTCATCTTCAGCCACCACGTTTTCATGTCTCTGCTATTAGGCTGCCTCGCCACTGAATGCCTGACTCAACATATGCTCGACCTCAAACAGAAATCATGTGAATCCTACGTGCTAATATTTCAAAACAGTTGCCATGGACAGTTAAATCCCCCCACAGAGACCAACAGGTTTGACGGTGGATGAGATGTGCACTTAGAAATCTGCCAGAGGAAGTACTGCTGTCAGACAACCTCTGCTGCAATGCTTTGGGGCAGATTCATTTGTAGAAACTTGATCACTCTCAAAGGAAAATACTACACCACAGCAGCAGGAGTATTAAACACAAGCACTGTGCACAGCTAATTCCAGAACATGGAGTGGTTCATCGCAACAAAACCAAAAGCACAAACAAACCAGAACTATTTCCAGCTACTAAAATGTTGCCTCGTGAGGCAGCTGGATTTGCGAGATCACGTGAGAATCCATCTTGCCAGACTTCAAGTTATCCATTTGTGCCCGCACCAAACGTGGTGCAGCCAGTCAGCATCCTAGGAGGGACTACTGGCAGCTACAGGTGTGGGACAACGAGAAGCATCCATGAAAACACTGATCTGATTGGTTAAAGTTAACCAGCCTGAGACGTGATAGACAGATTCAGTGCTAACCACTGCACCACCACCATAGATTTTTGTATATATTTGTACATTTGTGACATATTAATAAAATCTAATTAATTCCTGTGACCAGTCCTGACTACTGTAGATATATCTTCAGCTTCCGAAGTCCTTTTTATGAGCAGCATTCATAAGGGGTGGGTGTGTGTGTTACTGGAGTCCAGAATGGTAGGCAAAAATGAAAATATTATTTTTTTTTTATAATGTGAAAGACAATTATGTTAGAAGCTTTTATTTGCAACTGAAACCACTTTAAACCTGATAAACAGCAAAAATCTATTTAGGAGGCAGGAAATGAATAAAAGCAGCCAAACTCAGGCAACAAGTGCTGCCAGTTTGGATGGCTGTGATCAATGTTTATAAGAGAGCAACTCTTAAGAGCATTGCATGTTTTCTGTACTGGACTGAACACACATGGATACATGCCACTTTTAGAACTGCCAATAATACCCTCCAGAGAATATTATGGCACTGGTCTGATGAAAGAGATATCCAATGAGTGGTGACTGAAGGCTGAGGGGAGCACAGTGCTTCATGTTCAGCTCTAAAAGAATTAAAAAGTGTTTTTGGTTTAGTTGAAATTGTTTTTTTTTTGTTTTGTTTTTTGTAGTAAATAATTTATCCACAAGGAATACACGGCTGAATGACTTTCTCTCTTTGAAAATAAAGCTGTTCAAATTTTCAAGTGTGATTCTGCTAAAATAAACCATGTGTTAAGAAGCAGTTATGTATGTTGTATATAGTGGTAAGTGTGTCTCACATGCTTGTCACAGAAGAGTTTCTTTTGGTGCTTTGGAACTATGATCCACAAATTATATTATTACATATCATAATATAATTATAAATATTGTGAGATAAGTTGAATAATTGTTAGTTTTAAGGGTTTGACTTGCTTTTACATGCAAGATCTTCTATTGGTTGATCAGTAAGGTAAAGTGTGACAAGTCTTCTTTCCTTTCTATCTGAAAATATGTTCCTGAGTTCGCCTATGTTGACAGGAATTCATTAACTGTGAACATGAATCATGACTCTGGCAACTCACTTGCCTGATGAAAAGTTAAATTATTAAACTATTTTGAAAATGTATTAATTGCTGAAGTAATTTTAGGGGGAAGTTAATCTGGTCACTCACTTGCCTGATCGGGCAAGGAAAAAAAAAATATTAAACCATTCTGACAATGGATTAATTGTCAGTGTAATTCTTCATGCAAAAATGACAAAAATGATTCTACTTTCAGCCCTTGACCTGAATATCTTTTTGACTGGGACAGACATTTTTCACTTTTATCTGACATTTTACAGAAATTGAAAGCCTAGACTAAACATGACAATTAACTTTAGTCTTTGTTGTAATTTTGTATCCACTAATAAATAAAACAATTTATTAGGGGAAGTAAAAACTGACCCAAGGAAAATAGATTTCTGACCCACTTGCCTGATAAGGCAGGTGAAAAAAGCATTGACGTTGAACCCTGTAATGAGTTTGATTTACAGCCTCAAGGAATGTTTGAGCTTTAATCCAGACAGAAGATTTACTTTAAAAGAGTCACAGATTGATAACAGTGCCGGCTGCGTCTTTCTTGCTCTGGGAGATATACTAGCACATGAACAGTGGCAAATCTAGGCCAAGCTATCCAATATCTTTAGTAAAAACTTATTTTCGGGTGGATGTTGCTGTAATGTCAGAGTTTCTACTCGCTGCCTCCGGCTGAAGCTGTGACAGCAGAATTTGTGAGGGTGAAATTCAAGCTTGGTTTCGGGGTCGCTAAAGACGTTCAGTCAATGACGGGGAATGTCTTTGTTAACCTGCAGAGCTGCAGGGAAGTGGAGATAAATCAAGCTACAGGGTTTCTCCAGGGTTCACCAAGTTCAATTCAAGACTTTGCAAGTACTTTTGAATACTATTATAGAATGCTATTTAAAGGTACAGTTCACCCCTAAATAAAAAATACATACCACCCCCCAGCCCATAGAGATATTTATCCATCTAGATTATTTTGGTGTGAGTTGGAGAGTTTTTGAGAAATCGAATGCAGAGACGTTTGTCTTTTCTACAGTATAATGACTATAATGACTAAAGAAATGATATTTACACCATGTTTTCAGCCTGAATTTTCACTGTAGATTCTTAGCTTGGAGCCACGTTCACATGCACATGCACAACATCTGAACTGGGTGTGTGTGGTGTGACAGTGTGCAAATGGCATGTCAGGGCTTTAAGAGACTTGGATTACAACAGGCGAGCAATATGGAGGCATTTTGTTTTGGGTTTTTTTCCTGGTTGTTTTTTCCATTTGAAAACTGGTCACCGTTCACTTCCATTGATTGGGAGATTGTACAACGCTGTTTTCCTGTGAAACTCCAGCAGAGTTTTGGGGACTAACAAAATAAACCCGACCTTCAATCGGCAGGAGGGTGAGTAGATAATGACTGAATTTTCATTGCTGAGTGAACCCTTTAATACCTGTACTGGAAAACTAGTAGGGACAATATACATGTCAGAAAACTGCTGGATTGATAAACCAATTAAAAAATGAGAACACTAGCCTATTGTCTATGCCTAAGTCAATGAGCTTCCCAGCTAGTGTACCTTAAAGTAGTAAATGTCTGCTGGAGCTGACTCAAACTCCACTTTTAGATTATAGGTGTAACATCTCAGCCGACAATCGCATACAGAAGCATCAACTAAACTCTGACCCTAAGACAACTACCCTAGACTGAATCAAATGCGTTTTTTTAAAACTTTTCAAGAGCTGCAGATACCATGAGGCAAAGAGCACAGTCTCTTCATGTTTTCTATTGTTTGAAACTTCAGAGTCTCTCTTTGTTGCTTCGTGGCTTAGAAGGTATAAAAGGCAGATGCTTGTTACCCCTTGTCTTCGTTGGCTATGCAACAAGATTAACATGTCAGAAGCACAACAGCAGCACCTCTGTCATCCCTACTGTACTGCTGTGCAACCAAAAGTTAAACACAGAGCTCACAGCCCAAAAAAACAAGCATGTAGTTATGTGTACAAGTGAAAACAAAAAAGATTTGAGGCATAAAAAGATGCTTAGGGTTACAGGTATACACAGACTAACGTGGCAGGGGTAGATAGCTGGGAAGTGTAGCAATGCCCATTTTAAGAGAAGTAATCAAATTAGGTGGTACATTTACTGAAGCTTAATGTCAGTTCTATGACTTAGAAAAATGACAAAAAAGAAACCTTGGCTATGGCCTGGTTATTATCCTCACTCTGCATGCTTTTGTATGTCTGTACATATTGATAAAAGATGCTTTTTTCACCAAGGCAGAAGGTGCCACTCTGTTTAATTTTTGATTTTTGAAAGACCAAGAGAGTGGCAAGTCTTTTTTTTACATAATCAATCTAAATAATCCCCTAAACACCAACTCTAGACCAACAACTCTGCAGTTGTTTGAGTGTTTTTATACCACAATTAGCATGTACTTCTTCTTTAAACACCGGTAAACCTGCTAAAGAATGGGCGATCAACTCCTTTCCCATTGCCAGTAGACCCAATGGTCAGTAGAAAGCAGCACGGAGGCTTACGGTGGTCACTTTTTAAAAATCTTCTACTTCAGTACCTCTTTAAAACTCAATGCAGACTAATTTGGAGAGATATTCGTGCGCTGTCTGAATGGATATGAATGATATTAGTGACTGAGATGAGTTGCAGAAGTTACTGACGAAGGCAAAAAGCTTTCATTGCATCGTGCCGGAAAAAGGATGAAAATGACTATGTCCACTAGAGTTTGGCAATGAGAAACATCACGATGGACAATGTTGTTGTGGGAGATGTTTTTGACTGTATTAGGAAAGCTTTACCATAGCAAAAAAATCTGTCTAGGGAGAAACGTCAGTAGCTCACCACTAAGGAAGGTAAGCTAAGAGACCAATAGCGTAAATAATAACTGCACGATTTTAAGAAACATCGCTGCCACCAACGTAACCAAGCATCTTGGGTTTGCATAACTGGAGACATCATTCGCAATGACAAGCAGAAAAACCTTCTTTTATTTTCTCTCCCAAAACTGAATTTCGCCGACAGCTCCTGCCTTATTGCAACTCTGAAGGGACACACTACCTCAATACAGAAGGCTTTTAAATCACAATTCCAGGATGGCAGAAGGCTCACTAGTTGATGACTGTCAGCCATCACAATGCACTGTCCTTCAGCCCAACCCCAGTGTCCACCTGGGTTTCATGTTTCCATCACTGCCAATTAGAGCCGGAGCCAATAAATACCCGAGACTACTTCAGAGTCATGTGACCTGGGAACAAATGCTGATTGTACCCTTTCCCACTGAAGACAAAAGCCAGATGTTAGTGGGTTACTTGTCCAGTGGGAAGGGGGCTTTAAAGAAATGACAGACAGCTGATGAACAGAGTCGTCAGAAGCTGCCAGTTAAACTTTAAAGCAACAAAAACATACCATTGTTTTAATCCCATCACCTAAAAACTGATACTGAAATGAGGCCCGCAGGATTCTGGGATGTAAAGCAGTCTGTCCCGTCAGTCTGTGAAGCTAAAGCCGCTACAGAGCAGAGCTGACAGCAGGAAGCATTTGGGGCTGAGAGTCTGATATCAAAACATTGTCAGATGTGATTTATTTACTTGTCAGCTCACCAAAACTGGCCAAATGTGTAGCTGTTGTGAATCTCATAATTATATTTAAATGTTTCTGAGTAATGCCCAGCATATCACTACTGTAATAACTTAATAAATGTAGACTTAACTGTTCGGTTTTATCCATAACACCAGAAGTTTTCTTTTCTCTGGCTGACTGCTGAAAACAACAAGCAGCTGTGTTATTTGACATGATTCTTTTAATGGTTTGCTATACTCTTTAGTACAATCTTATCCTGTAATGAAAATGACATCATAATTCAAATGACAATCATAACTTTAAACACAAATGACAATTAGATAAGTTAGGGTGGTATCTATTTTTTCATACCTTCCTGACATTTTACTGGGATATACCATAAATGAGGTAATAGAAGTAATATATGGCATTGTCTAGTGAACAATGTTGTGTGTCTTGCTAGGTTTAAATATTTCTGGCCCATTGAATAATGCTGTGGTTCCCAAACTGGGGGGCAGGCCCCTCTGAGGGGTTGCAGAGCCACTGCAGGGGCATAGAAGACCAGGGGAGAAATAAAAAGTTACACAAATTTGAATAAATATGATCTATTTAGGGGAAATAAAAACACAAGAGTTTGCTGATTCTATCTTGCAAATCTTTATTTCACTAAAGTTCAACTTTTGAATTTTAACTTTTTTTTAATCAGTTCCATCCCCAAGTATTGTTAATGGGGCCTGAACTTTTGTTTTTTGGCTTCTGTAAAGAGGGGCATGCCAGAAAAAGTTTGGGAACTGCTGAGTTAACAAACATAAGCAACCTTACTCTAAAGGACCAGATGACACTTGTTGCCGTGGATACCAAAACATCATCTAACTGTACAAAGGTAATTAGTAGGAGTATCATGTGGCTAATTAACTGATTTTGTAGTTGGAAGAGATCAAGTCAGTCTAAAAATCAAGCTTACTTGACAATATTTTCATGATTCATATCTGGTCATATTTAATTTATTAGCTAGGAGACCGAGACTACAGAGCAGGAATAATAAGCCAATTATTTCTTTTCTGCCTACGAATAATTCTCCTATTATTCACAATGACGGTATTGAAAATCATACCTTCAGGAGTTCTAAATATCCTGGTATACAATAACACCTGGATACCTCCCAAGCCTCAGTCCTACTATAAACCTAAGAGTGGACGAGTCGAGACAGTCTCAGTAAATAAGATACAACTCATTAGAGCAGTGCTTCCCAACCTTCCTTTTTCCTTTTTCTTGGAGTCCCCCCCACGTGTACCTAAGCTGATAATTTAACTGATTAAACATGTATTAATTGTTAATTAATTAATTAACTGATTGCACCTTATTTGACATTGTTTAGTCTGGTGGAGCCATTCACTGGATAAGGAAAATTAAAACTAAACTTAAAATAAGAAAAAAAAAAATATAGAAGAAAAAAAAAGAAAATGAGAAAACCAGAGAAAAGACATTTATTTTATAGCTATATTAATTATTAATGATTCATCAGTTAATCAATTGTTTGCATTTTCAACTAAGGAAAATGCATAAAATGCATAACCCTAATAGGAAGTCTCGTTGACAGGTGACACATTTTGACATTAAACTTTCTGTCACAAAACATCATTTTAGTTGGCAATAGCACAATAACATCTGGTTTAATGCAATGAAGAGGTGAAATAATCATTTTGTATATAAACATGTCATTTATCACAACTATAAGGTGCTGGGAAAGATTGAAAATCCTTGAAAAGCACTTGAATTTGACTCTGGAAAAGGCGTACGAACCCTGAAATTGTGCTTTTAGTTAACATGTGCAAATCTGATTCTGAGGACCTAGAGCAGACTAAGTCTTGGGGACCCCCTGTGACTTCTGGTGCCCTCCCAAGGGGGTCCTGGACCCCAGATTGGGAACCAGTGCATTCAGGACCTCTAATGATACATGAGTTCATGGTAGCCTGTCCTCCTGAGTACATAATCAAAAGTCAAATCAGTTATTGGGCCCTGCATGTTTCCTTTCCACTGCGAAGGAAAAGCCGTGGAAAGCAACAAGCAGGGGAAAAAACAGGGAGGAAGCCATTAGTAGGCAGCGCACAGGATTTCAACCTTATGCATGTTCTGGACCTCGTCCACTGGCTGGAAGACTCTCCAGTCAGCCAGCAGTTTAAGCTCCTATCCCACTGAGGCCGTTTATCTGGCCTGCATATGGCATAGTAGACGAGACACGAGTCAATTGTCTATCTGTTCCTGTTTCTATTAGCTTCTGTCATCCAGATATTTACACCAGTAACTTTATGAATTGGTGTCTTCCTACAAGAGGAAACTACCCGAGCAATCTGATCTGGCTTATTGCGATGTTCCAGTTGTATTTAAAATCAGCTCAGCCAGCCATCCGTGTTAAACTGAAATATGCCTTGATGTCTCCATAAATATTACTCCGCTGTTGATACAAATTTATAGAAACGACTCAACACTTGCATGGTCACTGACTATAATGGTTATTTTTTTCCCCCAGCAGAACTCAGGCATGGATTAAATGGACAGCTGTGTTTGTAACTGTTCACTGAAGGGCAGCATGGCTGTTGTGCAGCATTGATTGCTAGAAAAAACATGGAGGAGTTGTGTGAGAGCAACCACACGCTTGTTCAGGTGCAGTATGTGATGTAGCTGGGAGACACTGATGGAGAAAATATATACAAAAATCATCTTTGGAGGTCACATGCTCTTCACACATAATAGGTCTGTTTTAACATGTTTTGCATGTATGTTATCTAAATGTTATGGGGTTGAGAAAACCTTTTTGTTGCTTGCATCAAAAATTTCAGTTTCACAAACCGAATGAGCTGCAGCTCCAACTAGAGATCAAGCTTGTGTTACCTTCACATGTCTAAAAGAAAGATCCATTTAGAAAAGCCCGGTCTCATGTTAAAATTATCAAGCCAATACATAATCTTGAGAATTCAACAACAACCTCTTTTAAATAATCCCATAATGGCCATTTCATTTTAGTGAGACCACTTTTTGAAACTTGACATCACTGTATAAAATGACCTATCATGACCTCTAAGATAATCACAGCCTCATGAATCTTCACAACCACAAACTAGAGACCTGGGGCGTCGATAGCTTACTGACAATAAGGGTGTCTTTGAGCAAATCCCAGAATGACAGTGCTCGCAATCCAAAGCGATTCTATGTTGTTCTGTAAGGTAGTGGTGTCTTACTGTGGTATTCTGGTGAGATATTTGACAATTTTATCAGTTCTCCAGAGGTAAAAAATGCAAACATTTTGCACCAAATTTGTGTAATAAATGGTTAAATGTTGCGTTAACTTATGAGACATAATAGAGCATAACCATCATATACTTCTGTCCTAATGTTCTAAGCCATTATACACTGTGAAACTTCAAATTCTGAATAGGCACGTAAAGAAAACACAATATTTACTACAGATTTATGACTAGATAAACCTGGCACAACGCTGCATCTTAATCTTAAGGTTCAGATGATGTAAACCACCTCTGTGAGGCATATACTGTTGATCTTCTATGTCCCTCTAAAAAATGGCAAAAAGGGTCTGTGGTAGGGAGTGGACGGAGTGGAAGAGCTTAAATTCTTTAACTTTGCTCAGATGTGTTAGCAAAAGCTCAAAGTGACGATGAGCAACAGTATCCATGGGATACTACAGAGAGGATTTTTGATTTTTAGACCCTCCCTGCCTGCTAAATGCCACCAACAATTCCTAACACAGGAATTTCTGTCAGACATTTGGTAATCTCCAGACTGAATCCAAAAAAACACCCCAATGACATTACTGTGATGCAATCAGGGTGTTTTCCCAGACTTGACAAAGCTTCTCAAGAGTCACAGATGACATTACACAACTGTTGGCACACACTGAGTGGGACAAGCACAGTGAAGCTACCCCCTTAACTAAAAGAATGATGGCTTGATAAGACAACATCAGAATCCAGACAAAATTAAGCCTACAACCTAAAATAAAAGATAAACACAACTTGCTTAGCTCAATGCCAATTTAATTACTAAAAACAACAAATTCCTTATGTTCAATTGACTCCCTGTACAAGCACATGGAAAACTACACCCCTCGCTGCATGTACGGACCTTAAATTAGCAGCTACATGATCTGTTTAGCTACAGATTCAGGAGAGCTTGGTTGCATCCTCCTCTGCACAGAACTGCTCTGTTGTCCACTCTTCTGTCTGACTACATTAGGGAATTACACACAGTATTTACTTTAACAGCATTTTCATTCCTTCCCTCTCTACGTCACCTCCTGGGGGGGCCTCGTGTCCCCAATCTGCCCTCCTCCGTCCTGGCTGCTGATCCTCTGATCCACCCCTGTCCACCAGGATTCACCGGACAACTTTTGTAATGCCCCAGCCCCGGCCAAACGCCCTCCCTGTCGTGTCCGATAAAAGAAATTATCTGCTGCAATGAGCACGCACACACCCTCGTATATATACTGTACATGACATCATCCACCAGCTATTCGGCACGAGAGAAACATCTTTTTCCCTTTTTACATTTCATTTCCTCCTTCTCTTCTTCATCTTTCTCTCTTTTTTTTCATCCTCTCTTCTTTTCACTCACTCACTCTCAGTAGTAAATGTTGGACCGCTGTCTAATGTATGCTAAGCTGCTGCTGCCATGGTAACCCCGGTGCAGGATTTAGACCCAGTTCAGGACTGGAGGGGCGGTGTACGAGGGGCAGGTGGAGGGACTGAGCAGCCTGAACTGTAATCCCCCCCGCCACCACCCTCCAAAAAAAAGATAATAAACATCAGCACACATTTGCAAAAAAAACACAGACAGATGTACACAAGTGTATACACACATACACACACACACAAACACAGACACACACACACACACACAACTAATCCAGCAGTGGGAGTAAACCCACATCAATGCTGCCTTAGCAAGAATGTAGGGGGGAGAATCCATTGGCTACCTGGTTGGACAGCGTGAGAACATGCAGTTGAACATGTCTGTATATTTCGGTGTGTTTGAGAGAAAGCTGCTGAAGTCAGAATGTGAGCGCTGACTAACAGAAATAGTAAGGAAACGACAGCCAAATGAGTCACGGACTTAATTTCCATCTCTGATTGTACAGTGTGTCAAAGGAGATCCCCAGGAGGTGTTGGGAGATTAGTTATCCCTCATTGGCAGAGAGAGTAACAACTGTAATGTAGAGGAGATAAGTGATATCCCAACAGCACCTGATAGATGGATGATGAGAGAGCTCGCCGTGCACATGTCGGGGAGACGTGCGCGGGAGCCCCTGACGACAAAGATTAATGGCTGTTTGCTGTGTGTGTGTGTGTGCTGTGTTTATCACCTACATGTGTGTCAGCGATGTTTGTCCTAAACATTTCAGCGAAGTAAGGCTAGGTATCAGTGTTCGATGCCTTCAAGGTATCAAGTAGTATCGAAACTTCTCCAGTCAAACGATACCTGCAATTGATACTTTTTGTACTCTAGAAAAAAATTACATGGTTTTGCCCACAGCCAATCACTGCAACGGTTCTTTGATATAATGTGACGTGTGATTGGCTCACTGCAGCAGCAGCTACAATCCATGCAGTCTGTGGTGTGGTGAAGCCGAGCTTGGTGTATTTGACGGAGTTGGTGTTTAATCGTGCCAAGATGCCACCAAAATATTAAGTATGGTAATGACTATGCGCCTGTGGCAGCTAATAAAAATAACTGCATAAAATGCAGGATTATATCAGAAACACTTCCATTTAGGGGTATAAAATGAAGTAGAAAAAACAGGTATCAAATTAAGTACTCTCTTGGTACGTTGAGGGTATTAGTATCATAATTTTGAAATGATACTCAGCCCTAAAAGTGATATCCCAAGGCAGGAATTATACCACAGCCAAACAGTCAGAGTGTGGCTGTAAAGCCCCTTTTATCCACATGGCAAGTGTGGCATACCCGTTTTGAATGTTGTGGATTTTCTCATTTAAAAACTGTCACGCCCAGAACGCACTGCAGCACGTGTGCACTGTGGAACCTCTTGCTTCTCATTCTGGCGAACGTTTGAACAGGTTAGAGAAGCCACACAGCTCACACAGAACAGCTTACATCAGCACCTAGAGATTTGGCACCTCCGCTGTGGTGTGAGTGATTCTAAGCAAAAATAGACAGCGATGTCATTGTGTTATTGACATCATGACATCTTTCACTACAGTTTCAATCTGTAGAATATGTCACAGACATGAAAATATCAGGTAAAAGGTGGCATTTTTCCAGTGCGCTCTCTCTCTCTCTGGATTATTACTGATGCTGAACTGACAAGAAGACTGTCGACATATGACACCTTTTATCTTGAGTTTGCAGTTATGTGTTTTTGCAGACACATAAGGAATCTTAAAAATGTTATATTTCTTAAATGGAATTTGGTGTAATATTTTCCCTGGAGAGCGCACTACAAAAAAACTCAGAAACAGTTAAAGTATGACAAGTTTATTGGTTTAATTGACTGACTTTATTGGTGTAATTCATGTTTTACTGTCTAATAATGTGTGTTTGCACTGTTTACCGACAATGGCTAAGTGTACTAATACTGTTTTGTCTTCATGCAATGAAATGATCACTTATTGTTATCACACCACTGGCTTTAGCCTTAGTTCCCTACATTTTGGTCATGATGCCCCAAATATTAAAGGCCAAAATATGATTTATTTTGAGGTCTGATATCCAACAGCACCTGACAGATGATGAGGAGGGCTGGGTATTGGTACTCAATACCTTTAAGTTATTGACTGAAATAACCTAGTCCCAAGTAGTATTGAAACTTCTCCTGTCAAATGACACCTGCATTCAAACCTTGTGATATCCAGATCTAGCAAAAAATGCACTAAATTGGTATCAGTATCACTTTAAGTGTACTGGTATCGTAGTCTTTTACCCAGCCCTAATGACGAGTGAGCTCGCCGTGCATGGAGAAACATGCAGAGAAGCCCCTAACAACAAAGATTAATGGCTGTTGTGTGTGCATTCATCACCTGCACTTGTGAAAGTGATGTTTGTCCTAAAACATCCCTGTCAAGCATGTGTATGTCTACTGGATACACGTTTATATGTGTATTTGTGAATGTACATGCTTGAGGGTGTGTGTGTGTGTGTGATGACAGTGCACAGGCATGTGGGTGTACAGCTGTAATGATGACGTAACTAGCTGTAAGCTGATACACTCGGCCCCTTGCTGGAGCCAGTGGTCGGTCGGAGCTGGGAGCCAACCAGCTCCGTCACTTGGTGAAGGAAATCTGAATGAGGGGTTTCCAGCGGTGACGGTTAGTGATGGCTGTCACCCAGTTGCTATGGGCTGATGGGGTGAGGGTGGGGGTTAAACAGGGGGTGGGGTGGTGACTGTGCAAACTCGCCCTATCGGCTCAGCTACGGCGCTCAGGCACGTCTACCGATTGCCTCCCCCTCCTCCCCTGCATGCGCATACCCTGCTGTCATTTCTCCTTGAGGCATTGAGGAAGCCAAGTAACACCCCCCTTCTATCACACACACACACACACACACACACACATACTCCGGCACATGCACGCACACACACATGCACACTCACTTTATACACTGGTGCTGCTACGAGCACAAACCAGATTCTCCAACTGTCAAAACCTGAGTGTTAGCCTCACATACAGTGAGAGGAATGATACAGAGGAAGACACACACATGCACAGAAAGCATAGGGAGATATACACACACACACACTCAAAACACACATCAACACACTCTCCATGCCCCCTATTCTGACTATAAACAAACTAGCATGCTCACCAAACCACAACCCAAGGTGTGGTCCTCCTCTTCTCTCCATACATACACTCACATTCACACTCTTCCTCCCCTCTTCTTCACTCTGATGGAAAACGGGGGCAGTCGGCTCCTGAGGGCGTGCACCGGCCTCATCCCGTGCTCTTTCTTACCTGTCCAAGATGTCATGGCTGGACGTGGCTGTGGCTCCCAGCAGTCCTAGTGCTGCACTCCCCACCGCTGCGGCAGCCCCGCTGCCTGCCTCCATGATACTGACTCACTGCAATGAGCAGCCTGCCAGAGAAAGCTGAGAGAGGGAGGGGGAGGGAGGAGGGAGAGGAGGGAGGGAGGGAGAGGAGGGGAGGATGTGAAGAGGTAGATCAGGAGGGAGAAAGAAACGAATGAGATAAAAGAAATCACATGTAGAGGCAGGAGGGAGGATGACAGGGGGGAAAACAGCAGAGGAATGTGGGGAATAATGAGAGAGGAGACGAGGCTGTGAAAAAAGATGAGTGTTGAAAAAGGGAGAGGAGGGAAATGAGCGGGAAGATTGGCATGGGAGCAGGATGAGAGAGGGTCGGAGAGGGGAGGGGAGAGAGAGAAAGAGAGAGATAGAAAATCATTAATTGTGTGTGTAGTCTGTAGATCAAATAAGTCATGCTGATGGAGGATTTCACTTCGCTGTTAACACATGGAGATTCTGGCACACACATTCCAGTGTGAATCAACAGTCAAACACCAGCATGGGCTTCCCTGCTGCCCTGTGGTGTGACTGCGCTCTGCTCGCTGAGGTCTCTATCCTCAACCCACAACAAGCAACGGTCAAGTCCGTTCTTTTGCAGATAAGCCAGATTTAATTCAAAATGACATTTTCTTTCTATCTCATCTACAACAGAAGGCTGTCCAGACGTTCACTAACTTACTGACAGCTTTCATGCAAAAAAGATGAGCTCAGTGCTCAATGTTTCAAGTTAGTCTCACACAGGCAGACCTTCACATCGCTGGAGAAAGACCTGGGTCCACACATTAGAGAGCAATGAAGATACCGATACTAATGAGCAAAAATAAATTCCAATACTCACTGGTAGTTTTAATGTTAAAAATATTTGAATTAAGAAAAATTATAAAACTAGGGCTGCAACTAATGATGTCTGACTGTCATTGTCAATTACATTCTCAATTAATCGATTGATAGTTGTTCGATCAGAGTTTCCCAAAGCTCACGGTGACATCCTCAAATGTCTTGTTTTACCCATAACCCAAAGATACTCAGCAAAGGAGTAAAGAAACCACAAGATATTCACATTTAAGAAGCTGGAATCAGAGAACTTTTACTTTTTTACTTAAATAGTTGGCGACCAATTCATTAATCGCTTTATTTACAATTATTTACCAATTGCTGCAGCTCTAGATCAACTCTACCTATTAAACTATAATATAGGGCTGTACCCTAATAGTCAAGTTAACTGTTAGCCAGTGCCAAGCGTCTTAGTCAACCATGTTTTCATTTATCATTAGACACAGCCAGCGGACTGCTGTTAACTGTGCTGTATCTACCATGAGCAAGTTAGCTCGGGGATACAGCCTATGAGATCAATAGAGGCCAGTTGCAGGAGAAGAGAATACAGTACTGAGGCGATGTAGTGTTACAGTGGCTCCGACCAGAACTCTGAAGACATGACAGGTTCAGGTGTGGACAGAAGGTGTGAAGCGGTCAAAAAGCGAGTTTGTAACTTAGCGACTTAATTCGAAAGTACACATTGTCCATAGCGTTGACAAGTCGACAAGTATCTCTTCTTGTTAAGTTATTTATTCCCATGTTTTTGAGAGTTGTGTGGTTATTTTTTGAGTCATTACTCTGTCTGCCAGGTGGCTGCCCCAAAAATATGTGTTTAAATTATATATTAGTTGTCACATTGGAACAAGTCAACATATACACTGATATACCTGTGATTGGCTGACATAATCAGATGACCAATATGTCTGCTTTGCTTTAACCACACAGTGTCATTCTGTTACAAGGGAAAGATTGCTATGGCTTGTACGGATTTCTTCAAACCAAGCAAAATCGTCTTATGTGGTGCCAAGCCCAAGATGCAGCAATGGTACCACTGCTAAACAGTGTTGGGGAGTAACTTGTTTTGGTGGAACATTTGCACGAGGTGGCAACCAGGTGCTACCTCGCCATTTTCAGCATGTAGGTTGCAAGCTCTGAGGTCGTTGTTGTTTCCCATGTGTAGGGGCAGAGAGCAGATGCTGTCTGAAATAAGCCGCAAATGGCAGGTTTATACCCACAGTCTTCATCCGGTGAGTCAGACTAGTTTCAAGTGTCAACCGTCAAATGTAAATTTCAAGCAATTCCTCACCCGAGACTAATATTCAAATGCAACATAATCCCACACAGCCTAGGACCACTTGTTGTTGTTGTTGTTATGCAAAACGAAACTTACTATAAGATTTCTGCAAACACAACAGACTTTGGAAGGCTCAGACAAACATAAGGCACTACAGTATGTTCCCAGAATAGCTTCAAGTCAGCAATACTCGCAGCTAGCTTGTGAACCTTGCCCCATTACTAATGCTTGGAAAGCATTCTATTTTTTTGTCCACAAAACAAATCTGACATGTAGGATATGACATAAGTATTAAGAACATTGTATTGATGGTATTGCAGTGCTGTGTGGCTTCATGCTTTGATACAGGAAAGACAACATGGAAGTAAAGACAGTGATTTCTATCTCAGACAAGCAGATGTTGAAGAATGTCTGCATCAGCATGTGCTGCAATCAGCGATTCCAGTGATGAGTCTGTAAAATGCAAAAATAGTCAAAAATCCAAAGTAACAATTTCCTGAAGCCCAAAGTGACAATCTCACATTTGTGAATCTAGAACAATGGAACGTCTGGCACATTTGCTTGAAAAGTGACTTTAAAATTCATCACTTATCAAAATTGCTGCCGTTTATTTGTCTATCAGCTATACACTAATCAACTCATCATTTCAGCTCTAAAAAGCACGTTGAAAGGGGAACTAATATGCTCATTTCCAGCTCTAAATTTTTAGTCTGGGACTCCAGTGGAATAGCTTTGCATGATTCACAGTTTTAAAAATTCCTTACTTATCTCACACTGGCCTTTTATGCAGCCCCTCAGTTCATCCTGTCTGTGTGCTTGTTGGTATATGAATATGACGAGACCAGATTACTGTACACAAAACACAACTTCATTCATTTTGGTGAAACTGGGTCAAATTTTAAGGAGAACTTGATGATTTATAGAATACCCTGACAGACAGCTTTACCTGTTGTTAAAGTAACTGTTAGCTGCTGCTAAGTGTAACTAAATTAGCTAGATAGCCTTGTTAGCCTGAAGCTAGTGGCTCTATCAGCTGACACAGGAGCTTTGGACCACCACGAGATTTCACATTACTAACTCAATTAGTCTGGCTTCAACACTCCACACTGAGCAGCTACAGCAACCTCAAAGGGTCAGGTCTTGGCAGGAGAGGGCAAAGCACATATTTATATTTTATTTATTACTGACTACTTTGTGAACAGGAACAGCTTGATGTATCAGTTCTACTTCAAAAAGTATACTTTTTATTCATTCTATTGTACATTTTATTTACCATGTTTATATGCAGACAACTCCAAGGCTTTGAAAGTACAGTTGAAAAGTTCAATTTCCCATGTAAAGGACATTATTCTAAAAGCTCACATTGTGCTGTGCACAGTTTCCAGGGACTCTGTTCATGTTGCTAGTTTATTTATTATTTTCTTATGGCACCAGCTTGATGAGCAGGAACAGCTTAAGTTTACTTCTACTACTTTTATATGCAGTATACATAGTAATGAAGCTACTGAAGTAAAAATTCAAAGATTGACTAACATATAATGTGGACTGTTTTTGGAAATATGAATTATGTTATACAGTCTTTTTCCCATGGCAGTGTTCTAAACACAAACAAAAATCACAATCAATCATAATATAAAATCGCAATACATACAGAATCAGCACCCAAGTATTGTGATAGTAACAAATCAGGAGATAAGTGTATCGTCCCAACCCCACAGATCAGTCTGCAACCTGAGCTTTTTGCTAACAGGGGTTACTTTCACACACGTTTACTTCATTATTTGAAATTTTGGCTACATTAAATATGAACATCCAACATCGACACATTATGTATAATATAGAAAATAAGGGAAAGCATAGCTCCCCTTTAACCGTATTAAAAAGAAAGGCCTCCAGACATTTAGAACTGACTCTTCTCCCAGTTATTTATCCCAGTTCCTACCAATCAGACAACCAGTAAGCATCTCTTCTTATGTTCTCATTTATTTTTATGTATGCACACTACTTTCCACACAGTACATGTGTTGCTATCTGTCATTTAAAACACACATTTACTGCGATTAAGGTTACTTTGAGGCTATCAACAGTGCTCATCTCCTATCCACTGAATCATCAGTGTACCCATAATCACAGCAGAGAACGCCCTCTCGGGTATTATTGCTATAATACGAGCCGCCACATGACAAACTCCCAGAGAAATTCAAATGTGACGTTGTCAGCAGACGAAAATAGACGGCAGGGACGCAGCAGGAATGACCCAATAAAACAGGGGAGGAGAGAAAAGTCCACGCTGCCTGTTTTTTTTTTTTTTTCTGTGGCAGTCAATGGCTATGCGCTTAAATCCCAGGAGGATGACGCCGAGAGGAGAGAGATGGAGGGAAGGTGGGAGGGGGGGCGCAGGAGGAGAAAGCGTGGGAGGAAAGGATCCTCGCAGGCCACACTGAAGCAGCTGGTTCTACATCTGAGGAAGACTCACTGGGCATATATAATCCCCAGGGCTCTGTGTGCTGTACAATTTAGCCAAAAAAGCTTCACACATACTGTAATATACATACTGTTTGTAACAATAGACACAAGCAGAAAACAAATGTATCTATTCTAAAATACAGATTTTTTTTCTTTTACTGTAACAGGAATCTCTCTAAAATGCTGGCGTTAATTTTACATCTTTACTAAAGTTTTTCATTCAAAGTGATTCAGGGATCTTTTTTCTAAAAATATCAAGGCAACAGAATGAATCATGAGTGATAAAGCCTCCCTCTGAACCAATCAAAAACTAATGCATCACCGTGTTTTGACCTGTGATCGTCCACGGCATAAGAAGATCCAGACAGCCTGCGTGGAAAGATTATCAACTCCTATACGTCCTCAGCGGCTCAGTTCATCTATTTAAGCCAACACAGTATTGACCAGACAACTGCAGCGCGTGGTCATATCGACTGCTATGAACAAGTGAGCGCTGTGACATGTGCACGAAGGCCGGGTGAGTTGTGGCTACATGTTGAAATTCATCTCATGTCCTGGGTTTACAGTAACCTCCTGCCCAGTAAATCACCCGCAAACAGCTGGAAGGACAGGAGCTCAACCAGTCTTGTGTGGCAGCGCCTGTATGCATACGCTGCGGGCTGGAAAACACACATCTCTTTTGTTATTGTGTGCAGAGGGAATAAAGTGCGTGCATTAGTTAGAAGGGGAAGTGAGTTTGTGTATGCCAGGCAGGCAGGCAGGGCAAAGCAGGCTGAGCTTCCCACAAATACCTGATGCAGCAGAAAACCCATAAAATGGCCGACCTTGGGAGAGGACAGAGCCTCGGCTCCGAGGAGATTAACAATCAAGACTGAATAGTCCCTACACAGTAAACATCCTTCGCTCTCATCAGGAGGGCGGCATAACTGATGACAATGTTAGAATCCAACATACCACAGCTCTGAGTCAGGATATGTTGAACTTGTCCAACTTAACAGTGTCTGACAAGGCCGTTCTGGGTTTATTTAGGCCAAAAGCTTAAAAGGAATGTACAAACATTGTTTTTGTTTTTTTCAAAATGCATGTTTTGTAATGACATCTGTTGGGACTGAGATAGACTTTCTGTTTAACCACATGTTCATCTGATCGCAGTGTTTCATTATGGACATCATCATATGCAAATTCAAATTCCCCCAGTCAAACCCCATATTAAAACAGGTAAGTCCCACATCAAGTTCCAAGTGCTAAACCCAAAAGTAATTTTAACAGCAGACCCCTCACCTATCGTTCTTTGTGCGACTTTAAATGTCAAACAAAATTTGATGTTGCTGTGTTTCACTCTGTAATGTTCAACCTGCACATTTTGCATTCTGCAGTTTGTTGATGACCGCATGGTTTTTGTACGGAAACAAAACTATCTTTGGTATCATTTTTACAACTGGAGCTCAGTAACCTAACTTTAGTTTCATGGTTTTGTCCTGCAACTTGATTGGATGCTGTCAGATTGGTTTAAACAAAGTGGATCAGGGGAATTAAGTGTGGACTTGATGAGAATGGATAGCATTAAGGTTCAGGAAATGAAGGAAATTGAGAGTTCATTCATTTCACACTTTTATCATCTTCAGGCTTGGGTGAAGGTATCAAGTATTTTTGAGTCAAAAGACTCAAGTTCAAGCGAAGTCACAAGTCACTGGTGTTAAAATCCAAGTGAAGTTACAAATCTGTCGAGTTCTGTCAAGTGTAAAGTCATCAAAACCCACCTAATAAATAATTGCTTTATTCCACAACAAACACAAGATTAAAAGAAATAAAAAGTATGATGAAATGTATTGTTATTTTATCAACAAAAAACTAATCAAGGGCTAATTATTATTTTAATTCAAAGTCCTATCCAATGACCAACAGGCATCTGTGGAACTGCACACTGTATCCACCTGATAAGTGAAACAGTATCCTCCACCACCAAAAACTGTCCTTTTCAGATGTTACTTTAGTATTTTTTTTCAGCATAGTTTTGTCTCTGCCAGTAACGCTACCCAATATAACCAGTTCTTGGAATGAAGAAAGTAATAGACTTATCAACTAAATTCTCTTACAATGCCACTGAGAATTTAGAGAAAAAGGAGCAACAAAACAGCTGGGTGAACCTAAGAAAACATGCAGGCAGCTCTCCAACATTTATAAAATGGTACGCTAAAGTTAAAGTAACTTTATCAAGAGCCACACTGTACGTGGGTGTAAAATTAATGTTACTTTCAAATGCCAGACGAGCAAGACTGATAGTGAGGGAGCCGCTCTGTTCACACAGCAGAGTTTGGGAAGGACGACTGGATTTAGTGATCAGAGTCAGCCTGTTGTGTTAATGCAGAACACGGACGTTGTCTGTGCAAATTGTACAGTCTGGTATAAACAAGTGAACAATGCCTTTTCCACTCACCTCTCTATAGAACAGAACAGCAGCTGTAACCATGGTAATTGGACACATCAAATATGGTGACAGCTGTAGCCTCGAATAAATTGAGACTAACATGCATTTAGTTTCTGTCGAAAATAACTAAATTTTAAATAAAACTATTAATCATATTTGTAATAAGACTAAAACACTAAAAACTAAATCAAAATCAGGTGCCACATGAACAGTACCAACATAAAAGATGCGTTTACATCCCATGAAGTCTGGAAATTTCTGGTTGACATCTTGCTGCTATGGCTGCATTTCCTCTCACAGCAGACTCGCTCTCATTCTGAACTCCCCGGCTGTGAAGTACACGAGTGAGTCATGTAAATGCACCAGTCCCTCTACATGAAATCAATACTGAAGGCAAAGTTCACTTACATGTTCCTTCCAATGTAAGACACTGCAGCTACGATTTAAAGAGAAAATACAGACAGAAATTCTATAACGAGGCCAAATATGAGTCATGGATTTTTCAGTTAGAGGTGAGTGCTTACTTTTGGCATATGGTTAAATTCCCTAATGACTGAAGCAAAAGCAGTTTGAGATTGAGACATGTCAGTCAACCCAAACAACAGATGGTGTGCGGCAGGGTCGGTGACCTTTCTTAATTCCTGCTATCGTTACCATTGGTCTTAATCTGGGCAGCATACACTGGATGTTTGTCCTTCTATTTGTACTGCGCACATTATTACTATTACTGATCAGCCAGTGGCATTAAAATGATCACAACTGTGATTAAAAATTCATCAGCTGTTAAATTCAGTGTAATAATGCAGGAGCCTACAGAACAAATTCAACGTGCTGCGTTTACTGTCACATTTTATTGTTCTGGGGACTTTCCTGCTACAGTATTTACTGTCCATTCAGATTAACTGGGGATTTAATTCTCACAAGTGATAAGCATAAGTGTCAACCGACCAATAAGTTCATCTCTTGTCTAAACTGTACAGCTATTAGCAATTTGTACTACTTGCTTATCAAATACAAAGCAGTGTGTTTACTACATTCAGTCAAACATGGCAGCCTGCCAGGCCTAAATTTGCAATCCTCTGAGCTTAATACTGCCTTATTTATCACCATATTCCAGCAGTCATTCAGTTTCATTTGCTGCAGTAAGCTAATGTTGGGTAAAGTGTTTGTGACTGCATCAGAGAGGCCGTCCCATTGCAGAAAAGCTGACTTGATAAAGTGAGTAAGGAGAATCCTCACCAGCTTTTATTGTTTTTTTGTTTTTTTTGTTTTTGAGGCTAAATAAAGACTTTTTTAAAGATATGTATTATTTACAAACAGGTTCTAAAAAAATTGTGCTCAAAAATTTGAGAGAAATAAGCTTTTGAATGCACAGAAAATGTCACAGAGCTTTTATTTGTGAAAAACAGGAGATAAAACAGAAGTGCTGTGTTTATTAGAGCTGCAACAACTAATGGTTATTTGCATTGCCAATTAATCTGTTGATTATTTTCTCAATGAACTGATCGGGTGCTTGGTCCTCAAAATGTCAGAAAGTGGTGAAAAATGATGATCAATTCTTTCCCAAAGCTCTAGATGATGTCCTAAAATGTCCTGTTTTTTCCACAACTCAAAGATATTCAGTTTACTGTCATAAAAAATGAAAAATGAGAAAATATTCTTATTTAAGAAGCTGGAGTCAGGGAAGTTTGACATTTTTCTTTAAAAAACATCAAAATAATTGATGGATTAACAAAATAGTTGGCAATTAATTTAATAATCACTTAATAATGGATTAACCTATCAATCATTGTAGATCTAGTATTTATTAAAGCACAAACTTTGTTAGTTAACTGCATTTACTTGAAGTATTTTATAGTCTTCTTCTTGAATGTAATGAAATAAGTGTAATTGACTGGTTAATCTCTGGTTAAATGTTTTTTTGTAAAAGCAGGAGTTGGTGTGTGTGTGTGTGTGTGTGTGTGTGTGTGTGTGTGTGTGTGTGTGTGTGTGTGTGTGTGTGTGTGTGTGTGTGTGTGTGTGTGTGTGTGTGTTCTGGAGTGCCCCGCTGTGCTGTTGTCAATGTTCGGTCTCCAGCAGTGGAGAACAGCTTCTCAGCAGCAGCGTAAAGCCTTTGTTACTCAAAAAGCTTTGGGGCTTTGGAAATGAAAGTTATTTTCTTCACCCTTCGTGCTGGAGTTTGGTGCTCCTCTGTTAAGGCTCATTTATGCGCCCTTTATGTATGAAAGCAGGTACGTCTGTGTCAAACGACATAACCTGACCTTTACAGTGACATGGATGTTAAGCAATACATCCACTAGAGCTGAACGTAACCCCCAAAAAAGAAGAAGTAGAGGAGTCAAAAGTTGGACAACAAACATGGCAACGCTGGAGGAGGATGTAATAACGTACCTCCACAGAAAAGAGGTAAAAGTGGAGGCAGCACTGTAGACAGTGGTGGTCTGTGTAGTGTTGCTGCTCTGTTTTGTTCATATCCGTAGGCTTTCAGAAAATGGTCAGAAATACAGACGAAATGAACACAGAATACAGACAGAAGCCTCCGTCCATATCTGTCTGCCTAGATTGAGTCTGTAGGTGTGCAAGTACATGCTATATTCACAAAATACTTATGCTTTGTCTTGCAAAGCTAAATATTTAAAACAGTAAATTAGGGCTGCAGCTAACAATTATTTTTGATTAATCTGTCAATCATCGTTTCATCTATAAAATGTCAGAAAATGGTGAAAAATGTTGATCAGTGTGTCACAAACCCCAAAATGACTTCTACAAATCTCTTATTTTGTCCACATCTCAAAAATAGTCAGTTTGCTGTCACAAATGAGTGAAAAAAACAGAAACTATTCACATTTAAGAGGCTGGAATCAGAGCATTTTAACATTTTTTTTCTTAAAATATTACTCAAACCGATTAATTGCAGAAGAATCAGAATATCAGAGTAGCTGACAATAAATTTAATAATTGAAAAATAATCAATTAATTGATTAACCAGTGTGTGCACACTGTCCCTTCTCCGGGTGCTGCACTGTGCCCTGGTTGAGTCTGCCATTTTTATTCCATCAACATAATATTTTAAACTACCTTTATTACAAAAAACTATTTCAGGCATTTTTGAACTTACTTGTATTTGTAGAAGGTAAAAAACCCAATTCACATGTGAATCAGTTTTTCTCCTACAATGAACGCCTGATGACCACAGCCCATCCAGTGTAACCCCTCTCCCTCCATTGAAAGCACCACTATTCAAACATATTGACATGTAAATTAGGCAATGACGTCTCCTGGGCACTTCACGGCCAGGTCTCGGAGCACCCAGCAACAGCATTCAACTTTACGTGGAGTTTGCAACTGTCAGTTGTGCAGTGTGTCAGACCGCCTGGCTGAATGTCAGCACTATGTAGCTATTTCATGGTTTTCATGGTCTCTGATATGCACAGCAGAGAAGCAACTTGTAAAGTTTGTTGTGCTGAAATATCAGGAGGGCATTAAATCACCACAGAGCTTCTCCGCTACAAACTTAATTTACCACCTGACAGCACGACAAGCTGAGCAGCATGCAGACTCCATCTGTGGCAACAATATGAGGTTTCTTTTTCATGATTCCTTCTCTCTCCATTACATTCACATTGTCAACGGTGGAAAACTCATCTTTTCAACACAGTAACACCATGCAGTGGCATCTGTATGTATCTATCTGTATGTATAACTGGTAATTACCTTAACACAAGAAAATCTGTCCTGCAACAAATTGGACTAACAGCTTGGAAACAGTTTATATGCTACATATTGAATAATTCATGTCAAGCTCTTTATAGGTCTGTCCCAATAACCACAAATTTGAAACACCACGTAATTGACAACAGCAATGTTAACATTTGTTTATGTGGCAAGACCATGTTTTTTAAATGAATGAACCAATTCTTCAACAAGCAATATGACAGTAATATTTCAAGCTCGAGGATGGATTGACACCCACTGTGACCCGACTTCAAGCTTGGAAACTGTACAAGTATTATGTCATTTTACTGTTTATTTTGTAGGTTAACCTGCTGAACTTGACATTTTTCAGGAGCTCATTGTTTAAAACAATGCAATACTAAAACCCAATGGTATCAAAAGTGTCAAAAGTTCTCGTCAAGCCCTCAGTTCAGTTAGGTTTTTATTGTTCTGCCTGAAAAATGATCTATTTGGTGTGCTTAACCCCTAATTTCCACCAGGCGTGCGCCACCACACTCGGACCGATTTGTGGGCATTCTAGACAATGCTTGTGTTTCCACCAGAAGCGCCACATTTCAGGTACGTCCCAGAAGTGGCTCGGTGCTCTGCTCCACAGAGAATACACAGCAAGTCTATTTTTGACGGATGATGCGTCAATTAGCACAGAGCAGGTCGAACGGGTATGAAGTCAGGCACGGAAAAAGCAGGGAGAATCTGGTTAATTTTCAAAATAAAAGACCCCGTGCACAATCATAAACAGACAGAAAACTATTTAACTAAGTAGCTTGCTTATCCATGGTAGAAGCTCAAAGAGCAAGGAAAGAGGACTTAATCAACAAAATCAGAGCAGGTAAACATAATCAGACAGGCAAAACGCTCCGCTGCTGTAACGCTTCTGAAACGCTGCTGGTGGAAACTGCAGTCGCTCGTATGACGGAACACAACCGCATCTGGTGGAAATCTTGGGTAAGACTTTTTTTTTTCTTTTGTCACGGTTGCGAAAGCGGTAAAGTTATTTTTTTTTTTTAATACCACTGTTGTATCAGAGTTTATAACTGTGGTATTGTGACAGCCCTAAGTTAGTGTGCTGTGCAGCTAATGTGGCTATAACTGTAAGCTAGGGCGATGTGGGACTAATGTTGTAATACTGAGGTGCTGTCAAAAGAAACTGTGAAACCAAGTCATTAAAACCCAACTAAATAACAAGAATAGAAAGTCAGATGCTGGTTACTGTTTTTGCATGATGCTTTTTCTGAAAAATTTAACTCCAGCTTGAGCTGTTAGCTTTGTTGTTGTACGGGAGCCAGCTGGTTCTGCTCTGTGATCTTTGTCACCAGTGTGTGTGTGTTTGTGTTGCTGCTGTATATACATTAACTTGATGGACATGCCTTGAAGGTAATGATACAGCTACATGTGAAAAACAAATGGTCAAACTGTAGGAGTTCATTTGCTTGGCAGCGTAGTGTAACTATGACTAACACCCAGCACTTAGCTTGCTCAGACCATAAAATTGCTGTGCAGTCAGTCCAGAGTCACAGATAATGTAACACTTAGCATTATTGCACCAGATTATTTAATTCATCATAAAAGTGTGAAAACAATCCAAAGAATATAGCTAAAACTAGGGCTGTGTATTGGCAAGAACTTGCTGATATGAAAAGAAGAATTTTTTTAAATTAATTTTTAGGAAAATTGCCATAATATAAAGAACACACCACCATATGCATAAAACCTGAGTTCTAACAGTTAGCATTTTTATGCAATCACACACTGCTATCTAGCGGTTATGGTTTTAAACAACATAAAATGAATCGCTGCCACGAATATTTGCATGTATCACGATACAGCATTTTTGAGAACTGACAGTCTCACAAAACATTATATAAAAATGTTCAAGCATATTGATATTTTCTTACATCCCTAGCTAATGTAGCATGTTGGGCAGGGGAAAGTCCGTCACCCTGACAGCCCGAGCTGCCTCACCCGACATTTCATTCAGCAAATCACTTTGAGAAATACATTTTGCATTGAATTATCTATCTACGCAGCATGGAATCATCCTTGGCGCTTATTCTGAGATTCCTTGGTCTTTTACTTAAATGAAACTCTTCTGCGCCTCTGTCAGACCCTGACATTGCCACCTAGTGTTTTATGTTGAATCAGGGTGGAAACGCACTCAAAATTCCTCCAAATGCATCAAACTGTTCTGCATAACCATCCATAACAAACATCCTTGAGCCAGCCAGCAACAATGCGCAGGCTACAGTCAGAAGGGTCCTCATTAAACACTTGATAAGATGGAATGTGATCCACAGCTGGCAGCAATGACATTGATGTTTATAAGACTTCCTTTACAGCTAATGTATGTACTTAGTCATATCCGTGCTTCATCTCATCTTTTTCTCTATTCACGTAGTTTGATGTGCAGCAGTGGAGAAAGTAGCAGGGCTGCCTGCTGATTAGAGAGAGACAGTGTTCCCAAAGGTCACTCAGCATAACTCAAAGGTTACAGGTTTAGTCCCTGAGAAAGCCATCTGTTCTGTCAAAGTGTCCTTGGGCAAGAAACAGAAACTTAAGGAGTTTTACAGTACGCTGGTTTGAAAATTATGTAAGTATCCAAAAGTACTTTTGATGGGGTCCCACTCAATTAAAACTGTGTGAGAAGATGTGAACCCCCAAACAATGTTCAGCTACTGTCAGAAAGGCGAAGATCTTCATCATCAAATGAAAATTACATGATTGCATTGACATTGCAGAGACACAGTCAAAGAAACAAAAAGAGTGCGTGCTGATACTCCAGTTATAAAATCCAAGCACATCACGGAGCATCTCTCCCACCAGGCTCCTGATTGCTCTGTCAGCTGAAGAGTCAATCACACTGGGTGGCAGTAGGGGAGGTTGTACCAGCATTTGGTTCACAAGTAGTTTAGCCAGCTTTGGTAAGATTCAGCACCGGAGCAGCAGACCGAAAAGAAATGAGCCGCGCTGTCCTACCCTCCGTCAACCTCTATTTCACTCTGAGACAACAATCTGCCTGTCATGTCCTTATTCTGTTTTGCTCTTTGTACAGTGATGCAGCAAAAAAATAGTACAGTGATTCAATTGATAAAGACGTTCGACTTTGGGCTTCTGATGATTTAAATCAGCTTTTAGGGAGAAGGATGTTCCACTCAACCAGTCAACATTTTTTCTTTATAGTCAATAGTAGTGGTATAACGTTGCATACACTAATCTGGATCAATATATGATTCAAGGTTCAATGATCCAATATTGTCAATGCAAAGTGTAGTTTGCAATCTAAATCTAAACATTTTTAAGATGCACCTTTCGTTCTGAAATTCCCATGGGATGTCTGTGTCACAAATCTATGGATCAGTCATAAATGTGTCAAATCATAATTTAGTTGCTTTTTGCGATTTCATATAAATTAAACTGATTGTGTTAAAGGGACACACAATACTGACTTATATTGATCACAGATCCCTGAATTGAACTGGATCGAAATCTAATCTGGCTGGCTTTGTGATGTCAGCAAATATCTTACTGTTGGCCAAAGAAGTGATATAATATTGTATCATGATGAAGTAAGTAAGATGAATATCAACATGATTTGATTTGTCAGCACACATCAACCATTGTGTTTTTAAGTCCATGAGTATTTGTTTTTGTGGAAGTTATTTGTTCCTGTGTTTTGAACAATGAGACTTGTGTGAGGTTATATTGTGTTGAAATAAATCTTGTTGTTGTGACACATGAATCATTACCACTTGCATTACCATTTAACAGGTGGCTTTCTATGTGACCCAAAAATATATATTTTAATGATTAAATTAATATCATAAATATGGGATAACTAGTCGACTAATGCCTTGAACTAATGACTACTAGAAGACAAGGAAAATCTTTAGTTGGGCGCAGTCCTTGTCAATAGCATTACTTAACAATCTGGCATCTAAGTCAAAGCTACAATTATTCTCATGCAAAATTAGCTTGATTGTCAAATAATTTGTTTTGCATATGTTCTCTGAACTATACATTAAGAATCAGATCGGCACATTGTACGAATGTGCCCTTTCACACATGCAGCACACGACAAGATTTCACACGTTGGAAATTCTCTGTGATTCAGGTGAGGGGTTGTACCTGCAGATGCAGGAGGAGTGGGAGGATTCACCTGCAATGATGACCAGTTCTGCTTTTATATCAATACTAAACGAGTCTCAAAATTGACTGTGATGGAAGACGTGAAGATCAGCTCCAGTCTATCTGCTCTGTAGGAGAGACACTGCGCTGGGATTTGCAGGATGCACACGAATGTAGAAAGGCATTAAAACATGGCATTTTAGTTAGGAATTTTAAGTCTGACAGCAATCTGACAACAGTCTCTTGTGAGTCTACACTTCTGTCCAGTTTCCAGGTAACTTTGACCTCAGATAAAAAGCCAAGATAGGATCCTAAAAACTTCACACAGTGTCCTTCAATCACTCATTGTTGTGATCTTGCCAGACTTTCTCACCTGAAACAATAAAGGAGACAGTTTGCATGAGGTAGAGTTTAATTAAGGTTGTACACTATGTGCACAAAGTACCAGATGGAAAATCAAGGCTGTCACTTGTGCAGATGTTCACAAACACTTATCTTTGAAGTCGCCTTGAAAACAATGGCCTTGCTCTGTGCAATGCCATGCTCGTGTGTTTGGTTTGAAAGCCCTGTTAGTCATAGAAGCCTGTTTAATACACTGGCATGTGGTTGGGCCTCAGGAGATAAACCATTGGATTTCATGAACTAGACTACATTTGGGTTAGCATCAGGACAGCTAATCTCACAGGCAGCAGAACATGTGAGGCTGCCAGCAAAAGACTGCACAAACCCACTGTAGCATGAACATGTCAGTGTTGGTGTATAGGACGGAGCCTGAATTCATTAGGCTTTGACTATTGATTCATTTTGCATAGTTCAACAGGAAGAGAATTCAGAAAAAATGCTTGGAAAGAGAATTACTAAAATCAACCAGAGTGGTAGTAGAAAATATTCATTGAAACTGGGCCAAATATTCACACGTTCACACTCTTTAGCATAAATCATCTGCTTTACTGTCATAAACAGATGAAAAGATATTTTTTAAGGGAGCTCCAACTGATCTGCCACAGATTGTTATCAGAAGATTTTTGTATTAAATAGTGGTCTCTGTAGAGGCTGATCAGATGATGAAGTAGCAGGGTCCAAAAAACATCCGCCAAGCATCAAATGTGGGTAGATTTTACATTTGGCAAGTAAATCTCTGAAGGCTATCAACCACATTTGCGAATAAATGTTTTTGCCAAAGAAGGCATATAATAAAAAAACTATGCTGAGAGTCTCGACTGTGTTGTGGAGTCATTTACGGGCACAGTGCTTCTGTCCTCTGCTGTCCATGTCAGAGTCACACAAATGTTTATCACAACTGCAATATGGCCTCCAACTGTCAAATCACAGGAAGCACAATATTTGTTTAAGATGTGTGTCAAAATACAATTTTAAATTAAATATAGTTGTACTGCAGAGATGTCCTGACCTGCACACTGCATTCTACAGACTTGAGAAAATATCTTTCTTTGGTATAAATCACCACAAAAACCAGTTCATAATCTTATAATTTTAATAGTTTTCAGTGAAAATGCAATAAAAGATGCAAAAATCACAACTGCAGTATCAGTCAAAATAACTGATTATATACTTTTTAACTATTCATCCATAACACACATGTACAGGGGCTTCATGGTGCATTCAGATGCACCTCATAAACTCTGAAATCTACATTGCTTTCTACAGCAAAGCACGTGGGTGTGACAGGGACTTCATGCTGCATTCAAGTAAACTTCGTAAACTGAGAAATTTACACTTGAATGGCTCAAAGGATCATTTAAAACATGAAAGTTTCTATTTTTTCTTATCCTTTTATTCTTGCTGAAATACATACGCATACATCTGTCATTACTTTGTCTTTCTTTCTTTCACTGGTATTTTTAAATAATTAGACACAAAAATCATAAAAATATTCCATTCATAGGCAGATTTTTAAAATTCCATTTAAAAAAAATCTTATTCAATTAGCCAACTCAACCATAATCTTGTACATGTGCCAAAGTATCTCTGTGGTAATTTTCAAGTTCTTTTATACTCTCAATAGAGAATATTGTTGTAAATGAATAAATAAATAATGCTACACGATAAATAGAAAGCTTGTGACCTGCCCAAAAAACCCTGATCGGAGCCATCTTTGATTTGATCAGCCTGTGAATAATGTCTGTTTAATTGTTATAAACAGATTAAAAGTTATTTTTGTTCCATGACTGGAGACCTTCAGTGATGTCACATGATATCATGAGGTTAAGATCTGTCCCAGATGAGGCTGACCTCATCTAAGTGATAGTTAAGATCGCTATGAGACATGCACTTACACCCCAGTGGTAATCATTGCTGTGATGAGTTCATTAAAATATACTGTAATTTTGTGTGCAGCAGAAATCAGTCATCTCTCAACCCACTCACAAAAGTATGCAGAGGGAGCCTCAAAATACACCACATCCGTTTTTCAAGTTTTAATTGATTATTTTGGCCCCAGCGAATACAAGATTGGCAGGAGAAAATGAAAATATGAGTCACTTGGACTTTTACAAAATGCATCCAAGTAAAGAGATGACTGACCTTGAAGCAGATTT
Organism: Lutjanus erythropterus; assembly: GCF_056507025.1. Lineage (NCBI taxonomy): Eukaryota > Metazoa > Chordata > Actinopteri > Lutjaniformes > Lutjanidae > Lutjanus > Lutjanus erythropterus. The sequence continues at coordinate 7,177,421 of NC_139327.1, forward strand.
GGAGGCTCTTGAGTAGAGCTGGGTAATAAAACTTGTCTTGATAATTAGCAGGCTAAAATCTGATAAGATACCCACTCATAACAGCTCACTATGGGGCGAGCACGCTCTGTGAATTACCAGAGAAGATAATGCAATAGAAGGTGAGATGTGAATCTAAATTGCTGCATTGAAAAATGAGCAGACCGGAGCAGCAAAAATGACAGTAAGTGCATTCATTCATATGCACTCGGCTGATTCAACTACATTAGTAAGGTAATAGTGGTCATTTCAGATGTCAGGTAAACATCTCCATCTAATCAGAGCTTAAATTACTCTCACCACGTACACTCCATCGTCTGGTTGCTTTCACTGTTTCAATTCTTCACACGCACACACACAAAGTCGCACAATGAAGCAGATATAAATGGGGTGTTTGAAAATAGAAAATAGAAACTTGTTTTTTGAGGCAACAGCAAAACCACCTTCATATTAAAACAAATAGCACAAGTAAAAGGAAATGAATTGTAGTGCTCTGTGAATCCATCAGCAGAAAAAACAAACCTCAACATAATGCATCCATTTCCTTTGCCTTAGCCTGGAGACTATCAAATATTCTTCCACAACTCAAAGGGGAAATTCACCACTTTTTATGGTGATGTCCAGTTAGTATTAACGGTAAATGTAGTCAACTGAATTGATACTGACCAAGAAAGTTTTGTTCGCCATGCTGGCAGTGCCCCAGGATGCATTGTGCATGATCTTCTGACACCCTATCAAAGATATCTGACAGTCATCAGCACCTGAACCCTCTACTTTAGTAACATTTTGATTTAAAAGCCTCTGAGTGTCCACTCAGAGTTGAAGTACCATTTTTGACATGTGGGATAGAAAACTTTAAAAAGCTGCTGGTCATTGGACTACGTTGCCACATCCCATTTATTATTGCCCTTCTTTTGGAAGTCAAGTTGCTCTGTTACATTAGTGGCAGCAGTGTCTTTTTTTCTGTGGGCTGCTGTTAGTGTTTCTTTCAGTCATGTTGTCATTATTTGAATATTATTTTCTTAGGTTAGCTTCCTTGATATAGCTACCCTGCTAACTTTGTTTCAAGCAACTAGCCCAAGTTACAGACATGTGGTGCAGAGACAAAGACCCTTTTAAACCCGGCACTCACCCCAGGGATGTATGTCAGACACTCTCCTACCAGGGATACAACCCTTGATCTGCCTGTCCCCCTTTGCTGGTGATGGGAGTTTTCTCAGTAGTGTGAGACAGTTGGAGGTTACCATCAGAGTGACAGTGGGAAGCTGCCCTCCCCCTAGAACAACATCATTATATATCAATTCAGTAGACATTGCCTATAGCTATTCATTTGTTGGCCAAAACATAGGATTAGGTGACAAAAATACTCTTCTAGCACGCCCCTGGCTACCCAGAGGAGGAGAATAAAAATCCAAGCTGAAATAGGCTGTTGTTCCTCCTTAACACCTACTACACTGTGACATCATTGGTGCCAGAGGAACAACAGATTTTGCAGCAGGAGAACTCAGCCTTCTCTGTCAATATGGCAGCACTGAGGTATTTATTGCTTCAACCTGACTACATTTACGACAATAAATATATGTCAACAGTGAAACATCATGATGGATGATGATACTGTTGCTGGGTATAAAAGGGTCTTTGTTTCAGCACCACATGTCCATAACAGTTGTGTTTGAAAAGAAAATAATTAATAGAACATCAAGACGTAGTGCAATGAACGGCAGCATCTTTCTATTTTCTCTCTTGCATGTCAAAAACAAAACTTGGGTAACAACTCTATGGCAACTTTGAGGGGACACACTACTTCAAATACTGAAGACTTTAGATCACAACGTTAAGATGGTAGAGGGCTCAGTGGTGCATGACTGTCAGCCATCACGATGGACAATGGCATCATCAACAGTGACTGCACATCCTCATAAAAAGTAGTGAATTTTCCCTTTAGCAACTATTACACAACTTATGTAAATTCAGGTTACTGAGGATGTTATGTTACTGCAAACTATGTAAATACTTTAACTTAGCTGTTACCTTCACCTTGGTATTTATAGTATTCAGGTTTGTGTATGTGCACAAAAGGACTTAAAGATACTGAACAACAGCCACCATGAAAAAAACAGTTATGTCAGACAACCTCTTTCATATGAAAATGGGTTTGGAGATCTCAGGTGTGAGCAAGTCTCAATGCAAAATATGCTGACAGACTGTGTTTATCAGCTGACACAAGTCCAATAATAACCAGCGGCGGACTGTGTTTACTGTAAACTGCAGTGAACAGTGTCGCCTTGCAGCAGGAAACACAACTTCTTGAAGCATGGGAATATCAAATCAGATGGTAAGGGTTTAGGCTCAAGAACAATGTTCATCAAAACTGAAGATGGAGCATTTCTAAATGTGAAATTTGTTTATTATCAACATAGTGCCACATCAATATGTGCATCTACACTGGTTTAATACCACATGGTGAATGACAGACACTGAAACAGCCAGACTGTCCATCAACAGAGCTGAGAGGATTCTCTCAGTGCTGTTCCACTTTTGGGATACTCTGGCCAATCCTCTTGACAGATTTTTCCTTAAATGCATTTTCCACCAGAACACAAACACATACATAGTAAATACATCAAGGATTTGCTCCCCAAGCCAATTTGTGTCACCAGTCCCAGCTTGACCATTAGCTGTCCAATCAAATAAGTTCAACAGGAAACAATGCTGGCTCAAGTGAAGACAAGAGAACACACAGTGAGTTCTAGACAGTGGAAGTTCAATCGGATCAGTGAACACAACACAGATCGAACATCTGTGTCAGAACAGTAAGAACTGGAAGAGTGCACTCAAAAGAGCGCAGAGTGCACCAGGCAACAGATGTGAAGCACCTACTGCAATGCCACCACAACTGCCAGATGCAACCAGCAGAGATCCACATAGGTTATCAAGCTGAAACGAGATTGTAGAAGAACTGATGCAGCTGTTGATCACTTACTGCCCCCCACGGTTGGTTAAGTTGGTTAAGTGAACAAGTCAAGTTACAGTTTACGTCCATGTCTGTCCAGACATAATGTATGTAGTGAAGACTTTGAAGGGATTTGATATGAAACTTACCACTATAGTGACCTGTAACTTTGAAGGAACTTAAGAAAAGGTATTAAGTGTATTTTTTGGCAAAATGGAAGTTCTCACTATACATGTGTGATTCCAGTGAATAATCTCCAGCAAGAAACATGCTGCCTTCATTGGAGAATATTTTTACAGAGGAGCACAGAGGACTGACAGAGAGCTGAACCTGATGATGTCACAGTCAAGTTGACCTTTTGGATATAAAATGTAATCACAGTGACCTTGACCTTTGACAACCACAATTTAATCTCGAAAATGTTGAGTCCAAGAAAATGTTTGTGTCAAATCTGAGGAAATTCTTTCAAGGTGTTCTTTAGATATGACGTTCGCAAAAACGGGATGGACATGAGGTCACAGTGACCTTTGACTTTCTGACCACCAAAATCTAATCAGTGCATCTTTTCGAGTCAAAGTGAACATTTAAGCCAAGTTTGAAAAATATCCCACAAAGCATTCTTGAGATAGTGTTCACAAGAATGGGATGACCTGAAATATAATGCCATAAAATACTTAAAGGATAAAAGTAATATTTATAAAAATATTTTTCAAGGGTTTGCAAGAATTCTGAATCACAGAAGTCATTCAGCATACAGTTATGAATGAGCACAATAAAAAAAAAAAAGGCTGATCAGTCCAGTAGTGTTCAAGATTAACTGCAGACAAGATGTAGATCCATCATGCACACATACACACACACGGAAGCGATTACATGCCCCCCTCCCGGCTTACGCCTGGTGGGGATAATAAACAAAGTTTATCAAAAGCAGCTCTGTGAGTCCTACATGGCAACCCATCAACTAAATGAATGGGGAAGAGGAAGGCTTCTGAGAAATCAGCACCTGCCATGCAAAGTCTACAAATTACAACTCCATGTTAACAAATCATTCTGTTCTTTAGAATGCCAGTTAATGGTTGTAAGCCCAATCAAGTGGAATAGTAAAAATACCAGAGCTGCTTCTGTGTTTGCACTCTCAATTATTCAGGCAGACTTATCGTCCTACATCCACTTGACGTCTTTACTGGAAACTATTATTTTAATTGCAATGTTGACTTGGCAGCAGCTGCACATGCTAATCACTTGGCACTCCAGAAACATAGAAGATAAGACAGTGAGAGGAGAGCGCTAACTTCGTTGAGGCTGGGGCTTCATGTTCGCTCTCTTTATGGCCTCTGCAGTGCATCTGTGCTATGCCCTGCCATGGAATAATTCTGTCTGAGAGTGAGAAGTGTTTTGCTGAGGCGTGTCACCGCCACTGTGTTAGAGAGAAAGAGGGACGAGTCGCCCTGCCCCCAACGCAGCATGCTGACTCACTGTGACAAACACTAATAAATAAGTGATTTATCAGGCATCCTTCGACATAAATCTCCTGGAAAGCTGTGCTGGAAATGCTGGAGGGTTCAGCTGAAACTAATCCTCTGTCCAAGTGTGGCATCTCTCCTGTCAATTATCTCTGACAGCCATTGCGACAACAGAAAGGCATGCTAGCACAAACCCATGGCTCACTGATTGGATGCTTCCCTGCATGTCTCGTCTTCATTACCTTCCCTCCTGCTCTGATTAATGAGGTAAGGGTGGCTGCCCAGTGCTGCTCTCTGTCAGCACAAGTGCATCACTGACCAGGCTTTCACACCAGCAACGATAAAATGCACAGTTTGTGCCATGTGTATTCTTTAGTCCATTAATCTCACAGTTTATTTGCACAGATTTATTAATGTCATGCACAGTACACATCATACAAAGTAGTTCAGTCAGTCAAATGACTCATATCCAGACAGAAAACAGATGTTTTCTAAGACATGTTAGTCACTCAGGCTACATGCCAATCAGGGTCGGTACTGCACCAGTCCAGAAGGTGGTGATGGTGCACCTGAAGCTGTCTGGTAGCTGAGACAAACACCAAAACATGAACCTGTGTACTTCAACGGTACTGACAACACGCTAAGGATGGAGCTTGTTCATTAGCGCAGCTGCATATTCAGCATTGTGAAACTGTTGCTGTTGGGTTTAGACGAACTATGAGCAAGTCAGAAGTTGTATTATCTTCACAGGCTCTCGCACACCTTCCTCCCTCATCCATACAGATTAATGCTCTCTTACCCACAAAATAGAGCTCTACCTGTTCCTTTATATGTGACAAGAAGACAGATGCTTAATATCCGTGTAGTCGAATTTCACACCTTAAAGGTCTAGTGTCAGTGTCAGGACCAGTAGCCAGCTAGCTGCATGGCTAACTGAGCTAAGACGGCTACAGATAACAGCAAACATGGTAAAATAATAATAAATTATTTATAAAAATCTCAACCCCTCCATGGACAACAAAACTTAAAGTGAGGCATCGACAGGTTTGTTGATAGTCTTCAGCTGAATAATTTGCTAGTTAGATGAGACAACTGTTTTTTCCCCCATTGGTTGACTTTGGCTTAGCACTTTTACTAGTGTTAGCTAACACTCAACCTCGAGGGCACTGCAGTGGAGTGTGTAAACTCACTTTTACAGAAAAAAAAGCAAGAAAGTGCAGCTGGTAACAGAGTATATAAAAAAGAGTAATGAAAGAATTTCACATATGCAGTATTACAGTTATTGATATAGGCCCTATCTAACACTATTTCAGTATGCAAGCACTATGGTAGTAATGACAACAACAACATCACACTGTGTGTAAAATGTTTGGACTTATTTTTACAACTGTAAAAATACAAGCTTTTTTGGAGTTTTTACAGAGAGCATTAAGTGCCAAACATGCACCTGAACCAAATCAGTTCAAATGTAAACGGTGCTTAACACTTCACTACCACATGCCACTAAATCCTCCACACTGGTCCTTTAACAGCTGCAAGGTAAGGCATTGTACAGCTGTCATTATCTCAAGGCACAGGGACAGATCTGGTAAGTGGTTGTTTTCCACTGATCACTTAAAGGCTCGTCTGTCTGTCTCGCACACATCTGATGGCACAGATGCTCTTTTATTTCCGTCAATACAGTTTTCTACAGAGGCTTCATAACGTCTCACATTTTACTCAAGTTGTATGCACACGTATGACTACAACCTGAAGTGTATTTTCATGCTTCAGCTCTATTTTCTTTCATTTTTCTGTGGAACTACAGTGAGGAGTACTGGTCTCTGAGTGCGGCCAAACACATGATAAAAAGACAATACAAATCTTAACCTAGAATCAACATCCTGTTGCAAATTTGCATATGAATTGTTTTGCTAGTAAAGGCGCAGTATGATTGTAGTGCACAGATATAAAACTGGGTTTCCACTCTTCCATGCAGTCAGATTTGGCACAAAGATGCCATTGGACGGGCCCCACAGAGGTCAGCCTTCTCCGAGGTCAAAGTTGACGTGTGGCTATAAAATCTGGTAGGTGGTGCGTGCTGCTTTCACTTGCACAGCTGTTTAGGAGCGTGCAGGACGCTTCTCAGGAGAAATCAAAGCCTTCCTCTCCAGAATGCCTTGCTTGTCAAAGCCCACTAATGCTACATCCTAATTTAAGAAGCTGGAGAACAGAGACTGTTCCATGTTTAACCAAAGCTTCTTCTCCACAGCCAATCATTTATGTAACACACCTCTTTAGTCATACATTTCCTTTTGAAGCCATATCATTTTTCATGACAGTTGACTATTTAAACTGGAAGTAAAATAAGTGCGTGGCCATTTTCTGCCATGAAACTGTGTTATTAAGAGGTGAATATTTTCTCAAGTTTGCACTCTTCTTTTTAAGTCTTGTAAATATAGCAAACACTGATGTGATGACTGTGCGAGACAGATGTGACACATTGAGAAAGCTTTGTCAGAAACAAGTCGGACATGAAATTAGGAAGTTAGGACTGTGAGAGGGGCTTTTTAAAGCAACATTATGCAATTTTAGCGATTTGGCGCCAGTTCTTACTGCAATACATACTACTTATACACAATACTAATACATCTGCTGTGACCAAAAACAACAACTTTTGTCAAGTTCAAAAGCTTGGCGTCTGTCTCGCGGCTTTTTATTTCACAAAGTTCTCGCCAACAGCTCATCTCTTGCTTGGTCACTCTCTTTTTCTCTTCTTAGCTTCCTCCATCAACATCCTCTTCAGTCTCTTTAGGTGTTTCCAGGCCAAACAGTTCTGGGGACTCCTTGAAGAGGAACTACCCACCAGGGAGTTCCTTGAGAAGTACACATGTTAATGAACTTTTTTCTGTTTGCATTCGCACTGCCAATAAGAACCTTAAGGGGACGGCAGCTGGTAAAGCACGGTCTTCTGCACGAAATACAACAACAACTGTTACTAATGGCAACAATCAACAAGCTGGAGGACACCATGGTCAGAGCTGTGTGTTGTGGATTTTATGATTATAACAGAGTTTAGATTATGTGGTTGAAAGAGCGAGAACATGAAGTCATTTGGTGTTTGGCAGCACTTCATATTCTTCATATTGCTCATCCGGGTTCAGTGCCCGTTCCAGAACCACCGAGAATGTTGGCTGGGTCTGAAAACCTCTTCCCCGCGATCCAAAGCTCCTGTGTTAGCAGTGTAAATGCCAACACTGGCCCGGTCCTCCAAGCTTACAGTGTGGGCTGGGCACAGTTAGCTGTCTGCACGGGCTAACGGAGTTTACCAGCTAATGGCAGCTACAGTTAGCAACATTCAAGGGTTAGTTTAGTAACCTATCGACTGTCCATCAGAAAATTCATCAGAAAAAAAAAAAAAAACAACAACACAAAGTTAAGGCAGAGCAGCAGGAAAACATCAGGCGGGAAGAAAATATTTTCTCAAGTTTCACCAAAATCAGCAACATGGTTGGCGGTGCGTGACAGTGCAATGCATTACACACTGAGATTGTAGTGGGCAACCCAAGTTAAATAGTGCACTAACAGGCATACAGGGGCACAGAGAGGGAATGACAGAGGTACCACTCACATCAGTGTTGCATAAACATCAATTTGAAGGTAAAATAGATACATAATGTTGCTTTAGGCAGAGAATAGTCATCAATTTAACCATGAACAACTTGTGTTTTTCACATTGAACAGGACAATAGTTTTATTTGAATGACTAGGCAGGTAAAGACTCATGTTCCTGTCTGGCAGATAAGAGAAGATTCTTTGTTAAACCAGTTGCTGTAAACATCCTCAAGCTGACTATTGAAAAGAACAGAATAGATGTTTCTAATCAACAACGGCTAGCCAGAGTTTTTCATTTCATTTGGAACACCTGGTAGAGAGAATCAGACAAGAAAATGCATGTTTGGGTCATGCTGATGATTAAAAAATATAAGAAATGAACAAATGTAAAACTATTTTATCTTTGATTCATTCATTCATTCAATTTTGTGATTTCTATTGTTTTCTAAACCTGCAATCTTTTGAATTATTGTTTTTTAGATGGCAACCCGCGAGGGGACAAATTAAAACTTGATAAACTAAGCAACTTTAACTAACAAATTTGATTTTGTGTTGTTGTTGTTTTTTTACAGAATAATAACAGTTTGGGGGCATCTGTCAGCTTCTGTGCATAAATAAAACTTATTTTTAATAAATGTCCTCTCTGGTAGGCATGAAGGACAAGCTCCATTAACAGTTCTTTCTACGTTTTTTCTACATGAATAATTTATGCAAGTGCTGAGTGTGGCCACCCACAGCTCAGACCTTTTGTGAAAGGAAAAAAAAAGTCCTCTCGTAGAGACATAGAGCTCTTCCTTTGCAAACACACAGATTAATGTGAAAAGCTAAGAAGAGTTTGAATAGAGGAAAAAAGGCTTTCCCTGCAGACCTCTTCTTATTCAAAAGAACAGAACACTAAAGCGTGAGACTGCAGGAGTTGTGACTTTCTATTCTAGACAAGCAGCAATTTCAAATAAGACATCAGTGTGAAATATGCTGGCAGAAAGACAGGCTATAAAATTAGCCTTATTAAATCAAAAAGAGGAGAGATTTAATGTTGAGAGGAAACAGTACGTATTATAGTGCCTTCTTGAACTAACCATGCCAATATATCACATATGTCATATTTCCACCTGTTTGTGTATCTCACTACCTTTAATCTCCAAGAAGTGATTTTTTGGCCACCTGGCTTCAGCAGGAACAAGCTGTGAATTCTGATTCAGTTTTTCTGATTCCTGAATCCATTTTAAAATTCCCAAATTGATTTATATATTTATATAAATAAATAGGTGCTTGGTGCTAACACATAATAGCAATTCCATGACATGCTAACAGAAATTAGCATTGTGATTGGACAATATTATCTTAGTGGATCCATTTTACTTCAAGTGCTTAACCTAAAAAGACATCTGTGTTCATACTTAGGCATATATTCCCTCTGATCGGTGAAAACAAACTAATAGTTTAATACTTTCCCATTACTAACTTGGTCTATTTCTGGGGCTTCAACACTCCACACAGCTACAGCAACTTCAATGGGTCAAAAACTCAAACTCAAAATATAGCTACTACTTAGAAGAGACGCTGCATGCCAGGAGAGAGCAGCATATATAGTTATATTTTATTTATTGCTCGCTATATGCACAGAAACAGCTAGATTTAGCACTTTACTTGAAAAAGTATAGATATTTTTATTCATTCTATTGTATATTTTATTTACCACTTTTGCATGCCATTACATTCCAGTCCAGGGTTTTGAAGGGACAGATTTTATGTCCATAAGAGAAGAATGCTAATTTAAATGCTCACTTTGTGCTGTGTGCAGTCTTCAGAGGCTCTATTCATTTTAGCCTAACAGCTTATTTTATTTATTATATTTTATGGCGCTTGCCTGATGAACAGGACCAGCTAAAGCTGCCTTCAAGAAGTATTTAATTGATTTGATTTTTATGTGCAATGAAGCAATGATGCTGCTAAAATAAAGCTCAAAGACTGACAGGCACATGATGTGCAATGTGTTTTTTGAAATATGACTCATGATACAGTCTCTTAAAGTGTTTGGTTCAGTGTTTTCCTATGGTTTGGTGTTAAAAAAGCAAACTAAAATCTCAGTGCATCATAATATTGAATCACAATGTTTAAGAATCGCAGTACATATTGAATCTGCACCTATGTATTGTGATAGAATTGAATCAGGAAATAAACGCACTGTCCCAGCCAAAACTGACATATTACTGCCTTTTGATGTGATATGTTGATTATGGTAGCAGGAAGTTGCCTATTTACTCTTCAAGCAGACACGGCGCAAAATTAACATTCATTTTGAGCTGAGTTCCACAAACTCAGCATCTGATGCACCAAATCTAATATTCATTTTAGCACAGTTTTCTGGTCTCTGCACCTCCTGAGGGAAATATCTGTCTCTTTACCAGCTAAATGCTCCACTATGTTCAGCAGCGAGTTCCTGACTGTGTCTGGCTGCTTTGGTGCTGAGTAGGTAGGATACATTAGAATTTTAGAGCTTTTCTGGTGAAAACAGCTGCCTGCTGAGACAAAAACAGTACTGTGAGAGCAGTGAGAGTGAACAAGAACATTAAACTTGTGGGTCGGAAAACCAAAACAGTGAGGGGAATGAGAGTGATGAGGGGGAGGATTTGCAAAGTAGTGATGCCTTGCATATAGAAATAGACATGATCCATTGTTATAGCAGCATTAAAGGTCCAGTGGGTAAGATGTAATGGCGGAATGGAATATAATATTCATGAGTATGTCTTCATTAGTGTATCATCACCTGAAAATAAGAGTTGTTGTGTTTTTGTTACCTTAGAATGAACCTTTTATATCTACATAGTCAATATCATCTTTAATTAGATCCTCCCTACTCAATGCCCAATATTTTCAGACATCATACCTCAAGTGTCTAATGTACACTTTTCTGTTGAAAACTTAAAAGGAGAAATTCATCATTTTTCATGTGGCTGTCCAGTCAGTGTTGCTGGTAAATGTAGTCAGTTGTAGCAAGAAACAGGCTATTTCGTCTTGGATTTCTAACCTCTGCCTCTGGGTAGCCAGTGGGTGTGCTAAATAAGTATTGTTGTCACCTAACACTATTAAGTCATCGCTATAGGAGGGTTCAGAGATAAAGGTTTTTTTCACTTGCTTGGTTGGGCCAGTGAGTCAGATATCTACTTTCCTCTGCACAAACTATTTTATTTATTGGCGGTTATCAAATAACGACAAAGAATCAAGTTAAGTGTCATGTTAAATCTATGGCTGCAACATCTAGGCAAGTAAAATGCCAGATAAAAGTGAAAAATGTCCTTCGCAATTTTTCAAAGTCCATAGTGATGTCTTGAAATGTCTCATTTTATCATTCCAAAATGCAGATATATTCAGTTTAATATGACAAACAAAATTATGTGGCGTATCTCCATATTTGTAAGAGCATTTTCTGCCATATTGCATGAAAAAGCACTTTGATGATTAATTGGTTATCAAAATAATTCAGTAGTTTTCTGTTAGAAATTTACCACTTCCCCGAACAAGTCAAAACTGGCCCAGCATGGCATTTTTCTTTCCCTGGGCAAGCAGACAGTCCTTATTGTTGAGCCCTGGTTATATACCAGGGTGGTGATTAGGGATGTTCCTGGAGACTAATTTCCCTGTCGATTAAATGCAAAATTTAGATTAGATTAGTCGACTAGTCTAACACTAAGAAAACAATCAGAAAGCAGTTAAAATTTAGCAGAATTTATTCATTTATAATGTTAAACACTGTCCGAAAAAACACACTGTGTGTATTAAGAGCCATTTGAAGCTGTTAGTCACAGTCTACAATCACCAAATCGTACTTTAAATGCCGCTGAAATGCATTCTACTTTGCGCTGTGCAATACAAACCTTACACATTAATGTACAAAACATGACAACAACTCAATAAACGCTTCACCTTTTGGACCAAAGCGGGTCACAGTGTCTGCGGGTAGAGGACCTAGAGCTAATGCTGCTGCCAGCCTGACACACAGTGTGGCTAACGTTAGCAGTGCTAGTAGCAGCAGCAGCAGCTCCACTTGCAGGTTTATGTCCGTGTCTGTGCTTAATGTGGTCACATGTTTATCCAGTTGAGTGAATATATATATCAGCTTATTCTGTCACAGTCTACGTTCATCTGTCCGACTTCGCTGATATAAACATCCGGAGTTGCCAGGGCGATCAGGGCATACGGGCAACTATAATTGTATAGTTGACTAATCGCGTGCATCCCTAGTGGTGATACACCGCAACATGAGTTTGGGTGTCAGAAGCTTGTGTGCAATGCATCCTGGTACATGTAGGCACTGCCAGTATAGCTCTGCAAGTAACAGAACAACTCAACTTTCTTGGTCAGTATAGCAGGCACTGAGGAATTTATTGCTTCAATTGACTACATCTACCATCAATACTATCTAGACATCCAGATGAAAAGTGGTGAATTTTCCCTTTATGTTTTATGGCAGGGTTGAGATGATGGCATCATGAGGGTAGTTTGGAAAGTTCCCTTCAGAGTAGGGCTGAACGATTTTAGGAAAAGATCTAATTGCGATTTTTCTGGCAGATATTGCGATTTCAATTCGATTCACGATTTTTTTTCTTCAAATCAAGCTTCAGTGCAATATTCACAATGTATAGTAACATTTACAATCATTATTAATTATTCAAACTAGGTATTTGTGAGGGCTTCAAAGAAAAATAACATTAAGAGAAAAACTACTGACTATACTGAAGACAATTCGCACACATCATCACATTAAATCCGTATAAATAAATAAATTAATAAACAAACACACACACACGCACACACACACACACACACACACAGGTCTGGTCCATATGACGTTTGCTGCATTGTTGGTTATGATGCACGTCAGAGGAGTGTAATTACGAAGCGAGATTAATGGGTTAGCGAGCTATGTTGAGTCTAAAGCCAGGGTTTTCAGTGTCACGAAAGTGTCTCTCTTTTAACCTGCTAGATCACCGTGGTAATTTATGCTAAACTCATGACCTGGTCGGCAGCAGGTTATGTTAAGAGTTTCAGATTAAATCGTCTGTAAAACGCGCCGTTCTTTAATTTATAATTGTCCTAACAAGGTTGTTTATGAGCGATATAGCTTTTAAACTGAGGGAAGACATTAAAAATGAAAAGCTTCTGAGCTGTATGTTCGTAATATCACCGAACGAATCCATATAATGTAAAAATGAAACAGCGGCACAAACTGTCTGCAGCGCGCTGTCATGGTAACCTCTGTTTGGTGATCAGAGTCATTTTTCCCGTTTGCTCCAGATCATATTAACACTTTAAATTGTCATGGTATATAATCCACACATTAAAATAATGATGAAGCAACTACAGACACTTTGAATACTTTTTACTGTTATCTGTTTTGTTTTGGTGATATTGCAGCTCAGATCACTGATTAGAAAATTCATCATCATTTATCACAGACAGTCTTACATAGTTACACTCATTTTACGTTCGTTTAGCCAAAAACTTCAGTGATCTCCACGTTTCTGTCATCATAGGACAGTGTCAGACAGACTTCATCATGTTTAAATCTGCTGTATGGAGTTTTATTGTTTAATGTGCAGTTTTCATGTTAGAATAAACGGCAGCATTAAGACCACATTTAGTCCATCAGTAATTTTCTGACATCATTCTTCTTCTCCTGCTTTATTTGCAGCAGCAATGTTGCTTTTTGCCGTAATGTATTTAGTATATTATTATAACAACTTGATCATTTTGCTTTAAGTAAGTGGCTTGCGATCGCTTCATTTCATGCGGAAGAAGAGTGAAATGACGCAACAAACGCCCTTTTATGTGAGCGCGCACAGAGTCTGAAGACGAAAGCCTGGATTAAGAAAGTGAGTTGATAACCACCATCATGATACCCGTTATCTCCGATTGCAGTTTTAGGCTTTGTCGATCCAGATCATGCATAGGAAGCCTGGCTGTGTTGAGCTTGCTTCGTAGTACAGCCCTCACGAGCACTGCAAAAAACCGCGGCTTTGGCGATCACGTGATCGCGTTGTCTGAAATCGCAATTTCGATCAGAAAACGATAAATCGTTCAGCCCTACTTCAGAGACAAAATTGACATTACACATTATAACACATTCAACTTAGTAGTAAACTGAAACTGAATAAACTGAATTTCGTGTCTAAAATCAGTGGAGTGCCCCTTTAAATTACAGTACGTTTCATATTTAATGAATATGGGACTTTGGGACTGACTTCTTACTAGATTCTTATTCTTGGTAATAAAGAACCGGTGGTAAGTCATCTTAATCAACGTTCACATGGTGAGTCATGCTGAATGAGAACATAACTTATAACCCAATCACTTGAAATTCAGTGAAACCCTGCGGTGTTGTTCTGCTCATACAGCACCCAAACCAGTATGATACTGACCGCACTGACAGGCATTGACCCTAATTCTGTCAGTGGTGCATATTCATGAAGTAATTTGGAGCTTTACAGGAATTAGGCCGTGACAAAGCAGTCTGCTCAGCATCCTTGAGTGACATTAGCACTTTGTGTTGTAGCACTTTGTGTTGTAGCTGCAGCTAAAGGCAAACTCCAGGTTCTGCGTTTAAAATGCTGCCCAATGCGAAGCAAACATTACTGTAGATATCGTCAGACATTAACTGGAATGACAGATTATAATCTCATGGATTACTCTCTAAAATGATTTCTCAGATGTTAATTCATCTGCCATATGAAACATAGTCCCAAATGATTGTAAGGCAATCCACATCTGGACATTAGGCCGTGGTCTCATATTGATGTCCAAATGTCCACCACACCCCGCTGGAGTCAGCCAGCCGGCGTTTAGCTGTCCCAGGACAAACTTGAGACAAAAATCAATGTGTGACAGAGCCATTTCACTCTTCTTTTTTTTTTTAAACACTGCGTTTTTATCTCCCTCCTTATGCTTGTCATCTGACGCCTTCTCTCAAGTCTACTGTCTTCAGCCTCTGGAGGCTGGATGTCAGCGGCGTGACCTTGTTAATTCAATTCACCTTCATAAGATGAATACAAAGTCTGTCTGCTGAGGGACGGTGTTGGGTATCAGAGTCAGGTACTTTATAGACAACTTAACAGCTCTACACCCCAGAGTTGGAGTGTGAAACATAAGCTGGATTTTTTTTGTGTGTCATCAGTCATTAAAGCTCCCCAAAGTCATTTTTCTATTAACATTGAATCATCGATTGAACTTTGAAATGACTCCCTGTAATGTGGAAGCTTTGGTAGTATAGTCGATCCCACTGAGAAGCAGCACTTCAGTCTGCAGCTCTGTGCAGCTTTGAGCCAATTTCAGTTCATTGTTTTGGTTCTCTGGTCCACATGGTTGAGTCCCAACAGCTCTCACCCACCTCCCCCTAATTTAAAACATCGAGCAGCCATTTCAGGTCACCAGCTCAGATGGATAATTAGTTTACAGACTGTATGCCAAGTTCCCAGTACAGAATGGCAGAGAGCCAATGTCAACGACTTTTTACTGGCGAGGAGAGTCAGAAATCTTGAAGAGAAGACGGGTCCAGATGTTTTCCTCTGGAGCTGGTGTAGCCTGATAATCACACTGCATTGACTTTCCACTGTCATCATTTCATGTCATTCATTCAGACATTGTGTTCATGGTAGATCATGCCTATTTGGTTTTCCCCTAATCAATGGACAGATGTATCTGTCCCACCAGTGTCATTGTCACTTGATATGGTAGGTGCATGTAGCGGTTGCTAGGGTCAGTTTAAAGATCTTGTAAAGTAATAATAAATGTTTATTCTAAGTTTGTCACACCACAGACACGTTATTAAATCCACTTAAATCAACTTACAAAATCTTATCTTAAATTTTATCTTGCTGTTTTTCAGCAAAGTACGCTAGCTAGCTGCAGGGTTTCTGACAGTGTATTGCAAGCTGGCAGCCCACCAGAACTAAGCACTGGGGATTTAAACCAAGACAAGTTACACAAGTAGCAAAGTCTTTTAGAGCTGCAACTAATGATTATTTCTATCTATCAATATTGATCAGTGTTTGGCAAAGCCTAAAAGGTCTCGTTTTGCTTGTTTTAGCCACAGTTAACTTTCATAAAGGAGTAAAGAAACCAGTTGATAATCACACTTAAAATGGAATCAGAAAATTTTGGCTTTTCTTCCAGACAGATTAACTGATTATCAAACTAGTTGGCTATTAATTTGAAAACGTATTAATTCATTAATTGCTGCAGCTCTAAACTCCTTTAAGGAATAACTCAGTTTGTAGGTTGTGTGCATTAGTGTGAAGTTAAGAGACAAAGAGAGAGAACGCGTGTGACATAACTGTGGACGCATAGCAGTGCATTGTGAGTATAGTTTAGGCTGCTTGTCTGTGAATAAATGCTTTAATTCCTCAAGGCCGAGCAAAGATACTGTGTACTGCTTGCTGATAAAGGCGGTTAGCTCACTCCGAAATTCACAACACAATTGCAAGCCTTGCAAATGCTGTCATGATGAAGCATTTGTACGAATTGTGTACTAAAATCTTTAACAATCTGGGATGTTAGAAGATAAAAAATTACCCCTAAACCACAATATTTTTGAGTGCCCATTTATTTCAATATCTTTGATGAGTAATGGCTGGCAAGTCTCTCCATTCCAGTAAACATAATTTTGTAAATGAAGTGAAATTGTACATTTCTGTATAGCTGTCTCAGCCCTTTGTTCTTAAATTTCCTTAGGAAATTAACATCTTTTCACCAAAGCTTGCAGGTGTTGGAGAAGAAAAGACAACTTTTCTTTTAGTAGTCCATCTCAGTCAGTGCATGTAGTATCAAGGGCAAGCACAGTCAGACATTCTTGGAATCTAAAACTTTCTCTGTTGAATAGTACCTAAACAGCATTGAGAGAAAAACATATTTACGGACTTAGGACAAGAGATCTAAACTGGACTTAGTCAACAACAACTTATGAGGCAATCAAGCACAGGTCAGTAGCTATTCAAACAGCGTATATTTACCAATCCTTACCCTTCAACTCCAATAAAATATTGACTTCACTTTTCTTTGAGGGAGATGCTTGATAACAGACAATTTCACACCTTCTGAATAAAAAAGCAAAGACGGAGGACAGCAATAATGCTGTATTGATGAATAGATACACATCACCTAGCCCCTGTATGGATCTTCCTTGGAGCTAAAAGTCTTTGGGATGTCCGATGGACTTAAAACTGATGGATTAAGAATGGATTAATGCTGGGAAGTGAAGAAGAAAACAGAAAAACAGGGGATGTTGATTGAACCAGTCTCAGAATGCACACAAAGAAAAAACAAGTTAATCAGACTGTTACTCCTTGTCTTGAAAAAGCATAAAATAAAAAATGTGTTTGGGTTCGAGGCCTATAGCACAATACATGACTTATGGTCCTTTCAATAGAAAAGACAAAGAGACAAAAAGAATGGGAGAGACACATCGTGCTTCACTGACCGGACAGTTTAATGCTGTCTGCCACATGATAAGGAAGTGAATAGCTCTAACTGCTGCCAATGATGCTCTGCTTTGCTGTTACAATGAAATCAACTGCTGTTCAACCCCAACTGTGCAGTCTATAAACATTACTCACATAGCATTTCACACAGTGATTCAAGCACAGGAAACAGTACCATCAATGTCTAGGGATAAATAAGCTGCTAACTCTGAGGTAATATAAGTGAACATAATTCAATATACCTTGCTTAGCAAGCCTTTTCATGGGTATAAAAATAAACAGAAGAGGATGGGAGCCTGGACAAAGAGGTACTAGGGGTCTTAATATTCTTTGGTTGTACAAAGGCCACACTCACAAGCGGGGCAAAAGGGCTACTATCATCTGGGTGAGATATAAGGTACTGTACAAATGGGGATAAAATCACAGCAGCTGTTGCAGGGTTCAACAACATTTTTTTCAACTGACTGATTGGACAAATAAGGTAGAAATGTACTTGCCCAAAGTAAATTTTTACTACAGTAAAGGCGAACCGGTGTACCACACAGGCCCATGAGTCACTTTGGTGAATGCTTCTCACTGTCATAGCACATAAAAACCACACCTGGAGTTGCCACTAGTCCCTCTTAGGATGCTGCAGCCACAAACTGGTAATTTGAAGCCTGACAAGAGGGATTTTTGCATAATCTTGTGAATCCAGCGGCCTCGCAAGGCAACAATAGGTACAGTGCATGTGCAACTCAACACAGATAACAAGGAAGTGAGATGGCTCACCCCTTAGCTATTTCCTTCATCAGCTCCAGGAAAAACTTTTTAACATTTAATTCATTTTTTACCACGTCTGATTGAGCAAGTGAGTTCCTAGATTTACTAGCCCAACATGCCATTTTTCTTGCCTTGGGCATTCTGGCAATACTTAATGTTAAGCCCCGTTTTGGACAGT
Organism: Lutjanus erythropterus; assembly: GCF_056507025.1. NCBI lineage: Eukaryota > Metazoa > Chordata > Actinopteri > Lutjaniformes > Lutjanidae > Lutjanus > Lutjanus erythropterus. The sequence goes on from NC_139327.1 coordinate 7,195,865, forward strand.
GTCTCCTCGAAATCTGTTTACTGTGTTGCACAAAAAGTGACCAAAGTAGTAGTAGTAATGCAAAACTGTAGCAGTGTAAAACCTGCCTTTCACATGGCCAATCGCTGCATAAGGAGGCTGTGGCTCTGGAGTGTTTTAGAAAATAATAGAAAGCTGGTTCAGAGCCCGACCTGTTTAAAATGCTAGCTTAGTGAGGCCTCAGGAGATGCAGCACAGACAACAGGCCTTTTTTCCCCAGAAAACATTAGGAAGACTGTTGGAAAAGCACAGGTGTAAATGACAAAACAAATAACGGCAGAACTGCTGCTTCAGTTTCAGGGTCCTGGTATTATAATACATGTTGGCTCAATGTCACCACTTACGCTTTAGACTTTTAAATGCGGTTTACCACAGAGAAATACAAAATGGAGGGCTGAATGCACCAAACAGCCTACGAATGCAGTCACCTCTCCCATACAGGATGCCAACTTTACTGAGTACTGCCAACTCATCTGTCCACCACAGCAGACCATCAGGCACACTTAAGCTTAAGACTTTCATACAGTTAATTCTGCTACAATATTAAATAAAAACTCACAAATTTAAGTCCTTCATCAACCATAAAAATATATCAGGCCTTGAAGTTATACAATTCAAGATATCTTAGAAACCTTTTACAAAGACCCGTCCTGCAGAGAACGAGACACAAGTGATGAAGGTTTAACATTGAATTGAACATTTCAACTAATGGTGCGATAAAAATCTGAGGAAGAGCAGTGCAGGGCTGGACCAATCCGTTTCAGACAAGATACACCACCACAGAAAATAAATGACATCAAACCCCCTGAGGGAATGAGGATTCTGATGAGAAGCAGGAAAAATGTGTTTGATTTCTACTTAAAGCGTATCACTTCAAAATGATTCAACAGAAGCAGGCAGAATTATGAATGAACAAAAAGTTAAATAATGCATACACTTATCAAATTCTTATAGATCTCATCAGATCGAAGAATTATTGTACAAAACATAGAGGGAGCAGATAAAAAAACACAGCGAGACCCTGACATGACTGATTCATTTTAACCAGTCAAAAGCTATTTCCCCCACATTAAGTTGATAGATACTTATTTAACGCTTTTTCCCTGTTTTTACTGCTTTTTTCTTTTATTTGCTCTCACTCATTCTTGAGCATTGGGACAAAACTGTATTTTGAAGGGGGTTTGATTTTTATCCTTCAATTATGCAGGAAAATATATTTTAAAAGATCAAACTCTTGGCTATTAAACCTTGTAATGGACCAACCTCCCAGTGATTAAACTTTTTATTAAATGTAGATGTCAAACGTCAATTTTTGATGTCTTACGGATATGAAAAAAATTACTCTTTTGATTTCACAGCACAGTCACAGTGAGTAGCCATTGTAATTGGTAAAGTTGCTCAAAGTTGACATGTTATGGTTGAGACAGATCTGGTAGCAATATCATTATCATTATTCGTGAATTAAAAAAAAAAACAGAAATCTTACCAGTGCTTGAGCAGTATTCATGCCTTTTTTTAAACCAGGAAGTGAGACAGGGGTCCTCAGAGTAGAGCTAACCCTTTTTATGCCTGATCAACTCAAGCCTTTGTAAAATTCTGATTGAGCTGATGGAAATCTGGGAGACAACTTTAAAAGGCCAGCATGTTCATAAAAAAATCAACTCTAAAACAAAGTTATAATAGCACGTTTGTATGCTTATGTTATCAGTAGGTATTGTTAGTTTCAGATTTTGAAGGCTTTTAATAAAGTTTTAAAACGTTTGAAGTTGTAAATTATTGTCTAGGACAAGGGTATTTTCTGACACGGATATATAAATCCTTAAAGAATTAATTTTCACCACAAATTGGTATTGGAGTGTTGATGTCAAGAACTTGACATGACATGACTTGCCTCAGTTCTTAAGAATGGGTGTGCTACAATAAACTTATCTCATATCTCCTCAGAAATTATTATTACAAAAGACTTTTTCCTAAACTGACTAAGAAGACATGAAGATCACTTCCTTGTCCAAATAAGGTATTGACAGGAGTCCTGTCGTGACATGATAGGTGCATTTGACCTTAATGCTCCCTGACAACATGACACCCATCGACCTAATTAGTGGGATGGCAGAGGGGAAAAAAGGGGGATGTTGGAAAGTGGTTGTCCAATGAACGGTTTCAGTGAATGCACAAGTGTGACCCACTAGACAACTCTGCTTAAGGGGCGGTTTTGCCTCAGTGGGTCTTTGGTGTCTGGACTGGAGCCCCAGGGCTTCAGAGCGCCATGGAGCTCAGGAGCTCGGCCTGGAAAAAGAAAAATCAGGCTACAGTGCGACCAAAACAGGAAGAGCTAAACACAAACGCATGGAGGGATGACATGTCAAGGACACTGGAAGAAAAGTAATGACATCTCCTTAATGGGGTGGGTCTAGATCTCATTGTTCTAACCACTTTTACTTTGAATTTGAAGAAGAAGGGCATGTCAACTCACTGCAATGTAGGACATCTCTGTCTCATGCTTAGCATGTGGACACCTCGTAAAGGAATATGCCAATCATGAAGAGTTTAACATTTAACCCAGGAGCTTTTTCGCTCACCTTTATCTCAGTTACTCAAAAATGTCAAGAATAGGTGTGGCCACTTAAACGGCTGAACCACAGGCCAATGTGATGCTTCATTAAACTGTGGTGTGAAGTGAATGAAAAGACCGTTTTTTTAATGTCTTCAAACTATTTTAATAAGCCACTTCTCACACTAACTGGCACTGAGAATAACTACTGTCCAGCAGTGGCTGAAAGTCAGCTCTTCAATGAGTAAAGCTTCAAGTAGCTTGAATGAAATTTATGGATGAGTCTGCTGGCATAGATCATTTACAGGAAACAATTCATTTAGTGCTGCAGCAGCGTAAATATGGGGACTGTGTCATGATTTAAACCTTGGCATGACATTAAAAATGCATTTTAGAGACATATTTATTATATTTTGGGGATTTCTGCCTTCCTTAGATAGCTCTGGAAAGATATAGACAGAAAAGACACTGGAGAGAGGGGAGGGGTGACACGTGACAAAGGTCACTCACTGGACCTGAACCCAGGGAACTGATTGCAGCTGCTCACATGCTCATTTTAACAAGTGTAATAATAATTGACAGCAGTGACATCATCACCACGTGAACTCTGAAAGATGCTGAAAGGACATAAACAACAATACCGGACACTGATCACAGTGGAGTGGAGTAATTTTACACACACACACACAGGTCTGATTTACACAGAAGTAAAAACTTGTTACTATCAATTTTGTCTGATGAAATGACAACTTTTGCATTCAGATTATATAAGCTGTAGCTAGCTAGCCAGCTAAATAATTAACTAAGTGAGCTGTCTGACAGCATGGCAGTGAAAATACACTAAACGCAGAGTACTCTTAAACAGTTTTTTCTTTTTTTAGGTGGTTAAAATACATTTGCTGCAGACCCTGTCCACAGGAGTACACTGCTTAGCTTCTGTGCCACTACTCCTGCTGCTTCTCCCAACTGTGGGCGTGTCGACATCTGGACTGAATCATATAAAAAGAGATCTTAAATATTCCTAGAATGGCTACTACATGATATAATGCTGACAGACTGAGGCTAAACGTTTCAGGCAAAAAGTGACGTATCCTGGCTAGCTGATGTTAGAAGATGTGGGGAGCAGCACTGGTTTTGTTTTGAAGGGTGAAGCTAGTCAGTCATAGTACACTACAGTATTACAAAAGAATGTGATTAGAATGTTATTTGTTAACATAATAACCCTGTGTAGATGCTTACTATAGATATATATACACTAAAAAAAGCAACCCACAGGACATAAGTTTGCTGTTCTTATTTTCTGTATGTTTCACTTACACAAGAGAAGGACTGAGAACAAAGACAACAAATTAACAGTTTGGTTAACATTACACTCTCTCAGACAAAGGATTTGGGGGGTAATGGAGTGCAAGCTTCCCCAAATCCAACAGAGAGCAGGACAGACTAGGTAACTTTACCCCAAAGTCTGATAAACTGTTATCCAGGACAGACTCACCCACTAAATGCTGACACTTTCTCAGGAATCTTATTGGATTCCCACAGGATGTGAGTCAGTTTTGCTATTCACCACATGATAGGAAAAAAAAGTCAACAGGAGCAGACAAGACAGAAACCTCAATAACAATGTGCAGTTTTAATATAAATAAGCTCTAGGCCTGTTGTCATTATTTTAAACATAATACTTGTCTTTCTGCTGTCTTTTTTATTCTGTTAATTTTTTACTCTTCGATCTTTTCATGAGCTCCTGTCTGCCTTAATGGTTGGCTGCAGCCACCTGATCGGTGCATGACGTGTGTGGAATGTGAAATGATGACACACGGTGCAGCCGCCAAAATTTTTAAAAACTGAACCAAAAACACACACACACACAACATAGGACTTGGATGGGAGTCATTCTTCTGGGATTGGGACAGGTCGGTATTTATGAGGGTGTAAGATAGGACAGCAGCAAAAATCCACTCCCCTGTCGTCTCTAACTCTCTCACAGTGGATGTTCCAGTCCTGAACGGGGCTGGAACCTGCTGCCCCATATAATAATGTAGTTAGCAAATGATATACTAATTGGCCTCTGCTGTAATGCTGTGTTAGGGTACTATAGTAGGCAGTAAGATAGTTAGATGTGTTAATGTTTGCAGCTTACACTGGAGCTGATAAAAACACACTTACTCCTTACATTCTTTTTGGTTTTGGAAAATTAAAAAATGGCAAGATGCTCTAACAGGGTTCCTACAACTTTTCTTAAGTCAAATTCAAGCACTTGGCAAGCCTTTTCAAGCTGTTCCAACACCATACAGCTGTAGTAAATGACATATTTATATGCATATATATGTTCAAATTGTTTAAATCAGATGTTACTGTGCTATAAACAACCAAAATTGTGTTTCACGACAGAATTCTACAGAGGGGAAAGAAATTAAAGGAAAACACAACAAAGTTTCATGTTTCAAAATGTGTCATCTGTCTGTAAGTAGACATGGCATCCTATTACAGCTGCAACAACTAATCAAATCAATCAAATCAAAATTTTCTTTCTTGATTTCAGCTTCTTAAATGTGATTTTTTTTTTGGTTTCCTTAGTCCATTCTGACAGTTAACTCAATGTCTTTGAGTTGTGGACAAAACAAGACATTTGATGATATCATCTTGGGCTTTGAGAAACACTGATCACCATTTTCTGACATTTTATAGGCCAAACAGCAAATTGATTTAAAGAGAAAATGTTCGGCAGATTAATCAACAATGATAATAACTGTTGCAGGAAAGACCTGTAACAGACTTCACGTCAGCTTCCTCTTCTTAGGAATCATTGCCAAAAAAAAATCTCTTTTAACTCAGACAAAACTCTTAATATAGTGAAGGTGCTATATTTAAATATTTCACCTCATTATATTTTATTTATGTCTTGTACTGCCTTATTCCTTTGCTTTTCAGTCATATACTTTTGCTCCCCCTGGCTTTGTTCTTTGCCGCAATGACCCAGTTTCCCCCCAGGGATCAATACACTTCATGTTTTTACCCTGTTCACCAAAAAATAAATAAAAATTGGGTAAGACTGGAAACTGAGGCAAAACACATTTTTGCTGCACCACAGTTTTGACATCACCTTGCTACTGTAACTCCAGAAAAAGTGCTGTTAAAGTGCTGACAGAAAACATAAGAGACAAATCTCTGAAGTCAAGTACCAGCGGCTCTGACAGCTCTCAGTGCCTCCTAGACGCTCTCAGCACCTTCTCAGAACAAACTGTTGAATTTAGACACTTTCGGTGAAACTTTCAGCTACATGGCTTCGCTAAACCAACAAGCAGTTCCACAAAACTTGTTGCCAACAAAGTCTTGAATGAGAACTCCATTTCGTCAATCTGATCTCATTATCCTCCACTGGGCCATTGTGGGAATACCCTGGCAACTCACTAATCAGAGCCTCCGTCAATGCCAGAATTGTTTACGGGGGAATGGAATCTCCTTTGGGAATGTCACGGCATCCTCAGAGGCCTGTGACTGTGCAGCGAGCTTGCAGTGAGATGCTTTTTCACGCCGAGAATGAGAGTCTGCGGCTCTGTGTATGTGTGGGACAAGGCCTGAGGATAGCTGCGTATGCATTATGCATCTTTAATGAACATGCGGAAAGGAATCACAATGCACGCTCGGCCCTGCACAATGCGTCAGTTTCTAAGGCTGGGGGTCGGAGGTCATGTCTGGCTTTGTGCGTGGATGCTGAGGACGAAGACAAAACAAGGAGACCTTTGAGAGTGCAGGAGGTTTCATGTACATAACAAGACAACAAAAGAAAGCGGTTGGTTGCGTAACAGGAGAAGGACAGTCAGTCTGCACACAGCTCTACAGTATGTTTGATTTACTACTGATTTAATGATTATGTATTTATTTGGATACACCCTGACACTCAGTCACACTTTATCAGTGTCTCTCTTATGTAAATAACTGTACACAACAAGCTACTGACCTACATCTGTAAACAAATTAAAGCAAAATTTAGCTTTAGAAGTGACTGCAAGGTGATAGAAAAGGTATTATGTTATCCTCAAGGAAATTTAGCAGCCTGGATGGTATGACTAATCCGTATATTAATTTATGCAAAAGCAGCATCCCTGTTTCAGAACAAAGACGGCAGACTGTTTACAGGTTGAGACTCATGACACATCTGACGCTAAAGCTGGAAAACACACAGTCAACACAGGAAACTGGCATCCATCTTCAGCTTCTTAGAAAAACATAACAGAAACTAGACCATTAACAATTCTGTTTCTGCAAGTAAAGCCACCGGCTTCATCCAGGATAGGCAGCTATCTGGTTGACAAAAACAAAAATCACGGACCAGAGCACTGATTTGAAGTCTAAAAGAAAAGAAAACACCTGAATGCTTTCAAATATGCTCACTTACAGCGGTGGCCTCCCTGTGTGCTGCTTATTGAACTTTATCCGTCTACAGTCACGCAAGCAGAATGACTGTTTGCACTAAATTTCATGGCAATCTATTGTTCAGACATATCGGTCAAAACCACAGAGGATAACCTCATGGTAGCACTAAAGGAGAAGCCAGTAAATGTCCAACAATCCAATATGATCAAAATATTGATCTACATTGTCAATTTTAAGATACACCTTTATTTTGAAATTCCCATGTCATGTCAGTGTCACATGTCTGAAAGAGTTCAGTCATAAATTGTCAAATCATAATTTAGCTGCTTTTTGTGAGCTGACTTAACTGAATGTGTTAAATGGACATATGATATCATCTGATATTGATCGCAGGTCCCTCAAGTGAATCGAATCAAAATTGGAATATAGCAGACTTTATGGTATCAGCAAATATAATTTTGTTGTCCAAATGATCAATATAATATCGTATCATGATGGAACTTGTGATCTGTAATCTAGCAAATCAGTGAGTTGGTAAATCGGTTTGAATTCATTCTCTGGGGGCCATGAATGTCTATAAAGAATTTCATGACAATCCACCTGATGGTCTAAAGCCCCTTTTCCATACATATGCTGGCCTGGTTTGACTTGCTCTGCCTTGGCACCTCAGCTCAGCTTTAAAACAGTGGATAAACACATAAACTTCCTATAAATCCTCCACAATAAAAGTTACAGATTATTCTGTTATTTAAAATCATTCACTATAAAGCAGTAAAATCAGGATATGTTGGGTTTTTATCTGCAGTAACTTATCATAAGTCCTGTAGAGCTGAAAGCAAGACAATATAAATACAAATATTTCAGTCTGGGAACTGCAGTCCACATAGTCATGCTGCTAACCTGACTAAAGTTTTTTACAGATGGAGTATTTGAACAGACATAGGAAAACTAAGTATTACTCACCTACCACTAGACAAGTTCAGGCCACTTAATGCAGTTACTAATGCACAGTCTGCTTCTCTGCTGCTCTTCACTATTGGAACCTGATTTGTGTTCTGTCTGCCTCTTCCTTTATCGTGTATTAGTCTTACTTCTCCACTGATACAAAACCTTAGCCCAGACACCAAAGCAACAGCTTAACTTGTGTGACAAATGTGCTGCAGTCTCCAAGATTTGCATCAGCCATAATCAGCTACAGCTACTTGGACCCTCTGTCTGTTAAGATACGGCTAATCCTGAAGTTACCACAGCAGTGAATCTGAAATCGTTTGAGCCTTATCTATTGCACCACAGAGTGTGCTGTTATTTCAGCTGCAGCTGGCTGTCCAACCTTGTGACACTGACATTAGCTTTGCTCATTTCCTCCTATCTGGTAACTTACTTTGGTGATATAAAGTCTTGTTTTCGTTAGCTCAATCTCACATTATATTCTATGGCATCTCATCCTGTTATTAAGGATGAATCTGCCCCGTATTTGCTGATTTCAATCAAAGGAATACTGTGCTCTACAACAAAATTGACCAAACAACATCATGTATTTATTATGCAATGCTACAGTATTTTAATACCAAATCAAACAGTATTTATACACAGGCCTGTGTTACATTAAGGCGCTGTAGGTAAATGAAATGTTGAGACAAGGCCAAACAGCTCCTTCTCAATGCTTCTATGCCTCCATGTCATTTAAACAGTGCCACATTCATCTGCTGCACCAAATCAAATACAGCCCGAGTAGACGAGCCGGTTTGCTGGCAGTAATCACCTGGCACAATGGCCTCTAAGAGTTGGACGACATCGCAGCTTGAAAGTACCTTCATATATTTTTCAAGTGGTTGGAATAAAAATGTTACTGTGGTATATATCAGATGAAAAATGCAGTGTTTAGTCAAACAAAATAATTCACAATGACTCATCTGATGAGTAATTTATGCAAAACAGCGTGTCTGTTACATTTATCTAGCTGTAAAATTTATCCTCAGCTATAGGAAAACAAATTTAAGAACAATAAAAATGAATCATCTGGTGTTTTAATGCCTTGTCAGCTGAGAACAAATTACATATCGCAATTACAATTGCAGCATCATTTTGTGTGAATCATGGTCTAAATCTCCAAATAAAAGCCTTTGGTCTAAAACTGCAACAATAGAAGAACTCACTGACCCAAAATTACCTCCAATGTTGACGTCTACAAAACACAGTACATGAGAAATTTAGTTGTGACAGACATGAAAATTGATTGTTATGATAATTGTGTATAGCTCTGACTTAATGTCAAGTAGCCTGAACTTAATAAGGTCAGCAGAGACTTGTTTAACATTCATGCTGATCAATGACCCATGTGATCAAAGATCTGATCTCATTAAAAATACCAGACAGAATATAACTTCTACCTGGAAATTCACAGTATCCCTTTGAACTGTGGCTATATATTTTTTTACAGAGATGATTCTATAATAAAGTGTATAATGGCGTAGCTTTTTCCCAGCAGGCACGGCTGCGTTGCATTATGGCCACGCCACTACTGCCAGAGCAGATCACTGTGATTCCACCGGCAGTGTCTCAGTGTGTCCCTGAAGCAGCTCACTGCTTCAAATGCGCGCCGAGTCAATTTGTGACGGATGCCACGTCAGTCTGCGCAGATCAGACCAAATGGGCAAGAAGTCAGACAGACACAGAAAAACCATGGAGAATGTGGTTAATTTTCAGAATAAAAGACTTGCGATGACTCGCGATCATAAAAATCTGTGCAAGTAAACATACTCAGGTGGGTGAAATGCTTCTCAAACACTGCTGGTGGGACCTGCAGCTGTGTGGAGGATGGATCAAAAAACCATGATGCAGATGTGCCGTGCCCAGTGGAATCAAAGAGTAAGGGCTGTGGGTATTAAAGCTTCTGGGAATTTGGCTTAAAAATCGTATGCATTCATGACATCAAAGTTGACTGTCTCAATAAGCATCCACAAAAAACATGAGAGAACGTTAACGGTCACAGCTACTAAAAACCTGGTATTTTTTTAAAAAAAGAAACAGCTCATTTTGCTGTGTAGACCATTCTCAAGACTGTGTAGGTGGGGCTTGTTTGGACTGACATTTCCCTCAAGAGTACAAGCACAAAAAACAAACAATGTACTGCTGTGGACAGCAAAACATATTTTAGCCACCTAAGAAAATCCAGTATTTTTCACATGAGGTTGCACACTTAATCTAAATATTATCGAAATCATGATATGGCCAAGTGCAATATCCAAATTGCAGAAGCTGTAATATTTTGATAAAGGAAAAATGTGTGACAAAACAGCTTTTACTGAAGTACAGTAGTGCTACAGCTTGTTTTGGTACAGAAAACAAATGTCACATCATCATGCTGTTAATAGTTTTTTCATCATAAATGGAAATTGTGATGTAAAAATGATCATTCCCACTAATTGTGAATCACATCACAAACACAATATCTGTCAGAATGATCACCATATGATCAATTTACCACTTTGTCCAGCCCTATTTTCAATGCTTGACTCTGTAATCAGACAGCCCCTTCCGACCTGGAACTGAAGCCATCATCTATGCTCTCTTTAAAGCCAAAAACAGCAATTTCACCTCATAGAAATTTGAAAGTTTTTGGTTTGCTGCTGCCGCCTCAATTGGTTAGTTCTTTGATTCTCAAACTGTGTTACGTGTACCACTGGTGGTATGCAGAGAAATATCATAGTTTGTTAAATTGAAATAGATAAGTAAAACTACATATAATACTATCAAAATGGCACAAAATTTTGAATGAAAATATGAAAAATATGAGATAACTGAAATCAACGTTAAATAAGTTTTGACTGCTGTATTTTTGTTTCATCATCAAACTGCTACAGAGTCTTGATCATGCACCTAGCATCCACATGCATGCAATTAGGAGCTTAACTGTGATAGTAAGATAGTAGACAGTAAGAGGAGGTGAAACAAAGAGACTTAAAATACATGCTTCAAAAAGACTGCAATTGTGGCTCCAGACAGAAATTATTACAAAAACAAGTGCAGATCGTGAGGGGAATATTTTGAGCCGCTATGTTGAAAATGAGGTGGACGACAGTGAACTGAGTGCTGGCGGCTACTTAAGAAGCGTCAGTGAAGTCTCCACAGCAGCTGCTAGCACCAAGTCACACAAAACAGTAACATGGTACTCAGAGAGCTTAATATTTTCTGAGGTGGTACATAGTATAAAAAGTTTGAGAAACGGGTTGGTTAGTTTGTTCATGCTATTGTGACTTTGGTGTTTTAACACATTAGCGTGTATCCGAACCAATGTTACTTGCTGTTGACCGAGGCAACTGTAGACAACAACTCCCTTGTTCAGTGAGGTAAATTACTGCTTTTGTCAAAGGAGTTTGGTGGCTTTGAAGGAAGCGTTGTAATGGCTCTAGTTCTCCCTTGTTGAGTTGGCTCAGACTCAAAGAGGCAAATCGAATGGGAGGAAAGAGGTTTTGTCGCACCCATTTGTTTTGGATAACTGACATGAAATTTTTGCGATTGATTGATGAGTAGAAGCATGTCCAATTCAAACCTAATATCAGGAAAGTATACAAAAACTTAGATGTCAATAATTTGAATTTATTAAAACTAATTTCTAATACTTTTTATATGCTTTCTAAAATGTACATAAGACTCTAAATTACATAGAAGGCTACTGAGGATTAGAGTTTCCAGGGGCTTTAGAGGAAGCTGAGTAAAATCTAAACCAGAGAAGAATCGATAACAAACCAGAGTAAAGGGCTGGATCAAAATAACACCAAAATGGTAGGAATACTAGCACAGTTGTACCAATCCAGATAAGAAGTTAGTGTTTGTTTTCACCAATACAAACACAGCCAACTGATGCAGGTATGTTTTCTCCTGCTGCACTGAAAACACGTCGCACTGAACCGTGACCCTCAACAGCAAAATGCATAATGAACCATGGCTTGTAAGCTGTTCCACCCCAATCACGGTGGAGGCAGAAATGTAATAGGTTTCAGAGGCGTGTTGCTAGAACTAATTAGTCAAGCTGACCGGAAAATATTACACAAGGGAGATGATTGGAAAACACTTCATCCTCCTGAGAAAACCATGCTCAAAGTGCCCGTGAGCAAGGCATTTAACTACCCAAACGTTCCACTGGAGATGTTGCTCGATGGTATAGCAGTGCTGTGGCTGGACAGTATGGGTGTGAATGGCGTGAATGTTCAGACCCCTCCCTGTTTATAGTTGGTTTGCCTAGTTAAATAAGGATTAAAGGCCGCCATGCATATCTGATTAAATCGTAATCGAATACAGGGAGTGGAGCATCAGAAGAGCATTGGAACTGTGGATCAAATAACATGTGAGGGACTGGGTAGCTTCTTTTAAGACGTTCCCCCGTGGATCACACCTAATTTAGGATTCAGCATTTCAGATTAAATCATTTTAAAAAGAGAATAGCAAATAGAAAAACTCTTTTCAGTTTTTTCTGACAGAAGCAGTGGAGCCACTACAGTATATCAGTGGCTGATGATGGCATGTTTAATAATGTCACGACACTCACTGAATGAATGGTTTGCTGCCAGAGTGAGACTGACTTCACCATACCAGCCAATATACAGTAAGTCTCGCACATGCACTTCTCAAGTGTGGAGAAACCCTTCAACCAAACTCCATTCAAAATTTAGCAGTTTAATGTTTTCTTCAACTGATGGTCAGTGTAAATAGTTAAAATTCATAAATAATATCCTTTTGCAATTCGACAGGCTCTCAAGCTGAATTTGGCTTCATTCAACTGACCAAGCAGCATGTGAACAAAGTATATTTATATAAAACTTTTATTGCGCTTGTAATAATATCTGATTTGAGAGATTATGCATTAAGCATAAATTCTGGAGCAAAATGCTCTACGAAAGCCAGAGGTTTTTTGATGTACTTTACTAGAAAAACCAAATGAATATTTGAAGAGTCAGAACTGTTCATTATTTTTATTATAACAGTGATATCAGTTAGATTTTGTTTGATTAGAGCTGTGGAATATTAAATCATCCACCTTTACACATCGTATCTTTTTTCACCCTCAGGTTTGCATAAATTAAAACTTATATCCGCTTCTTTTTCAAATACAAAAATGTGAAATCTTCGGTTATCTTCTCAGTATCAGCCATGAGAAGCAGGTAATGATCGCTGATTTCCATCAGCTGAAAAAATCCATATCGCACCACAGCTAGGCAGACCTCAACATACGAGCCCCCATAAACCAAATTCCGTTCAAAATCTAGTAGTTTTTGTTTCAATGTTTCATGGTGAGCGTAAATAGGAAAAAGACTAAATTGATGAGCTTTCACGAGTCGACATAGTCTCCATATGAATTCGGCATATTCATATATTCCCACATCACTTCACTGGACTCATTACTGAGTTATGTTAGTAACTTAGTTGGATGTCTAGCCGAACAAAAACAAAAGATCAAATTCTACTGAAATATTGTTGGTATGTGTGTTTTGTATCGCTGAACTCAATGCAGCGTTAAATTACCCAGTTTTTGAATGGGGTTCTGCATACGACTCTCTCACTACAGGAGGACTGGCCAGCTCCATGCAAGCCATGACTGACTGGGGAGACCCAATTCTCGCTTTGGCCAATACTCGCTTCACACACAGCACGTCCACTCTCTCTCACATACACACAGACAATACACACATGCTCGCCGTCTAACATTGGCAGCTTTCGCTGTCTGGCCACTAAACACCCACTACAGCCCGACATAACATTATCTAGCAGAGTAATGTGAAGGAAAGCAGAGCACACAGCAGAGCATGTAGCGTTCACGTGTTAAGTTAAAGTACCTGTGTTTCTGTGGTCGGTGACCACCGTTGGCTGGCTGACTGCTGAGATGAGCTTAGCTTTCGCTGTCTCCGTCTGGCGCTTCTTCACCGCTGTTAAACGCTCTCCTCATCACAGCTGAACCCCGCACAACTCAAACACGTCAGGCTGAAAGTATTTCTGAATATTTTTCAATTACTCTCCAAGCCGAGGGAAACCGCGCCAACAGTATTCATAGTTAGGTTCACCCTAAACAAAAAAGGCTCCCCCGGGACAACAGAAGGCTCACAGACGGCACCGTTCAGTCATTTGTTCTGTTCTTTTGGGGGGCTGCTGTCGTCCTCCAAAAAATTCCCTCCCTTCCGAAACAACAGTCCGAATAAATTCGACTTTCGCTGGACTCACAGTGCGATATTTCCACGCTAAAACTTGTCGAGAGACTCTCCTCCGTGTGCAACTCAGCGGAGAGCTCAGTACACCTCGGACTGGAGACTGACTGACTGACTGACTGGAGCAGAGGAGCAGCGCTATCTCTGTGCTGCATTCACGGGCTGTCGGATACGTGGGCACAAACAATTCCAACGGCTGAGAAAATAGGACGCGGAAAATGAATTTGCTAATATATTCCAGTTGCCAAGGCGTATTTTTAGGGACGTGTCTGGCTTTGAATTAAAATGACTAATGAAGTATGAACATAATGAGTTAATCTAACAAAACCGAGATAACCCAGCTGAAGAGATGTTTTTCTCCTTTTCATACTGCTGCTGTAACATAAAAGATCTAACAATAATTTAATTTCTCTCTTTTTTATTAGTTCATGTTGACATAAAACAACTTGTATAACTACATGTATAGTTTTTTAAATAATTCAGCTTACATTGATTCATGGTCTATTGTGTACATACATAACAGTAGTGCAAGTAACAGCCTATATGCATATCCATCTATACCTTACCATCAAATGGCATGTATGCATAAACAGATATAGATGTAGACTTGCATGCATACACACATACATAAGCAGGGCTGCAACTAACAATTATCTTAATTGTCAATTGATCTGTTGATTATTTTCTCAATTAATTGATTAGTTGTTTGGTCCATAAAAAATCAGAGAATGGAGAAAATCTGTTAAACAAAGCTCAATGTCTTGTTTCAGCCACAGTCCAACCACATTCAAGTTATTGTCATAGATGACTAAAGAAATCAGGAAATATTCCCATTAAAGAAGCTGGCATCAAAGAATTTTGATTTTTTTCAAAAAATTATATCGATTAATCGATATAATCGATTAATCGATTATCAAAATAGTTGGCGAATAATAGTTAAAACTTCACTCCAAAATGAAAAATACTTATTTTTCCTCTTTTTAAAAAAAAAATAAAAGGGAAAATTCAACAGAAATGTCTCTTTCCAGAAATCATGACCTGGTTACTCAAGATAATCCACAGACCTTGTTGTGAGCAGTTTCATGTGAGAACTACTTTTTTTCTGCAGGAGAATCTACCGGAACGAAAGTAGTAGACAGACTACTAGAAAGAAAGTAGTTCCTACATGATCCTGCTCACAACCAAATCTGTGGATTATCTTTATTAACTGGGTCATGATTTTTAGAAAGAGACACTAGTTTTGAAAGTTTCAAATATATCGTTTGGTGCTTTAAGCACCACAAGCCGAGTGCCATTTAGTCCCACTGTAAGACTCCTCTGCAGTCGATATCTCCAAAACTCTGCAACTTGCACCAAAAAAATCTAGATGGACAAATAGCACTACAGCCCAAGGGAAAATATGTATTTTTTGGATTTTGGGGTGAACTGTCCCTTTAACAACTCATTAGTTAATTGTTGCAGCTCTATACACAAGACCTAAATTCATATACAATGCATGCACACATTCTTACACCGTATAAGGCATGGACATACCCATGTGCACACACACACACACACACACACACACACACACACACACACACACACACACACACACACAGAGAGAGAGAGAGAGTGAGAGAGTGAGAGAGAGAGAAACACACAGAGTCTCATTCTAACTTTGTTTTAAATCTGGGTCTGTTTTGTCTTCACAAACTAAAAGCAATTAATTGAAGCAATTACATCACAAATACTATAAAAGTAAATTTAATGGTTCGTCAGTTTAATTGAGCAAATGTACTCATATGTAGTCATAGATCGAGTCATGCAAAGACCATGTCGCAAATCCATGAATGCTGTTGTTCTCACAGGGAGCTTTTAACATCTAATCTGACAACCAGAAAGCATGTTACATAAGACATTATATCACCTAAAAGGCCTTTAACAGAGGCAAGTCATCTGTATTAATTCAGAAAGAAGTAGGAACGCAGGAGGTGCACCTGAAGGCAGCATGGAAGTAGCTAAGTGCACCCAAGAGCCCATTTTTTGTTACAGGATGCTGATCCCATCTGCAACAAAAGTGGGGACCGCTTAATTAAACCGCCAGTACATAATTGCTTTCCCAAAAAGATAGTAATTGGACTTTGAGGTAATTTTCTTTTTCAAGAATGAACTTTCATGCTCAAGGAGGACTCTTGGTTTTCTTTACAAACCTAATGTAAAGGCATTTAATGGTCTTTCTCTAAAGGAATAGTTCACCCAAAAATGAAAATTCAGTCACTAGCTACTCACCCTCATGCCGACTGAAGGTTGGGTTTAGTTTTTTACACCGTTGGACTTTCACAGGAAAACAGCATTGCAGAATGTCACAAACAATTTAAGTGAATGGTGATCAGTTTCAAACATTAAAAAAACATAACATGGCTTGTCTGGTGTAATCCAAGTCTCCTTGGATGCCAACGTGACTTTAAAGATGTCATTTACGCCACGTTTTTAGCCTGAATCTTCACTGTAGATCCTAAGCTTGGAGTTAGGTTCACGTGCACATGAACACCGTCTGAGCTGGGGTTGAACAATATGTTGGAGCTTTAAGAGACTTGGATTACACCAGAAGAGAGGTATGGGGGCATTTTATGGGTTTTTCTGGTTGTTTTTTACTGGTCACCATTCACTTCATTTGGAAGATTCTGGAACATTGTTTTCCTGTGAAACTCCAGCAGTGTTTTGTGAACTAAAATAAACTAAACCTGACCTTCAATCAGCATGAGGGTGAGTAGATGATGACTGATAGTGCATTTAAGATTAGTCAGCATGTTAGAATATTGTGTTATAGAACAAAAATCTCTTATGTAACAGTTATTTAGTATGACAGGATGGAACGACCTGGTTGTATGAAAGATAACCCAGCACTCCCATGCAATCCTTAAATGAACTGACGGTTTAACTACATTAACACATTATTTAGATTCCCCCAACAGCTTTGTGTTTGTGCTGTGTAGCTTGTCAGGCATGATGCAAAAACCAGCTGGTGTAGATGGTCAGATGAACACTTTAACTCCATTTTCTTTCTTGCACATCATTCGAACACAAACAGCTCACAGGAGAAGTGTTAATTAACCCAGAGACAGCAAATTCAACATTATTAGCAATATGAAATGCTGTGAGAGACGTTATAATCGCAGGTTTGAGAAGTGGGATTTTGTGCTGTTTCAGTCACACGCATACTGTACAAAGGCAGCGTGATCTTCTGAGAGCAATGTGCTTTTTCGAGAAGTGAGTCAAGCCTAGAAAGCAGTGACACAACAGGTAAGAACATGACTGGCTCCAGCATCACCTGATCAGTGTCACTCACACATCTCTGTTCTTTGGCGTCAGTGCTCTCACCTACAAACCTCACCTCTTCATTGGTCTCTATTATTATTTCGACCTTGAATCCTCTAAGCAGAAGCTGATCCTGGATCATAGTGCCTTTGTATAAAAGCAGAAATATTCGTCATCTAAACACCGAACGGAGGCTGTGTGGTAGAGATGTGAATCTACAACACAGGGCTCAAAAATATCATTAATACTTTATATTCTGGGATGTCCAGTGACCTGAAGGAAGCCATTCATGCAAGATGTTCCCAACTATCAATGATCTGAAACAATGCTGTACAGAGAAAAGGTCCAAAAACACATTTCAACTTCAGGTCTGATCATCAGCTTCATGCACGTTGTCTGTCATTTTTAGGTTAAAGGAGCAGTTCACCACAAAATCAAAAATACAGATTTTGCATGTATTTTGAAAGTACTTTATTTGCAGTAGGATAACCCCGAACTACTTTAGAATCTACCTGAACTACTTTCGTTCTACTGGAAAGAAAATAGTTCCTACACAACAAGGTGTGTGGATTATCTTGAATAACCAGGTCATGATTTTTAGAAGGAGACACTGGTTTTGAATTTTTCAAATGTAGTTTTGATGCTTTGAGCATCACAGTCAACAAGCTGAGCGCCATTTTGTCCCATTATATTGGAGAAAATGCAGACATCTCTAAGGCCGATATCTCCAAAACTCTGCAACTCACACCAAAACTATCTAGAAAGATAAATAGTAGCACAGACCAAGGGAAAAATATGTGTTTTTTATTTAAGAAAGAACTGTCCCATTGCGATTATATAATAATTTTGGGATGTCTTATTGGCAGTTCTGTACTTGTGAAATACAGTTAGATTGGCAGGCTGACAAGTAGATCCACTGGCTGGTAAAATAGTTTGAGTGGCTGGTGGAGGATCATGAAAATCCTGCACAGTTCCAGGACAGCAGAATCTAAGGAAGAAATTTAAATCTATGATGCTCGTCTCAGAGAGATGATGACAGACCTGTGTCAGTTCACCCCCAAATTGAAATGACATAATTTTCCCCTGGCCTGTAGTGCTATTTATCCATCAAGATTATTTGTGGTGTGAGTTGCAGAGTTTTGGAGATAAAACTGATGTCAGCCCTCTCTCCAATATAATGGGACTAAATGGCACTCAACTTGTTACTGTTACTAAGGATAATCCACAGACCTTGTTGGGATCAGTTACATGTAGGAACTACTTTCTAGTAGTTTCTAGAGTAGTTCTGGTAGATTCTACTGCAGAAGGAAAGTAGTTACATGAAACTGCTCATAATTAAATCTGTGGATTATCTTGAGTACTTGGGTCATGATCTCTGGAAGGAGACACTGGATTTGAAAATGTATATTTTCTGTGCTTTGAACACCACAAGTCGAGTGACATTTAGTCCCATTATATTGAAGAGAAGACAGACATCTCTACAGCTGATATCTCCAAAAGTCATACCAAAAAATCTAGATGGATAAACAGCACTACAGACCAGGGGGAAAATATGTACTTTTGATTTTAAGGTAAACTGTCCCTTTAAGAAAACAATTGCAGTACCCCCATTCAAAATGAATGAGAAGACCTGTGTTTTCACTGTAACACCTGATTCAGTCGAGGCCTTAGGGACAGACTGTCTCAGCCTGAGGACAGAAGTGAAGAACCATACTGTCATCAGTGACAGAAATGACCTGCAGCCAACAGTCACAGATTTCTGCATCTCAAGTCTCTAGCACAAGACGCACAATCCACAAAACACTCTGAATCACTAACAACCTCTGCATGTATGATTTATACATTTTGTACTTGTACGTGGTATGCTCTTGAACACACATATAGTACAGTGTGGCATTTACAATATGCACTTTTTACAGGGTTCTGTCATTAGTCACTCCTCCCATCTCAGTACGCTACATGATTTACTTAAAGATCGTGTGAAGCAAGAATAAATGTGTTCTGAATTTGTCACATCACAGAAACATGTGTTATTAACCACCCAGACAAATTTAAAGGACATGTCCAGATATGTTTGAGCCACCAGAGCCAGTGGACAATGGATGGTGACAGGATGGTATTTTCTTTTTCTTCTGTGTCAGGTTGTTGGTTGCTGAGGGTAAGTTTGGAATGGACCATTAGGGAGGATGAAGGGAGGGGGAGGAGCTGTTGTGGTGGGGACCATGGCTCCGGCATGTCACTGAGCCATGTTTCAGGGCCGCCCAAAAAATCCCAAACCCAGAAAATGTGAAACATGAGCAACTATTTTCTAACATGTATTTGTGCAGAAGAAAAACTCCCTTTTTCCTTTACAGAGACTTTATTTTATTATTTATTACTTGAACTGTTATATGACTGTATATTACTCATTTGCTTTAAAGGTACAATATGTAAGAATTTTAGTTTCAAACATTGAAAAATTAACTAAAATTGTCAACAGAATGTGAAGAAATAATGTCTTCATGTTTTCCCAAAGACGTCTATGTATTATTTTGAAGAGAAGCATGCTAACAAGCCATAGCAAGAATTAAAGGATTTCTGTTTGGAGAAGATACAGGAAAAACTTGTTCATGCTTTCGTTTTCAGCAGGCTGGACTATCGTAACAGTGTCTTCACAGGTCTGAGTAAAAAACCAATCAGAGATCTGCAGCACGTCCAGAACGCTGCTGCCAGAGTCACCAACACCAGGAGAGTGGAGCACATTACACCAGTGCTTAAATCACTGCACCGGCTTCCTGTGTGTCAAAGGAGAGACTTTAAAATCTTGTTACTTGTCTACAAAGCACTAAATGGTCTCGGGCCTAAATACATCTCTGATTTACTTGTACGTTATGAAGCACCCAGACCCCTCAGATCATCTGAAACAGGTTTACTCAGTGTTCCCAGGATCAAAACCAAACAAGGTGAAGCAGCCTTTAGTGTCTCTGCTCTCCAACTGTGGAACAAACTTCCTGAATATCTGAGGTCAGCTGAAACTGTTGGCTCATTTAAATCAGGTCTTAAAACATTACTGTTTACTGCAGCCTACCAGTAAAGTGGATACGTTACATATTTTTAGGATAATCTGTAGCTATTGTTTTTATATTTGTCTGCTGTTGCTTTTGTTTTATGCTTGCTCTTTAAATGCATTTTCTGTAATGTTTTAAACTATTTATTGTCCTGCTTTTAGCTTTTGTTTTTAATCTCAAACGCAATTTTAATGTTCCTTTAATGTTTTTATTTTAATGTATTTTCAAGTTCTGTAAAGTACCTTGAATTGCCTTGTGTATGAATGGTGCTATATAAATAAAATTGCCTTGCCTTGCCTTCTGTCTCATAATACCACTTTGCACCTCAAAAGGTGACAGTGAGTCACTGTAGTGTCCAGTCTGCCCTCAGTCCAACAACATAAAGGTGGTTTTCTTGCCAGGTTTGGCTCCTGGCACCTTCGGGCTGACTGCAGTCTAACTCCTGCTCAGGCCTCCGGAGGTGGGTGCTGACTGATGTTAGACTGCCGTCTAAGTCCTCTCCTGCCTCACATCCCTGGGGTCAGAGTCCTCGTCGGAGCTGCTGTCAATCTGGCCTCTGTCAATCTCTGAACTAGACAGTTTATTTTTGGTTGAAATTCTCCAAATAGTTCAGAATTAAGTGTGTGAACTGAGACAGGGCTGGTTCCATGTTGGTGGAAAAGGCCTAATGGAGGCTGCTGAGCCCGGTTCTGTTGCCTGCTTGTTAGTGTTGAATAACTTAAAAAAAAAAGTCTAATTGATGATCAAGATATTGCATTTGCGATATGATTTGCAGTATTAGATCAAATTATCGTTTTTGCATTATTTTTATTCGAAGACATATTGGTTGGACTTATTGAACAAAGATGGTTTCTTAAGTCCGTAAAAAATTCTATGTAGGCCAGTGCATCTCAGCAGCACAACAATACTTAGTTTAAAATGTTATTTTGACACACATTTCCCCTTTAACAAATATTGCACCTCCTGTGATTTGGCCATATTGCGATTTTGATAACATTTTGATTAATCGTTGCTCTGACTCTAGCTAATGGCAGCTACAGTTAGCAGTGACTCCAGTAGTGCGTTTCATCCATTTGTTTGGGGTATGAATTCAACGGGTGGCCAGATCTGACATGCTGCACCTTTAAAAGTCATCCCATATTCATTTGTGTTTTATCTCAGAGGTGTGTTGTCGTCACATTTGTTCATTTTCAGAGCAAAGATGACATTTGAGAACGGACAAGCAAAGAAGCTGCTGCCCTCGGGCTGTGTGAGCAAGTCTAGACAGGTGTAGCATTTGGACATTTGCATTTGTAATTAACACTAGTACTGAGGAACTGCTTTCCTTAGTGCTGAATTGAATTTATTTGCTTCTGTCTGGTGAACACGGCTGAGCATTTTGATGACGTCCATCTCCTCTTTTGCCACAATGCAATAACTCTTATCTCCCTTTCTATCAAACAAAGAGTTTTAGAAGGAGCTCACTGTGACAGATGTCTCACTACATGATAGAAACTTCCCTCTGAATTCATTTAGGAACATTTTTTTTCTAGAGCAGCAAGGTTTTCTTTTACATAGCAGACATATTTTCTAGATATCGAATCGGCCTGTTCATCAGATGACGCTGTGCCACGTTATAATTCCTGTGGATTCTGTTCAACTGCTAGAGTTTCACTTCCTGTTTAACTTAATGAATGAGTCACTGGAAACACTTTTAGCTGTCTGAACGCTGGATAAAAGCAGATTTTCCCCCAGAAGTGACAAGTTCTGCTTTATTTCTGAGATTAAAATAGCTTTGCTTACACTCTGTTTAGGAGTGTAGACTTTAAATGAGACATTTAACACATCATAATTGCAGTTTACCACTTGGTACAAATGTCTAAACAGCCCCTCTGTACTGTTACATCATCTGATACATTTTAAATAATGCAGATTAACAATGGCCTTTACTTACACAAATTATTTCATCCTTTGCCCAGAAAAAGCTAGTCCCTAAACAAATCTGGTCCTACCCTGCCCTCTAGTGGCAAGACTAGTTCCACACACAACAGTTATATCGTATGGATATCAGTGGGACATTTACTGAGAACAGCCACCGTGTATTTAATTTCCCAAATTGTTGCTTGTTTGTTGATGACAAAGTGGGAAGTCCAACACAATTAAAAAGTTTGAGAGCGTCCCCATCACTGACAGAAGGACTAAACATGCAGCGCTCAAACATGAGCTTCTCATTTGAGGCCAAAGCTCCTGTAAAAGTCTGATTAAAAATCATGAGACTGTCTAAAATTTAAGATTACTACAGAAGAGCACAGTTTCACTTTGTCTTTTTCTGTGTGATCATATGTGTCCAAAATGGAAGGACTTGAAACAAAGTCAAACAAACATACCTCTCCAATCTATTGTGGGAGAAAAATAAAGTATTGAAAAGAAACCAAAGTGTGGGTTGCGGCCCTCTTGTGGGCTGTGAGGGCCCTTGAGAGGTCATGAAAAACAAATAGATAAAACTGTTAGGTTCTTATTATACGCTTGAAATTACTTAACAACTCTCAGAGACATGTCATTTAGGGAAACATGATTCCTTCATGTATCTTCAACAGAGACCTAATTTTGACAAAAAGATTTCAACTTCTGTAGTGAAAGCAGGTTGATTAGGAGATTCATCGCTGCATATAAAGGTAGTACTAACAGATTTAGGAATCTACCATAAAATTAATATGGTTAAACATTTTGTCTCCCAGCTCAGGCTCAGATCTGTGGAGGGAATTCCAAGAATTCCAAGAATAAAACAGAGCAGTGCTGGTCATTTTCATATTTTTTTTTAGGAGTCCTAATATTTTGTCTTCTTGGGTAGACGTGGTAACAAACATCAGATATATAATCAGCCCTCAGCTTTATTTTTATTTCAGCGTGATACATTTGGGAACCGTCCCAAATGGGCTGAAAAGACAGTACAGAAGACTTTTTGCATGCAATAAAAAAGTCATCAAAGAAACTACAGCTAGTGCAGAATGCTGTGGCCAGAGTTTTATCCAAAAGCAAAAAAAAGTTCATCACATTACTCTGATTCTTAAAACACTACACTGGCTACCTGTCTCTTTTAGGACTGACATACATCAGAGCTCTTCTTTCATTTTATGTTCCAGACAGATCAGAGGTCCTCCACTGCCTTTCTTCTAAATGTTCCTTATGTGTCCCACAAACGTGCTGGTGAGCGTTCCCTCTGTTTTCATGCCCCTAAAAACTGTGGAACTCTTTGCCTTTGGACATTTGATCAGAAAGCTCTCCCTGGATGTTTAACAGGAAAGTAAAGACCTATGTCTTTAGTCTGGCTTTTAATTGTTAATTTGGGAGGAATATTATAACTTTGGTCTTTTAAGCTTCAATCGCTGTTTTTTATATTATTCTATTTCTAAGTGTTCCTTTTACTTAATTCTAATGACCTTCATTTTATTGTGGTATTGTTTTAATTTTATTCTTGCATTTTTATTTGATTTTATTTACTTGTATTTTTTTTAATCATTCTTTGCTTGTTTTTATTTGTTTCCTGTCTCTTGTTTTAATTTTGCTATGTGAAGCACTTTGGGCTGCATGTGTGCATGAAAGGTGCTTATAAATAAAGCTGAGTTGTGTTGAGTTAAAAAAGCAGTAACTAAAAACATGCCACTGAAAATGTGAAAAATACCAGGAAAACTTGATATCTTCATTTGAATCTGAAGTGTTTCATTTATACTTATTTTGACTGGAGAACTTTGTCTTATTTCCTTCTGTATGAATGAGTAGGAGACATTTCATTCTTTACTATTACCTTTGAATTGCTTGAATCAAACTGACGGATCATAAAAACAAAAAATAAAGTTAAAAAGACTGTCTAACATTTAGAATTTAGAGATTTTTTAGAAAGAAAATAACTGTGTTAATAAGTCTCAACATTCACAGGGACCCAGAGATCTCACACACAAATCGATGTTACGCAATTAACACAGAGCAGAAGCACTTTTCTGTTACTCCCTTTTAATTCAAAGTAAAACAGGAATATAAAATGATTAAAATCAACATTTGTAGACATGAAGATAAAATATGACATGATCATAAACAACAGAGGAGGAGGGATGCATTTACATTGTGCATTTACACTGTACATTTCATCGTTCATTCCTATTTTAATCTCAGTTTAGTCTCAATATCAGTTGGGTTAGTTTAGCTAAAGTGTGTCTGTACCAGTGCTGGCAGAATTTAAAATCACGGCCACATATCAGCAAAATAACATGAACCGTTTACACTCCAGAGTTGCTTTGGGTGACCTGAATGGTACTTTTTTTTTCCTTCACACAGGTTTCAGTGAAGTGTTATTTTATCAGTGAAGGTAACTGCTGAAATAAAGGAAGCAGAGTTAGGCAGTGAAATAATGCAGAATATGTTTTATTCAACTGAGGGACTGTAAGAAAATTATTAGGAGGGGAGGTGGGGTCAGAGAAAGGGTGAGGTTATGGAGGGATTTTTAATACGTCCATGCCCCAGATTTGAAATTTATTTGACAATTTTCTGATAACGTTTACTGTAAAACAGAGGACATCATGTCTTTGTATTAAGGATTGATTTTTTCCAGTTAATATGACCTGTTCTGAGAATTGTAGTTTTGGGTTTTTGCAGTTAGTAGGGAACCTTATCTCTCTTAAGGTGTTAGTCGCACAGTGTAGCCAGATCTTTGCGTCACTTCATGCCTCCCTGGGCAAATTTACATCTGATCACTCTGTGTGCACTCATGCTACTTGAAAAAGTCACTTTGTGCTTCCTATATTTTGCACATTTCATCCTCCTCACTTCAAACACTGTGCAACTATTTTCATTTGAAAAACTGTTTTTTTTCCCACGTTTTTATCGCACATTTTTTTTTATATTCAGTCAGTCATGATACTTTCACCTGTTGTCAGTTAACCTGTTTACCTGTGGATTGCAAGGATTAAAGGAAGAAATATTTGTGAGCCTGGAAAGTTGTGCAGGAGAAAATGTGTCCGATGTTTTGAATTAAGAAATATATGAATTTAAAACTGCTCTATGCCTGAAATCAGTCCTGACCTGAGAACTTAAAGCTCTTCAAACAGATGCTTTTAGAGCTTATCACAACTTCCCCAGTCTTTTGTTAAAAACTGTTGCGTTATTCATCAGAATTAAAATATACTTACAAAAATCAATGAGGTTGAAGACCTAATACATGAAATATATTCTCTTTGTACTGTTTTAAATTATGTCATGTATATGTCAAAAGAAAATTATTTCAAACGCTTAACATACATCTTTTCATTTAAAAAACAGATAAACTTTAATTCATTTTTGATGACATATTTATAGTTTACATTTCAGATTTATTATTGTACATATTCTTCTATTTTATATTTATAATTCTTGGCTTTTGCGGTACTTGTTTTCTTAAATAGAACACCTATTTAAAAAAACTTTGAAATTTGCA
The DNA here is from genome assembly GCF_056507025.1 of Lutjanus erythropterus. Classification (NCBI taxonomy): domain Eukaryota; kingdom Metazoa; phylum Chordata; class Actinopteri; order Lutjaniformes; family Lutjanidae; genus Lutjanus; species Lutjanus erythropterus. The sequence continues at coordinate 7,221,803 of NC_139327.1, forward strand.
ATAGGTAAAAATGATTGATCCCCTAACATTTTTAAAATCAGTGTTGAGTTGAGAAATTAGGAGAGCGTGTTGTCATTTTTTGCAAGGGAAAAGGTCCAAAAAAAACTTTTTATTTGTTTATTTATTTTTTAAGTCAAATTTGAGTTTCATCCCACCCAAATAATTTTAGTACAGTCCCTTAATGCAAGGCAGTGATGTCTACCACCATCAATAACAAGCCAAAGGAAAGAAGGAAAACTCTATTAACCCTTAATTCAAGCTACATAAATCCAAATAAAAGTGTTTTGTCGGCTCAAGTCAGCACATTAGGCTGGTGTGTCCTTTATTTTAGCAGTCACCTCAACAGCAGTCTTTTGACAGCAGACATGCTTCTTTCAGCACAACCAACAACACACTAAAAATTGAGCTTACTGCCAGGAAAAAAAAAAAAAGGCTAAAACTTTAGTATGATACACAGTGATAGGTTGTGCAAAGTTGCACAGCGTAAGCTTGTCAAGCAAAGAAGTTGCAGGCTAGGGCGACGTAAGGACAACAGGCCGAGTTTCAGTGCTTCACTCTTTGTACTCATAGTGTGCTCTTCTTCAGGATGGAGAAAACAGATTTTAGAAAAAGGGAACAAAATAAAAAGAAGTCATGCCACAGGAATTTAATTATCTACTCTGCCAGACCAGAAATAATACACAGTTTGGGATTCTTCCGTTTCTGAATTTGAATGAAGTGCTCAATATGACTGAGAAGCCGTTCTTATACATTCATTTTTTTTCACAATAACATTATTTGAAACCCATTTTGAAGTTATGAAAAGTGACAGCAGTGGATACACTGATGAGCACAGTCTAAACAGGGAGAAAGGGCTCAGCCGTACACTGTGGCAACTGTTCTCTAGTATTGCACTGAAACATTTTGGCAATAAATCCTTAGGCACGAAGCTAGCTAATCAGACGGAGCGGTCAGTCCCAGCAGAGGCAGGACTCACGAGCATCTTTGTCAACTGTTGGAACTAAACACAGGAGTAATACTGTCTATAACAGATCTGAAGTGACATCCGGCATCGTCACTGTACTCCTGAACCCTGCCATGAGTGCAGTGAGCTCATAAACAGCACTGAGAGCACAAACAAAAAAGCAGAATGAGATCATAGTGCAAATAAGAAAGCAGGGCTTCAAACTATCAGAGACTGGAACAGTGATGGATGTTAAAATCCCACAGCGCTCACAATGAATGCCTGGTTTGTTTTAGCAGCAGTGGCAACACCTCACACCTACAGAGCCACAACCGATGCATCAAACATGATACATGCTGGTTTAAAATGGAGTTTTCTTCAAAAATAAATACTCTACAGTCACGCCCGTTTCTGATGAGAGCCTTGGAATGTATGAAAATATTTAAGCTTCGTCTTATACAAATATGTAAATGTATTTCCTTTCATTTAGAGCGTTTTTTAAGTCTTATTTCTCACTTCATTTTCTAAGAGTTGCTGCTCATTTTTTTTAAAATGAAAAAGCTTTAACAAAATATTGAATTAAAACCAAATAAAAAGCAGCTGATTCTCAGCACAGGGCATGGCAGCAAAATAATCATAGCTGAATTAATGTCACAATTTCACATTCCTTTGAGGAAACACTTTCTATGAAGGTAACATCTAATGCATTATAAGCACATCCATAATACATTATAATGCATTTATAGTGCTTTATAAAACTCTTTATAAATGTTTGGACTCATGTATCCAGGGTTAAGTCAGATTACTTTGAAATGTAGTCAGTGACTGAATACAAATTACATGGCAATGTTTGTAATTAGTAATGTAATCCACTGGATTACAAAAACAATGTAATCTAATTTAAATACTTTGGATTATTTCAAAGTCAAACTGTGTTTACACCTCAAACTAAAAAAAAACTGATGTAGACAAAGATTTCGAGTTCTACAAATATTCTTTTTTCATCAACTATCTCAAATAGAAAGTTTTTTTTTCTCTTGCCAGATCTGTAATCTGCAATTAGTTATCATGATTTTTTTTATTTCCATATTTTAAAAGCATTATCAAAAAGGTATCATGTAATCTTTAACAATGCAACTATAACCTAATTACATTTTTTTTTTTTCAAATGTACTCTGGTCTGATTATAGTCACATATTTTTGTAATCTTATTAGGTAATTCAACAACTTGTAAGAAGGTTTCATAATTAAGGAAAATATTACAAGTGATGGACATAAGTTCAGCATTCTTTGTAGTGCCGCCACACCAAAGTGACCACAGTGTTATAAAGAGGAAACTGAGTCCTGGGTTACACACAACATTATAACTACCACAGTAGTTCCAAAACATCTTCAACCCCCAACACACAATTATTACTTATTAACAATAATTGGGGAAGCAACTGATAAAAAAAAAAAAATGATTCAAGTTAAACCAGTTCTACAGACACACAGAGAACTGCTCTAATATTTCATGTTATAAATTCTCATAAGTGTCAGTAATACACTATAACATAACTACAAGTACAGTATGATGTTTATAAGACATTCAATTTCACAAACCTGTGTTGTTCTCCTCTCACACACTGCTGTCATTTTGGCATGGAGCTATAAAGCATTATGAATGCTTAACTTATAACTGATTATGTCCACCACAACACTTATGATACTTTATAAGCCTTATCATAAGTTGTCATGCATAATTAGAAACATTTATAAAGCTTTATAAATGCATTCTAGTGTTTAAAGAATGTGCTTCTAATGCATTATAGACATGGCCTTCCTGGAAAGTGTTATGACTACAGTTTCTGCACAGCGCAATCTTCCAGTCAAGTAAGTAGTTTGAAGGAAAAGGTGGTGTTAGAAATACACCCGAGGTGGTTCTCTGCCACAGACTGTACATTCATACACACACATGTGAGTTCAACATATTGGTCGAACAGTATTTGCAAATGATATTTAAGTGCATCTAACGGGTGAAGTTTGCCACACTCAACTGTACAATAAATGCTAAAAAAATGAAGTTAAGCACTTAAAAGTCAAATCTGTGCAGTTACTTCGTGACAGAGAGATTTGCTGACGCTGTCTCATCAGTCTTGATGTGGTAAACTCCACCCAGCTGGTACTTCAAGGTGGTTAAAACAAACACTAGCCCAAGCCTGGTCTGACTGTTTGTTCCCTTGACACACACACACACACACACACTTCAAAGCCTCACACACACACACACACACACACACACACACACACACACACACACACACACACACACACACACACACACACACACACACACACACACACTTACAAACATCCTGAAAAACACTGCAGCTCATTCTATCTCGATGCAAACAGATGATCTTCACATTCAGAGTCTGCTGACATTTTCTGCACCGTGTTCTCTCACACACTCACTACACCAGGGTCAAGTACGAGCTGGGCTTTAGCTGTCGTCTTGCGCGTTTCTCTGGCTCGGGGTCTTCTCTGGATTGGAGGGGGCTTCGAAGCGCTGGGCGGCGATGACTGCTTGGTGAGACATACTCTTCCTCACGATGTCACCTTTCCTCCACAGGGTGATCTCCTGAAACAAGACAAGACTAATGATATACAAGATGGTGTAGTGGATTGTGTCCATGGTGATTTCTCACATCTACCCTGCTGGGAATTGTGGGTCAAATGTTGATATAAATATCATACTATTCGATGCCTGGATAATAGAGATTCTATGACACAATTACACATATGAGAACTGCTGGATAAAAATGATTTCATGCTCTTGTCTTCAGCATGTTCATGTTCATATAAAATTTAACTGCAGAAAATCTTAGAATGTTAATAGAATTACACGGTTTTAGTTGTTTAACCTATGTGCTGATGACAGCTGTATTCTCTTGTACGTGAATATATGATTGACCTTGTTAGTGTCGACAGTATACATGTTAATAATGAGGTAGCATATCCTGCCAGGCAGCTGCCAGCCGTCAGCTGCATTGAGCTAGAACTAATGACCATTAATGATTAATCGATTCATTGTTTACTCTGCTAAATGGCAAAACTTTGCGGGAAAAAACCCCAAAACATCCTCATCAGACTATATCAAAGTCCAAGGTGATGTCTTCGTATTCCTTGTTTTGTCCAAAACTCAAACATTTTCAGTTTACAGTGATGATAAAACACAGAAAAGAAGCAAATCCTTGGTTGGAACCAGAGACAGTTTGGCACTTTTGTGTGAAAAATGTGAAAAACTAGAAAATTTCAAATGAAATTTTTAGTGTGCCTGAGGCTCGCTGCCAACTAGTATCCCCACCATATTGCCAGAAGTCTTAATAGCAAAAGCTGTATCACTGAGGTTGTGTGTGTCTGTGTGTGCACATGCACGCGCTGTCGCACGCATGTGTGTATGTATGTGAGTGTGTGTGTGTCTGTGTATGTGCATGCGTTATCATCCGCATTTGTATGTATATGAGTGAGTGTGTGTGTCTGTATGTGCACACGCTATCACGTGTGTTTGTATGTATATGGGTGAGAGTGTATGTCAGTAAAAGTCCCCTTACAGACACAAAGAACAGTTTTTGTGTGTGTGTATATATGAGAAGTTGTGTCAATAAGCAGAACAGAAGAACAATATGGCTGACATTAAAAATGTCAGTAGGCAGCCATGAATATGAGACTTAGAGCTAGACATTCAATTAAGCCAATCACAATCAGCCTTGTCAATTTCTGCCCAGCAACTGTGAGTGAACATGTGTCCACTGTGTAGGCAAGATGGACATTTCATGAATGAATGAATGAATTTAACATTAACCAGCTCAAACTTTGAATTTATTAACAGTTAAAAAAGACTGCTGTCTAAAATGTCCAAGCTGGACACAGAAAGACACAGACAGAGACAGACAGACAGATAGGAAGTGTTTTTAAACTGTTAATAACTTCACTCTTTGAGCTGCTTTAGGTGTAATTCTCTCTGTATGAGGTTTTAACTGTCAAAAAACAGCTTTAGGTCAATCCACCAATCAGAAGACAGGACCAGCCTCAGGTTGGTGAAACTGGCCAATCACCTGTATGTTACAGCACAGAGAACTTTGAATACGGCAAGGATCGAAAGAAAGAAAGAATTTAACCTGAAGCAGATCAAGGTTTGAATTTATGAACAGTTGAAATAGACCACAGACAAAAATGTCAAAATTGGACACAGAAAGACAAAGACAGACAGAAACAGATCAGCAGACAGAGTGACAGACAGAGAGAGACAGATGGACAGACAGTCTTTTTAAACTGTTAATAATTTTAAACGAGCTGTTTCAGGTGTAATTGTCTCTGTATGAGGTTTTAACTGCAAAGAACTCAGGCTGGTGAAATTGACCAATCACCTGTGAGCAACGGCACATTCAATTTTAAATACTCCAAAAAGAGGCAAAAATTGAGACAACGTACCTTTCAAACTACAGCTGTTTAATGAAACACCATAAATGCTACAGCTAAAAACTGCATACAGTGAGTGAGAGGACAGCTGCTGAACGCGATGGTGCAAATTTTATTTCTGTGGTGTGAAAAATGAGGCCACCACCACGATGGAAAAAATGGGGATCATCTGCTTTCTTCCATAAATGCTGGCTCTTGCTTAACATGGGAGTGAATGGGGCATTTGGTTGGACTTGTCCTTTTGGACCTTAGCCAGCCAACACCATTTGTCCGTTTGCTTCGGCGGTCACACCTCTGCGACCAGCACACCCATTATAAAGTCTGAAACAGACTGAAAATCTCCCAAAATGAAAACTGTGATTTCATTGAAACCATTGTAGTTATTCAGTTTGAACGATTCACCAGACTGTGGCCTTTATTCACAGTAAACAGCATTTTCATGACTTCTCTACGTTGAAGTATGGTGAAGCCACATGGTGTCAAAGAGGGGCGATTTTTGAGTGTTTTTTACAAAAATCCCATTCACCTTGAATGGGGAATTTTTCGCAGTTTTTTGCAATTTTCGTGGAAACGGTTTACCGAATTGTTAACAAAAGTCATAGCACACTTGTCCTGAATTTTCCATGTTTTGATGTGCTTTTCGTGATGTGCCTCCATACTGCTCGTCTGGTGTAATCCAAGTCTCTCAAAGCCCCAATATGTCAAGTTAGCTTGAAAGACGTCATTTATGTCATTTTTAGCCTGAATCTTCACTGTAGATCCTTAGCTTGGAGGCACGTGCACACTGTCTGAACTGGGTGTGTGTGGCGTGACAGTGTGTGTCCACTAATGAACAGTTCGTCAGGGCTTCAGGAGACTTGAGTTTGTTTGTTTCTTTTTTTTTTGGATGTTTTCTCCCTTTGAAAACTATTTACTGTTCACTTACTTTGTTTGGGAGATTCTGAAATGCTGTTTTCCTGTGAAACTCCAACAGAGTTTTGTGGTCTACAAAACTAAATCCGAGTTTCAGTCTGCACGAGGGTGAGTAGATCATGAACAAATTTTCATTTTTGGGCAAACCATCCTTTTAAATCATTGCATGTGCATCTAAGGCTGAGAACTGACCAAAAATAAATAAATAAATGAATAACTAAATAAACCAAAAATAAAATGACCCGCAAACAGCATATTCAACAAAATTTAAGGTTACTTCATCAATTAGGTCCATAAAGTTGGGGGATTAAAATATCAGCTGTCAAAATTGTGGCAGCAGAGGCTGAGATATCCTGACTTTCAGGCCCAGTCCCATTTTCCCCCATAAGGCCTAAGCTCCGAACCCTCACGGACTTTGCTAAATAGGAATGGAACAGCACACTGCAACATACCACATTATTTTAATGGCACCAACACATGTTATGTATGACTGGGTGTTTTAGACTTTTTTATTTTAGCCTCTGTTATTTACTTTCCTCACAGCCAAAGCACCAAAGGAACCAACCGCCTGATTCCAGGCTCATGCCTTACAAATGGGTAAGAGGTAATTCTCAAATACTCATCAATAAATCAATCAATCAATCAATCAACCAATAATAAGTTTTTATCAAAACTGCATCATACTCTCCCATGTTCCTTCCATGTTTGTTTTCTGTTTTTAATTCTACTGGGTTTCTCCTGGTAACCCCTCGTTTAACTTATTCCCTCAAACAAAGAAATGCAGACTTAAGGAAAGTATATAAAGGGCTCAAAAGTGTGTGAGAGAGCTCTAGCTGACTTGATGATTTGACAGTGGAACAGCCCTAAGCCTTTGCAGACTTAGTGACAATGCGCCTCAAAAGCCCCTCTTACACAGCCTTTTCATGTCAGGAATATTGTGCCTTTCTTCTGCGTAAAAGAATCAAGAAAATGTAATGAATGACCTGAAGGAGTGACGACCACAGATAACTTCCAAACCAATATGAAGCCATAGCGCAGTGTGTATACCTGCTGTTTGAAATAGCGTCTTTCCTCTTCATCAATGAGGACCAGGTTGAGGTAGTACCGCACCGAGAACTTCTTGTTAATATCCCTCATGGTGGGCGTCATCTCATAGCCTGCCAGGAACAGCCTGATGGGGATGGACTCTCCTGCAGCACAGCAGGTCAGATGCAGGTTTAGTAACTCACAACAGAAACACAGTTCATTACCCAGTGAGGACAATAATAAGCCTGTTCGTTACCTCTGACTGGTGCACCGTCCATGATTTCATACTTTGCTATGGTGTCGTTCTCGTGGTAGACGTTTGGCCCTGTGCCTGTAGTCTCCCGCTTGATGATGTCGATCTCCATGTGTTTGATCTTAATCCTCACCAGCAAAAAGTAAATCTTCCCTACAATCACATCTTTTAGGTGATACCTGCAAGCAAACGGTTTTATCTGTCAAAACCAAACCCTTTATAAAAAGATCACAGGCAGAATTCTAATAAAAAGGAATAACTGATACATTCAAAGTTATTTTAGTGGATTACTGTACAAAAAAAAAACATACTTGGACTTATTGTACTCAAACTCTATGTGTAGACAGTCCTCGATCCCAACTTCCATCTTGATGGAGGAGTTGAGTTCAGGGTAGGTGCTGAGTGTGTGAACCACGATGTCCAGCTCTTTGCTGATGTCATTCAGTCTCCGGCCCACTGTTGCCCTCAGAAAGTAGCTAGAAGGAGAAAAAAAAAGAGATCATCACATGACTATGAACCAAGACTTAACACTGTAACACTATAAACAGCGACTGGCCCTATGAGGCTGTACTGCTGACAGAAATTACAGGATGGATGAAAAATGGTAAGAAAAACTTGATATTTTTCAAGCTTTATCTCCTATAGCAGCAACATCAGGACTTGTCAGACTCAGCCTGTCAGGCTCTGAGTGAACATTTCATCAGCCTAAGCTGGACTTCAGCAGGGTTAGTGCTGAACCTCAGTTACCTGTGCAGTTACCAATCATGCCAGAGGAATACTTCCAACATTTTAGGAAATATGCTTATTCACTTTTTTGTCAAAAGTCAGACTGATACCACCTTACCTTTATTTGATAGGGACAACTGAAGATATGACAGGTTCTACCAACTGAACTACAGTGGTGCCCTATATCTTTCTACTGTTAATTTTATTTCCATACTCTAAATAGCTTATATTTGTACCATATTCCATATTTTATACTTTCATACTATTATATAGAGTGCTCGTTTTTGTACTGTCACTTTAATTGCTACAGTCTCTAGACTAGTTGACATTTTTCACCATTTTCTAACATTTTATGGACCAATGAACTCATTGATTAATTGCAGAAATGATCAACAGATTAATCAATGACAAAAATAGATGTTAGTTGAAGCCCTAGTTACTACTTCAACAGTGAAATCAGCTGATACAGTGTGTTCACAAACATCTGCTGTTTATCTTGGCAGGTAAGAGAACACAAACAGGTCATTTGCAATACAGTAACCAAAGAGAAATCAGACAGCTGTTTCATGTGGACTTTTTTTTTTTTTTTTTTTTGCCTTCAATGAGTGTTGGGTGCATTCACACCTGCACATAATCCTGTACTTATGATCAGATCGCCCAGGACACGTCAGTGTTGCTATGAACCATTACGTATGGTGCTATTAAATGAAGTGTACAGTGTATGTGAGAAATTCCTACATCACAAATCAATCACACACACCACACGCAGAGAACACAGGAGAGCTTACCGTAACTTGACGTTCTGGCCAGTGTAAGACTCGTAGGGTTTCTCCACATGCGTGAACTCAAAGTCAAACGTCTGTGACTGTGTGAGCTCGCCTGGCCGAGCCAAGTCTTTCACAAGAGACACGAACTCATGGTGGTTTCCTCTGTCGTAGTACAGCTCTAGCAAAGACAGAGTAATAGCATCAGACAGCTGCAGCGAAGCAGTTTCATACACAGATCTGATAAAAAGGCTGTACTTTTCCTTCAATGCTGACAGCTGCAAACAGTCAAGATTTGATCTGAGGACAAAACAAAACTGTAATAGATTTGTTGTTGAAGTAAAAATCCCTGTAAACTGTTTTACCTGACAGACCACAAGGCTAATGATCTAATGACTGGGCCATCACAGTTCAGCCACTGCAGCTCTAAACAGCCTCATGCGAGGCGGCCTTTGTCTGCAACAGTTTCTTCTTAACAAGGACAGAGTTTAAAGGCTGCCATTTTTGCTCTTCTATCTCTGATCTTAAGTACTTCTTCTTCTTTATTTGAAGACAAATGGTGGTGAACAGAAAAAGGGGAAAGGGTGGGGTGCAGCAGTAAAATTTATGCTTTAAGGGTATGGAAAGAACAAAGTAAGAGGAACTCCCGACTGTTGCTGCAAACTCAGCTTAACTAGATAGACTGCTTTTAAATAAATTACAAAAGAAATGAAAACAGGGCAGTATGTACATTTAAAAGAACACAAACAATCTGCTGCTGCACTGAATCAGGGGCTATCTTGTTTTCCCAATCAACTGGGCCCTAAGGCTGGCTTTACACAGCACAGCCTTTGTGCTGTTATTTGCAGATTTCAAATGATTTTTTTCTTCCTTTTTTAAAAACAGCTCACCATTTAAATCAGTTAAGCCAACCTTTTTTTCTTAAAGACACACTCCCTTACATTATAATAAAATCAGGGTGTGTATTATAAAATGTATTCTAGCTTGACTAAATGTAAATTAAAGGACCTGTGTGTAAGATTTAGTGACATCCAGTGACGACGTTGTATACTGCAACAAACTGACTACTGCTCGTCTCACCCTCCCCTTCCGAACATATAAGAGAACAACGTAAAAGGACATCATGAGCACAACTGTTTGGTTTGTCTGTTCTGTAGAAACATGGTGGTGCAACATGGCAGCCTCTGTAAATCTAAAGGGCTCAATCTAAGGTAACAAAAAGACAGTGAATCCTATTTTCAGCTGATTATGCACAAATAATAATTAGAGCATAATCAGCTGCATATTACATAAAAATCTTTCTAAATCTTACGCACAGGACCTTTCCCTGATTTTACATGGTGCAACCTGAATTCCAGTGGTGAAAAAAAGTATTCAGATCTGTGACAGGAATAGAACAATGCAAAAATACTAAATGCTGCATTCTTCTGTATTATCATAAAAATTTAGTATCAATTTAAGTATCAAAAATAATAGAATTCATTATGCAGCTGATTGGTGTAACACCTGTCTGTGCTACATTTTATATATTATTATAGTGTTATTATTACTAATGCTTTAAACATGTAAACAGCACTTTAATCTTGCACTTGATCAATTTCTGACTTTCATTCACAGGACCAGCTCATCCATAATTAAAAATACACATTCCTCCTCTTACTTGAAGCACTATTTATCCATATAGCTATTTTGGTGTGAGCTGCAGAGTTTTGGAGATATCAGCTGTAGAGATGTCTGCCTTCTCTCCAATGTAATGGAACTAGATGACACCCATCTTATGGTGCTCAAAGTGCTAAACAGCAATGTCTCTTTCCAGAAATTATGACCCAGTCTCTCAAGATCATCCACAGACCTTGTTGGCAGAAGTTTCATGCAGGTACTCTTTTCTTTCTACTGAACTATACCTGTGTGCATCTACTCATAGAGGAGAGGATTATAACAGCATGGGATGTAAACATTAATGGTGTCCTCCTACTCTTGCTAATAATCAGATGCACGCTTCCTTCTGTGTGGTGACATGGTTGGCAGGTGTAGTTCGGTAAAAAGAAAATGATTTAATGTAATGTTGTAATGATTTCTGGAAAGAAACAATGCCGTGGAGTTTTTCAAATGTATTTTTTTGGCGCTTTGAGAACCACAGGCCAAGTGCCAGCTAGCTCCATTATGTTAGAGAGAAATCACCTCTCTCTGGCTGATCTCCAAAACTCTGCAACTCACATGAAAATTATCTAGATGGATAAATAGCAATACGGGGAAGAGGAAAAATGTGTATTTCTGATTTTGGGGTGAACTATCCCTTTAATATATTACAGGGCAGTTTAATGTTTAACTATAGACCTTTTTCACAGCAGCCGTTTTGACATGAAATATTAGTGTCAACACTAATCAAAGTTCCATTACATTCAGGTCAAACAGAGTCTGGGTGCTGCTATTGTTCATGTTGGCTCATTGGAAAAGCTCTGCTACAATAAATGGAATGGGACTTTAGTATCATTGGTAACATCTGTTTATACCCTACTATGACATATCAACAGCTACCATGAAAAAAGTTTATTCATTATATTTTACAAACTCATAACTAATAACTATAGCTGTCAAATAAGCAGAGGGATGAAAAGTAAAATACTTCAAATATCAAATACATACATACATATGCAGTACTCAGGCAAAGAACAAGTGCCTCAAACTTGGACAAAAAATGTATTTGGTTTGTAATGTCACCATAGTAACTTTTACCTGTAATCTGCTATGAGTTGCATTAGCCTTATGTGTAACATCCAGGCTTGGGGAGTACTGGATTACAAGTAACAGAATTACATAATCTGGATACCAAGAAAAGGTTCCTATACTCTGTTAAAGTTACAGTTTAAAACAACATAATCAAATGAAAGATTCATTTAGTGAAAATGGGAATTATATGAGGGATTATAATTTTGTTTTTAATTAAGAACGATATACTACCATGCACAGTGCACACAGCTGCTGGTTCATTATCATGGCCTCTAGTGAAAAAAAAAAGCTTCACTGTGTGGAAATTTCTAAAGCTGTTCCAACATTTATTTGTAAATCAATCAATAAATCAGTTGCACACATTAAAGGAAGGAACAGCTGAACAAACCAATAAACCTAACAGTGACCATAAAACATTTAGAGCTGCAGTGATTAATCTACTTATTATTAACTATTAAATTAATCCACATCTATTTTGATAATTGTCTTGAGTCTTTTTTTATTTTAAAAAAGTCAGAATTCTCTGATTTCAGCTTCTTAAATGTGAATTATCTTCTGGGACATAATCGCCCTTAATTATGAAAATAAACGTTAGTTGCAGCCCTAAAAACACTAAATAATTTCACCATATTTTATACTGAGGTAATCCAAAAACTTTTATCAGTAAACTACTTGCTCGTATGAAAGTGACAGCTCTGAATTGACAGCAGAGCTCCGTATTTTGAACACGCGGGTCAGAGGTCAGTGAGACAGCCAGCCAATGGCTGCTGAGTCAGCTGACGTTAGCTTCACCCACATCTGTCACGAGACACGCTGACACTTCAAACTGACACTTGTTACCACACTACAGTACACTACACTGTCTGTTGTGTGAAGTTTAAGTGCTTCACACGGAATTCACTTAAATAAATGTATTAAATTTACAGTGTGGGTGTTTAGCAGTGCAGTCAGAGCCTTTAGCCAGCTCCATAACCTCTCCTGTCAGACTTTGGCCACTTCTCTCAGCGGGCTCGGTGTGAACCGCAGGCCCCGGAGCCGCTCACCTATCTGGCCGATAAACTCGATCTTGATGCCGTTGTGCTCCAGCCTCTTCCCCGGGTACTTGAGCGTAACGTTGACTTTCCCCGACACCGTTTCCCCGTCGTAGAAGAGAAAATACTTGTCCTTCTTGCCGTCTTCGCTCTTGTGCTCAGCTTTCTTTCTCGTTTCGGCGTCATTCAGAACTATATCGATGTCCGCACTCTGACCGAAACCGAAGAAGCTCATGGCTGCTCGTCCGTCAGTCTGTCTCTGTCCCTGGACCCTGCTGAGAAAGACAGACGCCCGCCTGTTGTGGAAAACAGCAGTTTCTTGTCGTTTTGCTGTGATATGTCCAGTCAGTGCAAACAGCTTCCCAGATTACTGAACACTTCGAGTTACAACCGCTTCACCGCGCATGCGTCAACAGTCATGTGAAGGAAAGCCGTTTATGTCAAGCATTTTTTTTTTCTTTTTCCTCTCCTTTTTAAGTTTCAATATTAAGCTTTACTCTTAATGGCAACTAACACAACAATATATGCTTGAAAGTGACATTTTTGGAAATTGTGTTATCTTTTCTCCTTTCAATATGTCTGCACTTTTTTGGCGCAGTATCAACAGGCGGAAGAAACAAACAACGAACCCTAGGCTTTGTGTTGATCTACCGCCCTGAGTTCAGCCTGTCAGGCACATGCAGGTATCCTCTCCTTCAGGGGTCCGACACCTTTCTGGCTTGTGCCCAGTGGTGGAAAGTAAGTCCTTTTACTCAAATAATGTACTTAAGTACAATTTATTGCTCCTTTACACTTCTGGTACTTTATATCAGAGTTGGGAAGTAACCAAGTACTTATACTTTGTTAGTGTACTTTGAGTTTAAGTAGAGTTTTCAGGTATTTGAACTTTACATGAATATTTATTTTAAGGAAACTTTTTACTTTTACTCCCTACATTTTAACACAAATAACTGTGCTTTCTACTCCTTACATTTGCAAAACAGGCGCATTACCTTAGTTTTAATGCATCTGAGGGGAATTATTGATTATATCAGTTTTGCATCACTGTGTACTGCCTTCCCAACATCAAGACCAATTTCAACCAAAATGGTTATTATGGAAATAATAATGATGCAAACAACATAACAAAATGAAAATGATGTAACAATATGTAACAAGATGAAAATGACATAAAAAATTGATGTGCGTCAAATGGTGTGATATTTTTCAGTATAGTACCTAACCAGCTGTAAAGGTCCTGCCAAAATTCTTGTGACTGAACACGAGTAAAAGAGATGTGAGAGAGGCTGGGCAAGATGGCGGCCTGCGCAAACACTTTGCTTTGAGCTTTTGGGCACCTATTGCTTTTTAATTGAGGAAAAAAACAGAATGGCAGAAAGAAGACATGGTTAAGACACTAGTTTAACATCATTGCTGTTAACTGTGAGGCAAACTAAATTAAACTTGTTATGTTTTTGTGGAAAGAATACATTATTTACATACTTAAGAGAGGCACTACTTCCTGTTAATTGATACAGTGGTCAGTATACCTGTTAAATAATCTTAGTGATACACTAGCGTAATGGTACCTATGTGACTGAACTTGCACATGCACAGTAAACAGTCACGTAAACTGTATCTCATGGTTCAGCTCATGAAAAAAAACATAACAAGCCAATTCGTCAAAGTGAGGAAAGGACAGAAGGGGGAACATTCTGATGGATTTAGAAGACAGATCAACATTTTCTTTGTGTTCACCTTTACCCGAAACCCCTGGATCAAGCCCTAACCCCCAAAAAAGTGTGTTCAAGCGACCGTGAAGATGAAGTGTCCAGTACGGACATTCTGAAAGCTGTTCAGGAGCTAACAAGCAGATTCACTTCACTCGAGCAGAAGATAAGTAAGAACACCACAGATAATCTGGCTATCAAAGAAAATGTCAAAGAGATAGAACATCTGACAAAGATGCCTAATGACAAAGAACATGCATTAAATCAGCAGCTCTCTGAACAAGATATTAAGGCTGAAGAAGTGGAATCTGAAACTTTTCAGCCTCCCTGAAATTGCCAATGAAACCACTGAGGATGTAAGGAAACAGGTCTTTCAGATCTTCAGGCAAATTGCTCCAGATGAGAAAAACAAGCTGGGCTTTCTCATTGATGTGGTACATCGGGGTGGACGTCTCAGGGAAAGACAGGCACCCACGTCCGGTAATCCAGTTCACTATGCGGGACCTTCAGGCAGAACTATGGAAAGCTTTAGTGAATGCAGCGGTAATGAAAGAGAGAAAACTTCAACTTGCGGAGAATTTGACATATTGGGAGAACAATGTTGAAAAAAAACCTTGGCCTCTTGTTGACAAAGCTTGCAAAGAAGGGGAAAAAACTGCATTTAAAAACTTCATCCATATTCCTTAAGATATATAAGCGAGCCTATTCTATTCCAAGACTTGAATCTATCTAATTTTTGCTTTCCAGACACTGTACTCCTTTTTTGCATTAAATTTTTATGGCCAACTTTAACCTTTTTACAGGAAACACACTCACGTAAAACAGATTTGATAAATAAAGGAGAAGGCAGTGGGGAGATCAAGCTCATTTTTGTCATTCATCACATCTGCACTACGTACTACGAAGCAGGATTTGTGATTAGCGTGGTTGCACCATGTCTATTTTATAGATGGGATCTGACTGACACGGAAAATTAATCACTTTGGATTGCACAATTACATAATTGAATATGTTTGATGATCTGTCAGCAGATCAGATGACAGACAGATGATCATCAAATGTATTAAATGGTCTATTTCTCTCCCAAGTCAGTTTGACACTGCTGAGTGCTGCTGAAAGAATAAGACTAACACTGTCTCAAGAACACACATAAGCAGTAAATTAATGTTATGGACCAGACAAATGTAATTATAGTCAGATCTACTCATGTTCTAGTGATGGAGCAGTGATATTTTAAGGCACTGTGTCTACAGTGTTTTTCACAGCTGAAAACATCAGGCACCCTTGTGAAAACACGCAGCTGCAAGCACATGAGAGGCTTTGGAGATGCAGTGAGAAGACTATTAACTAAGATTAATTTATGCATTGAATTGTTTTTAATGTGTGATTAATGATGTGTGTTATATATATGTGTGTCTCTGTGTGTGTAAATACATATATATATTTAATTTGTTGTCCTCTATGATCATTTTAACTTCTGTAAAGTGTCTTTGAATATCCTGAAAAGTGCATGATAGAATAAATATATAATCATTGTTATTATATAAAAAAAAAAAGTGCTTATAATGGTTATGATCACCTTCTTCTTTATTATTTGCCTAATATTACAGTTTGCTCTTCATTTGTAAAATATGCTGGTGTGCTGTCAGAAGTCTTGTTCATGTATTGTGATATGTAGTGAGATGCTGCAAACGTTTATGTGAACGCGCTCATGTCTAGATTGGGAAACCCTGGATTGATTTACTGAGTTGGTAACCAGCTTCGTGTGACCGCTTATCCTTGATGGCTTTTGTTAGGTTTAGTCAAGCCAGATGACTTAAAGATACCCAGGTATGTTGAACCTTGTTCGTAGTACAGGCCCCAGGTCACTCTTCTGGTTTAACAAATTTGCAGGAGATATCTTAGAGACTTTCAGCTCTGAAGATGATACTGCAGCTAGCAAGCATATACTTGCAGAATTGCTGCGTGTGGCTACGTGCCTGCCGGACATTTCTGATGAAGCCGAGTCTACTGGATCTGGTCACTGGAGGAAGACTTGGAGGGTTGCGTGAGACTGAGAGGTGACTCAGAGAGACTGGAGTGTACTGAAGATTGACAGACACTGGAGTGTGCTGGATGGTCGCTGCCAGAAGGAGTTGGACCAGGGGTGCCTGTTTGGGAGGTATCTGGAAAACCAGACGCTTCCTGTTTTACAGGTTCCTGCTTGACCATATCGATGTCGACAGGTTGCAAATGATCATATACAATTTGATGCCCCAAGTCCAGTGAAGATACCATTTGTACCTCCGGCTCAGACATCCTGAGTGTAGTCAGTTGCTGTATGGTACATAGCTCTCTTGGCTGTTCTCATGACAACCTCTTGTTCATCCACAGTTTTCAGATCATGCTGATCTTTTAGATGTTAGTCCAGCCTGGACAGCTTTGTTTTGCCACAGATGGGGCAGTCGAGGCTTTCTGAGCTTCGTGCATTTCCATATTTTATCAAAGGTTCTCGCCCCTCTTGGTTTTTCACATGGTGTGACACTCTGAGGTGTTGTGTCACGTTCACATACTCACAGAAACATATTCCACACAGTTTACCACTCATCTTGTCTCTCTCTGTTTACACACCTGATACCATGCGGTCCACAATCCCAGCTATCGACCGACTTCCTGCTTCCATGCGGTCCACACTCCCAGCTGTTGGTCATTAATGGACCATAATGATGGACTTTTCCACCTTCACACCCTTGGAAGAAGCAGGTGGTGATCTCCTTGTCCGTGGTGCCTGAGCTTCTCCAGCAGCTTAATGGTGTTATGACCCTGGGTCATTTGTACATTTTTGTACCATTTTGCTCCAGTTTCCTCTCTCCCCTCAGTGTGTGTGAGAATGATCTCTCTCTTTCTCTCTCTCCACTGAGGAGTGATTGAAACTGTGAACTTGATGTGACTATCGTTAAATACGAAGAAGCAGGAGTTGAAAGAGCTTCTGCATAAAAAGCTGAGGGTTTTGTTTGGTACATTAGTTTGGCACATCGCACTAGTCCCACTTCTCAGAGAGTCCGAAATGGATTCATATTTCAATGCCTTTGAATGCATCGTTGCTACATTAAACTGGCCAAAGAGCATCTGGCCTCTACAGCCAGAAGACAGAAGTATACAGAGAAAAAAAACTGAGAATGTGAAAAAGCTTCCACCCAGAAATATGTGTTTTGTGAGGGAGAAAGGTGTTCTGTTTGATAAATGATGTCAGGCCTGTAAAGTTCAAACTTTTCATAATAATTTACTCATATTGATGGGAGAATTTAAGAATAGGCTTCCTGTGGCACTTGGATGGCTCAGTTGGTGGAGCAGGCGCCTCATGGAGGCTGTGGGTCTGCGTGTCATTCCCCCGCTCTCTCTCCCCATTTCCTGTCACGTCTTCAGCTGTCCTGTCATTAAAGGCATAAAAAGTCCAAAAAATCCACGTGTCTCGCTGATGCCACTGTGCTGGCGGATGAGTTCACTTTGATGCGCAGGAGAGTTTTCTCTCCCCCCTGTTCGTCATGATCTGGTCTCTGCTGACCCAAAAGTTAGATACCCTACAAGTAACCATCACAACCCTGTGCTGATATTAAACTGAAATCCTTTTTCCTTTGGAGGAAATACTGTCTGATGATGATGATGAAAAACACTTGACAACATGTACTTACTAGCTGTGAGCACAAGAGGTCAGCAGTGCGCAGTTTTACTGGTCATATACACTCAGTTCAACTAATTTGGTGTGTGGAACTGTCACAATAGCAGAGAATGCATCAGTGTACTAACATGAACATTTACAGTTTATATTTTATTTTTCCATTGAATCCACTTTAGTCTAAGCTTTCACTAAGAGTTTCAATAAGAGTTTGTCTCCAGTGGGTGAGAAAAGAGGACATACGTCTGTGATGGCAGCTCTGCACCACTAGAGGGCAGAGTTTAACAACAGCAGGAGAGGATCAGCCTGAGTGCCCTCCTTAGGTCAACTTCAGTTAAGAAGATTTCTGCATTCCTGATATTTTGTGCCATTATTCAGTATTTTAACATTTGCCCGCCAAAATAAATCCTGGCCTGCATTAATAAGCACTGCAGGGTTTTTGTTGTTGTTGTTTTTTATTATTTTATTTTTTTATCCCAGATTTTATTGGAAAAGCTTCTAAGCATTAAAAAGATTTCCACTGACATCTGGTGCAGTGCTGGCATTTTATACAACAGACTGGTGCATTTCACATTTTTAATGAAAAGCAAATATCAGACAAATAGTCAATTAAGCTGTCAATGAAAGAAATCAATACCAATAAGCCACATTTCACACGCTTAACATTTATACTGTTGAAGCATCTATAAGAGTAATTATATGAAATACTAAGTATATACACTGTAAAAATAAAGGATCTTAAGAAATAACTTAAAGTAACTTTAAAAAGTTGACTGAATTTGAAAAGACAACTAGAATAGTTGAAGTAATCTTTTCTACTCAAATAAACTTGATAATAATTAAGATGTACCTGAGAAAACACCTTCAATAAGTTTAAGATGTTAAGTTGAACCGACAACTTCTGTAAGAAATCAGTCAAAGAAATAAACACCTATCAGCCACATTTCACACACTTATCAGATATATAACTGACACATCTACAACTGTGAAATATTATGTGCACACACTGTTAAAATAAACTGCTTGTAGCTTAAAATAGTTCGTGTCTAGACTGCCACAAAAATTTTGACAGAATTTGAAAAGACAAGTTGAGGTAGTTTTTAATTCAAAACATAAAGTTTTTTGTCATATAAACTTGATATTAATTCAGTTGAGAGACGTTTTTCAGTAAACTTAAGATATCAAGTTGAACCAACAAGACAACATGTGAAACTGCTCCAAGTGAAATTATTTTATGTAATTTGATTTCAAGTGTAAGAGAGTTTGAAGTTTACTTTTGATTGTTGTGAAAATAAACCATGTCTTGTCTTAAAATGTATTAGAGACACAACAAGTTTTGATCATATATGTTTTCTTCAAATTATAAAAAGAATTTTAACTCTCTGATAATAGTCATGTCATGGTCATGCTTCTTTAGAAACTTAATTTAATGAGTTAATTGAACACCACACGGTACATTCATTCAACTCATTATTTCAACTCAAAAGTTTACTTTTCTTCTGATCTCTCTCTCTCTCTCTCTCTCTCTCTCTCTCTCTCTCTCTCTCTCTCTCTCTCTCTCTCTCTCTCTGTGTGTGTGTGTGTGTGTGTGTGTGTGTGTGTGTGTGTTTGTGTGTGACATTAGCTCATTATGAGGCTCTTCTGGAAACAGATTCTCTTTAACTGCATAATTAGTTTTGGTGACTAATAAAAAATATTACAGTGATCCTCTGTTTGAACATAGTTTTATCAGACTTGACAACAGTTAAATGAGTCCTCTGAGCCTTTATGTTTCATGGACCGAGACATAACACTGACTCACTTTGAGGACTGTAAAAAACAAAAATCTAAAATTGTGCCTCGCCAGTCAGCTGGGACATCTGAGTGTCACATGGTGAAATTCTATGACTGCTTCTCATGTTTGGACAAATGACTTCCAACTTTTAACAAGCAGACAGAAGCCTTCCAGCCGTCCTGAAACGGCTGAAACCAATTATTTATGTACGGTTGAGAGCAGAAGGTGCAGCTGCAGCTCTGCTCTGATACAGACAAATATCTTGTCAATGTGTCACTTCATCACATCAGGCTGTGATATTTTCTAAATGGGCTCCATCCTTCTGTCAAGTACGATCTTCTCCTGTCTTGTTTTGCTGTACGCTGTGAGCTCAGCTCTCTGCTCTGTCCTGTATTTGTTCACTGCAGCCACAAATAGACAGAAAAAGTGAAATCAGAATCACAACCAAAAAGTTAAATACAAGAATCATGTACAAACAAGATTACTACACAAATTAGGAATAAAAGGTACAAATTAGATAGGGATAGTAAAGTACAGTACAAGTTAAGAATAATAGTAATATCTTAACTGCTGTAATATTGTAGCCAAATTCTAACAGTAATTTGCCGTTCTGCCTAAATACAGGGAAATACTGTACATTTTGGACATTTTTTTTCTTTCAAAAACAAGCATTAACCACAGGATACTGTAAGATTTGACATCACAATGCAGTATTTTCAAATAAATCCAGTTCCATCAACAGAACTCAGAGAGAGACAAAGTTAACATGAGCAGAAGGAGAAGCAGAAAGGAGTGTGGAGTGAGTGAGAAATTTAAAAATATCTAAAGTCTGTATCTGAAACATAGAAGTACAGAAGACAACAGGCAAGAGTGGTGATTGAGGCGATCCAGTGGTGAGTGAATTTTTAGTTAAGTCAAGCTAACGCAGCTGATATGAACTCCTGTAGTGAGCTGGTGATATCAGACATGTGGCACTGAGTGTGTAACTCCTGTCACATTTCACTGCTCTTAGATATTAAACAGTGTGGAAAGTTAAAAGATAAATTGTGTATTCACACTAAATGTGCAATGCAGATCATTTCTTTTATTTAGCTGCTAGTAACTGTCATCTTAAAGGAGCATTTTGAGAATTTAATCTTAATTTTGAGAATTTAATCTTAATTTTGAGAATTTAATTTAATTTTATGATTCATTATGGCCATAGATAAGATTTCAGGACTGAAAGCAGTAGTTCCAGTGTCGACATGTGGGCCAACAACCTGTGGCTCCAGAGCTGCATGCAGCTCTTAAGACCCAGTGACTCCCTGTGACTTTGGTGAAAAAAAACACATATGGAAATGAACGAGTTATTTCTTTAACATTTGAATTTTCATTTATCATAGCTGTCGGTCTACGAAAAAAATTTGAGACAACTCATAATTTCAAGGTAACATACTGCAATAGATTTTTGAGTTTTGAGCCCAACTCAAACTTTTGAAAAAGTTTTAGAAACACTAATCTTTTACTTTTCTTCTTTAGGTAAACTTAAATCTATGAGCAATAGAAACACCAAAAAGTTGTATTCCAAAATTATGGAGTAAATTTATTAAAGTGAAAGGGAATGTTAAGAATTTTAATACTTTTAATTAAAACTATTTAATTTTCAGGCACCAAAATAATGACAGATCGGGTTCACAGCTCAGTGTGACTGAATTTTTAAATAAAATTTTGTTGACTTTCTAAAAATTCAAGATTTAGGTTTATCTAAAAAAGAATAGTACATTTTATTTCAAAACATTTTGAGTTGGCCTCAAAACTGATCAGTTGCAGCACATTGTCTTGAAATGCTGAGTTGTCTCGGGTGTAATGTTTTTTACAGTGTAAAGTTGTTTGTAATTGTAAAAATATGTGGCCTATACACCAAATTAAAAAACTAGGTTTTAATATTTTGTCACCTAAAATGTGCGTCATAGCCTACATGTATGGCTCAGAGCCATTTCCCCTAAAGTTTGATGGTGAAGGCGTCTTCTTAAGT
Organism: Lutjanus erythropterus; assembly: GCF_056507025.1. Lineage (NCBI taxonomy): Eukaryota > Metazoa > Chordata > Actinopteri > Lutjaniformes > Lutjanidae > Lutjanus > Lutjanus erythropterus. The sequence continues at coordinate 7,243,801 of NC_139327.1, forward strand.
CTCCTTAAACTCCTCATGGATGTCAAATAAAAAAAAAAGCCAAAAACGTCTCCTCTGATCATAAAGGTTACAGACTCCTGTTGTAGTGAGATCCACTGAAATGCTTTGGACCTCAGATTCTGGATCCTCTGCTTGAAGGAAAAGAGATGGTGAGCCGCTGTTGAACCTCATCATTCCTGAGGAGAAAAATATCTCCTCCTTCACTCCTCCTCATTTTAATGACACCAGTGTGGTCAGACTGTGTGACGAGCCCTGCAGGGCAGAACTAAACCTGAACCTGATCTCAGAACTAACAAAGGATCTGAAACTGACTCAGAATCTAAAACTTACTGACTAAACAGAGCACACTGCTGAACCTCAAAACACCCACTGGTTAGATTATATTGCAAGATTATTTGGTTTGTAAGATCTGTTAGTTCAAGTGTGTTTTGAAGCTTTAAGGGATGTTTGTAGTTTGTTGTTGATGTGTTTTTATAGAGTTTTTATTTCACTGTGTCAGTTATGCAGTCATGTTAAAGTTTGGGAGGCAGCTCAGGATATTATCATGAACAGATTTGTATTGATGCACTGAGAAAGTTTCATGCACTTACATAACTCACATATTTTGCTTCATCCAAGCCTATGAATAAATGTCACCTGTCTCATCATAGATTTTTAAAACTGCAAATTTCTAGATCGCAGTACTGGATCATGAAAACTGAAGATACCCTGTTATTTACAGCCTACAGCTGTTTTTATTAATATGAAGAAAACTTACAGTTGCTTAATGTGATACAGTTAGAGATTGTTAAAGTCTAGAAAAACATCATATTATTGACATGATAGCAACAGTATTACACTGTAAACTTACTGTATGATACTGTAAGAACATTACAGTAATAAACTGTGGTGTAAATCACAGCAGTTAAGCTGTAGAAATAACAGTATAATAATAAAAACCCTGCTGCCACTTGTTTACAGTTATTTCACAGGGTCATGTGTTACAGTGTAGAATTAGACCACATGAGAAATATGGTGAAATTCTGGACAGAGTTGAATTGTTGCCTACATAACCGATTTGATCAGAATATTTTATAGGATTCATATGTCGTCTATAACAGTTAATTTTGGGGACAACAAGGACACAGTTTGGGACAACTATTTGCAATTCGGGACTGTCCAGAATTTTTCATGACACCTGAACGGACAGAAGTGTTCACAAGCTCCTGCTTCACTGAGTCACATCTTTTAGTCTCACTCATCTCTTCATAACTATTGGTCCAGTATTTTTGTTATCAGTGTTACTTCAGGTGCACGTTGAGTCAGTTGTATTAACATCACTTTTCAGGGTAATGTTGGATACAGGAGTCTTGTCTAAAATAAAAGCAGATGTTGTGGCCTTCTTGACTGATATGACTCTGCTGGAGGTCATCTTCTCCTGAGGCTTGGATCAGAGATGTTCAGTGAAGATTAAATACAAACTGCTCGAGTCTATGGTTAAATGTTTCAGTGAAGCTGGCTGCTGTTTTTATTTTTACTTTAATGCTGCTCATGAATCCATTAATCTGTGGCAGTAATGTTTTAGCAATTTACCATGAAGACTGTGCTTGTTTTTTTGTTTTGTTTTTTTTCTTTATTCTTCTGATGGAAAATCTGACAGAGTTGACGTCATTTCACAGCAGATATTTTATTTTTTAAAGTTGCTCAGAGTTCTTTAAATGCTAATCAAAACACACATTTTTAAACTATAATTCTTATTTATTTTTTTTCTTTTCAGAAGGGCTACAGAGCTGACATGTTATGGTTGAGACACATCTGATAGCAATATTATTTAATGAATTTGTCAAAAAGTAGAAAGTTTGCCTGTTAAACATGAGACCTTTTTATGTCTGACTAAATAATGTTTTTGTGACAACTTTTGACAATAATACAATTATTATAGCACATGTTATACATATCTTATGAGACTATCTATTGTTAGTTTTATATTCTGAAGGTTTTTAACAATTTTTTTAATTGTTTGAAATTGAATTCTTATCTGGGACAATCAAATCATATCAAATCCATTTAATGTCAGTTTTACTCACATGGCAAAATAATTTTTTTTTTGTTTTTTTTTAGAATCAAAGTGCCGGGTTACATACTTAAATAACACATAACTACCTATGGACAGGTATATATATATTGTATATTCTTTCATTCAATATTTTGATGAAGTTGTTAAATTTTAATTTCAAACTGGCTGTGATTTATGTGCTTTAAATTTCCCTCTAACTTTCATGAGGAAATTACAGGAGGTGCTGTTTCTGATTTTAAGTGTGTTCAAGTGTTCATAAATTTAGAAAATGTGCATCCTCCCAATGAACTGCAACTCTGATGTAAAATTCTGGTTAAGTCAGAAAGTCAAGTTGCTCAAACTGAAATGGGTTAAAACTGAAATGAACTTGAACGTCGGGGCTAACAAGCCCAGTCAACAACTGAGCCTGAACAGAATCACTCAGAGCGCGGCGCGTCAGACTGGCAGGAAGAAGAGGACTTGACTTATATACTCACCCTCGTGTGAGGAGGATACTAGGAGATACTAGGGTATGAGGAGGGGCCCACACAGAATGCCTGTGTACGGGGTCCAGAATTTTGTGCTACGCCCTTGGCTCAGACCTCCGTCCTATCAGGTTCTGTCTGTTGGTTGAGTCTGACCAAAATACAAGTGGATCAAGTGTTCCTGGTAGCAGATATTCAAGTGTGAATTTGTCATCTAGAATTCACGCTTCTGAATTTCTGAAACCGATCAGGTTGCCGTGGGACAGACACAAATGATACAAGGTCCTAATAATGGACAAATCTCTAATAATAGAATGGTCAGAAGTCTTCTATATAGGTCACTGAACTGTCATGTGATGAATCATGAGCTAATGTTTTGTTGGCAGTGTCTAAAACTTGATGTTTTTCAGTGTACCATGTGTACTGCATACAGGTTGAAAAACCAGTGTCTCTTTCCAAAGATCATGACTCTGTTACTCACCATAATCCACACACCTTGTTGTTTGCAGTAGAAACTACTTTAGAATCTACCGGAACTTCTTTCCTTCTACTCAAAACAAAATAGTTCCTACATGAAACTGCTCACAATAAGGTCTGTGGATTATCTTGATTAACCAGGTCATGATTTTTGGAAACAGAGACCGGTGTTAAATTTTTCAAATGATTTCTTTTTTGATGTTTTGAAAAAAACAAAACAAAACAAAAGGATGGACATATAGCACTACAGACCAGAGGAAAAAATATGTATTTTTGGGGTGAACTGTCCCTTTAAAATCAGCTTTTAAAAACTACACCATCCGATATGAACTTCTGCAAACATTCATGGAAAACAATGGTTCAAAACCATTGCCAGTTTTCCATTGCATTAATTAACTAGCATTAAAATTAACAAGTTAATTAAAATTAACAATATGTTTTATGTTTTTTTTAAGTTTTGCACTTATATTATCCAAAATGTTTCCAATAATGTTTAAACCCAGAGCATTTCCATTTTAATTTAAGTAATGCTAATGGTGTGTTTCACTTGGTTGCCTTTTGAATGTGCTCTACATCAGAGAAGATGAAGGAAGTCAGATGTAAACAAAACTTCAATACGTCACCTCGTCCATGAACATGATCTGTGCCTGAGTCGTGCCAGACAGCTTTTCATTGAAAACAATAACTCTCATGATCCCACAAACTAAATGTTGGATTATTGTTTCAGTGTGAGTGTGGCAGAACCTACATGTTGTGGGTTAAACTTCAACATTAAAAGCGCTGTGTGGATTTTTCTTGTAAACAAAAAAGAATGTCTTTTTTGACATCCATAGCCAGCCAAGGGTGACTTAAGACAAGCACTGATAACATTTAGAAGAAAACGTGTGGCACCTTTAATTTTATGAAATATTAATACTTGTTTTGCAATCGGAGAATGTAAGAATGACTTCAAACCTATGACAATAATACATGAAAATTAAAATGTTAACAAAACATAGCTGTTATTCATTTCAGTTTAAGTTTTTGTAAAAGCCACTGGAGATTTGAAGGTATCTAGCTGAGTTTCAGGAGCAGGACCTCAGCTCAGCCGTGCCTCCTCTGGCACCTAACCCTCTCCTCCTTTATCCCTCTGTCCGTCGGGTCCTGAGGAGGTCCGTTGAATCTGGGTGCTGATTCCCCTCCTAAGTCTCCCCAGAATGCAGCCATTGTGCGAAGAAGAGGAAGATTCAGTTCTATTCAAAATGTTTTCACTTTTCATTTGTTCCACCTTGTAATTAAATCACTTAAACACAGACTGTTGATGGTGTGGTCCTTGCTAGTGAATATACATGAATGAAAACAGACTTGTGAATATAATATTCTACCAATAAATCCCTGTAAATCTTACTCACTGGATCTTTAAAGTCACTGTTGCTTTGTTGAAAATATGGTATAAAAACAGAAAGAAATTCATCATTACAGATTAACCCCACATCAGCTCTTTAGACTTAACTTTTGTATGGTAGTAAGAGGATGAAGGGATGAACTGAAGTTACATACCAGCAGAACTGACCACAGATCTGTCTGTCGGTTCTGTCAGGATTGTGAGAAAGCCAGTATTTTATAACTTCATAGGAGGAGCGTCCAGCTGCAGTGACTCAGCCTCCAAATCCTTGTGGTTTGTCCAGCATCTAAAAAATGGTCTTAAATGTTGGAAAGTGAGATGATTCATCAGTTTCACAGTCAGGAGGGTGTTTTTTTTTTCCTCCCACGTTGAACCAAACAGGTGACCTGAGCTTTAATAGATTTTCCTGTGAATTAAATAGAAGTGTCCATTGGCTCTGCTGCAAACTACAATATATTACTGTGCTGCTGAGCTCATTGATTATAATGCTCTTTATCCAGGAAGTTGCTGCCAGTTGGCACAGTCACCAGAGGGGAACAAGAAAGCTGTTCTCAGTGTGGAAAGTGGAAATGGCTTAACCCCTCAGATAGATTATGGCTTTAGATCAACAAAGATGCTGTCAGTGGGATATTTGATGGACTTTCATACTGAACAGGATTTCTGTGAACAGCAGGAGACTCTCGAGGAGGATTGGGAGGAGCAGAGACATTATGGAATGACAAGACTGACAGCGCAGATCCAGAATCCTCACTTCACACAGACACACACACACACACACACACACACACACACACACACACACACACACACACACACACACACTAGGGATGCATCTAAAAGCACAAATAATGAAATGGAAACAGACATTTCTGCACCACTTTACAATAAAAATACTTATTTATAAATATTTTATAATTAAGTCAACTAGGCAATTAAATTGAACCATTAATAGATAATTAAACAAGTTATAACACAGTTTTCATAGGTCGATGTGGGCTCACTATTTGGCATGATTGAGCACTACCACTAGTGAGTATGAAACAATTCACTCTGAAAATATCACCATAAAAAATATTACCTAAAATTAAGTGTTTGAATCTGGTATTTTCATAATAGTTCATTTGAGATTTGTTAATTTAATATACTAAATTAAACTTCTTACTATAGTAACTCATTAATAAAAATGTGGTGTAGCTGATAGGTATAAATGCTGCTGAAGACAAAGTGAGTTCAATAAGAAATGAGATCTGAGGCTTCACAGAACAGATAAATGTTGGCTCACTATTTGGCAAGGAAAAAAGTCACTGTTGTCCTGTTTGTCCAATGTTTTGTAACAGCTTAGTGATGATTTATAACTTATTTACAACCTGTTATATAAAGTACAAAATAAAATATAAAATAACCTGTTAAATAAAGTATAAGTTGCTCATTATTCAGAAAAAAAACATTACATTAAATGTAACAGTAATGTTTAGAGTGCGACTTTTTTACTTTTATCTAAATACATTTTTACAGGACTTAATTAAACATATTATAATACTATAATGCTATTATAGTATTATAATACGTTATAATATTATTATATACTCATAATATTCTAGTAGAGTGAACTGCAATAAGATTAGCAAGTCAGGGAACATGAACACAGCATCATTGCAGCTTAAAGCTACTACAAGGAACTTTTTTATTATGTTTATTTTGGAGGACACTGTGGACAAAGGTGGTCATAATTGATGTTTCAGCCACAAAATACAAAGTCAAAATTAAAATGATATAAATAAAAACCTCCTCCTGCTTTTTTTTAACTGGGTAAGGTACTATTTACTGTAACTCGGGCTGTGAGAATGTAAACACAGGCTCGTTTCAAACATGATTCCCTTCAACTGAAGGATATATATCTTTAAATTTCCTCTGTGCTCGGTGTGCTCCAGTTTAAGGGATGGTGGTGGTTGGGTTCAGTTCATAAAACTTTAATAACAAAAATAAAAAAAAAAGTGAGAGAGATGAAAAGTACAGTATGAGCATGTGGAAACATATTTCAGAATAAATCATATTCATGCTTTGAAGGCACAAAAATTGCAGTGCTAATGAATATTAGATTAGAAAATACAACATGTGCCTTATGTAATGTGATTTCCAGTATAAACCACGCCCACTTGAGGTCTTCTATCCAATTACAGATACAGAGACAGATAATTTTGTTGGTTGAACAGATATAAATACAAATAATGACATATGTGTAGCTTTAACACACACAGACGCAGAATAAAAAGCACACACAAACGTCTCCAGTAATATTAGAAGTGAGTTTTATTAATCACAAATAGAGTGGTTCTAAAATGAACAAAAACAGCCCCAGCAGGCCCCAAATGGACATTCTACTGTATGTGAGTTTGGTTCAGAGGATCATGTCTTCCTTACATGACACACCAGTCCTCAGTCAGTGACAGTTTAACAGTGCTGGATCAGTGGAGCGCTGCTATCCATGAGTTGAAAGACAATGGTGAGTTAGCTTTAATACAGAACACACACTGGAAACACGTCTCCCCGTGGTGTAAACGATGTAAATAACCTCTCGCTGTGATGTAAATATAATCTCCATCACCGCTGCCTTACAACATCCAACCAGGTCACAGGCGAGCTCGTTCAGGACCGCCTGTGGGATAAATGGAGGCCTACATGTAGCTGCTGTACATGTTTGCGGCTGACACTGTGCATGAACTCGGCTTCATAAAACGCTCAGACTGCCTGAATAATTAGAGCTCCATCACAGCTGCATGACACCTTCATGAATACAACTCTTGGTTTGAACACTGTGTTCTTTTCTGAAGCCGCAGTGGGCTTCAAAATCAAATCCCCTTGGTGTTTTACTGTAAATGAACGTCTTCTTAAACGCGTTATAAACCACAGCTCAGATATAAACGTCCCTGCTTCGGGTATCCTTCTTTCTCTTTTTGCCTAATAGTGCTATTTATGTGTCTTTACCAAAAATAATTCCCACTATATTTAGGCACTTATAAATTTCTATTTCTACTTCAACATGTCTACACCTTCAAATCTATGGAAAAAAAGCTATTTACACAATTTGCAGATACGTATGTAAAGACGGGAGGTGGAAATTTGCGGTGATATCATTCCTCTCAAACGCCGTGCTCGTGGTCAAATGAATGCAAAACATGAAGTCTCCTTCCGACGGTATCACAGAAATGTACATGTGGGAGAGAGTCTGGCTGCAGAGAATCTGGGCTACTTTAAAGGCTGAAGGCACTTAAGAGGAATGAAATTTGTACAAATGAAGAGGGGAAATGTATGGAAGTCCATTACTGATAATGTGATGAAATATAATGAGCCATTATAACAGGAACCTGTCTTCAAATAATGGTTTAGTAAAATAATAATTTAGATACTATGTCATTATTTTGAGATACTGAGTCACTATTCTGAGAGTTTCTCCTTATTTTGAAAAACTAACCCATTATTTTGAAATTCTAAGTCAACATTTTGAAAACGTTTCTAATTATTTTGAGAAACCAGCTAACTGTTTTGAGAAAGTAATTCATTATCAGTATTAATTCTACTAAGTCATTATTTTAAAATGATGAATCGTCATTTCTTAAAATATTATTATTATTCTGAGAAACTTTGGAAGATAATTTTGAATATTAAGTAATCATAATGAGAACGTTTCTCATTATTTTGAGATTCTGGGTCATTTTTCCAAGAAATTTTTATCATTATTATGACTTACATGATCTTTTTTCCATCTCACTGGCATTAATGAGCTTCCACAGAAATGCATCTGTGTGCTGCAGCGTAACTTGTCTGTCACCATATAATACACCTGTAACAGGACTGATCTGTGAACTTGATTGGGTTAATAGTACACTTTAGAAACATCTCGTGGTTCCTCAATGCAACGTGTTAACTTGGAAAAAAGACTGAGCAGTGTTGACTTCCTATGTGCAAATGTTGGGCTGATCGTCTCTACCACGACTGATATTCGGGTTCATATTTTACCACACTCGATTCAAAAACATTCATAACAGCTGAACAAGAGATTCATACGAGCTGCATGGAGGCTACATAAATACTGAGACATATTTTTGTGATTGTTTTATCTGGTTGGAGCTCAAAAAGACGATGAGAAGCAGCCAAAAATAACAGAACTTTAAGTTTTGTTGTTATAACAATGTACTAGTCACCTTGTTATGATGAAAAATGTTTCACATTATCACATTTTAATATGAAACATTTCATGTCGTAACAAAATAAATAGCATGTTATTATACATCTGTTATTTCTTGTTATAAAATGTTGTTATGAAATGTTGCCAAATGGTGAAAATATATTGTGATAACCTGGAAACATCAATAAATGTTTCATGTTATAAAAAATATATTATTATGCTTTGATGTGGAGTGTTTCATGTTATAACAATAATTTATTTTATAGCAAGAAACCTTTCTTGTTATAATGTGATAAGTTTGTATGTTATAATAATGTGAAAAATGACTTGTTATAATGTGAAAACATCTACAGTTCCATAGAGTCAATTTGCCACGTTGCTGTTAAGAAGCTCTTGTTCATGTGTTATGAATGACATGATAAAATGTCACCTTTTCTCAGTCTCACAAATGGAAAGAGTTTCATATCGCCTCAAATAGGATTTTTTTTTTTTTTTTTTTTACATTTTTCACCACTTTACATAATCTTGAGAGAGAGAGAGAGAAAAAAACAAATATCTATATACAATCAGTACAAGAGTTAACCCTCCAGACCCCAGCTGTGTGTGAGTGTCAGCTCAGGGTCAGCTCTGTGTGCCTTCAGCTCGGCTGAGAGGAATGAGTCCAACATGAGCTCAACAGGATTCTTCTTTCCAACTAAAACATTTAGTCACAACTAAAGGTTAGAAATGTTAGAGGAGCTCTACTCTCTAATTAGCACAAATATTAGCCAAAAAAAAAAAGAGTTTGTAAACAGACTGGACATCAGCAAATACCAACCAGGATCCGTGTCAAAGACTGTTGTGATTAATGCACTGTAGACTCGGGACATTTTACTGATGTTGGTGCTACTTTTAGCAATTTTAGCTTAAAATAGGTGACTCAGTAGTTCAATTAACAATAAAAAATTCTGGTAACAGGTTTCAAGTGTCTCTGTATCAGGTCATCCTTTTTGTTTCTGTTCAGAATTCAATTTTTACTCAGTAAAATGTCAAAGTACCATGTCTAGTTTTTCAAGGTGTTACAACCTTTCACGCAGATTTTCCTCTAGTTCTGTTGGGTCTGGAAGGTTAACTTACAAACCCTGTCTTATTATTATTATTATTATTATTATTATTATCATTATTATAGTGTAATACTGAACGTATGTATGACAGCAAAACTCTATCCTGGACAGTAAATTCAATATATACAAGATTAACAGCAAGCATAGAAGGACACTTAAAATCAAGAAAATGCAGCACTGATTGTGGACAGTGTTTCACAGCATTTGACTGGCACTCTTCAAAGCCTCTTACAAAGACTATCTACAAACATCAACATGGAAGTCTCTCACAACAGAAGCTGGGCGTCCCCAGAGGAGAAATTAAATATGTAAGACCGCCGATCAAGAACCACATCTTGATATGTTAATACGAGTTGTTTTTGTCTTTCTTTCTTCCGATTGCAAAGGTGTAAATGCTTACAGCTTGATGCAAAGTGGTTAAAGTGTTACATATTTTTATCCACAACCAAATAAAAAAAAAAGAAAACAACACATGTTAGTATTTTACAAATATTTAAAAAAGTAAACCTTTATCTATAGGCATTTTAAAATATATTCCATCAAAAATAGTCTGACAAATTTCAACAGTAGAAAAGAAATGTTATACAAATGACAAAAGGTTTGAAGCTAAACGTTTACAGTAGAAAGGTGTCATGATAGACTGACTCTGGAGGACAGAGGCTCCTCCGTTTCTACCTGCAGAATAAAGAAATGTTTTGTTTTCTCCACCTCGGTCAGTATTTGAAACCATGCACTAACTGTAAAGTAAATACTCCATAATTGAACAAAAGAAACCAGTTGGCGGTGATAAAAGTAGACAAATGAATCTCAGTCCCTACGTGTGTAATAGTTTGACATATTGTTTGTCCTGTGGAATCTTGTCACCTTTGGCAAACTTGAGTAGTTGGATTTGTCAGTCATGCTGAGAGCTCAGAGCATGAGCTGTGGCAGCTCCGTGGTCAGACGGCGTGGAGTGCAGTCCCACATGTCATGTCTTTCACTCAGCACAATGCCCCTCATCATCCTCTCCCTTTTCAGATCACAAATGACGACTTGTGTCGGAAATCTCCCTGCAGAGAGGAGCAAGAGTTAACACTTCATCATATGGCAGAAGTGGTTCCAGAGTAATACAGAGATTTTTCTCCTGACACTTTCATGAGTGTATGTTTGTCTTGTATTATGGGAGAGATTTTACAATTAACTTTCTCTAACAGATCAAATCTAAGTTACTTTAAACAGGAATTTGTTTTAAGAATAACTCATTTTTAACCATGTTGTTGTGTCTACCTGACTAATGGAGATGCCTTTTTTGTCCATCATCAATGTACAGCCACTAAAAATGCTTGTTTTTACCACTGATGGGCTCAGATTGTTATTTTAAGTGACAACATTATGGAAAGGATCCCTACAGAGACAGAGTTTTTTTTTATTTAAGAGTAAGATCCTGTTTGTTTAACCAAAAACAGCTGTTACATCGCTCTTGTCAAAGCCACCAGACTCCATTTAGAGAATCAGTAATTGTATCATTGTAAAAGACTCCGAATTCAAACATGACAGAAACAAAATCTGTCCATCTGTCTTGCCACTGTCCCAACAACTACTCTGATTTGGCTGAAAATACTGTACTGAACAATATAACACCAGTTTCAGGTTAACAAAAAGATTTCTCTCTTTAGGAATAACGACACTTAAAAGAACAATCTGAGCCTGTCAGCGGTAAAAACAGTTTTAGTGGACGTATGACGGTGGTCAACTTCACATTGCGGCCTGTTTCGTGGCTGACGGCTGCAGCGGTCTGCCTCAACAGAGGCTGCAGGACAGAGTCCTTAAAGTCAGAAATTATTTAGTATATTAGCACTTTCAGTCTCAGTTCAGAGTCAGTGGGTTTTTTGACAGGTTTTTGGTTAGATGCCTGAAATAAGGTCTGTGGTTAACACAAGCTTAAGAGGTTTTCATGTTTTGTTTTACAACATAAAACACATTAGTAAATACACACCTCATGAATTTTGAAGCTTTTACGTGGTTGCTAACAAGTAACTAAATGAGACTACAGTAGCTGTGCCAGACATTAAATGTCAACACAACAACCACTAGTTCATAGTGCCGGTGATCCTGAGTCACACAACCGTCTTGTAGTTTGTCAGCCATTAGCTAACGTTAGCTTTTCACTTCTGATTGCATTATCTCTTCCAAAATCAAGTGGTGTTCATTTTTGAAGATTATCTCGCTGAAGAAAATGGCCACATGGCTCATTTTCTGCACAAATTCTTAGGAAAAATTTTCGTTTAGCTTTTTGTGGATGGAACCAAAGTGATGCTTACTTTTGCCTACAAAAATCCATCCAAATGCCATCCCAATACTGGACCGATTTCAAAAACTGTCCCCATCAGTCACAAAAGCATGGGAAAATACCTTTTAACTCTTCACATTTTATACACAATCACAGGTACACAAAAACAGAAGGATGCATATACATTCTTGTTGATAGATTAAAATATCTGTATTCATGATTCTGTTTTATAAAGCTCAATCAGTGTGGAACATGAACCTCAGTTCCACTCCCAAAAGTAGGCACCCTCTCAATCAGCTAGTAATAACATGACATGACATGACATGACATGACATGACATGACATAACATAACATAACATAACATCAGAACTCATTAGAACTTTCAAGAAGTACAGTTTTACTGATTGGCAATTTTTCCAACACTGCCAGAGTGGCTGCCCTTATGCATGACTGTGTTTATTTATAGCACACATGAAGTCATTGCATGTACCTGTAACCCATCACCAGCATCTACATTATTATTAGACATCAAGAAAGACAAACCTCATCCTCTGTCCTGACGTAGTCCACTCCATCTCCTTTACTTGGAACCTTGTAGCTAAAAGACACAAAGCACATTGTGGTTTTATGTATGGCAGGTTGGAGCAGAGCTGATTATAAACAGCTACACGTGTGTTTGTTGATCGTGTGAATGGGATGATTGATCTTGATGTCTTACTTGTTCCCCGTCTGTTTTTGGCTGGAGAAGAAGCCCCGCTTGTATGCACAGCAGATCCCCACTGTTATACATAAGAGCACTATGACCACCACCAGAACTCCCAGTCCAATCCCAAGAAAATCAATGTCATCTGTGGAGGTCAAGACGGTAGAAATTAAACACAAAAGACACAATGACAGTGGAGTATACTCTCCAATGCGTCTTTCATTAAAGCGTCTATCAGCCCTGATGATCTGTTCCATCACCACAAAGGTCAGATATTTGTATCTGTGCCACACTTACAGACTTCCATCTGCTGCGGTGGACACTCAGCGTATCCTGCATCGTTCTTCGCTCGGCAAAAATACTCGCCTGCATCTTCTTTTCTGACAGCGATGAAGTTCTGCATCAGGGAAATCAAAACAAATCCGATTAATGAACAGACTCTCTGATGGTCATGCTGTCAATGGTTTGATGCTGCGACTATTGATTGTTTTTATTGTCGATTAGTCTGTTGATTATTTTCTAAATTAATCGATTAATTGTTGTTGTTGTTTCCAAAAGCCCAAGGTGATTTCCTAAAATGTCTTGTTTTGTCCACAACCCAGAAAAAATCAGTATACTGTCAGAGAGGAGTGAAGAAACCAGAAAATATTTACATTTAATAAGCTGGAATGACTGAATTTTGACTTTTTCGCTTAAAAAATTACTCAAATCGATTCTCAAAATAGTTGGAAATTAATTTAATAATTGGTTCAATGATTATTAGTTGCTGTTCTACAATATTCATTTAGTCAATAGCTGATTATAAAAGGCTTTAGAGACTGCATTATGATTAATTCTATTATGAATTTTATGTATTGTTCTTTACAATAAATAAAGTCACAGTGGCAGGATGTAGGTGCAGTCTGCATGGAGGGAAACAGCAGCACTGACAGTTACTGGTGAGTAGAGAACTGACATTCATACCACATTTACATATTTTTGATAACTAAATGTCATTACCATGTCAGGGGAAGTTCAATATGAAAATTGAACAAAACTGGACTGACTGCTGTCTGGTTCTGATAAAAGAGTGAACAAATGGAGCAGCTAAGCGGTCAGAGGTATCAGATGAAATCCTCTGGGACTCAGTGAAAGACGAGACCTGGTGGTGCTATATTTCATTTACCTTTTAAAAACGATATAAAACCGCTGGCAGTCTGCTGCTCTGAGTATTCTAACTCAATGCACTTACTGCCATGTTCAATCAGAAAATACTCAGAAAGACAACTGTATGGTGAACATTAAATCTAACTTTGGGTTTAAAACAAGATTTCTAAAATAATTAAATGAGTAAATTTATGACTATTTTCTTTTCTGTTACCACTTTGTATTGTACAGTTCATTTTTGCTTGTTTTTTTCTTCCTCCTTCTTTACAGTGTGGATTTCTTTGACTTATAGTTTTCATGAACATAATTGTTTTCACTGATGAAAATGAGATGATCTAAATAAAAAGTAATTCATAATGACAAAACTATGATGACATCTACTGGCACTTACTGAAACGGATGAAAATGAGAAAGTTGATAGAAACATCAGTGAGAAAGAGAAGAACAGACATTACATTATTTATTTTTTTAAACATTATATTATCAGTTAACATGAGATGGTGTATTTCTGCTAAACCTGAAATACAATTCACCCTAAAGGAAACTGCCGCAGTCTGCTACTAATTAGAGAAGTGAAAGACCCAGAGATGCTCGTGTTGGATCATAAATTAAGTGACTAATTGATAACAAAAAATAATAAATTAATTAGTAAATTTCACTGTCCTCAAATTGAAAGAAATAAAAAGAACACTTGTTTGAAGAAATTTAAGTTGTATACTTATTGTGAAACATATAACAGGATAAAGGAGCATAAATGTAGTATACTTGATATTATTACGTGTTATTATAATAGATATATTATAATAGATGTTTCCTCCAGGAATCCATAATAAGTTCAGAAATTTTAGAGCAAATAATTAAAAAAAGACACATTTAATTAAACGTACTGGAATTTAGTTACCTAAATAAGATTTAGTCAACTAAAACTAGAATACAACTAAAATAATTCAGATGATTAAAGTAAGACTAAAACTAAAGCAGAATTTGCTGTAATAATAAACACAGCTTTTTGCGTATATGATATTATGTACGTGAAAGTTTGACTCTTGTTTTTAAAAAGCTTGCTTTTCATCTTCAAGAAAAACGACATATTCATATTGTAAAACTGCAGAAATAATGCAATGTAGAATAATGGAGATCAGAAATGTGTGGTCTGAAATAACTTGTGTTCATAGACTTATGATTACAGAAAAAAAACAACAAGAAATTTCCAGACGTTTACAGACATGATTAAGCTGAAACTTTCAAATAACGTAGTCTAATCTAATAGAGAATAATAATAAATTCCACTCTCTACATCAGTCGGTGGGCACTATTTCCTGACATGGGAGCAGCAGAAGGGAGTGATAACTGTGTTTCTGAGAACGTTCTAAAAATAACAGTCAAAACAAGATAAGTCCAGTGGAAAAACCTCATTAGTTTACAGCTGTGACGGTAACTTTGATTGTTGCTACACTTGTGCTACAGTTTCCCATAAAGACAGATAGTGTGGTTTGCTGTGGTGCGTCACATCTTAGAGGCCAGCATGAAGGTTGACAGGAGAGTGTTCGAGGCGAGCCGTCGTGCTGGAAAGCAAGCGAGAATTGAGGAATGTGCAAACGAGGACAGCAGATTCCCCTCGTGGCTCAAGCCCTCTCGCACCATCAACTGTCTCCCCAAAATATCTGCCCCCACCCCTGGGCGTCGGGCCACCGTCCCCTTGCTGCCCCGCCCTTGCCGCTCATGCGTGTCCTTGTCCAAACACATACTAACCAGAGTTCCTGTCTCTGCGCTGAGCGTGTATGAGGAGTTGTAGAACTTGAGGCTGGTCTTTGGGTCGTCAGGGATCTCCTCTCTGTTCTTGAACCACTGGTACTGAGACTTGGGGAAGCCCTCCTCCTCCACGCAGCTCAGCTCAGCTGACTTCCCAAAAGGCACTGATTTTGGGACACTGCACTTTGGCACCACTGGCTTCACTGTGGTGACACAGAACATATGATCAGAGTCTTCATGGAGAGCTGCACACCTCAGATGACTTTCTATTCTCTGTAGCATCACAGTGACAAACAAACTGACACATTCTTTCATGATGCTGCTCTGTTTAGGATCGACTCTGACAATGTCACCCTGGTTCACCGGACTGAGAGGACGTCCGGTACACGATTTTTGGCCTGTGCCAAAAAACGCCACCAAAACACGCAGCGCTTGCTTTCTTTAGCACTGCAATTCAGAGCAGATGCAGTTTCAGAGGTTTCCTCTTATAGCCCAGAACACGCCTTTGCAGCTGGGCAGGTCTGGTCATAACACATCCTCGTATGGATGCCAAAGAGTTGGTGCGACCTACGACACGGTTTCATCTTACACCATCGAAAGTGTGAATCGCTAAGCCAGGTCCCTCTTTAAGGACACAATAATGGCTTGAACTTTGTCATATCATGCATTACAGGTTAACACACACATACAGATGAATGTATGATGCAGGTAAGTCAGAGTACCTCTTACAACGAGGTCGATCACAATCTCATCAAATGACTTCAGGTCATCAGCAGCAGTGACCTCACAGCGATATTTGGCTGTGTCTGATCTTGTGGCGTTTGTTATCAGTAATGTGGCAGGTTCTCTGATCACTGCTCTGTTCTCCAGGTCACCTGTTGGAAGAAAAACATGTTCAACAATTAGAGCCAGACAGATATATTGCTCAGCCAGTATTGTCAGCATATATATTGTGTCATATGCGTCCATATAAAAACTTGTTTTTGTTTGACAGAACATTATGCAGATTGTTTCATTGTATTTTAGATTTGTAGGTAGCATTTTATGTGTCTTTGACCCTTTTTCTTAATTAAAGTTGAACATATATTTTTATTTTATTACTGTTCTTTTTTTCCATTTTAAATTATTAAAAATACCAGTGAAAGTGCCCACTATTTCAGTGCCCTGATGTCATTCCGACACTTTTCAAAAGTCAAATTTAAGCATTTTCAAGCTTTTTCAAGCTGCATTTTTGAGCTTTTACAGCAACTTACAGCTATTGAAAATTAAATATTTACATACTGTAAACACAAAATGATTACTTCACATCTTAATCATATTCAATCAGATATTATTGTGCTATAAACAACCAACATTTTGTTTCACAATAACTTTCTACAGAAAGATGACAAATTAAAAGGGAAACACAGTTTCATGTTTCTGACTTTTATGTCTTTATCTTCAAAGCAGTACTCACTCACTTATTCTGCCATATTTTGGATAGTGTAGAGAAGTGTGGGCAATACACATATGACAAATCCTAAACCTTTGTATGTGTTACAGAAAGGAGTGAATAGACTTAGAAACAAGGTGTAAGGAAGAGGACAAACTAACAGAGCGTTGATTTAAAAAAAATATTAGTAATGCATAAAGCTACATTTAGATTATTACCTGAAAATGAACAGAGAATTTCTACATTGACTTCAAATAGTGAGGATCACAGAAGGAAATTTAATTTCAAGTCTTCAGTCTGTATGCACATACAATATTAAAGCAAATATTATTTTCAAATATTATTAAATTTAGGAAAATGTATAGAGAAAGAATATTTTTACTTCATTTGATCATTTATTGTTAGAGCTTTTTATGTGATCTGTGAAAATAATTATTATAGTTATATTATTATTAAGAAAAGGTCAGGCAATATAAGATTTATCTTCCTCCCACTCATTTTTCGATCACAGAATGTGTGTAATTTGTTTGTGTTGTTTGGTTGTGTACCATCTGTTTTGTGAAATTGGTATTGAAAAATATACGTTAAAAATACGTTACCTGAGATCTTCTTGTCAAAGTACACGTAACTTGGTCCTCCATTTGTTATCTTCTTCCATTCAATTCTGGGATTGATTGTAGAAATGGACTCAATCAAACATGATAACTCAATTTCTACAGGATACAGAAAAGGGGAATAAGATGATTAATGTGAAAAAGACAAGCAGCTTTTGCACTTTCAGTTGGGGTATTTGTTCATCAGCTCTTACTGTCAAACTCGTCGGTCCTTGGCGAGGCGTCATTTGTTTTCAAGACCACTGCTAACACGCTGAAGTAGCCTGCAAAACATGAGGGAAGAGGACGATGCAACGTGAGACTCTCCACAGCATGAATTTTCATGATACACTGATGATCTCATGCTAGATGCACAATACCAGCTGACATCCACTGATGTGCGCTGCTTATTTTAACACTCTCCTTGGGGATGTTTGTAACACGTTCACTCATCTTAAATTTAACAAACACAGTCAAAGTGACGATAAATGTGAGTCCCACATCACGTTACGGTCTTGACATCCTGCTGCTCTTTGGCCGTGTTTTGTTACCGTCCGTCTTCCATTTTTAGTTGTGCTGGTCAAACCATTGTGTGTGTCTGTGATGAGAGTGGGGGTGCTGTTTCTATGCACAGTGGATAATTGCGCAGGGAGGCATGTGCCCTTTTCAGGGCAAGCTCACCATGCCAGTAGTTCAACTGCCTGCCGAGCCCTTCTCTCTTTCCCCCTCTCTCTCTGTGAGCCTGATGCTGTTGCCCATGTGGGACTAATGGTGCAAAAGCACCCTGCAAAGATCCCTGTGTTGGTATGTGGTGGAGGGCTAAGGCCTTGGGAGGGGGCACTGCTGAGTCATCCTGACTGCCTATGGTCCACAAACAAATCCACACAAAGTCACTTCCACATGAATGTGAACTGAGGACCACGCTGGAGAACACTTTCAGAGATAGAAAATGATGGTACAGCTCTTAGATGCAAGGTCACTTGTGCAGATTGTACTGTCACTGAAAATCTATGGAATGCCTAATCTTAATTTGTGCAACCTCTCCTGCTGCCAACTCCTGGCTCACTCTTAAAAAGAGGCTGCTTTCACACAAAGTACTGGCTTACAGCACACAGGCCACTCAAGTCTTGGTACATATCAGTGGTCCATTGTACTGTATAGAAATGGATTATAACACCGAGGTGACCTGGATTACATATGTTAAAGTGTTATATAACTGAAGTGTAAAATATGTTCAGTGCATGTCCAACTTTTGATAGGTAATTGGGTCATTAGTATCAGAGCTTGAGACTAAGGATATTCTGTTGTGGGAGACAATGTGTGTGAGACAAACAGAGATCTATGTGCTAAGTGAAGATCTGCCTGAAATTTGCTTTGCAGCAAAACAGCAGTATTTGACAATCCAGTCTGATTCAGGCTAAAACAAGACAGTGTTCAGTGACATTTTCTGTGCCACTGTGAACAGGTTGTTTTTTTTTTTGTGCACCTAGGAGTTTGTTCTTTTGGCTTGGTATAAAAGAAGTACAGCGAGTATCATTTCTTTATACTAGTTTTGTATCATTGTCATCACAACATTCTGGTATCATGACAACTCTGTTTTGCATAATTTCTGGATGTTTAACTATCGCTTGAAAAATCACAAATTGAACCGAGCGATGACAACAACAAAGCATGTCCTCCCATCTTTTTACAGTGACATTAGTTACTGTCACTGGCTGGCTATTAAGGGATTCTCATTCTGAATTGAAAATTCAAGGTAAATAAAGTTAATATCATTTTAATGGTGCTTTTGTCATGACAGTAAAATCTAATAAACATTATCCCACTATAGTGCCATGACTAAATATTAAATAAATGTTAATAAAGTAAATAAACAACTATTTGAATTTGGCACAGTTTACACTTATGTCAGGGCGGTTAAATTTTTTTTTTTTTTTTGTCACAGTGGTGATGATAATCTCAATGGTTGATTATGTAGAAATGGATCAAGCTCATATATGTGTTAAGTGTAACTTTAATGGCAATGATTTTCAGTAGTTGTACAACTTTAGGGCATATTGTTGTGGACTCAGTGAATGCACTGGGAGTAGGCATAAATTGAAGTGATGTGTTCGAAAGTCAGTCCAAGGAGAAAACAGTCATGAAGACATACAGACGACCACAGAGATAAACCACGGGGGGACACTGAATGTACCCTTGATGGTGCATGCAGTATTTACAGTTGGTACTAATGCTTCTAATTAGTGGAGGAAATGGTCACGGGCCTCTCATTCAAAAAACCTACTCAAACGGGGATAACCTGGCCTCCACCAACTGTCATCTAGACACACAGCAGTGTCTAGGGTCACCTGCTAAAGCAGACAGGGTAAGCTGATTAGCCCACGGTCTTTCTGGAGATCATGACAAGACGACAGCTTGTTTTTAGCCACCACTGATGACCGCACGGAGGTCACAGTAGTAGGTCACACTTACATTTGACAATAAAACATCTACCATCAGAAAGTTGCTCATAAAGATTAATTTTGAAGCTCAAGCACAGGCTTTTTTTTCACATTCTTGTGTCAGATACAATGTAGGTATAAACAGTGTAAAATCATTTTCATAAGTTTAATTTATGTGCTTATTCTACAGCCTCTTAATAATTTAACAGCAGCAGATCTACCAGAGCAGCTTCAAGTGGCAAACGTACAGTTCCATTTTGTAAAACATCTGTAGCTCAGACACCGTTTTCTGTGAAAAGAACAAGAACAGTCCTGGAACTCACAACCTGATCACTTGCAGTCTGCTGCAGACTTCATCACCTTTAAGAGAGCTAATCCTCCTTAATTCAGCAACAAAGCTTTACTCACGTCTAGTTTTTAAATAAAATGTGTGCTTAACTGTATCTTGCTGTACAACTTGTACCTTCACGTTTTCATCTCTTACTTTCATAAAAGCTCTTTCAGCTCTTGTCGGCTGTTGCAAATTTGTATCCACTATAAATACTATGAACACACTGCCCCTATCAGATGAAGCTTAAATAATAAAAAATAAATAATAGTCGGACAAGTAGGTCAGAAATTTACTTGCTCAAAGTCAATTTTCACTTGAACCTGTTTTAATAGCAGTTACTGAATAAATACCAAGATTAAGGTTATTTATCATGCTTAATCTAGGACCTCAGCATCTATAAAATACCAAAAAACAAGTCAAAGTCCAAGGCAATGTCTTCAGATGTCTCTTTTGTCAGAGAGATATTCAGTTTGATATGATAATGAACAGAGAAAATCAGGAAATTGCCACATTTGAGAGGTATGGCATATGACTATAATGATCAATCGATGACCAGAGCAGTTTAATTGTTTTAATCTGTTTTTTCACCACTTGCCTGGTCGGGCAAGTGAGTTGCCAGATTTACTTGCCAAAGATGGTATTTTATTTGCCCCAGGCAAGTGGGTCAACTTTATTGTTGAGTCCTGACAGCAGAGATGCACTTTTTTTTGTTAGTAGTTACTTGGTGATGACAAAAAACAAGCAAGATCTACACTATCATCTTTGCTGATGATGAGTCCAAGAACTGACCAGTGTGTTGCTCTGTACATAGCTGTCCCTAATCTCCCAGGGGAAGAAAGAAAAACAGGAAATTTCCCTACAGCAGGGGCCTGCAACCTGCAGCCCCTTAAATATAGCTCGGCAATAAAACTATTTGTTCTGATTGTTATTGTAAATTTCAATAAATATTTGATTTGCCTTCACATTTCCAGGCGTAATTTATTCTGTACTGTGCTACAGCTGCAATGACAACAAAGTTTGGTCCCAAGTGAATTAAGTTTAGCTCTACAGCACTAAATGAAAAAGTTCTTGACAACCTAAAAAAGTCTCACTGAAAACTTGAACAAAGAACTGCAAAGGAATAAAGATGAGAATCTGCGCTTGTGTTCACAAACGTGATAGTCGAAACATCACCGATGCATTCGAAGCCTGTCACCTATTTAGCTTCCTCTCCACATGCAGAGAGGCACACACACGGTTGTGGCAGAATTAAAAGCTGTGTGCAGAGGAGAGAATGCCTTTTAACTCCCGGTGTTTCGGAGAGCTCCTTGTACTGAAGCTATATTCTTGTACAAATGTATACCATCTTCTGATGAGAAGTGACTGAAGGCTTTTCTTCACGCTGAAAGGGAGAAATACGACTGAATCCATGTTTATACAACAGTGCAGGTACCTGCTCTTCAATAAAAACCCCTGTCAGTTAACTTAGCTCATTCATGTACTTGAAGAAATATTCTATTTTTACTATTTCTGACAAAAGCTTGTGTATGTGAGGCATGTCAGTGCTTACTTCTGGGTTTAAGTTTCAAATGCACTGCATGTACTGTGTAACTCAACACCAAATCTAACTAGGCCAAGTATGCCAAGAGTCCAAAATACCAGAATGTGCCGTGTTGAAATAGAATACAAAGTTAGTTTACAATAAATTATTGCAGGTGATTCAGTTCATAGTGTGTCTTTGTGTTAAACGCAGCAGCACTCGGTTTCAACTCTGTTCTGACAGAGCTAATGGAGTTTAGCCCCTGTCCCTGTGCTCCTCCTTAATTCGGAGAGTATTAGCGCAGATTAGGTGCCTAAGTGAGCTTGACGTAGAGATAAAAAGCTTGAGAGGTCTGCCATGGAAACAGCTGTCCAGGAAAACACATGAAACCCCCACTCAAAATGACCAGCTCTGAGGTTCATCTAGGCCTACATTATATAACTCAACACAGGGAGGGGAAACAGGGAGAACTGAGCAGTTATGACTTCTGATTCATTCATTCATGGCAATTATTGTTGTGCATTACAGAAAACAGATATTTAGATAGAAGCATTCAATGCAAATTGTGAAATGATATGCTGCTGCACAATGTTAAAATGATGAGCTGTAACAGTGTCTAACCCTCTGCTCCAACCTTACAGAAGGGAGGACACCTGGGGCCTCATTACAGAAACTTCATAGGTCTGAAGTCCTATTTTATCTCAGTTTAGGATGACATTTAATATTTTTGGTATGAGAGAAA
The DNA here is from genome assembly GCF_056507025.1 of Lutjanus erythropterus. Taxonomy (NCBI): domain Eukaryota; kingdom Metazoa; phylum Chordata; class Actinopteri; order Lutjaniformes; family Lutjanidae; genus Lutjanus; species Lutjanus erythropterus. The sequence goes on from NC_139327.1 coordinate 7,266,400, forward strand.
CATATTTTCTGACTGCATTTTATCTTAGGATAGGAATTTAGCTGCCACAGAACCTAACTGAAGATTGTTTAAGAGTTACAGTGGCATAGTAGACCATGTCTTAAATTCAACATAACTGTCAAAAGTAGCAGCACCACCGTTGTTAGGTCTGTAGTGTGATGACAAAGATGAAGAACAACATTTTGACTGAAATACTCAAACTGTCTGGTGACACCTTAATTTTCCTAGATCATATTTTGATGTGTGTACTGACTGGAAAGACTGTTGATTTAGATATTTTTCTGTAATAGGAAAACAGGATTTTTCCTTTCTTTGCAACTTAAGACAGAACAAGCAGTTTTTTTTTTCTTTAACGACACCCCTGTTTTCTGACAGCTTTCAAGTTTTTAGAACTGTTTTTGAGAATTGTTTTTGTTGTTGATAAAAAATTCCCCTTCTTTGACTTGTCTCCGATTTACAGCCCAAGGAAAAGCAGCATTTTAAATGACACTGAATATTCCAGTGGAGAACTGGAGAATTCTGGGAGATTGTGTTTTCATAATTTTCTTGAACTTTTTAGACAAAACAGTCATTTAACTGAGAAAATGAAGGTCAATATATTAATGAATTTTACTGTTAGTTTGCAAAATATTTCAAGTAGAAATGTTAAATTCCTATAGCCTGGGATCCAGATGAATCAGTAAGTTTGCTCTTTGCTCTTTGCCTATACGTCTGGTCAGTCACGACTGTGCATTTAATATGGGGCGGGTTTGTTACAATGACTGATAAAGGAGTGTCACTGTCAACACACCAGGCTCACAAGACTCAGATCAAAATGACAAACATCTCAAATATTTTCAGAAACGCATGTTCTTTTAAGATGTAATTTGAGAAAGTTTGTCACTTGGCTGCCATTTTTGCCGTGCTTGAAACCAGACCAAGCTCTGCCCCAACTTATATATGTCACTCAGCACTACCTCTGACTGGTTGTAGGTCTGTCCAATTAGGTCCAAATGCAGAAGACAGAAGATGAACCGAGAAATCCCAGACTAAGGTGATGCCAGGCTAGAATTCATAATCATTTACTGGCAACAAGGTGTTTTTAGGAAGTGATGGTGTATTGTGAGAAATCTTGTAATCTGCAGGTCCTCCAAACTGTGTGCTTTTTCATAATGCTGATAGGAATAATAGTGACAGTTTAGCCATTCCTATGTTTTTTTATTTCCATTCCTTAAAAAAACTCCTCTACCAATTTATATAGCTACAAAACAGACAAACATAACAAAAAAGGTGCAACTTTTGGCAGGAATTAAATGACACCCCTCCTAAGTATTCTGGGTATCATTTCAGCAAAGACTGCATCTTTTTGGGGCGACAGCAAGAAACAGCTGGACTATCCAGTAAAGTGTCTGAAAGCTCAGGAAGCGCTGACTGTGTGTTATGAGAGCAGTGTTTTCCATCTCTCCTCCAGTCTGTCTGACACATCCTTCCCCGCTCATGTCATACTCATCCTCTCGTCTCCTTGAATAGCCTCGTACCAATGGAGCCAATGATAACTAGATATTACTTATTTTTATGTGTGGTGTGGTCATTATGAAAGTGGGACACATCCGTCTGACACAGTAAAGGCTAGAAGTACATGACCGGGTCTGCGTGGAAGATGTCTGTGATGTGGATTATTAGCTTTTAAACAGTGCAGGTGCTCAGTGACCTACATATGCCATGAATTTCATGTCTCTGTTTCCCTTCTCTCTTGTTTCCATCTTGGTTGGACACATCTGTGTGAGATCTGGCAATCTGCATCAAAGTTTTTTTTTTTAATCTTCCTTGCCGCCCCCATGATGGGCGCAGGGTTTTCTCTGTAATCTTAGTGTAATGCCCTCGTAAACCCCTCAGGTTGTACATCACTGAATAATACAACAGGCACAGAGGAGCTGGGTATTTCCTGATGCCTGCACTGTGTAATGAAGCCCTCCTTTTTCTGTTGTTCCCCATGGGAGGCAGTGCTTGTTTCCTGTACCGCTGCTCAGTGAATCCAGAGAGGTGAGGCCGGTATCATAAATAGAAAGGTTCAATTAAGCAACCTAGTGATATTCCCTGCAGAACACCTCCGCCTCGTGCCTGTGGAGAATATTCCCACGCCCCACTGGAGACTCACACTTCAAAGTACATACACCCAGTTTCACCTACTATCAACCAGTTGCTGTTTGTAAACTCTTTACGTATTTGCGTGCTGCTGGAGTTGCACAGAGCCTCTCAGCTGAGTCTGGCTTCCTGTCAGTAAACTAGCTCTTAATATGACTAGGGATGCATGATGGATATTTTTTTCAGCCAACTCCAATAGATAATTAACTGCTTCTCATGGCCGAAAAGATAACCGATTTTTTGTATTTCTAAAAGAGGTTTGTATAACAAGTGGTCCATGTACACCTGAGGTTATGACAGGCTAAGATGTAGTGAGCAAAGATGGCTGATTTAATATTCTGTAACTGACCGAACCAACTCTAACATCACTATTACAAAGAAACAAAGAACAGTTCTGACTCTGCAAATGTTTCTGACATTTGCAAAATAGATTGATATAGCTGGATAGGCCAATACTGACCAATAATTTATCAGCCCCGATATTTATCATGCATCCCTGGATATGCCCAACTGTGAGACACATTTATGACTGCATGCTCAAGGACCTCTTTTGGTTGCAGTGATTCACAACCTTGATTAAACTATTTTACTATGACTCCTCATAACCAGCTGGTAGGCTGGAAGTCATCAGCTGCTAGACTAAAAAGAAGTGCATGCATCTGAACAGTTGCTATATTGGATAAGTCAAGATATACTAGTAAACACATACAGAAATTGACTGTTACATGTTTGATGCTGAACTGATTTACATGGATACTGCTATGTTATAAATGAGAAGTTGAACATGACAGTGGTCATTTGTTGGAATTAAATTCAGTTGCTGCGATGATCTAATCAGCTTTTTGCCAAAACATTGTTAACTTTCTGAATAGCCACAACATCCGCTGGGACATGTGCGTCCCTAATTTCTCTCTATGTAATATTGCTCTAAAACTGCCTGTTTGCTTGTAATGTTCTAAATAAAAAAAATGGTTTAAATAAATAATCAGGTTAAAATTGAGAAGTCTGGACTCATCATCCGGTTAATTGTTTTCTCATTACAGTTAGGCAAATCCAGGACACTCAGTTACATTACACTATTCTATTGGATTCAGTTGATTCCCCAAACAGAAGTAGTGTCTGTTCAGAAAATGCAGGTTGATGAATGAGTTTTGTCCCCAGTCCAACAGAAATGACTGGCCATCTCAATAAAACACTCTCCTGCTCCCTGACCAGCCACTCATATCAACCCCTGACACCTCCAAGGCCGTGTCCTCCAAATGATATATTTTTTAACAGTTTATAAAAATGACAACACCAGAGAACATGCCGTATATGTCTGACATTTTCTGCGCTACATTAAGAACATCTCACTTTATATAAACGCGGTAGAATGAGCACGTGCATCCAAACACATGTATAGAGCCAGGTTCATGGATAGGAGAACATACAGTACAGTACATGCTATTCACTGCATGTAGCTAATGTTACATGAATAACATGGCCTAGATACCCCTGATACATATTCAGCACCATGTCTCCAATTGAAACATACTGTAGGTAAACAAGCAAAGCAAGGAAGCAAACAACGATACGGCTGGTGAAGAGGGATTCTGTGGTGGAGAAATGAAGAATGTAAAGTCTCAACCGGGCACACTGGTTCATCATTTATAAACACATGACCCTATGCTGCTTGTTCTCTCCGCAGCCTCTCAGGAAAGAAACTTAACTATACAAACAAACAAAAAAAGAGGCCAGGAACATGTTCATCATCACATCAAAAGCTAACCAAAGTCAACAAGAAAACACCAAGCACCAGGTAATTAGTAATGTAAATCTGTATGTTGGAGAAAGTCATAAGACTTCTAAAAATCAAATAAGAAGTGTTTGCAAAACACAAGCAGCACATTTCTGTTTCCATCTATTTATGAGAGGGAAGAGATAAACTCTGAATCCTGTACAAGACGCCTCCTGTTCCTATCACATCTTTATGTTAGTTGCATTTGTCTAGTCATAATTAGTTAGTCGTAATTGTAACTTTCATGTAAGCTAATGGTGGAATCATGAAATGTTTCTTGTGCAATCAAATTACTTGGTCAGAACTAACTGTTGTATAAGTTTAATCTGTATGTGCTGCTAATCTTTTCACTAGTGAAAACTAAAAAAACAACAACACTGGTTACAAGTGTTACTCTAAACACAATTTAACTTAATTAGGCAAAATGCTTCATTATAAGTATGTTCTTAAGACTTATAAAGTGCATGATCTTTACTTTAATATAAGGCTGTGACTAATGATTAATGTCATTATTGATTAATCTGCCCTTATTTTCTCAAATAATCAATTCAAGGGTCAACATTCACTATGGCCCAATGGCCTCTGTCCACATAACAGTGCTCTATGGCCACCAAATATTCCATATATTCTCAAACTGCAAGCCTTTGCTGACAAAGCGTTACCGTTTCACAAACATCCTGATTCCTCTGTAACGTAAATGATAAATCAATGATCAAAATAATTGATTTTGGATTGATTTTCTATTGACTGAATGACTGAATGATTCATTAATGGACTGCTGGTTTTATAGTTTACTATCTTTCCAGATGCATTTAGCACTAGCTAAGAAGGAAAACAACACAAACAAAAAATGACCTGAATAGTTAGAATAAGGCAGGAGCTGACACACTTAATCAAAGAGCTGAGATCATTAGATCACTTCTGCGATTAAAGTCCCTGAGAATGACTAGATGACTTGGTCCTGAAGCAACCCCAGATAAACGGATAAAGACCTGCCCTTCATGATTCATTCTGTGTTAAGAGGTTGCCAGGTCTCCTGTGGGCTTTCACTTGTGCATCCCTTTAAAGAGTCTCTGTTGGAAATCCTCCTCTGAAAGCACACAGAAAATCTTTTAAGGGGTGTAAATGTTTCTGTTCTCCTACAAACTAGGTTAGAGTCTTTGGCACTGAACACATGACCGCCAAGTTTCTGGTCACAGTGCTCAAAAGGTCAATGTGAGCCCCAGGCACAATATAGCCAAGCCAGAGAAGGGTAATTTCCAAAGTGTTTTAAAGGAAGCAAGATGAAAGGGACAAAAATAAAACTATGCCAACTGGGTTGTGAGATTTGGAGATTTATTTTACAATGATCATCACAAGAATGACTGAATTAAAAGGAAAAAAACAAAAATAACAGCCTAGAGTCACTGCTAATTGTTGTTTTACACATAAAAACATTCAAATGGTTTAGAGCTGCAATGATTACTCGGTTAATTGATCAAAAGAAAATAAATTGGCAGCTATTTTGATAATCAATTAATTGTTTCAGTTATTTTTCGAGCAAAAATGTCAAGCATTTGCTGGTTCCAGCCTCTTAAATGTAAGGATTTGCTGCTTTCTTTATCATTTATGACAGTAAGTGAAGAGTCTTTGGGTTTTTGGCTGCTGGTTGAACGAAAAGTAAGTAAGAGTTTAACTGAATGAATGTAAATAATCTTTAACTGCAGCCTTAAAATTGTTATTTTTTATAAAACAAATACATTAAAATAAAGTATCTAGTCCCAGTCTAAAATTATAAATTAACAAAATGATATGATTGTAAATCATTAGTGAAATGGCCCCCTTAATTATAGACATTTAAACCACGCACTGTAACACTGGGATGCTGACTGGAGGCGAGTTGAGCAGTGTATTGCCGAGGCCCTCTCATGTCTTGCATGCTTTACCCTGAGGAGACGCTAATTTCCATTTGATAAAGGTCTATGATGTCAGCTGGGACACAAAGCCTGACAAATTAATTCATAAGAGCATCACATATTACCATAAGCTTCTTTCTGAGAGACGATTACAGCTAGATCCTAGACAAAGCGTGCTCTGGTGCTCCAGTTCCCATAGCAATATTGGTGATATTTCCATAGTAACTGGTTCTTTTTCTGTCTCACTTGTCGTTTCCCCTTCCTCCCACCGGTGACCGGTGCTAAGACAAGATCCCACCTGTTTTGGGTAGCTGTGGGAGAAAGTGTCTCAACAGACCCCAGACGTCTTCATCTGTGAAAACAGCTATCTCATGACATGATGACAGGGAGGTAGAGTTTTTAGGGCTGAGTAGGCAGGGAGGATGACCCCAGGTTGTATTGTCACAGCTGTGGTCATCCACCAGTGTGGCATTCTTCCCATCCTCAAGTGTATGTTCAACCTTCTTCTCCCCACTCACACCTACTTCTTCTACCTCACTGGTACATTGTAGCTCTGTAGGAACTCACGAGCAGTTCAGATTATCACAAAAGAACTACTCATTAGATAAGATAAAACATGGTAAGACTTCAGGCTGAGTAATCTCTTTGTTTGATCGACTGGGGAAATCCTCTTCTATTGCATTAGAGAAAAACAATTTTGTTCTTTTTTTCATTACATACTGAAGCTTTCAACAACTGACTTGTGTTCCACTGAGCCTGAGCTGAACTACCAAATGATCTAAGGAACAAGCATAAGGCATTTTGTTTCCTTTTTCTGGTGTTAGTCTACATTTATTTTATCCACTACACGACTTAAAGGGCCTTTGGGAGAACTGTCAATCTGCGTGAAAATGCCTGAAGTTGTGTCAAAAGGAGAAAATCTGGGGAAATGCACATGCTGCTGAGTGGTTAAAACAAAGCTAAGGCAAACTCTACCATATAAATGCAACAGTCGTTCCTTCAGCTGCTTAACAAATGTCACCACCTTTGATCATAAATGGATGGACCCAGAGCAGCTTGTCACTGTAGGAGCAGCAAACTTCGAGTGTATGTAAAATATGCAGCTATATTAAACCTGCATATAAATGTATCACATGCTGAACATGGGTGGAGTGGTCCATAAATTCGTGGTTTGCCTTGTACAGCATGTCAGTATTCAGGTCACAGTTTCCTGTAAAGGCCTTCCAATTTCTGTCTTGGATGTGACTAGTAAACATAAATCGCTGTGTGAAAAAAGCACTTTATTTGAAGGGGTGTTCATAAGACTGACATCATAGCCATGACATAAAACCTGTTATGAACATGAAGGGGTCTTTATGAATGACTATGACTGTTGTCATTACGTAGAATTTGGTGAACTGTGCCATTTTTAATGCAACAATGACATTGTTTGAGATGCCTTTGTAATGGCATCTTGACATTAACCAAGACAACATAACCTCTCATTGTCTTTGTTATGACAACAGCATATTAACCAAGACAACATTACATATCAATGTCTTTGTTATGTCAACCTGCGATTCATTCAAGACAACATAATCTGTCAATATCCTTGTTATGACAGACTTCCATTAACCAAGACAAGAATGTCTTTGTTATGACAAGTTGACATTAACCAAGACAACATAACCTGTCAATGTCTTTATTATGACAGGTTGATATTAACCGAGACAACATAACCTGTCATAAACATGCCATAGAAGGCCTTGATCTGAAGTAAAGTGGTACACGTTGGACTTGTCATAAAGATGTTATTGCACTGTCAAATTCTTTTATAACAATGTCAATAGTAATTTATACATAAAGATTTCACATTTGTGACAGGTTGTGTTGTGGTTATGACATGACATGTTTCTAGTCTTCGTAAGCTAAGCTAACTCTCTGCTCATGATAGCTTTATATTTACAGTACAGACAATAGAGTGGTATTGATCAACTCCTCTACTCTTGGCAGGGAAGCAAATGTAAGTGCATTTCCCAAAACTTCTAACTATTCTGTAGCATCTAGCATGTTGGATGGATTAACCCAGTCACAGTGCCTCGTCCTGTGGCCAAGTACCATACAGCCTGCAGAATTATAATGCTCAGAGATGAAAGTGGTCAGCCTTACAGTGTGTTCAGAATGCTAAGTGGCCTGCATACAATCAGCCTCATCATGCACATGAGCAAAGCCCTGAAGACGAAGAACAGGTGGAGGTAAAGGAGAGTATGCATTTGCATTTACAGGCTTATAATGGAACTTCATATCAGTATGTTTGAAAAGTCATCTGAATACAAATTTTTAATATCAAATCTATCTAATCTATCAATTCCATTTCAATTAAATTAAACTAGGAAGACTCACAAAAGTTACCCTGTTCACATGTTTATCCTGAACTTGGTGTGATGTCCCAGACACCACCCATTCTACCCCTGGTGGATAAACTCATTCTGTCGGATTAAAAGTTGTATCCTGGTATCAGGAGTTAATTCAAATGCCTCCTATCTTTTCCAGGTGTGCTCAAACACGGTTCAGCTTTCCCCACAAGGGCTCCTTATGTATTCATTTATTCTGCATTTACATATGAGGCTGCTGCAGGCCCTGATCTGTGAGCCCGGTAAGGCCGGGGCAACCCATGTGCCTTGCTGCTGGTGAGCCCTCTGATCCAGGCAGGGTCAAAGACTCGGCCTGAGCCAATGAGAGGATGGAGGGGGTGGGGGTGGTGGGTAGGGGAGGAGCCGATGGTGTCACTGAATGCCTGGGAACCTGTCACTTTGCGTCAGTGTTAGCGTCTACATCTGGCCTGCTCTCACTTTGACCTGGAGCTAAGTACGACTAGCTCACAGGACTGGACCACAGAGTAGGAAAAGCAACTTTTACTCTTCCACCTTACATGCAGCGCCTTTCACTTGCTGCGCTGCCAGTCACCGCATTAAGCCATCAGTTCACATCAGGGGACTCAGATTCCGCAATCTCTAAATGGCTGTTTAGGAACACATGTGCACATGTCTAAAAATACTCAGATATTCATGAATCTCACTCAAGTCTCACAACACTCAGGTCTCAGTTCATTATCTCCTGAATAAGTCAGTAAAGTTTATCTATATTTCTAATAAAATTATAACAGAAAATTGCAGTTTGTATAAACACGTCCAAATGTTGCTCAGTTGTTCACAGCAGAAAGGTCTATATATTCATATTCATTTCTTGTCATTTCCTGAGAGCATGACAAATACTTTGAACACATCATATGTTTCTTTGTCATTGAATTTTACCGTGGTATTAAAATATCCTATGACAAAACATACATGTACTGACAGCATTAATGTGCATTGTTTACATTCTACACAAACCCTGAAAGCATGTCAATTCATATCAGTCACAAAACAGATGTAAGGCTATATAATAGACACTGAAATGATTGCATGTCTGACAAGTGTCCATTATATAATTTTTACATTGTATGTTGTTATATAATTTTAATTCTTTTAATCCTTTTATTATTAACTTCATTATGCAAGATGACCACATGCTGCAGCATTACTGAGAAAGTGAGCACATTCTGACCGCTGATGATCATTATTTAAAAAAAAATGATGTCACTTTCTATAATACACATGGCCATAATACATTATAATCCATTATAAACATATTCACAATGCAATTAACAGTTATAAGCGCTTGCATAAATTGCTTTATAATAATAATCATAACACATTACAAATAATTTTATAATGACTTACAAGTTCAAGTCATTATACCACATAATTGCTGGTCACTCAGTGAATTTTTCTGGCAAGGATCATAGTGGACTATATGCCTCATACTTGTAATACATTATAACAATTTTATAATGCATTGTTACATGCTTTGTTAAATACTTGATTGGTTAATTATGACATTCTGAGGTTTGTTATTTCTCAATAGTAGACCACTGCTATGAATGACACACTGTTATAAACACTTCTGATCATAGTGGAGCGATGAAATCATTTTTAAATCAATAAAATCATTTTTAAATGAATATTTTTGTGTGAAGTTATTAATTACTGATGGTGATTCAAGACCCTCCACATCGCATCAGGGTCCTGCACCACACTGTTGGGATTTATTTTGCAATAATGAACCCTTAACTGTACATTATCCTTTACTTGTAAAATGATTATACTACAGCTATGTAAATGCCCGTCATTCAGCTGTTCATCATCAAAATATCGTGTCAAATTGGATTAGCGTACTCAATTTCAGTTATGACCTGTTATACAAATAAATAAATGTGAGTGCTTGGACCTATAATTAAACATTTCTATACATTCCATAGTATGATGCATTGTAAGTACATTTATAATGCATTATAGAATTGGGCATCATTGAATGTGTTACCAAAAAGTTGGTGTATAAACACCTTCAAGCACGTAGCCTCTGTTTTTTGTTTATTCATGTTTCCTCTCATGCTGCCAAAGTTGTTCTTGACAATAAAGCATTTAGAGGGAACTGAGTCTCAGAATGATCTTCAATGATAATATCACTCATTCATTAAGTCATGTGAAAAATCTGGGCCCTGATATAATCAGATCCTGGCTTCTGTATAAAAATAGTACTGTTGTTTGGTATCACACTGCCTCTTCACATGGTCCCAGCAGCCATGCATGCCAGTGGAGACCTTTGTTTTGTGACACAGTTTCAGGCAGTAGGAGTGAATGAATGCTTAATTAAGCAGAACAATGGTCGATGGGTATTGTGACTGAGGGCACAATAATCGTGGACCACATATATTACGGAGGGGTAGACCTAAATCTATTGACCAGAAATCCAGTCATGAGATCCTCACAGACAACATGATACTCCATAGAGTTATATTTGAGATGCAGTGTAATTCCAGTATTGCACTCACTGCTGAAACACTGTGCCCCCTCCTCTTGCTGTGCCAACATGAATTATTGCAACATTACTATGTCTGTCACCTGTGCAATGACACTAATTCTGTTTTATGAAAATCAAAATGTAAGAATTTAAATACCACTAGAAAATGTAATGTGTACTGTATCAGTTTATGGTGTTTTCAGTATTAACTTGTGAAATATTACAAAATGAGCTGGGTATTGCTATTAATTCCCAAATAAGGTCCAAGTTTGATTTGATTCGATCTAATAATGATAATGATGATGATGATTATATTTCTGTTATAATAATAATTTTACTTGGTTATGAAAGAGATTATCAGGGAAGTAATGCTGTAAATTGTACAATGAACCCTTTAACCTTGTGCATTATTACAAATATTAATATTTACATTAAGAATTGACCCTGCAGTCACAGGTCAGATGATCCGAGCTACATTGTAAATACACTGTCATGACCAGGCCTTCATGGCCTCTTTAAATCACCTCCAACACAGCAGATTTTCCACTCAGAGACGCCCTATCTTTTAACACCAGTCATCTTGCTGTTTAGGCTCATTTTGAGGTTTTACAATGTTGATAAATTATGTACCAGTCTTTGTATGCCCTCCAATTGGCAGAGCCCAACTCACTGCACTTTGCAGCTGGAGAAACAAATGAAGGAACAGCAAACACTGATGGCTGGGGTCCCGCTGCAGCTTGGGGGAAACGGAAACATCCCAACCTCATAAACTGGAATACAGGTAAACACCACTTTCATACAACTGGTTTGATTCACCTGAGGTTCACTGGTCTTGTCACACATCCCCGGTAAAAGGCATATATATATTTGTATACTCCCGTACCATTTCTTACAACCCTAAAACAGTTTGTCCAATCCAGTTCAGAATCACAAAAGAAAGACAAATAAAAAAAAACCCACCACAGATCACCACAAAAACAAACCAAATGAGTAAATTAAGACTGAAATAACAAAGTCTGCATTTGCAGTTTAATAACAGAGATTATGTACAATATAAACACCAGGTTGATCAGTCAGTCAGTCAGTACTTTAGTCAATCAGGTTTGCAGCTTAGGCCTTAGCTCCGCTAAAACACTGACAACTGAGAAATACACAATCCACCAGATTATTCCTCCTCTTGACCCAGACTCCAAAGGCCTTCTGCTTACCATGAGCTGTCCATAATATCAAATAGCAATCTGATGTCAGAGGTAAACCTGGTGTCTCTTTCCTCCACAGACCATAATATTTAGCATACAGGATGTTGCTGGGAAGTAGCAGGGTCCTGTATGGGGGCTATTAAATTAAATCAGTTTCACTGTGCATTCAGTATATCAGTGACAATACAAAATGTAATGTAAAACACCAGCTGAATGGGAAGTAACAAGCCTGTAAGTGGTGATACATGACAGATTTCTGCTAGTCCTGAATCTCAACTTCAGTTTAATGATGATGAGACTACTGCAGGTAATTTCCTACTATCATGAGCTGGTCCTCACTACAGTGAGAGCAGGTTAGCATTCAAATGCCCAGGCACTATTTATAGTGACTGTCAGCACCAGCCAGAGCCCCCCACAGTCTGCTAATTGGGATCCCTCGCAGGTAAGAAGTGTGAGCTCTCCCTGCCTTCCATAGGCGACCGCAGAAACCATGACCATACATCATGATGAAATAATTGCCCGCTCATTTTTTTCTAGCCCAGGTCAGCCTCTTGAGGGAGACTGTGAGAACGCCTTGTCAAAACAGATCGAAGCATAAGGCCAAGAGGGTGAGCGGGCCTCCCCTGGCGCAGCATCCCTGTTATGCGAACAATCTGACATGCCGCACATGTTGGATGTCCAAATGAATTGGGGAGCTCCATGGCGTCAGCTTAAAGGAGATCTAACAGGAGGGGGTGGGGGCTAATTCGACTCACTGCAACAGTTTTTTGGGCTGCAGTCAGAGTCAAATCCCATGCTTGAATTGGAGCTGCTACCACAAAAATCTGTGTTAAATCGCGCCACACTCAGTGCCAGAATTAGCTCCTCACCGTGCTCTGCACAGATGGCATCAGCGGCGCTCATTGCAAATGCTTCACATTCTAGTCCAGGCTGCCTGACCCCTTCCTTAATCCTAATTAGGAATGCAATTTCCACACGGGCCTTTTTCAAGCATGATGAAAATAAACATTTGTATGGCTAGGGCAGTGGCTTATGGGTAGTATCATCTCATGATTCCATGAGTTCACTGATTGTGACGCCATTTTAAACCGATCACTAGGGCAGGGTTTTAATGACTATTGCTACTGTGCACTAACCTATATCCTCCCTGCCAGTCAACAATGAACTGGTCAGATGATAATACATGCTGGTAAATCCCTGGATAACATCCTGCTGCCTGTCCTTTCAACCACACACACCAAAACCTCCCCCCACCCGCACACATACACAAACACACACATTCGACCCTCAATAGAAATATTCACCCTCTTTTAAAGCTTTCCACTAGCAGCACGCCACAAAGGATTAACAAATAATTCCTCTACGACATATAAAGATCTGGAAACACTCACATCTGCAGATATGAGGCTAATCTGGATGCTGGGATATTAACATGGGTCAGTTTTTTTTTTTTGACCAGCCAGCAGTTCCTTTACCTAATAATGCTCATTTGGCCAGCACACTGACAGAGAGATGGGGGCAGCTGAGCCACTCTGCCACAGCCTGCAGAGATAAGCGCTCATTGTTGAGTGCGTGGATAGTGAGCGTAGCCGACCACGATGAGCTAAGGCTCGACTGACAACTGAACAATAATACAACAGCACGCAGCAGAGACGTGTTGACTTAGCAGGTCCAAAAGGTTTAATCTGCCTCACTTCCTGCGTGCTCCAAGGATGCCCACTGTGGGCTGAAAAGAGCTGAACTGAAAGGGTGGTTTTTGTCATGCAGCCTTTAGGGATATACAAACTTTTTATACAACTCTGCTGACTTTTATTTTTAACTGTTTTCATAAGTTGTGTGTGATCACAACCTGCACACCTCCACAGCGTGGACAGGAGTTCAGTGGTCTACTTAAAGGGATAGTTTGCATTATTTGAACAGGGGTTGTATGACGTACTTATTGATATTTGGTGTATTATCTACAGTAGATGGCGATCAACACACTCCTAGTTTGGGGCGCAAAGAGGAGTAGAAGCATGGAAGCTAAGTAATGTACTGCTGTGGACAGGGTCAGCAGGAAAACAGATTTTAACCACCTAAAAAAACAGTTAATATCAGTTTACATGGTTGCTTTATCTAGAATATTTTAAGTATTTTCCAGCCTTTTCTGAAGATAAACTGGCTTTATGTAAATATCCATCTCTCTCACTCAACCAGACTCCTTTGGCAAAAAACATATTTTTTCCTCACAGAACATGGAGTTTCAAGTCTACAGCTGCTTCTATTGGTTATTTTGTTTGTGTTACTGTGTGACTGCAGTGACTATGAATTAATGTTTTAAAACAGACGTCACACAAGAATGTGATCAAATTAACTGACTGGGGCAGCAGTAGACCAGCAACTGCCATGGTCTGTGAGCTAAAATAACCAGTTTGGCCAGAGAAGCCTGGTTGGTTTAGAGAGTGATATCTGGCCTATATAATGGTGGTTTCCTGTTGAAAAGGCCTGTCTGATGGCAAGATAAAGCAGTGTAAATGTCCTAGATACACTGTTCACTTAAACTGATATCGATGTTTTTTAGGTGGGCCTGTTTTAGGTGGCTCCCAAAACTAGGGGCATGTTGAACAACATCTAATTTAGGTAATACACAGGCTATTAGGGATGTAACAATAGTCAATTATTTTTTCCATTAATTGATTATTGATTAAATAGTGGTTTGGTCCAGAAAATGTCAGAAAATGGGGAAAAATGTTGATCACTGTTTTTCAACTCCAAGATGACATTCTCAAATGTGTTCCTTGAAGATTAAGCAAACCAGAAAATATTCACATTTGAGAAGCTGAAATCAGAGAATTCTGATTTTTAATTTACAAAATTACTCAAAACAATTAATCGATTATGAACATAGTTGGCAATTAATTTGATTATCTGTTAGTCCATCTCCAGTGTACAGTATCTTTTGTTCATCTAAAATATGTTTTTCCATTTTTTTCTTTATTAAAATAAAAGTTGGCAGCTATGGCCTAAACGTGCAAGAAATGGTCTTGTGTGGCAGTCAGTTGCAGTTCATTTAATACATAAAATAAAAGTAATAAAATAAAATAATTAACCATGTAATATCACAGTAGATATCGTCACAGTCCAGAATGGTATTGCGACACTTTTTATTGTGATATCGTGATATTCAAAATGTTGTTACATCCACTGACTATGGATAAGCACCTCATAGGACCCCACTTAATCCTAACTATCCTTTAATGCCTCTGCACGGGGACTTCTCTCATCTAAGGCTCATTGTAACTAAATGACACTCACCAGCTACGAATGAATGCCAACAGACAAATGCAACAGTGCATTAAACACACGACAAGAGTGTAGCCAAATGCACTCATGTCTTGGAACTGTGTAGCTGCACATTTATGGCACTCAGGAGCATAATGTGTGAGATGGCAGCAGGAAGCTTATAAAGTCTTCATAATAGGGCCTCCCAGCAGTGTTTAGCTCAGTCATCAAGATGCTATCAGCTCTGAAACAGCAGGGCCAGGACAAATCCCAGTCTTTCTAAAATCTACTCTTACAACAGTGGCTCCCCACAGTACAGCCTATTAACTGGCCTTTGTTTTCACTCAGGAACAAAAGCCATGTTGTGTACTAGAGCTCTGGATACTGGTAAAGCATTGTAGTTAGATTGACATGATGCATTACTGATCACTGGTGGAAACAATCATTTCAGAAAGCCTCTCTTTCAAAGGTTTATTAGCAATAAAATATGTTCCAAGAAAAAAAGAAAAATTCTCAACATGTTTTTTCCACAGATAACTCGCGCACTAAACTGTTTACATTCTGAGAACCACGGACATGCCATTTGATTTAACTGTTTTCCCCACAAACCATAGGCCGCACAGAAGTCAGTGACAGCTCTAAAAGCTGATGGACTGTATAACTACAGTACACCAAATCAGGCTATCAATCACAACTAACAAACTCCAGATGCTTTTTAAAGAAATACAATATAAGAGTTTTAGTGTTTACAGTTTCATATCAACAATTCCAGAGGAAAGTGTCTGCTGCCTTTGTGAGAAAAAAAAAAGCTCAGTTATCAGCATGGTCAAGCAAAGAGTCAAGGGTCAAGCACATTACTGCTGCAAAGATTTGCTCTTTGACAAAGATTTCCTTTAAAGCAGCCCCTCGCAAACTGTGGCAACTGGCCTGCATGCTGTATAATGCTGTGGGAAGCAATTCTAACTGTTTCATTGTTCCTTAGTAAGCACTAATGTGGTGTACATGAAGAGGAGTGCAGAATGTGGGGTCGCCAAAAGTGTGTGACTGCGTGGGGGGATGACTGGTCACAGGTGAAATGAGCTCTGACAGGCAGGCGTGGTTGAGGGGACCAGGGGGTCACTTAATGCCCCTGCATTTTTAAACACATGACTTTAAATGGAGAAAGTAATGGCATGAGGGCAGGATCATTTAGAAAAAGAAACAACTTTCTCCTCTGTGTTTGTTTATGAGCACCTTTGGAAAGCACTTTCTGGTTTTTGGAATACACACATTACACAACAAGCATTTATTTATTGTCTTAGGTATTAAAACCACAAGGAATCTTCAATTTGAGAGAGCTGCTCAATATTTAATTATATGTAACATTTATTAAAACTCCATGGCTATGCAAAGAATTGAAACTACATAAACATACAACTTTGTTTATTCCAATCTCTGAAATAGCTCATAATTAAAAGGGTGGAGACGCCTGCTCTCATAAGCCACATGCTGAAAACAAACTTCCAAATTCCATTTTGCAAGACATAACTGGGGATAAATCATGACTGTTATGATTGTCATTTCAAGAGTCAGTTGTTTACAGTATGAGCATTATGTGCCGACCATGGCAAAAAAAAAAAAACAACCCAAAAAATAAATATTGAGACATCAAAGTGTGTGATTTCCAAGCAGGAATTTGCCAACAAGCAGCCCCCTCAGACAACAAATGTGCATAAAGGCATACTCTGGACTCAAATAGTTTGCACAGGCTGGCTAAGCTGTGGGACAGGGAATGTTGCTTAAACAACAGCTGGGGAGGGAAACCATCTGAGGCTCCTGCTGCTGACCCCCCACCCCCGCTGGAGCCGCACTTTCATCACCTGCTCAGGGAGGAATCCTTGATGGGTTTCCGTGGGAAATACCAGACAAAGGCCTCAGACTGGACATTTCATGCCACCCATTCTGTTTCTAACGGGAATTATGCCACCATGCCTGAGGTCACACAGGAAGTAAAGGTGTGCTGTACACGGTTACAGTGCGACCTGCTGGTCTGGGAAACAATGGCTAAGTTCCAAAGTGCTTTCATGGTAAGAATAGAGGACAGCTGGCGACCTCAGTCACCTGCTGTCTCTGTGTGCGTCAAACATAACTTCTCCGTGGCGTGCAGTGTGCTGACTATGGTGTACATGTGCGTTTCTGTTCAATATTTTGTTGATATACAGAAAATTATGTAAACATCAAGACAAAGTTTAATGCCAAACACACATGAAAATAATGACATTTCCAATTCCAATTCTTTTTCCCCCCTGCAGCTAAGAATGCAGGAATATTTGACTAAGCAGATTATAATGCACTTTCTGGTGTTTACATGCAAATACAAAAACAAAAACCTGCACACATCTGGCGCTTGATCCACTAAGGAAATCCAAACCTCAGTTTACCTCTGCCTTACCTCTGACTGTCCAAATCATTTTTGAATACTAACCTTAAATTTTTCTTTTTTTCATGCAGTTAGCTTGAATGATTGGGCCATGTCAGATTCAGCAAAGTAACTTCGTATAACTGTGTAAATAATCTGCTTGTGTACAAATGAGTGCACGTTCATGAGCCTTGTAAATTGGCAAAATTGACACCCCATTAACACAAGATAAAGCTACACATCCTGCCCATATGTTGACTGCTATATAGAAGTATTCATTGATGAAAATGACATCAAAGAGAAAAATGAAGAATTTTACAAAATTGGAGATTGAAAGTCTTGCTTTTCAGAGATCCACTGGTAATGAATAGATTAATAATTTCAATAATTTTATCAGCGTCAGCAGTGGAACACCAAGGAATGAGAAAAAAATAGCAAGTGCTATTAAAAGGGGAACATGTAATATAAAATGACCACGATATGTCATTAGAGATTAAGGAAACGTTCTAAGTTGAAATACTGGCGTCTCTGTCAACAATGCTACAGCCAGCATGTTCTCCTTTCAAATTTCAAGTGTTTTTGTTTGCCGGTGTCATGTTTATTCACTTTATAAATATTTAAAATTAATGCTGAATGTTCAGCAAATGAGTTACAGTCTGTTTGAGTTGTAAGAAAACATTAATAAACCTTTAGAAGGAGTAGATGTTTATAACAGTTAGACTGAGCAAAATGTTGGCCAAGTCTGGCAGTCAGTAAGGCAGGCAGGCGATGAACTCCAATAGTGTGTATTTGCGTAACAATGTGCTTTTGTTTTCGGGTAACAGGCTGATTTTACAATGACAGACAACTGTAAGAGTTATAAACAGCTGACGGATGAGGACATATATTGCTCCTGAAATGCTGTGTCACCTGAAACTGAATTAAGGAAGAAATAGTAAAATATGAGAGGAATGCCTTTAAGAAAAACTGTCTCATCACAGCAAAGAGATGGAAGTCTGCAACAGGAGGAGGGGGTCAATGGGAAGTTTCCATCACAGAGACAGATGACAGAATAAATTCCATAATGGGTGATGCTGCACTGTCAGACACTGCAAAGGAAGATGTTCTCGTGGACAGACTTGTATAAACCTGAATGTGAACGTATGGTGTAAACAATGGCCACCAGGCCTGACAGTGATGGTAATAGCCCATTTAAATTAATGATGATATTATTAGACTATATGAATACATTTAGAAATATATTATAATTGGAAATGCAGGCTCCAACAGGATAATGTCAGATAATTAAGACGTGCAATTTATATAGGGTTTTCAAACTCAAAATTCCTTTTAAGTAATGAAATATGCAATCCATTAGAGCAAAATTAAATTGGATGACAGCAGAATAATTGCAAATCTGAACAACTTGTAAATTGTGTTTGTAATTAAAGGAAAATCTAAAATGCAAAGAAACTGGTGAATCAGTCGTACAAACCACTTAAAAATGAATTGGTTCGTAAGTGTGGTTCTTGCATGAGGCCCACTGTACTGCTGCTTTACATGCAGCATAAATATTCAGTGATGCAGCTGTGTGTAGGAAAAAATAACCCGTTAACTAATTACAAGATTACAGCATTAGTCACCGTGAGCAGAATATTCCATCAATTAGAAACTAGAGTCACTTGACTGTCTGATGCCCCCAGTCAGAAACATCCAGACTGCACTGAATTCTGTGGTGTGTGCTGAGAAGGCCCAGCCCTGATAAGCCATAATAGCTACCACTGATTGGCGAGACGCCAGGCTCAATCTGCTTAAATGCATCTATCTCAACACTGAAAGGAAAACAGCACAATAGATCAGGCATAAGTGGTTAAGTCATGAGGTTGGTTGTCCTGAGATCTGACTGGGACCTTTGGGTTGGATACCAACACATCTCAGCAGTCCTTCAGAGCTCACCCCTCTACGCTGAACTGAACGTCTCACTGAGCAATGCTACCACGCTAACAATCGCCCCAAAGGAAGCCGCCCACAGATGTGAACACTGATGATCTTGAGTGTTGATGATCTGAGATAAAACTGTACAGTCGCTCAGTTCTGCATGAGTGAACCTTGGCGAGGGAAGGGAAGGACGGAGGGGTGGGGGTGTGAGTGGGGAATTCATTACACCGAGCGCTGGCTGGACGGAGACTGTTCAGACACAGGGAGATACAGATCCCCTATGAAAGTGTGGAGGAAAAGCTCATGAAACCATAGGATCATTGTTCTTGCTAAAACCAGATCGGGTCAGAATCAATGCCTGTGAGGGAGCCCTGGGTTCAGCTTTGAGGGTGGAGTGCAGTAGGTGCAGAGGTTGGTGGCCTGTTGTATGTTTTCTCTTCTTGTTCACCACCCACACACACACGTAGTCTGAGGCCTCCTGTGCGCACTGTAAACTTTACCCCTGCCGACTAAATGGCTTTTGTTCTTGTGTTTTCTGCTGTTGTTTTTTTATTTTCTCAATAAATTATTTGTTGGCTCTTTGCTTTTGTATGTTGAATATTTTAGGAAGCACACATCTGTGCTCTCTGTATTCTTAGGTTCAGGGGTATAACTTTGAGATGTGGCAAGACAAGAAGGAAGACTGCAACTAATCAAGAAACTAGTCAAGCACCTGAAAGACCAGGTAATATTATGTCTTAGCAAGGTGCATGTTTTCTATGCATAAAAACTCCTAAGCAAGCAAGATTATTCCAAGTTGTTTTCAAGGTTCAACCAAGGTTACATACAGGTATGATTTTCTGTCTAACAGAATATGCAATCCTCTTACCTGATGATATTTTTTAACTC
Organism: Lutjanus erythropterus; assembly: GCF_056507025.1. Lineage (NCBI taxonomy): Eukaryota > Metazoa > Chordata > Actinopteri > Lutjaniformes > Lutjanidae > Lutjanus > Lutjanus erythropterus. Next base: position 7,286,740 of record NC_139327.1, read on the forward strand.
CATCAATTTTACACATTAAAGTGTTTTACAGGTCCAGGGGAATACTACTGCAAATGTGAAAATGTAGCATGAAGCCTTTTGTGGCTCCAAAAGAAGCTGTGTGTAATCTGATAAATTGCAGGGATAGATCAATATTTTTAAGTACCAGCCCCTACAGCCCCTACAGCCCCTAAATTTAGGGACAAAAGTACATTTATGGTTCCCCAAATGTAAACTTAAGTACAAATCATACAGTAAAGGCAATTTAAGTCAACTGTGACACTTATGTTGTCCATCTTTTCAATAATTGTGACATGGTGTTTCCTGAAGGCATTGCTTCTAATGAAAAATGAGCTAGTTGAGGAAACTGGCGGCATACACTGCACTAAATCATGTCTTCAGATTTGTCATGTCCTAGCTACTAAAACTCTTGCTTCCATTTACTTTTACATTTTTGTTGTGGTTTGTTTTTTTATAGTCTTTTGTGTTTCTGGTTCTTCTGTAAGGATCATGTTAGCAATTTGAGTAGGCTTAGTAAAGCCAGACTTTAGTTGCCCCAACATATCAGTAGCTAGCCGGTGAAGAGTACTGTTCACTGCTTTTGTAGAATGTTAAAGTCAGAATGTTTGTAGAACTGTACCGTTGTGTATGTTGATAAAAACTTGGTGGCCATAGACAGTGAACTATGTGGAATATTTGGTGGCCACAAGCCATTGGATCATGGTTAATGTCAAGTCAAGTCAAGTCAAGTCAAGTTTTCATTATGGTGCATGAGAGCGGGTTCAAAAAGGATTGCTTGTATTTCAATTTTCTGTCCTTTCCACGTAGTTTCAATATGAAAGATCAAAGAGGAAACAATGCAAAAGAATGTGGTCATATTACTGTCACCTTGTGCTTGTTCCCGTTTTGCTGCTGTCTGTTAAAACATCTCTAACTGCATATCTGGGTTGAGTTTTTTCCCATCTGTTTTGGGATCTTTCCACACACTGAGAATAGTTTAAAGTTTTGGAAAGTCCTATATAATAATGCTGTGTAATTATGTGTGCTGTGTGACGAATCTCCACGTTCCCAATGGGTTCTTTTAAATTTACCTTTTAAGCGCTGATAATTACCATTGTATAAATACTGTATATTAATCTGAGTTTTGTAAGTGGGGCAGTCTTGTGAAAGGAAATGGCACAGTAGATAACATGGCCATTTTGGGAATGACTCTGCACTCTTACAGGATATGAGGTTTAATTTTAAGAAACCGGCAATTTAGGTTAATTACAATCTTGACAGCAAAGAATTCAGGAAATCCCTGAACACAGACGGGCTGTGGAATATTCACTGGCTCATCTTCCGTTTCTTCGTAATTGCTTCCCCTTTTCTTGTTTTCCATCATTTAGACCAGGTCAATAGAGGACAGTATACATTTGTCGTCTAAGTGTTACTGGTGGTTCAGTTCACTCAAGTCTCCATGAAGGTTTGGTAGCTAACATTACAGGTCAGTCACAACTTAATACTTACTGTAAGTAAGTAAGTAAGTAAGTAACTCTGATCAGCTTCAAGGCTGCAGCCTGGCCATTTTGAGTGACCTGTTACAATGATGACAAATGCCTGACAAACCACTGAGTCACGATGAAATCCACCCAAATTGCTCTCTACTCTTTCCCCTCTATTGCTTTCTATGACACACATGCAAAAGCCCCCCTCTGCTGGAGCCCAGACTGGGGCCAGCAACCGTGCTACAAACTCGTCGCCTATGTCTGGCATCCTGACAAATATCTGAGGCACTTACTTACCCAAAGTATGCCCCCCTCACACACATGTGGCAACAGCGCTATGTACGCAGAGCTTCTAACTCTAGCATGATTCACAGCAAAGCCTAAAAAGCATGGACGAGCCATGCAGGCACTCATGATCTTTTCTGACAGAATCAAGAAATTCCATTAATGCTCCTGGATATCAACCATTTCCACTCTCTTTAAGTATTTATTCCTGTACCATCCGATGACACTTTGAACCAGGACAGTTCTTCACTCTGATGAGGAAGTTTTAGAGCCTTCAGCTGACACAGCTGAACTTTGTCATCATTTGACCTGAAAACCACTGGCGTAAGATGTCAATACCATTCAGATCAATGCCATTTGGATTACTGTATACCAAAAGATAGTTTGGCAAACTCTGAAACAGTATAACAGTGCCATCAATTCCAGTTCATTCTCAACATATTTACCACTAAGTAGCCCAGAAGGGATAGCCCTCACACCATATGGCCAGATGGTCTGGTTACAATCTGCCAGCTCTATCTGTCCAGTCAGCTGAATGCATTCTGACAGTACTGGTGTGTTTTTTTACAGTAGCAGCGCTATTGATCATAGCTACAAAACAGTTTCGGGAAATTGCCTAAAAAAAAGACCAAAAAACAAACTGCATGTCTGTCTATTCTCATTTACTAGTTTAGTAGTTGGATGTTTGGGGAAATGGGAAATACACACATTATGGCTTTGTTTTTGTGTGATTGACTGTCAATATATTTTCTCAAAATGTTATTTTGTCATGAGTGTTTTCACACAGAATGCAAATATTAAGCAGAGAAAAAGTGGCATAAAGATTTTGCTTTCGCACTGCAAATAAAGGCTTCAACCCATCAAGTTGTGTGTAAAAGCCGTCACATCACAACTTTTAATGACACGGGTGGACATGATGATTTTTGAGCCTCCCAGGCCGAGGCAAAACTGCTGCCGTCACGTCCCGGGTGTTTAAAGGCGTTTGGCCTTCTGGTGGAGAGTTAGACAAGATGATTGATACCACTCTGTTTGTACGGTAAATATGAAGCAACAGCCAACAACGTAGCTTAGCATTAATACAGGAACCCCTGTCCAAAGGTAACAAAATTATCCTACCAGTCCCTCTAAAGTTCACTGAATAACACATTATATCTCATTTGTTTTATCTGTACAACTTGCCATTTTTAAGGGGGGTTATGTGCTGAACTATTTCTCCATAAAAAGTGGCCACTCCAGGAAGTTACTGCTGCCGGCCAAGAAATATTCCATCAGATAAACCCCGGTAAAATAGAGAACTGTTGTTTTTATACTTGTGTGGATTTAACAAATGAGATATAACATAGTAATGAGTGCACTTAGCTTAGTGGTGCTATTTTGTCGGATTTTGTTACCTTCAGACAGAGCCGGGTTAGCTGTGTCCTCCTGTTTTCCAGCCTTTGTGCTGAGCTAAGCTGACCGGCTGCTGGCTGTAACTTCATATATAGTGAACAGAATTGAGAGTGATATCAATCTTCTCATCAAATTCTCTGGCAGAAAGTGAATAAGAGCATTTCCCAAAATGTGGAACTATTCCTTGAATATTTAATAGATATAAGACAATATATCTTTTGGGTGAAATAGGAAAAGCTCCCTGTGCTCTTACTGTAAGTGTAATGTCTTATGACTTGTCACAAATAGTCAAAGTGACATTTGATTTCCATTAGGTTGGAAATACTCGAGTATCAAACTAGCAGACTAAGGCATCCCTCATTTGAGCCAAAATCTAATTTGTGATTTATTTTCACACTCAGCAGTGTCCTATATTATTTTCAGCTGAACTTGAGATGGTGTTAAGAATGACTGCAGATGATTTCATGCTGAGCTTTTACCTCATTGTACCTCAACAGTGAACGTCTCACTGAGTGGATAAAACTGCAAACGCAACATAGGCTAGAAAGAAACGTTTTTCAGAGAAATGCACTGCATTTCCATTATTACTCTTACACGCATGGACACACACACAAGTTAATCATCACTAATAACTAATTTGGATGAGCACCAAGATTTCTGTGTCATGTCTTACCCCAAGCATTCTGAAGTCCCCTCCTGCCAAGTCTGGATCTACTGAGTCCCTCTTTTCAGAGATGGAGCACAAAATCAATCTTCAACATGGATTTCTAACCACTAAGAAAATGATCTGTTTGTCCTTTTCAATTAGAAGGGTGTTTCAGACATATTTTAGAGCTTGGTTGTCATTCCTAAGCTACATTCAGTGCTCACTGAGACTGAAAATGCCAGGCTAGCCTGCACATAATAAATAATTTCCTCATTTTATTTATTTTTAAGTTGAGAACATCAAGGTCTAGGTCTCGCTCACTGACCAAGCCCCATCTATCATTTCTATGTTGTGCTGTTTTGAACCCATTTTGCACTGCCTCCCAGAGGAGGCCGGTAACTCACATCAAGTCCTCTGTCTGACATTTACTGTCTCTGCTAAACTGGCTGCATTTACCCCAAAACATTAGCACAAACTGACGAACCTGTCAAACATCCATGTTTCAAACATGGACATCACAGCTTGCGCCTGAAATTATTTAGCAAACAACATGCTTTTTGTTTTGATAGGTGCCTCCACACCCCTACCGCCTCCACAGTATCATGCTGTAGGCCTGACATGAACCTGGAGGTACTGGAGGTGTGGAAACCCCCTAATTACAGGCTACCAGATGTAAGAAAAGGAAATGAGCTTCAAGCACAATTGCTCCTGATTAAGACAGGGAGTTCTTGTGGTAATAATAGGCTAACTAGTGGTATACCAATCTTATTTGAAGCATTGCAATGGATCACAGGTACAGCTCCTCATATTGCATCCTGCCTGTTATCACCCCATAAAACCACAAAGTTAAAAATGGCAATTTGTAAGCCAAAACCAGCCTATCATCATCCAAAGCAAAGAAAATTCCCAAAAGATCTGCACTCACAACAGCCAAAAGTCATTTTCTTCAGCCTCCTCACCCTGCACTGAGAGGCAAAACATTATGTTCGACATCTCTGAGAGCTGGAGGTGGAGAGCTGGGGTCTTGTCTCCAAGGTAACACACATACACACACACACAGAGTTGTGTTTGTCATCACAAAGCCCCCCACCCCCCCCATATGTGTCATCAGATGAGTTCGATTCCATTTCACTGGTTCAATATCATCCAAAGAATAAATAAATATAAATCAAATGAAATTTACATGAAAAAGAACTAATAATTTCTGATTAAAAAAAAGTCAAAAAGACTGTTCAGTTTCTGTTTTCCAAATAACATCTGTAAAGTCTTTTTAATCCTTGACATCCTGAAGCCTCCCTGCTTTATTTCTTTTCATTACTGCAACTCTGTTAGCTGCAAGGAAACTTAAAAGCCTGTCTGCTGCAGCAAAGCTTTTAGCCAGACACTGGCTACCTTTAGAGCTGATTTTAATATTTTAGTTTAATATTAGGGCTCACCTGTATCTGGTTCCTACCATTATTAGTTCTTCAAAATCCCTACATGACCTGTCATCTGACTGAGCTGCAGTCACAGTGGCAACGATTAGTCAAGTGAAAGAAAATTAATCTGCAACTATTTTGATAATCAATTAATTGTTTCAGTCATCTTTCAAACAAAAAACATTTGCTGGATACAGCTTCCTAAATGTGAGGACTTGCTGCTTTTCTTTGTCATTTATGATGGTAAATTATAGCTCTGTCTCCTAGAAATTCTGTTTTTATACAACTAATTTGAAACAGCAAATGCACGATGGGTAAACAATTGTGTTTTAGTTTGGTAGAAGAGAGAAACTTGAAATCAGGAGGTGTACAGTTTGTTTAATAAGCAAATACGGTGTAAGAATATTACCTTTCTTGACATTTTGCAAGTTTATGTTGTCATTTAGATGTAGATAGTGTACGTAACATAGGAAAGTGGTCACGCATACACGTGTCCCAGCTGATACTCGGGAGGGTGGGAGGACGGGAAGAGGTGCATGGGGTAGGGGGTGTACTAATATATCGCTAATTGCTTTGATGGGTTGACGGTGGTGGACTGGAAAAATTTACCATTGATCACCAGACCCTATCTGTGAACATGATTCAGGCAGGATCATGTCATTACCAAATATATGAAAAATATTTAGAATTTAGAATTTGGACTTTGGACCGTTGGCTGGAGAACAAAAGCACTTTGAAGACATCACTTTGGGCTCTGGGAAATCGTGATGAGCAATGTTTGTCATTTTATACACTACAAATGATTTAATTGTGAAAATAATCTGCAGATAAATCAATACTGAAACAAACTGTTGGTTGCAGCTCTAGCTGTAATGTTATTTTATTTACATTGTTGTTATTATGATTGTTAACATTTTAAAAAGAAAGTTTCCTGCGGCTGAAAAGTTACAAAAAAACTGAGGAAGTTGTCTAAGCTATTGTTATACTACTGTGTACGAGTTTTTAATCACAGTGGATGTTTTTAATGATGGGCCCAATGGTTTGGAATGAACTGTGATCAAACACCTGAGGTTGTCAGATGACTCTGCCTTGTGGCTATTTTTAGACAGTAATTGCCCTTTTGTTACAGCCTGGTAAACAAAAGATGAATCCAGAGCGATTATCTGGTTATGACTCTCAGCGGGAGCACAGCCTCGAGCTTTTTCCTTTCAGAGCGACAGCGGCTCAGCCACATGTAGTTCATTGCCTCTGCCATGTCATTAATGAAGCCCCTAATTATTTCACTAAGCTGACAGTGTCCCAATGTTTGATCGATGGCGGTCTCTTTTGACCTATTGATGTACTCCATCGGTATCCAGTGAACACACGCGCAGGAGAACCGCTATGGCGCTTCCTCCCTCCAGGGACCATGTGACCACAGATAAAGATCATCAAACAGGAAACGTCTCTTGCTGCCCTGAGCTCCAGCAGCCAGCACATAGGCATCTTGGAGATTATCCTGTTGATCTAGAGTAGCCTAAACATCGAATAATAATGTCCTGTCAAAACAAACAACCACTTTAGCCTTCTTTCAGGGAAGAGCCATCATTTCCCAAAGCTCATTACCCCAAACAGGACGACAATTAACCTCTTTTTCTCATGGATCTCTCTCTTGTGAGGTCTCTGATAGTAAGTCTGAGTTTAACTGGACATGATAAATTCCTTTTAGACCATTATAACATTTTCATATGGAGTTTTTGGCCAGTACATTCTGCCTGAAGGCCGGTTCTACTTTATGACCGCTGGTTCTTTCACATGGTAGTCTTATTGACATTTGAAGCATGCACATGCCATTGCCATTTCTGGTACGTGAGCACGTTAGTGTTTGCCTTTCAACCTCAGCATCTGCTGTAGCTTACAGCGAGCGAAAAAATGATAAAAGCAGGACAGGCAGCTGAATCCTTCTCTGTGTCAGGTTAAAATGGATTCCTGTCTCAGGAGACGTATCGTCACACCCAGCTTGCTTTCTGAACACTACTGAGCTTTCTTCACAGCTCCCCCTTTCTGCTCTGACCTCAGCCAGCTCATCAACAGGGGTCCCTTTTATCTGTTAGGAAAACAGGTGGTTATGATTGTTAGTCAGTGCACATATGATGAGAAGGCTCCTGCCTCCATGTGTTTTCTATTTGGAATGCTGCATTTGCTAACACGCACACTCAGGTTTGGGAGGGACGCAGCAGATATTTCTGGTTACGCCTGCGACGCTGCTCAAAACACCACCACCCACGCCTGCTCAGCTGTTTCGGGTCATTCCACAGTGAGGGCCATGTGCTACTTTGACTTGATCCCATGGAGGGACTGTTGTTGCACAGATATCCACATGGCTGACTGCAGCAATTCAGGAATGATTACAAAATTGTACAATTTTGTAAAGTAATTACACAACTCTCACTTAGGCAATAAGCACAAACAAACCCATGGTAATGGCAGAATTCCTGTGACCAAAATGACAGCTATGATAAATGTGTTATGCCTCTAACACCTCTCACTCACGGGTGTTTGGAGAGAAGAAGAACTCTGACTTATAGCAAACAAACGCTCACCAGTGAGGGACTCCTCTCTGTTCGTCTGTCCCTGTTTTACTCTGCCATTTACTGTCTCTGCAGTAAAATGTCAGACTGTATGTGACTTGCCCACAGGGGCCATACATGCCATTCAGAGAGTGCTCCAAACATTTGCTCACAAGCTTTGGGTGGGGAGGGAAACATCTGACAACATGCACTTCCTAGGGGAGCCACTATCCACAGTTATCTCGGGGTGCACCGACTCCTGCCACGCCAAACGGCTATGCCATGCATGCCAAACGATGAGAAAAGTGCCGACACTTGGCTCTAAATTAGACAAATGTTTGAAGAGTGTGCTGGGTAACGTCACCCGATGGACACCCCAGTTATGTGTGGGTTAGCGGATGTTCAAAGCTTGCCGGGTGATGCAATGACTTATCAGCAGAGAGCACCAGGGAGGCTCAACAGCGATCCAGTGGACAGCTTTCACCCTTATCTTATCTACTCAGATAAAGAGAGGGCACCAATTGGATTATGCTGAGAGCAATGAGTGAAAACAAAGATAATATCAAGTCATAAAAATGTCAATTGCACAGGAAGGAAAATCATTTTCATCACTTGAACAAGTGTGAAAGCTGTTTAATCAAATCTGAAACAATATTTTCACTCTGGGAGGCTCATTTTTAGGTATGAGTTGTGAATGATCACATTTTCACAATTGTATTTTTTGTTCCAAAGATTCAGCAATAAGCCCTGAGACAGGGCTGCCACGATATCAGATTTTCACTACATGATTATTGTGGCCTAAAGAATTCATGATAGTGATATTATCGTGATATCTATACAAAATTTGAAAAGGGTATCAGTCAAATTCATCTTTAACTTTGTTGATTGTGCATTTGGCAAATCATTTACACTCAAAATTCGAGTGTAGTGGAGAGAGTCTGTAACACAACTGCATAAAAATGTACAAAAAGTAGGGCTGTTACAGTTCGTTACAGTTGCACCTTTTGTGCATAGTGGAAAACAACTAATCAATCAATCATCAATAATTAATACACTTTTAATACAACAAGTCTACTCACAGATACATATACCAGCATTTTAGACACTATTGGAAGTCGATACCAGTAGTGGTATCCGTATTGGAATGGACCTAACAAAAAGTGCAATTCCTTTAATGGATAGTGAAGAGCCGGGTGTAGGGCGGCCATTGGGGGAGGGTGACAATGCAAGAACAGAGAAAAACAGACATGATTTAAGAGCATACAGTATGTTTAACAGGCACTCGACCATATAAATGATAAATATAACAGTTATCGTCCATACCGGTATATAGCCACACCCTGAAATGTTCCAATGTCCACAGGTGTTTCTTATAAGAGTCAGAGCAGTGATCTCAAAGTTTATATTTGCTCAGTACTAATCCACTTTGAGCATCTTCCAAGCTCCCACATATCTTGGCCATGCTCTTGGCAGGGTTGTTCTGGCAGATGTCCTCTTAAAGTGCGTAGCCCCTTCTTTGGAATATTTTAAGTGAAAAGGCTCAGGTGAAGCCAACAATGGAAAATTTCAATGCATTCCATTAAATCAGGATGGAAAGTCTGCTGTAAGCAGCATGTGTACTTAAAATAACAATGGCCTTCGTCTTTCACTCCGCTGACAGATGACTGGGCTGATATTTGCAGCTATGTTCAGCCATGCTGGGTTTAGCCCTTTACTTGGAATGGGCCGGGGTTGTGTAGCCATTAAGATGATCGCTACCCATAGAATGTCATGAATTGAAAATAACAAGCACATCACACACACAGAAATAAGTGTGACCTACAGAACATTAGGCGATGCAAATGACATGCCTCATTCCTCTCTGAATTTCTTTACTTGCTTTGTAAAACATCAGAAACTGCATTTGGAGCAGAGCCTTTCCAAAATACAAGAAGGATTCTAATTACAGTCTGTGCCTATTAGTAATCAGTGCCTATCAGCACCAAGCAGTAATTCATAACACGGCCTGCGGCCAGCTTTAGTCCAGATAGATTTGCCCTGTATCTAAAGACAGTGGCGATGCTGGCTGGGAGCCAGTCGGCCACATGGTTAAGCCCTGTCCAGGCGAGACAAAAGAAATTCTTAAATCTTCGCCGGCTCACTGCCCCCCCTGAAAATGTCAATTGTGCTGCTGCTACCATGCCCTGTGACAGATTCACTCAGGGGAACATCATTACGAGTACTGACTTTGAAATGTATCCTCTGAAAAAAAAAAAGAAAATGAGCACACAGCCCCAAGGTATGTCAAGAGAGACAGTGTTGATAGTACAGCAACAGATTTCAAACAAGCTTCACTGCTATTCCTAATTAAAGCAAAGAGAATAAGCCAATTCACACACTCGACAGATCACAAGAGGTTCTCATGTCTGTACTTCCCTTTGATCTGTATGTCTGTCCTCTCACACCTTGCTCAAAGTCTATGTCCAAGGGGAAATGGGAGAAAAACAAGGCACACATTTCGTGGAAAACGGGTATGATAAAAATGATTACCAAGGCACAACAGAAAAGAAGTACTAAGTTTGTCAATGCACTCGCAACATTTTTATAAGAACATATTTCTCTTGTTACAGTAAAACCAATGTACTTCTTAAATTTCAAAGCTGACGCCAAACCAACAACTCCCATGCCCCGATGATGATCAAAACAAAGTTTCTGAAACAATTTCCAAATAATGGCAGGACCTCAGACCACGGACTCTATGACCAAGCATAGACTATACTGGATGTAACAAAGGGATGAATAATTCCCCATTCTTTTTGATCCGATTGCTCTAAATTTATGAGTTGTCACAATACCAGAATTCCAAACTTTAATACAATACTAGTATTACAAAATCAGAAAATAGGATCATTTTTTCCCCTTACTTTTAATACTGTCTGGTTTTGCTGCAAATTTGCCAAATTTCAGGCAGGACAATTTAGACTGACTCTTGATTGAGCACTTTTTTGTAAAACTTTGGTACTTTCAATACTATAATTAATGGATACTGTATTGTAATGCAACATTTCTCTAAAAACAATGTATAGAATCAAGTAAACAAGCATATAATCCCTTACAATCATCATTTTTGACCTGCTAGAAGTGTATAGTGGTGGCTGTATCTGCAGAGACCCTGCGCTCTGTCTGTGTTTCCCTATTTTATTATTTTGCTGTTCTCTGGAGGCTCGAACAAATTCTTCTGATTCTAGCTTTAAATAAACTCCTGTAATAAACTGGGAGCAGCTGAAAGCCTTTGTCAAGCTCGAAGGCGAGAGCAAAGAGGAGCACTAAATCCTAAATGGACAAATGGCGACACACCACAGCAACAAGTGGCTCAATGTCGTTTTTTTAATAAACAATAATATGTGAGCATATATTTCATTGCTAGTCATATATCGTTACATGTTACATATAACTCTGCTATCCCTACAAATATCGTCCATAACTAAATTTTAAAACTATGAAACGGGATTTCCTGCCCGTGCGTTACTCTTTAAATGACCTGCCTCGCTCTCACAGGTGAGCATTTAATGCTTCCAGCTTCGGGGCTGATGAAGCGGGGATATTGGGGTCTTTCAGGAGGATAAACTGAAACGAATCGATTTTCCGACGGCTGTTTCTGTTTACCAGCTCAGCTCTGGTGCGGTTTGAAAGGGTCCAGCAGCAGCAGCAGCAGCAGCAACGGGAGGAGGTGGAGGAGGAGGGGGTAGAGGACACTCACTCACTGGCCTGGCTGGCTGGCTGGCTCCTCCCGCGGACAGCCTGCTTTATTCCGCCGCAGGAAAAACCGTTATCTCGCATCACTACTTCCAACATCTCGGCCGTCAGCACGGCTCCAAAACCACGTTAAATAGTTAACGGCACGGGATACGAAGACTGTCTTAATTCATATTTAATACACAAACACCAAGTCTCAGTCCGAACTCGCGAGGCTGAAACTTTTTGAGCGCGAGGAGCACAAAAACCATGGTGGCTTAACGGAACTCTTTGAAACGTGCCGCCGCTATATGAAGTGATGCTATGCTAATATGTGGCTACATCCAGACAGTTTGTTATTTTACATACAGCAGCATTACTCCGAATAAAACAATGAGAGGAAATGAGCGAAACAATAGCTGCCCGACCAGTCATGTTGACAGTAAGTTGTATCAAAAATGGCGACTAAATTTCTCATTTCGTTAACAAAATTAGTAACTATATAGACTTCACGCCGGGGAGACTGCTCTGGCTGTCAGTCTGGCTTGAGTTTAACGTTAGTTGCGTCCCGATAGGGTTACTTCTGAGGCTGTCTATTTTCTGCCTCTCGCTGGTGTAAAACCTCCACCAAACAGATGCAGAAGTAAATATCATTTGACGGCCACGTTCCTGGAGGAGAAAAGAGGAAAAATAAGCGCCACTTAGCGTGATTTTTGTACTTACAGTGAGTTGAGAGGAGAGTCAGGAGACAAGCCAGACGTGTTTTCGCCATCTTGGAGTCGATGCAATGCTCGGTTTGACTGGCCGTACATGCGCAAAGTAGCCTAAAGAGCTTTGGTGTGGATGAGAGAGGGAGAGAGACACAGGCAGAGACTGAGGGAGAGAGAGAGAGGGAGGGAGGGTGGGAGGGGGTGTGTATTATATTAGGTTTCCATAGCTACCGAAAGCATCACTCACACAGACAAGAATTTATAGTTGACACGATGTGGGAGGCTTTTACTACTGTGGCCTTATACTGTAGGGAGGCAGCAGCTGGGAGCTCAGATAGGAAAGCACCAGCCTCCAGTCCTTTATATGTTGTGAGGGGGAAGAGAGGCGAATAACAAAGTGTACTTAAAAGAGCACATTCACACTTTTACTTATTGAAATTAAAGGTTGGCCAAGTGTCAAGAGGTAATATCACACTTATTATAAACTGCATTGTAGTGAAAACCACAGGCAATAAAAGCTATTAGGTGTGATGCACACAAAAATGGCACTAAATTGCGCTAAAAGTGGTTCTTTGGCTCGTAATCATAGGGGGTTATATACATTATGTAAGGGATAATATACAATGAACAGGTTGTTATTGTGAAATAAATCCCGACAGGATGATGCAGGACCCCAACGCCAAGCGGAGGGATCTTAAAATAAATCCCTTCAGGATGATTCAAGACTGCATCATCCTGTCTGGATTTATTTCTCAATAAGGACCTGCTCACTGTACATTATCCCTGTCTGATTTAGGATTTCTAGATATTGCTTGATGTTGTACAGGCTTGTCATTCAGAATACCAAACTATATTAATTTTGCCAGAATCTTTGTTTCTTTGTCATTCTAGACAGGCACACTTGTGTAGAAAAATACAAGGATTATAAATTCAGTGTAAGCCTCTTTCCCCATAGGTTCCAGTTACAACAAGTTTCGGGGTCCAGTGTGTAAGATTTAGGGATATTTATTGGCAGAATGTGATTGAAATTGAACATAATATTTCTAAGTTTGTTTTCATTAGTGTGTAAACACCTGAAAATAAGAGTCGTTGTTATTTCATTACTTTAGAATGAACTCTTTATATCTTACCATGCAAGGCATCTGGATTCATGAGATCACCCGAGAATCCATCTCGCCAGGCTTCACGTTATCTATTTGTGATTGCACCAAATTGGTGCAGCCAATCAGCGTCCTAAGAGGGACTACTGCTGCTACATGCATAGTTTCAGGTGTGATGACAGCGAGAAGCGTCCATGGAAGCACTGATCTGATTGGTTGAAGTTAGCCTATGTTAGATGTGATAGACAGATGGCTCATCCAATCACCTGCAAGGTATTTTTGAAAGTGCGTGCCCTTTTCCAAACAAGTTCTAAGGATGACTTCTCAGATGGTTCTGTGTAACAAGCCATCTGGCGTGTCAGGTTACTTTATATATGCAGAGGAGGCAGATCCTCTTTCATGGAGTCCACCATGTTGCACCTCCATATTTCCTCAATAGCCATGAATGGACAAACCAAATACTGGCTCAAGATAGCGCCTTTCAGGTTTCTTGCAAGTTTTGAGGCCACCATAGGTTCCTCTACACCATAGTTCCTCAAAGTGTGGCCGCGAGCCAATGGCAGTCCTCAGAAACATTTTGAGCAGGTCACGAATGTAACATGAAATGCATGCACTATATTTGTATCATCCATGGGTCATTTCAGTACTTGGCAAATTTATTTATATAGCACCGTTCAGACACAAGGCAATTTAAAGTGCTTTACATGGGCATAGAAATAAGATAACATTAAATTGCATTTAAAATACAATAAAAACAAAAAGTGAAAGCAAAAAAATAAATTATTATTGATTACTCTAAGTAATGTATCTTTTTTATTTAAAAGATGAGATGTTTTAAGCCCTGATTTGAATGAGCTGGCAGTTTTAGCAGACCTCAGGCATTCAGGAAGCTTGTTCCACAGGTGGGAAGCATAGAAACTAACTTGCTTGTTTTGATCCTGGGAACAGTTGAGTAAATAGACTACATTTATAATCAGTTACTGCTGAATTCATTGCTCAAGGAATTTGATAAGAGCCATAATAGGGCTGATCACAGTCATATGCTGGCTCCCTAAATTAGTGCTCAGCCCTTTTCCACCAGATAGGCTCAGGTTCTTGAACAGGTTCCATTCAAGATCCTTGGAACCTTGGTGCTACCACCTGTTTAGAGCAGAACCATTGTAAACAACGTTGTCATCAACAGAAAGAACAACAACCTGTAAAATATGTCATGCCCACTTTGGTCTCCAAGAAAAACCCACTGTTTTTTGGTTCCATCTGGGAACTTTTCAGGTTCTGGACCAGTTTATATTTGTTGAAATTGCTCAGAACGGTTCAAAATTAGGAACTGGAAGGGGATTATGTTGTTGGAAAAAGGTCATCAAAACTTTGAGAACCCCTGTCTTACATGCTTGGTGAGGTAAGATGTTTGCAGTCTGCAACTTCACCGCTAGATGCCACTGAATCTCACACACTGACCCTTTATTTAGAACTGGATCTGGGTAAGATGGCTGCCAATATGGCTCCATCCTGGAATGGCAAGTGGTAACGACACACCAAATGTAGAGTTATACGGGGGAATCACATTTGATGGTGTAACCCCTTTTTGAACAACAAAAACGTAGTGATAGTTCAGTGTTGGTAGTGTCAGTTCAGAGAAGGGGCAACTTGTGAACCATCTAAGAACCAGCTTGTTTTTCCACAGGCTAGAGAAGATAGAGTCATTATGTAAGTGTACACGCCTCTTGTTTCCTAGCAACACTAACTTCAAGCACTTCACACTCTGTGCAACACAGTAGGTGGCAGTAATGCGCCATAACACTGGTTGCCACTTGCAATAAAAAGGAAGAAAAAGAAGCATAACAGCTTCTAGTAACTACTACTTCTGCCTACTAAATGAATGATTGTCTGCCACCAACAGTGGATTGATCACACTGAAGTGGACTGACCACCGCGATGTCACACAGTGTTACGCTATATTTGGTAGCCCATTAGATTGTGGGACCTGCAGAGATGTGCTCAGATTGAGCTACGACTGACTGATATATAAAAAGACGAGCTCGTCAGTACTTATGATGTACTTTATTAAATGTATTTAATATGCTGAGTACTTCCTCAAATGATGTGGGTCGCAGGATCTGGTGAGTAACCAAACACAATGTAATACCAGCCTGCAGCCCCTCGCTTCAACAAAACACATTGCAGCAAACTTTCCTAACAGACGTTGTTTGGATAAACTGACCACGCGGGGAATCTTGCTTGAAAAAAACATTAAAACTTAATAATGTGAAGTACTGAAAGCCATTTCCTTTTGGTTGCTCATGATAATCCCCCTGCACCTGATGTAGTGGTTCTTACTCTTGGCCCAGCAAAGAGTTGGTGCCACTCAGTAACTGGTTTTCAGTGCTGACTGCCGGTTCGTTAGTTGTCAAAACACAAAGAACTGATTCAAAATTAGTCTTTGGTTCCATGCCAGCCAGGAACGGCATCGATCAAAAAGGGTAAAATAGGACCTAAACAACCAGTAGAGAAATTCTAAAGAACCATAGAGGGGCTTAACAGGTTCTATGTACAGCAGCGATACTATATAGCACCTCAACCACCCCAAAGAACTGCTGAAGAACCAGTGTTTTTTGTGTATTTTGTGCTATAAATCCACTTTTGAGTATGACTGACACTGTAAGCTGCTAAATGATAACTGGTCTGGGGTTCTTGCACAGAAGATAAAAATATTAATCTCTTGCCATGCATGTTAGGCTATTTAAACTTCCATAGAAATGTATTTAAAAGTTGAGTCTGGCAGCCTGTCACTACTGTGACCAATTGCATACGGCAGGCTTTCAATAAAATATTCACTTACCATTTTTCACTGGCTGTAAATCATGGCCCTGTCGAGGACTGCAGGCCCGCTCATATGTTGGAACTCAGTGACAGCCAGCCAGGCACTACAGCCATGTCAGCCCAGAGCTCTCTCATCCTGTTTACAAGATAGCACAACCCTGTTCTTGTAAAGTCCTGTTTTTGTCATAGTTGATACGGTCTGGCCTCCAGTTCCAGTGACATGCATTGCTTACATCAAGCCATATTCTCCCACTGAGCCCTGTTATAACTCTGCCATGACAGCTGATGCAGCCCGGAATATAAACCATGCCTGTGACATGCTATTCAACCTCGTCAAACAGTTCCACCTCAGGAAAAATAAGGTTAAATACCTGCAAAAAAAAAATCTAATATCCATGACTGTTTGACATGATCATTAAGTGTGTATCAATACTACATTTGTGAAAGTAAAAGCTGAGATGATTGCAATCCTCACTGCATATTTCATTACTGCACTAATTACGTCTAAATATAGAACTATGTCTAATTATGCTAGCATGCGTATGAATTGTATTACGTAACACATGTAAATCTGTAATTCAAGTGAGATTCTAATATGAATCAGGTGTAGTTATTTTAACCACGCTGTTGCCTTGAGGCTCTGCTCTCTAGGTTTCTATTGTAAGTTAGTATTTGGCAGTCTAATGTTGAAAATGTTTCTTTCTGATCCTGAAAAAAGGGAGAATATATAAATTACAATCTGGGATTTTCTAATCAGGCCAATACATAATTATTTTCTGAGACAAACATGAAATAATATGTGCCTTCCAACACTCTAAATTAATTTTAAATCTGAATGAATAATTACTCTATGAAATCAGTGAGTTAATCTTTACTTCACAATTGTGATGTTACACAAAACTTTAGAAATGTCATAGCAATTAACACACATTTTGTATGAGCAAATACTGAATGTATTTGTAAGGACCCTGATGACTGCTAAATGAAAACTGAACTACCATGGCAGGTTGAAGAAAAACTTTGGATAAAATGGTTTAAAAATGTTCAAGAGAGAAAACTTTGTCTCACAGAGCAACAGCCAATGATTTTGCTTTTTTAGCAACTGGCAGGATAAAGCAGGGTTTAGCCTTTGCTGTTCCACTTCCACAGCATGCAGTTTATTTTTACTTTTTATTATTTATTTATTTATTTGAAAGCCTAATCCTGTCGGTGACGCTTTATATCAAGGTCCTTGAAATCAGTGTTAGTTAATAGGTAATAAGGCCCGTATAAGTCCTTATAAAATGCTTATTAAGGTGATTATGTGTCAATAAGAAAATATGAGTGTTAATAACAGCATCATGAACACATTTATTGTTAAACTATAAGACATTTATAAGCACATGAGAAACTTTTCAATACTTTATACACTTGTTTCTTGGTATTGTTTATAATTCTTATAAGTTCTTACAAGGGTACTATATAACTTATTATTAAAAACACCTTAATATAAAGCATTATAGAAATGGGTATCTTTAATATGTCATCATGATCCTAAAGCCTAATAATCCTTCATGACACGCTGTGTTGTTATGGCAGGAAGTGCACAGGTGTAACTAATAACATCAATGATGATTCTATACACTGTAGAGGCCAAGTAGAGGCAGTATGCACTATACCACATGATTAATGTCATTTCAGTCTGACAATTCATGTTTAAAATGTTTATTGCAGCAGCAGAACATAGTTAGAGTCTGGTGTCTCTGCTCCGACGGCATCACTCCTCACAGATCATGTTTACATAGAGGTACTGAGGAGTGATGAACACATATCTTGGACCCCCTGTTGGAGCCTGCAGGTAGATGCTGGGGAGCTGGTGGGGTTGAACGAACAGGCAGTGATGCTGATGCAAGGCAGCAATGGCACAGACAGGCAGAGGGAGAGATGGGAATTTTTTATGGTTTAAATAGACTGCCAGATTGGAAGGGTGCGTTTGGTGTGTGAGGCGGCGCAGTTTGTTTTGACTGCCTGAACTAGCTCGCAAGCGTCGCCACATTAATTACACCTGTGCTTTTCCTACTGTGATGTGTTAAAGAGATAGTTCACCCCAAAATAAAAAATCAAATTGGAGTTTGGAGCCACAGAGATGTCTTTTGGCGTCTTCCCACTAAAATGGAACAAGATAACACTCGACTCATGTTGCACTAAAAGTCCCAGACAAAGTGATTAATGTTATTAATTACACCTGTGCTTTCCCTGCTATGTCTGTTGCTAAAAATGTGTAGTAATAGTGTTTTAATATCAAGAGCAATGTGATTAAAACTATTAAAACCAACAAATTAAAAAACACTGGGGATGAAACTGCAGTTGAACTTTTTCATTAAAGCATTGTTTAATATACACACACTTGCTCCCAGTGTGGATGATGTTCCCGCTGTGTGTCAGGGAGCACTGAGGTTTATTGCTGACACTGACACTGTGTTCTTGTATCTTATAAACTTGTCGATTCGTTCACTGGAACACTTCTCTGCAGAGCTGGTCTGCCTGTTTACTTGAAGTACTCTTTTGTGGGAAACGTGGAGGAGAGTGTGGTCATGGGAGTGTTTTTTTTTTCCTCTTCTTCTTCTTCTCGTTGAGGCAAACAGAATTAGACCAAAGGGCTTTCATGTACTCTGCTCTCACAGCCCATAGGGAAATGATGTTAAACTGACTGAGCTGGGCTCTGACTTAGTTTAAAATGATTATGAAGGATTTCAAGGCAGATTCAATAAGAAACTGATTATTCTTTGTTCAGCTTAAATCTATTTCAGCTTGTTGCACTGCTCACATAACGACTTTTGACTTAGCATTTACCTGTACGTGCCTTTAATTGTTTTTCCTCATGAATATTTATCTCATTATGGTAAGTGTGCACAGCTGCACAGTTTGTCATGATGCTTATTTCTTGGCCAAGTCTCTCTTAAAGAGACAGTTTATCCCAAAATCAAAAATACAGATTTTTCCCTTTGCCTGTGGTGCTATTTATGACCCAGTTACTCAAGATAATCCATAGATCTAGTTGTGAACAGTTTCATGTAGGAATTATTTTCTTTCTAGTCGAAAGAAAGTAGTTCTGTGGGGCTTTTTCATCGTCACTTTTGGCCGTGCCAAAAAGTGAAACATGCCAAGCCGTGCTGAGTCACACCTGAGATGGATCCTCTCTGGAGTGGGGCTAAAGCGAGCCTGACCAGCCTCCAAGCAGGCTGCTGTGTTGTGTCACCGACCACAACCAACCAGTGAAAACCCCCCTGTCTTTCCCTCAAACAAGCAGGTGTTGTGAGACTCATCTCATGTCTGTGTCACGTTTCTAAAAGTGACTGTGTGCAGTTCAGTTTCTCTCCTGTTGCTTTTTGAACATGTGCATCTTCCCTATTTTATGGTTTTCATGTTTACTTTGAGTTGAATAGGAGTTGTGTCAAGTTACTGCAGATGAAAACCAAGCATTTCCTGATTGATTTCCTGATTCCGAATTAAATCTTTTAAATACCAAAATTACAGGGGGCTTTTATTGTGAAGAATTTAAGGAAACAAGGGGCCTCAGGAAAGAACATTTTTGTGTTCTTATATATTAAATTTCTCTTACTTTTTTCATATGAAGGGCTTGTATGAACACGCCACATCAGATTCAGCAAACACTCATAGGTATGGAGTTTGACGTCCTGCTTTCGGAGATCCATGAAGGAAAATCTGTCATGTTAACAGCGTCAGAAGTGGAATTAAAAGACCTGCTAAAGCAAAGAAACTGGAAAGGTAAGCGCTGTTAATGCCGTGTTACCGGAGGGTCGGACTGTCACTGAAATAAAGAGGACATGTCTCGATATGAAAATGACTTCAGAGAAAAAAAAACGACTCACTACAGCCACAGTAAGGGACGATTCTCTGCAGTGAGAGCAGAGAGTTAAGGAGAAGTTTTCATTACAGAGACAGAGGACAGAATAAGTGAGGATGTTCGCCTGGACAAAGACTTCATAAACCTGCATGTGCAGATGTACAGCCAGTACACCTGGCAGCAGGTAATAATAGATCAATGAGTGAATGATGATAGGCTTTATGTGTAAAGTGAAGTGTAATTTAGTTGTCAAACTCAAAATGTCTTCAAACTAATGAGATATTCAGTCATTAGTGAAAAACTTTGGTTTGGATACCAGCAGACTGACTGTATGTGACTATAGGACAGGTCTGGACCACTCGCAAATTGTGTTCGTATCAGACGGAAAATTCAAAATACCAGAAAACTGGTGAATGCCACAAGTTCTCTTAAATCACTCGCACACACCGCTTTACAACAAATCTGTTCGTACAAGAGGTTCTTGCATGAGACCAAATGTGTTTATCCACTGCTTTACAGTCAGTTGACTCGAGCTTCTTCGAGCTCATCTTCAGTTAAAAGACGCACCTTCAAGGGAGTAGCCCTGTTTTAATGGACATGCTAATCCCTGCCGTGCCCTTCTGATGTGCTGAGTCAAACTATAGTAAGGCCATGCCAGCACATGTATGAAAAAGCTGTACTGGTAGATTCTAGCTCGGGTAGATTTTAATGCAGAAAGAAAGTAGTTCTTGCACGCAATAAGTTGCAAGGTGGAATATCTTGAGCAAGTGGGTCATGATTTTTGGAAAGACAAACTGGTTTTCAGTTTTTTTCAATCAAATTTTTTAGTTGCTTTGAGCACCGCGAGCTGAGTGCCATTTAGTCCTATCACACTGGAGAGAAGGCAGACATCTCTATGGCCGATATCTCCAAGACTCTGCAACTCATGCCAAAAAAATCTAGATGGATAAACAGCAGTACAGGCAAGAGGAAAAATATGCATTTTTCAATTCTGGAGTGAAATGTCCCTTTAAATTGTTAAAAAGGCTAAGCATTTTAATCCCAAAGAGACGGCCTGCTTATATATAACACAGGAGACAGTTTTTGTATTTCTGTGAAACAAAAATTAACTTCCAGGTTTTGAAAACATGTCACATTTCCTGGAGAGCTGTAGCTGTAGTTAGCTGTAAGGTGGGCCTTCGGTGGTCATTGCTCCTGCATGGTGAGCCTCTTTGCACAGAGACAAGCAATCCATGGATCAACCAGCCAGATGGTAATACCTAATGGCATCCCAATGGACCTGAAATTCCAGTCTTTTATTGCTGTCATGCCAAGTTAATCCTGCACTACGAACAAGGCACAGCAGTACCTCCAGTATACCACCAAATTACAACTCAGCGTATGATGGTGGAAAGATACAGTTACATTTCACTGTGCAGCTCAATCAGATGTAAATGTTTTTTTTCCTTGCATATGAAAAAGATCTATATAAAACATGAGTTCTCCTAGGTTATTGTTGTGCAAATGATGTCTAAAAGTCAAGAGCAGCTATTCAGAATGGCTGCTATCACTGCTGCCAGATGCAGACATCACAGCCATCAGGTCAGGCAGTTACAGGGCTGAGCACAGCCTCCAAGAATGTTTTTCTTTCAACGAGTAATGACTCAAACTGTTTCAGTAGGGAAATCTTCTTTTATACATGATTCAGGAATTAGATAACCATGCAGCAAAGTAATTGACATGTAGCATATACCCACTCAAATCTTTACGATTAAAAAAACAACAACAACAACAAAAAAAAACAGGCTTCATTTCCACATTCTTGTGTAATTCTTCACATATCAGTATACATTATTCCTTTTACATTGTCTTTTTGAGAGTGTTCTGCTTCTCACACCCTCTTCAATACATCTTAATTGGATTGTAAAAAGTGCCTGCAGCTGTGTGGAAAATTTCATGTCACATGCCTGCCATACACTCCAACCTGGAAGAGAAAATGCTTAAGTGCAGGCGTAAAGTCTGATGAATTCTTTCTCCACTGACTTGAGCAATAAAAGAAACAGAGAGTGAGCAGCTTACAATTTACTAATTAAGATGACCTGGTAGAAAAGTTCTCAACAATATCAATTACTGATTAGTAAGCCATAATTATCCAATTATATAGGACTTATAAAGGACTAGTGAAAGAAGTACTGAATCAATTTCTTTACTGAAGTAAAAGTGAAAAAATACAAAAAGAATAAAAGTAAAACACTGCCCTATAAAGCACATTTCTGCCAGTTGTTTCAGTGCAAAGTTGTCAGATTTTCATGTTACGTCCATTATGTTGTTTTGTCGTAGTTTTTGTGTTTTTTGTTTTTATCTGTCACATCTTTTGCATACTTTTTGTCTTATGTCTTTTACATAGATTTTCATCTTGTGTGTTTTTCATCACCTTACATTGATTTTTTTGTCATGTTACGTCTTTTACATGTCTTTATTATTTGTCTTGTTGGGTGTTTTTCATCATGTCATGTTGATTTTACTCTTGTTATGTCTATTATGTCTTGTTATGTCTTTTACATTGTTTTTCATCTTGTTAATCTTTCTTGTCTTGTCTCATTCCTGTCATGCACTGACGCAATTACACAAAGTAACAATAATCAATATTTTCCCTCAAATGCATTAGAACTAAAGTAACAAACCTGTTTTGAAAATGTAAGGAGTAGAAAGTACTGATATTGGTGTTCAAATGTAGGGAGTAAAAGATAAAAGTTGTCAGAAAAATAAACACTCAGACCAAAATATTTCTCAAACCAGACGCTATTCATCTGGAGTTCATGGACAGTGATACTGTCTCTAGACGTGTCCTTGCTTTTTGTGAACCCAGCCTGTACATCTGGCCTGCAGTTTATGCTGCAAAATACTGACATCTAGAAGCTTCCTTTGGTTTGTGTCCATTTGTTTGAAGGGGACAGGGTGCAGAGAGTCAAAAAAAAGGTAGTGAAAAAGCCGATGAATCAGAGAAAAACAATTATTATACATAATTAGTTTCTTAATTGTTTCACAGCAGTTATGCTCTAAAACACACAACCACAACCCTGGCAAATCCTGCACGAGGGTTTGGGATGACTATTAACTTTATTAATCCCAAAGGAAATTCTTGTGCCAGATTGCTCCAAAATTACAGTAATAAAAGAAAAACAACAATAGAGCATCAAATAAATGAATTATGAAAAAAAATATATAAAGTATATATGCAGTAAATGCAAAAGCAGTACCTACTAGCATAACATACTAGAAGTAAGTAAATAATATTGCACATATAGCCCATGATATTGAAAACATTACACAAGATAATGAACATAATATTGCCCAGATTGCAGGGTTGCTCTTTGATCCTCACCTCCCCTCTGCCACTCTTGATGTGTGCATTCCCAAATTGCCAGTCTCTAGCCTGGATAAATGGGGAGGGTTGCACCAGGAATTGCATATGGTGTAAAAACCCGATGCCACATCAAATATGTGGATCCTCTACTGGGTTACGAAGAAGAAGACAGTCTAACAAGGGTCTACAGCCATGCCAGCAGCTCTGTCAGGCTTTACTTGCACACAGCATTGCTTTGAGCAACTGTTAAAGCTAACTTTAGCATGCTAACATGTCATAATGACAAAGCTAAGATGCTGATGTGCAGAATGTTGTCATAGTTCAATGTATAAGTTTAATGTATAAGCCGCATAAAAAAAGCTAATTAGAGTGAAACAAAAAGCACACACTACAGTACTGGAACATTTTTGAGCTGATGGTGGAACAAACAGTGCAGACCAAAATAAATTCTTGATCTTGCTGCAGGTTGAAACAGCACTGAAGAACTAAAGTATGCAAACAATCTTGAATCAACATGTTGCTTTTGGTTTTGATAAACATAACAGAGTCTCCTGCATAAGTGCCAAAACTTTGAGCCATTTTTTTGACAAAACAAATAGTTGAGGGAGTGTGTGCAGTTGTGGAAACAGGTAGACCAAGAGGCATCTACCCAGCAAGCAACACGGCTGCACATGTACTTCTTACAGTTCGGTTATCGCCATGGAACAACCATGTCGTGTCCCACAGAGTGTACAGATACAACACAGCTAAATTATGCACCAAACGCATCAAGCTCTCCACTGCGATGTGGACGGGAAGAAGTAGAAGCCTGCAGCAAACACACACACATTTCCACATGCATGTCCATACACACTACACTGCCTCTTTTGTTTTCATTGTGTTCCTTGTGTCTTTTGAATAATAGAAGTGCCTAGAGACTTATTGAATTCTCAGATTTACTTCCAGCACTTAGAACAACACTCCCTCCTTTCTCCATTCACTCAAAACTCAAGCTGCTGGCACTAAGCCGACATTGTATTCACAAACCTTGTTTTTTTCCACTTCTTACTTCTTACTCTTTTACAGCGTTCGTCGAGAATCGGACGGATGGGGGAGCAAGATGTCGAGCAATGCATTAACCCAGGATTGAATAAAACAACAGGGAGGGCACTTGAGGATCACCTCTGCTTGTTTTCAACAAACTTACATTATGTTGTGTTAGTACCCTCTGTCAGAACATTTTAAAATTAGGGTGGTGTACGTCAAGTATAATACTCTTACTCTACTCTTACTCTCAAGTATAGTACTCCTTTTATTTTTTCTTATTTACTATTGTTGTGTGATTATCAAAAAGGAGCTACAACTTAATCTCTTGTATAACCCCGTTACTCAACAAATATATAAACACAACACTTTCAGTTTTGCTTCCATTTTTCATGAGTTGAAGTAAAAAAAAATCTAAGACTTCTTCTGTGCACACAAAAGTTTCAAAGGTTCTTCATTATGAAGAACTCTTGTGGTGATTGGCTGTGAGCGAAGCCATATAAATAGTCATTTTGTTCTAAATCTGTGCGTGAAAAGGATTGAATCCAGGTATCATTTAACTGGAAAAGTTTTGATAAAACTTGGTACTGGCTTAATTCAGCTGATACCTTAAAAGTATTAAGTACCAATACCCAGCCCTAGTTGGTCGTGAGTGTCCCTTCCTGGGAAAAAAAGACGGGATCTGTATCCCTGTGTGAAATACCCATAGCTCAGTGCCTAATAAACATATGTTTTCAAGATTAAATGTCCCATTTTAGAATGGGGCATCTCTATGTGCCACACCTGTCAGGTGGTTGGATTATCTTTGCAAAAGAAAAGGGTTTCAACACATTTGTGGACAAAATTTAAAAGTAATAAACCTTTCATGTACATAGCAGAAGTATTTGATTTTTATTTTTCAGTTCAAATCATGAAAAAATGAAGTAAAAACAAAGGGGTTGTGCTTATATTTTTGTTGAGTGTTTAATGACTAATAAATAACAAAGCTTGTACCTTTGACTTTAAATATTGCATAGAAAAACTGATTTTAAGGCTTCATCATTTGTGTTTAGACAATTTTATGATGGATATAATATGTCTGCTGTCTCATCTTCACATGACGTGAAAAAAATCTGCATATGAACGCCCACTGCAAAGACTTAAGACTAGGCTTAAGTCTGGTTGGTGCAATGGACGTAAAGTCCTTTTTAAAGACAGGTCTTAAATGGGACCAACTTAGCAGTTAGGACCAGGCTTAGTAAAGACCAGTTGGTGCAACCCACTGGTGTAAATCACTGTGTGTGAAAATTCACACTTCACTGCTGTCTTCACTGCTGTAAATGTGAGAAGATAAAGACAAGATATGTACTTCTGAATGAACTTCCAGGTGTCTGCTTTAGCTCATGTAGTGACCTTGAGGTGCACCAGGCTCTGTCAACACTGTAAACTGTGACTCTGTGGTGTCCTCATTTCATCCAAACACACACACGTGTACCACCAGACTGCACACAAGCGAAGCCTTCTGCCGCTCTCTCACCCCAGGCGAGCCATTTGTTTCTCCTCTCACACTAGCCTACATCTCGCGTATCCGCCTTGGAAGTCCCCTCAGTAATCGAACGCACTGCAATATTGTGAATGGACTCGCAGCTCGGATGTGCAGCTTTTCAAATACCAGATGGACGTGTTGGCCCATTGGCAGGGAGAGGAACAGAAATCCCTCCAGCTTGCCTGGCATGAATAAGAGTCAACATTCACCAGCACTGTTAGTATCTGCAGCAAACATTTATGTTTCCACAAGATCAGGGAGTCAAGAGTCATCCTCAGGTCAAATGACAATTTCCAGACTCAAACTGTTAAAATGTGGCCTTTACATCAATAGCATAGAGATCAATACAATAAAAATGATTATTATATTATTATTATAATAAGTCTATTTTGCCTATGGACCCAAGAACTGAACCTAATGTTAACAGACAGATGTTTAGCAGATGTAATGTTTTCCATATTCACTATCTTAGTTTATCACGTTGAGGCTCAGTTTTGCCCAAGGTACGTACAAAAATATTACCTTGCAATGCAGCTGGATTCATGAGAGCACACGGGAAGATGGTTCTGAGTAACAAACCATCTGGTGTGTCAGGTCAATGAAAATAGATATTTCAGTTTCAAACAATATAACCCTCAATGCACTTCATCATGATACAACACAGGGCTGTACAACAAAATTAGAGTTGTAGTTTCTTCATAATACACACAAAATACAATACAGATGATTAATTAAATTCAAAATGTAAAGGGTGAAAATGTTAATATATATATAATATATGTATATACCAAGGAAATAATTCTGTAGTGTTTTTTTGAATTTGCATCAGATTGGTGATGATAAGAACATCTTCATACAGTTCAACATCTGGGAAACAGTGTCCATCAACTTTGACGCCCTTTGAGCACAAAGCATCGATGTAAAAACAGAGAGTCCTTCTCCCCTCATCCTACTGGAGTCTTGTGTGTTGCGTCCTGTCAGGTCAGAGTGCGATCTGCACCTCAGTTGCAACACCCTGATCCAGGATGCTGTGGACCAGTCCTGTCTGTCTGGGCAAAACAGTCTCTGGTTTTCTGTTGTTTGGCCAGCTTGAGTCCCATTTCGTCCGTTTGATTTTTCCGGCTGGACATTATACAGGAGCAGCCTTAACTCCCAGCTGTAGCACAGCTCGTATCTGCTCACATCCTCCTCTCCTGGAGCAGTGACCTGCAGCGGTGCATCCAGCTGATCTGACTGCATGTTTTTAAAAGATGCCATCCGCATTTGTTGATCATCTCAAGGTCTGCTGTTCTTAAATCCAAACCCCACATCTTCATCTTCCAATGTTTATGCTTGCATAGTGATATATGTTTCAGCAATAAAGCCGAAAAGAAAGAACAGATTAAAGAAGAAAAGCTTGAAGGAGCTACTGGCTTACATGTGCAGCTGTTGTTTTAGCATTTTTTATGTTTCATTCACTTTCCATGTGTCCTTTATGTTGGCATGGATGTTAGGAATTGATCCAGTAGATGGTGCTGCTCAAAGAGTCAAAAGTTAGTCCAAAGAAGAAGAAGTCAAGTCTAAAGTTTCAACCAACATGGCAACAATGGAGGAGATTATAATAACCTACGTCTTGAGAAAGAGGTGAAAGCAGAAGCAGCAATTATCTTTACTAACAAATTTCTGATACTGAGGATTTTTCTGAGGATTTCTTTGTTGTGCCTTGTGGTCATGTTTTGCTTTAATTTTTCCAAGGTCTGTTTCATTCAACCCACCTAAAGTTCTATTTCCAACCACAAAAACTGAACATGGTCTGTCTGTCTATGGACCTCCTCCGCTCTGTTTTAATAATATGGATAGTGCCGCACCTACACAGTCACTCCCAATGAAGCCTTTGGTGTTGAGCTGTGGGGCGCACAGGAGCAACACTCAGCCTCATTTTTTTTCTTCATGTGAGGAAATACCAGCAGTTCACAGTTCACATAATCTGTTCTTTTAAGTTTTCAAGAATCATGAGTGAAGCTAAAGCCTTGATCAGACAGAGAGCAGTTTTGGCAGTGAGAGGTGTCTGTTAGCGCAGCAGACAGACAGACAGACAGACAGACAGACAGACAGGGAGAGGGAGCGCACATGTTGACTGACTGCAGTGTAATATTCTCAAGTTCATCATGATGAAACTACTCATGAAGTCAGTGTAACATTTGAATGTGTACTCAGTTATAGTTGACTAATGTATATAAACTTAGCACTACTTAACTTCAGGTTAAATGACCTACAGTATAATGGCTACAATACATAAGCGTGTGCCTGGATGGATGCTTGTGTCATAGGTGCACTCTGGTAGTTAAACAAACAGCACTAAACCTCTGAATTTAGTCATAGTTATTTCACCATTTCAGAGCGCAAATGCTTACTTGTTTAGTTGTGGGGCTTACAGTAATCATCAGATAACTTTAAAGACAACACAAACTTTATTTAAAGATTTTAATAGAGACAAAGGAGGTCTTCATGATAATCCATCTAATTGTTATTTTATCATATTTCAGTTTGGACCAAAATGACTCAATGACTGATACTGCTGCTACAAGTGGTGCTAATAGAAATTGGAGCCCAATCCGTCTACAAATAACATGACTTTATCTTATAAATTGTGTGCAGTGCATACGCCAAACTTCAATTTTGCATGAAGGTGATTCACAAATCCTTTCCATCATCAGGTGAGGTAGTATAAAGAGCAAGAACATCCACGTATTGAGGTCAGGTGGATGGATGAGTCAAAGAAACACAGGACTTTCAGCCAGGAGACTGGGGTCTGTGTCCCGTGTGAAACAGAAGTCAATGTTCTTTTAAGTTCAAAGTTCCATAATGTTACATGTGTCACATGAAGTAAATCTCATGACGCGATGCACTTATTTTAACCCAAACCATGATCTTTTCCTAAACCCAAGTAGTTTTGTTGCCTAAACCAGTGGTTCTCTGAGTGCCACGAGGCAAGTCCGTGTGTGCCGTGGGATTTTGTGATAACCATTAAGTGTTTTTGCAATATACAACTATGCAAAAAGTTATTAAATAAATTTTAATTTCCTATGCTTTGCACTCATTCCCCATTCCCCAAAGTCTATACCCTAATAATTTCCTTTAAAAACCTTCCTGACAACACAAACCCCAGTTTTCACTGTTCACACAGTTGCTGGATGGTGGGAAATATTAGAGTGTGGTGTATCAAAGGCCCTATTTGACTGACGCCATATTTTATTTCTCCACCCACACTCTGAGACATCTGTCTCTGATTGGCTGGTACTAGTTGCTGGTTAGGTTCGTTATGGAGTAAATTTTGCATGGAGATGAATACAGGTCTGCCTTTAGATTTTGGCGTGCAATTTTTTTGTTGAGCCTTGAATAGAAAAAGTTTGAAAACCACTGGCCTAAACCTAACCAAACAGCAACTGTTTCACAATGTTATCCATATGTTGACTTTTGTTACCATACCGGCAAAGCTCATCTGACTATAAATCTACTCTCCACTAAAGTAAATGGAAAAGACTGGTGTATCACCTGCATACAAGACTGGAATTTGATGTCTGCACTGCAGTTATTTGAAAGAATAAAGCTGTGTTATTTGTAGGCAGATTGAAGAGACCAGGTTGGAAATTCACAGGGCTCACAGATAAACACTCATTTGATTTGATTTAATTATAAAGTACCACCATCTAAGCAACAGACAGACCTGTTGTTGAACCTGACAGAATCTACTCCTCAGCAGACCAGGAAATCAGTAGAGTGAAGGAATGTACTGACGCATCTGGTCAGACATGTGTGGATAAGGTGATGTTCAGTCCATGCCAGTAAATCTGATCTTACTGTCATCTGAAATATGTCTGGCACAGAGAACACATTTTTGTCTTACACACACTTGATAACTTATGTAACTTCACATCCCAACTGCCGTCTGTTGTTAGGTTCAGGTAACAAAGCACTTTGGTTAAAGTTGAGGAAGGACTGTGTTTTTGTGTCTCAAGTCACTGAACAACCAGCTTGAAGACCATGACCTTTTGGTTTAATAGTTTAATAACGCTATAGTTGCTCTGAACAGATTTTATATTTCAAGATTGAATATATCTGGCTGAAAACAGGTGAAATAAATTGTCAGAGAAGATTTTTCAACTTGCCAGATATATTCATTAACAACACAAAACGCATTATGTTTCTTTCAAAACATATTTGCTGTTGCAAATTAGTTGTACAGCATGTAAACAATTTCTAGGAGAAAGGGTTGTATCTACAAAAACAAGAGACTCTTTTTCACAGCAGATGTTTTCACTTGTCCAAGCAGAAAAATACCTGGTGTCAGTAAAAACATTTACAATGGCTTCATTCCTGTAAATCCCAGTAAGTGAGTGCACAACATCACAGCCCTGGAACTGGCTAACCTAAAAGGAATGCAGCCATCATTGTTGTTATTATCTCCACCTGCTAATGCTAATCATGACTTAACTTAATAACTTAATTAACTTAACAAATTAGGCTACATTGCACCAAACACTTCAACTAGCTTACAATTTAAACCTCTCTTTCAAGCTCAATTCAGTTTTTACTTTAAACTGTGATTAAATTGAATTCAGTTGCACCAAAACTTTAAACTCAAATTTAAAATGTGATCCAATATTAACTTTAAAATTACACTGAAGGAGGATTAACTTTTAAAATCACTGCCTTTTGAGATGGACTGAGCCAAGTAAGTTCCTTGAAAAAAGTTAAAGGACAGACTCAAATCAATTGAGTTTTTTGACAATGTTTTTTCCCCCCAAACGGTGTTGTTGTTTGTTTTTAATCTTCTTTTATTTAACCATTTATGTAGCTAGCAAGCAATATATTTTGTTAAGTGTTAAGTGGGTCCTGGCAGCTAAAATTTCATGTATTTCAATACATTTGAATTCACTTGACAAAGATTGGTTAATGAAGATTCTGCTTAGTTTTAAGAGTTTAAGAATTTTTAGAGTTTTGCTAAACTCTGATTCAGAATAATCTTAGATTAAATGAATCTTTGTTGGTGCAGCCCAGTCTTGAAGTAGTAAATGATATAGAAAAGATCAGGATGGACTGATTTAAATAGATCTAATTCACTTAATTTATCAGTTGATGTAACTTCTGCATGACAGCACTCTCTACAGCACACATGCAAATAAAAATGATGACACTTTGTCTTCTTTAACTTTCCTCTCATTGCTTTTCATCTCTCTGGAGTGCCCATCATTTAATGCTCTTTGTATAAATAACTGATGGCTGAAGCTCAGCGTCACTGCAGAAGCACTGTAAAGTAAATGTATGCAGGTAATGTATTTCTCCAGATATAAGCAACATTACATCGATGAGTAAAGCTGAGGAGACAGTAAAACATCCCTCTAAAGTTAAGCTCTTATTGATCAGTTCTGCTGCGAAGCCATTGCAGCGCTATTACAGGAGCAGACAGCAGTGCCGGCTGTCAAAGCCCCGTGGACTTTGCTGATCCAGCTCCTCACACAGCCAGAGAGCCTCCGATTGATAAAGATTCAGCCCCTGAGTGATGCAGTCATATGTTAACTTGGGCTGACATGCTTTTTCACATGATGCAGCCCAACTCCATCTCTCCTACCCTCAAAGGTATAGTGCATGAAGTGCGTACTCCGTGGTCCTACACCAAATGTGCCAGTCAACGAGCTTGATGGTCTGATTCATCTTGTAAGTGTTTGGCTTTCTCCTCCGACTCTGAAAGCATCCCGTCATTTTCGCACTGCACATTAATTCTTCAGGACTTTTTGCACTCAGCAAGCATATTTTCGTGAAAAATGAAACCTTTTCTCTGGGTTTATGCCTGAGGGAGTGAAGTTGTCAGTTATCCAGGCGCGTGTCTGCCAGATCTCAATTTCACTTAATTTATTGCTTCTCTTGTGGTTTGTTGGGGCTTGTGTTGCAAGGTGTATTAAAATATTAATAGTTTCGTATATCATAATGTGTCTCTTTTTCCTAGTTGTATTGTGTCATGATGTTTTGAAGTAATTTGACTAAGGGCGGGCACAGACAAGCTCATAATGCAACAAAGGGAGCCACTTGAGTGGTTTCAACTCACAGGACAGCAGCAGGAGAGACACAACAAGTGAAAACATTTAGTTCTATGAATAAAGTAAGCTTCAATGGCCAAGTCTGGTTATGCTTGTGGACCAGGATGACATGCCAGGAGAAAGCATGAAACTTTGTATAAAGGTGTTCTATGTGTAAGCACCCAGAGAGGGGATTGTTGAAATTTTTCTTTAATAGGAGTCCTATGTTCCCAAGGGCCTATATTCCTGGGGTCCTATGTTCCTCTATGTCCCCGAGGTCTACATATGTGCTCACCCAGTCCTATGTTCTCAGGGTCCTATGTTTCCTAGGTCCTATGTTCCCAAGGTCCAGTGTTCCTGGAGTTCTACATTCCCAGTGTCCCATGTTCCCCAGACTTCTATCCCTCATAATAGGAGTCCTATGTCCAAGAGTCCTGTATTCCTAAAGCCCTGTGTTCTCTAGTTCTACTTATGGGCTCACCCAGAGTCCTATGTTCTCAGGGTCTTATGTTCCTAGGATTACAGATCCATTTACTAAAAATGAGGATTATTAGTAGGATTACAATTTTAAAATAAAGATTGATATTCTACCATGCACAGTGCACACACAACTGCTGATTCATTATCATGGCCTCTAGTGAAAAAAGGCTTCACTGGGTGGAACTTTCAACATTTTTAAATCAATAAATTGTGTGCAACAAAGGAAGGAACAGCTGGACAAACTAATAAACCTAACAACAAACATAAAAGACTTAGAGCTGCAATTATTAATGTATTGTTAATCAACTATTAAATTAATCTGCATATATTTAGATAATCCATTAATCATTTTGAGTCATTTTTTCAGGAAAAAAGCCCAAATTCTCTAATTTCAGCTTCTAAAATGTAAATATTTTCTGGTTTCTTCACTCCTCTCTGACAATCAACTTAACATTTTTGAGATGTGGACAAAAACAAGACATTTGAGGATATCATCTTGGACTTGGACCATTTTCTGATATTTCATGGAACAAATGACTAATTCATTAATTGAGAAAATAATCAACCAGTTAATCAATGGTAGAAATGATCGTTAGTCGCAGCCCTAAAAACACTATATTAGGTTAAACAATTTCACATTTTATATTGAGGTAATCCAAAAGTAACATAAAGTAATCAAGTTACATTACTTTAATATACATATAATATACATTTTTTAACAGTATTGAAATATATTTTTAACCCTGCCTGTCTATATACTCTATTTTTTGTGATTTTCCTGAAGTAAACACAGTAAACACGATTTTCTCTCTATTTGTCTGGATGTGCTGTTGGCAGCTGGATGGGTTAACAGCAATCATACATCCTCCCCAACATGACATGCATACACCTACAGTCAGCTTTGCATTTAAACACCACAACCACCTGCTGTGTGTGTGTGTTTTTTTTTTTATTTAAATCAGCTCATTTTGGCTTAAAAATAGAACAAAGGAAAAAACTGGCACAAACAACCTTCACTGAAAAAATCACTGATGATTGTGCAGCAAGTAAGATTGACTCTGACTGCAAACATCATTGGTTTTACTTGAGCAAGAAAAAAAAAGCCCCACCTGTAATATGAAGATATAAAATGGTCAATATATGATGTATTTCCCCCCGTGCGCTCTGGATGAAGGAGGTATTTCTGTGTGCAGTATTTCCCCTCTGGCCCCAGGTGTTTGATCTGGGTCACTGCATCAGTGTGCAGCTCAGCTCGTCTGTCTACGCAGCCAAGACATTTGTTTGACCAGCAAACTAGACATGGACGCAGAGACCGAACTGAACAACTCTGCTGCTGCAAGGTCACATCTCTGTTCAAAGGTACAATCCCTATAATCAATCAAATTAATCTGCCAGTGCGCCCGCTGCGCTGCCGTTTTACAGACTCGTCATGTCAGATATGAAGACAGAAAAGAAGCCCTAATGCAATAATAAAAGCACTGGATCTGTCCTGTCGGTGGGTTTGCTCATTACATTGCAGCGGTTGGCCAATTTGAGAATGATGGAGGCTTTTGCTATTTTGAGGTCCTTATCAGAGTCATGGAGGGCGAAGCACTCTCAGCACTCAGACGGACCTCCAGCCTCCATGTGGGGCCATGGGAGGCGGGCGGCGTGCAATCAGAGGGAACCACGTGAGAGAAGATTGGTGAAGGATGGGGACAAGGGTATCTAGGCAGTGTATTTATATCCCTCATGTCTCACGTCTTACAAAGTGATAGACAGGCAAACTGAAAGCTTCTGTCACACAAAATCCTCCATGGCAGCATCTTGCCCCGTACCCCCTTCCCCCAAGGTAAAAAACAGAAAAATAATCTGCGGCATAGAGGGGACTCATGGATTTCCATGGGTTAATAATAGTTTTTCTCCAGTCTTAGTAATTCCCACTCAGGCCCGTAATGCCAGGCTTGGGGGAATCAAAAGCTTGGGCCAGGAAAATAAATAGAAAGTATAAAATAAATTGAGATCAAAGAAATAGGACAGTTTTTCTCAGGGGGACACAATATGTCTCAAGTAATCATTTCTCATGCTTAGCAGATCTGTCATGGAAACATCAAGTATGATGCTGCCATGCTCTTATTATACAGTAGCTTAACTACTGTATTTAGCACTATTTATTCTCCCATCACCCCTGAGGCAAAACCTTGATCCTCCAGGGAAGAAAACAAGTCAGGGCTAAATTTAGATCTGCAAACTGAGTGTGAAGCTTTGGACCTTAAGACAACAACCCTGCCTGTTTTGTGTAAAGGTTATTTTCACGCTGCATTGAAGCAACACCCACAAACCAAAACACATCAGGAGTTATTAGCACTTGAAATAGAGACAGGAAATATTTCAGTTAAATGTATTTCACTCATTCTTGAGAATTGAGACAAATCAAGTTTTGCCAAAAAAGACCTGAAAAATAATTAATACATTTTTTTTTTTGTGTGTGTGTGTGTGAAAATGTAGTCTTTAAGGATTATTATTATATGTATGAAATATATGTAATTTATAAAATGTTTTGGTTTACTTTATTTTTTTAAATCTCTAAACTTGCTCTGTGCCAAAAAACACCCTTGTTCTTTACAAGAATTCACAACTTCAAACAATTTAAAAATGTGTTCTACTTTTAATTTAATAAAAAAAAATAATCAGGAGTTTGGCCCGTTTCAAGGTTTAATAGCCAAGAGTTTGATCTTTAAAAATATATTTTCCAGAATAATTTAGAGTAAAACTGAAACTCCCCTCAAAATATGGTTTTGTCCCAATTCTCAAGAATTAATGATTTACTTTTTAGTAATTTTTGTATTTTGATGGGCAGAAAAAGATAAGATGTAATTTGTGACTAAATACTTTGTGTATCTGAAATACAGTGGAAAGCTCTCAGCAATCACACCTGTGCAACTGATTACTATAAACAGATTATCACTGTCCAATTTTTTTTTAACTTTTTTTATTTTCATGCTTCATGATTACAGCCTTTAACTTTATAAATCTTTTTAGAGAAAGTGTTATGACTTTCTCTTATTGTACCTCTGAGAGTAAACAATGACAAAAGAGATAAATGACATTTAATAATCAGCATTTGTTGAAGTCCAGATCTTTCAGAATGTTTAATGGGGCGTGTCTTTTGAGGTGGGAGGAAACTGGAGGATGTGGAGTGAACCCACGACAACACGAGAAGAACATGCCAACTCCACACAGTAAAGGCAGAGAGCACAAAGTCAATCTTCAGTTGATTTTCCTGTGGACCTGAGACTTCACTGGAGCACAACATGATGTGGTGGATCACAGGATCCACCAAAGTAAGCCTAAGCCAAGAACTGATGATTGTAGTTGGTTTAAAGTAACATTTAGCCTTTTTGTTTAGTTTTAGTTCAGATTTAGTCAGTAGAAGTCAGTCTTTGAGTCTCATTTTAGTCCATGTCAGTGTGTTCATCAGTGACAGCTTTGTTATTCTAACATGTCACATATAGTTTTAAGGCAGACAAGCATTATCTGTGAAACATCATGACATAGGTTGAATGACTCCCAGAACAATATATATGACTGATAGGTGCACTGGACCAGAAGTATGTGGTTAGGTCCAGTTTTGGAAACCTGCCCCGACCTGCTGAGAACCAGGACTAACCTGTTACCTGTAATTGTCTCTGCACCTAAACCTGCACCTCCCCAGAACAGTTAATATAATCTCCATGACCTGCTTTGCACCCGTGATTAAACACACACACACACAGTCACTCACTTGGCCCAACTGGCCCAGCACCTGAGCTCCTGCAGCTGTCATTGTGTTTCCATAGTGATGATGAGCCTAGCCCGCAGCTATCAAAAGCTAACACTTTTTAAAACTTTTTAGAAGCATCAAAGTCACTGACAACATAATTGTCAGAGTCTTTGAGTGCTCCCAAATCCTTCAAAACATCCAACTCTGCCTTTGACAAAATATTGTCCACAATTTAGTATCCTCCACTGGCAATGTTTGCTGTTACGTCATCCATCTTAGCCAGCAGCTAGCCTTACACTGCTATCAGATCAAAGGTTGATGTCCCATTGTTTGGCAGGATGGGATTTTCACAATAAAATCCTGCCATTTGTTTTGATGTTACTGTATATAAATGTTAAAAATACTGAACCATCCCACCTCCAATATATACTGAATGGCCATTTCAGATCTGTGGTGTGGGAAATTAACAGGGCAAGCATCTTATTAATTTAGGGGGTGTTAGGGTCAGACCCATACTGGGGCTACATAAAATATGATTATCAGTTTGTATAGAATGTATTTTTTCTATTTTCAAATTACAAATTACTTGCATTTATTTTATTTTATTTTATTTTGTATTTCAAGACTTTCTGTAGCACTATTTTATATTTCATTGACATATAGTTGATGAAAAAGTATTTATTTGTAACAAGATACTTTTGATGTATTTGTGTTGCTTTGCTTGAAATATTTAGTGCAACACAAACAGAGCTGGGAATTTTTATGATTTATCACCAAGGAGTGATCCTAGATAATCATCAATGAATATTTATAGGCCTATAAAAGATTCAATAACATATATCTGTGTTGATTAAATTGGTAA
This sequence comes from Lutjanus erythropterus, assembly GCF_056507025.1. Lineage (NCBI taxonomy): Eukaryota > Metazoa > Chordata > Actinopteri > Lutjaniformes > Lutjanidae > Lutjanus > Lutjanus erythropterus. The sequence goes on from NC_139327.1 coordinate 7,323,718, forward strand.
ATAAACAGAAGCAGTGCCTCCATGGGAGCGGAGGCTTTCCCACATTTGTTTACCTGTCAAAATAAACTAACAAATGAGTAAACAGAGGGTGGCGAAAAACTGCGATAAAAGGTGAGATCAATAAATCATGGCATGGCGGTGTTTACATGTATAATACTGGAGAACTGCGTCTCGGTTCAGTGCACACGCTGTTCAGAGTCACGCAGTCACACACACACACACTCCAATAAACAAGCAGATAGAGAGTAGGTCTCCGTCATCTGGAAAAGGGTGCCAGATGGCTCGGTGGGAGGTGGTCAGTGAGGATGAAGTGGGTGAGGCCCCCTCGGTGAGCTTACGTGAGATCATCCATGCGCACACACATTTACCCTCTCGCACAAGACAAGTCATTACCGCAGAGAAAGAAGGGGGAAAAGAAGAAGTACAGGGAGCGTGTCAACGGGAGGCACAGCTGCCTTTTCAGGAAATGCCGGGTGTTTAAATCTTTAAAGTCTTTAATCAGGTTTTATTTTCTAAGAGCTTCATACAAGACTGCAGCATGTTCCTGTGAGACAACCTGTCACCCAACAGCTGATGACTCACAGTGGACAGACAGTGTAAAAGTAAAGATGTTGTAGATAACACAGGCTTTAAAGGGATAATTCAGATTATTGTAGTGGGGCTGTATGAGATACTTATCCATGGTCAGTTTATTACCTACAGTTTATAGAAGCAGCTGGTGTAGGAATCTAAGCAATATACAGCGTGATCAAGGTCATCAACAAAACAAATTTTGGACACCTAAAAAAGGTCGACTTAAAAAACCTGATATTAATTTAAGTGTACGCGATATTTACAATATTTTAACTGCTTTACCTTGCTGTCAGACAGCCTTTACTAACTCACTCTCTCCAAAGCAACCCGAGTTTTTTGACAAAAATGTAATTTTATCCCATAGAAAAGGGGAAATGCTAGATTACCACTGCCTCCATCTGTTAGATTGTGTTATTGTGTGACTTGTGAATCCCAATGAAACCCTCTACACCAAAGTCACAAAACAACACAAAAAAAAATCTCGGGGTTATGAATATAACCAGTGTTCCCTGAAGGAGGGAAACAAGGTACAACACATGAGTATGGGGACTGTGTCCTCACAAGACCAACCCAAGGAAACTTCATCAACACACCTGTCAAAGCCAATGAGACTGTAGCAGGCAGGGGAAGCCCTGCCTTCCCCTCGGAGAATAAAATGCCCTGCTCAGTCTCATCACGTCAATCTAAACTGCACTTCTCTGAGTAAAAAGGTGGTGAGTTGCCAGCCTGTGTTGTACCTTGTTCCCCTCCCTCAGAGAACATTGATTACATTCATTAACCCCAATGCCCTTTTGGTCGGTATACTCAGTACAACACATGAGTATGGGAATCTAGTATCATGCCCCAAGGCACCCTTGCAGCTTGTGGTGGAGCAGACATTATTCACTGAAACTCCTTTAAAGAGAGCCCAAGATGTGGTCATGCCTCTGTTGGAGTGGGAGCGCACTCCTCCAGGCATTTGTGTGTCCTTACATGCGTAAGCATAGGAAATCGCCTCTTCCTCCCAAGTGAGGAGCCATTGTTTGGATAGTGCTTTCCCCTTAACTAGGTTGGCAAAGCAGGAGAACAATTGGTCTGTTCGCTGCATCTGTGTGGTTAATGTACACATGCAACATGTGCACAGGGCATTAGTTGTGCAAACACTGTTGTTCAGCAGATGCAAACGGGGGTGGTGAGAAAGATGACAGCTTACAAGTCATTGCTCTATATGACAAAGCAGGCACCTTAGAGATGTATACAGGATTAGGACATCATTTTAGAGTCATCTAGTGCAAATTTCATGCACGACAGATGAAAAGAGAGTGCATGTATATCCCCAATACGCTTCACTGATCACAGGGATAACAAGAAAGCTGTTTTATACAAGAGCATATCAATACCCACAGACTGTAATGGTTTGAAGGGAGCCCCTCACAGCACCTCAAGGAACCAGCTTGAGGTCCAACTGTTGAACCATAGGTTTGCATATGGGCCTTTTCCTCAAAACACCCTTCATAAAGTGCACCACCAAAGGATGACAACCAGGAAATTTTCCATGAAAACCCACATGACAGGCAGAGATAGCTGACAGATAAACTGTTATTGTGGAAAAGGAAAGGGCTCTTTCCAGTAATTCCTGAGGGAAAGTCAGAATATCAACCACAGAGCTCTGAAAAGGAAGCATGCACTTTGCCTTACTCCAGGTTTCAAACGTACTATCTTAAGTGTATATACCCCTTGCAGCGATGCTGGGCAGATCCTCATCCCGTAATGAGAAAAACAGAGGACAATGTGTGTTTTCCTTTCAGGTGAACAGATCTACGGTGGCTCTGCCAAACCACGCCCACACCAGTTCCTATCTTCAAGGTGGAGTCTCCATTACATCTCCAAAGGGAGAGCAAGGAAATGGAACGTGTCCTCCTGTATGTTTATGTGCACAATCATGCACACATTGCAGCTGTGCACTAGGACATGGCGCCTCACATCATAAAAATGTCTCAGTGACAGAAAGCTATAGCTTTAGATTGAGCACAGTGATATGCTATGTCCTCTTTTCGTCCATCCACATCCTGTTCACATGAACATTCCTGCAAATGCCTCCCCATCCACTTGTCTCTGTGGGAAGAGGGAAAGACCTGTCTGGCGTGCGCCCACCGCTGGAATTTTCTCATCATTAACAAGCCCAAAGGCACCACTGCAATCATCAAAGCCATTAGTCCCAGTAGCTGCTGGCACTGACAGAGACGAACGGTGTGATGCACTCGAAACAGCGACAGACACCTGTTGAAAGCAGCTATTCTACATGGTGATAAATGAGCTCGAGTCTCTATAGAATCCAATTCCGAGAGCTCTTCTCTCGGTTTATGACAAAACCTAGAGAGTGCAGATGCATCATTGTGTTGGATGTGTGGGTATCAGTCTTATGAGCTGAGTCTGCTAGAATGAGCAGATCGTCCAGATAATCGAGGGCTCATATTCCCTCGCCTCTGATCAGTGTCAGTACTGCCTCTAAGCATTTCAAGGAATGAGAGATAAGCTGAATGGCAGAACCTGGAATAGAATAAGTGTCCTTTGGTGCAACTGTATGCTTAACACTTATCTTATGCTTATCTTTAACACTGGGGCATACTGAACATTAGGCAACACTCAGTTTAGCCCTGTAGGTAGAGAGTCCCTGTTCAAAGGGAGGCAGCAAGAACCCTTGGCTCGTCTGTCCTCCCTGTTGTCCCCCAAGTTAGGAAGATGTCTGTCTCCTCCCTCTCACCACTTGGGAAGGCTTAGGGGCTGACGCTTGCTTTGGGAAAAGATGATGTTTAACCCACACAGACTGTTTTGGCTGGGGTTGGGGTCTCGGCTCGGGTGTGGCTGCTGGCTGCTGGTGAGAGTAATCCTCTGGTGAGGGTTTCTTCTGTGCACACTGAGAGAGACTGGGAGTGGGGATGTGAGCATCTCTGGTTGCTGGGAGGCTTTGGCTGAGTGTATGTGCACCTTTCATAGCACCTCCTCCTGCTTCTGTGAATCCTATCCAGAGCCTGTCTGAACAGCCTGGAGGGTTTGACTGCCTGGTGGAGGAACTCAGAGTGCTGCACCTCAAGGAGCTCAGTCAGCATAAGCCACAGATGATGCTGAGCGACGACAGTATTGGCCATGGCCTTTCCCAGAGCCACTGCTGTCGTGCTGGAAAGCCTCAAATTGGCTGTCCTGCGTACTTCATTCAGTAGCCCAGAAACACTCTTTCTTTGCCAGAGCCTCGTGCAGGTCCAGTAGCTTCTGTGCTTTGTAGGCCTGCAGCAGGGAGGTTGTTTTAAGTGCACGGGCAATGAGTCCCTGGGCGCGATAAATCTTTTCCAGCTGGGAGGCAGAAAATCTGCACTGTCTGCTGGGGAGAGTGGCCCCGCCGGCTGCTGCATTGGGCTTCGGCACCAGGTGGCTGGCCAGGGTTTCATCCACTGGGGGGATGTTAGTTAATCCCTTGGCCTCCATCCCTTCCAAATTCAGGAATTGGGAGAAAGGCAGAGAAAGTGGGGCCATAGGGGATGCCCAGGACCATGACAGCTCCAGCGTAAAGTCAGGGAACACCTTGCTGCTTGTTGCAGGAGAAAGTAGTAGCCCATGAGCCAGGTCTGCTGCTGGCACTTGGCTGCTCCGGCATTGAGGGCCTGGCTCTCCAGCTTCTTCTTCTTCTCTCCCTCACAGAACCCTCCTGAGGTGGCAAGAGACAGCTCGTCACTGGAAAGCAGACCCAGCGATGCCTCATCCATAAAAGTGTAGGTGACCAGGTCCTCCTCTCCACCCTTGCACTTAGTGGTCGGATGAACTTCATCCATGTGTTCCCCCCACGACTGTCCGACTCTGCACTCATAGTCCTCACTCTCCAGGTCTATACATGAGGGGGATTTGGTGGCTTCAGATGAAAAGGGGTCCTCCTGAGCAGCCGGGGTTCCTAACACTTTCATCAGGAAAGTCACAAGTCTCTTCAGAGTTGATTTGTGGAGCCGGCAACAGTGCGCACAGGACTCCAGGTTAGCAAGTGCATCCTTAGCATGCAACATGCTGAGACAGGCAGGGTACACATCATGTGTGTCCATCTTCGAGAGAAAGAAACCGCAAGCACTAAGGCAGAAACAAGGTTTGGGCCTTCTAGACACAGAAGCTTGACTACATGTGCTAGGTGAGCCATTCCAGCCTCATGTCAGCGCAGCTAAACAAGCGAGAGTGGTGTGGTGGTGCATGGCTAAACGGTTAGCCAATTAGCAAGTTAAACGAGCAAAGAAATGAACCCTGCTAATGACACCCTGGGTAGGGAGCTAGCTCACCTCCTGAAGGACAGTTAAATTTCTAGCAAGAGTTCTGACATCAGGTATGCGAGGTGAAGTGCAAAAAGACAGAGGTGAGGAGACTAAGCAGGGCAGTTTGGTCGCTCAAGGATGCAATCCCCATACTCATGTGTTGTACCAAGTGCACCGACCGAAAGGGAACAAACAGATCGAGGCAGCATTAGAGAAATAACTTCTGTGTTCTGCAACGTAGAACTACTGTTTTTGCCAAAGGAGTCTGGTGACTTTGGAGGGGACTATAATTGGCTTAGACAGTGACGGTTGGACACAGCAGTCTGACAGTAAGATAAAGTGGTGAAAATATTTTGAAAATAGTGTAAAAGGTTCAACATTAACCAATCAGTGGTGCAGATGTGCCATGCTCAGTGGAATCAGCAGGTAAGCCTACCTCTTACAGCCCCAAATTATCCCGTTAACTGCTGAAACTTAGAAATCAAACATGACCACATGGCTCTTAACTCTTTACTCTCTCACCTTTACTCTGCCTATACTTTTCCCAGTTACTGTACTTGCCACTAAACATAGCAACCCATTACCATGGTAACCTGTGCAGGAAATTGAACTTGACACCTGTAAAAGCGTATGGAAAGATTGAAAGTAATAAATGTTTTACTTGTCATTTCAACAGAATGCTCTTGCAGCAACACGAGCAAGCTGTGAGCGTTCAAAACACACTGAGTCGACGTCAATCGAACGTGTGTTTCCAGCAAAGTGCTGTTGTTACTTTCATCTCAAATTCAAACACACCAAACAGGGAGAGCCAAGGCTCCATGAATCTTACACAGTGCTCTCAGTAACCGAGTCAGGCGTCAGGTAATGATGTGCTGCCGCTGCGGTCCACAGACTCCAGCAGTCCACATTACAGTGATAACCGGTGAGAAAATGGAAACTTGGGCCTGGCCTGGATAAATGGATTTCTGTGACAGAAACCAGAGGTGGAGAGAGTCCCAAAATAACCTGCACTAGTCAAAGTACTCTGCTGAAGTTTCACTCACTCACTTTCCTCAACTGGATTTTGTATAAACCTACTTACAAAAAATTAAAAAGGTTTTTAAAAATAAAAAGAGTTAAGTGACTTTTTCAAAAAGTTGTTTTTATATAATTTAAAACATAAAGCATGACAGTTCAAGGAGTTTTTCCTGTCTATACAACACATATTATCAATGAATTCTCCACTATGTGTTTTATTCAATGACTTGAACACTTCTTGCTTAAATTGATGTTTATTTTATAATAAACTAAATATAGTAGTTTCTCTTGAAATACAATTTTGAAATTAATGTAATTAATATACATAAAATTTGTAACTGGTTACCTAACAAAGTTAAAGTTGAGCAGGCCTTCTCACACAACACAAACCAGCCTGGATAGCGTTTAAGCTCAAAGTCATAGTTCAGGTGGTCTGGTAGCTCAGTTTGTAGAGCGGTCGCATCATGTACTGAGGCTGTGAGTCCTCTGCAGCGGCTGTGGGTTCAACTCCTGCCTTTGCTATGTGTCATACCCAACTCTCTCTCCCCCTTTCCTGTCATATCTTCAACCGTCCTATCAAATAAAGGAACATTTGACCCCAAAGTCAAAAAATACATGGCCTGTAGTGCTATTTATCCATCTAGAAAGTCTTTATGTGAGTTGCAAAGTTTTGTAGCTACAGGCCATAGAGATTTCTGCCTTCTCTCCAATATAATGGGACTACATGGCACTCGACTTGTGGTGCTCAAAGCACCAAGAAAGCCAAACATTTGAAAAATTCAAAATTCATGTCTTGGAACCACGTTCATTCTTGTAGAAAAGAACAGTTCTGGTAGATTCTAAAGCAGCTCCAGTAAAATCTGCTGAAGAAGGAAGGTAGTTCCTACATGAAACTGCTCACATTAAGGTTATCTTGATTAACTGCGTCATGAGGAGACCCTGATTTAGAATTTTTCAAATGTATTTTTTGTGGGCTTTGAGCGACACAAGCCGAGTGCCATTTGGTCCCGTCATACTGCAGAGAACACAGACATCTCTATGGCTGATATCTTGAAAAGTCTGCAACTCACACCAGAAAAATCTAGATAGATAATTAGTACTACAGGCCAGGGGAAAATATGTATTTTGGAGTGAACTGTCCCTTTAAACTGTGTTATACTCAATGTCCTTAACACTTCTTGCTTAAATTTATATTTATTTTATGATGGACTAAAGATACTAAAGATCAAGAGAAACAATTTTGAAACTGCTGTAAATAATGTACATAAATTATCAACATGTTTTTGTCTTGTTTGTGAAGCAAGAATGAGAAAGAATTTCACTTTCAAAGCTTCAACACTGAGTGTTGTCAGTTCCCAAACCCTTATTGAGTGTTGATAAAGGAAAAGGAGAAGGTGAACTAAAGCAATGGTAAACATGCCCCTGCCCTAAATTTTTGTAAAGTGTTGCACTCATCAAAGTCAGAATTAGTGCGTGCTCACAAAACACATTCGTTGAATATTGTATGTTGTTGTTGTCTTGAGAAGGATTTGCAAATTATTGCATTCTTTCTTTATCATTTTACACGGCATCCCAAAATTTTTGGAATTGGGGTTGTAGATGACCAACAACATCCACTGGAACCAGCCATGTTTTGCTAGCTTGTTGAGAAGGGGACAAAATAACGCTTCAAACTTGAATTAACTAAAATTTGTAGAAGGAAGAACTGGCATGACCATTTCCAAAGGGCTCCCTTGACCTCTCACCTCAAGCTATCTGAATGAAAACTGGTTCTCTCACTGCCTAAGAGTCCCCCCTTCACAGACGTGCCCATTTTATGCTAAACCTATGCACTTTTGGGCAAAAACCATGTGTTTTTTTTTTTTTGCATGAGGATCTGATGATGTCACCAGTTCTAAACTCTTAATTGCTTCATGACCTCACAGATGATACCCCTGTTCAGATGACATAGGTGTCCATGCTTGGTTTGTGACATAATAGATGATGTCACAGTGCCTTCACAGATTATCCAGAAATGCTGCTGAGCTCTCTGGGCCCGAGCTCACCTGAGATGGACTGACAAGAACTGGAAAAGTGTGTCTTTGTGTCTGACACATCCACATTTCAGGTTGTTTTCGTAAATCATGGATGTCCTGTCCTCCAGGCTAAAGAGGAAAAGGACCACCCATATTGTTACCAGCACTAAATTCAAAAGCCAGCATCCGTAATGGTATGAGGATGTGTTAATGCCCATGAAATTGCTAACTGTCATGTCTGTGAAGGCCCCATTAATGCTGAAATCTACAGACAGGTTTTGGAGCAACACATGCTGCCATCCAGACCATGTCTCCTTCTCACCTCAAGCTATCGGAATAAAAACTGGTTCTCATTACCTAAGAGTCTCCCTTTTCCCAGTCATACCCATTTCATGCTAACCCATGCAGTTTTTTCATGAGAAACTTGCTATTTTGAAATATACCTGTGGAGGCGGATGTAGTTCACAGTCAGCTGCAGGAGAGAGAAAGAGGGGAGGAGGATGGCTCATGAGACTAGTGTCAGGTGAGCTGATCAGCACAGCTGCTGCTAGTTTCCTAATTACACTCTCCCCTTCTTATGCAGCATTGATCTGGCCCACAGATGACTTCTGCTCCCATAACAAGAGGAACTCTGCCTGGGTTTTTGGTTGCTTTTGAGCTGACTGGATGACGTGCTGCAGGAGCCAGGCAGCCGCAGACAAATGTCTTACATAGTTGAGTTATGTTGTAGTCTTTTCAGCAGGAGCCGTGAAATAAAGTGTATTGTCTGAGAGCTGGATCTGTGTGTCTGTGCTGGGGGAACTCACAGAGGTAGAGAGATGACTACAATATTCTTTTAAATCAATGTCAGACCTTTTTAAATGACAAGCAGAAAGGGACAGTTTAACCCAAAATAATAATAAATAAAAAAGTGTAGTCATTATCCTCCCGTCGATTGAAGGGCTAACTTCAAAAGCCAGCATTTATCATGGTATAGGGATGGGTTAATGCCCATGGCATCATGGCTAACTGTCATGTCTGTGAAGGCCCCATTAGTGCTGAAAGGTACAAACAGGTTTTACAGCTACACATGCTGCCACCCAGATAAAATCTCTTTTATGGCCATCCCTGTTTATTTCAGCAAAGACAATGCCAAGACCTTCTGTATGTGTTATAATAGTTTGGCTTGGTAATGTAAGAATCCAGGTACTAGACTGGACTGCCAGCATTCCAGACATGTTCAAGTGAAAATGAGTGGCACATCACAAAGCACAAAACACAGTAACAGATCACATCACAGGTGCTGGCTTTTGAAGTTAGCACGACTAATAATAGTGATGGTATTTTTCTTCTTCAGCCCTGAGGACAGAACATCTATGATTTACAAAAACAATCTGAAATGTGAACTCGTCAGGCCACAGCACACTTTTCAACATCTTGACAGTCCATCTCAGTTGAGCTCGGGCCCACCGAGGTCAGCAGAGTTTCTGTATGATGTTGATAGATGGCCATTCCTGTGCATGGCAGAGTCTTAGCTTGCATGTGTAGATGCAGAAACAAATTGTGTTGACCGACAATCGTTTTCCTCAGTGTTCCAGTGGTAAATCCCTCAATAAGGAATGAGTATCTGCAGGGGTCCTACAGCCCACAGCGACAGAGGAGGGTGTGGAGCGAGTTGAGCCCAGCTGTCCCAGGCTGTATGCTGACTTTAGGTCAGAGCAGGTGATCATCAGCGACTCAACTCGTTCACCTCTGAACATGTGAAAGACAACAGCAGCCAAACAGTATTTGTACAAAATTCCAACTCATCCATGATGGCCATTTTAAATGATCTGGTCCTGCTGAGGTACTGTAATGTATGCCAGTGTCTTAGTCCAGCTTTAATGTGTATTATCTGAACAGATTAGTCCAAAAATCTGCTGCTGCGGACTGGGAAACGCTCAGCTTTTCCAAGGGCCTGGCTGAATGCCTTTCAGCCTTTTGTGTTGGATAAATTACGTCGGTCTTTTGGTCTCATCACACAAGGGCTACACATTTGTTCTCAGTGAAAATTGAAGTCAGATATCAGCTATCCCTCTCTGCTCCTCCTTCAGCATATCACTCTCAGGACTGAAGACCTTTCAGATGGGGCTGTAAATCTCACTAAAGCTGTCTGTATCGCGCTTTTTCATAGAGGAACTATTTCAGGCTCCTTTATGTTAAGAGAAATGGCTAAAGCCACCTCGAGGATGTGGAAAAATCAAGCTATCTGCTTTTACACGACCTTTACTGTGAGCCGTCTGAGACCAGACAGTCAGAGAAGATTTGCCTGCTTGGGAAAGCCAATGTGTGTAATGAAGACAAATGGCAGAAGAGGACCTCTCATCAAAACTCTTATCAGCTTCCCTGCATCATTTCTAAAGTAACAAGGACTTTAAGACAATAAATTATTTCCTTTTAGCTGTTAAGGGATCTCTTTCACATTTGCTATCATTTGCATTTCACAGAAAAACACACGGAACAATAAAAGCTCCAGTACACTGACTATGAGGGACAAGCTGAAGACTGGAACAAACTTATCTCTTACAATTAACACTCTTCCTTTTGTTTCGGAGCTCTCATTCTCTCACAAAAGCTGTCCTCAAACACTTTCAAATTTGGGTCATTTGCCAGCAGTAACTCTGCTAAGTTAATGGATATTAATGAGCTATAATCCATTTGATGTGACATGCTACTTATATTTCCCCCCACGGAAAGGAGGAATCATTCTTCCGCAGCTATGGTGAAGAGAAAATCACCAACGATAATGTGATTTTTCATGCCTGATAGTACACTGTAAATTTGTTCTCTCAACTTAAAGCTATAATAATGTAACATTTCCACATTAATATATCTGAAAACACTAGACATATGACGTATTTTGTTAGGCTATGTATTTAGATTATCCCAAATGTTTCCAAAAATGTTCAAATGGAGAAACACTATTTATTCGAGGTAAAGGTGTGTTTCCTGATAGCTGTTGCTAGTGCTAGCTAGTTGCTATAAATTCTGGGAAAACACAGGATTCATAGGAGGAAGGAAGTTGTGCATGTGACTAATCGCACAATAAATGACACTTCAGTATTTTCCTCCGTTAACACGATTCCTGGCTGAATCATGTCAGATAGATTTTCATCAGCTATTTAAAGGTGAACATATAAACTCCCATGATCCCATGCTACTTAACAAAATCATCAGACAATGCCTTTTTTTTTTATTAATGTGGAAGATACACAAGATTCAGAATTTACTTATTGTGCATTTCAAAATCATTATTAACATATTTCACACAAAACTTTAATATGTACTTTTGAGTTGGTTCAACATAAAAATGTAAGTTAACTGACTGTAGTTTGTAGTAGTTTGTTGTTTAGTGTAACATCTTTGTTTGGTTATTCAGAAACAACTGACCCTTCGCTAAGCCCCACCTCCAACAGCAACTGTCCAATCATAGCTTAGCAACCGTAACTAGAGCTGTCAAGCTTTCCATCTGTCTACATGTTGAAGGTGTGCAGGAGGCTCTGAGAAGAGCATCAGCCAGCTACACTTATAAAATCCGCTTGTGAGTTATTATTTTAGCCGACAAATTCCACTGTTGTCAGCTAGAAATGAGAAGCTGCTTTTGCTTATGGCTCTAAGGACTCCAAGACTTTATGTTTCAATGATTACTCTCAGTTTCAATGTTAAATCTGCCACTGTTATCAGTATAAACTGCATAAATGCAGTGTGAGAATGGAAAGTTTTGCAGGCTTAGCAACAGTAACTAAGGAGGACGGGACTTAGAGAAGGGTCAATTGAGTTAAGGTAACTGAACTTGAAAAAACATGTTGCTCCAGATATGAAGCTTAGAGTAAGTTCAATCAGGGAGACTATTTGTACGCCTCATTCATTCGTAACTCTCTCTCTTACTCTTATTCTCAATCAGCTGATGATGGGTGCTCACTTTTCAGTTAACCAACCAGATGTAGCCACTATCTCCATCAGCTGATCATGTAGTTTCACATCCTGATCTTCAGCCATCCCTTCACCACCATCAGTGTCTAGACTTTGCTATATGATGATGTCACAATGGGGTCTAATCACTAACGACTTTCCACATTTCTCGTTCAGATTGTGCACATGTCAAAATAAATCTAATTTGGACACTCAGAATAAAGTCTCCTGATTGAAATTAAGTTGAACCAATGACTGTTTAGTCACTCTGACCATCACTGCAACTCTTTTACTGTGTTTCTGTCATGCTGAGCGAACATTATTATCGATTTATTATACAAGAAATTGATTACATTGCATATGAACATAAAACATTTGATGACAATATACTATTAATTTTGTTAAAATGTGAAAAGTTTCATGTTATAATGTGATAACATATTGTTTCAACAAGAAACTTATGACAATGCACGTGAAACATTTACGTTACAAAGACAAGTACCACGTTATAGCAATAACTTATCACATTATACATGACATGTTTGACGTAAATAGCATATTGTCTGTCATTGCCAGAAAAGTTTCTTGCAAAAACATGGTAAGTTTATGAGTTGTTATAACACGAAAACATCTTGTTATAACCTGGTGCTGTGTGGGCAGAGAACTGATCTAATTGGCCATGTTTGTCAGACTTCTATGGAAGAAAATCTTTTATTTTCCTCCAACTCTGTCAGCCTGCTGCACAGTCAACCCTTCACCTTACAGTGTATTACAAAACTGGACAGATATTTGACACCATTTAGGCACAAACTGATCACAACTGAACACATTCCCATTCCCTGTGCAAGCAAGAAGCTAAAATACAAAATGATGGAGTTAGATCACTTCCTTGTTACTGAAATGCATAAGTTCAATAAACGGCCTAAAGCTTTATTTTAAAAAATCTAGCTAAACATCATGCTGTAGCAATAAACTTAAGATGTGATTTTTCTTTTTCTGGTTCAGCAATGCACTTCTGTATTAAAATTTGTTGGCTTAAAAATAAAAAAATGTGCCAATTTCATTCTCTCAGGAATAAATGGTTGTGTGAAGTCAACATAAAGTTTTCATGACATTTTGACAGTCCTGAACATTTGTGTGAACTCTGCACTGAAATTCTGTGCCATGGATGAATTGGGGTTTACAGCACATCCAGCTTTATAATCCTCAGCGCCGTGTGGATATAAACGTAGCTGTAGAAGTGTCGCCGTGAATCTCGGACCTGGAAATGCAAGGTCACTGATCCCGACAGATAAAGACTTTGAAGCACAGAAGCTGCTGTAATTTCTTACCAACAGTGAAGATGAAGCTACTGTAGCATGACAGATCTCATGAATTAAACAGTGCTCTTATTAACTGTAGTGAACCGCAGGAGTTGCCTTCCTGCAGCGGGCTGTGATCTGCTCCGTGCCATCTTTCTTTCTTTTTTTTTAGCTTTGTAAAAGACTGTTTGACCACACATCAGGGAAAAGAAAGCCTCTCCCAGCGGGATGGCATGAATAAGAGTCCTAGAGAGAGAGAGGGGGAGAGAGGGTGAGGTGAGGTGGGGGTGGGAGCGTTATCTCCACCAGGAGTGCAGTTCAGACAAAAACGCAGGCCAGATGCATCTCAATTCCAATTAGGTAATGGGAGCTGACAGCAGGCATGAGCGAGCCACACGTGGACTCGCAGCCAGAGCGGAGGGATGGATGGATCTTTACAAGCTGCGTTTCAGAGGCCCCTTGACCCAGGGTCTCTGGGAGATGAAGGCTGGTGGTTACACTACAATCAAAAATTAATAGTGGCGAATACAGTCGGGAGGAACTGGAGATGTGTGAACAGGAGAGGAGGGAAGGAATTAAAAAATGATGCTGTTATGAATGAGAATTTGCAACAAACAGTGTGAATGACAAAGAAGGAATATGAAAAAAATGTCCAGAAATTTATTGTTATAACAAGATTGTTATAACAAGATGTTTTTCATGTTATTTCAACATAACTTATCACATTATAGCAATAAACTTGTCTTATGTTATAACAATTAGTTATTGTCTTGTTATGTGAAAAGTTGTTATAACGTGAAAACTTTTATTATTATAACATTAAATGTTTCATGTTATAACATGATAACATATATTGTTATAAAACTTTTCATGTTATAGTGTGAACATGATACATTGTCATGAGAGGTTGCAACAATGGTATGTGAATGAGAAAGAAGGAACGTAAAAATAAAATGTCCAGTAACACTTTATTTGAAGGGGTGTGCATAAGGCTGACATAGCACTGTCATAATCAGGGTATCAAGCTTCATAAATGTCTATGACTACTGTCATTAAGTCAATTGCGTCATTTTTGATGCAAAAAGGTGACAATGATGTCTTTGTTATGACAACTGACAAGCATTTGAGGGCGTAATAAAATCGAATATATGAAATGGCACCACTCTAAAATCATTTTACAGTGTAATAACACTTGATAGCAAAGACATCATTTGAGATGCCTTCGTTATGGCAGCTCGATATTAATCAAGAGAGCAATGTCTTTGTTATGACCACTGACAAGCATTTGTTTCATTAAAAAATGTAATGTAATCTTTATTAGTCCAAAATATATTACTTAAATTGAGGGCATTATTCATGACACCCTTATACAATAATTTGACAGTGTAATAACACTTAATGAAATCTTTATGACAGGTCCACAATGTATCCCTGCAATTGAGATTAAGTGAGATTAAGGAAAATATTCATGACACAATTAAAATTATCTCATGACAGTCGATGTCAAGATCTGCTATGGCACGCTTATAACAGATTATGTTATCTTGGTTAATGTCAAGCTGCGATAACAAAGACATCTCAAACAATGTCAAGTTTGCATTAAAATTGACAACTGACCAAATGGCACTTATGGCAAAAGTCACAAACATTCACAAAGACTCTTTCATGTTCAAGCATGGTTATGACAGTGTCATGTTAGTCTTATGCACACCCCTTTAAATAAAGTGTTACCATTGGCCAGGGTCTCTGGGAGATGAAGGCAGGCGGTTACACTACACAATCAAATATTAACAGTGGTGAATACAGGCAGGAGGAATCAGAGATGTGTTGAGCGGGAGAAGAGAAAAGGACTGTGGAAGGAAGAATGTAAAAAATGATGCTGTTGTGAATGAGAGTTTGCAACAAATGGTGTGTGAATGAGAAAGAGGCTTCTGTGGAGGCGGAGGCAAATTGATTGTTAGTGCCAGGTTGTCAAGCCAAGGAGGTTTTTTCCATCTTTTATTCAACAAAGTTTGACCAGAGAAGGGCACAACAGCAAAGTTCAACCCAGGTTTAGTTTGGGATGAATGTGGCTGCAGTCCAGCTTCAATTCATAAAGGTGTCAAAACAACACCAGCTGTAAACAGGCTCTTATATGTTTCAGATTTACCGTCACAGATAAAATGTCAGTCATCCTGCACAACCAAGCACACCCCACCCCCTCTCATACACGCACACTAGCACACATAACCCTGAACTGACCGACTGAACGAACCCTACTAATCTGCTCATAATTTAAGTCATTCAGGCTCGCTGAATTTTGCACATCTGTCATCTCTGCATCTTGTCCAATCTGTTTGCATGATGCTATTGTAACCAGTCTCCTATTCTTCAGTACTAAGACTGTTATAGACCAACAATAAATGTGTGTTCTGAGTTTGTCACACCACAGAAACGTGTTATTAACCACACAGCCAAATTTGAATGATTGAAAAAAAAAATATGTCTCAAAAACCCCCCAAAATTAGCAGTTTTCTCTGCTCTGGAACGCAGGAGGCATGTCTCATTCTTCACTACGATCTGAAAACGACTTGAAACATAGCAACAACCTGAAAGTCTAGCATCTTTATTGTACATGTCTACACATGTTTGGGGCACCAGAGCCAGAGGATGGTGACAGGATGTTTTTTTTTTTTTTCTTCGGTGTTGTGTTTTTGGAACTGAAGTGAGCTGAAGTGAACTTCTGAGCTGATTTGGACTGACAGAGTCGTTGAGGGTATGTTTGTAACTGACTGTTAGGGAAGGTCAGGGGAGGGGGAGGTGGTGTTGTTCGTGTGTTGGTTCATGGCGGGGGACCGTGGTTCTGGCACGTCACCGGGCCACGTTTCAGGTCAGCCCAAAAAAATCCTGATCGCAGAAATCATGAACAACAGTTTACCTGTCTAACTCTACAATTCAGTACTACATAGTTCTCAGTCTTTCCACGTGTTTTCATGTATAATATGTTCAGAAGAAGTTCATTTTTCCTTTGCACAGACTTCAACAGTCATGGTACAGTCTGTCAAGCCAACATGTCTATTATAATTTGTCCAGACGTTTGAATTCACCTGCTTCATCGAGCTGAAGTAGACATTTCTGTCTGATATCAGGCAAATATTGTCATAAAAACATAATGCAAAACAAATACCAACACATTCTGTCTAGTCACCATGACAACATGACCAGCTGATCCTGGCACTGTGTGGGCGCAGAACTGAGCCATGTCCGTCAGACTGCTGTGGAAGAAAGTCTCTTCCACTTCTGTCAGTCTGTCACACTGTACATTGTTAGATATTTGCCACAATTTAGGCGCAAATCAGTCAAAAGGAGCTGACGTCAGTGAACACAACGCAGCATGTTCCCACTCCCGCTGCAGACAGGAAGTTAAAAGTCAAAATAACGGTCTGACCACTTCTGTTTTGCTGCATTGCATAACGTTATTATCATAATGCAGGGGCGTTTCTGGGAGCTGACGAGGTCTAGGGCTAAACCCAGACCATCTGGGGCTGAGGTCAGGGGGTTTGCGCACACAGAACACATGCCACATATTTTATTTATTTATTTATTTTGGAGTGGTCCTTCCTGGAACACAACTGCCTAAATTTCATTTAATTTTACTGCCTTGTATGACTAGTGAAGACATTACATTTAATTTGAAATGTAATTTTTAATAGTAATGTTAAGACAGCTGCTCTGGACAAAATGGACATCTGCAGGGCAGCTGACATTTCTCAAACCGCCAGTGATTGATTATTACTTTACTTTTTAATTTTGGTTTTGCATTTTTATTTGATTGCTGTTGCTCATGTGTGAAACAACTCATGGCAACTGGGATGTTCCCCCTAAATAATGTTCCAGTGAAGTAATACACAGTGACGTGTGTAACATAAAATAAAAAAAATCGACTGCTTTTCAGGTTGCAGCATCGCTTCATGACTATATAATAATTGTATTGTGGACCATTTGCAGCCACCCATGGAGGAAAACCTCACCAGAAACAATATATCAAATGTCAAAATAAAAGGAAACACTGCAACAATATTTTCCCTATTCATATTTGTGAATGAATGTTTTGCATTTTGAATAATGAATTGCAAGTGACAAACACTTTTTAATTTTTTTTTTTCCAGAACCCAATAAATTGTTGCTGTTGCAGCTATGAGGGAGTCTCATGTGTCAGTCAAGGGGTCTTGAACCCCACAGACCCCCTGTATTTTGCATCATGGATCTACACCCACATTGTATTAACTTCAGCATTGTTCAGTGCTTAGCTGTGTTTTCTGGCAAAAATATCAACATGCACAAGCAGCAGATATCACAGATATGTGTTTGCGTAGTTACATAAGCAAATAAATCAGTGGTTTTCAAATCTTTGGGCTGTATGGCAACTGCCGGAGGTGGTGCGAGGCAGCTGGATTCGTGAGATCACAAGATAACCTGAGAATCCCTCTTGGCAGGCTTCAAGTTATCTGATTGCCTCCACATCAAAAGTGGTGCAGCCAATCAGCGTCCTAGGAGGGGCTACTGGCAGCTACAGGCATGGTTTTAGGTGTGAAGACAACGAGAAGCGTCCATGGAAACGACTCGTCTCACCCAAACAATGGCTGCTCTTGTAGAGGTTAATGTAAAAACTGTGATAGCATAAGTTACATCTGAACTGGAGAGAATTTCTTCCTTGAAAGAAGAAGAAGAGAAAAGAACGGCTCTGAAGGCTTTTCTCCATGGAAAAGATGTTCTCGCTCTTCTCCCAGCCGGCTTCAGCAAGAGTTTGATCTGATCAGTTGAAGTTAGCCCGTGTTAGACGTGACTGGATGCTTCATCCAATGAATACTGATAATGATGATAATGAACTTGTTAAAAAAATTGTACTCATTTATTTGATGGTGGTAATTAGCAAACAACATTGCCATCTCCATTTCCAATCAAGCAACAGCTGACAAATATTTACGTTACATTTTGTCTTAATAGAAGCCTATCATTCGTTTATTTTAATGAAGTATATAAAGCAGAATTTTGTGTTCTAAAATCAGGTTCTTTTAAATTAGAGTCAAATACTTAATTAAAGGAGATGCAGGAAAGACAATAAAAGACTAATTGTTTTTCAACCTTTCTGATGATGAAACCTGGAACCCCGTGGGTTTAATGGAATGGAAATGGATTAATTAAATACTTCTGATGCACCACCCAAGGTCAGAATTAATCAGATGTGCAGCAGGCTGGAATACAAATACATGTAGCCTACTTTGTACATGTGATTTAATTCTGGTAAAAGTGGTTTAGAGCTTAGGTGGTAATATTATTTTCTGAAAAGACATCTATTAAGCCAAAAAGGTTTTATTTTCTTGTCTTATTAGTGAAAATAGGAACTTATTGAACCTTTCCTCTGTTACTTTTTCAGCTTGTATCTTGCAAGTCTTTCATTTAAAGTTTGTATAAAGTCTGTTTTTCTTCTAAACTCTGATTCACAAATGACAGCAACCCCCCCGTCCCCAGCGGTCAGTTACCAATGTATCTTTAGCATCTCTCTCAGTCCAAATCAGCCCAGCATTTAACTTAAGCTCACTTTAGTTCCAACAACCCGACACCGAAGAAAAAAATAGTATCCTGTCACCGTCCTCTGGCTCTGGTGGCTCAAACATGTCTGTACAAGCCCATTAACGCTGCCAGACGGAGCGTCCATGTCTCACGTCATTGTCTGATTCTTGAGACAGCGGAGCAGACACGCCCCCAGCTTTCCAGAGCAGAGAAAACTGCTCATCTTTTCCTGATTTTGACATGTTTCCGTGCTGTGACAGACTCAGAACACTCATTTATCACTGCTTTACACAGACTTTAAATAACTAAGTGACAATGATGCTCGAGGGTGGGACAGTAAACCGTATCATGTCACGTGTCCTCATCAGTCAGTGTTTTCCAGGGCCTTTACTCTTTTCAGGCATCAACATGCAGCCCTGATACGGGTCATGTACTGGATTTCTGCATTATGATGATAATATGAGGCTTTGGCCGACTCAACCCCCTCACGCATGCAAGACTCAATCAGATGAGCTCCGTTCCACCTGTCCCTCCTTTCCAGTTGCCAAGACTGAGCGAATGTCTCTACTCTCTGCCCACAGCTGTCACAAATCCCAGCATGCCTGGCATGCATGGTGCACAGGACGCTCGGGCCAACACACTGCCTGGTCGGTTTGGTTGGAGGGAGCACGTCTCAGCTACGGAGCGCTCCCTTGGCGCTTCCGATGTGGCTGGAGGCCAGAATCAGGCCTGATTCGGTTCCCTACTTCTGCCTGTTGACCCCACTTATGTGTCGCTAATGTGCCAACATCTGTACGAACACACGAGTCAGCTTCAAACATGGACGGGAAAAGAGAAAGATCAGCTGGACCGGTGCCAGCCCTCCAGATGCTGTGCCACAGCACGCTAGGCTCAGTATCACCTCGTTGTGCTCTGCTGCTTCAGCTCTGCCCCTCTCTGGTTACCCCTGATGATGAGGCGAGATGCTCACTGAGCTAATGCTAATTAACACGGATTGGGACTCGATTGCATCTGGCTTGTGCTGCTGTTCTTGATTTCATCAGGCGAGCTCACCTTCCCCTCCAAGGTGATCTAAACAGATAATGCTTTGAGGTATGTTTTCATTTCTCCAGCTCATCTCATCACACTGTTTGAGTGATAGATCAGGTGTGATATGCTGATATGGGAGCTGATAGTGATCTGCAAAATGGTTTAGTGGGCAAAGTGTTTGATCACCTTCTCTCTGTCTCTCAGTAGTTTCTGTTCATGAGACTTTTAGGGAGACTTTGAAAGAAAAAGTTGAGACGGTCTGTAATTCAAAGTTTAGAATTCAGTTTACATTTGTGTGATGTATTTTTAATCATTTCTAATGCAAATGTATTAATAGTGGTCTTTAGACAGTCCCTTACAAAGTAATTAGTAAAATTTAGGCTCAGTGTCCATACGGCGCTATTTTCTTTCAGAAAAGTGCTGGTAGGGCACTGGACTTGCTATCTGATGTATGATTGGCTACGCTGAATTTTCAGAAAGGCACTGCTGTGGTCACTGTCATTTTTTTCAGAGATTTTTTAACTTGAATTCTAATCTCTTTCTAATGGCCGAGGGGGGGGGGGGGGGGGGGGGGATTGACTCAGCTATTTGCAAAACAAACAAACAAACAAACAAAAAAAACACAGAAGGATTGTGTGGAAATTTATGAGAAAATGACTCAACTTCTCACTTGATTTATTACCTCAGTAAACAGTTTCCTAATGAGTTTATGGTCTCAATCAATAGTTTCAGATCTTCTTATACAGCATGTTACTTTAAGAGTAAAATAGATGATAAAGCAGAGTTTGCTTTAGGGTGGAGCTTCCTAGTGATTGACAAGTCATTCTCAGTGAGTCTGTCCTGTGTAACACACAGGAGTCATGAAACCCACAAGAAACTGTCAAACTAGGCAGTGTTGATCATCTATTGATCAATATTGCATTACTACACTGCTGTTAGATATTTTAGTGTGTTTAACTGAGATAGGTGTAATATTTGAAAGCTTGCCATTATTTCCTGATGAACAGACAGGCCAAAAACAAGCCCCGCCCAATTCGTTGTACATCACCAACCAATTCTATGCTAATGGGATACAGTTACCTTCTTTTTTGGTATCCAGATGATGTATTCCTGTTACAAGTAATCTGTTACTCCCCAAACCTGGTCGTACCTAGAACCAATATTTGGTTTATTATTCTGGGCCTCTGAAGAAACATGGCGGTGCAACATTTTGAACTTATGCCAGGCTCGTTCTGGTGTAATGCAAACACAGATATTCTTATTTTCAGGTGATTATACACTAATGAAAACATACTTAGAAATATTATTTTCAACTTCTGCTATATTCTGCTAATAATCCCCTGGAAATTTACACACTGGACCTTTAACTCCACTATATTTCTGATGGATGTACATTTGACTTGTCTACATTTACAGCTATAGTTAGTAGTTAATTTGCAGATTGGGCTATTGCTCATAACATATAGGGTATGATCACCTTATAACTACCCAACAACACAGTATAGAGTAGTCAAAATCACCTTCACCTTGATTTATAATGGACCTTTTTAAAAAAATCTATCACAATACTTCCACTGCTGGAAACACCAGTGTTAGTAAAGAAGACTTTCTGACATCGTCTTTCTCTTCTTCTGTCTGCTGTTCTGTGATAAATTTGATAAATCTGCACATTCCATTAGATAAAAGCAAAGCAGAGATATCATTTAAAAAAAAAATACAGTGACCATATGAATGTCAGCAATAATGAGATGTGGGCTGTCATTTCCATAAAGCTATCCGAGGTCACATGCAGAGCTGTAGCCCAACAGGGTGAGCGAGTGTGTGGCTTGTATAACTTGCTCCATGTTTACTGAAGATGGAGATGATATATGCCCCTGTGTAAAAATAAATAAATAAACTAAATCAAGCAGCACAAGTAATTACCAGCCTAATTAAAAGCCACAGACATATCTGAAATGCTTCAAGTGAAAGCAGACTCTCTTTCTGTCTGTCGGCATGCATGTGCTCAAATGTCATTAATTCTTAAGGCCTGGAAGACTCTGTACTGTACGTCTCTCACTGAGATTAAACATCATCAAAGTACATATTTAATGAGGCGACTTAGGATCACATGACCAAGACATCTCAGTGGCATACATTACTTTACAGTTTACATGCTGTATGTATATATAGCTCTCACACGTTAAATGACGGTAAATATCCTAACACCAAATAGTGCATACAAAGTGTTTCTAGACCAATGAAAAGCTGCTGTTACATTAGGCCTTCTGCAGAGAGCTGAATTAATGTACATGACTAACTTTTTTGAATCGCTCCTTAAGGATTTATTCTCAAATATTCTGCACACCATTTCCTGGATATTTAAGTACTTTGAGCTGTATCTTCAACGCAGACATGAATGTGAAATGTCACATTTGCATTACATTAATCTTTTTAGTGGAACATCTCATATGATTCTTTAACATTAGGATTCTTTTAACCAGTTATATATTTTGAATTAGAGTCCAGGATAACATGGGTCTTTCTGCACCCACTATTTTTAATGATGTGGTAAAAAAAATCAAACCCTCACATTAACATCTGCTTTTGAAATGTGAACTTTTCTGGCTCTCTACACTACGTACTTTGTCTCCTACGAGTCCTAAATGATAAAATAGACATAATACCTTTTGTAAGTATTGTATTTTAAGTGGTGCACTTGTAACTCTGTCCTGTGAAATCAATTACCTGTCATCCCCTGTGTCTGCTGAACTGATCTCTGACATAATTTTGTTTTGTCATATTGCACCATGTACAGGACTGATGACAGCCTTGAGGCCGCCCTATGGACTGTCTTTGTCTTAATATTTCTCTTGTGTAAATATACTTAGGGTGTTTTTTTTCATAATAATAATCATCATCATATTTTACCAAACAGTGTTTTGGGGACATTTTCTGAGTGTTACTTTACATTTTTACATCAGATACTTTATGGACTAAAGGCCACGTGCAATACCATGTTTGAGATTTTGCATTTATGTATGTATGTATTTTTGCACTCTCTGTCCATGTGATCCAGTGACTGTTCTTGTCTATTTAAGATGGCGCTGTGCAGTGTCACTCTACTCTGATTAAGAGCAGTGCTGCTAGAAACATCACTATTTTGGTGCATTAAATAAGTGGACAGTGGAGCCCTGCAGTGTGCAAGTCGTTTTTTGTTTATTTGACTAAAAGACCAAATCAAATCAGAGCACTCACTTATGTAACACTTCATGATAACCATCTTTTATAAATAGTAAATTGATCGTTAATTAAACTTTAGTTAACAGTAATTTCACTGTGAACAAACAATGAAATGATATTTTTGTTATTGATCACCAAATTATTTGTAAAGCTTTAAGAAATGATTACATGGAGATATGGACCAGATATTTGTAATACTTTGTTAATGGTTAATAATAAGATTGTAAACAGCCTATAAACTTATTGTGAATGGCTATTACAAAGTTTCAGCTGATGATTATAATACCTTATGTACTTATGTAAGCAACATTCATGTACATGAAGTTAGGTAGGTAACATACTTATTTGAACCCAGACTATGACCTTTTCCTACCCAGTAGTTTTATGCTTTTATTTTGAAAGTCTGCATAGTAAAATACAAAACTGAGGCTATAGGTAACTATACAGTACAGTTTGAAGCATAGGGCCACTGAACAAGCTGCTTTATTTGATGAGCTGGGAAAGATAACATAGTGTCTGTAAATATTATCTGGACAGCCATCACAAAGTTACAACTGATGTTCATAAAACTTTACAATAGCTTAATAAATGTTTTTTAAAGCATATATACATATTATTTGAATGTTAACAGTATTTAATTCAGAATTCTAATTAAAATTGCTGGTTACATAAGCTGACCCTTGTTTCTTACAGGTACTTATTATCTTTTTGAAAGAGAAGTGGATGTCACAAAATGCAGCTAAATGCTGATGAAACTATAATACTGATCATAAGTTAAGATACTCAGATATCAAACTGTTCAACATTCACTAACTCAGCAATACAGAAATCTTGGCGTTACTTTCAGTCAAGACTTCAGCTCAGCCAAATTCAAATTCAAATTCCTGCTTTTATCATCTCAAATATCTTTCAAGGACCAGATCATTTCTTTCTGCCAAAAATGTGGAAATTGTTATTCATTCCTTCATAACTAGTCGATTAGATTACTGTTAATCATTGCTCTGTAGCATCAGTCAGAAATCCCTCCCCTGGTTCCAGCTCATCCAAAACTCTGCTGCCAGCATTTTGACTTAGACTTTGAAACATGATTATGGCTTACCACTGGTTACCTGTTACTTTTAGAATTTAGAAAGTGTCCCCTGCCCCTTCCTGCTCCCTGAGATCCCTGGATGCTGTTCCTCAGTTGTTCCTCAGTCCAGATCTGTTCTTGAAGACGATAGATAACTGTGTTTTGAAAGGTGCTATATAGATAATATTTAAAATAAATGAAAATAATGTTTCTTCTGTCCAAACAGATGTATGTCTCTGAAATCTGACATGCAACAAATACACAGCAGTAAAGGACCTAATGGGCCACAGTTGGTGTCACGTCACAGGTTTAAAGATATTAATACATTTAGTTTAAATACTGTTTGGTGGGGTTATAGTCCAGTCCACCTTGAATGATTGGGCCATATCCATTCCATACACTCCCTTATTTATGCAAGGCAAATTGTTAGGATGTAATAGACACTGCTCCTCTTCCTCTGGGCCTGTGGTCAGAGTACAGCTGAAGTATTTGAGCTATCTTAATGCATCGGGGGTCCCCATATCAGTGGGTCTCAAACAGGGCTCTATGACACTCTGCCAACGGGGGTCTGTGAAGTTTTTTTTTTTTTTTCTTAAATTCCTTAAAGTCTTGACTACATACATTAAGTGAGTCTGGACAGACATGGATGTAAACTGCAGCTTGACTGGTTGGTGGAGACATACAACTTGTGAGGCAGTAATTCTAGTTTCAGGTTTTTTACCATCAACTGAGCAAATCTGTCTGGAGAAAAGGATCTGACTCTTATTC
Source organism: Lutjanus erythropterus (assembly GCF_056507025.1). NCBI lineage: Eukaryota > Metazoa > Chordata > Actinopteri > Lutjaniformes > Lutjanidae > Lutjanus > Lutjanus erythropterus. The sequence goes on from NC_139327.1 coordinate 7,348,463, forward strand.
TACCTCTGAGAGTAAACGATGACAACTGACCTGGAGGACAGCCACAACAGCACGGGGAGAACATGCAAACTCCACCCAGGAAAGGCTGAGAACACAAAGCCAATCTTCAGTTGTTTTTCCTCTGGACTCCTGTGCTGCCCCCCGTCCATTTTAAAAAAAGGGAGAAGACCTGAGACTTCACTGGAGCGCAACATGATGTGGTGAGTGGCCTGAGTCAACTACTTTTGATTGTAGTCGGTTTAAAGTTTAAAGTTTTAGTCCAGATTTAGTCAGCGGAAGTCAGTCTTTAAGTCTCATTTTAGTCCATGTCAGTGTGTTTGTCAGTAATAGTTTAGTCACGGCACATATTAAAGATAAAGACAGAGCCTAATCAGGACGCTTCATCTTAGTGACAGTCAGTCATTATTGGTTTTCAAACACTGATGATATTTATTACCTGTAAAAACAGATTTTTTATATTTTACTGAGGTCTTTTGCTAAATTCAGCCTCATGTTTGACTCAGTAAAACTCTGAAAACTAAAAACACTGCAAGGGGTCTCTCACATTTAAACAGTAATAGACTATGTAGTTTGATGATGTTTGATGAAGCGTGGGATCATGGGAAAAAAAAACAGACATGTCTGTGCATTGAGGAAACAGCTACAGCACCACTGAGTCCATTAAAATGTGTTGTCATTCTTTTTTGTAATTAGCTTTGATGATTAGAGAGCTCATATACACTTCCATGCAAACTTTTTTTGCAGATACAGTGGTCATGTCTGTCCAGGTCAAACTGGTAAATATACATGATAATTGTAAATATTTCAATTTATTTTTTTCATTTTTCAGTTTGACATTTATCTATTTATTACATGAATTGTATTGTACAAATGAAAATACTTCCCTGTGTCAAATTCAAATGCACCATAATACATTACAGTACCATATTTTATAAAATATAGCTTGCTGTAGTTTTGCTGCTGCATCCTATTGGCTCATTTTTTGGCAGTTTGTCATAAGCTTCAAGGAGAGTACAATTTTCTTTCTTTTACCCGCCATGATGTCAGTGTGCAGCAGCAACGGCCTCTGGTAGCAGCTGGAAGCAGATGGGTTGCTGCGAGGCAAAGTATGATGGGAGAAAAGGTTTTTAAAAATTCAGTTACCATAATTTTAATTTTTTTTACATGTTGTCATGCATGAAAAGCTCAACATGAACACTTAAGCAGACTACTTCATTACTATAAGTGACTTATTTAAACGGTATTTGTGTAGGAATGATTCTGACCTTACCTATTTGATCCATGTAAGATGACTATAACTGGCTTCCACTATAATTATATTTACTAATTTTTAATAATACTGTAATTTAGAACTAGATGATGACATAAGAAATTACCACAATTACATTCTGATTAAATCGGAAAAACAGTTTAATGTTTGATTTGACTTGATTTGATTTGATTTGATTTGATTTTGATCTCTTTTATCCATTGGCTAATCTTCCAAGAGTCCATATCAACATTAAAAACAATTAAACATACAGTAAATCATAATACTTAAACATATAATAATATACATGTATAAATACACACACACACAGCCAAAATACATTAGCACATTTTGAATACCATATATGTCTACATGTATACACATATTCATTCAAATGAATGTGTGTATAAAATGAAATATTCATGTGAATGAAATATTCATCCACATAAATATCAGTACTGTTCAAACCTACTGACAATAAAATATTGTGATGATAATAACATTTAAAATACAAATCTTGCAAATCAACAATCTGACTGCCGTACTGCTCTTGAGGGATTTATTGTAATGAATTCCATAATTTAACAGTTCTGAAAATGAAAGTCCACCTTCCCATGTTGCAGACATTATAACATTTTATATTCTATATTAAGTATTTGTTAAGGATTACCGAGTGATTTTTAAACCTTTAAAGAGGCAGTTCACCTAAAAATGAAAATTCACTCATTATCTACTCGCCCTCATGCTGATTGAAGGTTGGGTTTAGTTTTTTTTAGTTTTTTAGTCCACAAAACTGCTGGAGTTTCACAGGAAAACAATGGAAGTGAATGGTGACCAGAAAACAACAGAATAGAAGATCCTTAGCTTGGAGCCACGTTCATGTGCACATACACACCCTCTGAACTGTGTGTGTGTGTGGTGTGACAGTGTCCAAACGGCATGTTGGGACTTTAGGAGACTCAGATTATGCCAGATGAGCAGTATGGAGGCTTTATAAGTTTTCTTTTTCTTTTTTTTTCCCAGTTGTTTTTTATGTTTGAAAACTGGTCACCATTGACTTTCATTGTTTGGAAGATTCTGCAACACTGTTTTACTGTGAACTATCCCTTTAAGAAATCATTACATAGAGAGATGGACTAGATATTTATAACACTAATCATCTACAAACATTATTTGGATGTCTATTATAAATATAATGTATTCACTGATCACAATAGTTTTGATTTCATTCATTCATGATGTATAAAATATGACAAAAAAAATCATATATGTAAATGATGTTTTTTGTCAAAGGGTCTAATAAACATGTTAAGTTAAAAGAATTAGATTTTTTTTTGGCAACTATTTGACGTGTCAGGTTTTGCAGGGTTTAGGAGCCTTAGTAACAGTAACCCCCAACACTGAAAAGATGAACTCTGCTGTATTTCCCACTTCAGAAATTCTAAATTTGTACCGAGCACAAAAACAGCTTCTTTCCTCAAGCTACTGGTCACGAGGAACACAAATGAAATACAGTAATTAACAAAGGAGGCGTCAGAGCCGGGAGGACATGCCACGAGACTGACTTGCATTTAACCAAAGTCTGTGATGAGGCTAATTATTATACAGTTTTTCCACAGTTTAAACATGAGGATAAAAATTTCTTATTTGAAAATAAAATCATAAGATGATATTAAATAATTTATTTTAAATACACAAATGCAAGCTCTTCAAGTGTTTTGTTACAAATTACATCTTGATTTTGTCTTCAAAATAAAATGACAAAATACTAAAAGGTAATTAAATATGCATTTTAAACAGATTTAACTGAAAATACTGCCCATCTCTGAGTTGGAGAAAATTGACATTGTCATGCATGCATAACCTTAATAACTGTTCTCAAAAACTGAGCAGGAAATAAAGACGGAATTTATTTGGGTTGAAAGAAACATACACACAGAGTTAATCCACAAAACCAGTGTGTAACTGATATTCAGATGTAGCTCCAGAGAGCATCCCATGATGCCCGGCAACAATATGACGTCTGTTTTAAAGACTGTTTCACAACTCTGAGTTGTTCCAGCTCTTTTCATTGATATCTTATCCTCTTTGTAAAAGTTTAGACATCCCTGAAGGCTTTTTTTCCTTTAACCTCCCCCATTCCTTTCTATTTCTGTCCACAGATATCTGCTCCCTCCACCATCACAGCAAAATCTGCTCTTGCTTAGTTTGTAAATCTATCACAACATATAAGATCTTCGACAGAGCACCAACCCGCAGCAGAAACGGCAAGCGGCCTGTTTTTGCGAGGCTGAACCTTGCTGGAGAGGATGGTGAGGGTGGAGATGTGTGATAGGAGGAGAAAGGAAGGGTGAATGTGAACAAATGTTGAGGGTGTGTGCGGGCTTGAGATTATGGAGGAATGCCGGCGGTGCAGGCCAGTCTCCATTTGGATCTTGAGAGGATTTTCTGCACAATTTTTAGCTCCAGACCATTTGAACAGAAGCGCATGTGACAACGTGTTCCCTGTCTTTTCTTCTGTTTGAAGTCCAACAGGTACCAGACAGTGCATGTGTTTGAAATGATGCCAATATTATTTAATAGGCAGTGATTTCAGTTACTCTCTGTTATAGATTTTATTTGCTCATTAAGATGAAAGGTGTGCAAAGCTTTCATTTTTATTACATTTTAATATGGTTTACATTGACAGAAAGCTATACAGTAGGAACACTGTCTTCAAATCATGAGCAGATAGGTTAAATTAATTAAATTAAATTAAGTTGGTAACAGTATGGTTTTTTTATTGAAATATATCAGATTCACTCTATGGCACCTTTGAATACACCTGAACATGAAGTTCAGCCATTTTTTAAATATTTCGACAATTATGGTAACAGATTCTTTCTCTTCTGTGAAAATACCTATTAAACATTGGTCTTCACACCCTCCTGGTTTTCTGTTTTCTTTGAGCTCATTTTACACCAGCATTTAAACATTAAATCAACAGCTGCATTCAAAGATCGACATTTTATGAAACAAGCAAATGTTGCTCCATATGTGTATATGTCACTAATGCATGTTTTGTGTTACTTTGATGAACTGATGAAGCCATTTTAACAGCTTCATCAGTGGCTACAGGTGAAACTAAACTAACTAAATTTAACTAAGCTTAAATAAACTGAATAAAACTTTCTTTTTGTGGTCCATTGGCCATATCATTTATTATTTGGTAATTTCAGGAATGAAGTAGAGGGAAAATATCTGAACAACATGATCATTATGACGGGGAAAGCATTTATATTTAGAGCTTCAGAGAGACAACAATTAAACATTTAATGTTTCACAATGTTTTGGACTATCAGCAAGTTCCTGAAAAAGATGTCAATAGAAATATGGAACAGAATTTAAATTTTGATCGTGGGTAGGCTGGGGTCAAAACTAATTTTTAAAGTTGATAAAAAGCTCAATTAAAGAGATGTCAAGAGAGTATCTGTTGTTTGTGTTTACAAAGTATGTGTGGTTACATCCAGATATGATATTATGTTTGTATGCAGAAATATGTGTCTGTATATATATGATTTATGAATGGGCGGTTGAATTATGTGTATTTAAATACATGGCCACATTTGCATATTTATGTGATTAGGATGAAATGAATTTACCCTTTGTCCTAAAATGCATTGTCTTATCTAACAAAACACTTACAATAGGATGGGAAACTCTTTATTCTAAGATTTATTTTTCGTTTCTTTTTTCTTTCTGCCTGTCTTGTCACAAGTATCAAAATAGAGTATTTTAGACTCAGCATAATTTGTTATAAATATTATGAAGATCAGTTACAGATTCTGAGGATGAAGCACAGTGTCCTGGCAAAGGTGACAGGTGTGTTAAAATCATTTTAAACATCTTTCCAGCATGTGATTGTCATTGTCCTGATTGTCATTTTAGATATTTTTTTCAAATCACAAATTCCTCCCACGGTGGCAGATAGACTCATGAATGACATCAGTTTATTATTTATGGTAGCCTGATCAGTGAAACAGGCAACTGAAAACACATCAATAATACTCTAAAATACGAGTATTTTCTCAAATTCATATTTTTGTCATTATCAGAATCAGAATCATTAAATATTTAATTGATCCCCGGGGGGAAATTGTTGACACAACAGGGGCTCTCATTCAAGAATATATATTCATAGAAAATTATAATGATAGAAAGGAAGAAATTTGAAAAATGTATACATTCTACTACAATATAGAATAGAGATAATACAATGACAATAATAACAAATATATACTTTAAGAAGTGTGTGTAAAGGTACATGTGGCTTATCTGCAATATATAACAAATATAAAAATATAAAACTGTATTATTTAGAAAATACAACATGAATAGAAATATGAGTAAGGATCTAAGAATAATGTACAAAAATGTGCATCAAGCTATAATCATATATAACAGTGTAATAACAGTTTTATAGATATTGACATGAATTTACAACAACTCAACAATAACTCACCATGTAGTTTATTCAACTCAGGACAGCTGCTTGTAATTTGGGACCGTCCTGATTTTTTCAGGACGTCTGGTCACTCTGTGGTGGAAGCATTACTCAGGCAAATGTTGCAAAATCATAATTTTAAAATAAATACTGGCATTAAAGATGATACTTAAAGGTAAAATAAGTAGGATTTGTCAGTCGCTGTTTGCAAATGCATCAGAAACACAGCTGATTGATATGTCTCCATTCCATCAGAATCAAATACCAATGTCTCGTGTTGGTAAAGCATCTCAAGTTCAGTAAAATAATGTGAAAATAAGAAAGCACAGGCAGAAGGCGGGGTCTCTGTGGACGCAGGCGCCGCCACACACTTCTGGTGGGTGGTGGGTGTTGATTGAGAGGGATTATTTTTGGATGAGTCTATGGATTGTCTCTTGCATGCCTTTCAGTGTTTGCCTTTTATATATTATTATAATGGATAGACGGGAATTACATTCTTATTATTATTATTACACATGTATTAATATATAAGCAGCAGTCTAATTTTGCATCTGTAGATGATGGAAATAAGTTTGAACTATTTTACATTCTGTTGATTAAGTGGATGTATAGAAGTATTTGTGTATGTAAAGCAACAAAATGTACTCAAAGTTTGAAGTTGCCATTGTGAGTCTGATATTTATCATATGTGATGGGACTATTATGTTAATGCATGAATGCATGAATTTGTAAGTAGCCTTTTAATGTCAAGATGGAGCTGATTTGAACTACTATACACTGAATATTACTGGACAGATATTGCTGTATTTGAATAGAGCAACATACAAGTCAAAATGCAAAAGAACATTCATTGCATCTTGGAGAAAAACCATACAGCTGGGTTGATAATTAGGATCAGACACATACAGACGCACTGTCTGGTTTGTTTTAAGTACCAAATGAACTCTGATAAATCAGGACTGTTTATTAAAGGAACAGATAATTATGGGACACAGTCCCTGAAAAGCCAAAAACGTGATGGCGTTTATTTATACTGTAGTTATATATGTACAGTACACTGTGTGAAATTTTAATCTGGGCCAGTAGAAATTTTGTCCAGGCCGGTAGATTCTTGACCCACTTACCCGACTGGGCTCGTGACAAAAAATGTTTTTTTGTTGGACCCTTTAAGGCATGTCAAAAAAGATTTCTTCTTTCTGTTGCAAACCTATACATGAGGAGAAGTAACACAAAGGAGATTCAGTAGCAGCTCTCCATCAGTTTCCATGTGAACACAACACATCTATAGGATCCATGGATTATCTGATGTCATGTGGTGCACTGCTCCAGCTTTACATCTCACATTGGTATTAAATATAGACTATAGATCAAGAGGTGAAGGGTTGGGATGGAGGCTAAAGCTGCGCTGGATCATTAAGCCCAGTTTACCCCCCCAGAGTCAAGTTTACTCACCATTGTCAGGCTGACATGAAGCTCTGTGGCCTCAATGGTGAGAGGTAAATGGAGATGTGAGGTTTTTAATTGGCAGTGCTGCTCTGAACATAGAATTGATTTTTGTTGCTGCACAGTAAATCATTTTAACCAGGTTCAACTAACAACTAAATCTAAGAAAACATTCAAGTTGAATTAACTCAAGATATTAAGTTGTATCAGCAAAGTATACAGGGGTGGGGAATGAATTCAACACTAACCAGGATCATCATATGACAGGAAACTTTTAATTTTTAGATTTATTTCTTTTTCTTTAGAAAAGAAAAAAGAAAAAAAAAAAGGCTATGCTAGTTGTTTAAGAAAAGTTTGATTTTGGCTGAAAGAGAAAGATGAAAAGACTTCTTTTTCATGTTGTTAAAAAGACAACTATTTAAGGATGTCCATCACTTTGAGCTGAAAGTAAAAAGTGAAAAGTCAGAAAAGACAGATGGACTAAACACAGTCCAAAATTTTGGACCAAATTGGACAGACTACACATGGTCCAAATTTCAACGTCTATTTTCAGGGCTATGTTTGGACCAAATAGATAGACCAAATAAATCCCATGACGGACCAACCAGATTTAGCACAACATTGAGTTCTCGCTCCTATCTTTTCCAATTCCACAATGCTTTGACATTGTGGAATTGGAAAAAAAATAAAAACCTAGGAATTTTAACTTGATTTAACTTGAGTTTTAAAACATATAAATTTAGAATAGGTGCAAGAAGATTAGTTGATTCCATTGAATTCCTGTATGATGCTTTGTTGAGACATATTCTTCTTTTTATTTCTATTGTCATAATTTTTCTGTTGTCATTTTGATTTTGTCACTATGTAATCCATTTGTTTTAATTTGTAATCTTGATTCTCAATTGCTGCACCAAGACTTTAAATGTGATCCTGACAAAGACCCAGACACACGAGGCGGTCTGATGGAACAGAAGCAGGTTTTAATGTGTTTCAGACATTGCCTTCCTTCCTACTCTGTTAATAATGCACCCATGATGTCAAACATTATTTATATATTTCAGAGGAAAACACTGCTGTGAGGCACGGCTATATTTTCAGAAAAATCCCATCAGCAAGGCCACGACCCTTCCCTTAATCCACTGTTTTCAGCCACTCGCAGCCTGAACGCCGGAGAGCAAAACCATGCACCCCCCCCCATCCGTCCTCCTCCCCTCACCTCCCCTCCCCTCTCAGCAGAGAATACACATTCTCCTTTTGCTAAATGCTCAAATGACAGTCTTAGCCCGCGGGGTGCACGCAGCAAACCCTGTGAAAGTGATTTAATTGCTCTGTCAGGTCAGTGGAAGCTCACAGGCTACCTGTTAGTGCAATACACCTGCCCACAGCCAAATCACTGGCAGTCAGTCCTCGATGAAATGGAACGGGGGCACCAGGGTCCGTGTAAATTGGCCCTGACAGAGAGAAGAATCATCCAAGAAAAGAGCCAGGCTGCAGTTTACTGGCAGCCAGCATTTGACACTGTGTTATATCCCTCCAGATTTACTGCCTCCCTTTTTTTTTGCCTCTTTAGTGTGATTGCTCCTGGGCCTATAAAGCTTCTCTTTAAAGCTGCAGGTGAACCACACTGTATGCATCATTAGAACTGCTCTTTTTCTCACTCGCAACCTTGTAAGGTCATGTGTTGCTGTTCAGAAGAATGAGAACGCAATGATCATTTCTTTACTAGGCTTTTACTCGGCACTTTGAATAAAGAGAAACTAGTTTCCCTGGACAGCACAGGCTACATACATGTTCAAATTTCAACACATTGTCATCAGTAAATTGTAGTTTTATCCTGTAAAAGAATTGGAAAAAATGATATTTCCAGAAATGTATGTTTCACTCATAGCTTTTTTTTTTTTTAGCTGACCACAGGCTGCAAAGGTTTTGTGGTGAAATGCTGCCCTCTTGTGGTCACTTAACATCTGCAGTTGAACCAGTGCAACATCCCAACTGGATGAGAAGTTTGAAATATTAATTTATATAATGTTCAAGGATGGACAAAGTACTCCTGGTCATTTGATACTATATAGCCTATATATAGTGTACCCAGCCCAACCAGGCTCACAAGTTTCAGCTTAAATTAAGAATGATACTCATCAACAGGTGCACTTATAGAGGTGGGGCAACAAGGATGAAGCCCCCCCCAAAGTGTCTACAATAATAAATATATATATATATATATATATATAATGTAATAACTGGGATAATATTTAGTGACCAGGTTATTATTGTGAAATAAACCCATTCAAGATTATTCATCATATACTTACATACTTATATATACTGAGCTAAAAATATTGAAAGCTTGAACACTGTCACTTTCCAATAAAGCTGCTAGACGGAGCCTCCATGGTTGAGGTTGTTTTCAGGTCGTAGTGGTGTTTGACACTGAGACAGTGGAACGTTTTGTTTTCAGGATAACAGGCTTCACTTTATATTGACAGACGACTGACAGTTATGAACAACCGATCAACTCACAATGCAGGACATGTTGCTTGTCATTGTCAGTTTACAATGTTGAGCGTGTCCTGCGGAGCTCCTGATGTGCTCCTGCAGCCTGAATCCTTCCTGGAGTCTGAGGAGGAGAGAATATTAAATACAATTTCAACCTATTTAATATACAGCCTATGGCTCCAACTCACTATGTGGACTGCTGTACTCATTTTTGTATGCACATTTGCTACGTGTTGCTTCATTAAGTACATTACTTAAGTGATGGTCCTGTCCACCCCTGTTAATGTCTACTTCACGTTCATTATATAGCCTGCTGTTGCTCTGTAAAAAGCAGTAATGCTGCTGGTTTCTTTGACCAGATGATGAAAATGCTGCGACATTTAAGTTAGGGAGCTAAAGGATGTTGCCCTCTGCTTTACCTCAGAATTGGTAAGATTTGTAAAGCATTAGCTGCACACTCAGCATGTGTCAATGAGCTGTTTTTCAGCTCAGCATTTAAGGAGACCAACCTAATGTAGCAGGGGGAATAGAGAGAGTCAGGCACAATTGGCCAATCAGGAGGAGAGCACTGCAGTTGTTAAGAGGCCATGAAGCACAGGTGTGTAAGCCTCACTCATGCTCCTGAAATCACTCTGGTGCACATGCTCCTCTGGTAAGCCAAACAAATCCTGTTCTGAGATTATTTGTTTTTAAGGGTAATGTAGGGGTGCAAAATGCACTCTGAGGTATTTTATTTGTATATAGCATGTAAATATAGAAACTGTAAACATGTGGGTCTGCCAATAATTTATTCTTTCTTTGTAAAGGGTCCTAACAATCCTACAGTAGTGCCAGGGGCAAGGTATGAGAATGCCTCCTTATTATCAAGCATTGTTTGCATATTTGTAGCCTGAGATTTAACATGTGCTTTGTTAAATTTACAGGGAAAGTGCTGGTTGCCGTTTACGGCCTACTATTATATTTGGATTTTGTTTTTAGTAGTTGGAGTACATGGCTAACTTGTAGCTCTGTTTTTCTATTCTAGTGCTGCAGCTGGTGTTGGCCTTTGGTCACAGGAGTGGCTGGTGCAGTGGAAGTTCACCTGTCGGTTTGTGGTATTATCCTTTAAGGTTTGCTGTGGCACTGATATTAGTTTGGGTGTGTTTCTGTTGGGGTAAAGAGGGTTTATTTTGTTTTCTAGTTTCGGCATTTAATTATCTCTTTGTTTTGTTCACATGTAGTATACTCCCAGTGCACCAGCCTACTGACCGGTGTGCCACCACCACCTGCAGCGAGATATTTGACGTTTTAACTTTTTTTAAATTGATGTTAGCGACCCTCCACCATAATAAAATAGCCTGTTACGGCATTTCGACCCACACTGACTGTTTGCTTCGTCATTGAAGTTTGCCTGTGTGTAATTTTAGAGCATAGCTGAGTGTCACACTAATCTTGCTGTCTACTACTGTTATACTGTGATTTCCAACCACATAATACAAAAAATATTTACTTGAAGAAACAAATCTGATACGTATCTTCATTTGAAAAAATACCCTCTTTGATAAAAAATGAAAAAAACGCCTCTTTGTTAATGAAAACAGCCTCATCAATTGCAAGGACACATGATTCTGCACTTCTTTCCAGGGGTATGAAGTTATCTCCGACCTCTGTCAGCCTCTGGTGGTGGACAGTGTGAACTGCATCAATGTTTACAGAACTTCAAACTCATGAGCAAGACTCTGGTACAGATTTGAAAATCTATTCAAGAGCATCCTGTTCTACTTAAGTACAACACTCATTTGACTGAACTGAACTGAAAGCTCAGGTAAGAGCTGAGTATCATTTTAAAAAATATGATACCAGTACCATTAAAGTGATACCAATATCAGAAGAGTACTTCATTTGATTGCAGCATTTCCATGGATTGGAAACATTTCTGAAATAATCCTCGTCAATTCTATGAATTTATTTTTTATCAGAAGCTACAGGTGTTTGGTATAATCATATTTTTGAATGCTTTGGTGGCATCTTGGCATGTTGAACTGCAAACTCAGTCAAATACACCACACTGAACTTCACCACAAAGCAGAGACTATGTTGGGTTGTAGCTGCTGCTGCTGCTGCTGTAGTGGGCCAATCACACCTAGCATTAAATCAAAGAATGCTTGTGGTGATTGGCTACGAGCAAAACTGTACTAATACTTTTTTAATGCAAATATCTAATCAACCAATCACATGGCAGCAACTCAATGCATTTAGGCATATAGATATGGTCAATATGACCTGCTCAAGTTCAAACCAAGCATCATAATGTGGAAGAAAGGTGATTTAAGTGACTTTGAATGTTGCATCTACTGGGATTTTCAAACACAATCATCTCTAGGGTTTACAGAGAATGGTCCAAAAAAGAGAAAATATCCAGTGAGCGTCAGTTCTCTGGGTGGAAATGTCTTGTTGATGCCAGGGGTCAGAGGAGAACGGCCAGACTGGTTCGAGATGATAAAAAATCCAACAGTAGCTCAAATAACCACTCGTTACAACCAAGGTATGCAGAAGACCATCTCTGAATGCACAACACATCGAACCTTGAAGCAGATGAGCTACAGCAGCAGAAGACCAAACCAGGTGCCACTCCTGTCAGCTAAGAACAGAAAACTGAGGCTACAATTCACACGGGCTCACCAAAATTGGACAACAGAAGATTGGAAAAACATTGCCTGGTCTGATGAGTCTCAATTTCTGCTGTGACATTCAGGTGGTCGGGTCAGAATTTGGTGCGAACAACATGAAAGCAGGGATCCATCCTGCCTTGTATCAACGGTTCAGGCTGCTGCTGGTGGTGTAATGGTGTGGGAGATATTTTCTTGGCAACGCCAGAGCCTACCTGAGTATTCTTACTGACCATGTCGTCTTAAATTTCTGAGGAATGTTTCCAGCACCTTGTATAATCTATGCCATGAAGAAGTAAAGCAGTTCTGAAGGCAAAAGGGGGTCCAACCTGGTACTAGCAAGATATACTTAATGACCTGGCCAGTGAGAGTATGTATATACTATGTATATGGTTTGACAAGTTAACATGACATGTTTGGTAGCAATGGATGCCACATGCTCAGACTTGGGGAGTAACTGATTACAAGATGGAATTATGTAATCTGGATACAAAAAGTAATTGTATTCAATTACAGGTACAGATAAAAAAAAAGATGCAATCAGATTACAGATACATTTGGCAAAAATGGGGATTAATAGCAGGATTATTTTGAAATAAAGAATGATATACTATCACATACAGTGCACACATATTTGCCATTTCATTATCATGGCCTCTAGTGAAAAATTTCAACATTTTTTGTCTTTAAATCAATCAATCAATCAATCAATCAATCAATCAATCAATCAATCAATCAATCAATCAATCAATCAACAATAAATTGTGCACAAAAAGGAAAGGACCAGCTGGACAAACTAATAAACCTAACAACAAACACAGCTGCAATGATTAATCTATTATTAATCAACTATTAAATTGAACTGCATCTATTTTGATAGTATATTAATCATTTGAGTCAATTTCTGATAATAATAATAAAAAATCTCTGATTTCAGCTTCTTAAATGTGAATATTTTCTGGTTTATTTACTCCTCTCTGACAGTAAACTGAATGTTTTTGAGGTTTGGACTAAACAAGACATTTGAGGACGTCATCTTGGACCTTGATCATCAAGATTTCTGAACATTTTCCAGCATTTCAAACACTATATTAGGCTGAAGAATCTCACCATAATGTACACTGAGGTAATCCAAAAGTAACATAAAGTAATCTGGTTAAATTACTGAATACTGTGATACTTTAAAATAACCCTCATGAAGTTTCATGTGGTATCAGCCTAGTGACTACAGTTTTAAAGCTAGTCTGCTGCTACAGTCTCTGACAGTAATGTCAGATGAGGACAATGGAAAGCAGCGCACATTAGATTGTTTCATTTCTCCAATCTCCAAATGATACTTCTGTGTTCATCTTTGTGCTCTGCTCTGCTGCTGATTTCATTTTTATTCCCTTCGCCTTGGGCAGCTACCACTGGTTTATGACTATTTGCTGGAATGTATGAGCTAATTTTAACAGGCTTAATACACTCATAGTAAATGCGCATGTCTTGTCTGATCAATTTATAAAAATAAAGTTGCACAAACATGCGTGTGCACACAGTCTGATATCATGATGAGTTCAGACGGCTTGCGAATGAAAAGCATCCCTCTCTGGCTTACTCAACATCTAATATGGATTGTTTAAATAAATGATCTGCAGCACTGTGTTAATCATGAGGCTGCTGATAGAACCTTAATGAAATAAGCATTTCCAAAGCAGACGATTCTAAATATTAATAAGTAGGAGCCAGACAGTTTAGTTTATTCATGTTGTAGATCTCCACCGAAAAGTCCAGAAAGATCAACTGATGAAACCAAAGTGAAAATGAAGTTTTTTCTCCTTCAGTCATTTACATATCTGAGGATTTTGCATCAGAACTGCAAAAAGCACAACGGATTCACCTGATCTTCACATGGTCCAGTCATTCATTTAACAGCTCTTTCCTACAGCTAATTCAACACTGATCTCTGCTCCACTGCAGACCCATCTGAGGCCGACTTTATGGACTCACTGCTTCTGCACCCACGTTACTTTCATCAGTCCATCTAACAGCAGCCGTCTTGTCACTTTCAGCAGTTGAGCAGGTGATGCTGCTTTCAGTTTTAATGATGATAATGCAGTAGGTGGGATGGCCTGCCTCATGAGCTGAGAGCAGGTCACTGAAACTTCTTCTTTTAAAGGTAAATTAAAGACACTTTCCCATTAAAGTCACTGGATTGTAAACGCTGCATCTAAAATTGTCAGTATTTTTAATACAGCAGCCGAGGATTTTTGTCATTATTATATTATCATCATCATCATCATCATGAAAAAAGTGAAGACTCACTTTTGTCCATTTTTGTAAAGACTTTTTTCTGTATTTTTCTCAAAATCACTCTTTTCTTGGAAATAAATTTAACCTGCATTAACCAGAATGTTTCATCACATGCATGGTCGTATTATTTCATTAAAGGGATAGTTCACCCAAAAAATGAAAATTCAGTCATTATCCACTCAACCTCATGCCGATTGAAGTTCAGGTTTAGTTTTTTAGTCTACAAAACTCTGCTGGAGTTTCACAGGAAAACAGTGCTGCAGAATCTCCCAAACAATGGAAGTGAATGGTGACCAGTTTTCAAATCCAAGTCTCCTGAAGCCCCATCATGCCAAGTTGACTAAACAAAAGTTATTTACATCATGATTTTAGCCTGAATCTTCACTGTAGATCCTTAGTGTGGAGCTGGGTGAACTGTCCCTTTAAGTGTCTGTCTTCAACTAAAGGGCAGGTCCTTTTTTTTCATATCAGTCTGTGTCTCCCCATTAGTATTGCTTATTTAAATCCAAACATTCAAAGCATCATGCTTTTTCAAAAATGTCACCTGATGTAGGAGAGGAGGAGAGGGAATCACTATTATAACCTGTCACTCAGTGGGAGTTTCCATTTCAAAAACCTGGAGAAGAACGCAGATGGGTTTAACCTTTAACTGTGGCTGCTTGAATGTAAAAGGGACTGCCTGAAGTAATGAACACAGAGAATGAACAATTCCCTGCAGCTCTGCAAAGCATCTTAGTATCCCTTACCTCATTGTGTTGCTTTTATGGCCCACAACTTTGCTGTTCTGGTTGAGGGATGTGGTTCTTTTCAGCAAAAAAAAAAAAGCTCTATAAACCCACTGTACATTACCAGCACCAAAACAATAAACAGACTAAGTTAAATAACTGCTGAAGAGTCAAATTTCTCAGGTCTTTTTTGGCAGAGACCAAAAAGTAAAAAAAAAAACAAATAAATAAAATAAAGTAATAATGATAATTGTGTTATAACTGCAGGGAAAGTTAAACTCCCCCTTTGTGGTGCATTTCAGTAGTGTAGGCTGTAGATTTTATACTTCCTGTAAAATCCACAGAGGAAGAAGTTAGACAGGAAGTGAGGTTTTCTCTTGTTAGTTCAAGGTTGTTTTCATGAAGCCTGCTCAATCCACTGTCATCCCTTTGTGCCCCTTCCTTTAAATGGCGCCATCTGTAAGTTTTACAGTACTACAGTGTTTTATGTTCATTATCAAGTGATTATTTTAATGATTTTGTATTGAAGAGCATTTTTGGCTAATTATGGCAGTCTGTTTATTTGATGTATAATGGCTAATTACAGACAATACTTACCTTGGATGCTTAGATAATACTTACCTTGGTGATACCGTGGGGAAAATTCTGTTTTAAAACATATCCTAAACTAATTTCGACTTAATATTATTTACGGTACCAGAAAAAAAATTAAGTTATACTCATCAGTTTTTTTTTATTAACCACTTTCCTGTTTACCTGTAAATCACCTCACATCTAATGTGAATTTGTGTTTGTATTTTCAGTTTCACAACTCTGGCCTGGAGGAAATAGTACAGTTAAGAGTTTAGGTTCCTGTTGATCTCATCATATGCTCACAGAGAGCACGCTGAGGGAGAACAGAACAATAATAATGTTGTGTTGTATCCAGGAACATTTCTCAACGGGGTTCTGGAGCAGGGGACTGTCCATCTCTGAAATCTTTTTTTTCTGTGCACATTCATGACTGCATGCTGAAAAACCTTTGTGGTTCAGAATTCTTAAAAATCCTTAAAAAACAACAACAAACAAACCTTTTATATGGCTCCACAGTGGCAACAGCCGTGACCACAGGCGTTATGTTTTTCAGGTCATCTCGTTCTTGTGAAAACGATATCTCAAGAATGCTTTGAGGGAGCTTCTTCAAACTTTCAAGCATCCACTTGGATTCAATGGTGAGCTGATTAGATTTTGGTGGTCAAAGATAAAAGTCACGGTGACCTCAGTAAACACACTTTTAGGCCATAAGTCAAGAATTCATGCGCTAATTATGACAAAGTTGCACACAAATATAGGATAATATAGGAAATACAGGACAGGATAAAACATTGAGGTGATGATATTTTCTATCCAAACAGTCAAAGTCAGTTTCACTTTGGCTGTATCAGTCCTCTGTCCTCCTCTCCTCTAAAATAGTCTCTAAGTGAAGACTGCATGTTTCTCACTGGAAATTATTCACTGGGATCACACATGTCTGGTGAGAACTTCCATTTTGCCAAAAATACACTTAATACCTTTTTATTAAATTCCCTCAAAGTTACAGATCAATATGGTGGTAAGCTCCATCTTAAAGTCTTCACCACATGCATTATATGTGTCTGGACAGACATGAATGTATAAGTTAGACTGTAAGAGAGACTATAAGTATGATTGGTGGAGACAACTGTGACTGACTTTGATTTTATTTAATCTACTAGGGCTTTTTTTTATGTTTATTTATTGTGTAGTTACATATGCAGTGCATATGTGTGTGCTGATCTGCTGGATGTGTTTGTTCTTGTGTTTTCTTATTGTATGTACAACTCAGGAACGCACTAAATTTCGTTCACAGCTGACTAACTCTTCTTAACCAGACACTAGGGGTCGCAAGTGATCAACAACTGCTTCAGTTTGGAACCTTGTTTCAGCTCAGGACAAAGTATGTGGAGGTGATGCTAATGTTGTGTTCATAGCTCGCTTCAGCTGTTTCCAAGTGACCAAAACATCAGTTATTGAAGGTTTAAGGTCTGCCTCTATAGACGGTGAAGTACCGGAAGTTAACAAGCCACAGTTGCTGCCTCCCTACGGATTGAGCATGCATGAATGTCAAGTTTACAATGTCCTACTTTTACTTTTGACAGCAATGTCTATGAAGTCAGGAAGAATCTGTGCTGTTCAGCCGCTCCAGCAGTCAAGTCAAACTTCAGCTTTGGACAAGTAACAGACTGCAAAATAAACAAGCCTTTACTTCATGAAGAGTGTCACTGTCTGAGACCAAACACTCTCTGAGTGTACAGAGGACCACAATGTGTCATAGGGGATCAAGAATATTAACAGAAAGGAATACATTCTGAATACCTGATGAAAAATGTGAATTCATAAATATGTTAATATATATTACACAGTACTTCATCGCTTAAACATGGTGGAGGTGGTACCTTTTTTGTCCTGTCAATTATCCATTTCTGGTTGTTCTAACTACCATGTGAAATTTTAAGAACATCATTATGAACATCCTAAAAGGAACCTTCATCGGTTACTGAGGGCCGCTATTTAACATTGTTTATCCAATTATCTGTGCTGTCACTGTTAGCAAGCAACAGCAGACGTGGTGTTTAGAAGGTAACCCAGATCTGTAAGATTTCACAAGTAAACATTTTGACCAAAACCATGACAAATCTCGCAAATTTGGGGTTCCCTTCTAGACCCAACCAGCAGACACCAAGAGTGAAGGACACGACCTGCCACCGCAGCAACGGCGGTGCTGCAAGATGTCGGAACACGCAAAGTGGTCACCGGATTTGTCCATACTGTACATACTATAGCAGTGCTTCCAAACCCTGGTCCATGAGATGATTCCCTGTTTCAGCAAACTTGATTCCTTAATCAGGCCTCTGCAGGGGCTTGATGACATGTGGGGCAGGGTGCCCACAGGACCAGGGTTGTTACTGATATCGATATCTGGAGTTTAACGTATCATATGACACCATATGAGCCAAAAATACATTTCATAGTAGCTGCAAAAATGAACTTGTCAGCACTCTCTGGTGGACACACTACAGAATGCAATGCTGACACTCTTCTAGTTTCATATTTCTGTACTTTTTCTCTACTTTGATCTGCATTAAGCAACTGTAATATCTGCCATTGTATCAGCCTGACCAATTTAGCATTTAGTTCTACTAACAACATACACACTTCTAGTGTTTGATCCTGTACATGGTTTGACCTCAGCTCACAAATCTGTCTCTTCATTGCAGCTCACAGCAGAACTATTTGAATGTAAGAACTTTTACAGTGACTGCAGTGATGTAAAAGCTCGCACACTGAAAGCACGTCAGAGCAATTTGTTAAGCTGTGATTACATGACCGAGTGAGTGTTCTCTGCATCATTTCTCACCTACCATGAGCCAAAGTGCGTAGGTACTGAGGCTATGAACACATGCTCACACTGGCTCAACCTTTACTTCGGTGTCAAAACACTGACCACGGCCACCTGGCAGCCACGATGATACTGAACCAGAGAAGATGCAGTCTGATGTGCAGCCCGATACTCCTGTGTGTATTGCAGCCTTCTCTCTGCTAGATTTCTCTGCCTTTCAGGCACGCAGGAGCCTGCAGTCTGCGCCGCCAACAAGAACTAATGAATTAACATGAGGGTCAATCCGAGCTCAGCTGGCTCGCTCCAAAATAGTATTACAACACTAAATTATGCTCCACCATCCAATTATGGAGCAGTAAATTGTTTGAGACAATGAATTGTAAATTCATTCACTTAGATTTGATAATGAATAGGGGTCATAATTAAAAACTAAACCCAAGATGATTAGCTCACCAATTTGCACTTTTACATTATTGTGTGTGTTGGCTCTGTTAGGCTGCAACACTCCTCCACTGAGTTGAGACTCGACTACAGTTACAGTTAACATGTTAGTAATATTACTTCATCTACAATATAAGTGATTTTTCATCTTTACTTCACTTTTCAGAGTTAGCTTGGTACATACTGTTAGTGGTATTTACCATTCAGTGTTTTTGAGCATTTCGATCACCTCAGTGTCTTTGATACTGGTTAGCAATGTTAGCTAGCTAGTTATCATGGTCGTCTTCATTCAAACTCAACAGAAACAAAATAAAACTCGCCAAAACATCTTGGTTTCTCTTTCCACTGCTCCTACAATCACCAGATCTGGTAGGTTGAAATTAACCATTAATTTACCACATTAGTATGGTGGCTGACAAGGGCAAACGTGCAGCATATATAGAAAGGTGTTGTAAATACAGAATCGTGCTGCATATAGTAAAACAAATGCAAAAGGAAAACGCTGCATATCCAGTCAAACAACGGAAGTGCTCCAGGCCTCTAGGGGCAGTGCTGAGCTTCCACCTGAGAGACCAACAACAGATGTATAAGAAGTTATGGTTAGAGGAAACACCCGTTGACTGTCTCTTGGGTGGAAGCTCAGCACTGCCCCTAGAGGCCTGGAGCACTTCCGCTGTATGACTGGATATGCAGCATTTTCCTTTTTCATTTATTTTCTTATATGTGCATGTTTCTATATATGTAACCCTTTTCTGTATATGTATTTTTTTTTGTATACGCAGCACATTCGGCCTTGTTGGCCACCGTACATTAGATGTTTTATGCCTTTAATTTTCATATTCATTCAGAGCTGAAGATATGACAGGCAAGAGGGAGGGAACCCTGCAACAGCTGCAGAGCACTCACAGCCTCAGTACATGGGACAAATGTTCTACTAACTGAATTAACAGGCCGCCTCGAATGGTTTCTTTCAACTGAACTAGATATAGTTGATTGTTGCAACAGCAGAGTGAAGTTGAATGAAGATAAAGACTGCAGCTGCTGACACAAGCTGCAAGGTAATCCTCATAAAGAATGTCCACTAGATCTTGTTTTTTGTCACAGAGCGTCTCAAAATACATTCACAATGACTGTATTTTAGTAGTCATTGGCTACTCTCAAAAGGTAGTTGATTAGTCATAGGTAATTTTTTCCACCCGATAAATTCTAATCAAAAACATCTTAAATAGATGAACAACCAGTTTAAATAAGATAACAGAATCCTTGATTGTCTCTGAGATGCTGTTTATAGACAAGATTTGATTGGACTAAACCCCCAGCAAGCTTGTCTGAGCTGGAGCTACTGTCACTGACAGCATCAACACTGTTGGAGCACTGAGCCAAGATGGTCTTTGTATTTTTTTTTCTGTTTCTGTTAAGTTTGTGCTGATGGTTATCGAAGACACTGAGGGGATTATCAAAATTCAAAATAAATATATACATATAAGGTTTACAATTTAAGTTAATTCATGTATTGTAGTAATTTGCTGAAAATACATTTACGTTTGTACAGTTAACTGTTTACACGTTTGTGTTCAAAATTATTATTTACATGTCAAAATATTCACAGCAGCATTGTTAAAAACAGTTAAAATAATTTGCTGAATCTGCCTCTGTTCTCACACATGTAGCTCAGTCTAAGTCCTTCTAGCTTCTCATTAGCATTAGCATTAGCATCACATGTGACCCATAACAAGGAAGTGTAGCCAGGAAATGTTGTTGAGAAGATGCTGAAGTGTGGCGAACAGTAAAGCGCTGCTGAGTTTATTCTTAACAAGAGTAATCCAACCACCACACATCGAACCCTCATGTTACATATACATAAAACAAATGCTCAATATCATCAAAAAGATAACTATGAAAATTTAGTTCAAATAATCTGAACTATCCCTTTAACACCAGTGCTGCACATCTACCTACCTGAAGGAGGTGAAAAAATTTAAGCATTTTAAGTCCAACACACTGACCGATTAAACTGTTTCCAGCCCATGAAGTTGCCTCAGTTTGCCACAGAGTTACACTACACTCCTTCTGCTGTGGCTGCAGGTTTACCTCGAGCCCACGGTGCAGGTTGATGTGAGCTGATGTAGGTGGTTCACCATCACTGTATAGTACTGAAACACACAAAGAGGCAGAGGAACAGAATTTGGGGAGTCCTTAACATCACCATGATATAATAAAGCAGGAAACCATAGCAACACCAGGCGGCAAAAAATGATTCTTTAAGGCAAATTACCAGCCTGCTAGCAAAAATCTACTATGTGCAATAAGAAAGCAAAAAGCCCACTGATGGATTCATTTTTTATTTTGCATAATCTTAATGTTTCATAACACAGCCGATAAATGATTTAGGTTGAAAGGCCGGGAGTTTAATCAAAATGTAGCTTTTTGTGGTGTGAACATGTCCCTCTGTGAGCTTAAATGAGCCTTGAAGTGCTGAGTGACTGTGCTGCTGCTCACTCAGAGGCCCGGTGGGAATCTGAACCTGGAGTTTGGGTGAGTCACCCTCAGAAACCTTTCACTCACTCTGTCAATGATATGAAAAAAAAAAAAAAAAACAACATGTGGGAGCAGATGAGGGGGACAGAGAAGTGGGTGAGTCATTCCTGTCCTCCCCTGTTCACCACACACACACACACACACACACACACACACACACACACACACACGGATGGCGGACGCAGCGAACGATGTGAGCAGCTGATGATGAGAGGCAGCATCTTGATGACAATACTCGAAGGACAGCACAGCGACATGCCGCTCGCTGGCTTGCATCAGGTGTTGGTGGGTGGCTGCTGACCGGATGATGTCATAGGGAACAATTGCCTGCTCAGGCCGTACGGTACATGGTGTTGGCTGGACCAGAAAGGTCATCAATGTTAGTCATGATTATTCATAGTTGGAGCCCACACATGAAAATATCAGCCACTGAGTCAGTTAAGTTTCACGCTGGCTACGACTCAGCGTGGAGGCTGGACGTATGCATGTGTCCTGGGGATTCTGTACTTAAAGGTGGAAACACAAGAAGGTTTTAAAATATGTTAGGCCTATGTGCTTTTTTTTTTTTGTCAAACAGCGTTAGAATGGCACATTTTATACATGCAATCTACTTTTAATTATTAATTTTAGATTCCTGTCCATATCTTGTACCTTTGAGTTAATTAGGTTGCACTGAAACTGATTTTTGAGAAGGGAATATTTGGTCACACTTAGGCAAAAACTACAAATAATATTGACCTTTATTACATCTTATTGGGGCCACATGACACCAGAACTGTACTGTAAACTAAAGTGTTTTATTGCCCACTGTTACTCCCTTATCACACTTTATTAGATGGTAATTAGGGGTACATTACAACAGAAATGTACTGTAAACTAAAATGAATTATTACCCATTGTTACTCCCTTATTAGGCTTCATTACAGGGTACTTAGGGACACATTACAACACTGTAAACTAAAGTGTATTGTTTCCCACAGTTAGACCCTTATTAGACTTTATTAGAGGGTAATTAGGGACACATTACAACAGAACTGTACTGTAAATTAAAGTGTATTACGTACAATGTGAGCAGAATTTGACATGGCCACTTTGGTTCCCACAGAAGTCTCCCTATTTGTTCATTCCAGCTGGAAACCAACATTTTTGTGTTGCAAACCAAATCATTTTTTGTGGCGATGCTCAAAATCAGATGCTTGAACTGGGACAGGCCTGGTTCCATGTTGGTGGAAAAGCCCTATAAGAAAGTCTACTAAGGGTCTAACAGTGGGAAACAATACACTTTGGTACAGTAAGTACAGTTTTGCTATAATATGTCCCTAATTGGGCTCTAATAAAGTAAATGATGGTCTAATAAAGATTCTAATACTGTCTGATAAAGAACATATTTATTTCTAGTTTTCATCTAATGGGACACAAAGTACAGCTTGTCACATCTTAGCAGTGTACCATGGTGTTTAATTAGTGTATACCTACAGTCTAATAAAGAAAATATTACTTCTACTTTTTGTCAAAATTGAAACAAATTACAGCTTGTTAAGTCTTATTAGTGTACTGTAAAATAAAATGTGACCAAAATATTATTCTTGTCATTAGGATAGAGTGTAAGATTTAGGGGATTTATTGGCAGAGTATGAGTATGTTTTCATCGAGGTATTAAACACCTGGAAATAAGAATTGTTGTGTGTTCGTTACCTTGGGCTGCCATGTTGAAATGGCATGTTTCTACAGTAGCCCACAACAGACAAACCAAATACCGGCTCTAAATAAATTAGCATTTTCACAGTTTCGCAGTCACTGAAGGTTCTCCTACACCAGGGATACTTTACTTGCCTGGGGGCCTCTTTTGCAAATTGACAGGAGGCCAGGGGCCAGTTAATAAATGATCAATAATAACATTATTTATTAGATACAGTGAGTAAGCCTTAAAAGGCCCATAATTTAAAAAATTATTAAATTAAACGGCTTATCTTATCAATACACTTTCACAGAAAGGTCATCACTCAGAGATTAGCCTCCTCTGTTACTAACAGCCTCATTTATCCCATCATAATAAACTGGTATATCTGTCCCTCCATCCTTGGAAAAGTGTCTGGACATATTTTTCATTGTGAAATAGAAAATGGTCGGAGGGCCACCCAGTACCCCGTCAGAGGCCAGATTTGGCCCATGGGCTGCAAGTTCCGTACCACTGTCCTACACTCTTGGAAAGGGAGGGTGAGGCAAGGTGTCTGCAAGCTCACCGCTAGATGTCACTAAATCCCACACACTGGTCCTTTAAAACGTGACCCCAGTAATACACATTTAATTTAATTCAAATATTTCCAACAATGTCACCAAAAACTGAACACTCCAAACTTCATAAAAGTAGAATTTATAGCAGAGCTGTTGTATCAGGCTGCATAAGATTCTACAGGTGTACCTAATAAAGTGGCCACTAAGTGACAATGCCATTTGGACAGACTGTCTTATGCATGGATTTGACTGGGTAATGTCTTTATTATGGCTGCAGACTGCTGTCTCATTCATATCAAAAAATGTTTGGGTCATTAAGTGTGTGGAGATTAAGATTTATGGATTATGTCAGATTTATTCTATGATATTATCATAATGATAATAATCCACACATCCAGTGAATGTATGTCTGTTCGCCTCAGTCAAGGTAACCAATTAGAGAAGAGATCCAACGGTCGTACTGTATCTTGTTAACAGTTATTTTACATTACATCACCAGGATTATACTGTACTGTCTTTTTGCTTTGTCACCTGCTTTAAACCAAAACCTTTCAGCCTTTGTAGTTTTAATGTCACTGTGTTATAGCATCATACACTATGCTTAATTCTTTCCGTTTTTTAATAAAGTTGCTAGACTGATTTTTCAACACCCATATATCAAAAGAAAGTTTCAGACACAAAAAAAGTTCTGTGCTGCTTCATTATTCTTTTTTGTCAGTAGCTGAATGTTGGTTGGTCGCATCAAAAAAAAATCCACGTTTCTGACAAAAAACTGAGAAAACCATTTTTAAGCAGAATAGCAGCACGTTTTTACTTTTGATTTTTTTTTATCACTTCCTATTACCTATGTGACATCACTGTCACCAGTGTGGTTAACATTATGTTGTGGCTGCTGTGGAGGTCCGGGGACTGCAGCCCCGCTCTGTTCCCAGGCTCTGTACCAACACCATGTTCTTCTTCTGCTGCTCAATTCCAGTGGTTCCCTTCTTCTTAGTGTGACAATTTTTTTGTCAGATGATGCGTCAAAGCATCCCCTCCTGCCTCGCAGTGAAAACAGCAACTGACGGAATATCTCGTCATTGGTGGGGAAGCGTCGTGGCTTAAATGACGACATATCTCGTCAATGGCGGGGGAAGATTAAAAATGCACATTCAGTAGTATGATAATATTACCACCTACAGTGTCTATGAATACAATGCTAAACGCCTTAGAGAATTCACAACTCTGCCTATGAAAGTTTTTTTTTTAAACATAATTACTGCTGTTAAATGAAGAGTTAAGAAAAGTCCTCAACATCATCATCCACCTCTCGCCCACACACTCTACAGCTCAGCAAGGTATTTACTGGATGAATTCCTCCCTTATGCAGCTTCACGATGTAATAGCAGAAATGGATGAATGGAAGTGAGGATTACAGTCATCGTAGTGATTCACAGAGCTGGGTGGTACTCGGTCAGCTTGACGTATTTCTCCCACCCAGCTCGCTATTCAATGGTGTCCTTGCAACCAGTCCCTGCCTCGTATCAACATGTGTAACAGCTTTGTTGGTCCACAGCACAAAATATATCTGCATTTTTCATTTCCATAGGCCTGTGTCAATGACACGTGCTAATTTCTATGAAAGCAAATTTTTAAAGAAAGACATTTTGAATCTTATATTTAGTTTTCATTATGGTAAAATATACATTTGAGGCCACTTCTTTAAAGACATTTTTGACATAGAAGATTGTTTGATGCGTTTTGTTTTGAGTATACATAACTTACACAATGCAAAATATGTGTCACACCTAAAACATGAACATTTAAGACACTGTCATTAAATAACGCTCAACAACACTCAACAACTTACAGTAGAATAGCCCCTATAGAATGAATGAGGACTGAATCAGGAGCAACCTGCTGATTGATGGTTAATGAGTAATTCCTGTGATTTGAGGACTGTACAGTAGATAATGATGAGTTACTGAACACACTGGGAGATACTCGACTTGTGAATCATTAGGCAAAGATAAGTTCATGAATATGTATGAATCATACTGACCACTTCATAAGTCTCTCGTGATTAACTCTGAACCAGCCACAAACTAGTCACAAGCCATTAAATACTGGTACTAGAACCTTAGGTAAAGTCATATATCATATTACCCTGTATATATGCATATAATAGGGGAATTTATGATAATTTAGCCAGGAACTTAACAGGAAGGAGAATATGCGGTATGCTCTGGTAAATAAACCATGGTTGCAGCAAAAACAGAATTAGACAATCATTAAAAAACACAAGTTAATGGAGTTACAGGTCAAGTAAGACGATGTTTATCTTGAGAGACCTCAGGGGGACTTAAAAAATCATGAACGATGTGGGTTGAGTCAAGTGAGAAGAAGAATTACTTAGAAAAGAGTAGATACTGCTTTCAAATTTTTGTCTTATGTCTTTTATGTGGTTACTGTCTTGTTACATCTTTATGTTGTTTTCATCTTGTTTGTCTTGTTACATCTAAGATATTGGTTTTGTCTTGCTACATCTTGTTACGTCTTCTTTGTTGTGTTTTTTCATGTTACGACTTTTTCATCTTGTTATATATTTTCCTTGACTTTTGTCTTTCATGTTGTGTCTTTGTCCTTTGCGTCTTTTTGTGTTGTTATGTCATTTATGTGTTATTACATCTTTTTGGCCTTGTTCTGTCTTCTTGGTCTTATTACATCTTCTCGTTGTTTTTTCATCTGTTATGACCTTCTCATTACATCTTTTTTGTCTTGTTACGTTTAAACCATTCCATTCTGTTTTTATTTATTTTACATGTTATCCCAGCTTTTTTGGAACCAATGTTACATTATATTGATGTGTTTTTCTTATTGAGCTGTTTGAATGTTTGCAGTATTTTAATGTAGGGGGTTGAGGTGGACCTAATTTGACTATATGATAAACTCATGGGTAGTTTGAAGCTCCTGCACACTCATGATCCACCCTCACAGGTATTTTTAATCATGGTGTGTACAGACTAATACAGTATCTCTCTTCTTCTCTCCTTCTTAGTTTTATTGTTGAACAAGGTACTACTTTATCATTCTTATTAGTATGCAGAGTTGGGTGACCTCAGGCACAGTAAACTCCAGCATTGCACAACAGCATGCAGTGCATTAAAATGCATCATATTTTATGAATTGACTGTATTTGTATCATTAGTCACTAAGTCACTAATATTATAGCCCTCCCCACCACTCTTTTATACATATCTCTCTTTTGTAAATGATAGCAAACACGCAGCACCAGACTGACAGAGTCTCACAGCTCTAAGCTGCTTTAAAATAGTAGAGGCCCCACTGAGAAATTTCCCCTGCAGATGAGACTTAAATTCTGATCTCCCAGCATGCAGCCTGGAAATACTGGCTTACACCTAAAAAAAAACACAATCCAGTGTTTGGGAAGATTATTTAGCAATTAACCAGTGGTTGCCATCTGGCTTCAGTGTACACTGCACCCTGTGTTCAAGCCTCTGTGTTCTGAGAGCGTGTATTTAGCTGATATGTTTACAGGTTTTGTTTAATACATTTATGAGCAAATTAGTTTTATTGTAAAATGGATCATTAAGCTCATTAGTGCATTACAGAGTCACTGGCTGAAACACTTGGCCCAATCATTCCCCTGTGATTAAACTACCTATAAAAAGTCTTCTTCCCCCTTGAAAATTTCAGTTTTGTCAGTTTTACAATATGAATTAAAAGGTTTAACCCATTAATTTCCTTTACAGCTGAGATAAGTACAAATCCATCTCAATGTTTCAGATCGTTCAAAGTACGAGACTAACAAAGGGTTTCTTCAACCTTTGTTTAGGTGTTGGTCACTAGAGATCGCAGGAATCTGTATGTGCACCTGTGTTTAATGAAAAATAATCAAATGAGCAGCCTTGCTTGGTAACACTGGATTCTAACCAGCTTCCCTTCCAGTAATATGTTTTTTGATCCAGTGTAAATCAGTTATTTGGCATGTAAAATGAATGTTAATACTGTTAATCTACTTTATCAAGTCAACCGATTAAAGTATGATAAATATATGAAATAAAATAAAATATATATAATGTGTAGCTACACCTTTACAGTTTACACAGCAAATTTCCAGCAAGTTTCCATTTTTAAAGTGATAGTTCACCCAAAAATTAAATTCAGTCATTATTTACTTACACTCATGACGATAGCGGGTCGGGTTTAGTTTTTTATTCCACAAAACACTGCTGGAGTTTCACAGGAAAACAGTTGTAGAATCTTCAACGATGGAAGTGAATGGTGAATGAGTTTTCAAACGTAAAAAATAACTGGAAACAAAAAGCATAAAATGCCTCCATACTGCTCATCTGGCATAATCCATGCCTCCTAAAGTCCCGACATGCTGTTTGTACACCGTCATGACACGCACTTCAGACAGTGTGCACATGAAAGTGACTCCAAGCTAAGGATCTAGAGTGAAGATTCAGGCTAAAAACATGGTGTAAATAAATTTTTTTGTAGTCAGCTTGGAAATTTGGGACTTTAGGAGACTTGGATTACAACGGATGAGCAGTATGGAGGCATTTTATGTTTTTATTCTGTTGTTTATTATGTAAACCTGGTCACCATTCACTTCCATTGTTTGGGAGATTCTTCAACACTGTTTTCCTGTGAAACTCTAACAGTGTTTTGTGGACTAAAAAACGAAACCTGACCTTCAATCAGCATGAGGGTGAGTAGATGATGACTGAATATTTATTTTTGGGTGAACTATCTCTTTAACAAAATTAAATTTGTGAGGCTTTTCCTTACCATACCAAATATAGTCATTAGTCATTAATGGGTTGTGTTGTTTTGACATTAATGAGCAGAAAAATAATCTTTAATATCAAAGTGAAAACAGATCTCTACAAAGTGACCTACATCAATTACAAATATGAAAAGCAATGTACCATTTTAGAAATGATTCTGCAGTAGTCACATGTATTTATGCTGCTGCTCCTATCAGCAGTGACATAAACACAACACCCGGGTGGACATGCTATTTTTGCCCCAGTGAAGGCTTGTCGCCTCTTTTGCTTCTTTTTAATACACATTTGCTGCTTGGCTTGACTCCATTTGACTCAGTGTGTGAGCCCAGCATGGCAGACTTTGCACCCGCTTGAAGGTGTATATTTATGAAGCACTGAATGGTAGATAAGCGTCTTATTTCCTATGAATTCTGCACAGTAAAAGTACCTTGTTATTTTGCTATCTAAACTGTTTTCTTATGAAGCGGCAAAATCAGCAGCAGTAACTTAACATGACTTCTATCCAGCTGAAAGTGAACATGAAACAGTGAAATAAAGCAGATACCTGAACATACAAACTCAATAAATTCAATCACAGAGATTCAGGTAGAAGTAGAGTTGCCACCATCAATGTGGAAAAATAAGGGACACCTCGCTAACAAACCCCCCCACAAATCAAGCAGGTGGTCTTGGGGTCCTCCCTCATGAGATTTTGCACATCAGACATTTATTTATTTCCTGCGTTCTAGTGATTTTTTTAAACCACCAACTTGGCCATATGCAGTATATAAAGCATACTGTGCATGAAAATAAGGGACAAATTGTGTCCTGTATTGAGTCAGTAAGGGACAGTGCATTTTATTTTTCAATACAGGACAATCTTTACTGGACAGGACACTCTCTCTCTCTGTCCTCCTGCATAGACATATGCTGAGTCTTGGCTTTCCAGCACACATCAGAAAACAACAGGAAGGCAGTGAGAAAAGGGTCAATCGCCTATTTTTAGTGAGTTTTAGCAAGTAAAAACAGTATAAGGCTCCATATTACACTGAAGTACTCCTACATATGAAGTGCCTCCATCACCAAAGAATCTCCATGGACCAACCTGCGCTTTCTGACCAACTCCAGCAACTCTCAAACAAAGGTTGTAAGGAAACAAGTTGTAAGACCAGCCTCATAAAAGGCCGCTACACCTGGCGGCACCATCCAGAGCCTGGCATCAGCTCTCGACAACAAGCAGGGCGGAGCTAACTCCAACCAGTCCCCTGAACGCAACAACATTCATCTTAGAAAGACAGAATAGGCTCCAGAGCAACAACATTAACACTCTGTATTATTTTTAATTCTAACAAATGTGAAACAAGCACAAAAAAAAGTTCAAAGGACACCAAGGCTGAAGCGATGTTGTCAGAGAAGCGAGCATTTCAGCTCGACATGTTTCATTCATTTCTGGTGGTACGTCATGGTTATTTTATGAGAAATTGCAGTAAATACATTACGGACTTCTCCTTTAAACAGAGGAGTGTAAAGGTCACGACTTCCTGAGGAAATACATGGTGTGGCTAAATGCATAAAATACTATCAAGTAATCTTATCAGCCGGTGACAATCGCTATAATCTGAACCACTCAGATATCACTGCGCTTATCTTTTCCACACAATTTCCTCTGGCATCCATGTATCTGCACATCAGTTTTCACTCTGTGCTCCGTCACCAAGCCAGAGCACATTTTCAGGTCTCAGCAGAGGTGGTAAAAGTACACACGCTTTACTCCAGTAGAGGCACAGATGTTTTGTGTAAAAAAAAAAAGACTCTGGTAAAAGAAGTATTGATTCAAATGCTTTGCTCAAGTGAAAGTGAAAGTGAAACTACAGGCTCTGAAATGTACTAAAAGTATAACAGTAAACATGTCATTGTTGTCGTGTTGCATATGTAGTTCTTTTCTTGGACATTTTTTTTGTCTTGTGGGGTCTTTTTCATATCGCTACATCATTTTTTGTCTTGTTATGTCTTTTACGTTGTTTTTGTCTTATTACGTCTTTTTTGTCTTACTGCGATTTCTTTTTAACTTGTATGTCTTGTATTTCATTTTTGTTTGCTACATCTTTTATGTCTTTTTTTAAATCTTGTTACATAGTTTTTGTCTTGTTGCATCGTTTACACTGTTATCACCTCATTGCGCCTGTCATGCAGGATATGCACTGATGGATAGACCAAGGAATAGTCTTTTGTATGTGTTAGTGTCCCTTTCATTTAGGTTGAAATCTGTCTTGATGTTGGAAAGGCAGCATGCAGTGATGCAGAATAAAAATAATTCCCCTCAAAGTATTGCATTAAATCAAAATAAAAGCCTGTTTTGAAAAGAGAATGTGTAGAAAAAATAGGGAATACATGTTAAAAAATATTAAAATGTAGAAAAAAAAGTTCCCAGAAAAATAAATACTCAAGTAAATTACCTGAAAAATCTATGTAGTTTGTTACTTTCCACCTCTGAGTCTCAGATTACAGTACATAATTCTTCCCTCTTTTTCATTTTTTTTTACAGTGCATCTGTCACTTGACCTGCTCTCTGATGGGCTTGCTTCCCTTTTTCTCCTCTCCTCACTCACCTCTACGCCTAATTTGTGCATCATCCAGCTTCTCCTGCTCCACAGGATGACTGTGCAGTTTTTTGGTCTCTCGTTGATATGCAAAGTTGTGCTTTCAGATGGAGAGGTGGGATAAGAGGATGCAGTGCAGCCCTGCACATGGAAGTGACAAAGGAGTGCTGCCACCAGGAGCACAACAAGAGACTGTTCAACGAGAGTGTGTTTGTGTGAGAGCCTGGTGCCATTTTGGGTTCCCTGTAAATAATCGCTCCATGAAGTTACATTCTAAATATCTCCCGGGTTAAATTTATCCCGCCTGTGAAAATGACAGCAGCTGCATTGTTTCCTACAAAAAAAACAACAACAACAACAAAAAAAAAAACATTGCTTTGACTTTGGTCCATAAAAGTGCAGGGTTATGCACTTCCTACTTTAGCAACCTTGTTTTTTAAAGCTGCAGTAATCAGCTTTAAACCATAGTAGTGGTTTTAGCTGGGACCGTAAGGCAAAGGTTGGCATTATCTTACAGTAGGATAAGATACCAAGGGCCCCATAAAACACCTCCTAAACTAATGGTTAAGAAAATGTTTAATTAATTTTTTAACATACTTGCTAATTTATTATATCTTTCTAGAAATCCATACATGAGATTGGCATCAAAATACCTCATTTGTGTGTTGCAGGGCATCTCCACTACATTAGACTATTTAATGATCTTACAGCGCATCTGCTGAAATTTTTTTCATTTAATTTAGGAATTGTTTGGCGTCGCATACAAGTGTGTTGAAAAATGAAGCAAAAAAGAGGAGGATGTGGGAAGATACTAAAGACAATACCTTCACCAACCACAGCCTGTTCACCCTGCTGCCGTCTGACAAGAGATACAGAAGTATCTGTACCATCGAACATCACAGCTTCTTTCAGGAAGATTATATATAAAAGTTTATTATTATGATTTACTATTTATTCAAGGATTGAAGAACAGGGAGAACAAAGTTTGTTGAGGGCCCCATGACTAAGTCCGCCTCTTTTTTTTTTAGCAATTTGTCACTTTAATTTCACATTTTAAGAAACAGAAATATTAAACAATGAAAAAAAGACAAGAAAGAAAAAATAAAGAAAAAATAGAAGACATGCCCTCAGTGGCTTCAGTGGTAGCTGATTTTAAGCATGTAGGAGAACCTGTGGTGTCTGTGAAACTCACAACAACACAAAAAGCTGTATTCAGAACTGGTGTTCGGTTTGTCCATTCTGGGCTACTGTAGAAACATGGTGATGCAGCATGACGAACGCTGTGAAAGAGGACCCGCCCCCTTTGTAGATAAAAAGGGCTCACTCTAAGGTAACAAAAAATTTTTTTTATTCTAATCCATTACAGTGACTGAGAAAAAAAAATATTTATATAAACTGGAGTTACGAAATCTTGGTCATTACATCCAAATATATTCTTTTCAGTTGAGTGTAGTTTCTGATCTGTTCTCTTCTTTGAATTTGCACCACCTCTTGTCTGCCAGTGGAATCAATACAAATTACACACATACAACCTTTGTTCCTTGGAGCTTCTCCACTTGTATCTATGAAAAGATGAGCAGCCCAGCCCACACACAGACGCATGTACACCATATGAATAAGTGAGCTTTAAAGTGAATTATAATTGTTTCCATTCTTAGAACCTGTACCTTCGATAAATGTTGGGGCTCATACACGCTCATAATGATTCATTATCACAGCTTGAGGTCACAGACGGGTGGCTCACTAATAATTAGCCTACTATTTTTGATTGAAAACAAAAAAAAGGAACTTTCTATATTGTTTTATATATAAACTTTTATGGAAATAGTGATTTTAATTAATGTGCAAATCAAATTTTGACACCATCAGAGCAGACAAAGTCTTGGGGACCCCCTGTGACTTTTGGCACACCCCTAACCACTGTTCTAGGCCAGTGTTTCCCAACCCTGGTCCTCAGGGACCCCTGCATGTTTTAGATTTCTCCCTGTTCAAACACACCTGATTCAGATGATCAGGTCATCATCAAGCTCTGCAGAAGCCTGATTACAACCTGATCATTTGAATCAGCTGTGTCGGAGCAGGGAGACATCTGAAACCTGCGGGGCAGGGGTACTTGAGGACCAGGGTTGAGAAACCTGACTCTGCCTGTGACCAGGCTTGGCCTGTCACGGATAGGATACAAAAAAAGAGTTGACTGTATTCCATTACAATTACAGAGAAAAAAAAGACATAATTACAGATATACTGAGTAAAAAATTGTGTCATAATTAGGATTATAATTGTGAAATGCATTTCAAAATACAGAAACAGTTTCAGTTTAATACTGATGACTCTATGTAACCTACATAAAGTCGGTGTCCTGTGAAAACCTCTTACCTCCAAATGAGGTGACAAAGTCACTGGATCATCTGAAAATGCATCGCCACAAAGCTGAGAGCGTGGCTGTTGGCTGTTGGCTGTTGGCTGTCCTGAAAAGCTGACATTTTGGAGATAAGTGTTTTTATTGGACAGTGACGATAAGCAAACAAGAGTTTCAATAAGAAGACTGACTGTTTCTATACAGTTGTTCTTAATGGCTGCCACAGGGCCCATTTCTCTGTGAAATCAGATGAAACAAGCCTGTGTTTACTTTTTCCCAGCTGAAGTAATATGCTTCAATGCATCAGTGGATCCCGTTAAACTATTTAGGCAAGTCTAGGCAGTAAATAGAATTAACAGATAATTAGCATTAGCACGATGTCACCAAACTGAGAATTAAAAAACACTGGCAACTAAGAGACCAGATGTCATGCATCTGACACAACATAAAAACTTGGTTATTCTATGTAATCCAAGGTTTTTGCAGAATCATCCACTACTGATGTTGATTATCTGCTTGAGTGATACAGAAGCATCGCTTTAAGTTTAGAAGTATGCAGGATTATGCAGTATGCTATGTGGGTCTGTTCTTCACAGGTCGCCAAGTTTGCTTTTAGTGGAAAAACATTTTCACCAGCCCATCTGCTCTTGTCGAGGTGTTGCTGCTGCTTCAGTGGCAAGTAGAGGCGACAAACAGCAACGGGCAGGAAAGTTTGCATGTTAGCAGCAAAAGCATAGAAGCACATACAACATGCATATGGCAGTGTCTATATTCTCACGATCAGAACCAGGAACAGATGGGCACGAGCATTGCATGTCATGTCAAGATCATACAATAGTCATACACGGAGGATGACAGAAAACTGTGTTCAGACCTGACATATACAGTATATATGAAGAGTTGTGTTCTTTATGTCTCTTCCACACAAGAGCAGTCACACAGGAAATAACCTATTCTGTCAGTATGAGATCTGATACTGATTACTTTTGGTATATAACAAAAAATTGGACGTACTTACGTTACATTGAACAAACTGCCGAGTTGCAAAATATTAACTACTAAATTAAAGGGACAGTTCACCCTAAAATCAAAAATACAATACAATATAATTTTTATCCTGGTCTATAGTGCTATGTATCCATCTAGACAGTTTTAGTGTGAGTTGCAGTGAAGAGTTTTGGAGATATCAGCTGTAGAGATGTCTGCCTTCTCTTCAACATAATGGGACTAGATGGCACTCAGCTTATGAAACTCAAAGTGCCAAAAACAACATTTGAAAAATTTCAAAACCAGCATCTCTTTCCAAAAATCATGACCTGGTTAGTCAAGAAAATCCACACACCTTGTTGTGAGCAGTTTCATACAGTAACTATTTTCTTTCTAGTAGAAAAGGAAGTAGTTCTAAAGTAGTTCTGGTCAATTCTGCTGCAAAAAGAAAGTAGTTTCTATGAAACTGCTCCCAACAAGGTCTGTGGATTATTTTGAGCAAACAGGTCAGGTCACCAGTAAGGTCTGGGAGGAGGGGTGGTTAGCAGATCAAGGCTCTTCATGAAAAAAAAAAAAAAATAACACAAGAATTTAGCACAAAAAACATTTTTTTTCTCATCAACTTAGTGTAAATATTAGAGCTGAAGTGATATTTAAAGGTACAACAATATCCACAGAACACAGACCTTGTTGGGAGCAGTTTCATGTAGGAATTACTTTCTTTCTCCAATAGAATATACTGGAACTACTTCTTTCTACTACATGACACTACTCACAACAATGTCTGTGGATTACCAAGAGTAATCAAGTCATAATTTTTTGAAAAGAGACACTGGTTTTGAATTTTTCAAATGTATTTTTTGGTGCTTTGAGCACCACAAGCTGAGTGCCATTTAGTTCCATTATATTGGAGTGAAGGTAGACATCTCCAGGCCAGGTGAAAAATATGTATTTTTGATTTTGGGGGCGAACTGTCCCTTTGAATAGTACACAGAAATATATCAATACAATACAAATAGCACAGAAATACAAACACAAATACATTTGACCTAAAGACATCAGATAAGTCTGCATTTGATTGGTTTGCTGATAATAAAAGAGAGAGAGGATACTCGTGACACAGGTTGTATATATGTTTGGCACAAACTCAGGCTTTTCTGTCATGCAATCAGGTGTTTGCATGTTCTGCCAACTCAGAGGACAGGCCGGGCGGCCCCCTGTCCCCCTGGATTACCGAGGCCTTTTTTTTTTTTTTTAAAGCTTATTCTGCAAAGGTGGATGATTACTTCGACTCCCGTTCATCTCACTCCACGAGAAAAGCGCCTGTCCTGTGGGCATCGTCTCAAGTGATATTATTGAAGGATATCTGCTCTGCACCCAATCTGACTCCACTTAACAGCTTTTAAGATTTAATCATCTCATCGCCATTCAGCGGTCCCAAGTGGGGTCAGATACATTTGACCCTTTTTTTTCTTAGTCAGCCGGGCTCATCAGGGTGTGATTGAACGTGTTATTGTTAAAGCACTCTGGGGAAATTTGTGCCTGCTCTGCCGAAACATCTTGAAATCAGCATGGTGTCTTAAAAGACAAGTAAGATATCTGTGCATGAAAAAGAGAGAAGTAAATCTTCCACCAAGGTATTTTTCAAATGTTTGGAGGAAGAATTGGATGTAAATTGGGCTGCATCTATTCTTTCATGCCTTTATACCTTCCTGACATTTTACTAGGGTATATAATACAGTGTGTATTTGTGGAAAACTGCTCAACTCAACTGTACTCCACTGCAGACAGTAGCCTCCTCCCTTGACGTAGGCGGAGCTGATCATCATAGCGATACTATTCCTGCTGTCGACTTCAAAACACAGCTCTACTTTGGTCTTGAGAAGCTGCAGCCTTTATTCACTGACTAGTGTCGCATTAAAAAACCTGTTTCCACAGCACTCAGCCCCGGAGAAAAGTTTGACTCCACACACACATTCTGCTATAAAGGGGGAAAAAAGCCCTGCCCTGTTTGCATTTCTTTAAACCAATCACAGATGTCTTGGGCGGTGCTAAGCCCAGAATGCAGTGACAATTCTCTGGCATTAAAATGACTAAATCACTGCAAAAGAAAAGGTAACAACTGCCAGCTTGCTTACACTCACACCATTAGGGTTCCAAGGCTCTAATCTGCTGTTTTCAAGCAAGCTGGTTAGACCTAGGAGGTTGTTCTTGTGTCACAGGGACTTTGAAAACAGAGATAGAGGACGGCGTGATGCCGCTAGAGGCAAGCGACCAATGGCAGGACTTATAACCACAGCATGCATCCAGCGAGTCAGACTATCCACTGACAAACTCAAACTTAAACTGTACATTTGCACTTCCCTGCTCACTTACCGTCACTCTCTGTCTGCCCCTTGCTCTCTCACTTACTTTTTTGTTTTTAATAGTTACATGCTGTAACTTTATCCCCCAGACACCATGTTTCTTGTCCATGTCCATGTCCATGTCCATGTTTCTTGACTGACTGGTGCACAATGCATCACCTCAATACAGTCCCTTCATCTCACTTTAATAGA
Source organism: Lutjanus erythropterus (assembly GCF_056507025.1). NCBI lineage: Eukaryota > Metazoa > Chordata > Actinopteri > Lutjaniformes > Lutjanidae > Lutjanus > Lutjanus erythropterus. The sequence continues at coordinate 7,385,689 of NC_139327.1, forward strand.
CAGTGGAGTATCAGGATTTCCTAATACCCTGGTACCCTGGTTTATTTTTCTTATCATAAAACCACCAGTGGCAGATCTTATATATTGTGAGCGCAAGCTTTAGAGGTGCTGTGGGTGGATTTTGTTTCCTTGTGCCAGAGCCAGGCTGGCTATTTCCCTCTGCATCCAGTCTTAGCTAAGCTAACCAGCTGCTGGCTGTAGCAGACAGACATGGTACAGACAGTTGTAAAAATCTTATTATCTAATTCTCAGCAAGAAAGCAAATTTCCCATATTGTCAAAATATTTCTTTAACAAATGGGTTCAGATTTTTTCAAGTCTGTCTTAATATAATACTCAAATGCCATGAATATGTTAAGAGAGTGTAGCTTCAATGTAAGAGGGGAGTCCCATCCTGTGCAAGAATTCACACTTTAAAGGGACAGTTCACTCCAAATCTAAAATATATTATTATTATTAATATAATATTATATATAATATTCTTCTTCTTAACTGTAGTGCTATTTATCCATCTACAAAGCTTTGGTGTGAGTTTCTAAGTTTTCTGCCTTCTTTTAACAGAATTAAATGGAACTTGGCTTTTGGTGCTCAAAGCGCCCCAAACAATACATGTCACACTCAGCAGTAGTGTCTCTGTCCAGAAATCATGGCCTGGTTACTCAAGACAATCCACAGACTTTGTTGTGAGCAGTTTCACTTGGGAAATATTTTCTTTCTACCGAACTACGCCCGCTAACCCAGTCACCTTGCAGATGGAAGTGTGCATCTACTCATGGACGAGAGGCTCGGGATGTAAACAGTAGTGGCGCCCTCCTGTGTTAAGCTGTTACCTCTTGTCTGTGAGAAGATGGAAGGTTGGTGGGTTTCATTTGGTAGAAAGAAAGTAGTTCCTACATAAAACTGCTCACAAGGTCTGTGAACAAGTAGTCAGCCATGCCTCTTATGAACAATATACTACTAATCTGTGACAGCAAAAACATGTGGGGAGAAAAATAAATCTGCCTGAAATATGTTCAATGGTCAAAATAATGAGGAAACATTTTCAGTGAATAATATCAGATTGTATTGCCACCACATTTTCCCAACTTTAACCAAAGTGCTTTTGTTACCTAATAACACCCAGGACTAAATTCAAATCCTGTTCTCTTTTCTCAAAGTAGTTTTTAATCCTCTGTCCACCCCGACCACCTCCCTGCAAAAACACTGTTGCCAGTGAATTTTTGATGAGAAGGAGGGAAACAGCGTTGAACTAACAGGATTTATCTCTCTGCTTCAGCTCAGCACACTGTTCAGGGAAACACAAATAGGGAACTAAAAAGACTAATATTTGAAGATACCCACTGAGTTTGTCTAACTCAGGCTGCTGTCACGGCAACACAGCCCTTGGACAACTTGGCGCACGCTCGTGTCTAGGGCTTCCATGGCATGTATGGTGCCAGGATTTTTTCAGAGGGGGCTTGACCATCATGTGGGGTGCTGGCTATGATTTAGACTTACTTCATAAGAAAGTTCTTATTTTTCTTTATAAAAGGAGATTATGCCACACAGCACATTTGACATAAATGTAGTATTTCATTGAATTTGGACAATAAATATTCAACAAAATAGTTAATAGAACCGTTAATAACACAATACATCCAAAATGCAACAACAATAAGTGTATTTATTCCATATGCATTAACTGTGCATTGGAAATAGTATTTCAGATTAAATGGCTATCACAGCGTCAGAAATTAAATTAATTAAAGCTGCAAGCAGCATTGGATGGGCTCTCGAATCCCCACGCCCGTCGGGGCATGCTGCAGCCACTATCATGTCACAATACGCCAACCGGTCAACGAGGGGCTTAACTTTCATATGCTTCAAACACCGTAGGAAGGAATTCAATGACACTTCCTGCCTCCACTAGGTGGCGCTATGACTATGACTTGTGATTGTCGTGTAGATGAGTTCAGGGCAGGACTTTTATCAAACATATCAAGTTTTGGGCAGAACGGATCATTTACGCTTAAGTCAAAGCAACTTCCTGTGTAATGGTGAAACATCAAACTTTGCTGTGCCATCATGGCAGCACCATCTGATGAAACTATTCTGATGAATCCTCTCAATAAAGCATAACCAATGTCTTAAAGCAATTCTGACCAGATTTGAGTTGGAAATGGTCAACCTGCTTGGAGGAGCACGTCAAAGTCTAAAACATGTCATTCCCTGTTGCCAGTGGGTGGCGCTGTGACTATGACTGAATATTATCACGTAGATGCGTTCAGGATGGGACTATTATCAAACGTGAGGTTTGGTGCCGATCAGATCATTTAACCTAAGCTATAGCAATTTCATGGCGAGACATCAAGGTTGGACGCCACGTCACGGCCACATCCTTCAGCGAGCGCTAAATCTTTTAATAAATTTTGATAATAAAGACGTTTAGATGGTACACAATAATTTAGAAGTCGTTGTGATGAATTCTGTCAGAGGACTTTGTATATGTGTCCCGATTTTCATAGATTATGAAACACACCATAGGGGCAGCTGTTTAGAGTGGCCAAATGGTGTGGCTACGGCCACTGCTAAAAGCTATATGAAGATGAAAATTGTCACCACGACTAATGTGTAGTGCAAGTTTCATGCATGACCACGTTTAGCCCCTCAAACATGCAAGTGAAGAGGATGAAAAAAAAAAAAAAGAAGAAATAAAATAATAATCTGAGCAGATCCGATAGGGTCCTCGATCAACAGCAGAACAGAGAAAAATGAGACTGTTATGTCAGCATCATGAACAGCACCATGGATTTATTATCCAACAGCAACCTGCTGATATTTAGGCATCACAGCTGCTGATAGGCTAATTCAAAACCACAGATTTGACCAATAATGTGCTCAAGGGATAAAAAGTGAGTGAGGGCAGGGAACCAATAACTGAAGGCAAATACACAGTTTGACATTGAGTGATGTTGGCTGCCCATACAGCCACACAGCCACATAATGTTAACCTACACAAACAAACTACATAATCAACCACACAGACAACAAACTACGTGTGTGTCTTGCTGTTACTGCTCCTGCTGGTCTGTAACACAAGCAGCAACAAGCAACAATGTTTTGGAAAGGAGCAGATTAACAGCCTGTCATCACAATAATGAGTCAGAAAAAACTTGCCAACAATGTTTTCATCAGCAGCTGTCAGTTTGAATACAGATCAGATCACTGCAGAATGAAAGATGTACAAAAACTCCAACAAACCCCAACTACTGTTTGTACACTAATGTGAGTTCATCCTCTAACAGCACAGCTACCTGCGTGCTGCTCACTGACGTGTTCACCTGCTCGGTCTGTATGGATCCAGCAGGACTCTGTGGCACTTGGAGTGTGTGTGGGGGGGTTCTTCCTCTGCTCTGCTCCTTTAGTGCACCACACTTTCACCATTTTAGCCAAAACAGACAGAATATACACTGCACAGTTAAAAGAGATGACATCCTGCACCTGCACTTCAGTTTTTAAAACTCCTGCCAGTGCAGAATGTCTCTTGGCATTGTCTTGCTGAAATAAACAGGGACGTCCCCGAAAAAGACGTCTGGATGGCAGCATATGTTGCCCCAGACAGTTAGCCAAGATGCCATGGGCACTAACACACGCCCTTACCATCACAGATGCTAGCTTCTGAAGTTAGCGCAGACTGCTCAAGGCTCATATTGGCTGCAGCTGAATACTTTTTTGCACAGAACAAGGTCTCTGGATTTTGAGACCAGTTGTCTCTTCTTTGATTATAACACAACCACTAGAGAGCATCAGTCACCACTGTTTTCAACAAAGCAGTTTGGGCCACAAAAGACACATTTGGATGCAACCTGTTCAGATGTGTCCACAATGTGGGGAGCAGGGGCTCCATTCTGATAAAGGCAACTGATAGGCTAAAACTGGACAGCTGGGGGCTTTAAAGGGATAGTTCACACAAAAATGAAACTTCAGTCAGTATCTAATCAACTTCATGCAGATTGAGGGTCAGGTTTAGTTTTTTGTCTGCAAAACACTCCTGGAGTTTTAAAGGAAAACAGTGTTGCAAAATCTCCCAAACAATGGAAGTGAATGGTGACCAGTTTTCAAACGTTAAAAAAACAATATAATATAAACATAAGATGTGGTGCCTGGTGCAATCCAAGTCTTCTAAAGTCCTGACACACTGTTTGCACACCGTCACACCACACACACACACTCAGTTCAGACAGTGTACATGTGCACATGAACGTGGCTCCAAGCTAAGGATCTGCACTGAAGCTCTGGGCTAAAAACATGGTGTGGATAACATTTTTTGAGTCAGACTGAAAACCCGACCTTCAATTGGAATGAGGACGAGTAGATAATGACTAAATACTTACATTTCTGGGTGAACGTTCCCTTTAATGAAGAAAGGACAAGAGAAAAAATAGAAAAAAGGAAGAGAAATCAATAAAATAAAAAACAGAAAAGTACAAAAAGTAAAACCTAAAAGGAGAAAAAGAGACAGAGGAAAAAAGTAAATAAATAAATAATTTCCTAAAGTAAAATAAATATTAATAGTAAACATATTGGGAAAAAGGGAGGAGGAGGAGGAGGAAAGAAAAGGGGTAATGGAAGGAATTGACTGAAAGAAGGGGGAGATGAGAGTAGGGGTAAATCCAAATCATTTAAAAAAGATAAATATCATGTCAAGTCAGGATGGGGCTTTTGGTTTGGCTGAGAAGTTACGAAATGTCCCGTCTCATCTGGACTGAATTCCTGTGCACACTCCCCTTGAAGAAGCTTTTCTCTTCCTCTGCTCAGATTGACACACGGCGCCAACTCTGTCTCTGCTTCAGTAAAGCCTTCAGTTCTTTTAAAAAGTTATAGATTAAACATCCCCAGCAGGGCCCTCGCAGGAACGCCAGCAGCTATGAAATCAGGCCATGCAGGAAGATGCAGGCTAATTAATAGCTGCTGTAGGTTTATTACACCGCTCCTCCTCAGTGCTCAGAGATATACGGTAAGGTTCAGCATGGGAAGCCCGGGGTCCCTCTGGAGGACTGGAGTGGCTCTTACACCAGGATGACACTTCATGCCTTGATTGCTTTGCTCTCCAGTGTCAGTTCATTAATTTCAAATGAGACAATCTGCGATCAGTGTAGTATTCCATTACATAAGTGCTGCATAGTGGTCCATATATTCATGACATGACTGTGGGGACTATTGTACCCTGTAAAAAAAAAAAAATGACACAAGCTAATTCTGTTTAATCGACTGTTGTTTGACTTTACACATTTCAGTTAATGAACACAAAAATATATTAGCCAGCTTTAGTCACAATTTAGTCCTAATCTGGAGTTTTATTAACGATGCTTGTGTCTCAGAAAATTGGCTGGGCTCTTTTGGATGTACCTGTATGAGGCGACATAAAAAACTGCCCCAGTGCTTCACCCACCATTTGATTTATGTGTGTATTTTACTGCAGCAGCCGTTGTGACCATATGCATCTTTGTTTCCATGGCAGGGAGCTGAAGGCACATTGGTCACACTGTTGTAACGGTTAGTCACACTGATTAAACTGCAAGCAGTGAAATTTTGGACTTCAGTGAAAGATAAAAGCAAAGGTCCTTCACATTTAATCCAACTGCTACTACTTACAAAAGTCAGAATTGGAACTATTTATCACATTTCTTTGGCTTAAAAATGCTCTTAAATTGAAAAGACTGTTCAGTGTGGTACTAAATTCATCAGCAAATTCATCAAAAGTCCTTTCCTGCTACCGGGTTTCCTTGTTGTTTTAATTTTAGCCAATTTCCTTGTGTTTCATCTCTGTATCTACATTTTTTTTTTATCACAAATAAATTAGATTGCTGTTAATTCATGTTATATTTTACTGGAGATATTAAGGATTAAGGATGTTTCAAAACACATATGTTTTTGCAAAAAATAGAGTACAAACAAACATTTGGGTTTTTTTTATAGAAAAATTAACAAACAATGGAGCTGATCTGGGGTAAATCCTTGTCTCTAAATGGTTATTCTTGATGAGCACAACATGTGATTAATCATGCAATGAGTAAACCATTCATCAAAGTCATCAAAGACCAACATTTTTTCACAGCCCCATACCGATGTACAAGGTATCCTTTAGCATGTATATGAGATGCTGCAAGAAAGACTTTTTGACATATGGCATGAAACAGTTGCAGTTGGGGTAGGTTTGGGGTTACAGTGTTTTTTACAGTCTTTTTTTTCAGTCAGTTTTTTTGAGCCATCCAACCACCTCACCTGTTCCAAATCCAACTTCTCCCTCTTTATACTACGTGGAAAGTCTGATGCGTCTCTTTCAGCCACTAACTGATTGATTCCACCAAGCAAAGCACGTTTGCGCCACAGTTCTGATCTGACATCTGCACGGTTGCAAGCCCCACCAGCAGCATTTCAGAAGCCTTTTAGTATTTCTGATTGTGTTTACTTGCGCAGATTTTGTTGATTAGTTCATCTTTCCTTGCTCTTTGTGCTACTACCACGGATAAGCCGGCTATGTGGTTAGATAGTTTCTTTTCTGTCTATCTTTATGAGCGGGATCTTTTATTTTGAAAATTAACTGGATTCTCCCTGCCTTTTCTGTGTCTGACTTCCTGCTCGTTCGATCTGCTCTGTGCTAATTCACGTGGCAACCATCAAAAATTGACTCAGCGCATATTCGAAGCGGAGCAGAGAGCTGCTTCTGGGATGCACTGAGACGCTGCTGGTGGAATCATAAGCATTGTGTCACAATAGCCATAATGTGACACAGCCTCCTCTGGTGGAAATTAGCTGTAATGGGTGCCATGCATGTCCATATGAGTCGCTGAGGGGTGATGACAAAAGGAGGAGTTGGGAATTAGATCAGACTGGGTTTTTATGTACACATGTACCAAACCAAACTCAGTATGAGTCCAGGAAGCACTCCTACTCATAAGGTTTTGGAAAAGTAAGGTACGTTTTTTATTTTTCAAAAAAAGAACAAGAAATGGAGCTGGACCTTGTTCAGTCCCAACTAAGCTTGGAAAAACCTTTAATTAAACCATAATGGTGGTGCCTTAAACACCCTGTTATGTTTGCAAGTGTAGTGCACTGCCTTTTAATCAGTCCAGTCTCACTTCCTCATTAGGTATCAACAAAATGTCACTATCCTCAGTGATTCATTCAAACGTGGATGATGCATGTTCATGGCTGAAGGTCACACCACAGAAACATCGCAAAATCATAAAAAAATCAGCAGTTTTCTCTGCTCTGAAATGCTGGAGGCGTGTCCACTCCACTGTCTTGGTGTCAAACACTATAAGACCTAAAACATGGACTCCCCGTCCAGCAACTATTGGACACGTCCAGACATGTCTGAGCCACCAGAGCCAGAAGACGGTGACAGGATGGTATTTTCTTTTTCTTCTGTGTCAGGTTGTTGGAACTGAAGTGATCTGAAGTGAACTGCTGGGCTGATTTGGACTGAGAGAGCTGCTAAAGATACATCATCGAGCCATGCCACCCAAAACTCCCTTTTTCCTTTCCAGAAACTTTAATAGGGTGGAGTTTATTCACATGTTGCTGCTGATTTGGTAACACCTCTGTCACATCCACCAAGAGAAAACACACCCCAAAGCCTGTTGCATATTGTGTCAAGGAAACATGTCGTTCAATATGGAAACTGTAGCAAAACGGTGCACACCATTTCCAAATTGAACAATATTCTTTGTCTGGGCGACGTGATTATTCATGTGATCACTTGAGAGCTGCTCTGAAAAGATCTTCCTTCACTTCGCTGTAATTATGGGTGCATTGCTTGATACAAGTATTATTCTTCATGCTCAGCGAAGTTTTTTGTACTCATCAGTCGTCTATTTAAAGCAATTAAGTGTAATTCTTATAGATTTGAAAGAAAAAACAGGTCAGAGCCCTCACAATAACATTAAACTTCTTCATCATCTCAGACATCAAATGTGCATTTAAAAAAAGACTTTGTTGAACATCATTGTGCCAGTTAAAAAGAAGAAGCCAACAGGTTTAGTTTCTAGGCAACTCATGAAACAGCAGCCTTCTTAGAACTTTGCACTCTTCACACTACCAGGGTGGTAGTGTTGGTGTTAAAGCATCCCTCCTCTGATATCACCCAGAGCCTTTCCCCGCAGCCTCACTTTGTCACTTTTATTTGCCATATTGGCACAAACACAAGGCACAAAGGTGTTCTGGTGGCACAAACACACATGCTGCCACGAAAGTGTGATACTGTATTCCAGACTGAAATCTGGCAAAAGACCTTTATCATAATCAGTCTGCTTGTCTCTCTTATTGGAAATTTCACCATTTTTCCTGCGGATGTCCAGTCAGTGTTGATGGTAAAAAAATTCCTGTTTGTGTACACTGACCATGAGGGCTCACACAGCCGTGCCAGCAGCGCCTACATATACCAGGATACATTGCGAGCAAGCTTCAGACACTCACGTCCATGTTGCCATGTATCTATGAGTTTTTTGACCAAAACCTAGCAGTAGGTGACAAAAATACGCACCTAGCATGCCCTCTGGCTACCCAGAGGTTTGATTTAGAAATCCAAGCTGAAATAGCCTGTAGTTCTTCCATAACACAGACAAAACCACTGTGACACAACTGGATGCAGGAAGAACAACAGAGGTACTCAGCTTATAGTCTGTCAATATTGCAGCACTGAGGAATTTATTGCTTCGTTTGACTACATTTACCATCAACACTGACTGATCAATCCACATGAAAAGTGGATCCCTTTAATCCAGGAAACATGACAAAACATACAGTTGTGTACTGTATATTTAAAAAAAATCACATTAATGTAAGCCCTTTAATAAATAAAAGTAATGATAATCTACCGACTGATTAATCAGGATGATTATCTGACATTTTGAGACACTCAGCAGCAGTTGATGTCTGCACAAAAACTGTGTGCTGACACATCTGCAGGCAGTTTCATCAGTGTGGCTGCTGTGCAACAATAATAGCGCTCCCCCCTGTCAGTTTTGTGAAGGTGGTGAAAAAGTTAGTTTGGAGTGCTGTACTATAACTCTCCTGCATCCTGTTGTAAACATCTTGTCATCCTAAATAACAGCAAATCTAATCTAAAACTGTCACCGGCTAGCTTCACACACACACACACACACACACACACACACACACACACACACACACACACACACACACACACACACACACACACATATATGACATAATATGTAAGGAATAATCAACGAATAGGTGTGGATTAAATTATTTATACCATGGCCATTTGCCACCAATATGAAGTTAAAGCATTCGCAGATATTTTGATGAAAGTTTTGCACTCAAAATCAAAACTTATGAAGCAAGAGCTCATTGTTTTTCATGACAAGGAATAACTCTAGTCACTTTTACAACCAAGCGGTTAGTCACAGTATAAATTACAACAGGTTGGGGGTGATTTTAACATTTCTTTCTATGTATTTGGAGAATACAACCATTTCAAAGAATGGGACGCAGCAGAGAAGAGAAGAAGAAGAGGAACAGGAAGAAGAATGTTCTTTATTAGTGCCCCTTGAGAGAAATTACATTTTTTTCACTCCATTGTTAATTGTTTTACCCACCAGCACCTCTTCAGTTACCAGTCCACACCGTACTTTTTTTCGGTCCAAGCTGGACTTGAATCAGCTACCCTATGGTCCCCGAGCCACGGGCTGAACCACTGCTGAGAGAGACATGGAGAAGAAAAGAGAGAAACAAAAACTGAAAAATGGCACAAGGAACTGATGCCCGTGTCTCCTGGAGTGTTTACTTTACAGACAGCACTGCTTGACTTAAACTCCACATCACTTATTATATTGAACAAAAAATTCACACAAGGTATTGAGTATAGTGTGTTTCCAAATACACGTTTTTTGGTTGCAAAAGCAGCTTTTTGATATTGATTTTATCTATTTTGTCCTCTAGCATTTTAAGCTCTCCACGTGTCAGTTCCTTGTGCTGCTTTTCAGTTTTGTTTAGTTTTTTTTTTTTTTTCTTCATTTCTCTCTCCTCAGCTGTGTCCCATTCTTGGACATTGGTTGAAAGAAAATGTTAAAACCAACCATTGGTGTTTTTTCCCGGTTGTTTATCGAGCTGCTGACTCAGCTGGCTTCCTGCAGTGGATAACAAGTAAGATTTGACAGCTGTGCTCTTTAATGTTGTTATGGTTACAAGTTGGGTAGGAGAAGACTTTTGAATGGTGATTGAACCTGAGCCAAACTATGTGTACGTTAAGTAAGGGATAATGTACAGTGAGCAGGTTTTTATTGTGAAATAACACATTTGTTACACAATAATGACCTGCTCACCGTGCATTATCCTGCTTATTAGACAGTTACTTACAACAAACTTGGAAAAATTTGACAAAATATTAATTTCTAAATGATTTTATAGCTTTATTTGCAATAGTGACATGTTCAAGGTACAGTATCCTGCTTATTACATGGTTATGAACCATAGAAAATCAATAATTTGACACAAAATATAAATTTTAAAATTATTTTAGTGATATAACGACTTCTCCTGAGTCTATGATCAGATCTGTGTTCATAGCAACAGTCTGATCTTCATCTGTTGTACATAGTAACAGTTTGCTATACAGAAATAACAAACCATCAATAACAAATGCTGTAATTGACCAATTGACCACATAATAAACGGTTTTAATGCACACCTGCCAGCCAGTCAGAAGAGAGTATTCACCCAGACCACAGTATACTATAAATTATATTTTATGATAATTCCAGTACTTTGATACTCACTGAGCTAAAATAAACATATATATGATTAAAATGTGCATGGAATAATGTTATCATACATGACTTTTCTTTGTTTTGATGTCAGCATCATCATATATCAGTGAAAAACCCACATCAGTCCACCACTGATAGTCGAGGACACGATGATTGGTGAGGACATAATGACAGAGGAGTGTTGTCACACCTCCTACATTTACTGTAGCCGGCCTTAATGAACAACTTCATTCTTTCCTCAGATTATTTTTTAATGTTGGTGTTTTTAATGTTGTTGTTACCCACAGTGATGTGACCGCCATTCTTGTTCACCAAGTTTGAAATGGACTTTGGCAGCAGATAAATAATGCAGATGTTAAATACAACCCTTATACAGAGTCATTTGAATGACATGAAGGTTGTTCTCCTCTAGTCAAGCTTTCAAAGGAGGCTGAATGTATAACGCTCTCCTGCTAATAAATACATGAGCTTTATAAAAAATAAAGAGACTTTCATAACGGCACGAAACCGTGAACTGCTCCTATGAAAGACGTATAGAACTCAGTTCCTCATGTTGCTTGAAGATTACTGAGGCTTGAAGCTGCTCGAAGGGTGAGATCTTTTCTCCTCTGATCTTTTCTGAGTTGAACGCCGACTCAGAAATGAATTTTGAATTTCATCTTCTGCATAGGTCACGCAGAGCCAGTCACAAGCTCTGTCAGTATAGATGTGTACGACCCAACAGGCTCACGTGACAACATAGTTCAAATAACATCCACTCTTCAGAACTGGGACAAATTATATCCTAAAAAAAATTAAATTATTAATACCAACAGTTCAAATTCTTTTGAAGAAAATTTATTCTTTAAGGGTTTTATATATGAAATATACATAATACACATAATTTGTTTTGGTTTGTTTTTTTTTTTATTTAATTTAAATTCAAAAATCTAACTAAAATTAAATTAACGATACACTATAAAAAAAACAAAACAAATATGTAATCATTACTAATAAAATTGAGACAATCAGTTACCATCATTTTCTTGAGTTCATAAACTCAAAAGTTAGAGGTTATCAGAGCTAAAGTATTTGGAGTTAGTGTGACATCTACTCTGATTACTATTAAAATAAAATGACGAATTAACCCAGTTCATATCTTTCATTCACACCTCTTTTGCAAAAAGTTAAAAGAACTGAATACATTTTAAGTAAAAAAACACATTATTTAATAGTCAGTAAACTCAATTTTTTTTTATCCTTTACCTTTTTAGGGATCTTTTCCCTCATTAATTGAATAATATGAGTTCAATAAATACAAAAGAAAGAAAATTTTACTGGCACTTAACATTTTTCAGTTAGTAGAGCCTCTAAAATAAATGTTTTGACTACTTACAACAAACAGTTATTTTGCGCATTCAGTTTTACAGGTTACTTACTGATAACAGGTATAAAATGTGCTATTATAAACATCTTTGTTTTAGATTTGATTTTTAAAATGAAAATATTGGCAAATTAAAGTCGCGTCTCGGGCTACATCAATTAAATTATCAATACATTAAGTTATTATCCAATTATATAACAATGACTTTACCTAAAATAAATATCAAAAACCTGTCTTATTAATATTTCAATATATTATTCAATCATAATCCTGAAACATAGACACCTTAGAAAAATAATAATAGTGGCAATTTTTAAAGTTTAAAGTCAGAATCAAAAGGAGCTGTGATGCACATTATTTTAATAACTAGTCACTGTAAACACAGAACTGAAAAATCAGTATTTTGACTTAAACAGGTAAGATGATCACTGGCAGTGTATTTCTGCATCAGTGTGGGCCAAAGGAAAAAAATTTTGTTGTTTTTCTGCCAACTGAAATGAATTACAGACAGTCTATAATGTTATTTTTAGCCGTTTCCGTCTCATATGTGGCTGATAAAGTGAACAGAAAGTACAAAACGGCAGCATAACAGTTAAATGACACATGGTGTAAAGTTCACAGCAGTGGTGCAGACAATTTTTAACACGAGGGGTGATGAAGAATCTACATAATCTATTTAAAGTGACTTCTACTAACAGAAAGATGTTTTACGTGTTGATAATCCTCATATACCGTGTTTGGGTGCTGACAGGAAGTAAACGGGGCGATGCTACAGCTGCAGGAGGAGGACAGGTCACTCAGTGCTTCACTTCCTGAACTCGTGTGGAGCAGCGGTCCCACTGTGATAAGTCACGTCCAGTTTGTGGAGCTCAAGCCAAACTGTTGCATTGCTGTCTAAAGTACTCCCACACTGTAGATGACTGCGGTGAGTCTTGCTCTCTGCAGCTTTTCCTCCATGTGAATCCATGCTCTGATCACGCTCAGCAGTTCACACTGATGCCACGACGCACGATATGCAATTTGACATTTTTTCGCAATTGATCACATTCATTAGGTCAACGAATCTCCCCAGACCTAAAATAGGTCGAGCAGGAATACTCCTCAAGGACTGGTAAGTGTAGCAGGTAAGCTTGGTAAACGTCTCAACCATAACATGTCAACTCTGTAGCCCTTCTAAAACAAAGCTAAATAGGAATTATGATTTAAAAATGTATATTCTGATTAACATTAAGATAACTCTGAGCAACTTTAAAAAATAAAATGGCTGCTCACTATGTTATACGGTAAAATGAAAAACATTTTGCCAACTCCGTCAGATATACTGGACTATTAAATATTGATAAAAAATAGACATAATTATATTTTTCTCTATGCTATTCAAGAAAGTCTTGTTTCATATTGCAACATGTTTTTCACAGGTGTTTGTACCTGAAGTGCCAGGGGATCATTACACTCCCTGAACTTCAACAGATTCTGCAAACAGGTGTCGTGAAACTGAAAAAAAAAAAGTGTGACTGCTGAGCTGTGGCGTCATGCTGGGGAGCCTGAGTCAGAGGTGTGCGAACGCAGAACGCCTTCTTTAAGTCGAAAACAGGAATTAAATCGAGCTATTTGGAGGCGCTGAGTTATGCTTCGACATTTGGAAGGCTTTTCCTCTCCCACAATCCTCCTCTATAAACGGGAAGAGCATTAGCCTCGCATTCAACCAAAAACAACATGGACCAAAAATAAGAACTTCACTTGGCAGCAGTAGAAATCCACAGTGACACGAAGGCAGACACCGCAGCATCCTTAAATGCTAAAATTATACAAATCAGGTGCTAGCTTGGCAAGCAGGTGTGTGTGTGCATGTGCTTACCCACAATACAGCAGTAACTTTAAAAGTAGCTTTTGTAAACACATGTCCTCAGTTAAAGGGAGAAAAAAATAGATTTTCTATGTACTTTTGGCCTTCAGTGTTTGTGTTACAACTTTATCTCTGTGTAACCCAGAGCTACTATTACTTTGTCTGAGCGTCTGAAGGCTGCCACCGCGAAAATCCCTTCATATCTTCATTCAAGCTGTTTAAAATGCTGCAACACTCATTTTTGAAGAGGGAGACTACCTTCGGCTTTTTTCCTCAGAAAATCATAAAGCACTGACTGGCACAGTGAGCATGAGGAGCATCCCTTTATCACTACGTGAGGCCTGCATGTGAATGAACGGATGTGACAACAGTTTTGTCTGAGGCTGAATGGAAAATAAAAAGCAGGGGCTGACACATCAGTAATTTAACGTATGAGACATTATTCTGAACGCAGCGACAGTGAGATTTTTCCATTTTTCCATTGATTTTTTCAGTCACCGTTAATTCATTAGCAAATCACCCTTGATACGTCACAATGGGCCACTTTTACAGACCGGGCTTAGAAAACGATTATTTTTGTTCTCTCAACTCAAGTTTAACGTACGCACTTTGTTTTGCTGTACTTTTACTCCACTTTTTGTTTATAGTTATTTACCTTTAAGTGTATTGTTTCACTGCCCTGATGTCAATAAAGTTTATGGTTGAACTGTGAAGTATCCTGCCTCCATTACATATCTTTGCCACAAGTGTCATCCAGAAAATGTAGTCATCACTTTAATAATCATGATCAGGTGATCACTTGAGTTTGAGTGTGTGTGTGTGTGTGTGTGTGTGTGTGTGTCTGTCTGTCTGTCTGTCTGTCTGTCTATCTATCTATCTATCTATCCTAAATTAGTGTCAAACAGACAGTTTTGTGCATTTTTCTGCACTTGTGACCTCAAGTTCTTCTTATTCTGTCATCAGAGGATTACCTTCCTGGCTGCGGCGCTGCTCTTCAGACATAAAACACTCGTGCTCTATGTGATTATGATATTTCCACAAGCAAATCAGACTGTGCAGATGACAAATAAACATGCTGTATATTACAATCTGTAACTAAATGTCTTAAATGTTAAATATTACCGAGCTGATTAATTTTTGGGCTTATATTTGATAGTGACAGTGGAAAAGCAGACAGGGAAGAGGGTAGACAGAGAGGAGGGGTGACACACAGCAAAGGGCCACATGGGAGAGTTGACCCATAGCCTCAGTATGTGGGGTGCACGCTGCATCAACTGAGCCACAGGGGCCCTCCAAATATTACGAAACATTTAGGCAAATGTGCCCATTTGTCTCCGTTTGTTACTTAATACAAGAATTTTTACAATGGCAGCAGGGAGGAAAAATAATATAGAAGCAGACATTCTTACTTTATGAATGGATGTACTGGTCATTGGTTTAAAAACGCAGAAAACGTTTTCTTTGATTTTTTTGGATGAGGGCAAAATAATCTATTTTGTTTTATTGACACCGTCTTTACTTCCTCATTGTTTTGGATCCCACATGCCTCACTTCTGTATAAATAATGATAATAATTGACAATCAACAATATTTTTCATCAAATACGTTTTCTTATACAAACTACAAAGAATTTCTTATTCACAGCTGTTCCTCAGAACGTTGAGCAGGATGTCCACTAATCAGAAGACCCAGTCCTCCCGTCGGCATGTCAAAGTGTCCTCGGGCAAGATACTGAACCCCGAAGTGTGTGTGCGAGTGTGTGAATGGGTGAATGCTGACATGCTTGAGTGGTCGATAGAAATGTGCTATATAAATGCAGTCCATTTACTATATTTCAAGTTTTAAATTTTGTATGATGCTTGGACAAATTCAATAACATCATTTACATCTTTTCTAAGAACAAACTTTGTATTTCTTGTAATCAGTATGGTTTTTTTTAAATACATTTTAATTAAACAGGCAGCTAAAAGAGGTCAGAGCTGCTGGTGTGTTTATTCTTGGCATTTATTCTTCTCAGCTCTTTGATCAGTGGCTTTGTTTCCTCGTGTTCTGTCCACTTGACCAGGCCTTCTGGGAAAAGTCTGCTTTTGACAGCTCCGCTTGTTGACTTTGATTTTTGGCTTAGGTTCAAGATAATCTTAACTATAAATAATTAATTTGTTGTTCAGGCTGTAATGCTTATTAAAATAGTTTGTTTTCTGCCCAAAACATATTGACAGCCTCACTTAGAGTTACCAAAGGAACATCTTTAATATGAGATGTTTGTGCTCTTTTATTTAAGTCAGGCTTTATTTTAATGTGACATTAACCTTAGTGACAAATTCTTTAAAGAAACATCTCAATATACAGAAGTTTTACTCAATTAATTTCTCCCTGATAGGCAATATTGCATTTGTTTGTGTAATTTTGCACAAAATTCACAAATGGGGTTCCTCAAGGATCCATCTTAGGTCCTGTTTTATCTACATGCATCTCTTTTTTGTATAATTTTGTAACACTGACAACTGTAATTATATTTTTGCCTGATTTTGAAGGCTCTATGTTGCCTGTAATATGAGTACACAGAGATTTTTAACTAAAACCAAACAAAGACAATTTTAGCACAATCCTTGCCAGGTTATAGCTTCTACTCAGCAGCAAATCAAATGCCAAGCATTAGCAGTCCATCAATAATGTGAAATATGGTCCCTATTTGATATTAAAAGACAGCTTCAGTATATTCATCAAAGTGCTTCTTTCATTTCTTGCCACTGTTGTGTGGTGACCTGGATATTGTGTTTATGGGTTTTGGTTCACTCCCTGTGGTGGTGGACTGAGGGGGAGGAGGCACGGCCTGGGCTTCATGCCAGCTGGACCTTCGGCTCTCTTGGGTTTCGGGGGAAAGGTTGGGTGAGCAAGAGACAGAGTATGTGTGTGCGAGACACAGAGACAGAGGGGAAGGCCAGCAGACAACCCTAATTGATCTCCTCCACCCCAGTTCTCACTCTACCCCAGCCGTGTGCGCGGCAGACCCAGAGGACAGAGAATGTGATGTCTGTATTCATGAAAGCGATCAAATGGAGCTGGAGTTATGACAGAAATCTCATCAATGTCCAGAATGGAGGTGGAGCTGACGAGGCTTGACAAAGCATTCCAGTGCTGTAATAAACTGGAAAGACTTGAAGTCGATGCCAGTATGTGAAGCTCAATCTCCTGTGTTATGGCTTTTAAGTCATTAAGATATCCAAGGTTATGCATGGATGCATCAATGAAGGTTCAAAGCAAGCATCAGCAATTGCAATGACCCAGCCTCTGTGCTTTTCAAAAGTTTGACATATTTAATACGATAAAACTTTTGAATCAAGGCAGAAAAAGTGATCTTATCCTGCGAAGGAAGGACTCCTTTTACATGCCACCTGCCACCTGCTACCATTTTTATGTAAGTCTACATTCTTATACTCAAGTTTTAGATCACGCAGAGCCGGATTTGGACGTTTAAAGGTGCAACATTCACTTCCTGTAGATGTCGCAGTTGACCACTGACATCTCAGACCAAAGCAAAGGCAGATTTTACTCAGGCATTGCTGATAAAATGCTTATTTCTTTCTTAAAATGTTTTCAGAAACATATTTTAGTATACTTTTTAGCTGTAATATGAGAAATATTGTACCATGCGACCGCCATTTTGGCACTGGTTTTCAATGCTGACTCCCAAAACTGAGATCAAATGTGTTTATGTAGCAAATAGTTGTTGTATGACATCTAGTAAGGCTGAAAGTTTTATACTGCATCTTTAAATTACTTCACAAAACAAAAAATAGTTCAAAACAAGACTGTAGAAATGTTTAAATCTCTGGAAAATGTTAAAATGTACACGGTGCAAAAAGATAATGCTTAAAATTATCCAACCATCAGGCAGTTTCCCCTCACTCTGCCTCACCCTGCTCTGCCGCCTCTGTTCCTGAAGCATTTTCCCTATCACAGCTCTCATGGGTCTGCACTCTCGGCAGCCTCAGGGGAACACAAAAACATCCGCCAGCACCACAAACACAATCAAGGCTCCCCAACGCCCTGCCACATTTTCTGTTGCTACTACTGAGTCTCAGTGGGCCGGACCTGCCTCTACGGCAACTCCATAGGTTCACTGATGTCATGCCACCAGCAAGGACTGGCACAGACTAATACAAGCAGAAGCTTAGGACATCAGTTTTTCTTTTAGTGGTTTTCAGGAAGCACACCATAAACAAATTGTGCAAGCTGCAGGCGATCAGACTTTGCTGGTGGTAAAGTAATGCACAATGTGTCACCCTCCATGTCTGCAATAAGGTCCTCTCCAGTACCTTTATGTAGCATCCTCCTGACCACATGGTGCCTAGAACTCATGCACGCAAATCTTTAAGTAAATAAGTGCTGCAGGAATGATGTGTTTTTGTGGGCCAAGCAGGAAGTTAGCATTGATCTGGGTCCCTTCACAAAAAGCTAATGGCATTTTTCATTGGAATTTTGGATTAATGCAGAAAACAAGCTCTGTGGCAAACAATTATGATACGTAGAAGCTTTGTTTAGCATCATTATCTTCACAAACAAACACCAGTTTTATGATTTTTGAAGGAAAAAACAATCGAGAGATGTAAAGAGCTAATGTCAGGCTATGAACAAACTACTTGACTCCGTATCACCACATGCTCGTCATGACAACCT
Source organism: Lutjanus erythropterus (assembly GCF_056507025.1). Lineage (NCBI taxonomy): Eukaryota > Metazoa > Chordata > Actinopteri > Lutjaniformes > Lutjanidae > Lutjanus > Lutjanus erythropterus. The sequence goes on from NC_139327.1 coordinate 7,404,355, forward strand.
CTGTAATCTCATTTAGCCACTTTGTAGCCACGTTTTTTAAAGACACTTAAAAGCTCAAAGGGATAGTTCACCTCAAAATGAAAATTCAGTCATTATCTACTCACCCTCAGGCCGACTGAAGGTCGTGTTTAGTTTTTTAGCACACAAAACACTGCTGGAGATTCTGCAGCGCTGTTTTCCTGTGAAAATCCAGCAGTGTTTTGTGGACTGAACCACAAAACCACTGATAATGCATCACATTTCCTCAGCGTAGCATATGTTTTTTTTATGTAAAATTATAATCTGAAAGGCAAGTAGTAACTTCAGTTGTAGTGAAGTAGGATGAAATGGTAAACTAAGTCAAGTACCTTGAAATTACTTGGAAATTGACCTAGAACAGTACTTCAGTAAATATACATTCATTCATTCATTCATTCATTTTCTTTAACCACTTATTCTGTAAGGGTCGCGGGCTGCTGGAGCCTATCCCAGCTGACTTTGGGTGAGAGGCGGGGTTCACCCTGGACAAGTCGCCAGTTCATCGCAGGGCTGACACATAGACAGACAACCACTCACACTCACATTCACACCTACGGGCAATTTAGAGTCACCAATTAACCTAGCATGCATGTCTTTGGACTGTGGGAGGAAGCCAGAGAACCTGGAGAGAACCCACGCAGACATGGGGAGAACATGCAAACTCCACACAGAAAGGCCCTGCCCCAGCAATCCGGGGGATCGAACCCAGGACCTTCTTGCTGTGAGGCGGTAAATATACATATACTTGTAAATATACTACCATTCATTACCTACCTATAAATCTGTTAGTTCCAGATGCTTTATCAGAAAGTAGTAGCTGGTTCTGCCTCTCTACTCCACCTCTGTGCCATCAGAGTGGTGAGCCGACATCCTCTCCAGGACTGACCTGCAGCTGTTTTTATTTTATAAAGCTGCTGTGCCTCTGACTTGACAGGAACAATCCTTTGAGACCATTTCATGCTTTTCCACCATTTGCTGGTGGACAAACACGGATGAATGGGTGAAAATACATTATCAGGCAGTTTGGGGCAATGTCAAGCCTCCCCTCCCAGAGCTGCTGCTGCTTCATCATCAGTGGCTGTAAACAGACCCACATCCACCCTCTGAATCAGGCTCCACACATCATCCCACCACCTGCTGTCAGCGTGGTAGACTGTCCTGGATTCAGTCCAACATGTTCATTCACATCTTTTGTAATCTTCCTGTTGCATGCTGGGATTGAATAATTGGTTTGAAGTATGTTTGATCTGCTTTAGATATTTAGAAAATAAGAAGATTTCATTCAGTGTCCCATTGTGCTGCCATTAGTCACAGTGAGACTGAAGTGTTTTATTGGACCTCTTGACAAAATAATACAAAAATATTCTATAACTTACATATATGATACTTTATTTGCATCATATTTGACATGTAAAGTATTAATATAACTTAATTTCAAACAGGAACCTTTTTATTTTGCCTTGTGGCTGGCCAAAACAGCTTGGTTAGTGTAATCTGAATTGCTCAATATAACGTACAGTTATTATAGCCAAGGAATTATTTTAGTGAAAATCAATTAAAAAAGACAGCTATTAGGCAGTGCTCACTTGCTCATGCTGCAAGTGATTGTAATGAGAGCAGGTTGCATGTGTAAAAATCCATATAAATATGTAAAATTTCCACTCTAAATTTATCTACAGTCTTAAATTAGTTTGTTTTAGAGTGTATTTGTGATTGTAGTAGAAGCAATGCAGATTGCACCATGATCTTATGTACAGGCTATGTCATATTTGACACACACTTTCAACATGCTTTTACTATAAAGTAAGGCACAAAATAGTATGTAGTTAAAGATTGTTTCACTAAAGCAAATACTAATATTGAAATATTAGAATCAATAAGAATTTTGTTCTTACAGGAGCTGTTTCAAAATTAGTAAAGACCTCCCTGCCAAAAACGTGCAGCTCATGGTGCATTCCAAGTCAGAATTTCCGAGTTCCCAGTCAGAAATTTCAAATGGAACGCCTCGGTATCAGATCGCTGACTGGGAAAGTTGGACGAACCTCACCAGGCCAAACCTCAAATTCCAAGATGGCTGCCCCGTGCATCAACAGTCAGTGAAAGATGTAGCATATACAGTTTATTCGCACTTCTGTCTTTCATTTTGTCTCATTAAATAAGTCATAGTCAAGTCACAGTACAGTCCATCTGTGGTTTTCTGACTGTTTTTTTTTTTTAACTTTCCAACTCCTTTACTGGAACACCGCCAACTCGGGTGTGACATCACACCCAGCTCCGACTTCAGACCTCTGAGGTTAATGGAACGCGGCATATACACCAAGTCAGCCATGTTGGATTTTGCATTCAGAGTGAGTCTGAGCGCATACAACAGGTTTTTCAGGAAAGTATTGATGTTGTAGAGGCCTCAGAAACTCTCTCATATCATATATGATGTAAATGCTGCAAGGATAAAAGGTATAAAAGCCCCACAAAAAGTATTAAAGAAAAGAGTTTCAGTTATATTGCTTCCAAATCCATATGCCAGTAATGCACTCACACAAACCAATACCAACCAAAAGCTGCTACTTTCCTGGCTGAGGAAATCAGATCCTTGTCCTCTGAGTTGGTCAACTCCCCATCCTGTAACACCTGTCAATCATCCTGATGAGCTGTCTGCCACAGCAGAGTCTAACTGAGCTGGCCAGGATCTGCAAAAGCCCTGTAGGTGTTGAGGAGCTGAAAAAGGAACGCATGAGTTAATGGGGCACATGAGTTAAGTGCACTGTGGCTGCAAGTCTCACCTTGAGCAGACCAGAAGGCTATCCACAGACGTGATACGCTCAACTGCTTGAAAAGATCCCCAGTATCAATAAAGAGAGTTTACAGCTGGCTAGCAGCTTTGTGAGGCTGCCATTCTCAGTGAAGAATATCAAACTTAGATAAAAGCTGAGTTCCAGAGCTCTTCAGCAATCAGGGTGAAATAAATGGAATGTTTGGATAACCGACTGTATATCAGACAGGTTTATAATGTAGCATGAAAGTGTTGGAATGGTCTAAACCAGCTATTCCAAAACATAAGAATACCACGGCCCAGTCTGAAATCTGAAAGTCCTCTGCGGCCCACCGAAATGTTTCATCATAAAAGGGTCAAAAGCCAACCTTATGGTGACACCAGAAGAAAAGTCAGTGGATCACCAGAGTCAGTAGGGTTAATCTTCTGGGGAACATGAAGGTGTGCACCGAATGTTGTGCCAGTCCATTCTGTAGATGTATATATTTCACGGGAAAAGTGGACATGTTTGGCCTCCTGGTGGCGCTACAGTGGCTGAAAGATCAGGGATCATGAAAGTCAGTAGGCTTCTTTCTCTATGGATCATGGATGTCTGAACTAATTTCCATGGCAATCCATCTCATAGTTGTGGAGATATTTTAGTCTGGACCAAAATTATGGAACAGCAGATTAACATCGCTATTGATAGAGCCACACTGCTAACATGGCTAATAAGCAATTTCAGACTAATATGCCCATAATATATCTTTAAGTGATTGTTATTTTGCTGTTAAATGAATTCTTAATCACAAATCAAACAAGGATATGGTGATCACTGTGTGGCTTAAAAATCTGGTCTTGATCAACATAATAAAACTCAGAAAAAAATAAAAAGGGCACCAGCTGCAGGTGCTGGGACACCAGTGTGCTGAAAATCAGGGTGCATTCATGACAAAACAATTCCAAACTAAAAAAAACATATATTTTGTGACTTAAAGCACAACTGCTACACCTCTATAATAAAAAACACACTGAACTAACTGACCATTTAGAGAAACATAGAAGCCAACTAATTTTCTCTCTTTTTTACATTTTGACTGCTGTAAGGGTGCTTTATGATAAGTTTTTTTTTTTCACATTTTTCCACTAGAAAGGCACCCAAGATGACACATTTTCACATTTTTAGCACTGGAAGGGCATGTTGGAGGGCACTTTTTACATTCTGTCCAGTAGCTGGGCACCCTAGACGGCACTTTTTCACATTTTGTCCATTAGAGGGGTACTGTAGATGACAATTTTTCACATTTTGTTCACTGAAAAGGCACCCTAGATGACACCTTTTCACATTTCGTCCAGTAGAAAGGCATCCCAGAGGGCACTTTTTCACATTTTTACCACTGGAAGCGGTGGGGTCGGGGGTGTAGCAGAGGTACTACTGACGCACTACCAGGGTAGTGAAAATGGGGATCCTCACTGTGCTGGACTGTTACCACTTGGAGCCATATTGACAAACTGCTACAAGGGGGGGTATTGATCCCCTCCCCGCTCCAGACTGAGTGCTCCCAGGCACAGTATAAATCTGTTTCCACATTAGCCAGTACACAGAACTGAAACCCACTAAAAACATACCATAACATGCCCCTGGCTTTCTACAGACTCATTCATTTCAGAGGCAGAAAATTACATTTTGGACAAAATCACAAGTATTTGTCCAGTACATGGTGATGATATTTGACCCTGGTGTGATATGTGTCTTCCCTGTTAATTGAGGTGCAGTCCAGTTGTAAACTGTAAAATATCACTGCCTCTAAATGACTTTTATGAGCCTATAAAGCATGTGCTTTTCCTGTCAGATTTCCCCATTGTCCTCCAAAGTAACACTGCACATAAAGGACTACAGAAGCTTTATATTTTTATCATTGCACAGTGACAGAAATGTAATAACACATTAGACTTCAGCAACAGGTCTTGAACGCTTTCCATCAGTAAACCAACACATTGCTGCCTAAAGTTTACTGTTTATGAACTCCAAAACTGGTAAATAGGCCTTTTTCAGAGAAAACATTTACATTATGAAAAAAAACAGTGTGAATAATAAAATGAATGATGGCTGAATTCCATTTAGCTGCTACTTTCAGGGCTGATTTGAGACTCTTTAATAGAACAGAGCCATTGTTAATGTTGTAACTTGCAACTTGTTAATGTTGTGCTTTTTCTATGATGACAAGTCAAAATGTCTGCTGTCCGTCACCAGTGTTGGTCAGTTGGTTAGTCAGTCCACCCCTTTGGTCCATCTGACTTTTCCTCTGGTGCTGCCAGAAGGTCAAACATTTCTCCTATTTAGAGACATTTCTGAATATTGATACCATTTTTTTCATTCATGTTTTATAATGACCTTGGTGATCTCCTGACTTTTCCTTTGGCACCATTGTGAGACCTTGTGTTTGAACTGATCGGCATGACATCAAAAATAAAAAAAGCAGGGATGGCGTATCTTTATGGGCCACTTATCCTTCCACAAAAAAGCCAGTTGGATTGTTCCATTGGATTTGTGATTGGTGCAGAAAATAAGCTCTGTGGCAAACAAAAGTTTATGATACATACACATTTTATTATATTTATTATAATGAATGCCACTTTTATGATTTTTGAGACGTAATTGCAGTCACCAGAGGTAAAAAGCTGGTAGGCTGTAAATGAACCACACCAGGGTCACATGACTTCATGTCGCCACCACTGTGTTTGGTGTGATGATGTGTAATGTCTCATTTAGCCCTTGTTAGCAGCCACCCTTTTTTAGCCAAGAAAATACTTAAAAATCGTGGTCATTGTTCCATTATTTTATGTCGTACAACAAAAAGTTAAAATCTCTTCAGCTCATATGATCCACAAACTTTATTTCAGGTATCAAACCAAAAATACATTTAAAAAAACTTGTTGAATTCAAAATGAGAGAACCCGAAATGCTAACATGCTAAGTCATTTCTGGGTTTTAGAACTCATTCCTGCAGCAATCTATACTTTTATTTATACCAAAATACCTATAAAACTGACAACATTCCCATCAGCCTCAGCTGTACTTTGTGTTTAGCGCTAAGTGTTAAAACAAGGTGGTGAGCACGATAGGCAGCTGCTTGGGGAACGTGCCGGCACTAATCAGAAATATGAACAACTGAACTTACAACAACACAATAAGAACTATCTTAAATGTCAGAAATAATTTCTGGGACAAATGTATTTGACATATATTTTGATTTTCTAGTTTGGCCCATGATCTATCCGCAAACACAGAAGGGGACGTGATTTATGATCTATACTGCAGCCAGCCACCAGGGGGCAAGTGAGATGTTCTTACTTCAATTTTTTGAGAAGCTGTTTTCCACCTCTATATATGTCAAACCATGAAACTGTTTTCCTGAACAGTGAACGTATTCCATGACCTTTATCAGAGACCCCACCGGGGGCGGTCTGATAGCTCAGTTGGTCGAGTGTGCGTCCCATGTACGGAGGCTGTGAGACCCCTGCAGTGGCCGTGGGTTTGACTCCTGCCTGTGGCTCTTTGCTTCATATCATCTCCCAACCCTCTCTCCCCACTTTCCTGTCTTCATGTCAGCTGTCCTATTAAATAAAATCTCAAAAAAATATATGAAAAAAAAGTCAAGACATCACCTCAACATGTGGTGTTCAAATTAGGTTGGATGTGTCACTGCCACTTGTTACAAAAGGGCCTTTTTGAGGTAACTCTGAAATGGTAATGACACCTTTCATTCATCATAATTCATTTTTTTTAAAACATCAGTCTGCTTTCCAGTGATCTGGTTTTAGCAGTATCTGGAAGTCATTTGATATCACTAGGCTAGCAACTAAACAGTTTCATTATAGATTATATTAATTATCAGGATAAGATAAGATAAAATGGAACTAGAAATAGATAGAAACCACTATACTAGATTACTCCAAAAGTTACGATGACATAAGAATAACAACAATAGACTATCAAATATGAAGTGGAATATAAAGAGTATAAGGGGAAAATAACAATAGAAGTCAGATAACTTAACGAGACAATTCACCCCAAAATAAAAAATAAATAGTTTTCTTCTGGCCTGTAGTGCCGTTCATCCATCTAGATTTTTTTTATATAATAGAACCAAAAAATACTTTTGAAAAATTCAAAACCAGTGTCTTTTTCCAGAAATACTGACACAAGAGAGTCCACAGGCCTTGTTCTGAGCAGCTTCATGTAGGAACTACTTTCTTTCTTGTAGAAAAGAAAGTACTTCTGGTAGATTCTACTGCAGAAAGAAAATAGTTCCTATATGAAACTGCTCGCAACAAGGCCTGTGGATTATCTTCAGTAACCAGGTGATGATTTCTGAAAGTTGATTTTGTGGCGAACTGTCTCTTTAAATACTAAAGTAGTGTTGGCAATACTTACAGTGAAAAGTAGTACTGCAAATGGTAATAAAAACCAGTGTTGGGCAACAGTATATTACTCAGAAATATATTCCATTAATAATATTACTTAATCAGTGATGAGTAGCACAAGGGATTACAATTTACAAAACAGTAACAATATTATAGTTACTAATCCAAGTGAGTGAGTTACTTTTAGACCTAAGCAGGCTATCTTATGATGACTTATACATGCAGCAGGTCATGTCATGTCATGTCATGTCATGTCATGTCATGTCATGTCATGTCAGCTGCAGCCAAAAAGATCAACAAAAGATGGAAGATGAGGGTGAAGGAGAGAGGCAGGCCTTCCACAGGTGAAAGATGGTGGTTGTTGTATGTTTGTTTGTCTCCTTCAGAGAGAATCTGTGGCGGTGGAATCTAATTTGAAGGACACACTCAGAGAGGTCGACTTTGTTTCCATCACAGCCAACGTCTGGACAGCTGACAGCAAGAGCTGTCTGGGTGTTAACATGTCACTGGATCAGCAGTTCAACTTTGGGTCGCAACACAGCCGACAACAAGGTACAAAAGTAATAGAGTAATGTAACAAGTTATGTCACAAATTACTTTTGATACTAAGTAATAAGTAAAGTAATATAATTAGTTTTTAAAGGATTTATAAGTAAAAAGTAACTTATTACACTTCCTGAATAACTTGTCCAACACTGATGCATTTTACATGATATTAGAACATGATGTTAGTGATATTGGCAGTGATATTGATTAGTAATAAAAACTTACATTCTACGGCCACTTCATTAGTTACACCTGTTCATCTGCTTGGTAACACAAATATGTAATTTCCCAATCACATGGCAGCAACTCAATACATCTCAGCATGTAGACGTGGTCAGGATGACCTGCTGAAGTTCAAACTGAGCATCAGAATGTGGAAGAAAGCTGATTTAAGTGACTTTGAACGTGACTTGGTTGTTGGTGTCAGACAGGCTGGTCTGAGTATTTCAGAAACTGATGATCTGCTGGGATCTTCACACACAACCATCTCTAGGGTTTACAGAGAATGGTCTGAAAAAGAGAAGATATCCAGTGAGCAGCAGTTCTCTAGGCGAAAATGCCTTGTTGATGTCAGAGGTTCCTGCTGGTTTGAGATGGTAGAAAGGTAACAGTAACTCAAGTAACCACTCGTTACATCCAAGGCATGCAGAAGACCATCTCTGAACACACAACACGTCGAACGTCGACGCAGATGAGCTTCAGCAGCAGAAGACCACACCAGCAGCCTGGTTTGATGCATCTCGATTTCTGCTGCGACATTCAGATGGTAGGGTCAGAATTTGGCGAATATGGATCCATCCTGCCTTGTATCAACGGTTCAGGCTGCTGGTGGAGGTGTAATGGTGTGGGAGATATTTTCTTGGCACACTTCAGGCCCCTTAGTACCAACTGAGCATCACTTAAACACACAGCCTACCTGAGAATTGCTGCTGACCATGTCATCCAAAGTCTCTGAGCACCTTGTTGTATCTACACCATGAAGAATAATGGCAGTTCTGAAGTCAAAAGGGGGTCCAACCTGGTACTAGCAAGGTGTACCAAATGAAGTGGCCAGAGAGTGTATATTGCACCAGATAATGAATGTAAAGTATTGATTACTTTCTGGATTAACTGCTTAAATCATTTGGTTTACAAAATGTCAGTGAAAAAGTCACAAGTTACAAATTTCTAGAGCCTAAGTTAACATATTACAGTCCCAAAACTCAATACTGGACAGTATTTACATTTGGTGATCTCAATTTGACAGATCTCTGAGCTGTATGGATGTAGAGAAGGCTATCTCTAAAGATGTGTAAGACATTGACGATGGCCTGAAAATGTTTGACTTCCTGTCACATGACTGTTTGACACTAGTGCCTGGAAACTTTTTTTGGAGAAGTTGCCATCATTGATAGGCGCACCTCACTGGACCCCAAGAGTCTGCGTAGTATTAGTGTCCACCCTTTATTCATATTGAATATTCAGCAATTTAAAAAATGACAATTAGCAAAAATGTTGCTGGTTAGTTTTTTGTTGATTGACTAATGGAGTAACTGACCAATCATTTCAGCTCTATTCACCACCTCAGACAATATGTTGTAGCTCGGGAGATACAAGTGACAGTAAGGCTGAATTTCATCCTTTAAAATAATTTGTGTTTCATTATTAGCACATATGTGTTACAGTCAGTAGCCGCGACCAACAGTTAGCCAGTCACACCTGGCTCATTAATCACCAGCGATGAACAAAAACCTGAGTGAAGCTGAGTGTGCTGCAGTAGATCACAGAACATCTGAAAGCTGAATTTGAATATACCATTTGCACTTCACACGGCTCTTTAAAAAGCACGCCGCTCGTGTCGGTGTGACAGTTAGCCGTGAGACACAGCTCTATACTCCCACCGCCACGGCGGCCGCAGTGGCTGTCGAGCATCAGGATGAGGGCCTCCAGCTGCATCCCGTAACCGGCGATGTCTCTGTCAGAGATGCTGCTGACATGCCGGGGCTTGACATGCCACACTCTCCTGGCTGCTTCTTGTACAAGAGCCAACACGAGTAAGTGAGACCTCACAGGCACTGTGAGATAGAGCAGAGATGGAGATCAAGGTTGCTCCAGGAAACAGAGGCAGAGTGTGACAGACTGAGAGGAGGATTTTTTTCTTTTCGTACCTGGATATTTCCCTCAAAGTGTTACTTTATATTAACATCTCCATCACTCAATGTGAAGAAAGAGGATAAAAAAAGAGTCAAAATCTTCCTCCTGGCTAAATCACATATTTCTTCATCAACAGACCTTTTCACAGCAGCCATTTTGGCATGAAACAGTAGTGTAAACAGTTTATTTTTTACCAATGATACTAATTAAGGTTTTGTTCCATTCAGGTCAAACAGAGTCAGGGTGCTGCTATTGTGCATGTTGGCTCACTGGAAAGGGTTTGCTAAACTAAATGGAACGTGATCTTAATTAGTATCATTACACTGCAAAAAAAAGTTGAGAAAACTTAAAATTTCAAGGCAATGAACTACGATAGATTTTCGAGTTTTGAGCAAAACTCAAACTCTTAAATTTTGACATAAACTTTATAAAGTTTTGCTGATCTATAATCTTTAGCTGAGATGATTTACTTTCTTTTTTTAGATAAACCTGAATCTTTGACTTGTAGAAACTGAAAAAAAGGTCACAGTGAGCTGCAAGCCTGTGCCTGAAAAATTGAAAATATTAAAATTTTAACATTTACTTTAACTTCAGTCAATTTACTTGATGTTTTTTAATACAATGTTTTGAGTTTCTAACATTCAAAGCTTTAAGTTCATCTAATCAAGAAAAGTAAACTAACTCAACAAAAGATCAGTAGTTGGTAAAACCTTTTCAGAACTTAAGAATTTGAGCTGGGTTCAAAACTCAAAAATCTACTGCAGCTCATCTATTGCAGAGTTTTCTCGACTCTTTTGTTTTTACAGTGTAGTAACACCTACCTGCTATTTTAAATCAATATGGCTGCCATGAAAAAGGTCTGTTCCCTGTTGTTTTTTCCAGTCTGTGACAGCTGCAACCACCAGCCATCACATCCTAATGTTGGTTTTAGCTCTTTTGTTTAACATAAAATACAGCACACAGTTCCTTTTTTAGATTGAGTGCATGCAATCAAGTTAGATTATGTGTTAATGACTTCCCTGTCAGTGTCGTGGAGCCGACCATCCTCGTGACAATCTGGCAAAAGACTGAGCTGCTGCATCACACCAGCCTCAGTACATGGAACTGGGTTGTTGGCAGTGGAGTAAAGAGTGCTGAAAACCTGTACTCAAATAATCAAGTACTGTTACACTATTAAAATATTACTCAATTACAAGTAAAAGTTCTGTTGTTAGAAAAATACTTGAGTAAAGATTATTCTTCCGAAAAACTACTCAGAGTATTAGTTACGTTTTAACTGTTGATGTTAAATACTTTATCAGTATAGCAGCATCCTATCAGAGGAGATCCTGTTTCTCAAAATCTTCAGTCTAAATTTCTCCCAGCAACCTCTCTGTTCTGCTCAGTGGTCACAGTCACCTCTGCAAGGTTTGCAAATTTTGTGCATTTTCCTTAACTGATAGTTGAAAATGCTAACGATCAATTAATCATAAATAATTGCCATTTTTTTCTTGTGTACAGTTCAAGTTTCCTTAGTCAACACATGGTCCCATCAGACAAAACAATGTCAGATGAGGCGCAACTACTGCCACTTCTACACTATTGATTGTATAAATATCCATGAATATGTTTTTAATTGGTTAAATTCTCAGTGGAGATTAATTAATAAGTAATTAATCATTAACATTCCTACTCCAAACCTGTGCTGTGTTTAGTTTTTTTGTCCATATGTCCTGGTTTTCATTGGCCTGTTTGGGATCAGACAACATTATTGGCTATAATAATGCAGATGAAAGGTTTGGATATTAACGCAAATTATACTCAATACTGAGAAAAATGATTAACCTGTTATAACAAGAAAACAAGCTTCAAGATAACTCTGTTATAATGAGAAAACAAGCTTACCTCAAAATCATATTTCATTATTTCGAGATAACAGAGCTTGTTTTCTTATTTCAGTACCTTGAGATAACAGATAATTTTCTCATGATAACAGGTGAATTATTTTCTTACCTCTGGTGACAAGCTCTGTTATCTCGAGATAATGAAATAATTAACCTGTTATCATGAGAAAAACAGCGTTGGTTATCACAAGAAATTGAAATAATTGACCATTTACAATGAGAAAATGAGATTTGCTATCTCAAGACAACAACATAATTAACCTGTTATCACAAGACAAGCTTTGTCCTGTTGAGATAACACCATAATTAATTTGTTATCATTTGAAAGCAAACTTTGTTATCCTGAGCTACTGTTAACACAAGAAAGTATGGCTGATCACAGCTTCCATAGGTCACATTTGTTTCCATCATTCAGTCAGTTTAGAATGATGTAAGTATAATATGTATAATGTTGAAGTGTGGAAGACTTCAGCTGGAACGTGTTCCTGATATATATTGAAAAAATCATGATTTTCTCTGTTATGAGGTAAATCAAGATGATTTATTTCTGTGAGAAAACTGTGTGGATGAAAAAAAATGCAGCCTACAAACTGAGAAAATTTGGATATGACTAAGAAGAACAACAAAATGATGAGAACAACATCAGCTCACGTAAAACTGAACGACCTCGAGTCACTTCAGATGAATTTGTCATCTTGCTGCTTAAGGCTGTTAGAGAAGGAGCAGTGGGGGTCCTTAGATTTGGGGGTGGAGGAGAATGATGCTCTGAGGCATGATGATCTATGAGCAAAGCAGACTGACTCAGTTGAATTTGAAACCGTCCTTGACTGAATCACTGCATCAATGGACGTGAATCATGATCAACTCACACAAGTTGTTCTGACTGTTTTCGTCAGTGCTCGAGTTCTAAATGTATTTTTTACTGTAACACTTGAGCAAGCTGACCATCACTGTTTCCTTCATACACAGTGAACATAGTTGGAACAAGGCCCTCATATTTCAGCGGGGGTTTGGATGTATGGATGGCAGTGATGTGAGGGATGCTCGGGCTGGAGGATTCCTCTCTTCTAATTGCGCAGGATGATACCGCAGCTCCGCTACGGCTTCACACTCCAACCCACCTTGAAACGGTTCCCTCTAGTGCTGCATTCAGGGCCTCCGTGAAAAACGGAAAGATGCATTAATACTCCCTTTTTAAAACAGAATTTAGAAACTTGCAGATTTGCCCATAGTTTCCGATTACTTTGACAGATGCAAAAACACCTACAGTCAAGCATCGGCAGCATTACTGTCTTTCAAACGAACAGGAATTATTTTCATATTTATCACGTTTATTATGCAGGGTAACCACCTGTTGGATTTTGTCATCAGTGGTTGGGATCATGATGTTGTGTAGGCATTGCTAAAGCCTACTATAAATGATTAATTCTTCACATAATAACCATGATTATGCCTGTGCTTTCTAACAGGAAGTTTAAGTCTACCCAGTTCATAAGAAACTTAAAATCTGAACAACAAAAACTTTTTAAAAGTTACTATGATAGGTTTTAAGTAATAATTTCTGATTTTTTTAATGATTATTTTATGATTATAGTTTTTATCTCACAGTTTGCTGTGTTGTTTTGCTTCTGTCTTCACTTTAAAAATGTGTAGCCTACTGTTTAAAAACAAAGATAAAGAATATTACTGCTATTAATTGTAAATGTGTGTTAAACGATGACATTGCAGGGTTTGGTGACATCTAGTGGTAAGATTTCAGCCAGCTGAATAGACTACTGCTTGCCTCACCCTCCCCTTCCAAGTGTTGAAGAAAAAATGCAAAAGGCCCTCTCCAGAGACAGTGTTTGGTTTGTCTGTTCTGGTCTACTGCAGAAACATGGCAGCCTGCATGGAAGAGGATCTGCACCATCTGGGCTCATTCTAATGAAATGAAAACACAGCAGTTTTTATTTTCAGGTGATTACACACTAATGAAGACAAATTTATGAATGTCATATCGCATTTCTGCTAATAAATTCCCATCAATCTTACACACAGCAACTAAGCTAGTTATACATTTTCATCAAACATTTTTGAAAGATACTATGCTACCAACAGGTTTTATGTTGCATTCTCTTTTTTTTATCTAACTCTTTTTGTCTTACACTTTTCTGCAATGAACGCCACTATAAAAAAGCTGATAGTATTACCACTATAATTGCAATTGTTAGTGAGTTAAGGGTGAAAAAAGCCAATAATGAGAAAGCAGGCTCTCTCTCTAATCAGTGAGGCTGTTTCTAAGACTTAAATACTGGCAAATGGAAAAATAGTAAGCCCTTTGTTTAATTTATATATGATTACAAACCCTTTTCATCTCTTAAAATGTTGAAAATTGCACTCTAGTAAAATAGTAAGTAGGATTTGTGGATATTTCTAGTTCCCTTATGTTTTAATTTATGCTCCCTATTTTTTGCATTTCATTTCATTTACTTTTTTCTACTTTTCTGTTTTGTTATCTTTGTCAATTGTACATGAAATGACTGTCTATATATATGACAATTTATACATAATTTTTAAAATACAAATCACCATATTTATTTTTTTCCTCTATTAATTTCATCTGTGATCATGTTTAAATTGTATAGTGTGTTTACGCATGTCCTTTACGAGATCCTGTATATATATTCCCAATATACTGTATGTTCAACAAAGAAGAAGAAGAGGGGAAGATAGATACTGGAAACTCCCAATATTACAACATCTTTTGAACGCCACATTCCCGTTGGGAAACCGACAGCGCAGGTAACCAATCAGCGCCCGGACATCTCCCACGCCCATCAATGAAACGCGTGCGGAGGCGGGACCGCGGTTATCTAAAAAGCTCGCGCTTGGTTTCACTGGCTCGTGTGCTCTCGTCCCATTGGCGCAGGTGATCCGTCTCAGGATGCGAGAGGAGAGCAGCGGAGGAGAGGGGCAGAAAGAGGGGAAAGCGCCGATGGAAAAGTGTCCAGGGCTCGGTTAACAAGAAGACAGGATACCGGCCGGCCCGCTTCACTTTGTCCTGGACCACTCGGCGATGAGAGATTCACCGAAAGGGGCACTTTGAGATATGATGAGGTTTATTTCTGGTCGGCAATAGTACTATGATTTGGTATGTGGCCACTTTGATAGCAAGTGTATTCAGCACCCGAGGAACGGCCGCTCAAGGTGAGTCGAAGTGCAGTATGTGTATCCACCAGCGCATATTGCTCAAGTTTTAACTTCGCTTTTTTATGTTTAAAAAAGCGTTTCCCCCCCTGTCTTTTTGCTAACTTTGCATGTGTCGTGTGCATGTTAAAAATGTCACTTTACGTCATGAAGTTCATACGTGTGTTCATCACCGCACCTGAGTGCAGGCGGGCCGGCGTATGAGGAGGGAAACGACCGGTCCTCCGCTGTAACGCAGCTTTTATCATGGAGGATAAGGAACTGCTTTAGTTAAACCTGTTTCAAACCTGCTTATTCCCGCTGTAATGCATCATGGAGATGCGGTTCGCAGTGATAAATGCCTCTGTTGGAGTTGTGACGTTGTCGGCTTCAGAGTGATACATTTCACAGCCTGTTTTGGCTGACATATTCCTCCCAAGATGTGTGAGTTTTGCTCTCCTGGATGGAGCTCCAGCCTCCAGGACGTGTTGCAGGGCAGCCTCTGGACTGCAGCGGCCGGTCTCACTGAGCTGCACACCGGCTGCCGGCGCTTCGTGAAACGTGAAGGCAAATGTGATTAGTATGGTGCGCTGGTGTAGATGTCATTAAAATGCTATGAGTGGATTAACCTCTTCCTGGGGAGCTGTTCCTGCTGAAGCTGAGTCAATACCGGCTGTGTCCGCTAGAGGGAGCGCTGCCTGAGCCGACAGTGAAGCATTGGAAGGTGTATTTAAAACTGTTCCCAGGATGATTTTCAGTCAGGCTTGTCATGTGTGATGCAACTTTGATCACATGTATGTTTGCGTGTTGAAGCTGTTTTCATAAATATGTTGTCTGTCGTGTGGAAAAGAGCAGAGGTGTTGTGTGACAGGGTGGCTTCACAGGTGAGAGATCTTCAACCTGCAGTGACCTCTGACCCCCCTGTGGGGCAGTGACAGAGAGGAGAGACTCTCTTGAGGGTTAAATGTTGTCAAAGCAAAGCAGCGAAGAAACACTGATGGGTGTCATTCAGAAAGCAGATCAGTACAGCAGAAGGACCCATCTAGGATCAGTTTCACCTCTCATGATATTATAAATAGAGCTGCAAGTACTGATTAGTGCTGTGTGCTGGCAAGAATCTGGCCATACGATGCGTGCCATGATCCAGGGGTTATGATTCAGTATATCGCAATCTACTGCTATAATGTGTGCAAGATGATATATTGCTGTCATTGTATAAAGAGCAAACCACCATATGTATAACATTTGAGTTAAAAAGGTTAGTTTTTTCATGCAATCAGAATGTGGAAGATGGGTAACAACACTGCTATCTAGTGATTGAGGCTCTAAACAACACGAAATTAACCACTGCCACGAATCTTTGCATGTATCACAATATAACAAGAGTGTTTTGAGAATCAATACAGTATCACAAGATATCATATTGAGTTTTTCATTTAGACTTGCAATGATTATTCTCTTAATTGATTAACTGTCAACCTTTAAATTATTTGCCAAGTATTTTAATGGTCAATTGATCATTTTGAGTCATTTTTAAAGAAAGAAAAGTCAAATTACTCTGATTACTTCTCTATGCTGGTAAACTGAATTAGGGAAGTAACAGTTATTTTCAATAACGATTATTCTGTCAGTCATTTTCTAGATTAATCAATACATTGTTTGGTCTATAAAATGTCAGAAAATGTCAAAAAAAAAAAAGTCCAACACTATTACCCAAAGTCCAAGTTGATGTTCTCAAATGTCTTGCTTTAATATTCATTTTTTGTCATAGAGGACCAAAGGAACCTGAAAATATTCACATATGAGAAACTGAAATCAATAATTGTGTGTTTTGTTTTTTTTTTTAAATGAATCAACGATTACTCAGCTGTCAAAACAGCTGATGATTTATCTAATAGTTGGTGACTAATACATTTATTCATTAATCAATTAACTGTTGCAGTTCTAAACTGAAAGTCTTTGGGTTGTGGACAAAACAAGACATTTGAGGATGTTGTCTTGGGCTTTGGGAAAGATTGAGTGACATTTTTCACCATTTGCAGACCAAACCACTAATCTATTAAGCAAGGAAATTATCAATAGTAAAAATTATCATTGGTTGCACAATAATTTTCATTGTATTAGTTAATCTGCTGGTCATTTTCTATTGTTTGGACCATAATATTTGAGAAAATAATGAAAAATGTCAACCATTGTTTCTCAAAGCTCAAGCCTAATCTCTATGCATCATTCATTGTCTTGTTTTGTCTGACCAGCAGTTTAAAACCCAAAGTTTCAGAGTACTATCACAGGATACTCGAGTTTGTGTTTTAAAACATTAGGTAATAAAACTTCAAATTTAAAACTTAATGTTGCAGCTGTACAATGATAAATGACTTCGTCCTCTAGTCGGTGGATGTAATTTGACAGCGTGTACTTGCGTGCTAAGCGCACTTGAGCCTGTCTCACATTGATGACGACAGGGGCACGTGTGGCGAGCGAGTAAACCTGCAGCAGCATCGCACTTTACCCTTAAAAACTGGTATTGCTGCTGCTTTGGCCCCCCTCCCTCCCTCCCCCCTTACAACTCATCTTCAAGGGAGAGAGAAAAGATGGAGTAATTTGGGACGGCGTCTGTGCCTCAGTATCACTGATTAAATGATGAAGAAATGAGCGCTTGGTGATATAAACAAGCTTTCTGTCACGGTGTGTTTAACTTTTGCCACAGAATCACGCAGGTTTATATATATTTATTTTTGCTGACATCTGTCTGGCATGCGATGCGAGCGGGCCTGGCTGGCTACATGGCAACCAGTTATGTAATGTCCTGCCTAAAGAGGATACACTTAAGCATCGTCTGCCAAAAGAAGGAGACTTAGGGAGATGTTTTTAAGCGGCTTCCCTCGTCTCTTCCGCGGTGGGGACTGCAGGCGACTTGGCAGAAATGAACACTAACTTTATGGCGGAGGAGGAGCGGCTGTGACTGCGCTTGTTTGTGTTTTGTAAAAGACGGTCCCTTCAGTCAGTGTAGCTGGCTCTGCATATGGTCCTTGTCCCATGCTTTAACACATCAACGGAGCTCTCAGCGCTCCTCTGCAGCATCCATGCTGTGCTCACAGACACACAAACACAGTCGAGCGCACCAGCCGACAGAAGCTGCGCAGGGCAGCATCCTTCTGGCCGAGCGCTGCCGTCTCCAGCTGGCAGCTGGCAAACGCCTCGACTTTTGCCAGTGATAACCCTGGACCTGAGCCAGACTGCCTCTCTTCCTCTCCTCCTCCTCTTCTCCTCTCCTCTCCGGTTTCCTCTCTGCCTCACCTTGTTTCATCCCTCCTCCCCTCCCTCTCTTCCTCCCGCCTCTCACTTTCCCCGTGTGACTCAGGTCCTCGTCTCCCTCCCCTCCTCTTCCCGTCTCTCCAGCTCCGTCCTGTCGTCTTCCTCTTCCGTACACTCGGATGAACTCGCTTCCCTCCAGGTTTCGAGTGGCCTCTCTCAGCACGGCCGGTTAGCCGGGGGAGGGGAACATGGTGGCTTGTGTTAATGGAGGCTTGGGGCGCGCTCTATGGCAACCGTCTGCTGCTGTACGCAGACACACCCACTTGTTGCCCCTGCCCACGCACACACACAACATCCACACACATGTCAACATGCAAACATCCCCTCGGGGAGCAATGTGTCTTTAACCAGGACGTGAACATATGCCCACTAACAGGCTCTGTGCCCCACACTAAGTTGGACTAATTATGACTAAGCTGTGAGATAAATGCCACTCGGTTGCTCGATAAATACATATGCCACAACATGCCAGGAGGGCTGGGGGCTGATGGGGATAGAGGAGGAGGGGGTGAGTGGGGGTGTATATGTGAAGGGGATGTTGTCTGGAGCACAGTAGATAGAAACTATTTTGTTTTTGTATTGAGAGTTTTTACCTGTCTTTACATCAGGGGTGCTTTCACAATTAACTTGTTTGGTTCGGTTGAACTCTAGTGTGTTTGCCTGTTATTTTTGTTTGTTTGAGTTGGTATGAAAGCTGTCGATCAAGCTCTGGTGTGGACTTCAGAGCCAGACTGCCTGTAAAAGGAGGGTCTAGTGCTGAGTACTGAACTATGACACTTTGCTTCAATATTAGCAATATATAGCCTCATAATGTGATACGAAATTTCAATACCTTAGTCTACCTAATGATATTTTCTCTTAATATTGCAAATCATATTGCAATTACAATATAAGTCAAAATAATTGCAAGTAGATATTTCTTCAAAATCGAGTGTATAAAAAGGAGCTGAAAAATGAAACGAAATGAAAGACTGCGTGTAATGTAATTTTCATTTTGCTACAATGGATTTTAGAAAATTGGTATTGAAAACAAGAATTGTTCAGGAACCGGTATGGAAGTTGACATATCACCACCTGTACTGACATCAAAAACTTTTTTAGGAGGGTCTCAGTTCGCCCTCAAGCAAACTGTTGTGTGATACAATTTAAAAATGAAACTACTCTTAAATCCATCAGCTGATCATCAACTGTTAAGAAATCGTTCTCCAGATCAGTTGACTAAGTGAGGTTTAGCCCACATGGTTGTCAAAAGTTGTGACAACCCTAATAACCCATACAAGATTATATGATAGCCATGGTTACACATATTTGCGTCAGCAGGTGTGTGCCGTGATTAAGTCCACGATTTTCAGTGTGAATCTGGTATTTGTTGGGGAACTCTCTGTGACCTGATAAATAAACCCACAAGGGAGACTGCTATCAGTCTCCAGAGTTTACTGATGATGTAGGATGACATCAAACTGTCCAGTCAAGCTCTTCAGCAATATGAAACAGTTAATATAATGACTTGACCAACCAATTAACCAAACTATAATCATTGTTGGCCCGGAGCAGATAATGTTATTTTGAAACTGAATTTTTAAAAGCATGTATGTTTTTTTCACTGTTGATGGAGAGGTGAATGCTTTGAATAGTTAGCAAAAAAGCTAGCCCCCGTTTTGTTTTCTTTGGTGTAACTTCTGTTGTCATGGTCTCATGGTGGGTGGCGGTAGCAAGTCAATAAAGTTCAGCCAACATCAGCTCAGGCTGCAGCGGCACAAAACTGAGCATACACAAGAGCAGAGGACACCTTTCTCTATTGGAAGTACTGGACGCCGTCTGAATGTAACATAAGACTGGAAATTGTGACCCTGTTAGTAATCATATCCACATTACTGATGATTATTTACCAAAAAAACTTTGGGGTTAATGTTTTGTGAATGCACCGATAGTCATCCCTACAATGTTATGAGTTTGGGTCCTGCTGAGACAACAAATTCCTCTTTTTGGGTCTCAAGCTGAAAAAGTTTGGGAACCCCTGCTCTGAGCTGATAGGAAAAGTATTGCAGTTGCACTTTTGCCCACTTCTGCAGGTGAAGGATTGGCTCTTGAATGCCTCTTGGCTGAATCTACGCCTGGATATGTTTTTGCTGTGACTGATTACAGTGTGATCCTTCACGGTGCATATCATTAAGGCCCCGTGTTTGTTTGAGTGAACCGAGGTTCTCTCTGGAGCTCCGGAGCACTCAGGAAACTTTTGAACTTGTGTTTGTGATTCAGCCATGCTGTCTCCCATGTCCGCAGCGCATGTGTATTTTTGGCTAAACAGTGGAACTGGCAAGGAGCGCTGGTGCCTAATTAATTTTACTCCCAGAAACTTTCCTGGTATCCCTGTTTTTTGATGATCCCTACACTGTGATCACTTAATGAGCGCTCTCCCTGTACGTGGGTGGCTGCTTGGCAAAAACAAAGCTGCTGACCAAGAAAAGGGAGACTCGTGTCTCGTTCTCAGCATGGATTTAAATCCTGTGGGTGTTCAGCGTTTTCTCACTGACGGACTTGTGTGTTGAGTGTCGTGTGTGGCCTGAGACGCATTTAGACACATTTTTGTTGGGAATGCTCTAATCTGACCTTGTATTGATCAGACGCCAGTCACTGCTGTTAATGACTAAATGACTCAACATGTTTCAGTATATACCAGAATATCAACTGCTGACATATATTTTTGCCAACTTTCTTCTAGACTCCCACCAGCCTATTTTCATGCTTTTAGGACTTCAGAAGGCTCACTTTCTGTAGTGCAGATGTGGCAGAATTAACATATTCTTTATTTAAATAGAAGTACAGACTTGTGTGAAAAATACTCTGGCAAAAGTAGAAGTACTGATTCAACTTCTTTACTCAAGTAAAACAAAAAAAATCCAGCCTCAGAAATCTACTTAAAGTGTAAAAGTAAAAAGTTGTCCTCCTACCTGTGGTTTCTGTGCAAAACTAACTGAACCTCACCTTTTTTTCCACGGTGAAGTCTTCCTTTCATGTCATTTTTGTCTTGTTGCATCCTTTACATACTTTCTGTCTTGTTCTGTTCTTTGTTTTTGTTACTAATTTTACATCGTTTTCGACTTGTGTCTTGTAGGGAGTAAAAGTAAAAAGTTGTCCAAAAAATAAATACTAAAGGAAAGTACAGATACTTACCATCTGTGCTATAGTGTTCATGTTCTTTAAAGCTCAGTGAAAGTGTGTGTGTGTGCAGATGTTAGGAGTTTAAACTTGAAGCAGAATGAGATGGCCCACACTGAGCCCCGTGGCTTCAGATACTAAAGTGTTTCTCTTATTCCAACATTCAACTTCCTGGATTGAGGTCACACATCCTGTTAAAATCAGAGGATGCATCTCAGCTTAAAGCCTCTCACACACTGAGCCATGCTCTTCGAAAAAAAAAGACCCACAAAAAGAAACCCTCAACATTTTTAAGTTGGCAGTTGTTGGCTGCTACTTTTAGACATAATATTCCCACTGTCAACTTCATGCAGAGCTGATAGTCTTCATTAAAGTTGGACAGTTTCCATTTGAGTTTGTGGCTATTAAAGACCCAACAGATGATGAAAATGATTTTATTTCTCCCATATGGGTCCTCCATGTATTACATTAATTTGGATGGGCTTTATTTAAATTTAACAGGAACTTCATATTTGTATTTTCAGGTAAAAAAAAAACCCCCGAAAAGAACAATGTTTGGAATATGCTACACATTAGTGCAAAGCATGATTTTTCAATTACACAGTTAGCAGGTTACATCCCATAGAGTATACAGTCCATTTTTTCCAGAATTATTGTTCATATTCTAGTCTTTAGGAAAAGGTCAATTTCGCCACACGGTATATTTTACTGACGATTGCAATCATTTCTTCAGTTGATGGCAGGTTTGCCTGCAGCCACTTTTGCATGATGGCTGTCTTGCTCACAATCAAACGAACTTATAAAGATATTCATATTCATATTCATATTCATCCTGGGCCATGAGCTTGTCCACGATGTTGCACAGGTATATCGTGACAAAAAGGCAATCGACTAATATCACAAATGTTCCCAATTTCTTGCCAATATGAATGGATGATGATGGATGTCTGCAAGATAGCAAATTAACTTGCGCCATGACAGCTGGAGCAGCTGCAGTATCCAGAAAAACAAGGATTAAAACAGTTATGATCAATGACATACAAGATGTTATATCTGAGCACGAGATGGGCCTGGGCCTGACCCTGGGAGTAAAAAGTCAGTGTACTTCTACCAGAGCCTGATACTCGTTGGATATACTTGCTGGATAACCCGTGAGATGAGAGCTGAGTGTCTGATTGGTTTATTGCATGCTTGGCCTAAACTCGCCTGTGAATTAATCAAGGCACTTGTGCACAGCTGACAGGTGTATCCTACTGTGTACTGTTGGTGCGAGGGGTGGGACAGGGCAGGATACCCCTGGGCCCCTGGCGCAAGCTGGCAAAGGTGGATTTGGATACACCTTGAATAAATTAAAACCATCGTACCTTGATCAGCATAAGATAGGGCCCTTGGTCTTAAATGCATCAAGTTAAGTTCACTCTCCTCTGTTTTTTTGATTTCTTTACTAAAATAGTCTCTGGCTTTGAGATATCTGAAGAAGTCTTTTTTTTAAAGGTTGTATGTCTTTAAAGGGGGTTAAAAGACACCAGTTACCACTAGCTATCATGCAGTAAGCTTGTACACCACTATGTGCCCATGGCCTAAATAGCATGTCTAGACCAGATAGTTTACAATCTGAGTCTTATGCCACCCATTTCTATATTCTTGCATGCTCTCCAGGTGCAAAACTTTGCCAGTCTGAAACCAGAACCTAAGTAGGGATGTTCTTGGTGACTAATTTCCGCGTTGATTAAACTAAATAGTAATTTTGATGAATCAACAAGTCTGAAAGTAAGAAAACACTCAGTAAACAGTCAAAATTGAGCACAACTTATTACTCAATAATGTTAAATATTGCATGTATTAAGAATCATTTGATGTTGTTAATTACATTTTCTAGTAACAATAACCATATTTTAAATGCAGCTGAAATGTTTGCACTTTGCACCTTGCATGATGTTTCCAGACTGAGCAGGATTATAGTTGTCTGTGGGTAAACACCATCATCCACCTGGAGCTTGCGTTAACTG
The DNA here is from genome assembly GCF_056507025.1 of Lutjanus erythropterus. Taxonomy (NCBI): domain Eukaryota; kingdom Metazoa; phylum Chordata; class Actinopteri; order Lutjaniformes; family Lutjanidae; genus Lutjanus; species Lutjanus erythropterus. The sequence continues at coordinate 7,427,760 of NC_139327.1, forward strand.
CCACACAGCATGACTAATGTTAGCAGTGCTAGCAACAACAGGTTGCAGGTTAACTCGCCAGTGCTCAGCGTGATTACACCTTGCTCCAGTCAAATGGTTATATGTCAGTTTATTCTGGAACAGCCTGCATACAATCTTATTTTCATTTCCTAGATGGAAATATTGATAAACCACACTGTTTATGAGATGTCATCTGTCACACTTTGCTGATAAAAACATAGAGGGCCTCACAGGCATTAGCAAGGGGTGAGAGGAGATCCGGCTTCTGCTGGCGCTGGAGCCCCTGCTGGTGGTGGGAAGCTATGTAACATCTTTAGGCAACAGTTAACTGCTGTTGGACTTTCATGACATATTAATAAGTAGTTTAAACGACTAGTATTTTTAGAGCCAACTAGTGAATGTGCTGACGTTTAATTTACCAAGCCTGACTTTGGTTCATTTTTTATTTGGGTAAGAGACCTGGTGTTGGTGATTACCTTCTATAAGCTGGTAATTCAAAGTGCATTCATTTCAAATCTTTCCATTTGGTTGAAGAGTCCAGATTGCATCAGCAGACCAGTGATCTTAGCTGGGCAGCAGTGAAATAGTTCTCACTGCATGTGAGGGAGATTCCCCTCTTGTCTTTATTGTAGGGTCCTATATTTAATCTGGGGGCTGCTACTTACTAATTATAATTTTTGAGATTTCCATTCCCTGAAATCCTTGGGGGAACTAAGAGGAAGTGACTGGAATGGGTACAGAGGCTAGAAAAGTACATTCACTTTGATTTGACAGTTCTATTGGCAATACAGTCCATCTGTCTGGGTCTACTTTAGTTGCATTAGTACAGGACCATACTAACTTTCGTATGTTTATGAGATGTTTTTTGGATCCAAACTCCCACATAATTAAGTCCCATTTGATGTCAAATCTGCTTCACAAATCAGCAGTCTGTGTAAAATTATACGAAAGTATTTGGGACTTATGTGTGTTCAGTTTATATCCTGAATATGTGCCAGACAGTTTCGTGAGGGACATCGATGTGGGTACACTTCTCTCTGGGAAGATTTTTCTGTTAAAAAAAACCCAAAACAAATTGGAACGATGTTGCAGCATGATTTCAAACATGCTTCACTTGGTATACATGGTTCCAGTGTGGCTGTGCGGCATGATCTGCTTTGGATAGTCGGTGCTCCATGTACAGCAGAAGCCTTCACTCCCACTGAGCTTAATGAAAAGAAGCACCCCTGTAGCTCGGGGCAAATAACACACTTCATAAAAGTCACCAACCTTTAGATGTCAATCAAGCTGGTATGTGGGCCAAGGAGCAGTGACTGGCGGCTGCTGTCAGGCCCCTGAGCTCCCAGCAGCCTCCATTTTGGTTCAGTGAACTAGTCTTTTGGGGTTGCTTGGCTGGATGAACTGATGGAAAAGATAGTCGGCAAGACTTGCTCCGTGTGTAGTTTTAGATTGTTGCAGATCGCTGTCAATTATAGATGAGCAGTCCTCAGAGTGATGGTGTTATACTAAGGTCAGTGTGTGTCTATTTCAGTTGGGTTAACCCAGAAACACACCTGATTCATGTTTAAAAAATCACGTCATGTTTAAGACAGACTGTTAGCAGCTTTACCTGGCACTGCTTTTTCCACTTTATATACTAGTGGAGGTGTTTGGATCATAGATAAAACTGTGGTATAACTAATATTATGACTAAACTGTACATACAGCTGTTGGCTTTGAAATTCACACCCTTAGTAGCCTTAATAAGCTTGGAATCGTTATTGTAGCCCAGAAACTGTAAACACGTTCAGCGGATCTTGCCTCAGGCTTTCAGTTAGCAGCTGCGAGTGTTGTGCATTTCAATTTGTCGGCACTATCACTCAGTGTCCTGTGGTGTCACTTAATTCTATGCAGGGGAGGACGCGGTCGCTTATCTAGTGTTGCCTTCCCGACTAACTTCAATTATATAAATCACTCCTGAAAGGAGCAGGGAGCGAGCAGAGGGGAGTGTTTGGGTCCACTGTTGTAGTTCAGCTTGGATAAAGAAGACATCACCTCTACAGTTGTCTCTTGGCTCACATAAAGACAGCAGCCCGGTGTTACATGGAACTTCCTCCCTTCTAACTCCCTCACAGCCACTCATCAGATCTGTGAGGGGCTAAAATACATCAGGGTAGTTATAACTGTGTGTGTGTGGTATACTGATCAGGATGAAGTATTTGACTCGGAGCGGCCCTCGCCACACAGCACTTGAGGAAGGTAGTGCTCTCTGGTATTTGTTCTGAATATACAGTAGCAGTGCCCTTTAGCTGACTCATCTTAAAGCTGTCCAGCTAGTAATTGCTGTAGCCCTTCTGCTGCAGTCAGGGTACACAGAATGGGCACATCATCAAAAAGTTGCCCGGTGGTATTGACAACTTGTAGTCAGCTATGCAGTTTACATTGGGGAGTATTGATTAGTGTGGAATCAGATGGGTCTTAACTCATCCTATGAATGGAGGATTTTTCATCATTTATAAATGACTCTACAGTATTTTTCAGTGCACACAAAAAATATTTATTGATGTGTATAAAAATAGGGCTGCCACTAATTATTATTTTCATTGTCGATTAGTCTTGATTATTTTCTCAATTAACCGATTAATAAATCCTGTCACAATCTTGTCACTTGAAAAATAGGTTCAAACATGTGGAACACACAGATATAAGTCCCTAAGTCTTTCCTATAATGATTTTTTTTTTCAGTCAATCTGGCAAATCTTTTCTCTACTAATCGACTAGTTGTTCAGACAGACATGGATGTAAACTGCAACTTCACTAGTTAGCAGGGGCATACAATCACGAGGCAGAGTTTTTTTGTGAGGTGAAATAGTTTTCTTTTTCCTGTTATGTCCTGTAGATTACAGGCCTCATTAGCACATCATTCACAGCTGCGCGGGGCTCACAGTTGGGCATATGGATAGACAGATGTACACAGTAACGCCGTCCCGCATGGGCAGAAGAAGCTTTTTTCCAATCAGTGAATAGGGAGGGACTGTGAAGGACACAGTTCAGGTGCATGAGAAATTTTAATGAAGCTGCTTCCTGGCTTTAAGACCTAACTGTGCTGTTGCTGGGCATTAGATATGGCCAATTTAATGGGATAATTCTGATTATTTGAAGTGGGATTGTTTGAGGTATGCATGAATAGTCAGTGTATAACCTAATAGGGGTTTGCCATGTTGTATAATTCAGGATATATCTTCATCATATTATGATAGTGGAAATATTATAATATGATAAATATATATGGTGATAATAGCAGGAATAGGGTGGAGGAGTTTTCAGAAGCAAAATGTATTTTAGCCATCAAAAATCAACTTAAATGTAACTGTAGTATATTAAAAATGTTTTTACCACATTATCGTGCCGTTAGACAGCCTTTTCCAATGGGAAACTGTGCTTATATAAGTCAAATATTGCTCTCTCCAAAGCAACCAGTCTCCTTAAAAGAGCAGTTTTACCTCACAGAACACAGGAGTTGCTTGACTACCGCTGCCTAGTTTGTTTGTGTCATTGTGTGACTTGTGTTTTTATAAGGTGAATTCAGATACACCAAAGTTACACAATAAGACAAACTGACTTACCAATTTAGGCGGTGGTAGGTCAGCAACTCCCGTGTTTTTTCGAGGTCGGATTACTGATTTTCCTTAAAGGCTCTGGTTGCCTTCGAGAAAGTGATATTTGACTGGCATAATGGCAGTTTCCCATTGAAAAGGGCTGTCTGGAGACGCGTGGTGTGGCCACATCTCAGCGTTCCATATAAATAGCCGTGCAGGATGTTAACTTTGGTTGGAGAGCTGAGTCTGCTCTGATGTTAGTGTTTCAGTCCTGAGATCTTGCAGCCATCGGGCCATCGCGTGGCTGCTCTGGGCTCTCTCATGAGGCTTGTCATATCCTCCGGCCTTGTAACTTCTCTATTATGACATTACAATAAACCTTTGAAATGATCCTGGCTAAGTTTATAGACAACGATAATGCCTCCTGCCTCCAGTCTGTGTCTGCAGTCAAATTCAACCCAAGCGGCCAAAGGAAACCTTTCCCTTGAGTTGACAGTTTGTTGCTGATCTGCTTAGAGATCCCAGTGTCCACAGAATACTTCAGTGTGCTTCTTTGCTGCTCACCCACTGCCAGTTGTACAGATATGGACACATGTTCACTGGCACTGTCAGGCAGAGGACGCGAGAGTGGATGAAGTATATTCAGTTGACCAGACAGAGCATTTTGCCTCAGTTGCAGTTGAAGTTAATACCCTGTGTAGTCTGTTGCTTCTAAAATAAGCCTGATTTCAGTGCAGGTTTTGAATAGAACAATATATGAATCATACCCATACCATTTTCATTTGGAGGCTTTTTAGTGCAGCAGTGTGGTTTTTGGTAATGGCTTCCTGCTAACATACATCTTGGTTGCTGTCCTGTTCTGTATACTTTCTCTGAATACTGCACTCCACTCTCCCTGCACTCCCTTCCCCTCGTCTCTCCTCCCACCACCCTGAGCTGGCTGGCTTCCTCCCCTGTCTCATTTTACAGCCTGGCCTACTGATGCAGCACAGTCAGCTTCCTCCACGCCGACTTCTCCAGACCCATTAAACATTCATTGGATAGGGCCATAAGATACCTCGCCATAGCCTCAGCTCTGCTACACTAAATTCAGCCCAAGATCCGAGCCTCACACCCTCACGGCGACACAGCAAGGCCAGAGGCACATTCTATAGGCAGGGCTGCATATCGGTCCCTTTGAGAGATGCAGGAGAAACTGCATGCAATTGACAAACTGATTGATTATGTTGGTGTCTGGCCTTTGTGGCACAGTATATGCCACGTGATCCCCCTGCTGCTGTGTGACAGCAGTGTTGGGCTGATATAACTTGCAGTGGCTACCAAAGACAAATGACTGTTAATTGTTGTTGGCACTAATTAGGCCCAAAATATTTAGAGCAGCTCACGATTACCAGGATGTTTCCTTTTTTTAGAGGAGGTGTAAGAGAACACGTCAAAACAAATCCAACCACCAAATCCACTTTGTCATTGCCATTAGGTTCACATATACACAAAGCTTACTTCGATGGAAAAAAAATCTGAATAAATCGCTTCATATTGTAGGTTGCAGAAGCCACACTACTGTATGTCTGTTTATTGCTATAGCGGAGACACATTGGTAGTGAACTAGCAGTAGCTTTCTATGCTAGTAGAGAACTAGCTTGCCAGCTCAGTCTGTATAGTCTCTGGGTGAAGCAGGTATGGGTGGTACTTTATGTAATTAAAAAGCACCACATTTTATTAAATCCCTTGAAAACATGTTGAGACATTTTAAACTTAAAAACAATATTTATTAATAGTTTAATGCACCAAGACTTAGCTAATCTGCTTCACCAGGGCAATGTGTGAATATCAGAGGTGTTTAATAGTGACCTGCCAACATAAAACAAACAACCCACCAACCGTTGTCAAGGGCCGGGCTTGCTTTTCTCTTTTCTTTGATACTGTCATGATATTTTTTGCAATTTATTTTGATCTTTTGTGGCTTTTTTAACACTACAACACAGGAGAAAGTGCTAATTTTTGGGAGCTAGAAAATGGTAATTTCCATTATGTGTTAGCATCGAGCTAATGTTGAACCAACCGTGATGTCACAAATTAGTCTGTGGACTACCGTTTGGCATTATGGGGCCTGCCATCTTGGGTTTTTTGCAACCGCAGCATGAACAGCACCAACGTGAGTGTGGAGCTGATGGGTGATGAACTGTGATTTGGGCGGTGCTTGGTATTGGCTTGTCAGTTCAGCAGAAAAAAATGGCGGGCTGCCTGGCCACAAAGTTTCTCGTATTACAACTACAGTGTTTCTGCAAACATTTTTGGCGAGAAGACAATGTAATAACAGAACATTGATCCATATTTCTAGTATTACAGATAAACAACACAGTAAAACATGTTTCTAAAAAACATTTTAGGAAAGAACAGGCAAGTAATTGAATATAGCCTTGTGTGTTGCAGTGGACGGACTCACTGAGAATGACCTGTCAATCACAAGGTAGCCCAGCCCTAAAAGATACCCTGCTTTATCATCTATTTTATTCCAAATGGGGATAAAATTTATAAATGAGCATCATACTGTATTGAAGAGAAACTAGCAATTTAGACCATAAACTTGTGAGTAAATTGTTCACCAAGGTCATAAATCATGTGAGAAGTAGTGATTTTGCCATAAGGGTACACAATATACGACTTCTTTTTTGCATTCAAAGGAGTCGCCCCCTGCTGGCCATTAGAAAGAATGCATTTTTAATGCACTTTCACATTGGTGTCACTTTTCAAACCCAGAAGTGACATCAGCTGTTCCCAACTGAGCCCAGCCCTTCAAACTAGTGACAAGAACACATGGAAAAACACAAATATTCATATCTGTACTGTAATGTGACATAACCAATATTGTGTTTTTATGCAGGATCCTGTTACTCATAGTAAGATGCTTATTTAGAAAATACATTTCAGGAAGTTTAAAGTCACTGTATTCTCTCAAACAAACCGTTGTATTGTTGCAGCTCTGTGCCCATGGCAGTATCCATGACTCTCCATCACCCCTAACAGGGTGAGACAGATGGATCAGCCTGCTTGTCTCTATGGCTGGTTTCAAGGTGTCAAGTAACAACTTACATAGCGTATTGCTGACATGAACTGTTCTTAATCTTTCCATCAAAAGGTCAGGTCACTCCTGTCTAGCTAAGAAACAATGAGGCATCAATGAAGAGCTCTGGTAATTCACGAAAAAATAGTAAATATCACAGAGCGGCTTGGAGAGAATGTGTGTGTGCGCTGTTAGTATATATGAATAACACAGCAATGGAAAAAGTGAGCTTTTTGGAAAGAAGTCAAGGGAACCTGTCTGTGTTCAGAGCAGGCAGAGTGCACTGTGGACATGAGGTGAGCAGGGAATACCTGTCATGTCTAAATGGAGACATATTAAGGGAGCTGGCATCGTATCTCCTCTACCGCCAGGTGAAATGTGCTTACTGTGAAGACCGGGCAACAGTATTCTGCAAACAGTATAGGACTTGTGTCCTACATATCTGCCGTGAATTCCATTTTATTATCTCATCAGAGTACATTGTTCAGTATCTGCTACAGTTGTAATGTTTGCACTTCCCCCTTTTTGTATTCTGACCTCTTTTCTTAAATAATGAGTCATCCATTCATATTTTGGTGAGTAAAACTGCAGAACTAACAAAAGTCAGTTTGTACCCATAAACACTATAAATAGGGGATGGAGCTGAAAAGTGAAGTGAATGCAGAAGTGCCTTCAACCTGCACTCTTTCTAATGGCCAGCAGGGGATGACTGTACTGGTTGCATGAAGAAGTCTGATTGTATGGAGTCTTATGAGAAAATAACCCTTATTCTCACTTGATTTAGTAACTCGGTAAACGGTTTCCTAATGAGTTTATGGTCTAGTTTCAAGTCTTCTTCAAGACATCTTGATGTTTATTTTGTAAATTCTAGCTTTTGTGGGCGTGTGTTCCTTGTGACTGATAAATCACTATTGAGGCGTGTGCTTGGGTTTTCAGTTGGATCCAGTCAGGAAAGTTTAGCAGTGCTTATTCTCCCCAGTACCACACTCTAGTCCACGCTATGACTACATCTAGCTTCAATAAACCAAGATGGTGATGGCCATAATGACAAACTCAAAGCTTCAGAACGCAGTCCAATTGGTGACATCATGGTGGCCACGTCCACTATTTTAGGAATGTAAAGTAATCAAAACCTCAAGGTATGATAATACCATGATAACAAGGCCATGATACAATATTTATGGTGAAGAAAAATGACAACTTGAAAAACGTGTTTTGTAAATTAAAAAAAACGTGTAGAGCATTTTTTTCATCTGTATAAAATTTGTTTTCCTTTTCAAGTTCTTCTGCTTTCCTTCTTCAATTAAAAATAAATAAAAATAACAAAATGAAATATTTAACCATGTATATATTGTAACAGTCCGATACGGTATTGACACATTTTTTTTTATCATGATATTGTGATATTTGATATACTGCCACATCCCTACAATATATTATACAGTCTATATTTGTACCAAGACAATAAATCTTTCCGGGGGGGTTGGCTGCTCCCCCAAGACAATGATAGGGGAAACAATTCTTATTGTCAATTTAAATTCCTAGTACCATGTACTGTGGTTTCATGGGCCTCTTCTTATCTGGTGTGACCTGATGCCATGACCTTGTCAGAGCAGTGACAGCCACACATTACTGCCTAACACATGTGAGCATGGCTGCACTCACGTGCAGTCCCTTTAACCAGCCAGAGGACTGAAGGTGGCGGGTGGCTCCTCAGCCTTCTCCTTAGTCAAATCTAAATTGGACGTTTGTTTATTGATTGTGGTTGGCAAACACAAGTCAGGTCTGAGGAGACAGATGGTGACTAATCGGAGTGATGGCTCATATAACTAGAGAGATTCATTTCAAGGCAAGTGTTCCCTCTGGTTTCTGCCAGATGTCAACTATTCACCACACAGGCTGAATGTCCTGGATTGTTTAAATGTCTCCTTTGAAGGCGGCTGCTGTTAAATTGTAGGTTCAAGGGCAGAAGTGTTGGCATGTTAGCAGCTGTGTATGAGCTGTGCCTGTTGAGAGAAATGCTATATTTTATATTATTTGTGTTTTTAAACCAAATGAATAATAACTACTGTCAGTTAATTCTGCATATAAACCTACATCACATGGCCTATATTCTGCAGGTATGAACCTGCTTACTAAAATGTCTCCCTCTTACTCTGTGGAGCAGGAAAATAGCAGCACAATGCTCCTGTGGGTCATTAAGACCATTATATTGTGCTGTAGGGAGAAATCACCTGACATCGTGTAATATTAGCATGACATAGCCATGATTTTTTTTTTTGCTGAGTCATAGGCCTGTTTTCACAACTGTGAGCCAGATCAGTATACTCAATATAGACGCTCAATGCAGAAGTCTCAGTATTACACTCCCTGAACTTATACATTTCACAGCACAGCCTGCCACCCCTGATTCTTTATGTAGAGACTCTATAATAGAAAGATAATGTGAAAGAGGACTGGATGGAACAGCTGTAAGCCTTTTAAGCCTGAGAAGTTACAGCTTAAATGGAGAAAGTCGGGAAGATGTTAAGACTAACAGACAGATACATGAGTGTAGGTCTGTGCGGTGCCATACCATTGCTCCGACAGCCCATTATTCCAAAACCTCAAAAGTCTGAAAAATGTCCTATTGGCACAAAAGTCCGTTTGCCTAACAGCCCATTGGCTGGAACGTCTGTAAATAACGTAACTGACGTAATGCCACCACAACCTAAACCTAACCAAGTAGTTTAGTTGCATAACTTAAGGGACAGTTCACCCTGAAAACATAAATAAATATTTTCTTCCTCATCTGTAGTGCTATTTATCATCTTTATATTTGTTTCTTTTCTTCATCTAGGAGCTATTTTCTTTGTGAAGTAGAATCAACCAGAACTTGAATCTTCTTTCTACTAGACAGAAAATAATCCCTACATAAAACTGCTCATAACAAGGTCTGTGAATTCTTGAGTAACTGGGTCAAGATTTTGGAAACATACTCTCCTGTTAAGGCCATTTATTCCCATTATATTGGAGAGAAGGCAGGCATCTCTCAAACTCTGCAACTCACACCAAAAAAAGTCTAGATGCATAAATAGCACTACAGGCCAGGGGGGAAATATGTATTTATGACTTTGGGTAAGCTGTCCCTTTTACAACTTGTTTATTATTGTTACTACGGTGAAGGTCACCTGAAGTTTGCACATCTATATACTAAAATATTAAGGGAAGAAAAATCTAGGTAGAGTGTGTATTTTTGGAACAAGGGGCCGTTGGGACAGGGGGATGTTTGTTTTCAGGATAACAGGCTGTAGGACAATAGGCTCTCAGTCCAATGGGACATTTTTTAGACTTTTGGGGTTTCAGAATATTGGGCCGTGGATCAGTGATTAGTCCCTGTGTGTGCGTGAGAATGTGCATCTGTATACATATGTACATAGTCCTTGTTCTGTTAAGAGAACAATACAGATACATTTGCAATGACACACTCATTTTTATGTGGCTTCATCAAGTTTGACTTTGAGTGCGACCTCATCTTCGCCTTGCTCAAAAACAAACTTTGAAAACAACACCAAGATGAGATTTATGCATAATAGGAAGAATTGTTTGGAGAAGACTTTAAGGATGAAGATGAACTGGTTGATTTAGCAAATGTATGTGTGGTTAACTTCCCTAACTCTGTTCCCTTAATGTTTTTATGGAACAGGGCAGCAGAATGTTCTATATCTCTATTTTAAAAGAAATCTGAGAGAAACTACCAGTGTTAATAAGAGTAGTGTTGACTGTCCTCCTCTATACAGTAGATATATATCTTAATTGCATGTGTCTGTTGCTGCAGAAAACATACTGTAATGATTTCTCCCAGAATGAGGCTGGAGAAAAGCAGCAGCTGTGTAGTTCACAAAGACAATCAGACCTGCCTCAGGTCTGATCTGTGACTGTAGTCCAACAGTGATTTGCTTACATTAGATAACTCACAATGTCAGTGAAGCATATTAATGAAGGAGAAGAAAATGCTTAGACTCTCTGAACTCTCATCGATGTAATGTAAAGTGGAATGCCGCTGATTTGTATTCACATCTCCAGCCAGTTTACAGAAAGATTTTGATCAAAGCTTACATCAGGCCTTAAAGTAATCTTCAGAAGCAGCCAAAAAGAACAGCCAGTGGACACCAGCTGGGCCCCAAAGTAAAATCCATCACAGCTACGTTATGTAATGGCACAGATACATTCAACAAAGCAGCTGCTAGTTACTGTATGTCTGATAAAGTCTGACTGTTGTCTGACCTGGTCATTCACTAGAACTAGAACGTTTTCTTTTTTTTAAATTACACAAGGGCAAAGGGGGTACGTACACATATAGGAATAGAATAACAGTACAAAAATAAAAACACGACAATATATCATGTTAGGAAAGAGAAAGAAGAGAAACCAAAGGAATGCATTTTAGGACAAAGGGTAAAGTCCTATGCATATATATGCAAATGTGGCTATGCATTTAAGTACACATATTTCAGTCCGTCCCTTTCATAAATGATATATACACATATAGACATATTAATGCATACAAACTAGGGCTGCACAATTAATTGCAATTGCAATAAAATCGCATTATGGCGCAACATCCACATTGCAGAACCAGAATCGAATCACAGCTTGTAATGCAAAACTGATCATTTCCAGTATTATATTGCATACCACACTTGTCATTTCAGTCAAAATAATTGCAATATGACTTTTTTTTTTACCAAATTGTGCAGCCCTAATACAAACATACTATCATATCTACATGTAAACACATAGCCCTATGCCTTGTACACACAAACAAAACGATGCTCTCTTTACATGCCTTTAACTGAGGTTTATCAACTTTAAAAAATAGTTTTAACTCCAGCCTACCCACAATTGAAAACTGAATTCTGCTCCTCATTTTTATTGACATCCTTTTCACCTGCAGATACTTCAAAAACATTTTGAAACGTTCAGTGTTTAATTGCTGTCTCTTTGTAGCTCTAAACATAAATGTTTCCCCCATCATAATGATCATGCTGTTCAGATCTTTTCTTTCTAGCTCATCCCTTAAAACACCAAACATTTTGGTCAATGGACAACAATAAAAATGTGTTTTATAAGTAGAAATCCATTGTTCAGTTTTAATCCACTTCCTTACATTATCAAAATCTCAAAGAAATGAATATATAGCTCATCACTTTTCTAATTGCTACTTTTTAAAGCATTTGCTTTGTGAGTAAATATCTGTAAATCAGTTTTAATTGTAACATTCTAATGGTCACATCCAAGGTAGTTGTGTAGATCCATTAAAAAAACTTTTCCCCACGGGATAAATTTAACTTACAAATCTCCCATTTTGTTTGAATTGCTACTGGTGCAGCAGATATTTTGATGTGCATGTGAAACTAATAACATTCTTTTGTTAATCTGTGTCCTACTCATCTATGTTGTGTCCTTAATGTATGGACAACATGCTATTTGTTTCATGCAGAATGTTTCTTTTACCAAGTTTGTGTTATGGCTGCACAGAGATGATCATATGTAGAAGATCTTCATATGCTACTATAAGGACATTGTAAGACATCATTTCACCACCACTGTTCAAAATATCATTCATAAATTTCCTTTTTCAAACACTTAGTCAATACTTATTACAGAACTCAATGGTTTTATAGGCATGTCGGTGCTGATATGCAACAGTTAATAGCACTGTGGAGAGTTATTGAACATAGTAATGCAAGGACAATATTCGTCTATTTTCTGAAAGCTCTTGTTTACTGCACTTTCTTTGATTGTATCTATTCATTCAAAGGTTTAATATAGACAGTAAATGTTTGTTGTCAGAATATAAGAAGACTGTCAGCCTGTCATGTCTGGATTAAAGGTTCAAACTGCAGCGAGCACTGGGCAGAGCTGTCTCAAAGAAGCGATAAGTGGTGCTTTTAACAGCATGTCTCCTGTTGTAAGCAAGGATAAATGAATGAAGAGTTTGAAGAGGTGCGTGGAGTTCATCAAGCAGGATTAGCAGTGCTTTAGTTTAGTGAGCCTTACATTAATTATTCGAGGTGTCTGGTATCATGAAGTTAGTTATCAACTGGTTTCTGATCTGTCTATGAGCTTATTTATTTGAAAGAGGCAGAAGACTTAAAGGTATGAAAATGAACTTTCATTTTTGCCCCCTGTGGACAAAAGCAGTAGTGTTTCCACAGTAATAACCACAAAATATAATATCAAAAACAAAATGATCTTAATAGAAATCTCTTCCTGCTTCTTTTTGACTGGCTAACATACTACTACAAAACATTTTGCCTGTGAAAATGTAAAGACAGGCTCATTTCATCTGATTTCAGGGAGAACCTGGCGTTAAGAACAACTAAACGGAAATAGCCGATCCTCTTGTGGATGGTCTCATTAACTTATGCAGGTCATGTAGAGGCATCAGTAATAAATTGACTGTTTCATAACTAGTTAATAACTAGTGGAGTCCTCTATATATGGAATGAAAGTGATACTGTTATCAAGAAGCTGTAGAAACTGTAGGAATAATATCCTAATATAGTAAAGCAAGTAAAGCTATAATGTCAGGCTGAGAATAAGAAAACAAGGTTATAATCAAGTGTGGGAATGATAACCTATTCAGTTGCAGTTGGCATTTTCAACATGAGTGACATTTTGTCTATGATAAACAAACTATCATGAATAAGAAATCAGGCAATTTCTGCTGCCAAAGCAGAGAGGAAAACTGCAAATTGTCTGTGCAGAAAAGGCTTTAAGGAGAGAAAAGATATATAACTTAGTCTGTATTAACTCACTGAGCCTTTTGATTTACTTCTCAGCATACCTTATGTTATGTAGTGCTGCAGTTATGTGTAAGTCAACACTGTCAGGAATCCTCTTTTGAAGGAAGGAAACTTTGCACAGGAGATATGCAGCTGTATTCACTATTCTTTAGGTAGTTGGAGTGGTTAATGATCCATTTTGTTAAAAATCTTGTCTTAATCCCAGAGAGGACACATCAGTAGAAAAATGACTTTTATTTCTCTTTTTATATTCACACAGTAAAGTGTTCTATAAAATGTTGCTTTGTGCTTTTTATTACTCGTTACTCATTGGTACAGTGGCTCCGTTTTCCGGTGATCTGATTGGTTAGTTGTCAGGCTCTTGATATGACCTGATCTTATCCTCTGACCTGACCTTGCTGTGGAACAGGCTAGCCATGCTCCATACATAGGTTACCATGGTGATCCATCCTGGTTAAAAGCCTCGTGACACCAGAGAAGCTGAGTTAAACCCAAAGATGGCTGGATAACAGTCTAATCTGACTTTGTGGTAGAGGCATAAGAAATGCTTCCAAAAAAATATCTAAGCTGTGTTGATAAGAAAGGCATATATTTTTAGTAATTCTCAGTTTAAAGGCAACAGTTTTTGCACAATATTTGCAGCAAAGGTCACCTTAGAGATTAGCCTGTGATTTTCAGGGAGAAAAAGCTAGGCTTTTAATAAAAAGCCAGAGGTAGGGAGATAGAGGGTTGGGAGTGTTGGTCCTTACTATGTCTTTGAGCAATCTGGAGCACGGAGCACACAGAGGGATTTAGGAGTGTACAGCACGAGAGGTCAACATATAATATATTATTTAGAGTAATCAGGGGGAAGTGTGGCATTAAATATGAACAGGTTACTGATGGGTTACCACAGGCCATTGCAAAGATAATAATATATCTTCTATTCATAAGTCATAATAAAATGTATTCACAGCTCCACACAGGGAGACAGACGCAGCATTGTTACAGAGTTTAATATTAATGTATCAAAATCATGTTTGCAGTCATAAAATCTCAAATACGGCTGCACCTGACAATTATTTTGGTCATCTATTAATTAGTCAGTTATTTTTTCAATTAATTGATTAGTTGTTTGGCTTGTAAAATGTCAGAAAATTGTGAAAAATGATCAGTGTTTCCCAGTGCCCAAGATGACGTCCTCAGATGTTTAATTTTGCCCCAGCCCAAAGATATTCAGTTTACTGTCATAAGGAAGAAAAAAAAACAGAAAATATTCAAATTTACGAAGCTGAAATCAGAGAATTCTAATACTCAATTAATCGTTGCAGCTCTAATCTCAAATATTGACTTCTTGCATCTAAAATGACTTGATCATAGAAAGTCAGTGGCTCATTTGTTAAATGATGGTCAACCTGTGCAGTTTAGGGCTGCAACTAATGATCATTTTCATCTTATCGATCTGCTGATTATTTTCATGATTAATCACTTAATCATTTAGTCTGTAAAATGTCAAAAAAATGTTGAAAATCACAATCCCAATTTTTCAGAGCCCAAATGACATCTTTAAATCGCTGCTTTTGTCCAACCAGCAAAGACACTTCATTTGCTTTCATGAATGTCAAAGAAAAGCAGCAAATCCTCATGTTTAAGAAGCTGGAACCAGCTGATGCTCGACATATTCATTGAAAAATGACTGAAACGATCCATCGATTAGCAAAAAACTGTTGGCAAGCCAATTTTCTTTCCATTGATTAACTGACTGATTGTTGCAGCTCTAATTTTGTGGACCTGTTTGACATTTGTGTTGTACAGCAGTAGCAGTTGTAGTGGTACAGCCACAATCCACGAAAGTGAAAAATTCTTGTGTAAATGAAAGTGTGTGAAGTGCTGACCGATATAAAGACTCTATTGATCATCAGTCCTGATGTTACTGTACAGTTCTGTGGTTTACACACTACAGATTAAAATTTCTGTCTCTGTATAGACCAAACTGACAGACGCTCGTCTCCTCCACAAAACATTTGTCACTGTGCTGCATTATTGTAAGTCATGATGAAGAGTCCAGACTTTGTCTGTCCCTCTTCATCTCCTTGGTGTGTGTTGGTGTGCAGTTTGCTGTCTGCTGTGGTCTAAAACATCCTCACTGATGTAAATGATCCTGCTGCCTTAATACAGAAACATGAACGTCATGCACCGTTTCATCATTCTAGACTGAGCTGAAGAAAGGTGAGAATTTTTCTCCTCAGAGGACAACATTTTATGAAAGAAACAAACTATTATTAACAATCATAATACTAAATAAATAAATAAATACATATAAATAGCGACCTTGATTGCAATTGTTTTGTTGTGTTGGATGTCTGCAGTTCCATAGAAGCTTCATTTGACTTTTCTGTTGAAGCTTTTAATGTGTTTTGGCCTTAATGTTAAATTGAGCAGGTCAATATGCTCATCTGTACCTGATGTCATGTTATTAAGGTTTTTTTTTTTTTTTTTTTTTTTTTTAATGCCAAATTCAGTGTCTTTGAGGGTTTTTGGACAATAGTTGTCATTGTTTTTGGTTAATGTATTTGATTTAATAAAGCTGAATTACATTTTAAACACTTGAAAAATATCCCTTTAAGGTACATTTTGAAACCATACAAAATTCATTCATTCATTTTTTGTAACCGCTTATTCTGTAAGGGTCGCGGGCTGCTGGAGTCTATCCCAGCTGACATTGGGCGAGAGGCGGGGTTCACCCTGGACAAGTCGCCAGTTCATCGCGGGGCTGACACATAGACAGACAACCACTCACACTCACATTCATACCTACGAGCAATTTAGAGTCACCAATTAACCTAGCATGCATGTCTTTGGACTGTGGGAGGAAGCCGGAGAACCCGGAGAGAACCCACGCAGACACGGGGAGAACATGCCAACTCTGCACAGAAAGGCCTTGCCCCAGCCGGGGATCTGGGGGATTGAACTCAGGACCTTCTTGCTGTGAGGCAGCAGTGCTAACCACTGCAACACCGTGCTGCCCAACCATACAAAATGTGCAATTAATTGTGATTAACTACATACATTCATGTGATTAAATATTTTAATCGATTGAAAGCACTAATAAAAAGTTAACTTTATTAACTCAAATGTTCTCTTTACAATGACAGTTTCTCTGAAATTAGTGTAAACAAGATAATGCTATTTTTTTAATCTATTACAATAGATCGCAATATATTGAACTGTAACTCACATGGTAATGCCATATCGCCAGATTCTTGCCAATACACAGCCCTTGTGATGATGACTTGTACTTTGTAGATCAGCCGATCACTGTAAACTATCTCCGAGCTACATGACTGACCTGTAATCATTCTGTTCAGTGCGGTGTTCATGCATGCATCAATAATGTGGAACAATGGGTGGGAGTAGAGAGTTAACATGTTCATTATGGAGCCAATGGAAGAATAATATGAAATATCACCAGACGTAGAGCAGTCATCTGTTAATCTTAGGGTTGGTTGTTCAGGCCCCTGTAATACAGTTCATCCACCAACATGTGATTCAGCTGGGAATCTTATTCAAATGTACTTTATAATTAAAAATTTCACTGTCTCTTAACTGTAAAGGCAAATTGAAACTAAGAGACAACCTGCACCACTAGCATAGTGAAGACTTAAAGTCAAAGAAATCTTTTTAGTTTTTTAATTAATAGTTTTTCCATGATCTAAAAATATAGCAGTCATCAAAGTCAATAACTGCAGAGCACTGACAGACAGAACAGCTTTGAGAACTGAGGGATTTTCTGCGGAAAATGAGGAAACTCCGCTGTAAATCAAAACCTACACTGTCGGTACTTTATCTACAGCGGGACTCTCTTTACCCTTTGAATTGACTATAAATCCACACATTGTACTTGCCTATAAATTGCATGCACTCATCCATTCAAACTCACAAACTAAAACTCCACAGAGGATTTCATCTCTATCATTTAGATTCTGTCTGTTTGCCCAAATTCATCTCAGGTGTTATAATCGCTGATAGAGCCTTTCAGCACAACAGAGGTGAGAAATACAGATGTAAGGTGGACCGGTTTGACTCACCTAGCTGCTACTTTATTAAACTCTTTATGATTTTGTGCTCGGCAGGTAACATCCAACTGTCTTATGTGAGCGTGGGAACTGGAAGTGATTGACTGTGATTTTTTTATTGGGGTCAGTGAGAGCTGGAGGGACCAGCTGGTGGTGGCTGAGAGCTGCAGACTGCAATGTTGATTGGTGTCACTTGATTCAATGGGAATATAAAAATCATTGCTTACTTGCACGTGGGATACCTCCATCCATCACAGGGGACTGCCAAGCATCTTTGTCAGTAGACGTGCATTCAGTTTGACTATACCACTGCAGCAATGGTGGTGTGGCTCGCGAGTGCAACACATAAATCAGCTGGTGGAATAGCCTATACTGTCACCATAGCCAACCCCTTCTTATTCCCAGGTGATCAAGTACTGAGACTTTGTCACACCCCTCAGGGTCTCATACACTGTCTGCATGAGATGCATTAGGTGCCTCGTTCATAAATGGACGTACAATCAATTTTGATCCCAGGGCTGTGATGATAGCCACATGATCACGTGATGCTAACCACAGGGTTGAGCTTGTTACTGTCACCTCTGCAAATTTTATTTGGAAAGGTCAATCTCATGTTTAGATCAACACATCCATCTATTAATATATCTATGGATTAGCACAAATTAACAGCCTCTGAATGGTCAACAGACTCAACCCAAAGCATCTTGGGATTGCCCATGGGTGGTTAATAACATTCTAACAACAACAACAAGAACTGTTTTCAACATTGAAAAATGGATAAATAACTACAGAAGAGATTCAGTTTTGGATTTATAATGGATTTATTTTACCAGGACTCCAAGAAGACACAGTACTTCAAGGCTGGATTACAAAACATCTGAAAAGGATATGATTACACAAGAGCCAAAGTTGTGAATGTACAGTGCTTTTGTTAGCATTAGCTTAACCTCAGCCTTTCCTGCTTGGCTTACTTCAGGACTAACCCTGTTGCTGTTTCAGCAGTTGGGAAACAACAGATGAGACTTATCTTGGTGTTGAGAAGCTGCAGCTTTTATTAACTGACACACTGTAACTTGAATTGTACATTTACTGCCACACTGACAGCTTAGTGTTAAATATAAGTTTCTGCTCCACTATTAGAAGCATCATCACCCGCCTACTGCTCACTCTCTATGACTTGCAAACTGCACACACTTGCATACTGCCCTATTCGTCAAAGGAGTTACACTACACTAATGACACTATGCTTCAATAAAGTCAAATAAAGCTAAGTATTAAGGCAGTCCTGGTAAATCGCCATACATCAGTAATATGTTGTCACTGTTATAAGAAAAAATCCATTCTGTCACAGCCCTAATACTAATACCTAATACCTAATAAACTTTACTTTGATGTGCAAATGATCTTATGTTTATGCAAAGTTTAGACTTGACACAAGATTTTCCTGCCTGTCATGTAGGGGCATTTCAGTTTTGGAACACAGAAGCACACAAGCGTTTGGTGAACTTTGCCTGAGCTTTTTGAATAGTGTGAGTGCCTTTGTGTGTCAACCTACTATTTAGTCCATGAATAATATATGTTTCCTGGCTTCATTCTCCTCTACCTCGTCTTCAATAAGTTAACTTTTCTCTTATGGTCCATGGCTATTTCTGACAAAATCTTCATTTGTGCTGCAATATATGAGATCAAAGAAATGCAGGAGTTTGACCCAGTAGGCTGTGGTTCCCTTCCCATTTAAAACTGAATGTCAGTGTTACATGTATCACGTGACTTACTTCATTTAAAGTGTAAAACCATGATCTTTTCCTGAATCTACCTAAACTGCGACCTTACCTAAACCCCCACCTAAACCTTGTGCATTAGAATGAGATGCTGAGGGGTGTGACAAAGATGTTGCTACTTGACAACCTGGGATGAGAACAGACTGCGCTAGCTGTGTCATTGCTCATCACAAACCTTTTGATTAAATCTGTGGAAATATTCTAAAAGTCCACTTACGAAGCTTTTCCCTAAGCTTTTGACCCTTTTGGCCTGCAGATACACAGACATGTCCTCAAAGTCAAGAATGAGTCTCAATGATTGTAGACTCAAGACCTTTTGTAAATGTTTGATTTTGGCTCAGACAAGAAAAACACTGTTGAGTGTTGAGTGGTGTGACATGAGTGCACTATAAACTGTTGTGGTTTATTGTGGGTTTCGAAATTTTGGCATTGATGACAATTCAGTGTCAAATGTTAAGTATTATTTTTCTGTTGCAGAAGCTTTGCCCTGTTATTTCTGCAGTTGGGAAAGAGTGACTGGCTCTGCTGACATTTCTTCTTGAGAATGATTTGAAGCGTATCTCAACAGATGTGTACTCTTAGTAGCAAAGATGGGAGAGGTGGGATTTTTTTGAAAGTCTCAAGTCTTTGCACTGACGTCCCAAATCAAGTCCCAAGTCCTAAACTTTGAGTTTTGAGGTCTAAACCAGTCAGAGTGAGCTTTTTACAGAATGTAGTGCTATTTGACTTACCGTTCTTTGTGCAACTTCAAGTGTCAAATAAAGTTGGAAGTTGTTGCATATCCATCTGTAATTTTCATCCCACCTGTTTTGCATACTGCACTTAATTTTATGTTAACCATATAGTTTTTGTACTTATACAAAAACTAGTATCATCTGGTGTCAGGAACATGACGTTAATTCATGGTTCTCTCATGTACCTTGATTGGAGGATGCCTGATTGGTTCAAACAAGGTGGATCTGGGGAGTTAAGTGTCGACTTGCTGGGAATCAATAGGTTTAATTTTAGTTGAATCAGGAAATGACAGGAAATTAATTGAGTCGTGGGACATTTTCTAAATTATTAAAAAAAAATCATCTTTGGGCTTGGCGGAAAGTATCAAGTCTTTTCCACTCAAAAGACTCAAGTCCAAGTGAAGTCCTTGGTGTTAAAGTCCAAATCAAATTGCAAGTCTTTCCTGATTTTGTCAAATCTACAGTCATCAAATTTGCGATTTAGTGTTACTGGTGTTACACAGTGTTCAGGCATGATCACTAGCATGTTATCAATGCTTAGTGGGTCAACGAAAGGATAAACTGTGTCTGCTCTGTACAGCAGCAGCAGAGAAGCAAGAGTCAGATTGCAAAAGTAACGCTGTAGCCTAATCATGGCCTGACACCAGGTTAAACTGGATATGGTACAGAGTCCCAACCAACAGTCATGACGTGTGCACAGACATAAAAGTGAGTATTCTGTTATTCAGTGTATTACCATGACGGTGTTACAGGTGTGGTGCTGATTTGTCAAAACTAAGGCTAACTTGGCTATGCTAAGCTAGTCTTCAGAAGGAGCTAACATTACAACCAGTGTGTGTGCGCTTAGCGTGACTTTACAACTCATCTGTGGTTGTCAACTACAGTTGTCAAGGTCATTTTGGGGGATATTTGATAGACCTGGCAACTTGAAACTTAATAATGAACCAACTTTGTCAACATTTGTTTCATTCAAAGTAAGGAGAAGATCTAAAGACCTCATGTTACAAATTACAGACACTGGACATCACTGCTCATGTCTTTCTTGTGCAATTTCTGGTGTGATTGGTAACACCTCTATATTGTCATGAGTTTTAACAGGCGGGTAAATTTCCTCTCAGGTGCATCCCTTGTATCAGATTTTTGAACAACTAACCACTATGTTGATCTGTTTGTGACCAGGCATCTACCTTTAGACTTTCTAGTCTCAGTCCTGGATATTGAGCAGTATTTTTAGTCTCTCTGGCTGAGAGCATCTGCTAGATGTTGCAAGTGTGAATGTCAGTGTGTATTCATACCTACATATGTTCTAAAACATGGTGTGCTGCTATCACACACAATGCACAGGGAACACTGTGATGGAACGTTATTATGACCAGTTCGCAATTTTGTTGCAAGGACAACAAGTGAAGCAGGCTGAAGCTTGTAATGCACGCCGACAGCTGTGCAGATGCAAAATGTCTGTGTACACCACTGCTGACAAGAATGCATCTCTACATAGTCAGCCCATAATGTGCCGCATTTATTCCGATTAGTTTTCCCTCTCATAATGTTCCAGGCTTCAGCTGGAGCTGCTCCAACACCAGCTCTCTGAGTTTGATTAGGGCGTTCTCACCTTCCCAGACGAATTGTACCGAGGGTGTAGATGTGCCAGAGTTTGATTCAATTGCAGCATGGCAGGTGTGAAAGCACCTGCCATGCTGCAAGAAGAGAACACAGAACCTTCATTTAATCAGCGGCGAGGAAGCTAAACACAGCAACAACACTCCAAGTTTAAAAGATGTATTTTTAGCACACAATGCAACAAATCTGAACACTTATGTTATTTTAAACGAAGCTGCAGAATGCAGCTGTAAGACAAAACAACGTCATTTATTTTAATGATAGAGAATCACATGCAGATGCAGTTTAGTGCAATAATAGGTTTCTTGATGCTATTGATGGTTAAATATCACTCAGTCATAAAGATATAACAGTCTTGTTCATCAAATACTCACAGTACACAGAGTCAAATATTAGTGTCATTTCAGTCACTGAGTCGCCTCACATCTCCGTGAGCATTCCTGAACTTGGGTGTCCGCTGATCCACCCTTGGCCATCTGGCCTTAATTCCTGCCAGTCAACGGGAGGTAAGAGGCTCAAAACACTTCTTTGTCCTCCTCACAGACAATCCACGGCCAAGTCTAAGACTCTTAGGTCTGCAACAGGTTCAAAAGTTGGAGCACCACCTCTCCCGAAAAATGTCCTTACAGACAGTTTCATTGAACAATATTTGATTAGATTATTATTTTCTTGTTTTGCACAAACTGGAATTGAACCCTATGAACCCTAATGAGCTCTGTAATTCTGCCAGGAGTAAAAGACAAGTGGTGTGGAAATAGTTGATAGATGAAAGCACAGTCTGACTTTGTGTCAGAAAAATAATCAAATTACTGTAATATTTGTAATTTATATTTGTAAGTGCTGCATATATGTAGCAATATTTAAATGAGAGAATGATTTAAATGTTAATGCCTGGCCTTTACTTGCTTGTTGTCTTCTTTTTCCATTCTTCTTATGATGGTGCTTTGCTACGTTTGATGACGCTTTACATTCATGTTGGTAGGTGGAATAGCAAGAAACCATTGTCAGGACAGGAGCTGCAATGACTAACTGATTAATCCATTATTAGTTGATTATTAAATTAAACTATTTTGTCAATCAGTTAACTGGTTCTGGTTTATTTACTCCACTCTGACAGTGAGCTGAACATCTTTGTTTAGTGGACCAAGCAAGACATTTGAGGACATAAACAACATATAAGCAGAAGCCCAGAGAGCCTGAGAAGCAACAGAGCACATGTTAACATTTTTATAAAAACCAACAACTAAAAAATAATGCATCCTATTAAATAATGTTTTCACTCGAACCTTGATAATGGATGCATGGATTATTAAATGGAAACTGAAGTTTTTCTACAATGGGAGATTTCCAACTTGTGCAATTTTTTACCCCATTAAATCAGTTTATTAGGAAGGATTAAAGTTGATGTTCCTATCTGAACTCTGTGGCTCTGTGGCTGGTCAAAGCAGCTTTGAGATATATCCCTTTCAGTTCGACTTTGCCCGTTTTCACTTATTCTTGTCTGAACCATCTGCTAAATTTCCTGCCGCCACAAGAAATGTCACCTGCAATGACTTTCAATTGTGGGACGTTTCTGGTGGGGAAAGGAAGCAGGCGGAGGGGACCGCAGGGTAAACCTGGAGGGCAAAGGACCAAGGAGAAACCATTAAAGGAGCTGTCAGTAACAATATCTGTAAGACAGAACTGCTTGCACAGGTACTGTGTAGGTTAAACTTACTACAAGGAGTTTTAAAGGGACCAGTATGTAGGATTTAGTGGCATCTAGTGGTTCATTTATTTTCAAGCATGTGGCTGCGAAACTTGCCATAAATGTGAAAGGCCCTCTCTAGAGCGTCTAGTAGAAACATGGCAGTTCAT
The DNA here is from genome assembly GCF_056507025.1 of Lutjanus erythropterus. NCBI lineage: Eukaryota > Metazoa > Chordata > Actinopteri > Lutjaniformes > Lutjanidae > Lutjanus > Lutjanus erythropterus. The sequence continues at coordinate 7,451,240 of NC_139327.1, forward strand.
CATGGTGGCCATCATGGACCCATGCCCTCTGTAGTTATAAAGTCTCATTCTCAGTTAACAACAACAATTTTTACTTTTTGAATTGTAGTGAGGAGTTGATAACCAAGTTTTTCTCAATAAAATTACTTTCACAGAGCAGCTAGTCTGACTCATGGGAAGTAGGCCATTGGCTGCCTATTTCATTCGTCATTCTCTGTTTCTGCTATCTGCATGTTACAGTTTTCAAAGTCCCTGACGCTATGCGAACTAATACCAACAACCTCTGAGCTAGCAGAGGTTCACACAGAACTTTCTCCAGTGCTTGTAAAGCCCTAAAACAAAGTGTGGACATAGGTCAGCCTTCACAAGACTGCAGAGCAATCTAATCTGTTAATTGTAAGATTACATGTAATCCAGGTGCATGATTGATATTTAAACAACGCTTACTTTGTTTCACCATCGTCTTATTGCAGTTAGTTATCTTACATAGTCACAAATAGATACATTAACACATCACTATGCATCCTGCAAACAGCCGTGTTAAAAAAGAAAAATGGTATAAAATGAGTTGTGTCTTTATTTCACTTGGTTCTAAAACAAATGCGTGCGCTAGTCAGATTAGAAAGTTTGCAACACAAGGCATTGGTGCTTACTAGGGCTGTGATAGTATGGATTTTTTCTTACCACAGTGACAAGGCAACACTGTGGCATGGCGGTTTACTGTGGCTTCCTTAAAATGTACACTTTATTGGACTTTATCAAAGCATACTGTCATTAGTGACGCATAGCTACTTTAAGGAAGAGGGCAGTACGTAAGTGTGTGCGATCCGCAAGTGAGGGAGAGCAAGTTAGCATGTTGTTAGTTGCACACGTTCAAGCTGATCAACACAGATCCCTTTGTTTGAGTCTGTCGACCAGTCAGGGGCTGCCTTCCTAACTTGACTGTGACAACGCTGATCCATAGATGTATTAATTGATTGATGCACTGGTTTCAACATGAGATTGACCCTTCAAAATAAATTTTGCGGTGATGACAGTAATGAGCTCAGCCCTGCAGTAGGCACAGCCCTAGTGCTCATGAGAAATACAGTCTTCACTCTTGGAATCACTACCACTTTTGTCTATAGAGGCTGTAAAAATCAACACTTAATGAAAGTTCCTTGTAGCTGCTTTAAAGTGAATCATAAGCTCACAAGCAGCAGCTATTTGGGTGGAATTATGGGGATTTCTGTTGAGGGCTGCACTGTTATTTCTCATCAGATGTTATTTCTTTAGCTGCTGACAGGGTGTTTGGAACATTTTGCCAGAGAACACTGAAATCTTAATTTCATTCAGGAATTTGTCAGGACACAGATTATAAGCATCACCATGGAGGAGGACGGGATTAATAGACAAAATACTTTTTGTTGGTAGCAACAGCATGATGGAACTGGCTGACCTGAAGTCTGTGTTTCAAAGTTGTCGTCTGACAGGAACCAGACAGAGTCACCTTGACTAGTGGCTTTGGCTGTTTGCATGGACTGACAACAAATGGAAATCACATCCAGGATTATAGGCCTTTGAAAGTCAGCCCTGTTGTCTTGTCGTCCAGTCTGTTTGCTGTGTTACAACATCAAGGCTGCCACCAACATGACACGTAGCTTTTCTTTGCTTTAGCCCACATGTGATGCAGGAGGGATCAGATGCCTCTGCACCCTGGAAAGATCTCCTTTGAATTCCAAAGGATGAGGGATGCTTGCTTGAGAGTAGGAGAGCAGAATTAGGTCAAGTCTCCCACCCTTTGGTGTTAGCATTAGTGTTTTAAGCCACCCTGATATATCTGAGGGTTGTAGCACAAGCTGACAAACACAAATGAGCAATGCAATTTCCCTAAGCTTATACACAAAATGTTTTGATTTCTGTTTTTCTCTTCATTAAACTGAGCCGGAGTTTCAGACACACCAGTTTCCACAATTCATTCTCATTCACTGCTCTTCCCAAATGGATTCATCCTTCCTGCAAGAGGTATTTGCACAATGAATACACTGTAGTTCACATGCTTCTGCACATTTTGCTTTATTGATCTAAAACTGTACTTGTCTTTGATCTCACGCAGGGGAATAGAAGCACTTAATGGCCTCTTCTAATGCTTTGGGGTTAGGAAACTATTTTGATGCTGTTTTTTATAGAATTCCCTCTTTAGACTTTTAAATGCACAGATTTTTTTTGTTGTGCTCAGTCATCTCATTAGTGGTCTGTTTAAGCACCACTTTATTTTACGGAAGGATATTATTTTTAAGTATATTGTATAGTAATAGGGTGGATTGTATTCTCTCTGCACAGGAGTTTGTATCTGCCAGTTTTACTTGTACTATGATGAATCATATAGTAAAATCTGGTGGAACAAGACTGACATCCAAGTGTCAGCATCTTAAACAAATAAAATACATATTAGTTTCAGTTAAAATGGCACCATTGTTTGCAATTTGACTTTAGCAACATGTGCTGTGAATGGCTGCTTTTGTAGCCACTGCATAACTTTGAGCCCCAAGATTTAAGCCTCCAGATTTTGGTAGCAGATGGCGATGGGAGTTTAGAGGCCAAGTGACAGTAAGAAAGAGGAAATGTTCTACTACTGTAGACATTCTCTGTGGATTAGTCTGCTTTTGCTCACAATTGTGCACTAGTAAGCCATGCTATCTGTGTTGCTGATGGGGTTGTCACGATGCCAGAATATTAAACTTAAATGCTGTACTATAAAAAAAAGACACTCAGTACCACAGGAAAAGAAAGTCCAAGGCGCACAAAATTGGATTGTTTTTTTCTTTTTTATTAACATTCTGCACGCAACACTGGTCCAGAAAGTCACTAGACACTGTCTGGTTTGGCTGTAATGCAAACCAAGTTACATTCATGCTTAAGCACTCAGATAATTTCTTTTTTTATATAATTTCAGTACTTTTGATTTTAACAAATGTTAGTATTGCATTGTTTTTAGACATGTGATATAAAAAAAAGTATTAAGGTTTCACTACTTGATAGCCACCACTTTGGTTCTGACCAAAGTATATCTCAAAAGATATTGGATGGATCACCAGTCATGGTCTCCAGTGGATGATTCCTGCTGACTTTTGTGATGTTCTGAATTTTCCTCCAGAGCCACCAATGGGTCAAATTTTTAGTCTGTCCAGAATTTTGGTTTAGGTGTTATTTGAAAATTCTATCAGTACAATTACCAGCCCTTCGTATGAATGGAAGCATTCCTCACTGAACCGTCAGCATCACACACACACACACACACACACACACACACACACACACACACACACACACACACACACACACACACACACACACACACCTCAGCACACCACACATTGTAGTAGTTGTAGCTGCTGTGGTAGTGGAGTAGAGTAGGAGTTTAACAATACATCCATCTGGATCAATATACTGATTCGATGTTTATTGATCTAAAATGATCAATGCAAAGTAAAATTATAGATCTAAATTGTCATCTTTAAGATATACGTTTATTTTGAAATTCCCAGACCATCTGTGTCACAAATCCCAGGAAGAGCTGTCATAAACCTGCTGAATCATAATTTAGTTGCTTTTTGTGAGTTGACATAAATGTAACTGATTGTGTTAAATGGACACATGATATCATCTAATATTGATGACAGGCCCCTGAATTGGCAGACTTTGTGATATCAGGAAATATCATATTGTTGTCCAAAGAATCGATATAATATCGTATCATGATGAAACTTGTGAATTACACCCCTAGTAGTGGGCCAGTCACATGTTTCATTAAATCAAAAAGAGCTTGCAGTGATCGGCTGTGAGCAAAAAGTCCCTTTTTATAGGTATGGGTACAAAAAGATCAAATGCAGGTATCATTTGAATAGAGAGGTTTCTTCTTCTATCAAGTACTTATACCAGCCCTAATGACCAAATACCTGCAAAACTAATGACATTCCCATCAGCTTCAGCTGTACAGTGTGATTAGGGCTCTTTATCTGATGTTATCATGCTAACATGCTACACTAGAATGGTGAACATGGTAAACTTCATTCCTAATTAACATTAGTGTGCTAGAATTGTCAACACAGACATTAATGCAGCAGCAATATGAATCCAAATACATCAGATATAATAGTAACGAATTGACAGGGACCATTTTACTGCACAATGAGTGTTATAATATTTACTTTTGACACTTTGAGTACATTTTGCTGTAATACTGATATACTTTTACCTCAGTAAAGTTTAAAATGCAGAACTTATTTTTATTTCAACACAGAGTATTAATTCTTTTGCAGGGCTTTTAGTTGGCTTGAATTACACACCGGTGTGTTACCAGCCGAGCCTTCCCCTTTAGGGAAGGTGGGCTTGAGAGTAACCTGTGCATGTGACGGAGGTCTGAGGGGGTTTGCTGTAAATGTGAGCTAGCTGGTAAGCTGCTACGAGTCAGACTAAAGAGAATTAAAACAGCCTACAACTGGAGGTTGTCCAGGTTTTATGGACCTGGAAGCCCCAGGTAGAGTAACAAACATTTTCTCATGTGATTTTATTTCCACCACAGTAAAAAAAAAGAAAAAGAAATCACAAGAACTTGTAGCTGCTAACTAGTTAAGTTAGCAGAAGACCAGCCTTGGAGTACAGGAAGAAGCTGTGGTAATGATGCATACGTGTAAATAGGGACTTTTTATTTCTTGCAGCAAACATAGCACACAGCCTTTCAGTAACTATTATACTGCAATGATGATATGGTCATCTGCTATATTGCACATCAATACAGACTTGAATATCACAAATAAAATCAATTTATTGGCCAGACTGAGATGAGTCCTAGACTAAATGTGGTGAAACGAGTGAATGGTTTGGTCCTCTGGTGACATGCATACAAACATCAACATTTCAAATAACTAACTAACTGTATGATATTTGCAACTTGCCCTGTGAATTGCTGGCATCACAGGTTCTGCATAACTTTGAGCCCCAGAATTTAAGCCTCCAGATTTTGGTAGCAGATGGTGATGGAATTTAGAGGCCAAGTGCAAGTTAGAGAGAAGTTCTCCTACAACACAAACTCTCTGCTTTTATGCACAAACTTGTACAAGCTTTTATGAAGGGACCCTGCTGCAAACCGGCTGATCAAGCTGAGCTCTCCTGTTGTTGTGTTGAGCAGTGAAATCACATGTGTAGTTAGCAGTGCAGTCCACAGAAGAAGTGTTGTTATATGCCCCCATTGCACTGTACACCTTTTGGCTTAGTGGGCTGACTGGAAACATTATTAATGCCTCCATTAATTTCACAGGGCTGATATTTTATTCGCACCATCACCGAGTTCAACTTTGGAATAAGATACAGGAAGACTAAATGCAGGTGCAAGAATAATAGGCTGTATGATAATGCACTGACCTTGCTATAGTCATCAATAATTTATGTTGTATTGTGTAAAAATCTCATTTATTTTTCATTTTTGTTGGCACTTAGCAGAGTGGGCCAGTTGTCGCTGCTAGACAGCACGAGGATTGAGCCAGGGGAGCAGCTGAGAGAGGAACCAGGGAAGCTTGAGTGTATTCAGTGTTTTAAGTGCCAACACAGAGTCTCAGCTGAAATAGTGTGCGCGAGTGTGTTGTGTGTGTGGTAATGTGTCATACTTGTATTGTTTATTTATTGCATCTCACTGAATTTTCATGAACGGTCTCATTTGTCACCTTGAATAAATATAGAAATGCAGGTTTCTGTGAGGCTTCGATGTGAAAATAGGCCCGTCTGTGTCACACGTCCTCTGCTATGCTGTCATACAACAGAGGGAGAACAGTTTATCTATGACACCCCAGGACCTGGAAACAAATATCACTCTCGTAAATCTTGTAAATTATGAAGCAGAGTGTAGCATGTATGGTGCCATGCCATTGTTCTGACAGCCCATTATTTCAAAACCTCAATAGTCCGAAAAATGTCCCATTGAACCGAAAGCCTGTTTGTCCAACAGCCCTTTATCCTGAAAACAAATGGCCATTCTTTGATGCCCCAGTTCTGTACACAATGCTCAAATACCCCTACCCTTTACCCCTAATGACTTGGGTGACGGGGCATGCTACAACTTTTATTCTGGCATTGGGACTTTATCTGTGGTAGTAAAATCTTTCGAAATGTTGTTTGGTGTAAGGCTGGGAAGATGGCCTATTAAGGGCAAAACCTGTGCCGATTCAGCACCATGGACAGTGGTGGTAGTTACTGTATTAACAACTTCAGGGAGAGTGCTGTCGGGCAAATGGGTTTACTCCTCAGAATCTCCTTCTCTCAGGTGTTGTCCACCTACTGGGATAATCTCCGTGCTGTTCTGTTAACCAATGATCATCACATCTGAAGGGAAATAGCCCCACCTGTTACATTTCTTCACGGTCATTGCAGTGTGTGTGTCTCTCTGCTCCTCCACTGCCAACTTGGGATGTAACAGTATCACATTTTTATACTATGGTTATTGTGGCCCATAATGTCACTTCACTATCAAACTTTCTTGAAATATAAAATGACTTCATCATGTTTGCCTTGGATTGTATTAAACACTGAACAGCATGAAAACAAATTGCATTTAAAAACACCATTAATATGAAAACGTTAGTTGATAAATGTTTTTAGAAGAAATGCAGCGTCTGATAACAGCTCAGCCCCACAAACTAGTCATAGGTTGACTAGCAAAAAAACAAAAGAAATTTAGCTATGTGCACAGTGTACTGCTTTCTGTTTGTATTTTAGTCTGATTAGTGAATGTCAGCATTGCCACAGTGGAGCTAGACAGAGAAGGAGCCTGGTTCTCTCGTCCTGCTGTGGCTGCTCTGCCTCTGTTTGACCAGCAGAATGCTGCTCTCTTGTAGCAAAGCAAAATAAAACTGCAAGGTAGGAGCAATGTACTGAGTCCATTATCGTTTAAAACAAACGGTAGCTCGGCTAATGACAGTAATTGACATTTTGCAATGTTATCACATTATGTTTATAGTGGTATGAAGTAAAACTGCACACACCGGCACAACTCTACTACCAGCCGTGTCAAGGCTACTTAGAAATGTTCCATCCACCAGTTTTTATGCACAGTCTATTTGAACATTGAAAAAATGAGTGGGAACACTGAGCTTTAATATTGCATAAAAGGTTTTATGTTTGGCACAGGTGGAAAAGTTGGTTAATGATTAAAACATAAAAACACAAATCTCATGGTTTTTTTTGTTTTTTTTTTGTTTTTTTTCATGGTATCTGTTTTAAGGTTTGACTAGAGCTCATTTGAAGCCAGAGTTTGTGCAGTAGTTACCAAGGATGGAGCGTTCTTGAGTTCCCACCCTTACACCCAGCAAAGTCAGTCATGAGCAGGGCTCAGCTAGCAATCATGATGTGAAAACCCCCTTTTATGGCATCAGCAACTAATTAAAACCAAACTTATTAGCAAAACAAACAGTTGAAGATACATGGTGTAAGACCAGAAAAATCACTTATTAGGGGGGAAAAAACCTCTGCGAATTCAGCACCATGGACAGGGCCTTCAGTCACTGAACTCACAACTTCAGGGAGATTTGTATGTCAAGTGTAACGGCTGTTGATTTTTGGGATAATGGGCTGTCAGATAAATACTCTGTCAGTCCAACGGGACATTTCTTTTGACTGTTGGGTTTTTGTAATAGTTAGAGTTGGGCTGGAGTTACCAAAATCCCACACGACCAATACCTGAATCACAACACACATTACAGTGGCTCATTTCAGTGCTACACACCTGAGCTGTCTATTGAAATAGTTGCCTTCTAGTGCAGATGTTACAGACACACAAAACCTACTTAACAAGCCAAAATCTTGTTGGACGTGCATCAGTGTGATAAGAACTACCTAAAATGACAGGACCCGTCTTTGGGAAAATTTTATTTGATGTGTACTTTGGTTTTCCAGTTTGGCTGATGTCCCGTCTGCTAACACAGAGGGGACAGGATTTATGACCTGTGCTTCAGCCAGCCACCGGGGGGTGATCATAGAGTTTTGGGCTTCACTTTTGAGGAGCTATCATGCTGTCAATCTTTATATATGTATCTTCTGATCCCAATCCTCTGAAGTCCTAATAGTTGCAGAATAGTAGTGGATGGAAACACATTAATAATAATTTTCTTTTAAAGATTTTCTGGAAAATTGACTAAAAAATCTGTGCAACATTTGGTTAGAACCCTGGCTAATGTCTGCTTTGAGCTCACCTTCAACATGAATGCAGTTAATCCTGTAAATAAATCTCAGTGACAGAATCAACACCAAAGAGTTTTTCAGTAACAAAATAAACATTTGCATTTTGCTCACTTGTGCTTCCGCTTTGATTTAACTGATGTTACAGTAGCTTCTCCTGGCAGCAATTACAAATACCCAGCAAACGTAAACTGTCCTTCTCTTCCACCTTGCTGACACTCTTGGTACTGCGTGTGTATGAGCGCACCTCAGTGGTTCTACCTCGCGATGGTGGCCTCCCCTGGGTCTTTGATTGTAAATGAGCTTAACCCTTCTGGGTCGGGGGGGGGGGGGGGGATGAGCACATCAGCTCTGTTTCTCCTCTCTGTGTCTCCTCGCTCCCTCTCTCCGTCTCATGAGTTATAAACAGTGAAGTCATACCTTCCAATGGGCCTGTTTTTGTGCTATCTGCCATGATGTCACCAGCAGCCAATCAACACGTAGCGCCGCTTGAGGTAGCGTGTGTGCGTATGTGTGTGTGTGAGAGAGAGAGTGAGGGGATGGGAATGGGGGGTGGTGGTGTTCGACACTGGGAAAAGCACACTTGTTCAGTTATTATCTGGTTCTGCCAGCAAGCATGGGTGCACACACACACACACACACACACACACACACACACACACACACACACATCAAAACATGAATCCACAGGCTTCCTCTGATACACACTCTTGATGATGTAATGTACTCTATATATACACTACATAGGGGTGCTGTATACTGTATGTTGCATGGCAATTACAGGCTTATGATGGTAATGATATATTCAGAGATAGTCCATACTGTGCATTGTATTTTACAGCCTGATTGCAGCGTTTTATTGAGATGATTAATGCTTTGGAATTGGGGAAACACAGCTCTTTTGGTATTTGTTGATTTACATTTTGTTTTTATTCCATTAGTCTGACATTCACAATTAGGCCTAATTATAAGATAAACATCTCGTGTTTAGTGCAAAACCCAGACAATTAGTTGCTTTTCATATTGACCTCAGTTCAAGGTGACTGTGGAGGTTTTTTGTGCTTTCCTACGGCAGCCTTTAATATGCATTTGAAAGCTCAAGCTGTCAAGTCAGATGGATAACCGGACGAGCGCATTCTGATAATTGCAGAATGGTGAAACATCAAGTGTTTGGATTGAAGCTCAGCAGAATGTCATCCTTTGAGTATTTGTGCTTTTAGCAAGCTGTTTTCCTGACCTTCTTCTGGCTGTTACACAGAGCAGCACCTCTGCTGAAGGAAATGTAGACGAAGATAGCCTGCGGCTTCACTGCCTCTCTGTCCCATTCTGCTTTCTATAATTCTTGTGTTCATCTTTCTCCTGCTGTTTGTCCAAACACTTCTAGGCCACGTGTTATTGTATTGTCCTATTTTTCCCCAACCGAAGGCAGAAAAACTATTAGCAGACTATTAGCAGATCATTACATACTGTACATGGTTGAATTCTACATTTGATATTGTTTTGGAAACATTTCATTCATTAGGCCCACATCTGTTCATTTATTATTATTTATTTAATAAGATAGTTTGTCTCATAATGTCTGGGTAGGTAATGGATGTATTATATTGAATAATTTGAGTGGGAACTTTTCTCTATTTAGTCAGCTATCAGACTCTTAAAGGACCAACTGTTTAGGATTCAGTGACATTTAGTGGCAGACACAAAAGGCTTTATAAATATTTCCACCTTCTTAAATGTGAATATTTTCTGGTTTCTTTACTTCTTTTTGACAGTAAACTGACTGTCTTTGGATTAAGGACAAAACAAGACAAGAGCTTTGGGAAACAATGGTTGACATTTTTACCATTTTCTAACATTTTATGGACCAAACAACTAATAAGTTAATTGAGAAAATAATCACCTGATTAATTGACAGTGCAATGAAAATAATAAAAATAATAAAAAATAATAATAATTAATGATAGAAGCCATGCACAGAATGTGGTTTCTTGCCCACAGGGCAGTGTTACATTTTCATCCACTACTTCATGTTGGACTGAGGGCAGACTGGACGCTATAATAATAATAATGATGATAATACATTTTATTTATTTGGCACTTTTCGTACATAAAATGCAGCGCAAAGTGCTTCACAAAAAGGCAAAAAAGAAAGAAAACACAAAAAAGCAGGTAAAACAGGCCCGGCTAAAAGATAAAACCAGAATAAAAAGGTGTGCTTTGTGTCATTTTTTGAAGTCATTCATGCAGTCTGAGGGTTGATGTGGAGTGGTTTGGTGAATGAAGTGTAGTATGATAGACATTCTGCTACGGATGAGAGTGCCGTATCATTAAGAGCTTTAAAAATTAATAAAAAGAACTTGAAAATTGATCCTACAGGACACAGGTGGCCAGTGTAGAGAGGAGAGCAGCAGAGTAATATGTTCTCCTCTTTTTGTTTTTGTCAGTACTCTAGCTGCTGCGTTTTATACGAGCTGAAGTTTATTAATAGACGTCTTGGGCCGGCTGGTGAGCAGTGCGTTACAGTAGTTCAATCGTGAGAAGATAATGGCATGGAGTGGTTTTGCTTCATCCTGAATCGACAGATAGGATTTAACTCTTTAGACATTTCTGAGGTGGAAGTATTTGGTTTTTGTTGTATTCTCAATGACGAGGACACACTATCGCCTCTTGAGGTACAAAGTGGTATTACAAGACAGAACAGCCAGTTAGCATGCTAACACAAGTAGATATCTCAGTTTCTCCATCTGTTTGACCAATCACTGTTGCTGTGTTCTACCAATAATAGCAGTCCCCTGCACAAACATCACACATGTACATGTCAGTGTTTTGTTTTATTATTCACTATTTTTTCCTTTTTTTTTTATTTTGTCACAGGTACTGAAAGAGCACATTTGTCATTGTTGTTAACATTGTCGATGATCTTTGCACTTCTATTTTATTAGTTTGTTTTAGCTCCAAAAGATTTTCCTTCTTTGCAGAATACCCTCTAGGTGCACTTCTTCATTTACAAATAAGTTTTTGTAATCCTGAGGGTTTTTTGCAGGTTTACTAAGAACACTACAAACGAGTGTGGTTTTTCATGCTGTCTTTGATTTTCATAAATTATACAGAAAAAATCAGTTTCATTGCAAAAAAAATGCCTAAAAACACCATCATTTTTTAGAAAACCTGCCGTGAAATCTGGCATTTTAGGCAACAATTCCACAAAAAGCCCACAGAATCCTGCAGGGACTGATATCTCTGCAATACAGTATGTAGTATTGTGTTGAAACATGAATGCTAGGTTAATTCTCCAGTCAATAAACCTGATCGAGGTGCTGTCTTAGATTTTGAGTTGCACAGCGGCTGCCCACTGCTTCTTAAAGCAGGATGGGTTAAATGCAAAGACTTAATGTGACTGTATGTTGTACTCTGCATAATTGTATAAGACAGCCTTTACCTTAACCTTTATAGATGTCTTTGGCAACATCAAACTTAATTCTTCACATTCTGTTGATAATTTTAGTTAAAGGTAGCAGGGTAGAGTTATTGACTCTTGCGGCAATGCAGATTAATCAGGCAGATTGAGACTATGAGATTGGTTTGAGACAAGCTCCACTACTGCTCTTGACAGGCTATGTCCTGCTTTAATTATATCCCCCACAGTAACTGTGTTCACATTATCTCAATATGTGATTTTTCCATGCTGTTGACGACAGTGAGCAGAAGGCTCGCAGTGGAGATGGCTTTGCTAGATGTGTGCTGAAAGAAGAAAATGACAAAGCCTTTTTAAAAACTTGGTTCACGTCATTTTCGCTCTCAACAATCTCCACTGGAGGTGGAGAACACAAGCTGCCCGGGCTGAAAGTTCACGGTTCCAGTCCCCACGCGGTCTCTTCCACTTGTTCACATTTTACTGATTCACATTTACGCTACGCTTTTCTACAGAATATTACACCAAAACTGGTGATTCGTCCTTGCCTTGGCTATTTGCAGATGTAATGGATGAAGTCCTGTTGGTTGGCCTTACACTGTTTGCTCTCACTAATGAGGCAGTGCAGGCAGTAGGCCATTGTCTGTTTGCAGAAGAACCTAGCTCCCTGCCTGGGCTTCCTTACAGGCCACAGAGGAACGAGCAGTGAGTACATCTGATTAGCTGTATCAACTGGTAAAATGCTACCACACCGGGTTTCCGCTCATAAAGCCAAGCTACATAGTAATTAGCCTGGGATCGATGTGGCCATTCAGCAGCTAGCCCACAGACACACAGTTTCACTGGGGACTGCTCCATCACGGAGCTAAAAGAGTGAAGTCTTTTTGCAAAAGGTTAAAGGTTAAAGCATCACCGAACATTGGGTGCATTACTGCCACATCACCCCTTTCATGTTTTCGTCTGCCCACGTTCTGTCAGACGAATTAGATGAAAAAGATTCAGTCGAGATAAATCACATTCATGTGTCCGCGTGTGCCATTAATCTTGCCTTCTCCAACCCACTGGCCTTGGCTACGTATTGGATTTGTCACTGGCAGCCTTTGCTGTGCTGAGTGATGGAACTTGGAGCTTAGCACATGTTGGTGTTATCACGCACCAACACTCACTACCTGGGTGAAACTCTATTGCTTTCTAAAGACCCTCCGGCCATATTTCTTTCTAATCTGAACCATCTCTAATGTGCGCTGTGGCATTTCTGTTAAACTAGTGGAATCAGCTTACCAAACGCCTGTGTTGTTGTTTACTTCAAATTGACTGATTGCCACGATAGCCTAAAGATTAGAGAAGGAAAGCTTGTCAATGGGAGGTGAGGAATGGAGTCTCGGCACTGGCTCAAGAAAAAAAAAACAGGCTGGACATGAGCAGGTGTTTTTGTTCTGGCTCAAATATCAGACTGCTGTCCAGTGCCTCTGAAGGAGTAGTTTGACATTTGGAAAATATGCTTATTTTTTTTTATGTCTAATACACTTTCTTAGCTCTAGAAGCTACAGCCATCAGCCAAATAGCTTACTGTAGCTTTGCATAAAGATTAGAAACAGTCCTGAACATAACAACATTAGAAAGCAAATTGTCAGCTAGCTGTTTCACTCTGTTTCCAGTCTTCATGCTAAGATAAGCCAATCAGCTGCTGGCTTTTATTTCATCTTTAGTGCGCTGATGTGTAGAATAGTGTTGATCCTCTCATCTATTTGTAACTCTCTGTCAGAAAGCCAATACATTTATTTCCCACAATGTCAAACTCTTCCTTGAAGCAAAGCACTTATTTGCAAACTGTTGCCGTTGTTCTTGATTGACTGGACAATAGTAGAAAGTTGGTGTAGGAGTTGCAGTCGACACCTAAAAAGTGTTATTCTGAAAACCCTCAAAAATAATTTGTCATTTTTACTGACAATACAGGGCTCAACAGTAAGGACTGCCCGCTTGCCTTGGGCAAATAAAATGCCAAGTTGAGCAACTAAATCTGCCAACTCACTCGCTATTTTGATATTCAATCAATCATGAGTGTAAATTTTCATCAATAAATGGCTAAAAAATGCTGTTTTCAGCCTCTCAAATATATTTTCTCAGTTTATTGTCATATTAAAGTGAATATCATTGGTTTTGGACTGACGAAATAAGACATTTAAGGACATCGCCCTGGACATTTTTAACCAGCTTTTTGCATCTCTAGATTAGTGATGTCAATTACTGTAAGTCTTTGCTGTTATTTTGTAAACTCTAATAAATAAATAAAAAATGTACAGGGGCAAGTAAAAATTGACTTCGGGCAAGTAGATCCCTGACCTACTTGCCGATCGGGCAAGTGAAAAAAGCATTAAGGTTGAACCCTGCAATGGTCTGTATGAAAATAGCTGATCACATTTGTCTGCCCATGTGTTTGTTCTGCGGTTACATTATTATTATACAGACATTACTATGAGCTCTAAATGTAATTGTATGAAATGCTGACAGGCAATTGCACATTTAAACAGTGAATACCGAAGCTTAAATATTGACTTTGCATTGCATTGTTTTTCTTTACACTGTAACCTGCTGCTCAAGTGTGTAGGCTTGATACAGGCGTTGAGCCACAAGCTCACAGTTGAGTACTGATCTGTCTAACCGGTGGCTGCTGTTACGCTGCAGGTGCCCACGGAGTGCGAGAGGAGCCCCAGTTTGTGACGGCACGTGCAGGAGAGAACGTCATCCTGGGATGCGACGTGTCCCACCCCCTGAACGGCCAGCCCTATGTGGTGGAGTGGTTCAAGTATGGAATGCCCATCCCCTTTTTCATCAACTTTCGTTTCTACCCTCCTCATGTGGACCCGGAATACGCCGGTGAGTTGCTTTTCCTCCAGCTTGATTCACAGAATCATGCTTCTGCTTCTCCTCGCTCTCGGTTTGTCTTTCACCGTCTGTTTTGGTGAAGGGGTTTAAACAAAGACATTAAACCATCACCTCCTTGACAGCGGTTTCTTTGATCAGTGGTCTGCTTTCCAGTGTAGACTGTAATAAATATGTTTACTAACTAATGCAGACAGCTTTAATGAGATGACATTTCCTTTGGAGGCAGCGGCTCTTTCCACCTCAGATTATTTATGTGTTGTGCTCAAGGTGAAGTTTGTCGGAGAGGTGAGAGGGATTTTCCCCTTGCCTGCTTTTGATTTCCTTCCCTCTGATCATTAAATTCCAGAAATAATCCCCCTCTTCTGCTGTGTGTTTGATTCAAAGAGCTTTTATCATGCATTCATTCATGTCATAACAAATTAAACGAGTTTCCCCAGCGTGAGGAGGAGTCAGTGAAACTAGCATTCACAAACGTTTTGGATAATCTCAAGCGTTAAAGTGCATAACAATTTAATGATCACAAGAGATGAAACTATTTTATTTTTGTCTTAAGGTTGTGATGGCAACCACACAGATACAGCTTCAGACACACTTGCAGGTGACCGCTTCAAATTTCACTGGCCACTGGAAAATAAAGAAAAACAAAACGCCACACAAATCCCTGCAAATTAGCCACTACCACTAACATCTAATAATAAGAAAGAGCTATTCTTATGCCTCACTTTTCAAAAAGTATTTTTCATTAAACCAGTTCAAAACAAAAGCAGACTATGAACTTGAACTGCGGAGTGTTTTTTAATAGGGATTTAAAAGAAGATGAGGCATGAGATGAGTGCCTTGATCTCCTCAGGTATGTCATCACCAATCATCTGAGCCCTGACAGACACGAAATCAAAGGTGACACAACCTTTGTTAACCAGGACAGGGATGTCAGGATCGGTCAGGATCAGGAACGAGACAGCGTACCTCGAGAATTTGAGGATAAAATATTTGCACTTTCTGAACCGATGATCAGTGTCATTTAGGGCTGCTCCCTGAAAGGCGAAGATTCGAATCATCACTTGGAGACCCCTCAGTCAACTGAGACTCTTCATATGGAGCAGTCAGTTTGCTATTGGGACATTTTGGTCCCCAGAAGTAACTTTTACACTGGTCTAAAATCATTCCACTACATCAAGTTGTCCCATCTGCTCAGTGAGGACGTCTGCAGCAGGTAATGTCACAGGAAGCTGCAGACCTGGCCGGACCCAGCAAAAAACCTGGATTATATTCTCAGACAAAACTTGTTGTCCGAAAAGGAGTAGGAAGAAGCAACATGCTTGTCTTGTCCTACCCCTATTGTATACTATTCTATCAATAATCAATCAATTATTATATAAATCCCCCTTACCTCTTAATTGTGAGATGTGTGGAAGAGTGAGTTTGCTGCATCCAGTAAACAAAATAAACTCACAAAGGGTCAAGAAATTAAACATTTTTACGCCTTTTTCCCTTAATAAACAGAAAGATACAATTGTACACCTATGGAATCCACATGTGATGAGTTCAATTGCCTCTTTAATTTATCGTAAAACATACTTTAGTCACACTCAACAGAAGAACAGTGTAAATCTCACCCCGACTGTCTTCGTTAGACTTTTCCAACAATCACCAACTCTGTTTTGGTCAAAATAAACCCTTACTTCACTGTGTTAGATGTGAAAATAGTCTGGCTCTCCCAGGCTGTTTTCCTCTCACTCAGTGGGTGTGTACTGTGACGCTGAATGAGAAGGCATCATGGAGTACTGGCTCTCACTCAGCAGACCATTAAATTAACAAAATAAAATGACAAAAACTGCCCCATGAAAATGCCAAAGTCCCCCAGCCAGCGATGGTCTCGGCCAATTGCGGACAGACAATTTATTTTGTCACCTGCATCCGATGTTGCGTCTCACGACTGAGATAATGTTGTCTTTTGCCTTCTGCATAGTACAAGCAGTCAGAATCTTTAATCGCCCTTTTTAAGAAACTTAAAACTACAAAAATTAAATACTTTTTAGTAACAATGTATCACAGTTTTAATTCTAATTAGAATGAACCTGATAACCTGTAATTAAAAAGAACACTGCCACTAAGAATCTAATTAGACACATTATGCCATTACTATGGCAGATAGTAATCTCCACATCTTTTTGAAAGGCGGTTGATTGATTGGCCACCGTCTGCATCGGATACAGGAAAGGTTTCTTTTTGAAGTGTCCTTTACATCCTGGCTGCCTGCTGCAGCAGGAAGAGAAGCAGTCTGACAGTGTCGAGGATTGTGTCAAAAATACAGAAGCTTTGTATAATCTTTCTGCATCCTCACACACTTTGTCTTCATTGATTAGATCACTGAGCACAAACACCTGACAGGAAAGCCTGCTGAGCTACAGAAGCCACGGTTAGAGTTACAGAATCCTGACTACAGCAAAAAAGAGCAGGAGGATACGACTGTAACCCAGAGTCTCTGAACGCTGCAACAGTCTCACCAGCCTGTGTCGTCTGTTGGGCCCCAAGCTGAGGATAACATGTTCGGCCTTATTAATGTTCACAGCCTGTAGCTAGAATACAGCCAGAACATGACATGAACAACATCAAATATGAAATGTTGATTAATTTTATAGAAAGGAATACAGTTATATTTGATATTTTCCCCACCCAATCCTCACCCATTGCTGATTAACTCAAGGTTAAAGGTAAAAACTGAAGACCTCTAGGTTGCAGGTTTTAGCCTGTTTTAACTGTCTTTAGCTTGAATCATAGCAGCTAACTAGCTAACTCACTTTCACAACAGACCCCTCCAGACCGCCGTCACACAGGTTACTCACAAGCCCACCTTCCTTCAAGGGGAATGCTCAGCTGGTAACACACAGGTGCAGTGGGTGGGCAATTCATGTCCAGTATTTAAACAAAAGTACTAATACTCCATGTTGAAAATTCTCCTTGAAGATTCTAAACTTTATTAAGGTAAAAGCATGTCAATATTAAGGCAAAAGGGAGTCAAAAGTAAATGTAGCATTACTCATTGTGCAACAAAATGGTCCCTGTTAGTGTTTTATTATTATATCTGATGTTTTTGGATTAATATTACTGCTGCATTAATGTGTATGTTGCATTTTACTGCTGTAGATGTTTAAGGTTGAGCTCATGTGAACTACTTTATAAACTGTTGGGTAGTTTAATCTACAGCAATAAATCATATTCTAGATGTTTATCTAGGGATGCACAGATCGACTGACCAGAGCCTGGAACCATCCGGTTTTCAGCGTGACCAGCCCTGATCCAATTTTGTACTCGTCATATTTACACTCATGCTCTGCACGATGGTCACCTCATGCGTGCAGCTACACAGACAGTGACATCACAACCACAACAGCACTGGTCACAGGCCCACACACTCAGACACATGCTTGTGGTGAAGTTGCTGTTAGCGACAGATTCCAAGAACAGGATAAAGAGAAGACGGTCGATAAGGAGACAGAGCAGCTGAGCAGCTGGAGCTGTCAACGAACAATGATGAACTGTCTGGCGTTTCATTCTAGCGTTAGCCAGCAACAGACTACTGTTCACAATCTCTTAAAATCTCACCTCCTGCTCTGGCTGAAGAATAAACAACCTGTGTTGATGTTGATGTCTCCTTAAACATTTTCTCATTCAGACTCATTTAACTTCTTCTGTTTTTCTCACTGCAAAGCTTAACTGTAGCAAATAATCTTGCTGTAACTCGGAAAATGTAAAAGTTATTTAATAGTTGTTGTTTTATTATGAACATCAAGTTAAAATTTACATAAAAGAAAAAACACAAAAATGCTTGTGTATTCTGTCAATTATAGCTCTTAGAAAAACAAAATTGAAATCGGCCAAAATCGGAACTGTCTGGTCAGATTGTAAAAAAAAATCTGAAATTGGAATCGGCCAAGAAAATTGCAGTCGGTGCATCTCTAAGTTCATTATATGTTTACACTATTTGGAACAGTGTGTTTTTTTTTTTTTTTTAAAGAAAATGCATATATCCAGATATATATTGTGGAATATTTAGATATTTTTAAGATATATTACCCAAGCCCTAAATTACATACATTTGACGGGTGTTGAGGGACTATGCACAGCAACTCCTGCTTGGACTCTTGTTGTTTTCCTCTTGCATTTTTCAGTCCTAAGAAACACTTCACTGGCTTTGGTCCATCTATTCATCTGTGTTTCAAAGTGAAGCTCTGAAATATCTGAAGTTCTATAATCTGATGCAGTAGAAGACCAACCTCCCACTGTGCCTCAGTGTGACCATGATGTTACATCATGGAGCCAAGTCACAGGTCACAGTCAAAGCTGCTGAGATACATAGAGGCTTACATTGTGCCCTCTTTAGATCAGGATGATGTCGAGGGTTAATGAGTCGTGCCGACCACAGGGCCACCGTTTCCTAGACATCCGTCTGCCCTTGGTCTCAAACACGCCGTTGTCTTATTCTTTTATAGAGAGGAAGAGGGACAAAACATCTGCAGAGCAGAGGAGGCGGAGCAAATATAAAACATTTCCATGAGAAAGTGTAGAGAGGGAGAGATGGACACAGTGATAGTCGAGCAGGAAGAAAGCAATAGAAATTTAAGATGAAACTGGAAATAGGGGGACAGAGGAAAAAAAATAAAGAAATAGCAGGAAGTGGTCCCAGATTACATTGTTGAATGTTGCCTATCATCCTGGAAGATCTCCAGACTGGTCCAGAAGAATGGTGACATTTTAAAATGACTTGCCCCAGCAGACATTTCCTGAAGCTAATAAATCTGCTTTGTCCTTCATCTGTCAGAGTTCTCCAAAATATTTTGGACTCAGATTTAACTGTAACTCCCTTCGCTGGTCTTCTTTTAAAACAAATACAAGCAAATGTTCAGTTGGATTCACACTAATGGCAGGCAATTAAAGGACCAGTGCACAATATTTCATCATAAAACAGTGAATTTCCAGACTGCAAACACCTTGCCTCACCCTCCCCTTCGAAGTATGTAGGAGAACTAATGGTGGCTGAGAAAAATGCAAATGTTTGGTAGGTTTGGGTATCATTTGTTTGTTTTTTTTGCATTTCTACAGCACTACAGTACCTCAGTATAATGCTGTTTTCTCACACATTTTTCCTTTTTTAAGAATTGCGATTCGATTCCACTTCTGAGATCTAGATATTACACTTGGCTATATTGCAATTTTGATAATATTGTGATTAAGCCCTAATCAATGCCCAGCTCTATGAAGGCCCACCTCCAACAGATCATTTAGATCTTGTTTATAAATCAGTGTGCTGCCTCCATAGAAGACCTGCGCCCTCTGTAAATATAAAGGGCTCATTTTGAGGTAAAGAAAACACAACAGTTGTTATTTTCAGGTGATTATACACTGATGAAAACCATATGCAGACAATAAATCCCTGTAAATCTTACACACTGGACCTTAAGTATGAAGTACATGTATGAGGATCTGTGCAACCAGTGTATCAGTTGCACTGCCTTTGATGAGCACTATTGCATCAGTAACAAGTCAACTCACAGCACCAGAAGCAACCTCATGCAAAGTTGAAAACGCAGCCTGTGCCAAAGGCGAGTCCTCTTATGTTATCACAGTTAACGCCAGTCATGAGGAGTGGAGCTCTGTGACACACTGCCATGTGTTGACTGCAGGAAGCTGATAGAGGAGACATGAAGTGGGGCTCCACTGACTGAACAGAGCAGGACTGGAGGAACAGCTGGACTTGTGTCATAATTACTTCAATGAATAAAAGCCCTGCTGACTGCTGCTTTGCTGCCTTAGGGTTCTGTTATTTTGACATATAAAATTATTGTATGGACACACTTCAGGATGGGAAGTTATATACGATGTGTTCCACTCAGACACAACGATTTAAATGAGAATTTTGACCTGTTTATGAAATCTACATTCTCTACTGTCGCAGACCAATCAATAGAAAATATTTTAAATTGATTTTAGAAGGGACAGTTAACCCAAAAATCAAAATTTCTCCTGACCTAGGGTTGGGCGATTGGATGCATATATTGTCTGTTGACGATGGGCTGAATCCATCGACGGTTGCTTTTCTGGGACGATTTTTGGGGCGATATTTGTCATTTTTATTTTGCTAATGTAATGGTGTGCAGAGTGACAGCTGCTGCTCCGCGTGGCGCTCTCATCCAGCAGCTCAGAACACATCCACTTTCAGGCCATGAGTGCGCTGAGCTGGGAGAGGAGTGAGAGATAAACAGCCTGCAGAATTAGACTCTTTGCACGCTTTTCACAAGCTAAATTAAGGATTTAATTCAACCAAACCAGAGTTGGTGCTTGTTGGAAGAGTGGGCAGGCTAACAAAAATGCTTTTGGTGAGTTTTACATATTTTTCTGTCAAGTTTGAATGAAGTGAATTATCTGAGGATGTAACGAGCCAATTAAGTTCATCTTTGTTTGGTAAAGAAAGAAACTTGAATTTAGAAGGTGTATGGTTGCATTTATCCTTTTAAAAGGAAAATTAGTGTGAGAATATTTAATTTCTTGACACTTTGAAAGTTTATTTTGTTTATTGGACACAATGATGACATACGCAGCATGTGTAACGTAGTGAATTCACCGCTTGCATGTCTTTCCCAGTTGAGATCTAAGAGGATGGCAGGTGGTGGGAAGGTGGATGAAGATATCGCCAGTTGCCGATAGATGGCCTGATGGTCATCGTTTGGAAAATTTTAACATACCGCTCAACTGTACCCTGGCCTGTAGTGCTGTATATCCATCTAGACTTTTTTTGGTGTAAGTTGCAGAGTTATGGGCCAAAGAGATGTCTGCCTTTTCTCAAATTTAATGGAACTAAAAGGAACTCTGCTTGTGCTGCTTAAAAGCACCAAAAATATATTTAAAAATTCAGAACTGCTTCCTTTCTGTGGTAGAATCTACCGGAACTTCTTTAGAATTTACCAGAAATACAATCTTTTCTATTAAAAAGGAAGTAGTTCCTACATGAAACTGTTCACAAGGTCTGTGGATTCTCTGGAGTAACCAAGTCATGATTTTTGGAAAGAGATGCAAATGCATTTTTTGGTGCTTTGAGCACCACATGCCAAGAGCCATTTAGTTCCATTATACTGGAGAGAAGGCAAACATCTCTACAGCTGATATCTCCAAAACTCTTCACTGCAACTGAAGCCAAAAATCTAGATGGATAAATAGCACTTATAGGACAGGGGGAAAAGATGTACTGTCCCTTTAAACACGATCCAATATATCTTCTTGTTTGTATTAATTTCTGTAACCTTTGCATAGTCTTTTGTGTTCTCTCATTTTAGTCACACGTCCAAGGAGCTCTCACATATCTTGTCATGTTTGTTTGAGGAGGTATATATTCCCTGTTAAAAGGAATGCTCTTTAAAATGATTAATTACTGTTGTGGGGTTTTGCTCAGCTTAATTCAACAATGGAAAAGATTGCTTTTGGCTTTAATGAAGTTTGCCCACAATGGGCTTTGTGTGTGATAATTACATAATTGCCACTGAAAGCCGTTAATGAAGAATAAATACAAAACAAGGCCAGAGAGCGCATGGAGAGTTCTTTTAAATGCCACCAAAGCCCTTCAGTGACTTCTCACCTCAGTCAATAGTAGTTCTTACTTAAGCATGAAATTTACATAAAAGCTGTGTGTCATTTTTCTGCTTGTTGGAATAAATTGTTGGAATAGTAAATAGTATACCCACTGCAGAGATTTCAGCATCCTAAGACTATACTTGTATTTTTTTAAAGACTCTTTGAAGGTATCTGAGGTGCATACACCATCACCACTATAGAAAAACATTCTTTTTACTGACACTTGCAGTCCTTTGTGTACATTGCAATAACTAGGAGGAAAATAAACAGAGAGACGGAGGTGGCACATAACTATTTGTATCATGCCACGCAGCATTAAACCTTCATGGGTTTACATTACCAGCACAAAGGACACCAGCAGGAACATTTGTTGTTTCCAGGAGCTTTTGTGTAAAGCTAGCCGGACATTACAGCTGTGATTGCCCAACCACAGCTTCTCCGGCTGACCTTGGCAAAATAATTGGAAAGTTTGTCTGGTTGTAAACAGCTGTGGGATACATATAAGCTGCTGTCATAGCATTTCAGCAGCTTATTTGAAGGGGTGTGCATAAGATTGTAATTACACTGTCATAACAATGTAATTAAGAGCCATTCAATCAACTGCATATTTTTTAATGCAAAGTTGACATTGTTTAAGATGTCTTTATTATGACAACTTGACATTAACCAAGACAACATGACTTGTCAATGTCTGTTCTGACAACTTGACATGACTTAAGGAAACTGCTTTATGTTTAACCATTACATTATGCTCTCATGTGTAGTTGGTTTTGACATTGACACTGTGAATAATTTCCTGAACTTCAACTTAAGTGCTACCATTTGGGCTTGTCAAAAAGATGTCATTAATTGTTATAAGACCAGTTTGACGACAGTACCAGAGTGCAGTATCAAAGGGATGTAGCTAACAGAGTTAGCTGATGGACGGGTTAGCTAGTGTAATTGCTGCTAAAGTAGGCTAACTGCTGTCTGATGTTATCTGTATCTGGCTGCAGCTAGTTAGCTTGGTTAGCCATGGAGCTAGCTGCCTAATTAGCTGACCAAGGCCTGGGGTGCCAGGAGACAAACCTAGCAAGAAAACCACCTCTCTACTCTATTTCCTGTTAAACTGGCCACTGTCTTGAAGGCTGCGTTTGGTCCTGGTCAGATGTTAAGATAAGGGCTCCAGTCAACATAGTTTTTTTTTTTTTTTTCTGGCAGAAAGGCGCTAGCAGGGTTCTGCAGAATGCTGGGATGAAGCGTCTGTGTGGTAAAAACGCTGCATGTGGGTTTTGTTTCTGTGACAACAATATCTTGAAGGTTCCTATGGCTGCCTTTTTGCACAGTCTAGCTTCGCTCCTTTGGTTTTTATTATTTGTTTGACATTTTTTACTGTGAGCAACAACCAGAAGATGTGCTGACTTGGTGTGATACAGGCTCATCTTGAGTGAAGCAGCTATAGAACGTTAACCACATGCCATTTCCTAGAAATTCGACACAATACAGGTCCCCCGATATTTTGCTATCTAAAAGCTTTTATTTTAAGCTCAAAATCCAGAAATGTTAGGTTTTCACTAATAGTAAGTCATTTCAGCTGAAAGTGAACATGAAAACAGCAAAATAAACACAGTGCCTTCCTGAAAAATTTCCTACACAACATGCTCAGAGTGGCCGTTCTAAAAAGATGGCCTCTAGATAACCTCTGGGTGGCTGTGTACGGCTGCAGATGCTCTCTCCTCAGAAACAAAACAATTCAGTGTGGATCCTTAGCCATGCAAGGTACACTGCTGTTGGTCGGTAGGTTAGTTGGACAAGACTGGAATATCTCAACAACTACTGGATGCATTCCCATGCATTGATACAGATACTCATCTTTCCCAGATAATATACTGACCTTAATGAATTTTCCTCTACTTTCACCATGAGGTTGATTTTTGGTTTGTAGTGAAATGATTCCATTGTGATTTGTAATAACTTTGGTGATTCATTTTAATCTAGCGCCCTCAATTATGATCAGATACCTGCAAAACGTCAGCCCCAGCTGTACGTGCGTTCATTGCAAATCATCAGATCTTAACATGACTAAACTTGAAGTCAAACATTGTGCACTGCTACACTTACTAAACATCAGCATTTGTAGCAGTGTCATTGTGAGCACTCTAACATTTAGCCCAAGGAAGTACAACCCCCTGAGCTGCTGTAGACTCATTATCACATTAGTCTCTTTAATTGTCTGACCTCTTATTATCATTGTGTCAGTATGATACGTTCAATATTATTATAAACCTTATCCAAGACTTCTGTACACATACTTCATGTTTATGATTCCCTCTGTGCATATGGAGAATTAACATAGTATTATAAAACACTGCATAAAGAGATGAGGTCTCCTGATTATGGCATCATTTTATAGTGATGTGAAAAGAAGAAAAAGACTATTTTGAGTTATGACAGTTATATTATCCTCTAAACTGAAAGTGCTTTGTGTTAGTAGGAAGAGTAATAGTACATTAACCTTTTACCTGGCAACCACCCTGGTACAGTTCCTACGGACAGCCTGTGACCACATTTCTCTTGGTGATCATAACTTGTGAAGAGGATTGCTGGCCTGTGAAAAATTGGGGCTCCTCCCTGAAGCATTTGAGTGCGCCTGAGAAACAACCCTGCCAATAAATTGTGTGTAATTAGAAGATTTAACAGAGAAATACCTCCGCAGGGCTTAATACCAACATGCTGACACACTGTCACTGCTCTCCAGGGAAGAAAAGAGAAAGTATAGACCTAATTGGAATATTCTCAAAGAGATAGTGAATGTAGTTTTTGCGCATTGTTTAAGTTTTCTTAAATAAGGAGTGCCGACGGGCTGTGCTGTGAATCGTGCTCTGTGTAGGCTCACTCATCTTTGCTATAGTTTGAGAAGATAATGTGAAGGGCTGGATTGCAGGGCGATGACATCATTTGTTCTTCAAATGTAAAAGGCTGGCACAAGGACAGTTTTGATGAGAACATACTTAGCCACACTAAAGCCATCTGTATGACAGCTTTACTGTCTCCACAATGGACTGAAGGTTTTACAGTGAGGGATCTTCTAAAGTGCTGGCATAATGTAGTCAGCCTGCTCTGTACATCTGCAGCATTTACAGTAACACTTGTGAGAGGCAAATCCTGCATTTCAGTCTACAGAGGGAAGGAAGAAAGTGAGACGTGGTTGAAATGACATTTCTACATATGTCTATGTTAATCCTCATTCTCAGAAGTGCTAATAACTAATGTGCTTAAGAGAGGTCCTCTCATTAGTAGATCAAGTTGAGAAGTCATTACCTAACAGATGACAAAGTTAGCGAGATGGTCAGGAATTGAATTTGCAGAACAGTTAATGAGGGAGAACGAATGAAAGACATGCGAGGGTGTCAAACGTACAGCCTGTGGGCCACAACCAGCCCACCAAAGGGCCCAATCCGGCCCACTGGATAACTTTGCAAAGTGTGCATAATTGCAAAGCAGTCATTAATACCAGACCAGAATATTGAACACTGTGCAAACTATAGTCAATATATCAGCAGCTTCAGTACAAAATAATCTGAATCAGACTTCTATCTTGAAACAATATTGCCGTGATAACTGGACCTTCTTCCTCGTTCCTCTTCCACTTTAGTTGGTGCTGTGTGATGCCAGGATTACTACACAGGAGTGGAAATGTATTGAAAATTAAAAAAAGAAAAGGAAAGTAAAATATATTAGGAACTGCTTGTGGCATCGTGTGGTACATGGAAGATCATGCGATTAAAGGGTGAGGCCTTCATTTTTCTTGTTGCCAACAATCTCATGAAGAGCTCAAAAGCCACCAGGGATAGACGCTAATATTCTTAAGCAGCGGCCACCAAACATCTAAATTTGGTGGCCAGAATACATTGTTGGTAACCCAAACGTAAAGTGAAGTAAAGTCAACACAGAGAGGGGCAATTTAACACAAGTTAACACATTCTTCCTTAACTGTGACACTTGAGTTGACATGAATTGTGATGTGGTGTTTCCCTAGAGCTGATCAACTAGTGAGACTTCTCAGCTAGTTGACAAAACACACTGCAGTAAATCAGGTCTTTAGATGTGTCAGAGGTCAGGGGTCAGCAGAAAGTGGCATGTGGCTCTTTTGCCTCTCTCTGGTTTGTAATAAAATGTGCAACATAGCCTACATCTAGGGCTCAGAGTCTTTTCCTCAAAATTTTTACAGTAATCTTGAGTCTCTCTATGTCTATGGATGCCAAAGATTTTTTTGGGTGCCAAAAAATGCTCTTTTGAGAGTGAAGGTTCTCTGTTGATTAAACTCCTGCTTCCATTTTATTAACTTAACCAGGGGCCACAGTTTGTATTGAACCCCACCAACAATTAAGTTATCCAACTGATCTAAAAAGGAAAGGGTTGAACATCTTTTTATTGTTTGATTTTTAGGTTTCTTTGGTGGGGAATGAAGCCATCTTAGTTACAAAGTTTGCACTTCACTTAGACTTGCACCCAAACTTCGAAGTCTCTGCTGTGCTCAAAGGGTGTAGGGCTTTCACCACATATTTGGTCTCTGCTGTGTTACATTCATTAACCCTGTCCTGAGTTGTTTTTTCTTTTTGCTTCAGTGGGAAGCGGTGTTTGGTCCTCACCGGGAGCCTGTGCTACAGCTGCAGAGACTGCAGTCTTTGCAGATGCCAGTGGTTTCAGAAACAAAGAGACTATCTAAGATCATGAATGAAAGATTTCACAAGGGAATTGTGGGCTGCAGAGCTTAATGGATCCAGGTATTTTACTTGGAACCAGGTCCAGAATGAAACAGACTATTGAAACCCACCCCTTCTAACGAGTATTGTCTTTGAGCCTGATAATATCTTATTCCTCTGTGCCTTAGAGCTCCAGTTTTCTTCAAAAACTATTAAACACATCAGTGAGCCACAGTGTTACACTGGGTGACGTCTTCCTTCATTACTATGAATACACACCGAGCCTTTTGTAAAAAAGTCGTTTTGTATAGATTTATATCTTCAGAAGGAACCAATTAAATGGGCTTGAAACAAGAGCCACAGACAGGGAAGAGAGGACAGAAAATATTGAGAGACACACTAACACTTCTGTGGTTTGGTCGTTCTTTATAGGATTTATTGAAAATAACAAAAGTATAGAATAACACCAGCCTACGCCTTTAAATTAAGTAGACAATGCAGTTGGTGTTGAAAAGTTAAAATTACCGAACTAAAAAACAAAAGCGGTGTACCTCCTGTCAGATAATTGATGCATTTAATACGCATAATATCACATCGACTATAATAACTCCTCTGCTTTTTCTCCAACCTGTGTTTACTTGCCTTAAAACCCGGTAATATCTTTTTACATAAGTACAGCCTGCCAGGCAAATAACTTACTGATGTGAAAAGAAGAGGGAAAAAAAACTTGCATTTATGTACTCCAGAATAGCTTGACACTTTCTGGCTGTCAGAGGTGTGAAATGTATGCAGCTTCAGTGAACACTGCACAGAGCGAACAGAAAGCATCACACCTCTGAGGTTGTTTTGACTCAACACTGGGGATTTTCTGAGGTAATTGAGCAGGATGTGACTTTAGAGGGCACAGAGCATGGAGGCCATGTCAGCAACTGGTGGTAAATATAATATACCTCATTATCGGGGTTGTGCTATATGACATTGTTTGATATATTGTGAGCAGTGCTTGCAGGATGTATTGTTTTCTGTATATAGATACTATAAAAGGCAGCAAAAATTGATCTAGCCTACTTTCCTTATTTCTGTCCTTATTAACAGCTCTGTTACTTTTGCTGCTGATCTCAAAAATGATGTATCAGATTATTCAGACATCTGGTTTCGTTAATTAGTCACCCTTTGAATTGGCAGCATGAATCTTCATTTTGTACAGAAATTAAGCGATGTACAGTAGATAACAGTACTGTAACCCTGAAGATATCTTTGGCTGACCTGATGAGATGTTTCTTCATCATGACCTCTGACTGTGTTTTGTGTCAGGGCTTCAGAAGCTACTTATTTATTTGTCACTAATATATCCAACTCAACAGAAGCCAATTATTATTTATATTTCATTTATATCTTCATCTGTGCAGTACTGATCTAACAATATGGTAACTGTGTGAAATAATTCAGTTTAATATTTAGTGCACTACACACTGGTTACACTGACATCATTACTGCACTTATTTAATTATACTGTCCATTTAAACCAACATATACTCTTATTTATAATACTCATTCATCCTAACACACTTATCCCATATCCTCCATCTTCAGCATTATTGTTGTTCTATGCAATTCATGTCTACCACTTAAGTACATATTGTTGACATATTTTTACACGTCTTTACTTCTAATTTTGTCTGTATTGTTGTTTATAGTCATATAATGCACAGATTTCCTTTTTAATATTTTTACATACTCAGATTTCTATTTCTATTCTTATATTTTTGATATGCTTATATATACTTCTGTTCTTGAATAGGAACAGCTGTAATGCAAAGTAATTTAGGAACACTATTTACAATGACAGTATACAATAAAGATGTTCTATGCATTGTCCAAGAATACAATAACCAGTTTCCAAAAGACAGTGCAGAAAGTAGCCTGTACATGTACAATATGATATGAACATGGTCTGGATATTATACTCTGAACGAATAGGAACAGCATCTGAATTGTTGTCATAATATTTGTTTTCCCTACAGAGCTGTCACCAGATTGACATAATTTGCCACAAATGCCACATGACTTCTTTTCAGTCATAAGTCAGTCAAATCCAAACACACAGGTATTAAACACACACTGCTACAAGGGCCTGCGCTCATCACCATTCACAGTGGTGGTATGATCCCTGATATCCATAGAGGATAAAAGTCCATACGTACCTTCATCACATTCAGACTTTGTCTTGAGAATCAAAGTGTTCCAGCTGACTGCTGTCTGCAGTGTGAACAGGAACTGCTGGCAGCCACAGCAGCTGGACTTTCCATGATGCTGATTATACTAAATGTAAAAAACAGAAGAAAAAAAAACAGAAGCTGTTCAATAATCAGACATGTATGGGGTTCATCTTTTATAATTTACAGATTAGTTGTGCAATGAAAAATATGGTAAAACTTGACTGATGTTTCCCAGCTGTTACTGTACTTTTACTTCATGATCAGATGGTTGCCATGTACCCATCTAACTTTCAAACAAACTTGATGGGAACTTTTGAAATGTTGCAAGAAAGAAAAGAAAAGAACATGTAAATTAAGCTGTACATTACAGAAATTTTAGTGTTGCAGAGCCTTTATGGCTGTCATACCAATACCGGTATGGCTGTCATGAATGATATATATTGAAGAAAAAGACATTTTAAACCATTTTTGTGGAGGGAGAGTCTCTTTTTAAAGTACTGCACCATAATTGAGGATATGTTGTGTGAGTGTAAAGGGACCGAAATGGATATGTTACCTAGAGGCAACACTGTACTATAGAGGGTTAATTTTTCTACTGTTAAAATCTCCTGTACTATTGATACTACTCATTTCCTCCTGGACCTTGAACAGCTGCGCAGTTTTTTATTTTGACTTGGACTTGATGTACTTATTTTTGATAGGCTGTGTCAGGGGGTTACCTCATGCTCTCTAATAAGTAGGTTGTACACATCTCTTACAAACAGCCAGGGAACAAACTATTCTAAATTTTAATTACATCTTGCCGGCTGATAGGATTGTTGCTACTTGTGTTGTGCTATGCTAACACTATTGTTGCACTACTTCCCCAGTGTTCAAGTATCATTCCAAGTCTTTAAGGCTAGCAATAGCATGAACATGTAAGCTAGCATTAGCTACCAGTTACATCATTGCAGCTTGCTGTGCTATACATATTAACAGTAATTACAACAGCTGTGAGAAATACCGTCAAGAAACACACTTTCAGGCAGGCACTGGCATTAGCATAGTAAGCTAGCAGTAGCTAACAATTAGCCTAAATGATTTCAGCTTGTTGTGCTGTACATTTTAGCACTAATTACATTCAGTTTTGAGAAATACCACCAAGAAACCCACAGTAGTTCAACTCTGTGGTCATTTACTGGGATATTCTTGAGTTACCAAGAGTTTTGTTTGTTTCCATCCATCTGATGACAAGCCCTTCATGCAGGATGGTCTGGTCCGACTGTCAAACCAGATGAGGGAGAGTCCAAAGACATTTATAGAGGGGGGGCGACCCAGAATGTACCATACGGGAGCCAGTGCAGAGGGGTGTTTTTGTTAATACTGCATAAATGCTCTTTTAGAGGCCCAAATAAGTATGCAATCGTGACATTTCTGTGTCAGGATAGATTGAGTGATGTGCTGATGTGCACAGAAATGTTTTAATATGGCATATGTTGGTTGATTGATTTTAATTCACTGTGGTTTGTCTCATAGGAGGGACTTCCAGTATAAAGCCGGGGATATGGGGCCTGTTCTCGAGAGTACAGCTTAAGCCTGGAAAGGCAGCGTGTGCCAGAGCGCTTTAGTCAGGGGCCTGCTGTTGGTTGTTTTGCTTTGTGTTCATTTGAGATTAGTGTCCTTAATGATAACTTGAAAGATTTTGTTCCTTTTTTTTGTATTTTTCCATTTTTTTGTCTAGACTTTGCACTTCGGTGGTTACAGCAATTAAAAAAAGCACCAAGTAAAGATTTTTCAGTCCATCTTACACCACTGGGCCAATGCCAACATGATGCCTAAGGTAGAGTTCAAACATAAATCATGCTTCATTATTTGAGTACATGGTAAAAACATCATGACTTTTATTATATTGTATATTTTGTAAGCTAGAAATACTAGAGATGCACTGATCCACTTTTTTCCAATGCTGATCTGATTCTGATACCTGAAATTGGATATCTGCCGATACTATACCTACACCAGAGCTCTGTTTCCTTGATGATTGTGTTTATTCTTGGTGTAAGGTGTCTCGTGAGACTGAAACTGACCTTCAGTTTGATGATAAAAACTTCTGCCAGTTGATGTTGACTGTGTTTGGTTCACATCCAGTTGTTTTCACCATCTAGAGAGCTTGTTTAGTGCTCATATTAAAAATGAAGGCTGACATGTAACTGCAATAGAGACTTTACCGATAGCAATAAGAAAATAGTTAATAAAATGTTATGGCTTGAATGCATTTTATAAAATTAAATTAATGTTATGCCCTGGCTCATAAACAGCCTATCATATCACTTGATAATGAATCTACGAGTGACACATGAACAGCCAGTCATTCAACAGGTGTGGTTCAGGTGCACCATCGACATCTGAGACAACAACAGAAATGGTGTCAAGTGAAATAATTAGCGCAAACACCATCTGCAGGAAATTGTTCACAAAAAAAGACAGGCCAGCTCACCAGTATGATAGTTTTTGTTTAACCTTGTTATCTGTGAGTCTACATGAATTGGTGAGACTCAACTTAATGTGGTCAAATTTAATAAAGTGATTAAATTCAATAAAAAAGGCAATAAATTAAGTGGCTAAATTCAAATTAAGGTGGTTAAATGTAATAAATAAAGTGGTTCAATTCAATAAATTAAGTGGTTAAATTAAAAGTCGGCAGTTAAATTCAAAATAGAGTGGATAAATTCTTCTTCTTCATTAAAAATAGGTAATAAAAATCGACTGAAAAGGTTGTAGCTGTAGGGTTCTGGCTTGTGACATTCACATGTGCTGCAGATAGCATTGAGAGACAGCCCTCATTTCCCATCATGCATTGCTCAGAGTTTAAGTTTGCTGTTCCAAAAAATGATCCGAAATACAAATGTTACTTTTTGTCAGTGTGGGTTTTGTGTTTGTTGCGAACATGGTGGTTTATGCTGTAGTTGTCATTTTTGTGCTGGTTTATAGTTTTCGCCATGAGCGAGGGGGCTGTTACATTTCTTCACTCCAGCTGGTCCATGTCCCCTGTGTGTAAGATCAGTTTAGAGTTGACTTAAAAGCTACTGTACATTGCATTACACAATCATCTATTAAAAATCTCACTTTTATGCTGCATTTAGTCCAGTTGTAAGTCATTTCAGCTGCAACACACTCATCCTCTCTCAGACATAGTCAGATCATCTCCCACATATGAAAACCATGATAGGAATGTTCCATCAGTGCGTCTGATCATAATATGACAGTTTATTGTTCATTGATCAGTGTCTTCTTGATGTGTCTCAAGTTTCAGACAGATTCGTGTTTGTTTAAACAGTGATTACTTCAGTAATGTACCATAAATATTTTGGTGTACATTTTATTCTAAGCTCAGGATGAGTCTGTGTCTTTACACTGATCACTGATTGACCATGATTGTAGCTTTTGCCAGTTAATGAACACTGATCATGTTCTTTGATATATCCAAGCACACACACATTAATACAGCTGTATGAATGAGGAAATGAAACAGGGGGCGTCAGACAGCTGCTTCAGGCTCCGTGGGTGGGAGGAGTCAGAGAGAAACATGGAGTTTGTTGAAGAAAACCTTCCAGCTAACATGACAGATTAGCTTCACAGTCAGTTCCCACAACCGCTGCCCCAGAGGTTAAATTATCTCTCTTTCTGAAGCTTAAAACCCAGAGTTTCCTCCATCTCGGGCTTAACAAACTCATTTTTTACTAAAGCTGCTTTTTGAAACAGCGCCCTGGCACTAGGACTGCACAGTTAATCAAAATTTTATCAAAATCGCCATATGGCTTTCTTAATTTTCAAATCACAGGAGGTGCAGGCAAAATGTGTGTCAAAAAACTTTCAAATGAATGAATGTCATGAGGCAGAGATGTCCTGTCCTACAAATCACTGGTACAGATTCTTGCAAAAAAAAAAAAAAAAAATTCACACCAGAGTCATTTCAACATTTTTGCAATCAAAATAAGAATAATGATGTAAAAATGATCATTACCTCTAAGTAGTCAAATTCATCGCAGTTAGATATTTTTTCAGAATTGTTCAGCTCTACATGAAGTCAAGTTTGAAAATTATTTTTCTTTAATTTCTGCAATTTTCTGTCTTATTAAACACATTAATTAAACATTCACAGGGTTATTCAAAGTGAGGGCCGCATGTGAAAATGAAGTGCCGCTATGCTTTCAGACAGTAAATGGTGGTTAGAGTTGAACCCTGTGTTTATGCAGACATACTCAGGCATGATTTCTTGGTCATTAACTTTTTCGCTTAAATACATCACGTCCAAAAAGGACATCCAGTACTGTTTGGACAGCTTGTGTACCCTCAGACTAAGAGAAATGGAAGTGGAATCAAAGGGCAGGTAGTGTGAGAACAAACACAGGAGTGGATAGTGGAGGAGATACTGTATACAGTGTATTAAATACATACCTCACACTCTGTAACATTCTCAAGTCCTTCCAGCCAGCCAAGAGAGGAGACAGACATGGTTGGAAGCTGGACAAATATAATCTGATATATAAATAGCCTAACCAGGACACACACATACTCACACATACACACACACACACACACACACACACACACACACACACACACACACACACACACAGGCGAGGGAACAAACATCACTTTGACTGTCTACCTTAACTCAGGGAGACAGCCGCCAGTGCAGCTGATGTATTTACCTGGTGTGTCATGCTGCAGAGGGGATTTAGGAAGGCAAACAAAAAATTAGTCAGGAATACCCTCAAAGTGGAGAGGATCGGGCGAGTGAGGGGATTAATGAGGGATAGCCGGCTTTGATAATGCTGACGTTTTTGAGCTGTCCTGTGCTCCCTGAAAGCCCTTTGTATAGCCCTTATTGCCAGTTGCCATCTGTTATGATCCAGTTGCCAGATTGCCCGCAGCAACATCATCAATCCCCCCACCCCACCCCTTTTAGCTTTTGATCTGTAAAAGTAAAATGCAGCTATTCCTGACTCCGTGCTCGCCAAGTCAAAACGCTGATATCTGTTGTGACAGTTTGTAGCTCCTGTGTAACCCTGAGGGTCCTCTGTTGTCATGTTGGCCACTTCCCACTCCTCAAAGGAAGTAATGACCTGTCCTTGCCTCAGTGCGTCTCCAAAATAGACCGCCGCACACATGGAGATGAGGACATCTCCGTTGCGCTGAGGCTTAAGTGACAGATTTCACTGTCCATATACAACTGCAGTTGGTGTCCCACTCTGATGTTGTGTTGCACAGGGATAGGTCGGATTATTTCAAGTGGGGTTTCATGAGGAACTTATCCATAGTCAGGGTTTGGAGAAGACTAAAACTAACAATATCTACTGATAACATAGGTATAAAAATATTATAATGTTTGTTTTGTTTGGGGCGACTGTAGCTCAGTCTGTCGTGTGGACTGGTAGCTGGAGAGGTGCCCTAACCCCTAACTGCTCAGAGCGCCTGACTATATGTATACATGTGTGTGTGCAGCCCCCTCGCTCTGTCATCTCTCATGTC
Source organism: Lutjanus erythropterus (assembly GCF_056507025.1). Taxonomy (NCBI): domain Eukaryota; kingdom Metazoa; phylum Chordata; class Actinopteri; order Lutjaniformes; family Lutjanidae; genus Lutjanus; species Lutjanus erythropterus. Next base: position 7,485,769 of record NC_139327.1, read on the forward strand.
TATAGGTCCTGTTTGTGTATGTGTGTGTATTTTGGGCCTGTGTATGTATGTATATACAAAATTACAACAGAGTGAAAAATGTAATTTCCCCATGGGGATTAATAAAGGATGTCTTCTTCTTTAAAATCGATTTAGTAATGAAAATGGTGGCCCTTTTGTCAACTCCATCATATTTTCACAAAAACATGATTTAATCAGGCATTAAAAGGGTTAGATGTACCTTAAGCTCCTCTGTTTTACTTCCTGGTTTATAAAAAGGCAGGAATAGTGCTCAAGCAAAGGTAAACTTTCTATTTTTTGACAAATTCATTAAATAATATGATCAGATGTGTCTAAACCATAACATGTCAACTCTGCAGCTCTTCTAAGTCAAAGCCAAATAAGAATCATGGTTTAAAATATATATTTTGATTAGCATTAAGAGAACTTTGAGCAACTGTAAAAAATAAAATGGCTGACTGTGACTGCTGTGAAATGGAAAAATATAACATTTTGTCAACTCTGTAACATGTCAACCATGTTTTCCATCTCACAGAGTCTACATTTAATTAAAAAAAAATTATTCACAAGGAAGTTGGCCCGTTACAAGGTTTAATAGTCAAGAGTTTGATCTTTTGAAATATATTTTCCAGAATAATTAAAGAGTAAAAATAGAAATCCCCTCAAAATACGGTCAAGTCCCAGTTCTCAAGAATAGTGAAATTTGTGTATATTACGCTTAACAGTGAAAATTAAAATTATATCTGTGGGTTATTTTACCCATAAGCATATAAATAGAAAATAATATCAGGCCAAGAATTGAGTCCTTGGAAACACGACCTGAGATTGGGGATGGAGATGAGGAGAATATGTCAGAGAGGTAGGACGAAAAACCAGTCTGGGGCAGTGTCTTTAATCCTGACACAGCTTTCAAGGCGATTAATAGGAATTTCGTGGTCAATCGTATCAAATGCAGAGGTCAGATCAACCAAAAATTGAGTGAGTCCCAGAAGCGGGCAAGCAGCACCATTAATCAACTAATAAAAGCCATTTCTGTGCTACGCTGAGACCAGAAACCTAATTGATATTCCTCAGAAATGTTACTGGTTTGTCACTCATTATTGAAAACTGGTACAAAACCTTATTTTGAAGGGGGTTTGATTTTTACCCTCCAATTATGCTTAGAAAATTTATTTTCACAGATCGAATTTAATTAAACCTTGTGACGGGTCAACCTCTAAGTGATTAATTTTTGATTTAATGTAGATATCAACACCATCAGACCGAAAATGTAACAAAATGTTACACTTTTTACATTTCACAGCATAGTTGTAGTGAGCAGCCATTGTATTTTTAAAGTTGATCAGAGTTCTCTTAATGCTAATCAAAATACACATTTTTAAAACACATTTCTTAGTTAGCTTTGATTTAGAAGGGCTTCAGTGTTGATGTGTTATGGTTGAGACACATCTAATAGTAATATTATTTGATGAATTTCTTGAAAAATAGAGAGCTCACCAGTGCTTGAGCAGTATTCGTTCTTTTTTTAAACCAGGAAGTGAGACAGGGGTCCTTAGGGCATAGCCAAACCTTTTTATGTCTGATAAAATCAAGTTTTTGTAAAAATTTGATGGTGTTGATGGAAATCTGGGACACAACTTTAAAGGCCCAGCATTTTCATTAAAAAAGTATGATTATAATAGCACAATTTTATACCTATATCATCAGTAGGTATTGTTAGTTATATATTCTGAAGGCTTTTAATACATTTTTAAATTGTTTGAAGTGAATTCTTATCTAGAACAAGGATGTTTTCTGGCACAGGGCAAGTTTAGAAATTTAAGAAATTAAAGCAAACCAAAACATCATATAAATTGTGCATAATTATTTATATATTAGGCCTCAGAATAAATTGTAACCAAAAAATTGGAATTACTTCAAATGATCTAAAATATCCCTCAAACAGTGCAGCAGTGACTGTTTAGAAACAGGCTGTTTGCAGTGTGATGTCACCCTGAGACACCTCCGCTAACACACAGCAGTGCACTCCCTGCATATTTATGTCCCAACTCTTCAAAGGTTGATTTTCTCTTTAGCATTCATCTGGCGTTCCTCTCGTCTTCTTCTCTTTATTCATTTCTCTCTCACCTGTTCCTTCCCTCCCTTCATTTCCTTCATTAAATTCAATCCACCCGTCCTTCTCACCTCTCTGTGTCCCTTTCCTGCTGACACTTCATCTCCGTCTCTGTCGACCAGGCCGGGCCACTCTGCACGGCAAGTCCTCCCTGCGGATAGAGAATGTGCGCTCAGACGACCAGGGCTGGTATGAGTGCAAGGTGCTGATGCTGGAGCAGCAGTATGACACCTTCCACAATGGCAGCTGGGTGCATCTAACCGTCAACGGTAAGTACCATCAGCATGCATTATTAATCCAGTTCACTGTGAGCGTCAGAGTTAAAAGATGGAGAGAAAGTTCTTTTTTTCTGGGCACGAATACCAGAGTTTCACACAGTGGTCATCTGGGTAGGGATACTGTCCAGTAACCTCAAGGTCAAGGGTTAAAGGGATAGTTCAGAGTTTATGAGTTGGATTGTATGAGGTACTTATCCACAGTCAGTGCATTACCTGTAGTAGATGGTGGCTGACGCAACCCCAGTTTGGAGAAGCAGCAGTACCAGTCTACCAGCGTGTAGTAAGCTAAGCAGTGTAGCAGTGAGGACTTTATTATGGGTACTCTGAGTCTTTCATTTTTGAGGCATTCATTGTTTTGTGGTGTATCTTGCTACACTCTCCATACTGTATAAAAGTCTGTAAAATGATGGTTCACCCAAAAATGAAATTTCACTCAATATCTCCTCACCCCTGTGCTGATGTGAGGATGGGTGAAGATCTCCAGTTCACAAAACACTCCCGGAGCTTCAGCAGAAAACAGCATTGCAGCCAAATCCAGTGCAATTGAAGTGAATGGTGACAAGTTCTAAAATGTAAAAAAAAAAAAAAGAGCACAAAAAAACCCAAAATGTCTCCATGCTGCTCGTGTGGTGTAATCCAAGTGTCCGTAAGCCACGACTTTAAAATTTCACCCAAAAAGACGCCATTTACACCATGTTTTTGCCTAAATGTCAACTGTAGCCTCTCAGACCTGATCCAGGTACACACACTTGAAGCAGGTACACAGGCTCTCGCCCAAGCAGCGCGACTGCAGCAAAGAAATGTTCCTCTTCTATGTCGAAGTCCTCAGACATTTTCTTCCTTGTTGAAAGTTTGCGAAGTCAACTGTGCATGTAACAAGTCACTATTTCTGAGCAGATCTCTCTCTGTTGTCTGAGTCGCTTCCAGGAAGCATGTAAACACAGACGTGAAGGTGTTGCGAGATCTCGTATATCTCGTGTTGCGCCGCTTGGGCGAGAGCCTGTGTACCTGCTTCAGGAGTGTGCATGAGGATCCAGTTTTAGAGGCTACAGACATTAAGGCTAAAAACATGGTGTAAATGGCGTCTTTTTGGGGTCAAATTTTGATGTGGCAGCTTTTGGACATGTGGATTATACCACACAAGCAGTATGGAGACATTTTGTGTTTTTTGTGTTCTTTTTTTAAAACTTGTCACCATTCACTTCAATTACACTGGATTTGTCTGCAACGCTGTTTTCCTCTGAAGCTCCAGGAGTGTTTTGTGAACTGGAGATCTTCACCCATCCTCACATCAGCACAGGGGTGAGGAGATATTGAGTGAAATTTCATTTTTGGGTGAACCATCACTTTAAATGTACGCTATATTTAGAATATTTCCACCGGTATACCTTCCTGTCAGACAGCCATTTTCCGATGATGGAAACTGCTGTTCTCTGTGCCAGGTATTGCTGTCTCGAAAACAACCAGACTCTGGTCTGCACGGTGAATTTACTGTTTTTGCCAAAGGAGCGTGGTTGCTTTGGAGAGAGTGATATTTGGCTTCCATAACAGCAGTTTCCCATTGGAAAAGGCTGTCTGACTTCAAGGGAGAAGCTGATTTAAAGCTGCTCTAGATTTTTTTAGGTGGCTGAAATACATTTTACTGCTGTCCCTGTCTAGCTGTTCATTACTTAACTTCCTACGCTGGTACAACTTTTTGCTTCTTGAATCTGGGAGCGTGCCAACTGCTATCTATTGCAGGTAACGACTGTGGATAAGTACCTCATACAGCCCCACTTCAAATAATCCAAACAAGGAAGTCCAAAGTGTCCTTCGCACTGATTATTGCTCATTGTTTGTGGTGTCTGATTGGCCTCGTGGTGGTGAGTCATAACTAGAGGACTGACTGAAAGTTGTCCCTGAGCAAAACACAGCATACTCTGTCACTGATAGCGTCCCTGGAGGACAGCACCAGACAAACACCTGAGTGTAAAATAAGTAATCCACACAAGTGCAAACACTCACGGGACCCTCTCACACAAACTAAGAATATTCTCGCCTTCACTTGGTAGCTCAAGCATTCATCAAGACACTTAATCAGACAGCATATGACGACGCCAGTTGCTGTGGTAACAGACACACCAGATACGGCCCCGTGCACCCCTCCCTTCGCCACCCCCCTCGTGGTCATGGCACATTAGCTCAGTTTCATCAGTGTTGCTCTTGTTCTGTTTGACTTCGCCTTGCCTCTGCTGTCTGTCCCAGAAGTGTTTAAAGGCCTCAGGCTTCCTCCTCTGCCTCTTTTCTCTTTCTGTCTTCATGTCTATCACTCCTCTGCTGTTTTACTGTCTTGTTGGCTCATCAGACATGAGTGCAGCACTTATATCAGCTGTAGTCAGTGGTCAGTCGGTGGTGTTGTACGGCACACAGCTGACTGGTGGTTGCTGCCAAAATGTTTTGGTGGCAGATGTGCCAAAAACACTTCTTGTGGTTCTTTCGATTTTTGAGCCATATGACTCATTTTTGAGTCAGACTGAGTTTCAGCTTCGTTGGGGCTGTGTGTGCCATAAAGGTGGGAGAAAGGACTCATCAACTGCATGAATTTCTGAGATGCCAGAATTTTTTGTCAGCCCTTGTCAGCTCTTTCTCACTGTAATTGACCCCTCTTGATTCCAGCCCTTTACTGCTCTGTGCTTCAGTAACAATTGAGCAAGTTTGGCACCCAGCAGAACCCCAGTCAACTTTGTCCTTTTCAGTTTCCTGTATGTTGTAGGGTTGGGCGATGTTTAAGGAGTTGGAATATCATGGACGTCCTCAGTGAATCATTGTGATGGGCGATGATATTGTTGCTTGGTGTAAGAAGGCCTTCATCTCTGCACCACATTTCCTTACGTTTGTTGTGTTTAATAAGAAAATGAGAAACACGTCTTGGAGATGTAATGCAACGACCAGCGGCAACACCTTTTTTCATTTTCTCTTCTACAAAAGCAGAACTTCGGCTTCACATTTCACATGATTTACTCATTCAGGGGGAGTTTGAATTAAACAACGTTTCTAAAATCGTACACTGTATTCCCAGTTTCACAGGGCTCAAATGAGACTGGGATTGATGATTTAAAGTCTGTCTTTAGAGATGTCATTAAACCATTTTCAGTATATTTAATAGTGAAATAATGAAAGTCTGTGTAAATATTCATGTACACATATTCCAGAATGCTTAATCTACACTACGTTTGGCCACGTGGAATCAACAGCCTGCAGGTTCACATTGTCAGTCCAGTCATGAAACATGATCCCACTACAAGGCTTCACAAACTGGATGTAGTGCATCTTACTATTGAATAGGAAATGTGTGGAGATGAGGCAGTGAGGAGGCAGCTGAAAAATTACATATATTCTCTATTGAATTTGCGGCTGAGTTTCTAGAGTTTCACTAAGAATAAAAAAACAAAGCTGGATGTCAGTGAAGGTGGAAGTAGCCAGTGTGGGTGTGAGGTCAATATGAGAGCAAACTTACACTACCAATAAAACTGAAAGCAGGCTTTCTTCAAAGATAATATCCTATAGCACTGGATAAAAGATGGTGGCACTTCAAAAACTAACTTAATAAAACCGGCAGACTCATCTTTGCTGATTGTCGAAATGAATATTTGCATGTGTGCTTGCAGCGAGTGGGAGTTGGTGAGCATTCAACAGTCAGGCAACGGCAACCACAGTCACCGTCCTGGCTGTGTGTCAGTCCTGGTCAGAGGTGGCAGAGGTACATGCATTCTTTACTCAAGTACAAAAAACAGAAGTACTGGTTCAACTTATTTACTCAAGTAAAAGTGAAAAAGTACAGGAATGCAAAAAGTCGCCCTCTAACCGAACCTTGCCTTTCCTCTGTGGTCGAGTCTTCCTCTGTCTGTTTCAGGTCGTCACGTCTTTTATCCCGTTATGTCTTTTTTGTCAATTTGACGTCATTATCATCTTGTTATATCTGTTATATAATTTTCTGCCTTGTTAGGTTTTTACATCATTTTCATCTTGTTACATCTTTAATGTTGTTTTTGACTTGTTACGTTGTTTTTGGGTTGTTGCGTCTATTTGAGTCGTTTTTGTCTTGTTACGTCTTTTTCATCGTTTTTATCTCATGTCGTTTTCGTCACGTTGCGTCGTTTTATCGTCTCACTACTTTTTTCACTTCATTTTGATCTTGTTTCATCTTTGCATCATTTTAATTTTGTTATATCTTTTACATTATTTTCATTTTGTTATGTAAAAGACATAAGAAAATCATCATCTTGATCGTATGTTTTTGTTTTGTTACATCTTTTACATAAATTTCATCTTGTTTTATCTTGTTTTGTTGTTTTTCATCTTATGTTGTTTTTATGCCTCAAGTTGTTTTCATCCTGTCTTTAAGGTAATTTTTGTCTAATGTCTTTATCATCTTGTTTCCGTTTCATCATTTTTGTCCTGTTACGTCTTTTTAAGTTTTTGTCTTGTTACATCTTTTGTGTTGTTCAAATCCCATTACATCTTTTTCATCTTGTCTCATCTTGTTAGATCATTTTTTGTCTTTTTACATCGTTTCCATCTTGTTGCGTCTTTTTTGTTATTTTGATCTTTTTAAGTCTTTTGGGTCATTTATGTCTTCTTTTATTTTTAAGCCGTTGTCTTATGTTTTTGTCTTTTCAAGGTGTTTTTGCACCATCTATTTATGTTGTAAAGTAAGAAAAGTCAACAATTCTCCACCGATGAAAATTTAAAAATTTAAATAATGAGCCAGTTTTGAAAAGGTAAGGAGTAGGAAGTACAGATATTTGTTTTAAAATGTAAGTAAAAAGTTGTAAGAAAAATAAATACTCAAGTAAAGTACAGATATTTGAAAAATGTGCTTCAGAACAGTAACTAAGTATTTGTACTTAGTTACCCCCCACCTGTGGTCATGTGAAGCATGGCTAAAAGCTTTCACAGGCTTCTCTTCTATCATCAAACAGCTTCTTATCATCTGAAGACAGAAAAGTTCACATGGAGGGCAGGAGGTGATATCGGAGCACCGAGTATGACAGCAGCAGCCTTGAGTGCTGTGGCCAATGTCCTGATTCACTGGTTGCTGAAGTCACGGAGGTGTGCTCGGTGAAATGCTCAGTGAAATAGAGTTCCTTTGATAGAGGGACATGCAGCAGTGAAGCAGCAGCAGCAGGGTCAGGGGACCAGAGCTCTGGGGAGTCCCTGCCGCTGTACTGATGGCTGACGTCATCCTCATGGGGCTTCACGAGAGAAAACTTCCTCCTCTGCCTGGTTGGCAGGAAGAGTCAGTTCAGGCAGGTTGTCCAGTCTATGTATGTCACCCATTCTTGAAAAGAAAATGTTGAAAATGATTAATACTAATACTCTAATTCACTTTTCTTGGTGAAACTTTATTTTTTTTAAGGATTTATGAAATATGTCTAATTTATGCTTTATTTTTTTTTTCATTTCTAAACTTGCTCTGTGTCAGAAAACACCCTCGTCCCAGACAAGTATTCACAACTTTAAACAATTTAAAAATGTGTTAAAAGCCTTTATTTATAAGCCTTTAAATCTAAGACTAGCAATACCTATTGATAACATGGGTATAAAAATGTGCTGTTATAATAGTCTTTGTTTTAAAATACATTTTTATTGAAAATATTGGCCCCTTAAAGTAGTGTCCCTGATTTCTGTCAACTCTGTCAGATTTTTACAAAAACCTGATTTAATCAGGCATAAAAAGGGTCAGCTATATCCTCAGGACCCCTGTCTCACTTGTCTTACTGTCTGAAACTGGGTTAAACAAAGCAGGAATGCTGTTCAAGCACCGGTAAACTTTCTACTTTTCAACAAATTAATTAAATACTATTCCTGTCAGATGTGTCTCAGCCATAACATGTCGAGTCTGTCAGCCGTATAATTAAAGCTACATAAAAAAAAAAATGTTTTAAAAATGTGTATTTTGGGAAAAGAACTCTGAGCAACTTCAAAAAAATAAAATGGCTGCTCACTATGACTATGCTGTCAATGAAAAAAGACCTCTGTCAGACTTTCCATCTGATAGAATTGATGTCTACGTTTAATAAAAAATGTAATCACTAGGAGATCAGCCCTTTTCAAGGCTTAATAGGCAAAAGGTTGATCTTTTAAAATATACTTTTCCTGCATGATTGAAGAAGTAAAAATCAAACTAGGTTTCAAGAATGAGTGATGCACAGAAACTGTATCTGTAGCTGTTGTCATGGAGTTACCAAATCGACTGTATGAAAATATACACCAGAGCAGCTGACATCAACCGCAGGAGTTAGCATAGCTAGTGGGCTAACAACAGCACTCTCCTAAGATGTAACATCTGATCCAAGAAATGCAACTGGTTGCTCTGTATTGCTTAAAGATCTCCTCATTTATTTTATGTATTTATTTTTAAGTTATATGAAATTTCATCAGCTTTTTTCCCCTTAAGTTAGCATGTAGGAGTAAAAGTGAATGATTTTTACATTTATCTTCACTTAAACCCAAAAACAGCTCCTCTATGCTTGACTGAACGTGTACGCTGCAAATTTTCTGACCATAGAATTGGGAAGATGAACGGTCAAGCCTTAAGAGCTCCATTAGGCGGTGAAGCCTCTGTGAAATAGAGCTGAAAGAAACTGTAAAAAAAAAAAAATCTTGTGGCTAACTTTTTATGAGGTTTAATGTGATTAATGAGATGTCACCTACAGTGGAGGAATCCACCCAAGCTTCACATCCGCACACCCGAGTTTCTGTCAATACGGTGAATAATACAGCGCTGGCAGCCTGTAGATATTATGCAATCACAGTGAAGCAGTTGGTACTTATAACATTGGTGGACATCCTTCACTGGTAAAGCTGTGTTACCTGTGACTCTCATCATCATGGCTGTGATTACCTGCCTCTCATCATCTGGGCAGTAATATTATAAGTGTGCTCAAAGCTTAGGTGTTCCAGCGCCATATAGGTGTGACTCGTATTTTTAGGAGCTGCAGTGACAGAATCTTTAAGGTTCAAGGCCCTGCTACATACTGGAGGTGCATGGAGCTCCAGCAGTGCTTCTATTTATAGCTCCCCATTTGCAATCCACCTCTCCCTATCATTGTCAAACATCAGTGATTACTCTGAGCACTTTAGCTCTCAGCCTGGTTGGCACTGAAGAAGTAAGTGATGCATATAGATTCCGGGTGAGATGCATATAGATTGTGGGTGAGAGTGCTATATCGCGCTGATGCTTTCCCCCTACAAATTGACACCCATGCCTCATTCCTCCCGTGAACTTTTATCATCCTCGAACTCCTTCTGGACGGAGCGTGAGTGGAGAACAGGAAGAGCAGGAAGAGAGGATGTGTTTGTAAGAATGATGTAATTATTACACAAGGCGTTTGATGAATGAAAGGAAGACCAGCCCAGTTGCTGCTTGGAATGAGGTTTTAACTCATGGACTGGGTTGCACCAACAAAGACTCATCAGTTTATGAAAACTAGGTTTAAAATGAGTAAATCCAGATTGGAAATTAAGCAGAGCTTGGGTGTTCCTTGTTTGTGAGTTAGCCAAAAAGTAAAAAAAAAAAAAAAAAAAAAGAAAGAAAAAAAGTACTTTACTTGCTAGTTAGCCAAAACGTTAACAAAACTTTACATTGTTTGCTAGCTAGATAAAATGTTAGTTAGCCTTCTTAGCCTACTCATGATGGCACGGCAGAGAAGCTCTAATTTCCGCTCCTTTAAGAAAAACTTGTTGGCCGAATTAATGGAGAAATATGGCCAAATGATAAAAGAATAAAAGACTGACAACAGCACAGTAAGAGACTGATTTAATAGATCAACTGGAGTTTGGCTGCAACCATTGATTATTGTAGTAACCAGGTTTTCTGCTGATTATTCCATCAATCAATCCAATAAGAACTACTTGTGCTTTATTAAAGAGCACAACATTAAAGAGTAGTAGACAAAAGAAAATAAAGCAAGTTGCTTAAAATGAACTACTAATTGTTTTCCTTTGAAAAAAAAATCAACATATTTAATATGATGCAGAATACTACTAATCTGCGTAGGAATGTAACATTTTAAAATGTACCAATCTACCAGCCACTGACAGATGAATGCTTGGATTCTTAAACCACTCAATATTAAACCATTATTTTGTGTCTTAAATCTGTCAACCACTTATTTTAATGCATAGTATGCATATTTTACCAGCATTTGGCCGGCGGCTGTTGCTAATAATAATTGTATTCTAGTTATGGCTGTTGACATATATGTGCAGTTTTAACCTGCTAAGTGGTAGTGGTGTGTGTGTGTGTGTGAGAGAGAGAGAGAGAGAGAGAGAGAGAGAGGATGTTACAGTATAATATTGATTTTTTTTTTTTTTTCCAAATATTTTTTGGTGCTTTTATGCCTTTAATTTGTCGGACAGCTGAAGATATGATGGGAAAGAGGAAATGAAATGCAGCAAAGGGCCGTAGTCAGGAGTCAAACACACAGGCACTGCAGAGGACTCACAGCCTCAGGACATGAGGCCAACAGCTGAGCCACCAGGCCACCCCATAATGTTGTAATATAATGAGTGTCAATACTGTATTGATACACAGATCCCAAATATTTATCTATTTTTTTGCGAATTAAACTCTTTGATACTAAAATAACAAAATCCATAGCTTTCTCAGCCCACTAGATGGTGGAATTTTTATCTGGTCACTGTCACCAGGATTGGTTGTTTACTTGGACAGTATTGGTCAGTCTGTCTGCTTGACAGTCCCATTTGTCTGCAGTAAAAATGACAGAAGTGAGATGTACAAACCAAAACTCTATCTTGTTAGATTAATCAGAGGTTGTCGCAGTTGAAAAATAGCACGACGCTTCAGTATTGTGGCATTATGGTATCATGGGGCCTCTGGTTACAGAAGATGGATGATAGATGTATAGCTCAAGAGGGTCAGTGTAGCTTCACGCAGTTCTGTGGACAGTATCCCAGTTTCTGGCTTCTTGGGACATTATATCTCCTCTTTTCCTTCTAAGATGATTTAGACTCCCACTGTTTTCCCTCACTCTCCCTCACAGTGCAGGCCCCAATCCAGCATGAGGTGATGCCAAAGTAGCAAGGTTCATATCTCCCAGGGTTAGTCGTCAACTGCTTCCCCCTAAAATAGCTCCAGCACATCCTCCTGCCTGCCATCTCTGTGTTATGCTGCAGAACTCTGCAGTGCCTGCATGGTACACAACAGCTCCTTTCTCTGTCTGTCCTCTTTGTTAGTGTCTTTCTTTCTCATTCTTTTCTCCGGCTTTAGTTCTGCTTTTCTATCTCTCTTTACTTCCTCTCTTTTTTCCTTTTTCTCTCGTATGAGCTGTTCTAAGCACTTTGCAGACATGCACACTTTTCCTCAGCATAGGTTGAAGGTCTTTGAGGAAATGGGGATAAAAATGTCATTGTGTCCCTTCCCTTTCATGGTCTAAAAACAGATTTAGAGACGACCCCTGGCCACAGCTCATCCTATATACTCTCAGATTAACAAACCTAGCCCTGAATGGAGTGTCCAAACCACCAAGACACAATTATCACCCTCAAAAAACTAATGAATTAATGCACCTATATACCCACATCTTTCACTACCAAGTGCACTTTGTTTAAGAGTAACATAAGTAGATTTCAAGCTGGACCTTATCTTCTTATGTTTTTGTGTCTAAGTGACTAATGAGGACGAGAATTTTGAAACTGGTCCAGTGCTGAGCAAGACTGCTGCAGCTGTGAAACAGACTGTAAAATGTCCATAAAAGTGAAAAAGGCTCATCAAAGTTTCCCAAAGTCTGAGGTGTCAAATTGCTTCTTTTGTCCAGCTAACAGTCCGAAACCCAAAGATTCTTCATTTACTTTCATAGATGACAAAGAAAACCATCAGAACCTCACATTTAAGAGGCTGCAGCCAGCAAATATTTGACATTTTTGCTCGAAAAGTAGCTGAAATTATGATTTGATTAACAAAATAATTGCCCTTTCTTTTTTCAATCAACCTATCAACTAGTATCTACTAATCCTTGCAGCTCTACTGCAGTGTAATCCCTACGAATAATTTTGAAACGTCAAAGTGTGTCCACCAAAAATGCTTGTTTTTCCACTGACAGGCTTTGATTGTATTGAATTGTCTGACAGCGTTAGGATCACTGCAGAGATAGACCTTATTCTTAAAGAGATAGTTATGAAGTTTCACTCAATGTCAGTTTTAAAATGTAAAAAAAGAACACAAAAATCCCACAAAATGTCTCCATACTGCTCGTGTGGTGTAATCCAAGTGTCTGTAAGATGCAACATTAAAATTTGACCCAAAAAGACGCCATTTAAACCATGGTTTTAGCCTAAATGTCAGCTGTAGCCTCTCAGACTGGAGTGACGTGCACACATCTGAAGTTGAAAACATGGTGTAAATGGCGCCTTTTTGGGTCAAATTTTGATGTGGCGGCTTACGGACACTTGGATTACACAACGCAAGCAGTATGGAGACATTTTGTGTTTTTTTTGTGTTCTTTTTTTACATTTTAAAACTGGTCACATATTCAATTGTACTGGATTTTCTTGCAAGGCTGTTTTGTGAACTGGAGATCTTCACCCATCCTCACATCAGCACAGGGGTGAGAAGATATTGAGTGAAATTTCATTTTTGGGTGAACTATCCCTTTTAAAAAGTGAGATATGTTTTGTCAAACCAGAAATTGCCAATATCACTTTCACCAAATTCACTAGGCTCCATTTACAGAAATAGTAATTTTATTGTAAAACACTCCTCATTCAAACTGAGCAACATAATAAAACTCAATAAAACAGTCCAACTTTGTCTTTCCACTGTTTCAACAATCACCAACTCTGGTTTGGTTGAAGTCCAGCATTAATTCACCATGCTGGGTGTGAAAATGTCAATAGAGGAGCGAGAGGGACGTCAGACATCAGAATGTACTAGAGACAGAATATTTTTACATCTAACTGGAGAATTAAAGAAACAGTTCACCCCAAAATATCAAAAATACAGATTTGATTGATCCATCTAGGTAGTTCTGGTGTAAGCTGCAGAGTTATGGAGATATTGGTCATAGAGATGTCTGCCTTCTATAATGGGAGTGAATGGCTTGTGGTGCTCAACATTCAGTGTCTCTTTCCCAAAATCATGACCCAGTTACTCAAGATAATCCACAGACCATGTTTTGAGCAGTTTCATGTAGGAACTGTTTTCTTTCTATTCGAAAAGACAGTCGTTCTGTTGAGATTCTACTGCACAGAGAAAGTAGTTCCTGCATGAAACTGCTCGCAACAAGGGCTGTGAATTATCTCGAGTAACTGGCTTGTTTCGCTGATTGAAAAATTAGGATTTATTTCAAGGATTACATTTCAGCTCATTTTCTTGGCTGATGGCTGCAGCACTCTCCCTCAATACTGGATCGTTTTCAAAAACTGTAGTTCCTATCAGTTTGTTAGAGACAAAAACACAAAAAATACTCAAGTTTTCCCTTAAAAAAAAGTTTATTGAGCTGAGTTGGTCTGAGACATTATAGAATCATGCCTGGCCCTATATTCATTATCATGATTGGTGATTATCTTGCTCTCCCCTGCACTTGTTTCATTTTTGAGTGGCCTGATGGGATGCTGACTGTGGTGACATGGAGGGAGCCGTCACCGTGCTGCGCTGTGGGAAAAAAAACGCTCGCACCGTGCCAGCGAGGCTTGAGTGGTGGTTGGTCACAGCTCAGCTCAGCTCAGCGGGAGTATTCCCAGCCCCATCAGAACACGGCCGAAGGGAATACCAACATCTCTTTTACCATCTGCCAATCCAACACTGAGCATCAACAGACAAATCACATAAACGCTTTGCTGAATAATAACAACAGTAAGCTTGTCGAATAGAGAGACCACACAAAGTCAAGGTTATTACTCTCACAGCAGATAAACAGTCATTCATGTGACCTCCTGCAGGGATACAGAAAGATGCCTTTTGTTAACTATTGTTCCCTCACAGCTCTTTATCCAGAAAGCCCAGGTCATTTGAAAAACATAGTATAGTTAAACACAATACAAGGCCCACAAAGTCATGTCAAAATACATCCATTCCAATGTTGACACTCTCTTTGCACGTTCATTTAAGTCGGTTCCTGAAGTGTGCCTGCATTTAGCACTAAAGGTTTATTGCCTGTCACACACGCCACCTCTCAGAACAGGTCAACGGTGTTCTGACCCCACGATGCTAATCACTGCCGTGGTAGATTTATGAATCACATCTCATTACCTGCAGATGTTGCATGACAGAATGTCGTCAAGAATGAGTTATGATCACAGTCACCCTGCACATTAACCCTGTGGACAGATATCTGTATATGAATGCAGACTCTGTAGGCAAGGGACAGTATTGTGGTATCTAGACTGTTCTGGTTTCCATGTGTAGTTTGTTTATATTCCAAGTAGTCGGGTTGGGAACAGGACTTGGTACTTTTAAAGGGAGTTTACCCCAAAATAAAAAAAAAAAATTCCCCATCTTATAGTGCTATTCATAAATAGTCATGACTTGGTTACGTAAGATAATCCACCAGAACTTTTTTTTTTTTTTTTTTTTTTTTTTTAGAAAGAATGTAGTTCTGGTAGAATCACTGCAGAGAGAAAGTAGTTCCTATGGAACTGCGCTCACAACAAGGTCTGTTGATTATCTTAAGTAATTGGGTCATTATTTTCTGTGCTTTGAGCGCTACAAACCGAGTGCAATTTAGTCTCATTACATTGTAGGAAAGGCAAACATCTCTACAGCTGATATTTCCAAAACTCTGCAACTCACACCGAATAAATCTAGATGAATAAACAAACCGAATGTTGACTCATCAGTACTGCTGAGGATGAATTCAAATTAAATTCATCAGAGGCAAACTTTGATACCTGGGAGTGTATCTGGGTCAGAGTGCAATGGGAGTATGGAGAGAAAGAAAGAGAGAGAGCAATGTAATAGCGAGCTGAAAACGGTCATAAGTGTGGTTACACTTTTCAAAAATTGTCGGACAACACTCGTCACGTCTGTCAAACACAAAATACAGTAAATCTAGAGGCTAAAGAGCGCACCGTTTTCATACAGCAGCATGTTAGCTACCTTGGCCAACCTTCCTAATTGTTCCAGGATTTCCTCCCAGGATTACAATCCTGTGTTTCTCCAGATTTCAGACAAATTTTTGCACCTTTCTTTTTCACTTTTTGCTATCACAACCTCTTTGATTCAGCATATGTAAGCCCTTTACGACTCGAAGAGTTTCCACCTGGACAACAATACAGCCACACCAGACCAGATTTCCCAAGAAAATATTAAGGAAAGTTTTAAAGGACAGTTACATGCATTTTGTGAAATCTACCACATCAGGTGCTATAAGTAAATGAATAAAAGAGAATTAATGAATATTAGTTCATGCCAGAGATTTAGGCTTGTTCACTCTAGAGGGATGAACTACTGAATTCCTGTGAGAATTAAAAGTAAAATTACTCAACATAAAAATCCTGTTGCAGTGTGCTTATCATTTTGTCATTTTGATGCTTTGAAATTCATCAGAATGCAAGAAACAAAGTCTCTGAAACTCAAATTCTTTGGTATCAGAATCCACCGAATTTTTGAGGTGTCAAGGTTGGCAAATATGACATTAGCAGGCCTGCGACTCACGTATAAACAGTGTAACTTAAACCTCCATGGACAACAAAACCTTAAAGTGAGGCTTCAACATCTACAGGTGAATAATTAGCTGATTGGATAAGCTGTTGTTGAGAAAACTGGGCCGTTTTCAGTCTTTGTTAGCTTAGCATTTTTACTAGCGTTAGCCAACACTCCTTGCCAACATGCTGTTTGGCAGTATGAAAACAATATTCATGGACTGCAGACCATCAGCGGGGAAATATTGCAGTATGTGAGCACAGCGCTGGTAACGACGACAACAGCATAACAGGAAGGATATCATGTGTGCTTCCTCTGAGACACAAACAACAGCTTTGCCCTGGGGACAGACTGACAGGCTGCAGGTTGTAGAGAGGGGAGGGGAAGGGATTTTATTTAAAGTGATGTGTATAATCCTCTAAATGAATAACAAAATACTCAACATAAATAGCAATATTGAAGCTGAGAAGTTTGTACTTGTTTTTTATAAAAGAAATTACATTTTTATTGTTGCAGAGAGAGTAAAGTATTAAAAAAAAAAGTACTGTATTGGGTCAAATGTGAACGGAACCGACTTAGTAGGTTCTAACAACATATCATGTTTTAGCAGGTTCATGCAGGTAAACCACCAGTGTGGAAAGCAAAGGAATAAATTGGCCGACATGCAATCTCGATATTGATAATTAATGATAATAATAATAATAATAATAATAATAATAATAATAATGATAATGATAATAATAATAATAATAATGATGATGATGATGATGATAATAATAATAATCTATCTAAAACAAATATCTGAAATCATATGTCTGTTTATAGAGATTAGCCTCCAACTCATTTTTCATGTCTCAAGTTGCTAATCAGACTGTAAACAATAACCGGCATGCAGAAGAGAGAGTCTTGGCCCAGATATCTGTTATCTGGATATGCACTGGATACGCCTGAAGCCATGAAACATTGACCATTGCCCCCTGAGGCTAAATCACTGTCAGATGATAGCTGATGGCCTTGTACACAGTACAGTATTGGCAAACCACTTGCATTTCAAGAACAGTACTTCATGCTACATATAACACACCACAGTTTGCCAGTGTTTTTGCATTTCTTCGAACAATTTTCCTGGGAGCCACTCCCTTCTGCATGTGGTGCGAAGTCTTCTGGGTGCCCAGAGGACAGTATATGAACTCACCACTGGCCAGTTTAACCAGCCCTGACTGGAGCCATCTGGTTTCACACAGGCCCAGGAGAGATATTCTGTACCACATCATGTCCGCTGCTATTACTGCTGTCTTTCCTGCTATAAACATGGTCCTGATGCTCCATGCTGCAGTGTTCGTAGATCATAGCTATCAGATGATTTAAATGCACCCTCTCCTTGCCATTTTCTGTGCATCTTGATATTCTTCATTTTAAAACCCCAAGCCCAACCTTCTACCATTTATGGTGCCTGGTTTATTTTGAGAGTTGATTTGTTAGTTTCTTTCCTTAGCCTATTGTCCTCCAGGTGATGGATTACACTCTCATGCCACGTGGGACAAGCTTAGGGTCGTGTACAAACAGTCTCGGCGTGTCAAGCCCTACCAACTCCTGCTATTGTAAACATACTGAAAGCTCAGGGAGCTAACATCAATTTCACTGTACTGAAATGTAAAATAAGAATAACTTGCAGAGACTTCGAATGTGCTTGAAAAAGAAAATCCATCACTGTTTGCAGAATATGTTATGAATGGTGATTTTTTTTTTTAAGTGAAGTGATGCTACAAATATCTAAATAAATTTCACATTACAGCTTTCACAACATCCATGTTTGCATTAACTAACTATAAAACTTCTGAATGCGATGCTCTGTGAAAGCTGGCCATCAATAATTGGAGTCAAAGTGACCTTGAATGCAGCAGGAGGAGAGTTATAAAAATAGTACCTGCTCACAGCTGCAGTTCACATGGCAATAATGTAACTTTGGCAAAAGGTAAAGGTGAAAAACTTTCAAGGCTCTACTAACTAATTTTCACATTTTACTGAAACGTCTTTTCTTCAGTATTAAAGCTGCAACCATTATTTGATTATTAATCAACTACTAAACTATTCTTATAATTGATTATTTTGACCAAATCTCCAATTCCAGCTTCTCAGATGTGAATATCTTCAAATTTTTTGACAAAACAAGACCGTTGAAAATGTCACCTTTGTTAGTTTATTATTTATTTATTTATTTTACCTTTATTTAACCAGAAAGTCCCATTGGGATTCAAAAATCTCTTTTACAAGAGAGACCTGGCCAAGATAGTAGCCAATGATAACATATTAAAATGTAACAAATACACTGTATTAAACAAACAAACAAAAAAAATCCACAATAAAAAACAGTTGCAGCCCTTTTCATAAAAAACAAACCACCACCATTTGTAAAAGGAAAAGACACAATTTATACAACATGGTCATATAACAAAGAAAATAAGAGCATGAAAGGTGATCCTGTGCTGAAATCCTTGTAGATCTTGATTCTGTGTTCATTGTAAGTCTGTATGTGATTTTTCCCACTTTAAGACAATCTCTTTCTCAATATAATTATTAAATGTGCAAATCACAGCTTGTGGAGGTTCCTCTGGCTCTCCCTGGCGTCTTTCCCCTCCATATTTTGCGGCAGTCCCAACACCCAGACATTTTGGCGTTTTGAACAGAATTCCAAATCCTCTTCTTCAGCTTTGAGCGCCGTGTTCTCCCCCGTCATTAAATCGAGGTTAGACTGGAGCCCACTCACGTCAAGTTCCAGCTGCATTATCCTGTTGCTATGGTCAGATAGGCTGTTCTCCGTCTCTCTGATAGAAGGAAAGCTTGTGTTGCCAAAGTCAGCTGAAACGGTTCATCTGAGGATCGCGTGGTTCTAAGGAGCCACTCAGTAGAGCCGTGAGTTCGCCGGTCATGCTTTTCCTTAGCTTTTTAAGCTCTTGCACAAGTGTCTTTGTTGTCAGTGGTGATGCAGGACCCTCCGCCATGTTGCTGCAACCTTTAGCACTTTAGTTTTAGGATTGAGTAGTCATCTTGCTGCTTGCTTTCCCCTTTTTTCTCATTCTGCCTCTCAAATGTCAGTGTAAAACAGCATAATCGCTTTAAGATGAAGTCAGTGGGTGAAGAAAAATTGAATGTTATGGAAAAAATGATGCAGAAACAATTCAGAGCTTGAATAGCAAGGGTGTGACTGACCCACGCTCCGTATGGGTCGCCCACCCACAGTTCATTGCAACTTCGGCAGTATCTGCTGCTGCTTTCCCTCTGACACCCAGCTGTCACTCACAGGAGCAGCCTGTCTGTGACACAGCCTTCAGTGTTGATCCGCTATTACTCATGAAGTGTAACCAATCAGAGAGGGACACTGAGCGAGACTACAGAGTGTAGAATTATTATAATGTGTATATCTATCATGTGTATTATAGTATAGTATTAGTTTATTATTATACAGTATTAACTGTTACTCTAGTGGTAATTAAAGACAGAAAAGTTTTTACACCAGAGCATTTTTTTCACTTTTTTGTTTTTATTGATCTGAAAAATGATCCGATCCGTGACTCAAAACCGTGATACGATCCAAACCGTTTTGTGATCCGTGATGCTTATTCCTCTGCAGATCAACTGCAATGTCAAAAAAAATGGCATGAAAAAGCTTGTTTGTTGAGAATGGAAAAATAAAGAACCCAAGTTTTCAGAAAAAAAATCAAAACATTCTGACTGGTTGTGAAGCAGGAAGTTATAACACTCTCGCTGTTTTCTTACTTTTGCTCAAAATACTAAATGAAATACTTTCACCATCTCTGTGGCGTGGCTCGGTGTGTGGCGTGGAATTAGCACTATGGCTGGGCTTATGGCTGCAGATGGAATGACATGTTAGCAATTGAGAGGCTACAGGATTACACATGTAAGCAGATCAGCTGCAGTCCTAAGGTGATTAGATTGAGAATATGAAAACAGGAATTATGACCGAACAAAAATCTGTATTGAATCACAGAGGCTTCGGGCCTGCGCTGAACGTTGGTCCAGGTTAAATGGGGGTGGGGCCGTTAAAAAAAAACACAGCTTGAGTATGTTTCGGTAGGAAGACGTGCCAATTGTCTTGTATGATCATCCCTCCTCATAATCTACAAGGCTTCTGAGCTAAAGAGGATTTTGAAAAATGGTTTTACAAAATGCAGCATCGTCTGGCACGTCATTCGACTGATGCTCAACAGCCCTGAAAGGCATGGAGAAAACTTTTTTTCATTTCATTTAACTACTCCTAAATATACAACTCTCACTATTTGTAAGTATTTCATGCAGAAAACTGAGGTCTGATTATACACTGAGACATTTAAATGATGGAATCAGACAATAAACTCTTGTCCTCGATGCAAGACAAAAACACTCCTTCTTCTTATCCTGTTTATTAAAATACAAAGCTGTTGTTGCTGCTGAAAATTTCAGACCAGAGGTTTTTTTCCCAGGGACAGATGTGCCTGTGCAAAGGTGTTTAAAACTGTAAACATTTAGCTTTCATGAACTGTTTGTGAGTGTGTTTTTGCATACAAATGCATGAGCTTGTTCTGTTGGTGTGCGTGCACTCACAGCACCGGAGGTAGAAGTGTTTATTCCTCCGCTCTTCCACCTGTTCAGCTATGTGATAAGCATTCCACTGCTACCAGGCTTTCATCTTCTCATTTTTCTGTCCCGGTACAAACCTGAAATAGTGGACTCAGAGACATGTGCAACCAACCAGATAGCAAAGGCAAAGTCAGGTAAAGGTTTACACACATGCATTATTGAGTGGTCTCTTGGTAATTTGTTTGATTGTCCAGTCTCCTGCTATTATTTACGCTCGGCTGGTCAATCCAAAGGAGGAATGAGAAGTCTTCTGCTACCAAGAACGTGCCTTTTAAAGACTTCATTGTCTTGTCTTTTAAACCCTGACCACATTTCCCCGTTTCCCGGGGTTAGATGTGAAAATATCCAAGAGGAGTGAGAGGGAGATTGGACATCAGAGAGCGAGTGAGGAGAAACGGCTTGGAGAGCCAGAATATTTTCACATCTAACATGGTGAATTAAGGCAGTGATTCCCAAAGTGTGGGCCTTGAGAGGTCATGAAAAATAAATAAATGTAACATTTTTAAATTTCAATTTTATAAGTTTGAAATTACCATAAAATATTTATTATTAATTTAAAAAAATACATATAAGATTGGTTTAAATTACATATTATCCCTCCTTTATCTGACACAGTTGTGTTACACCGTATTTGGTGACCTGTCTCATTATCACTTCTATCGTCATTGGTGCCATTTGTCTCGCGTGTCGATCAGAGTTGTGAATAAAGATTTGTGTGGCTGAATTAAGGGTTTATATCTACCAAACTAGAGTTAGTGATTGTTGGAGCCATGGAGAGACGAACCAACGTGGTTTTGGTGATTTTTGTTTGGTTTCTGTCGAGTTTGAATGAAGTGTGTTTTATGATGATCAAATTACTGTTCCTGTAAATGGTGTTGTTTGGTGAGAGTGATCTGGTTAAACAAAAAGGTTTTTTCTATTTAACAAAAAGGTCTCTGTAGGGATCCTGTCCATAATGTCATAAGACACTTAGAATAAAAACCTGAGCCTGTCAGTGGCAAAAACAAGCACTGTTAGTGGACATACATTGATGGTATAAGCAATTGCCTGTTTTGTGACTAATGACTGCAGCAATCGCACTTAATACTTGATCAATTTCAAACATTGGTGTCCCCATTAGTAACTGAGACAAAAAATAGAGAAAATAGAGACCAGGTTGAAAAGCACGGAGGTTAACCTTAAACATCAAATCAAAATTTTGAGCAATGATTGAGATGAATTTACTTTCCCTATCTCCTGCGTTGCTGCCTGTAGATAACATTTCTTATAACAGTACAGTAAAGCTCCATACATTTCTCTATTCAATCAAATTCCCTTCTCTATATCATTATTACATTTTAATGCAATTAAAACTCCTTTAAGAAATAAACTTAAACATTTTGGGTTTACCAGAAGGACAGTGTCAACAAATGAGTCACAAATTCATTTACATGCATAATCATTGAATTTATGGAGTAGAAGATATCCCAGAATCCCGTTGCATGATATTCACAGATAGAAATAATATTCTATAAGTCAACTGGGGTCTTAAGGTGCTACAATTACATTTTAAAAACTGATGACTTTTACATTCCTTCTTTGTTAGAGTCATGTCACCACATTTTTGAGACAAGTTTTTTTTCTATTCAAGTTTTTGCTTTTATTTTACAGACTGGACATTAAATACATACATGAGATACAAAAAATGCAGAACAACGTATGTGCACAAAAGCAAAGGAATAAAAGGGGGCTTCAATAAAATATTTACTATAGCCGTGTTTTTGGTCTTAAAAAAACCCAAAACAAAACAAAGCATCCTTAAAGATCCTCTTCTTGTAGCCAGTCATATCACAGTTACACATAATCCGGTGAGGAGTTTAAACACAACCCACAATCCCTCTAGGCCCTGATCAAGGCACCATAATGTGGCAGCAGCTTTTTCCATCCCTATTAAATCTATGAACTCTTCCAACCAACTGCTCAAGCTAAAGCGAACTGGAGTTCTTATCTTCCAATTCATAGCTATTTTCTGTACAGCAGCAAGACAATCCAATCTTACAAATGTCATTTTCCTTTCCATTCTTCTACCTGTGTTTTTTGTGTCTTTTTAGAAACTCTCCTCAGTGGTGCATTCAAGGACACAGTGCAGGGCATTTAGGATGGTCAACCTGCAGGGTCTCTGTGAGAGCATTGTTACCTCTGGCCAGAAAGGGTTTTTGAGAAGAGATAAATACTTTATGCATTCAAGACAAGACAAGAAAATGATGTAATGAAACTCTATTAATGGAACTGCGACCAACTCCTGGGAGGAAGTTTTTTATTTTTTTCCCCTTGCATCTTTAACAAGAGCCAAACTTATGACAGTTGATCAGCCTCCCTTCCAGTCTCCTGGCAACCATACTATACTCTTATGTGTTGCATAAAATAGCCATTTTGTTAAAACATTATCTTATGTAAATTAATACAGCTAGATTTAGCTACCAGTGCAGTTCTGTCTTTATTGCTGGAACTTTCCCCTGTGCTTAGCAAACATTGAGTAATGCTCACTCACTGTGCTGTATGGCTGCAGTGGCAGTGGGTAATCGATGCTGAACAATAAACAAGAGAGTGCAAGAAAACACCACTAAGTTTTAAACTTATACCTACACTGAGGCAGAAAAGTAGATGTAGAATTCCAAAGATAAGCAATAATCAAAGAATAATCCAGCTGACCCATCAGAATTTACCCACTTTTTCCTACATTTTCCTTAACTTCTTAATGGTACTGATTGTAACTGTTAGTCAGGACTGGAAGTAACTAATCACCACAAACCACAAAAGTAACTGATGGAAGAGGAGAAGAACGACAGAAACACAGAGGAATGCGACGTGCTGTCAGCCATCTCATCCATGCAGGCGCACCCACGGAGTGCACAGAGCAAGTGATGCTTGTTTGTTTGCTTTGTTGTTTGTGCTTGGTTTTTTTTTGCCACTGACAGGCTCAGTTTGTTATTTATAGAAAGGGTCATGATTGTGGCAGACGTTATTTGAAAGAGTTACAAGAGGGTTTAGTTTTGTTTTACCAGAAGCAGCTGTTTGATTGTTCTCGTCAAACTCACAAGAATCCTTTTGCGTCATTGGCACCTTCGGTCAAAGAGAAATTAAATAAAACTCACCAAAAACATCTTTGTTCATTTTTTCACTGTCCCAAACCATCCTTAATAAATATATAAATAAATAAATAAATCCTTAATTCACATCTCATCCCAACTCGTCACATACCAATGATTTGTCACCGCCTCTTAGCATCTGATACTGAAACACAAGGTACCCTTTAGAACCTTTATCTGTTGCAACCAGAAATTGTCTTAACACGCGATTTACACTGTGAAATGGTCACACTTCGGTTAGGTTTTGGCACATAAAACAACTTTACATTGTTTGGTTTTGGTCCATCACTTCCCTACTTCACTGAGGCGACTCACAACACGACAAAAGTCTTGTGACTCACATATTGTTATGTGCTTTAATAGGTCTGTATACTTCAACAGACAGCTATACACCTTTCAGTTATCAGGACTCTGAAGACAGTCTTCTGTTGTCCACAGGTTTATTGACTTAGAAAGAATAAAACTGATAAGAGCAAGATAACAAATAAATTGAATTTCCTTTTAAATTTGCTTAACTAACAAACATGAATGCAAATGTGGCTACTGATCATGTTACACAAAGTGTTAATATTATGTTAAAAGTGAGCCAACATAAATCGGTGAATAGAGGCTCATTGTGCGTAAAGATTCACAAGTACAAAATAAATCACATTCCCATGAATAATGTTAGATAATTGCAGGTAAGTAAGACAAGATTACATACTGATCATGCTATCAGATTGCCAGCAGATACTGAAGCATATTTTAATCCTCTCCATGTCATGAAATATTCCATGCACTTCCTGTCACATGACAAGCCAATGCAAATTGCAAATGTCCACTAGGAGGAGATAAAAACACACTAGAAACAGCTCGCAGCAATACCATTCGCTGTCAAATCATCGTATGTGAAGCCGGGCTGAGTTTGGAGAGATAAGGCTTCACACTTTTACTTAAGTATAATTCTAAGGTCAGAACTTTTACGTGTAATTGCGTAATATTTTAGTAATGTAACAGTAGTTGAGTAGGCATGGGAATCTCTTGGTACCTCACAATTCGATTCAATTCTGATTCAGGAGGCTACGATGCAGTGATGATTTAGGGTTGGAAATCATTTTGGCCATTTTGATTCTTGATTGAATTATTGGAAACGCGAGCACAATTTTCAGTCTCCTGCTTCAGTTTCACAGAAATACAATGTGAAACATGACAGGCAATTAAATGGTCTGCAGCCTTTTTGTTTTAAAAAGTAAACTGTATTAATTAATGAACTCATCAATTCAAGAGCATCATGCAGTCTCCTGTCTCTGTGAAAATAACAAAATGAGGGGGAGGCGGAGTTCTCCGTTGTGTTGTTATTATCGTCATGTCTCCAGCAGTGAAGAGCAGCCTCCCTGCTGCACCGTTAGCTCTGCTGAAAGCCATCTGTTAAAATTGATTTTGGTCATTTGTGAATCGATTCAGAATCTTCCCTTTCCGCATCACGATGCATCTCAGAATCCTATACTTCATACTATACTGTACTCCACCACTGCTGTTGGTGAAATAACTGTTTCAGCACTGGTTAGAGCAGCAGTCATGCTAGATGTCATGGGAGCATACACGGCATCTGGACTCTGCGTCTGTAGTCTGTGTTTGTGTTTGCTTGGCACAAAGTATAATGAGGCAGCTTTGCTCCTGTTCTGGTTGAAGCTCTTCCTTTATGCTGTGAGTCAGACCTGCCAACTCCTGGGACAGTGTACCAGGGACAAATCAGCCGTCACACACAGAGCAACACACAGTAAATGACTTGACTAATTCAGTTTTGGTTTCATTTTTACAGGTAGTATACTATATTACAGAGTAGTATTATCAAGAACATTAATATTTCGAGTATTACCTCTCTTCATTCATCTCATTTGCTACAGCTGAATATCTGTTGTCATGATATATGATATAGATATATTGTTATATTTATCTTTTGATAGAAAAAATGATTTTTTTTTTGTCTTCAGTGTTGAGTCAGTTTTTCCTTGTGGTATTGAAGATGGTTTGGAATATCTATTTTTCGAGGTGTTGAGGTGTATTGTGACGACACTATGACAGAGGTGGGACCAAGTAATTGTTTTGCAAGTCACAAGTAGGTCTCAAGTCAAGAATTAGGAGTCTTAAGTCAAGTCCCAAGTTCATATTTTGAGTTTTGAGTCATGAAGAAGTCATAATGTGCCCTTCACCTAATTTAAAGCCAACAGGGCCTTGACTTGCAGTTCTTTGTGTCTTTTTTTGTTGATTACTACATAGTTTTCATACCCGAACAAGATTACCTTTGGTATCATTTTATGCAACTTGAGCTCAGTAACATAACAGAAGTTCTTCATAGTTCTCTCCAGCATTTGATTGAATGTTGTCAGATTGGTTCAAAAGTGGATCTAGACTTTTTCCAAGTCAAGTTCAAGTGAAGTCACAAGTCATTGATGTTAAATTCCAAGTCGAGTTGCATGTCTTTTTAATTTTGTCAAGTCAAGTCTAAAGTCATAAAGTTTCTAACTCAAGTCTTGCTCAAGTTCAAGTCATGTCCGCACCTTGCTATATTATCATGTTTTGAGAAGAATGTATTGAGAGAGTATTATACATGAGTCCAGTGAATGCTGGGTAAACTCTGATCTGCAGTGACTGTTCAAACCTAATCAAACCTTGAATCTTCAAAGGAATCTATGTTCTCAGAACTAGTTAGTTAGTTAGGTACATTTTTAACATGTCCTTGTTTAATCCTTTTTCCTAAACTTCTGCCTCTCCTCTGACTCCTCAGCTCCCCCCACGTTCACGGATACGCCACCTCAGTACGTCGAGGCCAAGGAAGGGGGAAGCATCACTTTGACCTGCACGGCCTTCGGCAACCCCAAACCCTCGGTCAGCTGGCTGCGGGAAGGCAGTCTCATGGTCAGCAGTGCCAAGTATAAGGTATGTAACCACATAATATCTTCTGGCACTATCTTTTGCTGATCTAAAGCCCAAGTTCAAAGCATGATGGCTTTAATTTATTCAAGATGTGTTAAATCCACCATTGCTGTCTTGTGCCACGGGGTGTAGGGTTATCCTGCCCTGTCCCGCCCCTTCCACCACGAGTGCACAGTGAGATACACCTATCAGCTGTGCATAAGTGCCTTGATTAATTCATGGGTGTGTGAGCAAACAGTAATCCAATCAGAAAGTCAGCTCTCATCTCCTTTAAGAAGCAGATGCGCTCAGAGTGCGAGCATTGGCAGCACAACAGTGGATTTACGAGGAGGAAACAAAGAGAAAAGATTTTCAAGCGAAGAGACAGATCTCCTGGTTTGTGAAGTGAAAGCACGAAACATACAGAGACAGCAGGACACCTCCAAAGCAGCAAATTTTACATCAACACCAGCACGTGAACTGTAAATGTCATGCAGATATGTAACTGGTTATGTTTTACAGTGAAGCAACTTGAAATTACTTTGAATTTTCTTATTCATGGTTATCATCATCATCATTAGTATTTAGAGAGACTGTTTGGTCGAGAGGACAGGTTCTTGACCGCACTGTGATAGTAAGTCCACCTCTGGTACTGGCATCATCTGCTTTGCATTTAGTGTAAGATTGGACCATTTATGTGTCTTTTAATTATTGATCTTGATACTGTTTTGGTATCTTTGAATTGGGTTGTGTTCACATTGACAGTAGTGCTGTGTGTAAAACAGCAGCTAAGACTACTTCGAAAGTGGAGGCAAGGGTCACAATGCAGTCATTGAAAAGTTGAACCTCAGTCAACCCAACACAATGCCACATCATCTAGCAAAGATGCTGCCCAATAAAATATGTGAAAGCACATATCCTGAGTAGACTAACATGAAAGGTTGATTTTGACTGTTCACTTCATGATCGTCCATATACCTTTCCAGACTTATAACATCCTGCCTCATACATTTATAAACCCTGGCGCAGTGGTCTGGCGCCTGATAAGCCTTTAAATTGGACTTCTGGATCTGGATGGAATTTCATCTTCTCACTGCCTGTTCACTGCTGATGTGTGACTTCACCTCTCAGCAGAGTTAAAGAGCTTTTCAGCTCTACCCATCAGTAGGAGCAGAACTTTTTAAATGGCCAAATTTAACATTCTCCTAGACAACCCCTCTTGGCTTGTTTCCTCACCCACTTTGTTTATTTATTTGTTTTTCATTCTTAATCATTTCTGCATTACCACATTTGTGGACTGATCTGTCAAGTTAATTGAAGTTGTATTTATACAGCCAAATATCAAGAATCACAAAGTAGCCTCAAGGGGTTTTACAGTCTGTACAGCATACAACATCCTTAGACCCTTGATTGATGAAAAGGAAAAATTCCCCAAAAGAACTTAAATTAGGGAAGAAACCTCAGAGAGAGCAACCCAGGAGGGATCCCTTTTCCAGGACGTCCAGACAGACATATAGTAAAATTACAATATGGGCAATCAGGAATATAAACGTGAGATTCTGAACATTAATAGAGCAGCAAACAACTGCTATGTGGAATAATGGTGTACTGAGCAGAAAATAAAGTTGTGTTGTGATCTGAGCTTCTTTGTTCTTTGTTTTGGTAGCTGGTCTGGTCAGCTGTGCATGTGCTTGCCCTCCCTGCATTTCTAAAGAGAGTGACCGCCCACACAGCATTGTAAAAGTGAAATGAAAGTGCAGTTTGAAGCGTTCAGCTGAAACCATTCACATTCAACTGAATCCATCAAACTTTAGCTACCTGAAGCAACTTTATGTGATGTTTTGGTATCGTTAGCAGCGTAACTAGCAAGCCAATAATTATGGTACAGCACTGAATAAACCAAGATGTTTTGGTGAGTTTTATTTTGTTTCTGTTAAGTTTGAATCAAGTGTGTTTTACCCTGATAAATTTGCTGTTTTTGTTGATGGAGTCTGGGGGTTTTGGCAAGAGCGATAAATCAGCTTTTTCTGTTTACACATAAGGTCTATTTCTGCTAGGGTCCTTTTCATAATGTAGTCACATTGTCCGAGTAACAACTAAGCCTGTCAACACTTTTCAAGGATGTAACTTACTTTTACTAGCACAGTTGCCCCTAACGGTATGTTCAGACTACCGGCAACAAGTTATTTTCGATGGAATGTGGTCACATGAAGCCAGAAACTGATGTTTGACACTTGTTGCTGTGTATCAGGTATGATGCACCACAAATCAAAGTTAAGCTGGCCGCAATTTTTCGCAGCATTCAGAGACAGTGTAACCGGCCATGTTTGGCTTTTTTGTAGCTGTGTCGCCAGTAATGTGAACATATGGTAAGGCTTATGCTGCTTCCTTTGCAGTCCATTTTGCGGCTGCTGGCTGAGGTCTGAAACCAGAATATTTTAATGTCCAACTCATGGTAAGTATGGATTTATTTGAACCAGCGATGCACCCATTTGTTTTGGTCTTAGATGTTGGTGCTCTAGTATGACATCTAGTGGCAGTGACTATCATATACAGATACTTAAATAATATGCATCGTGAAGGATCTCAAGCAACATCCAAGTTCCACCAAACAAGCATCCTGACACACACACACACACACACACACACACACACACACACAGAAAGACAGACAAGGAGAGGAGAGGCTGAATCTCCTGGAGAATTTGTAAATCTATTGCTGAGTACGATCCTTATGGGGTTTGCTGCAAGTAATCAGTCAATAAATTCTAATTGCGTTTGGGATCTTTCAGTTCCAGCTATCATTATTCCTCATACATTTAATGTGACAGAGTTTGCTTTCAGTTTTAGATTTAGTGTTAAATGAGAAAAAAAGCATTTGTGTTAATAGTAGATGCTGTATAGTATCTACCACTGAGTTCTGCATGTAGGAATGGAAATGACTCCCACACATGAGATCAATTATTTAAATGACTGAGCTTTGTTCATAGTTGAGTTATATATCTAAATGTGTTCCACTCACAGGCAGCAGCTTTCCACAAGTCGCTGTGCTGCACTGTAGTGTTTTTTCTATAAAACCTATAGATCTGCTAACATGAGGATGTCCTCTATACTGACTGACATTTAGTTGATGTTTCAATTTGAATAACCATTTTGGTTTTATGTCCTGACAACTGCCATTTACATTGTCTAATTCTAAAAAGAAGAGTGCATGGTATCAAGTGTGATTTAACAGCTGGTAAGCTGCACTGTGTCTTTGAAGCAAGTAGGCGGGGGTGGAGAGCAAAAAAAACGATGCTGTAAGAATCACAGATTCTGCCTTTGATTTCAATTTCGATTTTGTTCTACTCATTTCAATCAATTTTTCGATTGACAGAATATTGAATTTTTGACATCCCTAATATCTGTGGATTTGGGTGGAAAACTGCTTGAATTTGGACAAATGTGAAAACGCATCTTAAAAAGAAAAATGAAGTCACGTGTAGACTGGAAGTTGCTGCATTGTGCTTTGATCTCTGCTGTCAAACGTGTTAGCAAGAAAGCATAAAGGATTATTTCACGTTTTTATTTCTGACTTAAAACTAATCAGCTTCCCATATGAACACTGAAACAGATTTTGATTGAAGTAATCATTCCTCCTGTTTGTATGGGACATTAGATTAAAATGAAGCACTTCCAGTGTAAGTGAAGGGCGACAAAGTCCACAATCCTCGTTCTGTGCTTAAATACGAACTTTTTCAGTCCATCTTCCACTGTAAGTATGTTAGGATGAGAAAACTTTTTCAATCTACATGTGGACATGTGAGTATTGTTAAAGATCTTAAATTACTGCCTTAGGAAAAAACACTCCTCCTCAAACTCTGTGAAGATACAGAGATCTAGCTTTTGTTGCCAGAACAGAGCCCAAATCACCCCAGTCATCATGAAAGTAGCTCAATTAACCCAAAATAGTTGCAACTAGAAGGGAACACGAAGAGCGAAGAACTCTGCCAAGGCCAATAATCACTCTTCTATGCAAAACTGGAAGTTGGATATAATTCTAAAACTGTTATCCTTATGTCAAAATATGGCCGTGCTTTGTTGAAGCCTCATCATCTCAGCTGTGCGTTTATTGTTTATTGTGTTTATTGTAAATTGGAAATATATTACCAATTTTTCCTCATTATCATGTAGATATGTATCAAATGCTTGGACTGAAATAACATCAATTTCTGGTACAGAGGAGTAGCAATTAATTACTTTCAGGAAACTGAGTTTTGCAATGAACATGTCTTGTATTACAACCTTGTCACTGGCATTCAGAAAGTGTGGGACAGTTGTAACAGCATGAACCATCATGAATCTAACAGCACTGAAATGGTGAATCCTGAACCATATTTTAAGACAAACACTGCTGGCTCAAGTGAAGATAATCTGCATGAATGTTTAATCAACAAACAAAGGCAGAATGTATGATTTTTAAAGCTTATGTATGTCAGAAATGATCAGCAATAATATGCATGTTCTGCCCGTCCATACTTGACAACCTTGAAACCACAAACAGTGAAAAATGGGTCAGAAACGGGTCATAAGAATTTGAGTTTCACACACTTTGTTTGCTGCATTCTGGTGACTTTAAAAGAGTTAAAATAGAAAAATATGTTTTTTGCAAACAGATTCTTGCTGACCTGTAACTCAGTCCCTCCAGGAAGTTGCGATCGCAACAGTTCACTTAAGTTCAGTCAGCCCTTGTGAATTCTGCATGACCTTGCGATTTTGTGCAATCAGCATAGCTTTTCCGTAAATTTGACCAATCATCGTAGCTTCCACGTTTCACCAATCATAGCAGTCTCTGCACAAATGTCATACATGTGCGTCTCAATGAACCAGCTCGGTGATTATTTATTTTTTGTAGTTTTAGTTTTTTGTTTGTCACAGAACACAAGGTTTATCATTGTTATTAACATGTGTCAATGCTGTGTACACTCGTATTTCATAATTTTCATAATTTTGTTTGATTTAGCTTCTTTATAATAAAGACATAATGAAGCAAATTTTATTAGAATTTTTGTAATCCTGAGTCTTTTTGTTTTTTTGATTTCTTGGAACACTCAGAGCACGGTTTTATTCTCACCAGAACAAGTTAATAAGTTATACAAGAAAAAAACAAATCAAAATCCCTATTCCATTGCAAAAAAAACACCCCAAAACATTCCAACATGCATCACAATCTTTCTGAAAAGCTGCCGTGAGATCAGGCATTTTAGGCTGCAACAATCCCAAAATAAACATGACGATATCCTGGAGGGACTGATAACAGTTATTAGCAGGAAAGCACGATTGGACCCCAGTGTTATGCTGTACCAAGTTCAATTTCAAATTTGATTACAACACAGATAATAAATATTTTACAAATGTTTTTCTAAGGGTCGTGTTAGTTAGGCTGCTCTTAGGAAAAACAAGCCCCTTTCATTTAAAACTTTACGTAAGAAACTAAATTCTTCTTTCCAGGACGTCTGAGGTTTCCTTATTTCTTTCTTTTATTACTCTCTTCATCTCTCATTCACTGAGGAGGACGAGGCACGAGCGGCTCTCTTCCACATCACAGAAGCACATTTGGTGCAGCTGTATTGTGGTCCGGGTGGAAACAATAGAGTCTTAGAATCACAGGGCTTATATACTCTATAAAAGCCCTATGATTGGTCCTCAGTGCCAGAAACAAAAGACAAACAAAATCAAAAGAACGAACATAAAGAAAAATGGTGTGGAAAATGTGTCAGAAACTGGGAGAAATATGGGAGAATTGTGACCTCGGGAGGAAACTAGGAGAGGGAAATAAAAAGCAGAAGTCTCCGGGATAAATAGGGAGAGTTAACAAGTCATAAAAGCTTTAAAGGCTTATTCTGGGTATATCAACTTGGAAAAAACTGTAAGAATAATTTAGACACTGTTTATTTCTCACATACCTGCTCCATTTGTTTCTACAGTGATGTTTGAAGTGGCTGTTATGTTTTTTACTTCGGGTTTGCACAAGTGAAAAATAATTTGTACTGGAAACATGGACATACTTTGTGTACATACTGTATATCATTGTAAAAAACTGATTTGGAATTAAACTTTCATATGTGTGTGTCTGTGAACATGCATTTACACATACAGTCAATACACAGTGAATCACATAAAGAGATGTTCTTTGGTTGGAGGACCAACGTTTATGGCCTGTAGTCGACAGAGGTCCACTCTGTAAGTAGACTTTAAACACTTAAAATGTTTATGTGTTTGTGTTCAGGTGTCTGATGGGAGTTTGACGGTGCTATCCATCACCCGGGAGGATCGAGGGGCCTACACGTGTCGGGCCTTCAGCCCCCAGGGAGAGGCCATTCACACCACACGGCTGCTAGTACAGGGTAGGTACATGTGTCTTTGTTGCTGTGTTCTTAGATGTGCAAAGTGTTTTTACGTGTTCTTATGGCACAAACGTCTTTCGATAAACGGCCATCAAAACTTTTCATTGAATTTTTGCAGGGAAAGTTTTTTATGATACCCATCATCGAACATGTTTTCATCCTGCGTAGAGGGAGAATCTTTCTGGTGGATATGTTTTTGGATATACCTCCACTCTGCACTCAGGAATCAGTTTCAAGTGTTTAAAGGGACAGTTCACCCCAAAATAAAATGTATATTTACCTCTGGTCTGTAGCGCTAATTATCCATCTAGATTTTTTTGGTGTAAGTTGCAGAGTTTTGGAGATTTCTGCCTTCTCTCCAATATGATGAAACTAGATGAAACTAGTCCTGTGGTGCTCAAACACCAAAAATAACCACAGACCTTGTTTCAAAGCAGTTTCTTGTACAGAGTACTTTCTTTTTGCAGTAGAATCTACCAGAAATGTATTTCTACTAGAAAGAAAGTAGTTCTTACATGAAAACTGCTCACAACAAGATCTGTGGATTATCTTGAGTAACAAGGTCATGATTTTTGGAAAGAGAATGCATTTAGCTTGTGGTGCTTTGTGGTGCACCACAAGCTAAATGCATTCTTGTCCCATTATAACTGGAGATAAGGCAGACACCTCTACAGCCAATATCTCCAAAATTCTCTTCCCTAGAAATCTAGACAGATAAATGGCACTACAGGCCAGGGGAATAATATGTATTTTTGATTTTGGGTGCGGTGAGCTGTCCCATTAAACCCAACTATTGGAAAGAGATTGAATTCATTTTTATTTTAGTGGCAGACAGTGATTTATGTCTGCTTTAACTGCCATGGTTAATTCTACAGTCATGTAAATACAGATTACAAATAAAGTTCAGCAACTCTGAACTTTTTTTGGTGTGTATGAATGTGATACTAACGTTGAGTGCTTTAAGAGATTTATGTTTTTTTTGTGGAATAATGCTGTTTGTGTCTGTTAAGGACACTTTCATTGGTTCTTTCTTCGATGTGATTTTGTCTTTATTTGGATTTTTATGCTTTCTTTTTTCCCATGACCATATGTTACATTTTGTTGTGCTGACAGCGGTTTTCAATGTTCCAAAATGGACCAACTTGCTGAACTTGCAATAGTGTGACTTTTTCGAGGTTATTTTGTGTACAGAACTCATCCTTCCATTCCAAAACCTACTTTTTTTTTTACCGCACGCCTTATGTTGACAGACATCTGTCAGCTCCAGCTCGAGAACATGACACATCCCAGTGAGTAACAGCAGCTACTAGCAGCAATAACACAAACCCATGCTAAACAAAGTATATCTGTCAATACAGGATTTATGATGTATCATTTATCTGCTGCAGAGAATCATGAAAGGAGTCTCTGCATACCTATTAGTGCAAAATTAAAAAATTATCAGTATAGCTACATGATGCTTTTCGCATCAGTGTGCACCTCTATCAGCTGTCAAGAAGTCATGCACTGACACTCAGCACGCGTTAAACTGAACCTAATTAATGATAAACTTTTTCTCCAGTTTCTGTGGATGACTATCTAACACCTTATGAAAACCCAGGTCTGACAAAATAATTAGGTGCTGATATCTCTTTATGCCCTCTGAGCGAACAATAATTTTGATAAAAATTCTGCAATGCTATACTTTGCCTTTGATAGATGAAATAGGATAAATACATTCTAGTGCGTATGTGGGAGGAATGCAGTATCGCCAATCACATCAGCTCCTCATCGCCTTTAAAATGCAGCAGACAGTTTAATGAGCTGGGAGGAGAGTCCAAGGTGGATTCACTGAAGAAAACTGTACTGGAGCTGAGTTATAAGACACATCCACAGCACACCAAATGTAATGTGTGATATAACATTATTATTTACATTTAAATGATGTGAAGCACACTTAAATGACAGTCATATTTACATTTAAGATACTACAGGTACTTGCAGTAAGAAGTATTCCATTACTGTGTGCTCTAAGTTTACAGTCAGTTCAGTGTATCTGGGCACATTTGTGCTACATAATGAAATTACTGCAGGTACTGTCGGAGAGAGCAGAACGGGAGGATAGTTGTAAGACAGAGAGTGGTTTGTAAGAGCAGCAGTATAGAGAGAAAACTGTTTCTATAATCAAAAAAGATGAAGCAGATTTCTGGGTTTGCTATTATCCAGTAGAAATGTTGTTTCAAACAAATTGATAAAGTGCACGGCAAGACACCAGACCTGAAGGCTACACCAACAAGGACAGAGAACATGATCTTTATTGATCCACAACAATGATAATCATGTGAACCCCCAAACCATTTGTGGCTTTTTCCACTTAATCAAACTCCCAAATAGAACATCTTATAGGAAAAAAGATATTAAAAGTGTTAATAATGGTTCAATAATAGCAGCTCTGTGGCTGTATGTACACCGCAGTGCTTTGAGCGAGCTAAATGTTTACGTCAACACTTTAATATGCTTACAATGACAATGCTAACACGATATTATGTAGCGGGTATAATGACTTATAGACACTATGATGTGTTATCACATCATAGTGTCTTGTTTTAAAATAAAAAGAAATATGAATGTAAAAATAAGACATGGTAAGTATGAAAAGCAGCACTGGAGCTACAACTCCAAAGCTGTCTTAGTTACATCTTATTCTTTGTTTATTGAATGTATTCATGGTCGTAACACTAAATTTAGCCCAGGGCTAAAAACGTTTTTAGAACCCTCTTAGCCCCAGGCTAAGGGAGCTGTTTGCTCCAGGCTTTCACACTGGCACAATCCTGGCGCATTTCAAAGTGGGCTCACCCCCAACTTTTTCCAGAGCTTGCTGGAGCAAGTTTAGCCCAGAATTTGTCGGGTTATTCCCTGAAAATTGACTAAACACTGGGCTAAAAGGTGCCATTGTGAAGCCTGACTAAAGGCTTTTAAAGAGTAGACATGCATCATTCTAGAATGTAAACATTAGTCATATGTTTTAACAGACATTTAACCCAGGGATAGTAGGAGTGCATTATGAATCATAAAGCCCAGGGCTAAGGTTAAGCCAGGGTTAACAATGTGTGTGTGAAAAGGGGCTAAGTTATCTCAAGGTCAACTCTTAGCCCCAGGCTGTAAAGTCTACAGTCATGTTAGCTACTCTGTGAAACTCTACTTAGTACAGCAGTGCTCTTATGTCTGTTACAATCCATCCAATAGTTAATGAGACATTCACTAAAAACCCCAAATATCAACCTCATGGTGGTGATAGAGGAATAATACCAGCTAGCCAACATACTGACATTTCCAGTAAGGCTGGGAGATATATCGATATTATATTTTATCGTGATATGAGACTTGATATCGTGATAGATTTTGGATATTGTTATATCATGATATATCATACGTGTTGTTTTTTTCCTGGCTGTATTACATTGTGTATTACAAGTCATGTAATTTTCTGAACTTACCAGACTGTTCTAGAAGTTTGATTTAGTTTTCTTTTTCCACTCACTCATTATATCCACATTAGTGATGATTATTTATCAAAAAATCTCATTGTGTTAACATTTTGTGAAAACATCAACAGTCATCCTTACAGTATTCTAGCAATATTGAGGTATTTGGTCAATTGATATTGAGTGATATCTACTCATTTTATCACTGTAGCCACTTCCACCCCTTGGAGTACACACCATGTCATCAGTTACAACCTACATCCACAACCTTCATTGATAATTATTGATATCGACCAAAATGAAACTTCACTATCATGATAGGATTCTCAGCTATGTTGCCCAGGCCTAATTTCCAGCTCTTGAGCCACACCTTTTGGTATCAAGGTAATTAATGTAACACAGGGTTGCACAGTGAGATGGAAGTTGTAGTCCCTTCATGCAACATATAACATATACAGGTGATATAAGACTCATACAGGTGATTTTAATATAGAATAGATAAGGATGAAATAAATACATAAATTAAAGTTGAAAATATGTACAGTTATTTACATATGTGCTAATGCTGAGTTCAAATGAAACTCGTGAACTTGTAATTACAACATTGGGACTCGTGATCATGACAGTTTAGCTTGGCTTAGAAAACTTTTAGTTCACAATGTTGTGAACACGACAAGAGGGGGGCGTTCAAATGCACTCATCTCATAAACATGATCCCATTTGAAAGTACCAATATACACATATACACTCAGAAAATAATTGTGAAGAGAAAATTTGAATATAAAAGAGCGGCAACAAGAAGGCAGTATCTTCATATAAAAACTTTATAACATTGGTCAGTAACTTGACTGTGTTTTCACAAAAAGCATCATCGATACGTCCTCTCATCCTGTCAAAGTCTTGGGTGTTGCGTCCAGTTGGCTCGGGACACCGTCCGCCCATCAAGTCCTTGATCCAGGGTGTTGTGGAGCAGGTCTCTGTAAGATGTAAGAACAGTAGTCTCTGATCTCCTGTTGCTTGTTCATCCATTTCATTTTACTGACCGGACATCTGGCTTGTCTGGTGGGGTGGTCAAAAGATCCCATTTGCATTGTTGATCATCTCAAGGTCTGCTGCTCTTTATTCCAAACCCGACACTTCCTTTTCCAACCCCTCGAGCGTATATATTAAACAAAATATATTAAAACAAAAATGTGGTGGGGTTTGAAGGAGCTACTGGCTGCAGCATCTGCATGCTCCTCCGTTGCCATGGAGAGCAGTAATAAGTAGTATGTAAAACAGTAAAAGTGTCTCTTAATTTAAAAAAAAGTGTTAAAGCTAAATATATCTTCTCCCTGCTTGTGCAAAACAGTCACAACCTTGGTGATATCAGCTAGTCGATCCCTCAAGCGTGCTATCACATCCATGTGAACACGACGGGCTGAGCAGAATTTAAATAGTGTATGATGCAGGATGCAGTAGCATGTTTAGGAGTGGGACTAGACTACACTGAAATTAGTTTGGGGACAACTAACAGCTGCATTTTACAACAGGAACATTTAAGACTAGATGAAGCATAACAATTGTATTCATACGTCTGAGCAGTTCATTATTTATAGAAGCCTACAGAGGGAAAAAGAACCAGAGGATGGGAGAGCTTTCTGCCTCCAGCTCTAAATGAAATGTCAGCTTCTGTAACTGAAACAATCTGTCTGTATCAGTCCACACTCGGCCACAAAATCAAGGCACACTTAGCAAATGAATCATTTATTGTCTTCGATGTGCCACATCATACACACATCAGTGCACTTATTGTTTTTCCCAGAAAGTGCAAGTAAACACAGTATCTGATGTGTGTCTGTGCGGCAACCTTAGATTTGATACGCCTCGCCAAAGAGGATAGATGATAAAGCAGCAAACATGGCATTCCAGGTCATCTAATTTAAAGATTGCTGCCCCAGATGAACACAGCTGAGTGGTCGCGACCTCCTCTGAACTGAGGGAATTGAGGCTCGACCTCTAACCGAAACATTTTCACCAGATTGATTCCTATCTTTCTTGTGCAAATTCAACAAAGAAGCAAAAACGTGCTCACTTCATAATAAATTGCAGTTGGATGTTTAGAATAAGTTAGATTACAGAAAAGGGACCAAGTATAAGTCCCCCTCCACTAAAAATGTGCTTTGCTTATAGTTGTTTGAACTTCACTGTGCAAAATGATATGTGGAGTTTGACAAACATGCACGTATCAGCAGGATTTATGATCACAACTTGATTGGAAGCCAATCAAAGTCCAGTATGCAGCTGACATGCATGTGTGTGTTTCTTCTGAACGTAGCTTCGGCCACTCTCTCAGTCCAAATCAGCCCAGCAGTTCACTTCAGCTCACTTCAGTTCCAACAACCTGACACAGAAGATAAAAAAATACCATCCTGTCACCGTCCTCTGGCTCTGGTGGCTCAAATATGTCTGGACATGTCCAATAACGCTGCTAGATGGAGTGTCCACGTTTCAGGTTGATTTCAGTATTGTTTGACACTGAGATAGCAGAGCAGACACGCCCCCAGTGTTTTGAGCAGAGAAAACTGCTCATTTTTTCATGATTGTGAGACTTTTGAGATTTTTGGTTTATAACACATTTTTTTTATGCAATAAAACCATAATAAACACAAATTGTCATTCAAAGCAGAAAATTTATATATGTCTGAGGATATTTTATTTTGGCAGCAAAATCAGTAACTTAACATGACTCCTATCCAGCTGAAAGTGAAAATGAAACAGTAAAATAAAGCACAAACAGTGACGCAGGAAAGAAACTAAACTTCAAACCACAGAGATTCAATTAGAGGCTACAAAAGTATCGAGAGCTGAACACTCAGAGACTTCAAAAAACGTCTTTTTCTCTAAGGTTGGGTACCAAACACAGCACTTTTAATGGTGCAGACTGAATGATGTCAGTACTGCTGAGTACCAATGCATGTTAAATCAAATAAATGCCGATTTCCGATACCTGGCAGCATCTGGGTGAGAGAAAGTATTTCTCTAAAGTATAGAGAAAAAGAGAAAGAGAGCGACATTAGAGCGGAGAGCAGCTTGTTCAAATCACTGTGAGACAGCAGTAAAGGCAATAGCGAGCTGAAACCAGCCATAAATGTGGTTAAACTTTTCAAAATTCGACACAGACAACACTTGTCGCTGTCTATGTAATGTGAATTGCAGACTATTAACAGGGAAATACTTACTACAATGTGCAAGCACAGCGGTGGTAATAATGACAACATAACTGGAAGGATATCATGTGTTTTCTCTGGGACATAACAGTGTTTCCCTGGTTACGGACTGACAGGCTGCAGGTTGTAAGGATGGTTTAAGAAGGGATAGTGAGGGGTTTTATTTTCTGTGGTGTGCTCCATGTTGAAATTGACAAGATTGCAGTTATTTTTTTACAATTGAAATATTTTTGTTATTACACCAAAAAAAAAGGCACTGCTTTGTACCAGTATCTGTAGCAAGTCGGTCCAAATGTGAACAGTACCCAACCTTAAACACCGCAACCTGCTTGGAGATGGGTTGCTTTGGCCAGACTCCAGAGATGGTCCATCTCGGGTGGAATTTGGCACAGCCGAATGGTAATGGAAATGCAAATCAGCGTGGCATGATTTGACTCAGCAGGGCCAACAGCAGCAACAACAACAAGCCCTATTAGTGTTGTATGAAGCCATGTGGTGGACCGATCAAAACCTGTGCTGCAGACACAGCGTCATAGAGCCGTCCCCAGTGGAATCAAGCAGTTGGTCTTGCTGTTTCACATCTCTACTTCTGTCCTTACACACAATTCTCTCTATGTTCCTCACTGACAAGGTCATCCATTCTCCAGTACTCCTCTCTCTCTTCGGGGGAGTCTATTATATGACATTTAAACAAAAATATCATCAATTTAATACTCCTCTAAAGAATCCCTCAGTCACAGGATGTACTTTTTAATCAAAAGCAATAACCAGATCCCTACATGTTAATGAAATATGGCCTTTTGTGCATACATCTTACACAACGATCACTGCACTATAATGACAGTTACCTTACTTGCCCCAGCTATTTGTCTATTTGCCAATAGAGCCATATTGTGGACCTACAAATGTTAAGTACGCCAAAGTTTTATGTCAGAAAAGCAACGTATGGGTCCCCTGCATTATGAAACTGTCAGATACTAACTTGCATATGTTGGGCAATTTGTATAATTAGCATTAATTAGCATAATCACCTATATGGACAATATTTCAGCAACTGTTTGGC
Organism: Lutjanus erythropterus; assembly: GCF_056507025.1. NCBI lineage: Eukaryota > Metazoa > Chordata > Actinopteri > Lutjaniformes > Lutjanidae > Lutjanus > Lutjanus erythropterus. The sequence continues at coordinate 7,526,588 of NC_139327.1, forward strand.
TGATTTGGACAATATTGATGTGGCTTTGGGGGTTACTGAGGATGCTGAATTAATTCCTGACATTTTGGATATTCAACAATAAATGATAATAATAGCATTATTTCTAACAGGGTTGACGTTATTACAGTTTGCAGTGAGTTATCTGTGCAATCCAATTGATTAAGTGTGTTCTAAAGCTTCTAAATTGACTGGAACTTCATCAAAACGTCCCACTTGAATTGGAATAGGGCTCTTGCTGCTTTAAATGGTCATTTTAAATTTTAAAAAATGTCAGAAATGAATTCAGCATCCACTATAACCCCTGAAGCCATGCCAATGTTTGTGTTGTTCAAATCAAATCAGCCAAACAGTTGGCAGGTTAGTATCCATCAGTTTCACGAAAATGGGGACCCATACTTTAGATTTCGGACATAAAACTTACTCAACATTTTTGGGTAATCAGATTTTACTTATTTTGATTCAGTTGGACATCAGTTCAGTTGAATCTCCTCTAAAACACTTCTGTGCACAGATAAATAGAAAAGCCCACAGTTGTTGGTCGTGTGTGTCACTTTGCAAAAGGAAAATTATCGACTAATGCACAATAGCTTATTAGCTTGCTGAGAATGATCATTTTTCATGAGATCAATGCTAGATAAAAGAAGTTTCTGTCGTTTTTATGTTGGTTGTCATTTGCTCCCATTTATCATAGAACCAGACGGTGAGCATGTTCACAGAGATCACATATTTCCTCACGACTGAGTACAAAGCCAGAGCTGAGCCAGAGCGCTTGTTTGACCCGTCCTGTATAATTTACGGGAGAGACGGATTAATAGAGGCCCTCCTGGAAAGCCACTGAGCTGCAGATCAGCTAAGAGACTACAGTGCCAACAAATCTCCAGCACTCAGCTGGTTCCAAATAGGGCGGGTTGGCACACACACACATACACATACACAAACACACAGACACTCACACACACCCACTCAAACACCAACAACACAGTCATCCAGCACAGTCTAGTCGTGGTTGTCCTGCTAAGGGGCTGGCAGATGGAAATGCTCTGCCTGTTAAAGGATCAGGCCGTGGGCTACAGATCAGAACTAACATATGGGACTAGCAGTTTATAGTTGCAACACAGGCTCAACTCAGCTGCATGTGTGTACCAGAGTGTGCGTGTGTGCATGCTGGTGTGTTACTTTTCGTCTATCCTTATGTATTATGCAAAGTTACGAACAAATTGGAAGAAATATGATGATAAATATGTGCGGGGGTTTGCACATGTGCCCATCTATCGTCAGGAGTATGTGTTCATTGGTATTATGAATCAGCCTCATATAAATACTGTCTAACAGTGAAGGTAATATATTTAGAAACTGGTGTTGAGGGGTGTCAGATGACAGGAATCTCAAAAACAAAGTCTACGCTACTGACAAGTTACTGGCAGTCATCCTAGTTGGAGCAAGTGATGCTGTCTGTACCTTTTCTTGGAACTATACAGTACATAAAGGATAAAACACACTCCATTCCAACTCTGTATCTGTTATAGATTATGGTCATGTGATCAATGTGTAGGCCAGCACGGTTGTGCACCATGTCGACCCACAACTCGAACTGCGCATCACTATTTCTTTTTGACGAAGCAGAGCTGTTGTTGCAGCTGCACTAGGGCTATATATATCGATATTATCACAATATGAGACTATATAATGTGATAGATTTCAGATACCATTATATCGTGATATGTCATAAGTATTGTCAGTAAAATTATGTATTTTCTGAACTCACAGACTGTTTTACCTGGCCTGTTACTTGTTTTTACCCACTTAATCATTATACTTGTGATTATTTATCAGAAATCTAATTGGGTTAATTTTTTGTGAAAGCGCCAGCTGTCATCTCTACAGTACTGATTATTGAGGTGTTTGGTGAAAAATCGTGATGTTTTATTTTGTCTGTATCACCCAGCAATAATACAACAAACTCATTTCATCACTTTAGCTTCTTCCACACCAGTGCACGACACATCTTTAGTCACAACCTACATAATCAATAATTATCGAAATCAACCAATATGAAACTTCACTATTGTGTTTTTTTCAGCTATATCACTGCACATGTTGCTATCTTACACATATAGTTTTTCATTGCTGGTGGGTGCTTTTCTTCTTCCTCTGGCATTTAACAGCAGACTACAGCAATTGTAAGTATATATGCTGTCTTTGTCGCAATATTTTCTTTCCCCAGGATGGGAAAGGCATAACCCGCCCTACTCTGCTTCTGATTGGCTTGAACATAAAATGCATCTCATCCAGTCAGAGCAAACATCTAAAATTCACACTTGGGCAGGAGTTCAGTTGTTCATTTATAGTCAAGATGCATTCATAAGCAAAACTTTGAACTGAGACAAGTGACAAACCAGGAGCGGTCACTGATGATTTTGGAGTTCAGGCTTGAGTAATTAGCCAGCTATTAGCTATTTGTGAAATCCTGAAATATGAACTAAAACACAGTTGGACAAACGCTGTAAGGCTCAAACCTTGGTGCTCATGCTTTGATAGCTAGTTGTGATAATCTCTTCTCACTGCATTGACCCTGTTTTTCTTTACTATTATGAATTTTTCAATTCAGTTGTCACTCTGGGTGTCACAATAAGATGAATCAAAGTTCATTGCAAACACAACAACTGTATTTACCCTGTTTTTTTGTCATCATGTATATCACCCTTGATTTGTCAAAAAAAATGTTTGCTATATCAGAAGAATTTAAAAAAGTGCATTACATTCTAAAAAGCAGTAACTGCACTGGACTCTGTATTGTTAGAGTAGCAGCAGCTATACCGAATTTTAGACCTCCTTTGTTTGTTCAGTAGGAGAAGATGAACAATGTCTCTGCCTCTGATTGCCTCTGGTCAAGGAAATCAGAGGCAGACTAGTGTGGGTCTTGCTTTTTCCATCCTGGGAAAAAAAAGATACCTGTCTTGTCTAAGAAAAATGACAGGTCCATTTCATATGGTACTATAAAAAAATTTCAGTCAAAATTTCATTCAGTCCAGTGATACTTGCTAACTCTCCAAATTTCTTTGGGTCATTCCCCCATCTGTCTCTTGATCCTTCTCTTGCTTTTCTAAAGATCTGTCTTAACTAGGTATGATAATTGGACTTTCAACACTTTGCTTCTTTTCCTGTCAAGTAGAAGCTTTGATGTTCAGTCTAAAAAAATTACATCCACACATTAGAAAGTCATGTAATGCCTAGTAACAGTACTTTTGGTTGGAATTCCACAAACACTCAACATAAAGTGCTGTTCTCATATGAATCCAACCACCTAGTGTAATAAGTAGCTCAAAGCAGATAAAGGTACAATATAATTTGCTGTTTGTAGCTTCCAGACCAAACTCAGCATGGTTATGGATGGATGTACTTCTTGTCACAGCTTGGAAATGACAGCAAATCAAGTATCATGGCATAAATATATCCATGCGTGCAAGGAGGAGGATGATCCATCTGGCACAGCAGGGATCACTCAATAAGTTCTCATCATAATCCTTCACTGAGTGCAAAATAAGTCTGTGATATGTCTCTGGGTGCCTCCACGACACTTCTATCCACATAGAATGGATGCACCAGTGTTAATCCCTGTGTGTTTGTGTACATGGCCATAAATACCCCACATGACCCTTGCCCAGTATGTTAACTAATTCCTCTGTTGTGTCTGCAGTGGATGTGATGTGGCTGAGCAGGACGCTCCCACTGAGAGAGCTAATAACTTACTGCATGAATGTTACACTATGCTCCCTATGTGGATAGTACAGTCATACTGAACTTTTTTTTGTACCTGTGAAGTTTTCATTGTCAGTAACTTCTCAGTCACAAACTGCAAGTTGATTTCAAGTCTCAAGTCTTTGGTATAAAGTCTGAGCCATGTGTCTTCATTACTTATTGCTTATACAAAAGATATGTATTCATATTGAAAGCTATTATAAAGAAAATGCATGCACTGATTTTGTTTCTCCATTTTACAGTTTCCAAGAGCTCAGGATGACGTCCTCAAATGTCTTTTTTTGTCCACAACCTAAAGATATTCAGTTTACTGTAAGAGAGGGAGTAAAGAAACCAGAAAATTTAAGAAGTTGGAATTAGACCATTTGACTTATTTTGTCTTTAAAAAAAGACTCGAACCAAGTAATTGATTATCAGAATAGTTGGCGATTAATTTAATTGCCAATTAATAATCAAATAATCATTGCAGCTCTGCAGTGATGCTGTCATACTTGTCAGCAAAATGACTAATATACTTTACCCTTGTTAACCTGCCATCCTCCTTCCCCCTCTTCTTCAGGGGTGAAGGGGTTGTTCAGTTAAACATGTTAGTGTGATCTGCCTGACTCCTTGATCCTTTATCTGACTGAAGGTTTGTGATGGTTAGAATCTTCAGCCCTGACCATGGCTCTGAAATATCAGTAGTCTTACTGTGCTGTGTGTTGTTAAATCCATGGAGCTGTCCTTGGTGCTGAAGTAGCAGACAGATTTGTAACTGTGTTTTTTCCTCTCTGTCCTGCCCTTTTGTCAGTTTTGTCCTGGATCGATCCATAATATTCTCTAAACCAACTACTCCCAGTCTTAAGAATGTCACAGTCCAGTTTTCAACCCGAGGCCCACCCAGTTTAATCACGACTCTGATCAACACACAATCGTAACTATACCAATGACCAGATATAAGTCGTGTCACTGTGATGCGTCACCAAACACACTGTAACACCTGTTCAACTAGCAAGCTAAATGAAGAATAACACATAATTTAAATCCCTTGTCTTTGTTTTATTACTACTGATCCCTTTTTAAAATTAATCATAAAAATCATATGATGAATTCAACTTATAAAATTGAAACTCATCATTTTTCATTTATTTTTCACGACCTCTCATGGCCCACCTGCTGCCTTCACAGCCCACTTGTGGGCCACGGCCCACACTTTGGGAATCACAGCTCTAAACTTTATACTAAATATATTCAGTGCTGTAATATATTCTAGCCTATACTCTATAAGGTCATCTTCATGATCACAGTGACAAGTAGCAACACAGAAGAGCGAGGATCTTAGAGACACAGTAGTACACCTTTCCTTCCTCCTGTGTGCTGCTGAAAGTACACCCTCAGACAAAACACCTCTTCAACAAAATGTTTTAGGGGAGACTTGACCACAGATATAGTTTTACCATAGATGTGTCTGTGTTATTTGTTAGGCCATCACCCCTGTTAAAAATGAATAAATCAACAACAGTATTGCTGTCGGCCACAGCTTCATTCTGTGTAGTTTGGTGTGCACAAAGTCAATGAAGATTTAACTCTGACTTGTGATATCATAAGTCACTGTCAAGCAAGACTGATAGAATATAGAACCTGTGGAACTGTGTTTTTCGCCCGTTATAGCCACATTAGCTCCCACAGCTGAAACTTGCAACCCTGTCCACACATTTTCCTGCCCTGCTTGCTTTTTGCCTCAGCAGACAAGTAAATTTCACCTGGCAAAAAAATCTTGAGTTCATTTGCAGTTTCTCCACTGCCTCACTTTAATGACAGGCTATTATGGTAGAAGGCAGCCGCATTTTACAAAATAATCAAACAGTTGCACAGCACATTTTAGCACTTTGCCTCTGGTGTGAGCACAAGACACAGAACATACACTGAGAATTTTAAATTTGAACAGATGATTAGAATTTGAATGTTACTTTTTTGTAGTAGTTTTAATAAAAAACAGTCCTATTCCCTATTTTTCTAATTTCAGCTTCCATATATGGCGAACAGGAGGAAGATGAAACTTGAAGTTTGCTGGTATACCAGCATAAATACTGGATAGAAAAATGCCTTTCTTTCTCAGCAAAACATTATAATTGATTTATTTGTTGAGGATCTCTTTTCGATAAAAATACATTTTTCATCATGCATTTCTAATAAGGAAAGGTGTCCTCCTCCGTATGTGCTTTTGTCAAGACTGTTGGTGTGTTTTTCTCCTCCAGGCCCTCCGTTTATTGTATCACCACCAGAGAACATTACAGTGAACATCTCGCAGGACGCCTTCTTCACCTGCCAGGCGGAGGCCTACCCTCGCAACCTGACCTACACCTGGTTCTGGGAGGAGGACAACGTCTTCTTCAAGAAGTAAAGTTATGATCGGGTTCATTATTGTGCACCATATCACCTCACCTGTCTGTACCTACAGTACTGTTTCACCAGCTACTGTCACCAGTCCCGTGTGGTTGTGTTGTTGTTTCTGTGGTGGATATTCACAAGAAACAAATGATATACATTTAACTTCATAAACAAACAGGGACAAATGCCTTTGGGTTGATGAACAGGCAAAAAAATGTGTTTTGATGTAGCAGTTGTTAGCTGCATTAATTTAAAATGCCAAAATGTGAGTGAGTGTGAAAATGTTTTAGCCAATTACTTTTGTTTAGTGTCTGTGTAAAAGTCACAATAATAATAATCAGCGTCAGAAATAATATCCTTGTCTTGATAAATTTAAATATGCCACTCATTTTTGTATTCAACTATGCTGGAAAATATATTTTAAAAGATCAATCTCTTGGTTGTTAAATCGTGTACCATCCTAACCTGCTAGTGATTAAACTTTTTATCAAGTGTAGCCCTCAACTCTGTCAGATGGAAAAATCGGTTCATGTCTTACAGAGTTGACAGAATGTTCCATTTTTTCCTTTCACAGCAGAATCGTAATGAGCAGCCAATTTATTTTTTTAAAGTGTCTCTTAATGTTAATCAAAAAACACATTTTTAAACCATAATTCTTATTTAGCTTTGATTTAGAAGGGCTGCAGAGTTGGCATGTTATGGTTGCGACACATCTGATAGCAATATTATTTAATATTAAATATCTGTTGAAAAATGGAAAGTTTGCTTGAGCAGTATTCCTGCCCCCCAAGACAGGGATCCTTAGGGTATAGCTAACCTTTTTTATGCCTGATTATATCAAGTTTTTGTAAAACTCTGACGGAGCTGATGAAAATCTGGGACACAGCTTTAAAGGGCCAGCATTTTCATGACAAATACATATTAAAACATAGATGATTATAACATTTTTGCACCTTTATCAGCAGCAGGTTTTGTTAGTTTTAGATTTTGAAGGCTTTTAACACATTTTTAAATTGTTTCAAGATGTGAATTCTATTCTGAGACAAGGGTGTTTTCTGGCACAGAGCAAGTTTTAGAAATTAAAAAATTAATGCGAACTAAAACATTTCATAAATTGCATATATTTCATAATAAGAATGCACACAGACAAGCCTAGAATATAAAAGCGACATTAAAGTATGAGTTGCAGTACAGTCCAACTGAGGCAGCAGAGGACTGCATCACTAAGAGTTTTACTAATTCAAGTCATGTATTTGTTCTGCTCGGGGGGGAGATTAGCCCGTCCATTTCTGTCTTTGACTCGCTGAGGCATGCAAGATATGTTTTATTGTGGAGGGATAACATGCAAATCAGAAGAAAAGTGATAAAAAAAAAAAAGATGATAATATTGTTCAGCTCCAACGATCTCAAATTTACCGACTTGAATGGACCCTCTCAGGTTGATTCTCAAATCCTTTGAATCAAGGTTAGCGGTTTTCTTCTGGCTCATGTTCCTTCATTGTGGTCAAATAAAAGAACAAACAGTAGAGCTCCTTTCAGATATTCACCCCTTATCTGAACGTTCTGTCAAATAACAACCCTGATTCCAAAACAGTTGGGACATTGTGTAAGAGATGAATTAAAACAGAATGGAATCATTTACTTTTCAACTTGAATACAAAGACATTTAAAGAAAGATATTTAATGTTCAAACAGTTTTTTGTAAATATACACTCATTCTGAATTTGATGCCTACAACATGTTTTCAAAAAAGTTGGGACAGGAGCAACAAAAGACTGTGAAAATTGTGAAATGCTCAAAAAAACATCTGTTTGAGACACTCCACAGGTCACTGTCACATCTGTGATGCTGAAAGACACATACAGGTTTTGGAGCAACACATGCTGCCTCTTTCATGGACGTCTTTCAGCAGGACGGTGCCAAGACACGTTCTGCGGACTGTTGAGAATTTCACCTGCAAAACTTCAACAATTAGCGATTGTCGTTTAAAGCAAAAGTGATGTATCACAGTGGTGAACACGCCCCTGTCCCAACATTTTTTGAAATATGTTGCAGGCATCAAATTCAGAAAGAGACTGAGTTTTTAAGTTAATGACTTTGAATGTTGGAATAGTTTTTGCAGATAATTACGATCTGTTTTTCTTCACCTTTTCTTCACCCAACTTAATGGAATTAAGTTTGTACACAGCATGTTTGTCTCATGTCTAAGTGAATACAGAGCCACTTTTATCTAAAAGGCATGCCAAAAATCTTACAAGTTTGAACTGAGTAAACTTTCTGTAAAACTGGCAAAATCAGAATTTCATATTCTCAGATGAATGTAAATACTGCAGCACAAGGTTAAATAAGCACAGAGAGAGATAGAGTAACTGCACATCTTTGCCTTATTAAGGTCCCTGTAATAAACTTAATTATCATCTCCTTTGCTCTAAAACAATAAAATCGCTTTAATAAACTTTGAAACCCAGATTTTATGTTTCACGGTTCTTCTCATGTTAGATTGGTCTATAAAACCAAAAACAACCCTTGTGCAACCGCAGTAATAATCAGACCCCCTCCAAATTTCATCTGTGCCAACTGCATGCATGAATAAATGAATATGAATATAAGAGAGGGAGAGTGTCCCTAACGATGGTCAGTAATTAAGGCTTTAACTGCAAAGTAAGTTTTAAAATGCACCGGTGATGCAGCCTGTGACGGAGCAGAAAACACTTTTCTTCATTCGTGTTCAGGGCTTGAAATTAACTTTTTTCTTCAGTGTTCCATGACTGTCTCAAATTCTACTGACAACTGTCCCAGACTTTAGAACCATTGTCCCAAACTGAAGTTCTGTTTTTTTTAATTCTGACAACAGTACCAGTACAGTAGGTTTTACACAATTTCATTACAGTGCCATTGTTATTTAGACACTTTCATACACAGATTGGATGATGTGTAATAGAATAAAACACCGATCAGGCATAACATTTTGACCACCTGCCTAATATTATGTTGGTCCCCCTTGCTGCCAAAACAGCCCTGACCCGTCGAGGCATGGACTCCACTAGACCCCTGAAGGTGTGCTGTGGTATCTGGCACCAAGATGTTACCATGTGTTGGACTTGTTTGTCCAGCACATCCTACAGATGCTCGATTGGATTGAGATCTGGTGAATTTGGAGGCCAAGTCAACACCTCAAACTTGTTGTTGTTCTCCTTAAACCATTCCTGAACTATTTTTGCTTTGTGGCATGGAGCATTATCCTGCTGAAAGAGGCCACAGCCATCAGGGAATACCGTTTCCATGAAAGGGTGTACACGGTTTGCAACAATACTTAGGTAGGTGGTACGTGTCAAAGTAACATCCACATGAATGGCAGGACCCAAGGTTTCCCAGCAGAACATTGCCCAAAGCTTCACACTGCCTCCACTGGCTTGCCTTCTTCCCATAGTGCATCCTGGTGCCATGTGTTCCCCAGGTAAGTGACGCACACACACCCGGCCATCCACATGATGTGAAAGAAAACGTGATTCATCAGACCAGGCCACCTTCTTCCATTGCTCCGTAGTCCAGTTCTGATGCTCACACCATTGTTGGTGCTTTCGGTAGTGAACAGACTGGTGACTGGTCTGCAGCTATGCAGCCCCATATTCTGACACCTTTCTATCAGAACCAGCATCAGCTTCTTCAGCAATTTGAGCAATGGTAGCTCGTCTGTTGGATCAGACCACATGGGCCAGCCTTTACTCCCCATGTGCATCAGTAAGCCTTGGCCGGCCACGATCCTGTCGCCAATTCACCACTGTTCCTTCCTTGGACCACTTTTGACAGATAGTGACCACTGCAGACCAGGAACACCCCACAAGAGCTGCAGTTTTGGAGATGCTCTGGTCCAGTCATCTAACCATCACAGTTAATCCCTTGTCAGACTCGCTCAAATCCTTACGCTTGCCCATTTTTCCTTCTTCTAACACATCAACTTTGAGGACAAAATGTTCACTTGCTGCCTAATATATCCCACCCACTAACAGGTGCCATTCACTTCACCTGTCAGTGGTCATAATATTATGCCTGATCGGTGTATATTGACAATGACCATATTTGTGCAGCTCAATTTGGATGTGCAACTTCTCTGCCAGAGCAACCTTGAATAGCATATTAACATTTTCCTAGTTTTTTTTTCATGACAGTTTATACATAGAGCCAAATGTTACACACTAAACTCTGCTCACCAAGGGTGCAACATGAGGGGAAAATACAGATATCTGCATATGCAGGTACAGATAAATCTGTAGGCATATGGGAGTACATATGCTAAATCATCACAGAGAGATTTGAAAAAAAAAGAATATACAAACTCAGTTGCCATGCGGTCTACTGCTGCTAGCTTGATGGATACACCTTCTGTGAGCTAAAAATAGCACGGACGGATTGAAACGTAACACAGCGTATTTTTCAAAACGTTGTATGAATGTAAACATAAATATGCATGCACTGTTTAGTTCAAGTTTTAATATTTTTTTCAGCCTATACAATGTCAATTTAGATTCCCAATATGTGGTCAAAATTTGTTCTGACATTTTTGCAACAAGACATTTCTCCGCTGTCCCAGACACCATATCTTTGTGTCCCAGGTGTTATTTTTATTGTCCCTGGGACAACAGGACTTCCTTAATTTCAAGCACTGCTTCATGTCATTAATTTTTTCTGCTCATTCTGGCAGTGATACCACTTTCTCTCACACAGGTGGTGCCAGGTATCACGCAAGCACACACCTCTCTCTGTAACACTCCAGTCAAGTCCAATTAAAGTGAGAAAATCTTGTACACCTGAATGAATTTAAAGGGACAGTTCACCCCAAAATCAAAAATACATATTCTTCCTCTGGCCTGTGGTGCTATTTATCTATCTAGGTAGTTTTGGTGTGAGTTGGCGAGTTTTGGAGATTTAAACTGTAGATATGTCTGTCTTCTCCTGAATATAATTGAAATAGATGGAGGAACTACTTTCTTTTTACGATAGAACCTACCAGAACTTTCTTTCAACTAGAAAGAAAGCAGTTGGACACAAATCTGCTCACACCACACTACACGCCAGGGGTAATATATGTATTTTTGATTTGGACATGAACTGTCCCTTTAACAGATTGATGAAGAAAGCAAAGTTATACTGTACAGTTCATGTCCTAGAAGGGGGTTAGACTGCCTTTACGTTTTTTACTTTATCTTTTTAGAAAAGTCTGCCAAGACTGAGCTGAAATGATGTTGAGCCACTTCAATATGACGAGTTTTTAGACAGGCAGGCATTTCCTGAAGGCCCACGTCAGTAACTTTAAAGTAAATAAACTTTATAATAGAAAGTGTTTCACTAATTTTGGGTGAAGGATCTCCACAAATGTCAGTCAGGAGACGCTTCTCCCTCTGTTGCCACAAGCGATGGCATTTTCTCTGCTGAAGCTTGGAAGCTGTTCAGACAGAGAGGCGAGGCACTTGTCCATTCTGCTTTCCCCACAAAGTGCCCCACAGCCACCAAAGCTTGGAGTTAACTTAGCTTCATGATGCACATTCACAATGCATCGTATTACATCAACATCTGCTTCAATGCACCGTTTTTGAAGGAGATGGAGTCGACGGGGATGAACCCAGCTCTCATGCATACATGCAACACAGCTGGACAAAGAGGGAGCTTCTCTCTTTATACTGGTGTTGCCATTTCATGCCAGCTAAAATATTATTAAAGGTACAGTTCACCCCAAATTCAAAAACATATTTTTCCCCTGGCCTGTAGTGCTATTTATCCATCTACATTTTTTTTTGTGTGTGTGTGAGTTGCAGAGTTTGGGAGATATCAGCCGTAGAGATGTCTGCCTTCTCATCAATAAAATGAGACTAAATTGCACTCGGCTTGTGGTGCTAAAAGCATCAAAAAATATATTTGAAAAATTCAAAACCAGCATCTCTTTCTAAAAATTGTTGTTGTAATTGTTCTTTTAAGTAGAAAAGAAAGCAGTTCCAGTAGATTCTACTGCAGGAAGAAAGTAGTTCTCATGCAGGAACCTACATCACATGGGAAACAGGTTTTAGCATTTTGTTGCCAAAACATGTACTTAGACCAAAGTTTGGATTTGAATGCTATTGGGAAGCTATAGAGTGATATAAAAACCTGAAAAAATAAAATAGTGGAGCGTCCCTTTAAATTATGAGGTCAAGATAAAAATAGCACATTGTCTTTTACAGGATATACTGTGCTGTGTTTCTAAAATGGGATGAATATCTTTTAAAAATATAAAGTAAAGACATGAAGGTAGGATTTACAGTGATATTTTCATTTTCCAGAGTTTATATATAGATGAAAAGTTTAACATGCAAATTTGTTCAGGAAAATTGAGCCTTTGAGTAATGAATTTATTTTCTACACAAGGGAGGGTCACAGAGTGCTGCTGCCGCTTAAGTATGATTCCTGTTTGTTTTTGGGGGGTTTTAGCTTGCTTCACAGCTTCTATTAGTCTCATTTTTGTTACACTAAGAGGTAACCTGGGAATATCCAGCCAAACAGGAAGACTGCCTTTCCTTAAAAGGTTATTTGAGGACATGTTTGTAGTGTGAAACACTTATACACGAGCACCTTAATTGAATTTGGATTTTTTTTTCATGACAAAAGGAAAAATTTATCTAGAACAGACAATCAGAGATCTGAAAGAGAGTCTGAACAGACAGGCGGAGAAGAAACAAAGCCTGGAAAGCTAGAATGAAGCTACTGCTTTCCCTCTACACCCTGTTTAACTGAAGGCTGCTTCATCGCCTCTCAGGGCTGCAGTTTCATCGGTGTAAGGATGAGGTTTGATAACGTTGTACGGTATCAAAGCCAATTTCTGAATCTGCTTAGCAATCCAAATCCTTTTAAAGGTAGACACCTCTTAGTTAAACCACAGAGATTCTACTGTGCTCACAGGAAAAGGTGGCAAAAAAAAACGCACATTCTGTATTCAAGTAGATGTTCAAATACATGTGTAAAAAAAAAAAGACTATTTCTGCAGTAGAATCTACATGAAACTGCTTACAGCAAGGTCTGTGGATTATCTTGAGTAACTGAGTAATGATATTTGGAAAGAGACAGTGGTTTTGAATTTCAATGTCATTTTTTGGTGCTTTGAGCAGCAAAAGCTGAGTGCTATTTAGTCGCATTACATCGGAGAGATCCATGGCTGTGGCATATCTCCAAAACCAAAAAATCTAAATGGATAAATAACACTACAGGCCAGAGAGGAAATATGTATTTTTGATTTGGGGGTGAACTGTCCCTTACGAGCTGTTGACACCAAGAAGAATAACTATAACAACAAATATATCTTTTTAAATAATAGCTCAAACACAAGTGGGTGATGGACAACTACAATATAACGACAACAATAGTGTTAAACATTATCGCTGGAATCATCACTTTCAGACCGATCTGATGAGATAGAAACACTGACAGCAATTAAAATTTTCAAAAATTTCATGGTATAGCCTACAACTAATAAAACTTGGCTGAAAATTACACATAAAAAAAAAAACAATTTTCCCTGGCACTTACTGCCAAACAGTTTGTGATGCTTAGGGGTCTTTTAAGTTAATTTAGTCCTGACTGATAAACCCTTTGATGATCAGTGTTGTGCTAGTTACTGAAAACCAGTAGCCGTGTGATGCCCGGTATCATGCTAACTAGCTTCCTGAAAGCGGGCGACTCCACAATAGAAATTGGCTGCATGTCTTCTACAACATACCTTGCAATGGCTTTATCAACTTTTTCCTGGTTAGCAGGAGCAGTCAGTCCCTCGGTTAAAATCCAGCCACTGTTGCTGAGGTGGTGGAGGTGAAGTGGCATCAGAGTCTGTGTCTGTAGTCTTAGCTACTAGCTTCGTCACAGCATGTTGTTTCTGTAGGTGTTTCAACAGGTTTGAATTGCTATTTTGGGCAGTAGATAAGATCTTTGATCCAAGACACAACTTACATTTAACTAAAACGTTCTTGTCTTTGTGCTCGACAAAGGTCAAGTAGTGAGAATATCTCCATGTAAAGAAACTTGACTTGGGCTCCGCCGCCATGATGATACCAGTCTTGTAAACAGACACACCCACACAGCGTGTCGTCTCCCGTCTCCCCGCTGACACACACACACACACACACACACACACACACACACACACACACACACACACACACACACAGGACGATTCAGGACTACACGGCTCTGGCTGCAGCTCAGTCTCTAGCTGAGACTACACAAACAATAACGTAAAATAACGCATCATGTAGTAACGTTAACTGAGTTACTGAATTTAAAAAATAATGCGTTAGATTACTAGTAACTGCAAAAAATAACAGCGTTATAGTAACGTGTTACTTTGTTGCGCGTTAGTCCAAACACTGTTGATGATCACCAGGATACAATCAAATTGTTGTTGACTTCTATGAAAAGTTTGTCTTCAAATGATGAAGACACGTCTAACAGAGTTTCGGGTTCATGAAATTCTTAAAAGACACGAGGTGTTAGGAGAATCCATGTCCTTCTGGTGTACTTTGCGTGTTTCTCTGCGCATCATGCAACAGTTACAGCTCATTAATATCAATTTTCACGTTGCCCACGCAGCTGTAGCATGCAGTGTGTGCTTGACGCCATTGTTAGTAATCAAGTTATCGCTCATCAACACAGATGTACACTGGTGTGGCCCTTTATTAACGTCTCGTGCCAGAACCATGATCCCCCTACAGTATATAAGCCCCCACAAACCAGCACACAAACACCACTGCCTTCTTCTCCCTAATGGTCAGTTCCAAACGTACCTTTCAGCCCAAATCAGCCCAGCAGTTCACTTCAGCTCACTCCAGTTCCAAGAACCAGACAGGGAAAGAAAAAAAATACCATCCTGTCACCGTCCTCTGGCTCTGGTGGCTCAAACATGTCTGGACATGTCCAATGAAGCTGCTGGACAGAGCGTCCATGTATCAGGTTTTTCAGATTGTAGTGGTGTTTGACACTGGGACAGTGGAGTGGACACGCCCACAGCATTTCAGAGCAGAGAAAACTGCCCCTTTTTTCATGATTTTGAGACCTAATTTTATGTTTAACTTTTTTAAGCATACAAATTTGGCTGGATGGTTAATAACGCATGTGTCTGTGGTGTGACAAATTCAGGACACTTATTGTTGCTTTACATAATCTTTAACAACAGACTTAGCATGTTTTCTACATCATCTTTTTTTTTTCTGTGCAGATGCCTGTAGTGTCAGAAAGAGACTTTCTAAGTGGAGTCGTGAATTAAACATTCATTAAGGGGTTTGTTGGCTGCAAGACTTAACAAACAGAGTATTTTACCAACTTGTAATAGGATCCAAAATGGAAGCGGCTGTTGGAACCCATCCCTACATCAAGGTGACAAAGTGGAAGTCTTTTAGTAAAACTATCACTGTGATCCTCACCTCCACTGAAACACTACTCTAGCCTCTGTTGTGCTACGTTACCTCTCATTACAAAGACTGAAATTAAGGGTTCAGTAATTAGAGTAGACTGTGCAGTTTGCAAGGATATAAAACCAGATCAGTATTAACCACAGGAAAGCAAAAATGTATCAAAGCAACTGGAAGATATAAAACATGAAGGAGAAGATGAGTACATAGTGTCACCATAAGTAAAGCTGAGGATGAATCAGATGTATTTCAGTTTGACACTGGAGCTTATATGCTGTGGAAAGGAAACCCACCAAATATTAGCATATTCTTGCAGCCAAGTAATTAATTCTTAATGCTTATCAGTCTCCGTGAGTGGAGGTGGTGAACACAAACAAACTACTGTCCTGCACTGGTGAATCAGCTCACTGCCATGCATATTGTGAGACAGATGACATAAGGCTCAAGCAATCCGTAATGCCTTCAAATTGCATTTCTGATTTCTCGCAGAGACAGTAGATCAACCCGGTAATAAATGGGGTTTGGCCCAGTTTGACCCGTGGCCACAGGCTTCGAGTTATACATCACCTATATCCTGAACCACTGCTTTATGAGCTTTTCTGTCCACCAAGTGGCTTAATACTACAGCAGCTTTGAGACTGGTAGTTTTAAAAGAATGGGGTATAAAAAGGAAGGTTAAGTCACTAGACTTCAGACTTTGAAACCGCATGCAGTATGCAACAGTCCAATTGTGCATGCAGGTGATAGGCCTGTCCTTCCGATTAAAAAGCGTCAGGTAATGCAAATGTCAATGTTATTCAAAGGTAGCACAAATAAAGCTGCAACGTTTAATCGTTTATAATAGATTATTCAAGTAATCAGCTATTTTGACAATCAATAAATCTGTTTCTTTACTCCTTTTTGACAGTAAACTGAATACCTTTGAGTTGTAGGCAAAACAAGACATTTGAGGACGTCATCTTAGGCTTTGGGAAACAATGGTTGACTTTTTTGCACCATTTTCTGACATTTTACACACCAAACCAAAAATGGTGAAGCCAGCCACTGTCCTAGGAGGGACTACTGGCAGCTATGGGTGTGGTTTTAGGTGTGACAACAGTGATAAGTGTCCATGGAATTGACTGGACTTGAACAAACAATGGCGGCTCCTGAAGCATAGATACTGTGATAACATCAGTTATATCAGAACTGGAGAGAATTTCTTCATTGACAAAAGAGCAAATAACGGCACTTATGGCTTTTTTTGAAAGGAAAAGATGTTTTCACTCTTCTGTCAACCGGCTCCAGCAAGAGTTTGATCTGATTGGCTCAAATTATCCCATGTTAGATGTAACAGACAGATGGTTCATCCATACCTGCCAAGTGTTCTTTGAAAGTGCCTGCCCTTTTCCAAACAGTTTCTAAGGACGACTTCACAGATGGTTCTGGGTAAGAAACCACCTGGCGTGTCAGGTTAACCCAAATGATATACCATGGTCACCTGACCCTGGATGATAACAGAAGTCTCTCCACAGGAGTTAATGGGAAGAACTGCTGAGAGCCTGCACACAATATTGGACTTTGGCATATCCACTGCCCGCATTCAAGTGTAAAGTTGTTATTTCTACACAGGTTGAAGAGACCAGGTTGTTTTTTTCTAGTCTCATTGCCTGTAGACATCTGTTTTCCCCTCATGTTTCAGTCAGAGCCACATTATCATCTCTCTGAAATGTAAGGTTATGCTTTTAAGGCCCTCATATTCTAGGTTCAGTCAGCAGAAACACTGCTTTCCCAAAAATATTCAGTAAAGTGACACAACAGTGCTTATGAAACACGTTGTCTCTGTCAGGAGTGATGTCCTTTATTTTCAGTCGCTTGTCTCCCAAGACTCATATAACCTACCTGTGCTCATTGCACTCTTGCAGTCTGATTTGGGCAGTGGAGGGAGCAAAATGCAAAATATCTGTTGCCTTGACGACTACAAGTGGCTGCATGGTCACCAGTGAGCAGACCCAAATCTCAGGACCCAGCTCCATGTCTCCAAATAAAAACATATGTCTGGTGAGGAAAACAGACAGATGCAGCATATTGGACTCTAAACTGAACTACAGTCTACTGTAATATTGTATTTTAAAGGAGACTTTAACCAGTTTAACACATAAAGATCAGTTTGCTCATCATTTCAAGGACTCAGCATGTGAAAACAGTTTTATAATGTCTCCTGTGGCTCAGGAGAACGTTTCTAAAGTCTGACAAAAATCTCTTGATGGTACTTAGGTCTGGAGATGACAGATTTCAGAAACAGAAAGCCCGTAACAAACCAGGAATGTGGACACTGAAAGATGTAGGCATTTACCAGACACGGAGGGTTAATGGGACGTACCCAGTAGTTTTGGTACTTAACCCGTCAAAAGGTCCTTATCCTATTCAGCTTTGATTGAACAGGGCTACACAATTGACATGCTGTAGTTGAAACACATCTGATAGCAGTATTATTTAATGAATTTGTTGAAAATAAAGAGCTAACCAGTGGCTGAGCAGTATTCCAGCTTTTTTTTTTTTTAATCAGGAAGTGAGATGGGGGAGCTCAGGGTATAGCTAAACATTTTTATGCCTGATTAAAAGGAAAATTCAGTCATTATCTACTCACTCTCATGCTGACTGATCCCTTCAAATCATTTTTTTAAATTTAAATTGTTTGAAGTTGTCAATTTTTGTCCAGGACAAGGGTGTTTTTGGCACAGAGCAAGTTTTAGTTTAGTTCAAGACTTGAAAAGAATAATTTGTATATATATATATTGTCATGGATATTTTCTAAAAACCTAATAATAGCATGTTAAAAATGTCCATGACCTTAATTGGAAATATTTTCTAATAGCCTCCGTTTGACCTTTTCTTTTAATGACAGAAAAAAAAAAAAAAAACTATGCTAGTGTATGTTCTGATTCTTGCTTGGGATGCAAGAGCCCTGGATTCAGATCCTTAGAAAGAGCCACCTTTCAACAGTAAGTGTTAGCCCATTGTTTAGCTTTACATGTTATTTACTGTCACAAACAGGCTCAGCAGATGTAACAAGGAGGGAGTCCACACGAGAGATGTACTTCGCATCATTTTTCAAAACTTAAGTGAACAAAATGACAAATGAACAATGGGGTGTCGGAATCAGCAGTATCAGCAATGTAAGCAGCGCATGGGTGTGTGCCATGTGTGCTGCGGAGGTGCTGAAGGTGTGAAAAGAAAAACAAGGTCATGGTGGATGTCAGCTGAAGGAAGGGAGAGACCGAGTGAACACATTGGCCAGCTTTTGTAGCCTGGAAGGCCCAGATGAACTAGATCAGCTGACAGCCCTCTGATGTCAGCCAACTGCCTGCTGAGGTTGGCCAGCGTTGCCTCCAAAACACTGGGAAGGATGTGACTTTACTAATTAAGTTTCTGAAATATCCATTTCAAATTCATCTTTTTGATACAAATTAGACTTTCGATTTTTTTTATCCATTCTTTTGTTACCCATTGTATTTAAAGCAGTTTTTTGTAAATATAGTTGCATGATGTTTTCTTTGAAAATAAACCTGATGATGCAATAGTGATGTCACAAAGGTTATCCCAGTTTCAGCTTTAACAAAAAACTTTAAATTTCGGACTGGAGTTTGAAATATGCGGATGTTTAACAGGCATAGTCTGTCTGAAGACACTACCACAATGCAATATAGGAAATGTAGGACCGATAGTTTTGGAGGGCATGACCCATACTAGGGACTTCAGTCAGCATGTCTCTTTCAGAATATCTGTCTGTCATTAAGCGTTGCAACTTTCTTTTTATTTATTTTTTTATGCAACTTTACGAGGTGCAATACTAGAAAGTGGACGTACTCTTTTAATGCTCCCTTGGACTTTAAAAAGTTTACCTTTTTGGGTTTTGTGAAATGTTTACTCTTCCAATTTTGCTGCCTGTGTAGTGTAATGTGTTGAAATACTTTTGTGTTACTTGATAAAAAGACATTTCAATCATCAGTCAATCATGCAGCGGCTCCATGCAGACTCATGTCTCAGCTGTGTCTCATGGGCGTAACTGAGACTTGAAGTGTTTATGTACAATGCAAGTCTATTTTTTTTCTACAATACGCACACAACCACGAGGTTGATGCCGAATAAAAAGACACTGAATAATATCTACCCACATTTTGCAACCATGGTTGAGCAGAGTGTGCTGCTCTCTGGCTCTTTGCCGTCTTTATAATGTAGAGTAAAAATATTGTAGCGAGTCACAGCCCACATTTCCCATCATGCCTATAGTACTGGACTGTGTAGCTATACATTCCATAATGAAAATTTGACTTTTTGTTAGTGTTTGTAATGTGTCTGTTCAGAAAAAGGTGGTTTATCTTGGTTGTACACACATCTCAAGAGGCTTACACTGTAAATAATTGTTGTTGTTGCAAGTTGTTTGTAGGATCCATTGTTTTTGGAGCTGGATATGTAAAATACAAAAAGTATAGGTATGATACGATGTAAAATTTTAGTAATATAGATTTAATTGTAATGCTAGCTCATTAGGTCAAAATACTATTTTATGCAACTGACTCCAAATCAACTAAAACAGCGATAAAAGACAAAATCCTGTCACATCCACAGTCAAATCCTATTCTCACAGGATATTTGACAAACAGCACTGTGACTTTAGTGCAGTTCTCCAGAGATCTACAGAAACACACACACATCCACACGCGCCCCAGATCTCACAATTGTCGGGCACCTTTTGGGTGAGAAAAATAGGATTTGTGAAGTATGAATGTGCTGCTGAAAAATCTGCAGTCACTGTGCGTGACGCTAAGTCAAGCATGAACCAAGATCTCTGTGATCCCCTTCTTCTGTTCCAACACAAAGCCTACAATCTGGGTGGTTTGTTGAGGTTTTAAAAGTCTGAAACCTCTGCATTCGGCAAAGTTATCACTGGTATCGGTATCGATAAATCCATCACCACACCGCATTGGTAACGAGTTTGTGCTGTAGGGCAGTAACTAATAAGCAGGGGGAATATGTTTCCCTGTGTTTTCCAGCTACCTTTGAAGCTTGAAGACTTACAGTTCCTCTGGAACCAGTTGTTCTGTTGTGAGTCATCAATCAAACTGTGTGCAGAACATCATTTATATGAAAGTCCGAGCTACACATCCTCTGGGATGTGAGCGAAAAGGGCAAGAAAATGTGGCAGCGAGCAAACATGATGTCGTCATCTTCATAGAAGCCTTGCATCGTACATCAGTGACAGCATACATGTGCTTATATCCATAAATATTCTTAACTTTATGCTTTTGTAGCTTCAGTGTTGAAGATAGATTCTATGTGTTTCACATCTGGTACATATCGTATTTTGAGATTATTTAGTTAGCTAAATTTAATCTTTTCTATACACTGAATTTCTCATCAACTGATGTATATCCCAACATTAATGTTTCCCTTCTCTTCATTTTCACAGTGACCTAAAGCGCAGAGTCAGTATTCTTATCGATGGCTCCCTCATCATTGCCCAAGTCAAGCCTGAGGATGCTGGGAAATACACCTGTGCTCCAAGCAACAGCCTGGGTCGACCACCGACTGCCTCTGCCTATCTAACAGTGCAATGTGAGTAACCTGATCCTTTTTGCACTTTTCATTTGCCTGTTTGTTTGGGTCAAAGCCAAAGCCGCCTCATCTCTGAACTGTTAATACCCAAAGCCAATGGCTAATTATGCTTGAAGTTCAAAGGAAAGAGACATGGCAGAGCATGTAAGCCCCTTTTCCATACAAATGTGCTGGCTTGACTTAAATTGGACTTGGACCCATCAGCCTGCCTTCCCACTTGAAGGTGTGTCTTTTAACTTGAGTAAAATGGTGAATAAACACATTTCATCTCTATTTCTTCTACAATTGCTCATTTTTTGTTATTTTAAAGTTTTTAAAGTGTTTGATGGGATGGAAGGGGGTTATCATGGGTTGGCTGTGGTCAGCGAAATGTCCTGCTTGGAGGCAGGTTGGGTGTACTTTTGCTCAACCTCAGAGTTGGTCCATCTCCATCCTGACTTGGCACAGCTCTGTGTTGTAACTAGTAATGGAATCACAAATCAACGCAACATGGTTTGCCTCAGTGTGGCCAAAAGTGACAGTGGAAAAGCCCTAGTAAATAAAGAAGTGCTGACCACTGCAAGAACCTGAATGACTTAATGCATCTGAAAACGAACTATTTCTATGTAACATTAGAGCTGCTGTAAGCAACTCTGGAGAACGATAGTTGGTTGTCGTTGGTGGCTCATCCTGAACAGGTCCGGGAGGGATGGAGTGAAGGTGAGGTCATCCTCTAGTTACTTGATCACAGGTGGTGTCGTTCTCTCAGACTGATCACAAAATATTTACCATCTGGGACAAATTAATGTGGAACACTGATGGACATGATCTCTGTGACGTTACCCATTCGCTTCTGAAGAGCCTCTTTGCAGCTCACAGTGTGGTGACTCTGGCCATCACCACCTTGGCAGTGCCTGACTACATCTAACTCCCAGATAATCCAAAAATGGGCAAAAAACGAAGGTGGAGTGTGGGTGGAGCTAGTGTGCAGACCCTATATGAGATTTTAAATTACATGGTTAGAAGACTATTGTGGATTTGAGTTTCCACAGGCTTCTCTGTTTGGATTGGCCTTTAAAAGTATTTTTAGCAAAAAGATCTATCTTGGGGCGCTCAGTTGGTAAAGCATGCTCCCCGTGTACTGAGGCTGTCAGTTCTCAGCAGCGGCCAAGAGTTCAATTCCTGCCCGCGGCCCTTTGCTGTGTGCTCCCCTCACTCGCTCTCTCTATAGTTGTTCAATCATAAAAAAGTCATAAAAAGTTGAAAAAATAGTTAAAAAAAAGACTGATATCATATACTGAGGCTGTCAATCCTCTGTAGCAGCCATCGGTTTGATTCCCGCCTGCATCCCTTTACTTTGTGTGATCTCCTCACTTTCTCTTCCGCATGTTCATGTCTCTCAACAATTGTCCCACCATGATAAAGGCACAAACAACACGTAAAAATACTTTTAAAAAAAGGCTAGTATCTTCGGGCACTCAGTTGGTAGAGCATGCGCCCTGTGTACTGAGGCTGTCAGTCCTTGGTAGTGGGCATGGGTTTGATTCTCGCCTGCGGCCCTTTATTGTCTGTGATCCCCTCGCTCTCTCTTCCCTCTTTTTCGTGTGTCTCTACAGTTGCCCTGTCATAATAAAGACACATAAAAGCTCAAAAAAGGCCAATATCTTTTTATTGTCAGTGTAAGAATAATTGTTCCCAAAGCCCTGTGAAGAAATCATGATTTTGTGCAGCCTGCCTCCCATGTCTTGCCCCTAGACTTGTTTACAAAACTTCCCATCAAGGATAAAATAGTTAGACTTGAAAATAAACTTCGACAGCTCCAATAATAACTGTATTACAACATCATAAGACTTCTGTCGAAGAAAGTAGGACATACTGTATCATTTAAGACTCTTTAATATGGTGTTTTAGTATATGTGCTTTCACTCAATGTCACTGAATGACTCTCTTGACAAATGATGGCTTTAATAGCACGATGATATTTGAGATGACTAATCCAAACCAAATAACCAAAGGCTTAGAAGTATCTGCTCTGTAGCAGGAGTGTCAAACCTGACACCACTGTAGAGCTGCACGTCCAAAAACCGTCTTTTTTTTGGGGGGAGGGGGGCACACACACTCGGTGCATCCTCTGCTCTGTGGAATCGATTTGGACACTCCACCGGTCTCCAGGCTAACTCTGTTCCACCTCTCAGCCAAACACCTAATCCCACCCAAACACCCATTTGCTTTCTCAAACACACTTTTCTATTTTGCATACGTTCTGCCCCCCACCCCCTGCCCTTCCTCTCCCTCTCGCATCGTTTCTCATTTGCACTCATTTATGTATATATATTCATGTGCACACCGACACGTCTCTATCTCTCCCTCGCTCTGTCTTCATCATGGGGTTGCCGCCTCCTTATTCTCCCCTCCCATAAAACACTCAGTCAGTCCATCAGTCACAAAGATGACGGCGGGTGAATTCGTCACTTTCGGGGGGAGAAGCATCTGGCTGTTATTCGGAGCAGACAGGCAGAGGAGGCAGGACGAGCTCTGAGATTTTTTAGCCTCGCCGACCGGTGACCGGCCACTGGCAGTAGTCAAGGCAACAGACATTTTGCATTCCCTCGCTCTCCTGCCTCCTTTGATGGCTGTACATTAGATTGTGGGGTGTGTGTGTGTGTGTGTGATGAACAGAGGCAGGCAACACCAGTTGTGAGAGGGAGGGAGAAGTGAGAGGGGGGATTACATCATTGCTGTAAGACCGGGGACTTTCTCTGTCAGACTGCAGAGGGCTCTCTCTGTCTTTCTGTCCTCCTCTTATTCTCATCTTTTCCTTTTGTTCCCTCTTTCCTCTCTTTATCTCTCCCTCTCAATCCTCAACATTCGCTCCTCTCCATTTGTTTCACGCCCTTTTTTTTCTCCTCTGCCTCGTTCTGTTTAAATCTCTCTCCCACAGTCTCCTTTTCTCTCTGTCTTCTCCCTCTGTCTTTCTCCCTGCCAGTGAATAACTTCCCCAAAGCATCTTGCAGTGGGAACCAGCGTGTCGTGAGCGATAGCGCTGTCTGAGGGCTATATTTAGAAACTTGGCTGATATTCTCGTCTGTGGTGCTGGTGGCGCCGCTCCTCTGGGCTCTTTGTGGCAGAGTGCTGGCGGGTTGGCGGTTAGGACTTTCGGAGGACATCAGTTGTAGTACAAAGTTGTTCTGGCAACAGTGTGGTCAATCGATCTCTTGCTGTAGACTTTGACAAACAAGGGCTCCAAAGGGGTTCTTCCCGAAGGGCTGAAGTTCTGCTCAGAACCATTTGCTCCTGGAGAACCTTTTTTTTCTGGAAGGGTTCATCAAGGATTAAACTAATGGTTCTACTAAGAATCCCTTTCATTCGAAGAACCTTTTCTTGGAAGAAGAGCTCCTTAAGGATTGGTGAAATCCTTAAAGAACTCTTTTGTCAAGGGTTCTTTGATCCATAAAATAAAATGCTTCCTAGTATAACCATTTGGGTGGGTTCTAGATAAAATCCTTGCAATATGGAAGGATTGTCAGTAGAATCCCCTGGGTGGATTTTAGATAAAACCTTTGGAAACTTAAGGGGTTCTGGGTGGGTTCTAGATGAAGCTTTTGGAATATAAAAAGGTTCTTGATAGAACCCCCCTGAGTTTTTTAGGAAAAAAATTTGAATATAGAATAGTTCTGAGTCAAACTGTTTGGTGGATTTTAGATAAACACTCTAACTTTAAAGGGTTCTTCTTTAGGTGGTTCCAGGTGAAACCGTTCACAGATGGTTCTATGCATAACCCTTTATGTTGGGTACTAGGTAGAACTCCCTCAAAGGGTTCCAAATGGAGCCTTTATAAATGTGTCTACCAGGAACCAAAAATACTTCTTAGTAGAATTTTCTTGGTGGATTTTAAATGAAACCCTTGGAATATTAAAGGGTTCTCAGTAGAACCATGTGGATTAGTTTTGGATAAAGCTCTTGGAATATGAAAGGGTTCCTGGTAGAACCCCGTGGATGGGTTTTAGATAAAAACCCTTAAACTATTAAAGGGCTCTCTGTTGAACCCCCCTAGTGGGTTTTAGAAAAAAAAAACTCAAAATAAAAGAAAGCTTTATGGTAGAACCCCCTGGGTGGGGTCCTGTTAGCTGCCTCAGAAGGTGGAAGGATTCTGTATAGTACTCCTAGAGAGGGTTCTGAATGGAACCATTACACCATAGAAGGGTTCTCCTTTGGAACCTCTCATAAGTGGTTCCTGGTGAAACCTTTCACAGGTGGCTCTAGGTATAACTCTTTATATTGGGTCTTGGGTAGAACTCTCTGAAAAGGTTCCTAGTGGATCATTTCTAACTTCTATAAATATTTATCTGCTTGCTCTGACATTTTGTTTTATAGTCGTTAAAATGTCAATTTAATGTTTTCTTAATGTCTCAGTTTAATTTATTTCCATGCCCTTGTAAAGCACTTTGAATTGCCTTGTGTCTGAATGGTGTTATTATAAATAAACTTGCCTTGCCTATAAAAGCTTCTGCCAGGAATCAAAAAGCTGAAGAACCCTTGATGGTTCTAGTGAGCACCTTTATTTCTACAAATGCGATTCAGTCCCTCTGTCTCTCCATGTCACCCCCCACTCATTCGTTCACCCTCTCATCTCTTCGCTCTGTGACACCAGATGAACGCCTGTCGCTGTGTTGTTGCAGCCTGATTGTGTTCACAGTCACACCGCTGGCTCGTCCTCCTCTCTCCTCTCTCTTCTCTCCTCTGCCACTCCGGCTCCTCTCTACCTTACGTCATCCACTCACATCTCTCTCTCACCTGTTCTCTTTCCCACGCTCGTGCTCACCCTCGCTCGTCCTCCCTCTATCGCTCCGCTGATAGCACTCGTCACCCCTCCTCCTCCTCCTCCTCCCCCTCCTCTCACTCACACCATTTCTCCTCCTTATCACCCAGTGCCTACTTTGAAGCTCTCCTCCATGACCTCATTTGAGCACCATGCTGCTCTCTCCCCTCCTCTGAATTCAGGATTTAGGAAGAACTTTTAGATTCCCCCCTTTTTCCCCCTCCTCCTTTTCCCTCCTCTTAGCCCCTTTTCTCTACCAGATGGACTCCCTTTCTTCTCGTGTGCCCGTCTGTGCCCAGAGGGTCCACTGTGGCTCCACCATATCAAATCCCAATTATTTAAGACTTCAAACACAGACGGGAAATGTGAAAGGATAGCCACTAATGTGGAGCAAATACAGTCATAAAACTCAAACATATCAGAGCCGATCTGATCAGACTGCCTGAGGCGAGACAAGTCACATACTGTATGGTATGATGTAATGTGGTTTTTATATATTGCCTATGACTACAGATGACAGCTTTAATTGGTTAAAAGAATAATGTCTACTGAACAGGACATACAGGAACATATGCATATGAGACAGTAAACTTTGGACACAATTTTGATCGTATTTACTGTAATACTTGGCATAACTATCTGCATAGGGACACTGTGATTTGGTCCAAATTACAGTTAGATGATATAATAGTTAAATGAAACCCTTGTGGCCTTGGGTGCTACAATAAAGGGATAGTTTGGATTATTTGAAGTGGGGTTGTGTGACGTACTCATCCATAGTCATAACCAATGTACCTCTATGGACTGGGTCAGCCTAGAAAATCAAGATCAGTTTAAGTGTAAGCTATATTTTCACTGCTTTACTTTGTCTATCAGACAGTCTTTTCTGACGGGAACAACTCCAAAGCAACTTGCAGAACATGGGAGTTGCTTCTCTACTGCTGCCTCAATTGTTTAGTTTGTCTTACTTTGTGTCTTTGGTGTTTTGAAGGTTTGCTTAGATTCGCCAAAGTCACACCGTAACACAAACCAAATAGAGGCAGCGGTAGACCAGCAACTCCCATGTCCTGCAATGTAAATTTTTTGCCAAAGCAGTCTGGTTGCTTTGGAGAGAGAGTGATGTTTTGATTATGTAACAGTGGTTTCCCATGGGAAAAGACTGTCTCACAGCAAGGGAATGTGGTAATCATATTTTAAACATAGTGTACACTTAAACTGATATTGACATTTTTAAGTCAGTTTTAGGCTTCTCCAAACTGGGGGCGTGTCGACCACCATCTTATAAGATAATAGACTGACTATGGTTAAAGCGATAGTTCACCCAAAAATGAAATTTCACTCAATATCTCCTCACCCCTGTGCTGATGTGAGGTTGGGTGAAGATCTCCAGTTCACAAAACACTCCCAGAGCTTCAGAGGAAAACAGCGTTGCAGCCAAATCCAGTGTAATTGAAGTAAATGGTTACAAGTTCTAAAATGCAAACAAAAAACACAAAAAACCCACAAAACGTCTCCATACTGCTCGTGTGGTGTAATCCAAGTGTCCGTAAGCTGCAACATTAAAATTTGACCCAAAAAGATGCCATTTACACCATGTTTTTAGCCTAAACTTCAACTGTAGCCTCTCAGACCTGATCCAGGTACACAGGCTCTCGCCCAAGCAGCGCAACTGCAGCAAAGAAATGATGTTCCTCTTCTATGTCGAAGTCCTTGGACATTTTCTTCCTTGTTGAAAGTTTGCGAAGTCAACTGTGTGCGTAACAAGTCACTATTTCTGAGCAGATCTCTCTCTGTTGTCCGAGTCACTTCCAGGTAGCATGTAAACACAGACGTGAAGGTATCGCGAGATCTTGTATATCTCGTGTTGCGCCGCTTGGGCAAGAGCTTGTGTACCCGCTTCAAGCGTGTGCACACGGATCCAGTCTGAGAGTCTACGGTTCACATTTAGGCTAAAAACATGGTGTAAATGGCTTCTTTTCAAGTCAAATTTCAGTGTCGCGGCTTATGGACACTCTCCCAGATCCAATTGGTCAGACTCTTCCTGGATGGGAGTTCAATTTTTGAATATAACCTTTATGTTGAAGAAGTACTGTAGTAGGGGTGGGGGAAATTTCCGATTCTTAGATGCATCGCGATTCGGACGTGGAAGAATCTGAATCGATTCACAAACGTCCAAATTTCGATTATTTAAATCTGTTAATTAAAGTGATACAGAAGCTTCTAAATAATGTGGAACTAAGAAGCGCGGTACGCGTCATCGCCGGGACACTTTGGGACGCGCACCTGGAGCGACACGCGCACAGCGGAAAACAAACATGGCCGACCGGCAGCCACCTCGCCATGAGGTCCGAACAGCTCCTTCTAATTTAAAAGCAGCCGTGTGGAAACACTTCGGCTTCTACAACGTCGACGGCGGAAGCGAACTGGACAAGAGCCACGTTATATGTAAGCTGTGTCGAGCTAAAATAAAATACTTTGGCAACACCACAAACATGAGAAGCCGTAACTCGATTCCACCCGACGGAGGAGTCGGGGAGACGGCAGGCTGCTGTTGCTGCGGCTACTAGTGGCTACTGTTGGTACTTTCCAGTTTGCACATATTTCCAATAGTTTAATAAAATATAATCGAAATGAATTCTTATTACAAATGCGCTGTTTTTAAAAATTGCAAGTGACGAATGCTTATTCAGTGAGACAAAAAGAAATGTGTTTGTGAAAAAGTGCAACAATATACATAAAGATGCATCAATAATCGTTTTATAATCGAATCGTAGCCCCTGAATCGTAATCGTAATCGAATCGGCAGGTGCCCAAAGATTCCCACCCCTATACTGTAGTAATATTTTCTGCTGTATCCCCTGCAAATTTAGGGAGCTTTATATGGCTGTGCCTTCATCACAAGGCCCTGTGTCAAAATAGCATTTATGTCTGGCAGAAGAGAATGGTCTGTGCCATTAAGAAAAAAAAAAGCTGCATGTGGATTTGAGTATCTTGAAAGTTCCTATGACCACTCGCACAGTCTAGCATCAGACTTTTGGTTTTTATCATCTGTTCGTCTCTATTTGTTTGACATTTTTCACTGTGAGAACAAACAGGAAGACGTGCTGCATCTCTTTGACTTGCTCAGAAAAAATAAAATTCTATGTGGACAAGGGACCCTAATGTGACCAAAATATTATGGAACACAAGCGCTCTGAACTGTTGACAGACAGGTGATGGACACTCAAGATTGCAGTTTTAATAACTCACCCCTTCTGCAGCTATCTGAGTTATTTAGTTCAATTATAGGAATCAAGGTTACATATAGATTTTTTATGCATTTGATGCTCTTCCTGTTTTGAAACCAACAGAAAATTGCAGAAAATACTCTTATAACACAATCTATTATACTTTTAGGACAGTGGAGGCAAGGGGGCCTCTTTCAGTACAATACAATACAATACAAAGTGGATACAAATTTATTTATTTTAATTAATTTTGCATCCTTGGGCAGTTCCACTCAAGAGATCTACACACAAATTAAACATACAGTTACACATATGACATTTTTCATAGATGTACAAAACACATCAGCCAGTCCTGGTAGTTATAAATACTACAAAATATATCTCTAGATTCAGGTCTTAGATAGCAGCACATTGATTTCGGTTTAGCAGCAGGATAAACTGATGTGTAAAAGCCTGTTGTGTTGAAATGGAGGGACTCTAAATCACCTACTGGAGGGCAGAATTTGGTATTCTCTGTTATGATAGAAGTCAGTGGAGCACACATGCATGATGAGAGCAGGTTGTAGTGAGATTTGATCCTTGTTAAGTCTTGTTTGATTTACTGTGTTGTCATGTAAACAGTGTTGTTCACTTAATTTCACTTCAGGAATCAAACTGATGTGCACGGGTGTTCATTGTTGAACGATTTACACTCTGCAAACACACACAAACACTGCTCCGAGACCAGCTGTGCTCCCAATCTTCCCCACACAGCTATTACAATCAGCAGGCAGCAGGTTCCCGGAGCCACAAAGACGCGTTTCATCACTCGCTTTTCTCTTTCTCTCTGTGTTTTTCATCAGATCCTGCCCGCGTGGTAAATATGCCATCTGTCATCTACGTGGCCATTAGTCTGCCAGGCTTCATCCGCTGTCCTGTAGATGCCAACCCCCCTGTAACTCTGGTTAAGTGGAAGAAAGATGGCCTCCCTCTCCGGATAGAAAAGGTGAGCTGGTGTTCAGCTTTGGTTCCGCTCACTTTACCTCAGACTGGAAACGAATGCGTCATTTCTTCTGTTGGAGCTTCATGTGATTCCATTTTTCATTTTTCTGTCGTTTTCTGTCGGCCTCTCTGCCTTCTATTTGACTGAAGGAATTCAGTTACTGTCTATAACAAAACATTAATCTTCTCATTGTACACACAATCCATACACAGTACCCCGGTTGGAGCCAAATGGACGATGGGAGCATCCGTGTGGCAGAGGTGACGGAGGACTCTCTCGGCACCTATACCTGCATGCCTTACAATGCCCTGGGTTCCATGGGATGGTCCCCTCCCGCTCCCCTGGTGCTAAAGGTACTCCCTCTGTCACTGCGCATTAGTTTATCCTGAAATAGCACAGCTCTGATGCACCCGGGAGACAGTGCAAGTTTATCTCAGCAGCTCCTGAGTTTTTACCTAACTGTTCTGACTGTTTCGCCCCGGGCAGGACCCTCCCAAATTCTCAGTGGTTCCTGGAGGGGAGTACAGGCAGGAGGCTGGGAGAGAACTGGTCATCCCCTGTGAGGCGGAGGGAGACCCCTTTCCCAACATCACATGGAGGAAGGTAAGAGCCCTTCCCTCCCAGCTGCATTTAAACACAAAGTACCCAGAACTTTCAGTTCTAGGAACTTTAAAGGAAGAACCACCTTATTTTTCTGTGTTTCCACTGTGGTGTAAAAACCCGCAAAGGTTAGGCAAATTAGACCACTGACGTCTGGAAAAGTAATGTCTACCTTTAGACGCCATTATGATGATCCTATATGAAGCATCAGAGAGGACTGACTTTGAGATCAAAAAGTGATTGATGGTATGCCACTAGTGCTTCAGTGTCACTGGCCGATCTGTAGAGTGGTGTGCCGCTTGTTTAGTAACATATGTTGATGCTTACAGTGGTATATGCTGCGATGGCACATGTCGTTTCCTGGTGGCTGGTGCCACTCTGACTGTCAGACGGTCACCCTGATGCCTACATGCATGTTAATTTTATACATCTTGGGCTATAGCTAACATGACTAAGGTTAGCCTAGCCACCATAGCCACTCTGACAGACCGATAACAGAAATTTGGAGCCAATTGACCAAATAATACTTATCACTCTTAATTTAGGCCTATTAAGTTTTTCATGTTTAATATATTAGCAGAATGAAATCACACATGACATTACATCATATTCCACACTGGAGGACAAAAATCAGGCATCTGACTATTATTTATTATGTACCATAACTAGTATATAACTGTTTGATAACATCGTGTCATAAGCTGTTCCTACTGGCATAGATATGATTGGCATAAATATCTGGGTATTTTCTCAGTGTCTGAAATAACAACATATATGTATTTATTTGATATATAAATGTAAATGATAATATGTCTAAGTTCTCCCTCCTGGCACATAGGAACCTGTGTAGACTTACACCAATGTTGGTATTTACTGTAAAAACTATATCAGGTGTAATCAACACATACATTGTTATAATTGCACATGCTAGTAGAAAATGGCTTATAACACAATGTTATCAACCAGTTACACATTAAATGTATTTATGGTGAATTATAAACAATACCACATATATGCCTGGTTAATGTTCCACAACCTGGAATATAATCTGATGTCATCTGTGACTGTGTTACACTAATTAATTAAACATGCCAAATATAATCCCAATATTATTATATCAAAATTTCTCTTATTGATTAGTCAGCATTAGCTGTGTTGGCTTGGCAAACCTTTCAGCCATGTTAGCTAAGACTAGCTCCAATTTTAGCTTTGGGCACATCTCCTATAAAATATATATGAATATGAAAAAAAATGATACATGAAAAGAATTTGTATATGCTTCGAGGTGACATTTGACTGACTTTCGAGCGGCTCCTGCCATTAGGAAATGACATGTGCCAAAACAAGTGGTATATACCACTGCTGACATGGGCTTATACCACTGAACCAGCAGCATATCACTGCAGAAAGAGCGGCGTCCCATTTCAGACACCTGCGCTGCTGTCCAACAGGCATTACTGCTCGACAAAAAAAATAAAAACAAATTGCTTTGCAGCTGAGATTTTTAAGAATGGTGCTTGAAGTAATATGCTTTAAGTACTCTACCAAGCTCCAAGCCCCACCCTCAGACTCCCTGTACATTTGGAAATTACTACTCCCAGACCCCCAAGGATTTCTGGGGGGTAAAATAATGTCCCCGGAACTTCATTTCAGATGCGTCTCGTGTTCCTGCGTGTATACTTTGAATAGCAAATTTTGTGTGTGAGGCTGTTCTTTAATCACTACTTCATGTTGTCACATTCTGTGTTTTCCATTGAGAAATCTTCAGGTCTGAAACGTGCCTGTAGTGGGTGCTCAGATTTGAATTACTAAACTATTGCATCTCATTCTGTGTTTTTAATCACATTTTAATGATGTCTATAAAATATGCAATCAAGGGAACATATTAGATTCTCTCAATTGTTTGCTTGATTATGAGGTATGTTTAATTAACAGCTGTGTGATTAGCTATTGTTTTTGTTCCCCACTTATGATGTCAGATATTGAAACCGATATTATTGTAGTAGATGTGAGATTGGCAGCTCGGTCCCTAATGTGCATGTGGCTGGTGTGTTTTCTCAGAGTTGTACATTTTTGAATTGCGTGTTCCAAACTCGTGTGCACCTCTCTCCGTCTCTCTCTCCCATTGGCTGACGGTGTCTCTGTGTGGCTGGCCGGGCTGCAGGTAGGGAAGCCCAGTAAAAGCAAGCACAATGTTCTGCCCCGAGGCAGCTTACAGTTCAAGTCACTCACAAAGGAGGACCACGGGGAGTGGGAGTGTGTCGCCACCAACGTTGCCACGAGCATCACTGCCAGCACGCACGTCCAAGTCATAGGTATCCACAAATACACACATTTCTATATAGAAACTTATTCAAACACATAAATCAGACTCTCTTTTTTTCCAAAGGGACAGTTCGCCTTAAAATTGAAAATTTTTTGAACTACACCTGCCAAGGTATTACCGTGCAGAAGGAAGCATCATCTAAAGAAAGTAGTTCCTACACAACAATGTCTATGGCTTATCCTGAGGAACCGGGTCATGACTTTAAAACAAAGACACTGGTGTTGAATTTTTCAGATATATGTTTTTGGTGCTTTGGGGCACCACAGGCCAAGTGTGACTTAGTTTCATTATATTGGAGAAAACGCAGACTTCTCCATGGTTGATGTCTCCAAAATTCTTCAACCTACACCAAAACTGTCTAGGTGTATAAATAGCACTGCAGGTCAGAGGGAGAATATGTATTTTTGATTTTGGGGTGAACTGTGCCTTTAACACAGGTAAGCATTTAACAGTATTGGTTGTACTGGTGGGATCACACATCCAGTCATGCACCATCTCCCCTCCAGGAGTAAAATGGTTTTGTTGCAGAATTAGTTATGAAATGTTGAATTTCTGAAATATTTGAATGCGTGTGGTAAATGAACTCATTACTCTTGTCCTTGCTGATTAGTGTACTTTCTCTCTGAATGAGAGCCAGTCAAATCAGAGCTATACAATGACTGGATTGAACCGGCTGGTTTGCTGCTTTGGCTCCAGTACAGTACCTAAACAATTGAACCAGAAATGCATATTAAGAGTTTTGGCTGGAAAAAAATGAATCCCAGCACTTTTACTTACATTATTTACATTTGGCAGGTAACACCTACACAAAAACAAGTTTTGGACTCTTTACTGTTTTTCAAGATTACATTATTTATGCATCCTAGAACAGTTCTTTCTTATTTTCTCCTTTTTCTTCAGTTAGATGTTGCTTTGGGTTGCTGGCTGCTTAAAAACACATTACAGGTTCCAGCTCACAGTAACTGTATTTGACAAGTAAAATGAATGTAGTGTATCGCAGCAGGGCTACTCGGTGACTAATGTGCCCTTTTAACAACATCTTTCTCGCTGTTTCCCCTCCCTGCAGGCACAAGCCCCCACGCCCCCACCGGTGTCCATGTGGCGGCGTCCTCCACCTGGGCCAATGTGTCCTGGGAGGCGGGCTATGACGGAGGCTTCCAGCAGACATTCTCAGTCTGGTACGGCCATGTGTGAGTCATCCCAGCATGCTTTGCTTCCTGCTTTTTTCTTCTTCCAATACTTCCTCTGTTGTTTCTGAACATGTCTTTTTCCAGGGTTGTGTTCAGAACAGTTGTGAAAGCGTAGAGATGGAAATGCACGGAGACCTGGTGTGAGTGAGTTTTCATCTCTAATCTTGGAATTAACGGAGGGGCGAGTAAGATCGGCTGCAACTAAACTGAACATGACCCGAAGTTCTCTGTCCTGCTGCTCCCGCTGCCGCTGCTGCTTTGCCGCTGCTTGACTGTGGGAAAGGCCTGGGTTGATGTTTCATTCATTCAGTGACTTGAGGTTTTAGACATGACTGGCACAGTATAATCTTAATCATACAGAAGTGATTTTCCACTTGTTAACACATAAAAAATCTAAAATATTGTTTTAAAGTGTAGGTGATTATCTGCTTGGCATCTTGCTTCTGATCCTGGGTTGTGATGCTAGAGGTTAAAGGGAAAATTCAGCAGTTTTCAGGTGACTGTACAGTCTGTATATTGACCAAGAAGGCTGCATTCCTGGATGCAGGAAGAACTACAGGTTATGTCAGCTTTGATTCCTCATCTCTGCCTCTAGGTAGCTAGGGGACGTGCTAGATAAGTAGGTTTGTTTTGGCCAACAAAATAATAGTTAACAACTAAAGAGAGCAAAATGGGCGTGTCAGCAACTTACATGCAATCCATCCTGGTAAATGAAGGCACTGCTATCACTGATCCATGTTTTCTTGGTCAGTATAGCAGCACTGAGGGATTTATTGCTTTAGCTGACATCCAGAAAAAAGTACCCAAAGTGTCTAAATAAACAGAATATTTCATTATCTTAAAGAAGTGGTGTCAGAATATCAATATATCGCTAAATATCAATACTGAATATTGGCGTCTTCCTCTCGTCACTTGTCTCGTTTGTTCCGGTTTAATATCCATTGTCATGATATCGCCTTACTATCTTTACCTTTTAAGAAAAGTTTTAAGTTTTATGCTCTCAATGTTTGAGTCAATTTTCCTCCGTGGTATCAAAAATGGTATCAAATATCAATAATTTTCTAGATATTGTATTGAAATGAGAAATTCCAGTATCGTGACAACACTGTCACAAGCATCTGCATTTTGGCCGATGGGTGTGTGAGCAAAATGTCAAAAAAAAAAAAAGTTTCCAGCAAACCTTCATATGACATGTGCTCAAGAACAGGGCAGACAGTGGCATAAGGTAGTTATGGCAGGCCCTGGTGTGCACCAGTTACTAGTTATGAAGCATACACACACACACACACACACACACACACACACACACACACACACACACACACACACACACACACATCATTAGACCTATATTCTATATTTCACCAACAATATTTTAGCTTTAACAGTCAAATTAATTACTTTGGCTTTTGTACTGAGAAAGCAGAGGTCAAAGAGAGACGTTTCAGCACCATGGACAGCGCTCTGACAGTCGAAGTCGTCACATTATCAAATACTGACTTGACATCAACATATATATATCTCAGTCATCATCAGTGCATATCTGTATATGACACAGATAAAGAAAATAAGAAATTATTCATTTCATTAAATATTTTTTATAGTTTATGTAGAATAACCCTTTTTTTTCCCATAGATTGCTACTCATCATGAGGCTTTGAATTTTTGAAGGCATATATACCAAATGGCACCACTTTAAATTTAACATGAGTTCCTCTTTGAACACCAGCATATTCCTGAGGTGTCAATATATATATTAATATTTATTTACATGTATATCCATTGCTCAAGGACCTGCTGTCCTTACAGCCTTTCCTTTTTTTAAGAGCTGCTGTTGCACATGTTAATTTATGCACGTTTAGGCAAGAGTGTATGTACAAGTGTGTATGATCAATGTTTTATGCGTACGTGTGATGTTAGTGGCCAGTATGTTGTGTGATGCTGCAGCCTAGAGTCCAAAACATATTTCCCCGCAAGATAATAAAGTATATCTTACCTACCTGAATAAGATCAGGAATCTAAACTGAACCTGAGAATACAGTACTGACTACAGCTGTGTATCACAACTAACAATACAGTTAAAGTTCTTGCTTTAACATACATTTTAAGAGCTTTAACATTCTGCTGCACTAACCTGCTCTGTGTTACATTTCATGTTGTGTGTGATAGGAGGCTATTTACAACGTTAAACACTATCCTATGTGAAACTGAGGACTTAAGGAAAGTGTGATCTTAGTTAAACACCAACGATATAACTGAGGAACCAACCCACAGGAACAGGATCAACTGAAATAAGCCAGACTCCATTCATTGTGAGCCATCATGCCTTATTTAAGCAGCGTGGGAGCCACAGAGCAGCAGAAATATAAAATATAAAAAAAAGCAGACAGCCACTTTAATTAATGATATTCCTACTGACAGCAAACATCAGTGAGTGATGCGAGCAGCAGAGCAGATTTGGGATGCATCAATCTCAGTGACATTTCTCAGGTGGTCCCTGCCTCTAAAGTCCTGCTGCTGGTTAAAAAAAAGTGCATTTGAACGTCGGTGTTTTGCTCATGCTGCAGATAGAGTAGCTTTCCAAATCCTGTCCAAGCCTTCACTGCCAAAGCGCACGCACACGCACACACACACACACACATACACATGCACACACACACACACACATACACACACACACACACACACACACACACACACACACACACACACACACACACACACACACACACACACAAAGAGATACTCTTTTATTATTGTTTAAAATACTACAGGGTACTATTCCAAATATCTTAGGAAAGGAAGCTGTGACACATGCTAAATTTCCTTAATACACAGCTATTTAGCTGCCAAGCATATCTAAATTGGATAAGCATTACCAATTTTAGGCCTACTTTGGATGAACACTGTGCAACTTTATTATGTAGGAAAAAAACAATATATATTAACAGCAAATAAGTTTGTGTCAGCAGATACTTCATATAAATAACTCAGTTTTGGGCTGGGAACAAAAACACTTTGCCCAGTAATATATTGATACTTGAAAACACTGCAGTTCACATTCATGTTCACAAATAATTTTAGTAGGTGATGTCTTTGTTGCCTGACAAATGTTCCATAAACAGTATCTAAACATATAGGAACCTCTGTACTGTTACTGTATATTGTCAGTAGGAGTGTTGCATCTGTGTGTGCAGTTTTCTGCTTGTTTGGTGAAGGTGCGGTCAGCGCTGAATGTATGGCATGGCCAAACAGCAAACTGCAAAGCTGAGCGCAGCATGGGCTTATTACCATCAAGTGTTGTGAATGAAGTGAACGGTCACAAACTCATGGAAGAAATATTTAACTTTACAATTCAGTAATGCTCAATCAATGGTAGAAGTAGATATGATGATACATTTATGGAGGACAGAAACTACCAAAATCAAAAATAAATTCAATAACTTAATAAATAAATTAATATGATATGATATTGAATTCTGCAAAACAATATTAATGTGTGTGTTAATTAATTTATAATAGATATAATTAATAAAATGTGATATAAATCGCTATTTATCTTCTATTTGCATCTGTATTTACTTTTATTTATTTATTTGACAGGGACAATCCACAGCTCCTTGGCTGTGCCAGAGTTAGCTATGAGCTCATTTTCATCTGTATTTCACTGTAATTTTAAAAGACAATTATAAGAGAGAACATATTCACGTTACAACAGATTCAGCAACAACAATAACGAGATTTCACAACTTTAAGACAAAGCAGCAACAACAAATTTACATTAGTTCCCCTGTTTATTTACTTTCCTGCTTTTACAGTTTCCTTTCTATCAGGCTGCTGTCTTTCAAAGTGTATCATGGTCAACTTTTCACCTGTTGGCTGATCAGCATTAGAGTGTTTAGATAGACTGTACATGCCTTACTCCCACACCAAGGGTGAACAGACAGAAATAGATACATTTGGGGAAATAAATACAGGGGAAAATGCAAAGGAAAAATAAATAAATATATAAATTCAAAAATTGATAAATGAATATATAAAATGAAACGTAAATAATTCAATAAATGTAATAATATTGTAATATATTATTGAGTGCAGCAAAAATAATATAAATGTAGGTATGAATTAATTTATGATATCTATAATTCATAAAATGATAAATACATTTTTATTTCTCTTTTATTTGCATGTGTATTTATATATCCTTCCCCCCCTATTTATTTAATTTCCTGTTTTATTTTAAATTAATTTATTTATATATTATTTCCCTTTGCATTTACCCAAGCCTACTTATTTTTTATATTTTCTTTGACATTTTTTAATGCATTTCTTTGTCATTATGCAAATAAGGGGGCCTGTAGTAATCATACAGAAATAAATAAGCTTGGGGAAATAAATATGGAGAAAAATGCTAATTGAATTGCATCAATAAATAAATAAATTTAAAATTAATAAAGTAAATAAATAGGGGGATTTACACAAAGGTAAATAAATAAGCAAATCCAAACATAAATATGAATTTATGCTATTTTATGAATTTATAACATGCATGTTTATTTTGAATATTATTTTTGATGCATTTATTGACATGTTAATTTATTTAATGAGTCATTTATTCATTTGTTTTTGACTTTGTCAGGTTCAGTCCTCCACATACATTATGATATATTATATTTGGCTAAACTGTGACAATGATGCTGAAAAAAGACTTCAGACTTTAAATCGTATCTTTGTACAGGCTTTTATTTTTATCATCGACATGAAGTCGGCCTTTACTTCCCACTGTCTGCTTGCTCACCTCTCCTCCTGACTCCCGCACAGGCTGAAGAGGGAGCATTTAGGTCCACATGACTGGCTTTCCATACCTGTGCCTGGAGGCCACGACTGGATGGTGGTGCCCGGCTTGGAGCCAGAGACAACATACCAGTTCAGCGTCCTGGCCCAAAACAAGCTTGGCACAGGCCCCTTCAGCGAGGTTGTCACTGTGAACACACTAGGTAAGTGTACTCACTGCTGCTTGACTGGAACAAAAGGATCCAATAATAAAATGGCTCTGGCAGCAGGCAGGCGGCTAAAAAGACCAGAAGGCCTGTTAGCTGGAACAAAAAGTCATTCAGAATCACTTCCATTTCTGCAACTTTTTTCATATTGGAAATGTTTTAGAAGGATCACAAACTTTGATTTATTAGGGATTACCAAATTACAGCAAAGACTAAAGTCAATTGCCATGTTTAATCTACACTGTAAAATACATATTTGAGATGACTTCAAATTTCAAGGCAAGACACTGCAAGAGGTTTTTTAATTTTGAGCCCAACTCAAACTTTTAAAATTTGAAATAAACTTAAAAGTTTTACTGACCTATAATCCTTACTTGAGATAATTTACAAATACATGAGTTTTAGAAACTACAAATAAAAACTGATTCATATTTTTTTTTTGTGTAAATACAATGCTTTGAGTTTCTAAAATTCAAAGCTTTAAGTTTATCTGAAAAAGAAAAGTGAATTATTTCAATAAAAGATAAGTAGTTGGTAAAACTTTTTCAAAACTTAAGAATTTGAGTCGGACTCAAAAATCTATTGCAGTCTGATGCCTTGAAATTTTGAGTCATCTCAACTTTTTCATTTTTACAGTGCATCGCTGCAATGTCTACAAATTGTCAGAAAATACTGAAACAATGTTCATCCCAGTGTTTCAAATTTCAAAGGGATGTTTTTAAATGTGTCATTTTGTCTAAAACCAAAAGATATTCGGTTTAATATGAATATAAATTAATGAATGAGGGAAAGTGGCAAATCTCCATATTTGAGAGGCTGAAAGCATTTTCTGCCATTTTACACTAAAATGACTTCAATTAATTAGGAAAATATTTTAATTATTAATTTTTTTTACCACTTGCTTGATTACACAAATGAGTTGCAAGATTTACTTCCCCCAAGCAAGTCTTACTGTTGAGCCTGACGCTGAACATTTCTATGAGAAGTGTGTCTCTAAACAAGAAAAATACAATATTGAACCACCATGTGTTATTACAAATATCAAAGAAAGGTTTTCTTTGACAAATTTAACATTCCAGACAAGGTTTGCACCACGGTGGCAGAGCAATAATCTTAGAAAGTTCTGTGCTATAAATGAAGTCTGACAAGTGAATGTTTCACGCCTCAGCTCTGGAAAATCCAAACAACACCCTCTGTGTGAGAGCTGGTCATGTGATGTTTCACAGACTGAAGAGTTCAGCTGCTTCTCAGCTGTGGAGGATCACGCTGATGTTTTATAAGCTTTCATTTTCATCTTGCCTTCATGACTACAGGTGTTCAGTCAGAAACTTTAAAGGAATGTAGACCACGATTTTGGTTCAGTGAACTTTCTTAGACGTTGTCAGCCTTCCTAATGGCCACTATGGGACAGTCAGTGAGTGATAAGTTAATGTGCAATATTACTGTGTTTCACTACTTTTGAGTTACTTTTAACCAAAAAGAAAGGGCTTCAACTAGGTATTATAAAATGAAAGAGGTTCACTTTGTTTCACAGCTGTATCCCCTCAAATGCCTTTACATTGCAGAACTTGCCGTAAAAAGACATTTCAATCATTTCTGTCCATTCCCTTTTTTCACTTGCATGTCTCATACTCTCATTTTAATCTGTGCAGCTGACTGCAGGGGTTTCATACAGGCTCGTGTCTCAGCTGTGTCTCACGGGCGTAACCATGACTGAAGGTCTTATATATGCTTCAAGTCTATTTTTTTGACAATGCATGCCTAAATGTGCGGTTGATGCCCACGAAAAGACACAGAATAAATATATTCATCTACATTTTGCATCAAGGCAAAGCACAGTGTCTCTGCTCCAATTTGCAATACAGATTAAAGTAGCAATGGCCATTATTTCCCATCATGCATACTGTTGGATCGAGTGGTTTGCTTTTTATGTTCCAAGGTGCAAAGTGTTTGGTTGTGGTATTTGCCATTTTTTGGTGAGGTGGCTGTTGTGTTTCTTGACACCAGCTTTATTTTTCTACAGTTTCACACACTTTTTGGCCCCTCCCACCTCTGAATATGAATCTGGCGCCACTGATAACACATTACTTGACATTGTAAATGTAATAATATTACCAAAATCTTATTAGTCACCTATTGCATAGTCAAGTCAAGTTAGTTTAGTTATATAGCACAATTTAAAACAGCAGGTGTTGAGCCAAAGTGCTTTCCAGTCGAGGCATATAGGTTAGTAACTGCTTCAATGCAAGTGATAGAAGGAATAGATACAATAATACATTATCAGCAATAATACAAGAAAGGCAAAAAGTACAATAATGTGATTTAAACAGAAGAAAAGTCATTACATTGGATATTAGTTAAAATAGAAATAGCATAAAACCAGCAACAGAGTTGAAATGCAGTAAGAATATTTTAGAAGTTAGTTAGAACTGAACAAAAAACATGGGCCAGCTGAAAGCAAAATAATAATTTTTTTTTTAACTTACTGTTAAAACTAATGTATTACTGTTGTGTGTAACACATTACTCTCTACACCAGATGCTTTATCATGCTGTTTTTGTTGTCTACACAAGTTTTACTACAAACTTATCTCGTTTCCACTAAAATAAAATCAGATTAAATAAAGCTGTTGCTCGTTCTTGAGCCTTCCAAAGTTCAAATTGTTTTAACCGGTCTTGCAGAAAAAAAAGTCTAAAAGCTTCTGAGTGAACTTCCCCAGTGTTCTACAGAAAAAAAATTAACACTAAAGCTCACATTTATTAAAATACGACATCAGTTGTACACTTGAAAGTGCTCAAAAATATAATCAGGAGATTCAAAAGTGGCATTAAATTGATTGTTAATCATTTACACCACAACTGCTTTCTACCTGTCTGACAGTGATGTGAAAACATCTGCCACTGTTCTTCTTTTAGTAAACAATGAGACACAGCCCGCACATTTTTAAATGTCAAAAAATGATACAGAATGGCCATTTTTCTTCCACAAACTCTTAAGACAGGATTTTGACGTGGAAAACCTCTCAGTCTGGAACACTTCCCTTTCTTCCTGTGGGGTTACCAACATACTTCACCTATTTATCTTCAGAGATGCTCCCAGGCATGCCAGGGGCCACCCCAGGGCTACCACACAAACATAATAAAGTGGTTCTGGTCTCTCCAGACACATGGATGAACTCGGTAACTACAAACTAAAGGACTGGGTTTGTAACAAGCCCCCATCATAATGTTACAGCTGGCTCACCGAACATATTATTGGACAAAATACCAGGAGTTTTCTGCATTAAAATTCAAATAAATGGATGAAACTGAAAAAAAAACAGATATGTAGC
Source organism: Lutjanus erythropterus (assembly GCF_056507025.1). Lineage (NCBI taxonomy): Eukaryota > Metazoa > Chordata > Actinopteri > Lutjaniformes > Lutjanidae > Lutjanus > Lutjanus erythropterus. Next base: position 7,569,197 of record NC_139327.1, read on the forward strand.
ACCAGAAATGTAATGCTGCAGCAGGATGGAGAGAGAGTGAGCTGAGGAGGACTCAACAATAGACATCTACTGTATTTAAGTATATGTAGATGCTGCATTGACCTTTGGATCGCTCATTAACACTGACACCACTTTCGTTAGGTCAAGACTGACCTGTGAACAAATATGTATGAACAGAGTGGCAGCAGTTTTTACAGCTGAAAAGCAGTGTAACATTTATGTCTCAACCAGTCTTAATGAGTAGTGTTACATTCAAGGATTTATGATCCACGTGGAGTAAACTGGAAAGAAAACAACCTTTTTTCTTGTTCCATGTAGATCATAAAGCCTTGAACGCAACACCGCTCATTGAGATCAGTTGAGAAATAAACTTTATAGTGCTTTTTTTCCTGAAAACTGCTGCTCCCCTGTTCGTATGTATTTGTTCACAGGTCAGTCTTACGACATACCATCCAAAGGGCAATGCGACATCTATATGTCTGAGGGATCAACAGGAAACACTAAATTAAACACCATGCAGCACAGTATGTAATAACCATCTTTGACCAAAATGTGCAGCGCGCAGAGAAAGAACCAGACAGCAGCCATTATTTCTTTTCTGCTGTGTTGCAAGTTGAGGTGCAGGGAAGCATGGTGAGACTTGAGGAGGACAAAAACATCACACTGCCAGGGAGCGATTCTGGAAAAAAAAAGTAGGCAGACTTTTCTTTTCAGTCTCTAAAAAACAAAAAAACAAAACATGAAACAAAAGAAAGACTTAGCACTATAACTTTGTACTCATTATCAGCACAAAACAGTTCTGGTGCTGCTCTTTTTAAACCAGTCCATTCTCTCTCTCTCTCTCTCTCATTGCTCTCACATACTGTATAAAGCATGAGACCCCGCCTTGCCAGTTCAAACAGGCCTATCTGGTCAGCACAATAGAACTGAGAGTTCAAAAGATTCACAACAAATATACATTGTTTTTCTTAACCTCCTCATTCTTTAATATGTAATCATAAATACTGCACATTCAAAGTAAGCAAATCATTTGAATGTCATTCAGTGTTTATCTCAATTAGCTGTAATTTTCATCAGACATCCTTAAACCAATCAAATCTGAGAACCTGCATACTCATACACCACATAAAAGAGCTACTGTTGAGGCATGGATAAGAGCAGCCATAAGTCACATCCCACGACCACGCCCCTCTTTGCGTGAAAACATGCACAGTAAAATCGGTCATTACAGATTACTTTATGATGTTACTGAGTAAACGACGTGCGCCGATTGCGTCTGTAGCTCAAAGTGAATCAGAAAAGAGTATTAGTGAAGGTGGAACTAAAGTTTTTATTGTGACAAAGTACGGCCCACCATCAAACACCTGCTTTTAGAATGAAGTTTGGTTCAACTGTACCAAAACGGTAAAATAAAGTCTCTTAACAATATAGAAAGTGACAAATATACATGAAATACATGACCTGAAGATTCAGTAATGTAGTTCTATGTCAGGTTTGTCACTCTTTGATGGAGGCAGACTGAAATATTTCTTTTACATTTATTTCTATGTAACTGATCATTGATCTGCAAACTCACAACAGCTCACCTGATAAAGCCAGAGGATCTGTGATATAGTTTTCTTATTTTATGTGTTTAATCTGGCAAATACCTCAGAATTCATTAAAAATTAGAGCGGTTGTTTTTACCCAAAAAGAAGCAGGAGCAAAGAACACTGATGGTTGCTCCCATCCATGCTTCCTTTTTAAGCACCAACGCAAGATGGCCTCCACAAAGGACTCAACTAAACTAATATAGAAACTATAAATTAAATAAAGAAAACAAAGAAAGAAACTGTTCCTCTCATATCCCATGCTGTCCCTCCATCGTACAGAATTAATGTTAATTAACTACAGAAAATCAATGTACAAGCTACCTTGTAACCAGCTTGAATCGTTATGCAGTAAATCATTCCATACAGTAGAGATGAAAGGGACATTTATTCAGTAGAAATGAAGCTGTCACAGATTATTACTTAGAGATAAGTGACATGCTGAAAATTAGGATAACTATTCACGCTTCGTCACCTTCTGTGTCAGCCAAACAAAGAGGACAAAGCATTGAGCCCAGCAGCTGCTTGTTGTCCTTTTTTTCTCCTTTAAAAACCCTTTTAACAAAGCCATCCACCATTCATTTACCAGTCAGGTATCCTGACACATCAATTACACTTTAGTCTCTACTGAAGCAAAAGAAAAGAGTAGCTAACATGCTGGATACCATCACCACTGAAATGTGATGCATATGTCCAGGCTGATTCACTGGTATCATGCTGGTAGAACTTGTCACTGAATGCTGGTTATAACTGAGTGACTCACACATGTTCTCAACCTCAATGTGCTCTTCCAGTATTTCCTATAAGTACCCCTGAACCATTGGTGCTGCTTACCCCACCACGGTGCCTCACAGCCAATCGCACGCAGCAGGGAGTCCTGCTCACCTGGATCCCGCCTGCCAATCACACAGCACCTATCCAGCATTATGTCATGGAGTTCCGCCTGGGGGAGCGGTGGGAGGTCTTGGACGACGGCATTCCTGCTGGGGAGACGGAGTTGCTCGCCCGAGACCTCATCCAGGTAAGAGACCGGACATGGACTGTGGACTTTACCACAAAGACCTGCGTCTTCCAGCTCAAGGCTCAGGAGATCAGGGTGGACGCGGGTTCCTAAAAAGTCTTAAAATGTCTTTACTAGAAAGTGGCCTTTACAAAAGTCTTTAATAGTCAAATACAGGAGTCAGCAACCTATGGATCCAGAGACACATGAGGCTCTTTTGCCTCCCTCCTGTAGCTCCCTGTGTCTTTGACAAAAAATGATATAGAAATGAATAACAGGTATGTTTTTTAAACATTTTAAATTTCATGTATCATTGTTGTAGGCCTACAGTGATTATTGTATTCTCCAATTCCAAAAAATGGGAAGCTTATATAGCAAAAAAAAAAAAAGTCTACAGCTCAGTGCCTTTTTTCCTGAGTTTTTCCATTAGTCTTGAGTCTCCCTTGGCTAGCCATGGATGCCAAATCCAAAAAAGAGAAAAGTTTCAAAGGAAAATAGAGAATAGTTGTGGCCTTTTGAGAATAAAGGTTGCAAACCCTTGGTCTAATTGGAGAGATCTATTTACAAAAACAAAAGAAAAAAGGAGCAAATGGAAGAGAAGCAAATTCAAAGAAACAACTGGAATCCAGGCACTGAGATGTGGATTTGCATTTGCCACTTTTGGATAAAATCACCCCTTACTGTACTGATTCATGTTACCCATGAATGAGCACACTTTATTTATATTCTGTGCAACAAGTGTGCTTTGCATCGTGCATCCATACATCCTGTTTGTGAGCATATCTCTCCAGTAATGTGAAAGAAATAAAAATATCTGTACAGACCTGTCCACATACAACCAGAATATCCGTTGGTGTCCTCGTTACTTTAATTTTGCCAACAAATCCCACCTTGAATTAACATTACGAGCAAGCGACCACTTTTATAGCCCTTCCTTGCTTTGCATATTTCCCCAGTGTCAAATTAAGGTCCATATAAATATCAGGGAAACCCTATTTGGCCTGGCCAGGTGTCAAGGTCCATGAGCCAGTGTGTCTTTGGTAAGTTGTAAGAATCACTGTCGAGTCCAGCTGCCTTTAATTTATGCAGATCATCGATTACTCCCAGTTTTGCAACTTCCCTACTAAAGGCAGCCATGCTGTTTTTCCACTCAGTCTGACTGAGGGGGAAAGTAGCATCAGTGCATTACCCTCTATTTACTGAATGCTGTTAGCATGGTCTGAAATTCACTCCGAGTGCATTTAATCTTTGGTGAAATCAACAACAGCTGAATTTGAATGCCTCTGTTATCCTGTTACAGTACAGTATGTGGACGCAATATGGAACCCACAAAGAGTAGAGAGCAGTTGCTGTTGTTGTAGCGTTTGGGCGATGAATTGGCTGAGTGTGGTGTCATGTTCCTATCCAATTATGCTGGAACAGTTTGACAGTGATTGTCTCTCAGACTTGTTGCTGCTCCAGTGCATTCCCTAATATTAAAATATTGTTTTAAATGACATTTTCTTATTTAATCTAGGTCACTATATGTGGAGAGCAACTGATGGTTACAACCTAATACCATATGACCATTTACATCTGAGCAAAATATTGATATGCAATGCATGAAATAATAAAAAGTTATCAACCAAACACTTGAATTTTTCGTAATGTTTCGTGTATAAGACATCAGCAGGACTTCAGACAGCATGCATGTGGATTTCCACAGTGCAGAAGAACTTTAATTTGATGCCTCAACATTCAAGAAATCAGCACATTAAAATCACACCGCAAGTCTGGTATAAAAGTGTCAAAAATGTTATGTCTCTACTTAACAAGTGTTACCTGTGTTTTAGCTGGTTGATCACTCAGGAGCCTCAGATGCCTTCACACTTCATATTATGTAACAGAGGCCTAAAAAATGGACCTGTTTAATGAACTTTGAAATGAACATTTTCTGCACAAAACTTGATACTGATGCTATGTTCAGACTGCGGGAAAAGTTCATTTATTTTTCAAATTGTGATCTAAATCACAAGGACCAGCTCAGATTCTGCATATGTATAATGATATGTTGCCATATCTGCCTTGGTCGTCATAGTAACAATGCAGGTGTGCACACGTTGACTGGGCTCACTTTCTGACCACCTCTGTGGGTTTTATCGTGTGGTATCTCTTGGTTTTAGTCCTGTTTACATGTTGTATCTCACAAGCGGAACACACACACAGAACTTTATTTCTACAAGCAGCTTATACCGAGAGAGCCTGAAACATGAAATTAAATACTGTATCAATATAAATGATGAACACAATGGGCTTTTTAAGAGGACAGTGAATTTCCTAGAGTCTTCTTCTCTACAGCAAAGGAAAATCAATGTGTATTTATGATTTATGAGTTCTGACACGATGCTTCTTTTCCAGCATTTCACATCTTGCTCATGTCGGCTAATTCTCCTGCCATGACATGTTGGAGCTTCTTTCTTTAATCTAACTACCACTTTCAGCTCCATGCAGATGCTTTTATCTCTCCTTTCATTGCACAGCAAACACCCACACACACATCTCTCCAGCTCTCTCACCACACACAATGCACCTAGCTTGTATAACTTTTTTTTTTTTTTTTTTTTTTGCTACAAATGTCTTCCTGCACCGGCTGAGGTAATTTGACCAGGAGGGATGCTTTGTGTGGTTGCATTTGCATTTGTGTAAAGTGGTGTGATGTTTGGTATGATACTCTTCTCCATATTCAAAACAGTCCCCACAGCATATTTATCACAGGGTTTTTGAGTGTTATACAAGAGCAATACAGCAGAGTAGGTATTGCACCCTGCTGAAGAGTCCTTGAGCAAGACACTGACTGAATCTCTGCCAGCTCTACAGCTGCTGTTCTGTAGGATGACAGAGAGCACAGCCAACACCAAGTAAATGAAAATAAGGGTCTAAAAAGCTTAAAGGAATAGTTTGGATTATTTGAAGTGGGGTTATATTAGGTACTTATTGATATTCAGTGTATTATCTATAGTAGGTGGCGGTCAGCACAACCCGACTGGTGTTGGGAGCTGAGCAAAGTGCTGCTATGGACAGGGTCAGCAGCAAAACATATTTTAGCCACCTTAAAAAATATCTGTTCAATCAGCCAGACACATATCTCTGTTTCCAAAGTAATCAGACTCCTTTGGCGAAAACAATCATTTTAACTCTCAGGATAGTTTCTGGTCTACTTCTGCCTTAATCTGTTAGTTTGTTTGTGCTGTTGTGTGACTTCTGTGAACCTGAACTGACCCTTTAAAACACCAAAGTAAAATTATTGCATCACTACATACATGCTTGGCAGAGGCGAGTGAGATTAAGTGTTTGTAATCTGCAAGCTCTCCACCAGATGCCACTAAATCCTACAAACTGGACCTTTAAAGTATATTTAGCCAGGCCCGGTTCTACAAGATTGCAAAAGTGTGCATTACACCCAGAGTCTAATATTTTGCACCCTTAGCTAAAATTTGAATAATAAATGCCAAGTGCAGGTGGTAGATCACTCCACATGTCCATTTGGACTTTATGTTCAGGGTGCATGGACTGTGCATCTCCATGTGCACCTTCTATTTCAGTTCATGTATGTGCAGAAGTGCAGCAGCGCAAAGTGCTGGGTGAAGGTGAATATTGATCAGCAGGTGATGTGATTATTAAATGGTCTCCCAGCTGGTGACTTCAATAATCTATCAGCTCTGAAACAGCTGAGCCAATCACAGGTAAACGTGATAATGAGCAAATTGGAGGCTTTACCCCAGGAAATGTCTGTTTGGTTCTAGAGATGCAATGCACTTCTCTGTTCTGCTTATCGATCTGATTCTTTATCAATTCCTGTGCATTATTATTATTATTATTATTATTATTATTATTATTATTATTATTTGTATTGTAGTATTATGTGTAAAGTTACATGAGGCTGAAATGGAACTTGATTGGTGAAAGGTTCGGTGTCAGTTGATGTTGATGGACTGTTTCTGGGACTTTTCATTATCTGACAAGCTTGTTTGTATGTTCATGCTATCTTTCAACCATTGTCAGGTGCTGTAGGATTCAGACTTGTGAGGTTCACATGTGCTTATTACAGTGCTGAGACACACCCCTCATTTGCATATGCCCATGATGCATTGCAGTTAAAGTTTGCTATTTTACTTTCCAAAATACAAATGTTACGTTTTGTTGGTGTTTTTAATGAATCGATAGCCAATTGCAGTGTTTCCTCTAGGATTTTTTTCAGCAGCGGGGGGGCGTTCCGTTTCTCTTCTTAGAGAAATATTTAAATAAACTCATCTGAAAAATGCAGTCAGTTGTTACATAATGGTGTGTAGATATTAACGTTAGCCTAATACTATCAATTAGTTTACTCACGTTAGCAGTTGGCACCAGGCCAAATTAACTTAAACTACCGATAAGTTACGTAACGTTAGCTGGTCATCAACATATTGTGAACGTCTGTTTAACTTGTAAAATCTATGTTGAGTTATCTCAAGCTAATAACTTACGTCTGCCTCTTCTTCGGCCGGTAATTCGCTGCTTTATTGTTCATTTGAAATTCGGGAATTCGCTCCTCTGACTCTGCCCTGTCGCCTAGGTGCTTGACGTGCTTGACGACCGCGCCCCCCAAACAATGCTAGCATCATGCAAATGAGCACGCGCAAGTATATTTCCATACTGAGCAAGATAGTTATCTGCAGTTTGCCTTAGTGCTTGCAAGTACCCGACAGGAGTCTGTTCTGAAGGTGGAGAGATGCGGCGGTGGTGTATTTGCGTCAACAATAAAAAAAAAAGAAAAAGAAAGAAATTTGAAGGAGTGGAGGCTAGGATTTAGGATTGGCGGGCCGCCACTCCTAAATGAACGTAGAGGAAACACTGAATTGAAAATATATTTTATTAGTGATGTTGATGGATTTGTAATTTTGGAACCGGTTCTAAAGTGGAACTAGGTCTCGATGCCTGGATGGTTCAGAACATCATGACATGATCACACATCACCACAAATCTGCACCCAAAGACTGATGAAACTACTTTCTCTGGGGGTCATGATTTTTGTAAAGAGACAGTGGTTTTGAATTTCTCAAGCGTATTTTTTGTGCTTTGAGCACCAGAAAGCACAGAGTACCATCTAGTTCCATTATATTGAAGGCAGACATCTCTATTGCTGATATCTCCAGAACTCTGGAACTCACTCCGAAACTATCTAGATGGATAAAGAGCACTACAGGGCAGAGGAAAAATATGTTTTTGGTTCTTGAATGAACTGTCCATTTAATGTGTTGGTACTTCCGTGTAAGTACTGCACACGATCTGAATACTTCCCCACCACTGCCTGACTGAACCTTGTTTCTTGTTTCTCTCTCTGTTCTTCTGCGTCTAGGAGGCATGGTATGAGTTCCGTGTCATGGCCGTCATGGATGACCTGATCAGTGAACCTAGCAACGTAGTAGGAGTGTCCAGCACAGGTGAGCCGTTACATTATTTAAAAGGAAAGGGGGCGGGGCGGTTCTTCTAAATACAGTAAACATGTTAGAACATAGCTGCTGAAAACATGTGAAAACACTGAGAGCTGAATTGTAGAGTTAGACAGTTGAACTGTTGTTCACAATTTCTGTTCAGGGTGTTTTTGACCATCCTGTCACCGTCCTCTGGCTCTGGTGGTTCAAACATGTCTGGACTTGTCCAATAAAGCTGCTGGACTGAGCGTCCATGTTTCAGGTTGTTTTCAGGTTGTAGTGGTGTTTGACACTGAGACAGTGGAGTGGACACCCAGTGTTTCAAAGCAGAGAAAACTACTCATTTTTTCATGATTTTGAGACTTAATTTTACATACTTAGTGATTTCTTTAATCGTTCAAATTTGTCTGGATGGTTAATAATGCATGTTTCTATGGTGTGACAAACTCAGAATACATTTATTGCTGCTTTACTCAATTTTTAATGAATTAAAATTTCACCTGAGAACAAAATCTGAATATAAAAGTACAAATATCAAAGGTGTGAACTCCACATGATACAGTATACTGTATTGTGCATGTAAAATAAATCACAGAGACGGAGAGAAGAAAGGGCAGGTCATCTTGAGGCTCTACTCGCCGCCTTGAATTCAGAGGAGCTTTTCCTGTCAATGCTGGGATTCAACCCGACAACCTCTGGCAGTAATCTACATCTCTAACCTCGGGCGATTCTGAGCTGAGGAGGGGCTCTCGATGTATTGCACACGCAGCAAACTCCAACTTTACATTTTGCCCACTCAGCACTATTAAATTTAAGCTCGCTTTACATGCACACTCCTTTGTGCCATCCTGAAGAGTATGACATCATCGCTCTGCCTGTCTCCCACGGATCGCGCCGGGCTGCTTCGTGCTAAAAAAAGATTCATTAAAGCTGGTCTTTTTTTGGCCTCGATGCTGAAAGTCTGTTTTGAATCTGAAATTAAACCCCTCAAAATGTGATGTCGCTCCCCTGCAGAGGTCACTGAGTACACATCATTTGGTAAGAGCAGCTGTTGGTAGCATTTAGAGAGAAGATTTGCTCAGGAAGCCTTGGATATGTAGAAGTGCTCTGCTGCCCCCTACTGGTAAAGGTGGGGTCCAATGCATTGTGCTGATCAAAGGCTCCTGCTCTTCATTCCTCTGTTGATCTGATATATTTCTTTTTCTGCACATGTGGTCAATCAGCATCATATTCAAAACATGATGTGGACACACACTGTCCTTCCGAACATGACTAAGCTGTTCTTTGGCTGATCAGTAGCAGTATTGCTGGAGTCACAATACTTTGCTTTTTGCTGTGTCATGCTTCGCTGCAGCAAATAAACCACTAACAAGTTCATAACAAAGGTTGACACATTGTCCCCCTTGGTCCTCATCGAGCAATTAATTAGCATGTAGGTCACTAGAATAACTGCAGCATTAATAAATGAAGACGGTTCTAAAAGTTGGGCGCTCTACAACAGGAGGTAAAGTAACTGCACAGCACATTGTCCTCCCTAATAATATTGGCTGGGTTTTCATTATCATCAGCCTAATGATATTGTGAAAGCATAACTGTGCATTAATTTTGGGCATCTCCAAGTGTGCTCGGATGTTGAACAGAGCATCAGGAAATAGGGAAGAAATGCAGCACAGGAATATGGTCCAGTGCTGAAAATGTCCTGGCAGTCTCAGCTGAAGTGTAGCAAAATGGTACATGCAGTGATGGTTTATGTAATATTCAAGAAGATTACTTAGTAGCAGCAGATGTCACCTTTGGGCAAGTCATCTTTGAAATAACATTTCATTCAATAAAGACCTCCTCCAGTGAAAATCAGGTTTTTTAACTTTGTTAGCATGGCCTTGTGGTCTTTTTCATGGTACAAAGCATAGAAGCGAAATAAGCAGTGAACGCCATGTGTGAGTACAGTGAGCAAAGTCGGTCTCAAAAAGACGGATGCAGTCAGGCTGGGTGTATGATGTCATAAACCTAAAGAACCAATCCTATTAATGGAGGGGGTGGCGATGCACAGCCCACAAGAGAAGCTGGATGTAGCTAGTTTCTGTGATTAGCTCGCAAAACAGAGAAGACAGGTGTAGCCACTTAGGGGTGGGGGTTGGGGGGGTGTGGAGGATGTGGAGAGGGCGGGGACTATTTGCATATTCATAAATCCTCGAATACTAAACGACGGGAAGGTGTCGAGTTACATGTTGCCATTTTAACAAGGTGTTTGAACTTATTTTGCAAAAAAACATGTCAGAAACAATTTATTAATTCTTGCAGAGCATTTTAAATTGTTTAAAACATAACTGGGTTTCTTCCTCCTATTTCTCTAGAGTTAAAGTGATAGTTCAGGGTTTTTGAAGTGGCATTGCACAAGATACTTGTCCATAGTCAGTTTGTTACCTACAATGCTTTGGAGAGAGCTTTATTTGGTTTATATAGCTGTGGTTTTCTGTCAAAAAAGCCTTCTGATGGCAAGGTGAAGTGGTGAACATATTCTAAATATAGTGTACAATTAAACTGATATAGATTTTTTTAGGTGGCTAAAATACATTTTGCTGCTGACTCTGTCCACAGCAGTACATTGTTTAGCTTCCTGCTGCTTCTTCACACTGGGGGCATACTGATCACCATCTACTGTAGGTAATATGCTAACTATGGATAAGAACTTCATACATACCCACTTCAAATAATCCAAACTACGCCTTTAATGCTGACACAGCACGAAAACAAACCAGTAAAAACAACTGTACCAGATAGAAACTAGATATCATGTCTGTCATCTCCAAATATGCTTGATAGAAGTGAACATCCATTTTTTTTCCTCGTACTTGATCATTAACATTTCATGTCTGTCAGGCAGAAAGATTCTGCAGTTTCTGAAGAGAGCAGTATCTGCTGCTGTCCTCTGGTCTTGTTTGAAGTAATGCTTTGATAGATTAGTTGTTATTAAACCGCTGCATTATGGCTCGAATGGTGATTAAACATTTAATTATACATTGTTGCTGCCACCTAGAGGCATACATACAAGCACCTCTGTGTTCAAATGTAAGGCAGGAGGGATGGTTTGGGGTTATAGTTATAGTCTACCGTTCCTTTAAAGCTCCCTTCAATTCAAAAAATATGTTTTCCCTTTAGTTACTTCACTGGGGTGTTTGAGCTTCACTGTGTAGAATGATGCATTTTGAAGAGACTGCATTTTCACATTCACTGGCACTCCCCAAACGTGCCATCTTCAATGCCCCAGTGGTAAATAAAACATGATCAGGTGCCTTCTGTGGTGGCCCAACGTGTAAGAAAATGTGATAAAGTGCCCTCTCGGGCGCCCTTCCAGTGGAAGAATGTGATGCAGTGCCATGTAGGCTGCCCTACCTGCTCAAAAATGAATGTGTCTCTACTATACATGACTTAAATAGTTAATATTTCCTTGTGTGTTTTATTACAGCGGTTTAGTGGTTATACTGTGAATCTGTGTCACATAATAAAAGTATTTTAATCTTAACGAGGGTTTGGTCCGCTGCTCTTCAGATCCTTCATTTAATTTACTTATCGCTAAAGGTCATGATACCACAGTGTAGAAATATTGTTACAACTACTGTACAAGTCCTGCATTAAAAATATAGATTTAAGTAAAAGTATTAGCATTACATTATACCTAAAAGTGCCAAAAGTGAAAGTAGCATCAGCATGCAGAATGGCATATTTCATATTATATTACTAGATCATAATTATTGATGCATTAGTTTGTTGAAGCTGGTAAAGGTGGGGTCATTTTAGTCTTCTTTTAATCCATAATAATACATCATAAATTTCTTGTTAAGTACATTTTCTATAATTGATCTGTATCTGAAAAAGCAGCGAGTAACCAAATTCAAATAGATGCAGTGTGTAAAAAGTACAAAGTTGCCCAGGGATCAACATTAAAGGCACAGTTCACCCTAAAATCCAATATATATATTTTCCCTCTGGCCTGAACTGTTATGTATCTGTCTAGGGTTTTTTTTTGCATGTGTGTGTGAGTTGCAGAGTTTTGAAGATATGATATCTGCCTTCTCTCCAATATAATGGGATGAAATGGCACTGCACTTGTGGTGCTCAAAGAGTTGAGGTGCCAAAAATACATTTGAAAAATTCAAAGCCAGTGTCTCTTTCCAAAAATCATCTTTGCAGTTGCATGTAGGAGCTACTTTCTTTCTGCAGATGAATCCACAAGGACTACTTTAGAATCTACTGGGACTACTTTATTTCTACTAGAAAGTAGTTCCTACATAAAACTGCTCATAACAAGGTCTGTAAATTATCTTGAGTTACTGAGTCTTGATTTTTAGGAAGATAGACTCGTTTTGAACTTTTCAAATGTATATTTTTGGTGCTTTGAGCACCACAAGCCGAGTGTCATTTAGTCTCATCATATTGGAGAGAAGGCAGACAGCTCTACAGCTGATATCTCCAAAACTCTGCAACTCACACCAAAAAAAAACATCTAAATGGATAAATGGCAACACAGCCCAGGGGACAAATAGGATTTTTGATTTGATGAACTGTCCCTTTAATCATGGCTTGTGGCCTCAAAATATTTCATGTAGGTGGCCCCCCTCCATGGCTGGATAGCTACGATACGTCGGGGCTACTGAGAGTTGGGTTTACTAAACTTACTCAAACTGCTAACGTGATCCTTACAGAACAAAAGGAAACATGAAAGAAAGAAGAAAATTTAGGAGTGAATGCAGAGCAAGATCTTTTTTTCACATTTCTTTTGCTTCAGTGCACCTAAAATGTTTTGCGCCTCTGCTGAAATGTCTTCAGAACTTAAAGCAGACAAAAGGCACTGGAGAACTAATATAATATTAACAGAGAAACTCACAGCCTTAAATGATGCAAACACATGTCTTAACTCACTCAAGATTCAGTCACTGTTCTGATCTCTGTCTTGGATGATCCTCACATCTCTGTGCTCCTTTACTGCTCGGTTCTCCACTCCTGTCTTCTCAACACATTTTCATCTTTCACCATCTTTCTTCACTTCCACTTCTGTCCTCTTCTCACCAGCTCTCCACTCCTCTCCTCCTGGCTCCTCATCATACGTTTTTCTTGTCTCTCCTTCTCTTTACTTCTACTCTTCGCTTCTTTCTCACTCCCCTCATTATCTCTCCCCTCTTGTCCTGCATCGTTGTGACATGTTTTCTCCTGTCTTCTTCTTCTTCTTCTTCTTCTTCTTCTTCTTCTTCTTCACTCTCTCGCTTGATATCCCTCTAGGCTCATTTCACACTTATCTCATTTTCTTTAATAGATGTATAAACAGGGTTCAATCAAAGTCTGGAAAGCTTGAAGATATTCCTCAAAAATATGCATAATTTTCAACGTAATCTGATGCTTCATACACACAATGACTCTTGTAAACCAAAAACCTTTAAGTATATTTGATTGAAATAAATAGACTGTGTCATCATATGTTTGTCTCCTGGTGTAGAAACTAGTAATCATAATCAAAATAGACAATCAACATCAATATGAATAACTGTTCAAATTAATAAAGTGACAATAGACATTGATTGCTGTGGGTATAAATGAATTTACAATTTCATCTACAGTAACAACAATTTAGATTTGATGATCAAGGCTTCAAGAGTCTGGAAATTTTTGTTTTAGGTGACTCATCATTTCTTAAGCAGGGTACTTGAGTAAATGTACTTAGTTACTTTTCACCACTGCTAAGAATTGGCTTTTCACTGAAGTAGGAGACATCTTGTGTTCAGCAGGCAAACTCTAAGGAGATGTAATTTGAAGATTTTTGGTTTTTGTTAAGTTTGTTGAAAGTATTTTCTCAACAGTGACACAGTTCACATGTAGTTTCATCATTTCAGCAGAGCTGATATTATTTGACTGCAGTTTTCTTCACTGTATACATTCTGCTAAGTCATCGTGGCATATAGCCTGCAGAAATGCCCATTTTGAAGACACATGCAGCAGTTAAAGGTCAGCTAGCATATCTGAATCTCATTGGATATGGCAGGAGTTTTCCTTTCATAGGTCCTTCAAAGGCTCCTCTGCAGGAACCTACAAGTGATTGGACCGATCTTCGTTAGGGACGTTTGGCAAAAACCATAAGGGAAATTAGGAAATGTCAAAGGTGCTACTATGCATACCCTGCAAAAAAAAAAAAAAAACATCAGAAAATCCTGGTTCAGTGTCCGATTGTTAAATAGCTGCCTAATCAGAGCACGGTTTGTTCTTGCAGAGGACAGTGTGCTCTGTTTCAGTGGATCTGTATAGTAATCTCACAGTAAATATCACACACTATTTCAGAGCTGGAAAATGAAGGTTGACATTAGCACATTAATCTTCTGGAGTGCCTTATCAGAAGTTTAGTGAGCAAAGTGAACTTTTACTTTTGTTTCTTCACTCTGTTTGCTGTATTTAAGCAATGTTCCTTCATTAATCTGCCATGTCCTCCACCTCAGAGTGGGCCTCCAAACCACAAGTCCGACTCCAAACCCTCTTTTTGCACCGCGACTTAACCGGTTTTACCTGCCTGACTCTTTCGTCCTCACCTCACAGACGTCTTCCCTCCTCCAGAGTTGGTGGAGGAACGTGGACTTGCGAGACCTGTGGTGGCTGGCATTGTGGCCACCATCTGTTTCCTGGCAGCAGCAGTCCTGTTCAGCACGATGGCCGCCTGCTTCGTCAACAAGCAGCGCCGGCGAAAGCTCAAGAGGAAAAGAGGTGAGGAGAGAGTCCTGGTCACTTAACTTAACACTTTCTATGACGGTCATGTCTGTGATGCATGATAAACACATTAAAAATACATTTTAATACATTTATATGGCTGTATAAAAGGCTTTATTTTTATTAACATGCATGACAGTTTATAACAAGGCAAAGTTTCTGAAATGGAATAACAAGTAGAAGAACAGATACTTGTGTAAAAAAGAAAAAGAATCTCATAAAAGTAGAAGTACAGATTTTAACTTCTTTCTCATGTAAAATTGAAAAAGTACATGCTCTGAAATGTACCAGATGTATAAAAGTAAAAAATCGGCAGTACATCTTGTTTTTTTATTTCGTTTTTGACATCTTTTTTCGCTTTGTTAAGTCTGCAATGTAGTTTTTCGTCTTGCTATGTCATTTTTTATCATACTTCTTTTTCACGTGTGATATGCACTGATGGATACACCAAGGAAGTATCTTTTCTATGTGTTACTGCTCAAAAAAAAAAAAATCAATAATTCCCCACAAATACAATAAAAATAAAATAACAGGTCTGTTTTGAAAATATAAGTTGTAGGCAGTACAGAAATCTACATTAAAATGTAGGGAGTAAAAGTTAAAACTCAAGAAAAATAAAAACTCAAGTACAGATACATGAAAACTCTACTCAAGTACAGTAACAAAGTATTTATATTTAGTTACTTCCCACGTCTGAAAGTAACAGCACCGTATAAGGTTATTAGAAGATGTTTAAAAACATTATTCCATTTCAGAAATTGACATTTTAAATGTGTTATGATGCGTTAGAGCTGTGTGTCTCTATAACTGGCTAAAGTTATGGTACTTGGGCTGTGTGACCCAAGACGACTTTTTTCAAATGCCGTTGTCACTTTGGCGTATAGTTATGAAGCATTATAAAAGATGAACTTATAATCCATTATATCCGCTACTTATAATACTAAATAAACCCTGTTATAAGTGGTCATGCATGATTATAAACATCTATAAAGTGATGATATCAATCTATATTGTCATCTTTAAGGTACGCCTTTATTTTGAAATTCTGATGGCACGTCTGTCACAAATGTCTGAAAGAGTTCAGTCATAAATGTGTTGAATCATAATTTATTTTCTTTTTTGAGTTGACAACTTAACCTGTTAATTGGACATATGATATCATCTGATGGCAGATGACAGATTATATGATATTAGCAAATATCGTATCATTATCCAAAAAATCGATATATTGTGTTGTGATTAATATATCATGATTTTGATTTACACCCCTAATAAATGCATTATACTGTCTCATAATGTGCTTATAGTTTTTTATAGACCTAAACAACTTTCATAAAAGGTGTTATTGAGCCATTTTTTAGGGGACTTAGAGGATTCAGGCATTTTGCAGTGTTTTAACATTATCTGGGTGTTTTTATCACCACATTAGCTTTGACTTAACTATGATCCATTTACCACATGTTACCTAACTTGCACTTAGCTGATTCATCTACTTAAACTGCACCCTCATGCTGCTTTATTCTGACTCGCCTCCTCTCAACTTTAACTGCATGTTCAAACAGGAAACATCCTGCTTTAATTGCTAAAAGTGGCTTAATGACACTTTAGAACGCAGCCGTGGCTGTGGTCAGTCATTATGTTTTATGCTTTTTTTGTTCAAGTGTCTTTCGCATTTTACTGTTACAGCGTCCCGTCCCTCCAGGCTCGACAGCAGCAGCACTAATGTCGTCTTTGGGGAATCAAGTTTTTATAAACCTTCTATGTAAATTACTTGGATCTGTGTTGTTTTATCATGAATACTAAAGAGACATTTCTCCATTGTAAATATGAGGTGCAGCTATTTTGATGCCTACTTGAGAGTAAAATTTATGGCTGAATTTGAGTCAGTCACTTGCCTCCTTCTGTTGACCTTGCATGCACTCAGACTACCTCTAATTTCAGAGTTTGCTCTCTGCCTGAATATCAGGAAAGAAGAAGTATCAACCAGTGTGTCTTGTACTTTTCTTCAGCTCCTTTATTTGAATAGTTCTGAATTGAGAGACAGGCGACTCTAGTAATTATGTCACATGCTAATGCAATCTAACCATTTCCTATAGCTGCTAACCTGATACGCCAGATGGTTTGTTACGCAGAATCATCTGGGAAGTTGTCCTTAGAAACTGTGTGGAAAAGGGCAGGCACTTTCAGAGAACATTTTGACAGGTGATTGGATGAACCATCTGTCTATCACATTTAACCCGAGCTAACTCCAACCAATTGCTCTTCTTTCAATGAAGAAATACTCTCCAGTTCTGATATAACTGATGCTATCACAGTATCTACACGCTAACCTCTTCAGGAGCCGCCATTGTTTGTGGCTCGTAGCTGCCTGTCGTCCCTCCTAAGGTGCTAATTGGCTGCTCCACTATTGAAACGGACTCAAACGGACAACGTGAAATCTGGCAACATGGATTCTTGAGGGAAATGGCTGTAGCTTCAGATAAAAAGCATTTAACTGACGAATGAAGAGTTGACTTTTATTTTGAAGTAGTCAGAGGAAATAACATGTCTTTGTCAGTGAGTTTAGCTTTATCACGATTTTTCTTCAAAAGTGCGTCTACGAAATAAGACGATGGTTGCTTTTGGCACATGACAGCGGATCAGCTTTAAATGTCACAGGGAATAATGGAACAGGACGGAGCAGCTTCACAAGCTGTTAGATGAAGAACAAAGCCATGTAATAAGCATATTTAAAACACTATATCTAGATTCAAACTTTACACTAAAATATCAAGATTTGGACCTGAATCAATCAATAGCATTACTTAATACCCCTGTACATTGTTTTTCAGGTGAGAAAAAGTGGTTTGGGCATTAAGTTGCTCTTTAAATGGTAGTAATGGTCTTTTCTGTCTTCTTTCAGACCCGCCCCTCTCCATAACTCACTGCAGAAAAAGCATGGAAACTCCGTAAGTAACACTGCTACACTGCACAGTTCTCTGCAACCATTAGTCAAACAGTACACCAGTTAGGATTCATTTTGCTCTTTGGTGAGATTTCAGACCATCGAAACAAAAAGTATCATGAAAAAATACAGCAAAATGTGCAACAAGAACAACAAAAAAAGCAGATCATATAGGTGTATATTATGGCAGAGTAGTAAGGGAAAAATATAGAGGAGAAAGATTATTTTAAACTTTGCATCGTTGAAACCAAAGTCTTTTCTCGACATTTTGACTTTATTCTCAAAATGCAAATTTAAAAAAAATCTTCCTCCTCTCAGTTTTTTTTCTTATTCCTGTCTTTAATACTCTTCTGTACACATACAGGTCTATGAAAAATGACTGCAGATGTTACAGGGGCCCAACAGAGATCACCTTATCCTACTGATACCTAAATGACAACTTGACATCATTATTATTGGATATGATTATAAAAGCAAAAATATATAATCCAAGAAAAGAAAAAAGCTGTCTTTTTCAGTTGAAATCTGTTGTTTCAGAGTGAGAAGACCGAATGCTTGCTCTAAACTAAATATCAGCAGGTTAGTTAGCATTGCAGCCTGCTGATGTTTATACTAAAGCTGTGTGAGTGGGACCGGGGGTGTCTGTTTATGAAGTAACAAAAGTACAAGCAACACATTGCATGCAATACACAGCAACAGCTGATTCAGACGGGCAAACAAAGGAACTGGTGTGTTCAGCAATGGATGATGTATTGAAATGTAACTGCTGGTTCTGTCACCATAAGTTAGAAAAGTGTTTAAAGGCTAGTTTTTGAATGTGTGTGACCCTTGAAAAGCTAGATTTTAGATTCATGAAGCAAAGATGTGTCTAAGTGAACCTGCTGGATGGCAGTCAGGTGCAGTCGCTTGCATGGATTTTGTAATTATAGTGTAATTCTTACTTCTTGCTCTTGGAAAAACGTACACAAGGAGCACACAACTTTCAAGAAGTTTCATCTCAAGTTGTTCATTTCCTTCTGGATGTATTCTTAATGAAAGATAGACCATTACATTTTGCATGTCTGCTCTGAACAATGGGATCTCAGAGCCAAGGGCTGTGCTTCCATTTTATGATATATGACACCTGCTTACAGGACAATGATCAACTCCTGTTGAAAAAAGAGGAAATTTAAATGAAGCTTTGTTGCTGCACTTCTAACTAAATGTTCCTAGTAGAATATACTTAAAATGTGAAACATTTCATAATGTGCAAAGCTTTGTGCATGAGTGTATGTAGCTTAGCAGCTTCAAGCTATAAATTTATATTTATTTATGTATTAATTAGATCTAAGCCTTTGTGAATCCAGCAGTAGATATACAGTATACTGTACGTGTCAAATGTTACTCAGGATCAGAATCAGGTTTATTGCCAAGTAGGTTTTCACATACGAGGAATTTGCTTTGGCATATTGGTGCAAGTATGAGTAAATATAAATAAAGATGGAAGCAAGTACTATAAATCAAAAATCTTAAATGGGATTAAAATGGGATTGATAATGACAACAACATGCAAAAATATTATAAAACCAATAAAAACAACATGCAATGACTGTTTAAATGAAATATTGGAGGAATGTGCAAAATATTTGTGCAAAAATATGTGCAATTTTGTATAATATGTACCAGGCCTTATTGATGAGGCCAGCTGCTCATGGGCAGAAACTGGTCTTATGGCGTGAGGCCTCCTGCCAGAAAGAGAGACTCCAAAAGTCTGTGTCCAGGAGGGATCACCCACAATCTTACCTGCACACTTCAGGGTTAATGTGGAATTGCTGCTGATCACCTCCTCAGCAGAGTGAATGATACGCTACAGTTACTGGACGATGCTGTGAGTTTTAATGACAGCTAGACTGCAGACGACAAAAGTTCCATCTCATTATTTTCATGTATTCTCATTCCCCTGTCCTTGTGTGACCCTGAAATCAATCCAGTCTGCCACCATAAAGGACGTCTCAGGTCTCTTAATAGACCTTTTCCACAGTAGACATTGTGACATGTCATAGCAGGAAAGGCACAGGTGGAACTAATAATAATGGCGGCTCTAATAAGCCTTGATAGTATGCACAGAGAGCCCTGGCACCGACGCACCTAAATGGAAAATATCCATCATTATGTAACACCTGTATTTGACAAGTCAAAATGTCTGCCATGAGCAGAGGTCTGTTCTGCTCAGAGGAGAGAGCCTTGAGTGACAAATGACAGGTCTTTTCAGAAGGACGCGCTCCTCCACTGGGTATCTTAAAATGCCTGAATACTGGATGCTGTTTTAAAATATCATCATCGCAAAGAGGGCAGTTTTCTCAACTGCTCCCAAAGACGAATAACAACACATTTCATTTTATAAATTGTATTTATTTTCAGAGTCAGCAACTAAGTAAACTTATTGGATATGAGTCAAAAAATAAGCCTGGAGTCATCCTGTGTTTTGGTGTTTTCAACTAATCCCATGGAAAAACCAAAACGACTAATAAATGTATCCTACTAATGAGTACTGTCTGCATTTAAAGCCTGATATATCTTATTCCTCTGTGCCGGAGTCTATTTATGATAGTACACTGCCCTTCTGCCCCAAATATTCACTAGCTCACCTGATCCTGGGCTGAAAATAGCCTCCAGTATGCACAAATTACAACTCTTTTTAGTGACATTTGTCAAAAGCTACAGTTCCTTGCTGTTTAGGAAAATTATTTACCCCTCCTTAATAAAGACAGAATGTAGAATTGATGTCTTTAGTGGGATCCGATCAGCTTGGGTCTGAGTGCCACAGACTGGGTAGGGGATTTGGGAGATGGACTAACAGTTTTTTTCAAACTGGGGTACAGGGACCAACAGGCATCCTTAAGTGGTTTGGAGGGGGACAGCACTGATTATTTTAACTTTTATCACATTTTTTGTAAGTTGGACTTTTTTACATTTAAACATGAACAAAAAGAATAGTCCGAAGGTCTTCATTAAGGCATCTATGGTGGGGTCCTTGACATGAAAAAGGTTGGAACCCCTGGATGAACACATTCTTAGTTTTAGTCATTTGACGGCATTTGTTGACTATTTCAAAATATATATCTCCAACTGTAGTTTCTAGGTTGAGATGGCAAAGAAGCCCTAAAAACACAACCTTTTTGTATAGATCCACATGGAAGTCCAGTTTAGAAGTCCACATATTTAGAATTTTAAACACATAGTGTGTAGGACTTAGTGGCATCTAGTGGTGAGACTGTAGATCGCAACTAACTGCATACTGCTCTCCTCACCCTCCCCTTCAAAGTATGTCCCCCGCCAAAGCTTACACAACTAAACTTTCAGTATGTATTGACTTGGTTTGACTGACCTGAACAGTCTGATTACAGGTTTGCTGTGCTTATACAGAAACGTGTGTGTATGACAATATGCACAAGCTATTATTTCTCAACTCCAAGGTAAAAATGTGCCCGTCATCAACAAGTGATGTCGCCTCAGATGGCACATGACTGGGAGGGACTTCTCATTGCACAAAATGTGTGTTTCCTTTCTCCTTTCTTGTCCCTCTTCTTCTTTCTTGTGCCTCAAGTGGGAAGAAATAAGATGTGAGGGGAATAAACATGAAAAGACCACTGAGATGCACCCAGAGGAGTTTGAGTTGCATCAGTTGCTCCGGGACTGAGAATGTGTGATTTTGGCCATATACTTTTAGAGTCAATAAATGAAAAAGTGTCTCAAAGTGCAGTAGTCACATCTTTACTTTCCTCTCTCTTGCTTTTATCTCCCTCCTGTTGCATCATCATCTTCAAACCTTTTCTCTGACATTTCTCCCTCTCTCAGGTTTTCTCTGACTCACTAATTCTTATTTAGATTTCTGTCTTTTCCAAGTCATTAAGTAATGATATCAAGCTGTCTTCTCTCCGTTGCATTTTCAATCATACCTCTCATCGACAGGCTTCCTGTTTACCTCCATATTCTCCCCACTTCTTACTGTCTGATCTCCCCACTTCTGCAGGAGTCCACTTAGCCTCATTCCCAGCGTCGAGCCCTACTGGGAGGGGCTGGACGCAAGCAGGTACAGGCCCCAACCTTCCAGTCCTCAGTGAGTGTGCCAACCATTGTCCCCCTGTTCTTGCACACTGTATACACACACACCCTTCCCCCTTTTGCACTTTGGTCCCACCCCAGCTCCTCAGACTCCTGACCTGGCTGCATGCTTCTGGCCAAATGTCCCCACAAGGCAACAACAATACTGGTCGTGATCTGCCACTGATGAATGGTGAAGGATCTTCATCGTAAGAAGATGTTGACTATTAGGGAATTTTTTAAAGTCAATAATCCATCTTGTAATGTGGGACAAGATTCATCAGACAAATCAGTCTGCTAATTTCTCTCCCTTTCCAGGACAGCAGGAGTAGATAATGGGTCATACAGTCTTTACTTTCATTTTCATGTCTGAACTTGTCGATGTGGATGAATCACCATTACCAGACAGTGAATGGTCATTATGCTGCTCGTAGTTCACTAAAAGGATCTTAGTGCCTGAAAGAATTAAATCTCAAGTGTTTAAAGGACCAGTGTGTAGGATTTAGTCACATCTAGCAGTGAGGTTTTAGATTGCAACAAGTTTGCCTCACCCTCCCCTTCCAAGCACATAGGAGAAACTTTGGTGGTCACGAAACTCGCAAAACACACGTATCCAGAGCCAACATTTAGTTTGTCCATTCTGAACTACAACATAGGCTAGGGGTTGGCAACCATTTCTATCAAAAGAGCCATTTTTGGCTGAAACTGTCTGGAGCCACAACTATTAAATTTCAACTTTGAGACTGAGTCTTTTTATTTAAAGTTGATTTCCATCACTAGCCTAGAGAGACTCGAGTCTAGCCACTGGCAAAATTTTGAGGAAAAGGCGCCGAGCCATTAACAAAGAGTACGACTCACATTTTATTTATTTATTTTGTTATTGTGAATTTTTTCATTCTTTGTTAGAGTTGCAAATTTTGTGCATTTTTCTTAACTGACAGTTGAAAATGTTACCAATTAATCATTAATGATTCTTTTATTTTTTTTTCCTTTCATTTTAAGTTTAAGTTTCGTTATTCAACAATTGGCTCTGACAGACAAAAATGTCAAATGAGGTACTGTTACCACTATTTCTAGACTATCCATTAACTGGCGATTAATATATTTTTAATCAGTTAAATTCTTCACTGTAATTAATTGATTAATCATTAATATCCATTTTCTGTGTCTAACCTACACATTTTTACAATTGGAGAATGTAAGAATCACTTGAAGCCTACTACAGTGATTAATAAAAATGCTGAAATAGCAAATGTTATGTCAATTTCTATGACATTGTTTGTCAAAGGCACAGGGAGCCACTGGAGAGGGACAAAAGAGCAGCAGGTTGCTGACCTTTGACATGGG
Organism: Lutjanus erythropterus; assembly: GCF_056507025.1. Taxonomy (NCBI): domain Eukaryota; kingdom Metazoa; phylum Chordata; class Actinopteri; order Lutjaniformes; family Lutjanidae; genus Lutjanus; species Lutjanus erythropterus. The sequence goes on from NC_139327.1 coordinate 7,592,357, forward strand.
CTGAAACATGGCAGTTCAACATGACCATCGTAGTGAAAGAGGACCCATCCTGTCTGTGGATAGGCTCATCTAACCCACGTCCTCCATCTGTCTGCCTCTGAGATCCTGTTACTCAACTACATACAATATAATGACAGTTCAGTGGAGGGTAATGGTGATTCCTTATTGAAGTAATAGAGTCCAAAGCAGATGGTGAAATGAAAGCTAGTATTCAAGTTTTATCCTGGTAAATTACATGGTGTGCTGAATGAGAAACAGTCTGACTATTTTCAGTGACAGTATATGCTCATATATGCTTGTTTTGTTGAGTTTAATAACTAAAACTTAAAAATGAAATCATTCTTGAGATGTGTGTTCACCGCACTTCATTTTGTTAAAGGAATAGTTTGATGTTTTGGGAAATGCACTTATTTGAGAGTTAAATGAGAGGATTGAAGCTACATTCAGCAGCTACATTCAGAAATCTGCCTACCAGCAACTCTAAAATGGTTCAGTTTTTGTATTTTATAAATCAGTGTTTCCCAGAATTTTTCTCTGAGGATCCACTTTTTAAAAATGACAAACCACCGTGACCCAATTCACAAGAGGCCTTATCAATAAATTTTGGGAAGGGCTTCATTTGTGCATAAATGTTCCTGACCATTTTTACTGCCATTTCCTTATCGCCTCATTTTATCTTGACACATGTCAATAAAAGGTATAATACACATTAAATACTTTATAAATGAGAAATGAGTGCATTTAGGGCTGAGTTAACAGGCTATCTCATTATTTTTTCCTCCCACCTACTTCTTGTCTACTACATAAATGAGACAAAATAGATGCATTTTGGTAGAATTAATTAATTAATTAAGGCTCTCACTTTTTCTTCTCATCACTGAAACAATACACACTTTTTAAATGCTTTGGAAAAGCTGTTCTGCAGATATAAATGTTACATTTGCATGTTATATTTTTTTTTGGTGACCCAAATATAATCTCCTGTGACCCACCTGTGGGTTCTGATGAGGGGTACATGATGTGCTTGGTGTTCAAGTGTAAGGACACCAGTGCAAAGCAGTGGCAGTATGGATGCCAAAAATCGGCATCTAGAAGCCACCGAAGTTAAAAATTAAGGAAGCAAGCAGGTAAAGAAATGCAGGAAATGCAAAGGTATAATGAAAAGATGAGGCGGTGGGAATTTTCCTCAGACATATTATGAAGTTTCAAACAAAGAGTCTATACAACTAAAATTACAGTAAATTAATTTACTATCCACTGAAAAACAAACTTCCATGGCCTCTACCAGTTCTGAAACCATCACAAAAAAAAATCAGGAAATTTCCACTTCAGGGGTCGTAAATACCCCAAGAGGGGGGCATTCACAGTAAAACACAAGCCCATTTGAAGGCAGCATTTATACTTAAAGGGATAGTTCACCCATAATTGATAATTCAGTCATTATCTGCTCACGCTTATGCCGATTGAAGGTCAGTTTTTAGTGAACAAAACACTGCTGGAGTTTCGTTGGAAAATAGCATTCAGAATCTCTCAAACAATTTAAATAAATGGTGACCAGTTTTCTAATTGAAAAAACAACCACAAAAAATCATAAAATGTCGCCATACTACTCATCTAAGTCTCCTAAAGCCCCGACGTGCCGTTCACTTGCGTGCGCACACCGTCATGCCACACACCCCCAGTTCAGACGGTGTGCACATGAACATGGCTCCAAGCTAAGGATCTACAGTATAAATTTAGACTAAAAACTTGGTGTACATGACACCTTTCAAGTCAAATTGGCATTTTGGTGCTTTAGGAGATTATACCAGATAAACAGTTTGGAGGCATTTTGTGTTTTTTGTTTTTAAAAAGGTGCTTTTTTCCATTTGAAACCTGGTCACCATTCACTTCAGTTGTTTGGGAGATTCTGCAACACTGTTTTCCTGTGAAACTCCAGCAGAGTTTTGTGGAAAATTAAACCCCACCTTCAATTGACATGATGGTGAGTGGATAATGACTGAATTTTCTTTTCTGGCTGAATGTCTGGCTGCTGCCTCATGTTTACCATGCAAAAGAGTGATATCAATCTCATCTAACTCTCGTCAATAAAATGAACAAGTGTATTTCCCAAAATGTCAATCTTTTCCTTCAACACAATCCTTGTACTCTGCTCATGCTTTGTGGGTATTTCTGTGGTTTGAGCTGTATGTAACTGTATCCTTGCTCACTCCTTTAAATCGGTTTCACCTCCAGGTGTTGTGAAACACTTTCTTTTTGACACCTCTGATATGATAGACTTGACTGCTGTTCCTTTCTCCTCCTCGGTGCAGTCACAGTCACATCTTTTCTTCACTCCACATGTCAATCTACCTTGTTCCTTTAAATAGTAGTTCAGTGTTTTAATGGTCAATCTGTATTTTTTAGCAGTTTACAACAGTGCCAACTGCTCATGACAATATGTCTAAGCTTATGAATAAACATACTCAGTATTTTGTAAATCTGAGGGACCTAAATTTTTACAGCATCAGTATTGATCACTGAATCTTCATGCAGTGGCTATTTAATGGGGCAGTAATTGCTGTGTTGCCATAATTTGCTTTTTCTTATGATGCAGTCAGTTCAAAGAGCATCAGCAGTATTTCTCACAGTAATGTCTACTAAGCACATAAAGGCAGAATTCAGAATTTATACAGCCTGCATTTAATCATTTTGGCCACTATTCCCTTTGGTTATAGTAATTCTTTATAGAGAAACAGGCACACAATAACATCATCTAATATGTTAAGAGACCGCTTAACATATTATGTTTAGTTTTTACAAATAGAACTAATCAGAATTTAAAATAAAGTATTACCCTGTTGTCTAAACTTGTATTTGAAGTTGATGATTAGAATTTGAAACCAGTAGGAATAATGGTCAAAACTAAAGACATAACAAAATTAGTTGGTGATTGTTATATTGTATGGGCAGTCTTATGTGAACATACACACTTTTAAAGGGACAGTTCACGCCAGAAATACATACATACCTACAGAGTTTTGAAGATTTTGGCGAGATAGATGTCTGCCTTCTCTCTAATATAATGGGAATAAATGGCGCTTGTGTTGCTCAAAGCACCAAAAAAATAAATTTGAAAAACTCAACAATGTTTCTTTCTCAATATAATGAACCAGTTACTCAGGATAATCCACAGACCTTGTGGTGAGCACTTCCATGCAGTAGAATCTACAAAAACTACTTTCTTTCTAATAACAAAAAAATAGTTCCTACATGAAACTGCTCAAGAGGTCTGTGTGTTATTTTTAGTCATTTTTGAAGAAAAGACAAACCGGTTTTGATTTTTTCAAATGTGTTTTCTGGTGTTTTTAGCACCACAAGTCGAGTGCCATTTAGTCCCATTATTTTAGAGAGGAGGCAGACATCTCTCCAATATAATATAATATAATATAATATCTCCAAAACCCAGCACTTCACACTAAAACATCTGTCTCCATCTCTAGAAGGATAAACAATAATAGGACAAAGGAAAAATATGCATTTTTGATTTTGGGGTGAACTGACACTTTAAGACATGTATGTGTTTCTCTTATATTGTGTGTATATTGTCACTGTAGTTTATGACAACAAGCAACCAGATATTGCAGTATTGTGTGTCTCTGTAGCTCAATAAAGCAGATCAAGTATTTTTTCACACAAACCATATATGAGAAGGCATTGCACCCTGGAAACAAAGCTGGAATATCGAGTGTTTTTCATTCACTGTAGCCTTATAAGCCCTCTTTATGACATGGTTATTATAAGCAGATGCCTTTGGCTCTATGTTTCATTTTCCAGAAAATAAAGTAATTGTGGCTTCAAAAATAAGTCATGGTTTTCTTTTTATCATGTACTTTAAGGTCTGTTGGGTACTGGCCATAGTCTCAAATACAATTTATATAACTTTCTGTCATCACCTGTATTTGTCCTGACCAGTCAGGTTTCTCAACCTCAGAGCTGGTTACAGTAAAATACAGTTGCCCCAAGTGGGTCATCTTTTGTTTAGACTGACCTTTGACCTGGTTCTAGCAGATTTTGGCAGTCACTATCACTCCAGGCTATGATTGATCATATTTTCACTCTTCTCTTGGTGTCTTGGATCAAAGCCTCTCTTTTCCTCACTTGTCAGTTCCACCTGTCTGCCATACCAGAGCGTTACATTGCTGGTGATGACACCTACCTCAACCCTGTTGCTACAGTGTTGCTCAAATCTAGTGCAAATGCTGTTTCTGTCCTCTTTTGATATTTCATGGATCTATACTTTCTGGCCCTGAAGTGGTCTAGGAAGCTTTTTCTTCCAAGCTTGACTCCCAGTTTTACATCCTTTACAATCCACCTAACCATTTCAACATATTCACCTGGACAACCAAGTCATGCCCATGGCACTAAAAGGGTTTTTTCCCATGTAATTAGCACTGAGTGTAACTTTCTATCGCAGTAAGGGGAAAGGATTTTTAGATATTTAATGAAGTGTGTGTGCCACACCAACCCTGTCTCGACCTAACACTTTCAAATTGCATGCCGTGCATACTCTGAACTCCTATTTTGCGTGCGGGTGATTTGTTGATCCTTTACATTTACTTTTGTGGTCCGAGGTGGCAAAAGTACACACATTCTTTACTCGAGTAGAAGTACAGATGCATGTGTAAAAAAAGACTTGGGTAAAAGAAGAAATACTGATTTCATTTCCTTACTCAAGTAAAAGTGAAAAGGTACGGTCTCTGAAGTATACTCTGAAAGTATAAGAGTTAAAACTCGTCTTGTCACATCTTTTAGATCATTTTTCATCGTGTTACTTCTGTTTTGTCTTGTTATGTCATTTTTCGCAACGTGTTGTCTTTTTCATGTGTGATATGCACTGGTGAATACACCAAGGCATCGTCGACTCCTGCTATCCTCCTTTTGTTCTATCCATTTTGGTTGAAATCTGTTAGGAAGGCAGCTTGCAGTGATTTAAAAAAATCCCCACAGCTGGGTTAAAACTAAAGTAACAAATCTGTTTTGAAAATGTAAGGAGTAGAAAGTACAAATATTTGTGTTAAAATGTAGGGAGAAAAGTAAAAATCTGTCAGAAAAATAAATACTCAAGTAAAGTAGATACCTGAAAATTCTACTTGACTACAGAATTGTAGTATTTGCACTTAGTTACTTCCCACCTCTGCCCACAGTCAGGTGACTTTGGTTGTCATGACAGCAAATTAAACATCTGGCTAACCAACAGTTGCATTTTCATTAGGTTCAGGCAACAAAACTACTTGGATAAGTTTAGGAAAAGATCACAGTTTGGGTTAAAGCAAGTATGTTACATCACATAAATCATGTAACGCAGCTCATGATGTTGTGCAACTTAAAACTTTGAATAACATGAATAACAGTCCTGTGTGTTGTTTTATCCATCCAACCATCCCACCTCCTTGATACAGAGACTTTCTTGCTTTATAAATGGGAAGGCGTATCACCTGCACACAAACATGAATTTTGGTGTATGCACTGCACACAAGTCTAAAGTCGTGTTATTTGTCCACAGATTGAAGAGAAAGGGCATGGCATTGAGCAATAAAGGTGTTATGGAAAGGAAAAGACAGCCTATCGCTCACTTTCAACTGTGATTTTACCATGTCTGTATATGTATGGAGCCATGTTATTGTTTTAAATTGTCAAAAAGTTAGGGGAAGTGCTTAAAAAGGGCTGCAAGTCCTCCACGGTTCAACCATTAGAAATACGGACATCTTTAAAGGCCCTGAAAACTTTCTCAGCCAGCTTCTGACTGTGAGTGATGGGGTCCAACATGAGCATAGTATTTCAGGCCAAAGTTTCAGTTTCAGGCCAAACAGTTTTATTTCATTTGGATGATTTCATAGTTATTTTTCCTCTGTACTCTTCTCACTGCTTTGGAATGTTTGGGGCTCAGTTAGAAAAATGTGATGTCAAATACTTCCAGGAACCAATCCACCAAAGGTTTTAGCAACTTTTGAATCAGAAAGTGACAACAGTTTGTGTGTTGTTTGTTCACTCTCAATCAAATCTCATCAAGCCACACCCTCCTTGTCCTGATTAAGCAGTTTTTCAGTGTTAAACCCATTTTAAATCAACTGTTCTAGAGTACAGAGCCAAAATCTCTGAAAATATATCACTGTCCAAATACTTTGCACTTCAGCTAGCAAGGGTGAAAGGCCCTCTGTGGGTACTAACACACCAGTTTGTTGTTGTTTTTTCTCACTTCTTTGTAATGGAATTATGCATGAAATTAAATACATGTGAAGAGATTCACACTTGTCAATTTAGTGTATCATTTAGTGTGTGATATCCCCACCTTGTGTGCACCTTTCCAACCACTTCAAAGCATCACAAAAAAAAAACAATTGTCTTGTCACCAAACCACTGCATCTTCACTCTGTCAACCCTCACTTTTCAAGCACAGTATGTTTCCAGGTTATTTTACTAGGTTGGAGGCATAAGGACACAGTCACCAATGTGTGAATGTAGACGAGTAACCATTGCCTGCAGAGGGAAGCGCATACAGTCAGCTGCACATGCTGCTTAACTATAGGTTGCGACTTCACATGTCAAAGTTTACCAAAGTTTAACTCTAAGCATACCGAAGATGCAAGTTCACACATGTGACTGTGTCCTAACAGTGTGGCATAAAATCACATGATGTGTCTTTTTCCCATGCTTAACTATGCCAGAATCACTTAAAAGATTAAAGGATTAGGTGGTGCAGCAGAAAATACACACATCCCTTTGTTCACAAATGACTCAGGATCAAACTGATGATTTGAAGTACAAGTCATCATCCTGTAAATGGAGTGCAGCCGTCATTGATGTCGTTTATTACAGCTTTTATTGTAGCTGGATTCATCTTCAGCACCACCAGTGAAGCTTTGCACAGACGACTGGATTCTTGAGTTCCATATATCTTCAAATGTTCACCTCTTCTGTATTCTTTTCTGTAGGTCGTCTTCAGGAAAAGTGAGCCCAGAGAGCATTCGTTCGAAGGCATCCCCATCAGAATCATCTGAAGATAGTCACGACCAGCGTGGGAAGAAACCACCCCCGAGTCCAGGGAAGAAGGAGGAATTGTCTTTATACATGAAGACCAAAAGAGCAATAACAAGCAAGAAGTACAGCATCTCCAAGCATGAAGCCGAAGCAACAACACCCATTGAACTCATCAGCCGAGGCCCAGATGGACGCTTTGTCATAGATCCCACTGACACAGAAATGTCTGTTAAGCCCCGGCGAATTGAGGGCTTCCCCTTTGTGGAAGAATCAGACCTCTACCCTGAATTCCGGCAATCAGATGAAGAGAATGATGATCCTAGGCCTCTGCCACCAGTTATGGCCCCGCTTCGGCCTCACCAGATTTCCCCTATCTCCAGTCAGGAATCCTACCTGCAACCTCCAGCCTACAGCCCTCGTTTCCAGAGGCCCTTCGAAGGTATGACCATCATGGAGAGCAGTCGGCTCCAGGCCACTGGGCAGATCCGAGGCTCTCTCCATCACAGGGCTTTCTATGGCTATCTAGGCCCCCCTGGGGATCATGATCCCCCACCTCCTTTTTACATGCCCGATACCAGCCCGCTCAGCTCTGTCATGTCCTCCCCTCCATACCTTGCTGAAGGTCCTTTTGGTCACCCCATGATTCCTGAAGAAATAGGGGAGGGTGATTTCCCTCAGTATGCTGTCTCTGGTTTCCCTCTTCCTCTGACACTCACCTCTTCTCGTTCACCGGAGATTTGGCAGGGACTGGATTTCACCTTTGCAAGTCTGGAGGGGCCCCAATTCATTTTTCCACCACATCACCCTTTGCATCTCCGCCACGATTCCCCCTATCCTCCTCCACCTCATGTTCTTCCCCTCAGTGCTTTCCAGCCTTCCACCCTTCCAATGCCCACTTACCCAGCTGTCCTGCCACTGGAGGCCCCAAAGAGCCACTCAAGCAAGTCACCCAGCAAGGCCAAGCCTCATGGCTCCCCAGCCAAGCATTTAGCTATGCAAGAGGCACATTTAGGGCAGCTAAGACACACAAGCCACGGTATGGGTGTGCCGGTGTTGCCTTACACCGATCCAATGGCCCATATTGTCCCTAGCACATTCAGTAGCCTGGACACACGATGGTTTGAAACCACCCCTCGTTTCAGTCCCAGACAGGCTCGTAGGATGGATTCCGGCTTGCATCAGGTGGTTCTCCAGCCCTCTCGACTCTCACCCCTCACCCAAAGCCCCCTTAGTTCTCATGAGGGCTCCCCAGAGATTGTAGTACGTCCCCGGCCACGACCCAGCATTGCCCAACCTCCCATACCCCCAGAGATGTCTGAGATTACCCTCCTCCCTCCTTCCACAGCCAGCTTCTCAAGGAGATCTTCCCCCTCCTCCTCACCTGCCCAAGGCCAGGGTAGCAGGAGAGCAAGTCCCAGCTACCGTTCCCACATGGCCTTTGCCACCTCTGCAACCAGCTACCCAGCTTCCCAGTCCCCGTCACCCCCCATGGAAAGCAGCAACATATTTGGGCAGATGCCATCTCAGAGGAGGACTGAGGAGGAGATCCTTCCATCTGAGCCCTCTCCACCCCAGTTGTCAGCTTCAGGGTAGGTGCATTAGGCATGCAGAGAGGGATACCATTTGAGTCATCTGCACCAACCATTAATGCTTTAATGTGTGAAGTTGCTCTGACATTTTGGTTACTGAAGTGCTGTCTAATATCCATCAATTTTTTTTAAATCATCTCTGTGGCAAATTAGTTTTATAGTTTAGTTTATGCTTTTTTCATTTGTTAACACTTTTATGTGAACAATGAAAACTGTATGGTTGAAGGACAGCCATTGTGATGATTCATTTGATGAGAAGTTTTCAGTTTAGTTAGTCTGGTCAATGCTGCTTTTCATGTCAGACATCAAGTTAGAGGTATTCACCCATTGAATCTGTGAAGCATTGTTCCAAAATTATTACCATGAAAAATACATTTGCTTTTCTAGTGAAAAGTCCAAAAAGTGTGATTTTGGAGACAAATTATTTGCAGAATTGACAAGAAAATGCATCTGCTTCACAGATTCCATTTCAGACCTTTTGGGGCTACAGTCCATCAGGATGAAAAACACTATTGCCAGTGCATTGTGTAATTTGTTTGGCACAAGCCCCTAAAAGCCTGGGAATTTGCAGACATCACCACAGGATCCCCGTTTTTCCATCTGTATCATGCGTTACCCTGCTTTCACCTAACAGGAGGAATCCCATAATATTCATCAAATTGATTCCCCAGACAAAGCAAACACCCATTGTTATGTCTAGCTCCAAGCCTTTGAAGATGCCTTTATCATGCGGAGGGATGCTTTAAGAAGAGTTCATCTTGGCAGGCCCTGCGGCCCATCCTCGGCCTTAGTAACCTGACTGCATGACCAATTCTCCTTACCTTCCAACCTCTCAGATTTTTTCCTATCCTACTTCCCCTTCCCTTTCTATAACCGTCCTCTCCCCAACCCCTTTAATTGCCCCCAGGACACTCCCAGGTCTGACTACCAAGGAGAGGTTGTTGGGCAAAGTGTGTCACAGGGCCTGTCCGCTTCTTCTCATGTACTGCAATGTCTCCATCATTATGAATTAGGGGCAGTATGGTGGTTCTTGATGGCTCCTGGAGTCTTACCTGCTTTGTTTTTGATTGATCTCAGCTATCTGGGCAGCGTTGTTGTGACCAGGTCCTCTACACCGCAATAGGTAAGGGTTGGATCCATGTCTGAAAGGGGGGGGTTAGCAGGTGGGACTTTTTTGATCACCTCGTCCTTTAAAGGGGAATACAAGACTTTGAGTCTTTGTTTGATTTGTTCCTTCCTTCAGTCAACATGTGTAGTTTATTTCAGTTCTTTCCTTTTTTCCTTTTTCTCAAAGTAGCTATGCATTTTAAGTTCTGCAGTCTTCAGTACATTATGCATTCTGACTGATATGCATATGCCATCTGTTAACTCAAGTAATAGATAAGGTCAGAGATGTATCACCAACATGATTTCATGCTTGAGTGGTTTGCTAACTGACCACATTCACATGCAAATTTGTCAACCGTTAATAACAATACCTCACTGCAGATAAATCTACCTCAGGCTCACGCATAAGTAAGACAATAGTAATCTTATCAGCCTCAAACCAATTTAAATATTTATTGAAGCATTGATTGAATACTTGGTTCACTGTTCTGAAACTTAGTTTGGTATAGGTCACCGATTGATATTGTATGGAACACATTTGAGAGTAGAATTGGGTGCAAAAGCCAAAGAACACATCTGTGCGTGGTCAAACTGGACTCTAACCAAATGGTTCCAAGGTTCAGACATGTTTCTACGCTCAAATACCTTTAGTCTACAAATAAAACCACACAGAGTTGTGTCCTAAATGACATGGCCAAAATTTGAATGGTTGATGATATTTTGTATGAGCTCAGTCCTCTTCTCTGTCTCGATACCCCGAAACAGATCAATGCACTTGATATCCTGTTAGGTCCTAGTATGCCTCAAGCGAGTGGAAAAATATTTTCTCCCTCAGTTCGCTTTGAATTAATGCAAATAACTCTTCAGTAAATATGACTGCCACAATCCAAAGTCATCTCAAGATATCAAAAGTCTAAACTAGGTTAGCATGACTCTCATCCCCACTCACCTCCACTCCTCCTGGGGTGGTCTGTGGAGGGGCATCCAGCTGATCTGACTGCGTGGTCGATTAAGGTCTGTTCCTTTTCAATCCAAACTCTACGCTTCCTTTTCCAATTCCTACAAGTGTGTTTATGTCATAGGGGATACATGTTTCAACAATAAAGCCAAAAAATAACAGATTAAACAAAGAAAGTAGCAAAGTTTGAAAGAGCTACTGGCTGCAGCATTTACAGTACATGTGCTGGTATGGTGTGTCCTTGGGGAAAAAAAGGGGTTTGTTAGTGACTATTATTACCTCCATTCAGGCAACAACATTGCATTTAGAAATCCCCAGACAATCAGTAGACAGCGAGATATCCACTTGTTTGGTGTCACGAGACTATTAAAGATACAAGCTTTAGACGGCAAGTCCTTTTTAAAAGTAATTGGAAGAAATTTTGATGCTGATGCATTACCTATGAAACATATTTCATAAACAAGCTTTGCTATATTTGAAATATTTACAAAAACAAGTCAAAGCCACATGCTGAGGAGAAGATCTGGTTTACGTGTCCCCAAGAACAGAATGCACTGCAAACTGCCAAGCTCCTGGCAACAGCTTTTTCTGCTAGATTCATGGTCAAGGCCCAGCAATCAAACAAACTGCACATGCCAGGGATACAGTCAATGTGTGCCTCCTTCCCTCTTCCTCCCTTTAGCCAAGTCATAAGCCAAACCATCCCATTCGGCCCTCTTCCTCAGGATGAAATCAATTGTTGCTCAACTGGTGGTTGCTGGGGAGATAGTCAGGGATTACTTTGAGGCCCACAATGAATATTTGATACTTTTTCATTGAAACTATACTGTAGTTGTGCCTACAACTCACTAGTTTGACCCAGCATTTTTGGCAAGATATTAAACTGACATCCAGCTGCTTCAGGTAATCCTGGCCTCCTCCTCTCCTCAGTCAGAAGATGGGTCAAGTAGGTGTTCAAAGGACAAGCTTCATCATCAGGCCATCAAAGAATAATGCTAATAATGAAGGGCGTTTAACCCATAGACAATATAACTGGGGAATGGTACTTCTGGGTCTGAAAACCAAGTTGGAAATGCCTTAAGCCTGAATTCTTTCTAATAGCCAGTAGGGGGTGACTGCAAGAAGTCTGATCCAATGTAAGCTTATGAGAAATGACTCTACTTCTCACTTGATTTATTACCTCAGTGAACAGTTTCCTCATGAGTTTATGATCTCAATTGCTAGTTTCAAGTCTTTTTCAGTACATCATGATGTTTATTTTGTAATCTGTGGTACCATTTAGAGTGAACTAGACAATAAAGCATTGTTTGCTTTAGGGCGTGGCTTACCTTTCAAGGCAGCTGGACTCACAAGATCACAAGATCAAGTGAGAATCCATCTTGTCAGGCTTCAAGTTGTCCATTTGTGTCCGCACCAGAAGTGGCGCAAAGAGGGACTACTGGTGGGTTTCATGGGCTTAGTTGTAGGTGTGACGACAGCGAGAAGCCTCCTTTGAAGCGACTCATCTCGAACAAACAATGCTGGCTCCTGAAGAGGTTAAGCATAGATACTGTGATAGCATCAGTTATATCAGAACTGGAAAGTATTTCTTCATTGAAAGAAGAGCAAAGAATGCTACTGAAGGCTTTTCTCCATGGAAAAGATGTTTTTGCTCTTCTCCTGAGTTAGTATGTGTTAGACGTCACAGACAAATGGTTCATCCAATCAACTGCTAAGTGTATTTTGAAAGTGCCTTCCCTTTTCCAAACAGTTTCTAAGGTCTACTTCCCAGATGGTTCTGTGTAACAAACCATCTGGCATGTGAGGTTAGGGCATGGCTACCTTCTGACCAGCCAGATCCAATCAGGATAGTGGCGTAGCAATGTGCATCCTCCCTAGCTCCACCACCTCATCCAAATATGGTCACCTCTGGTTCCAAATAAAAAACAGCACTTTAAAACAGGAGTCCATGAACCAAAGGGTGAGTTTATGGTGGATTTACACTTGGTCATACCACTAATTTATTGAACAAACAAACAAACAAAAAAAAAGCAAAGTTTATTAGATGGCCACACACATAGTCATAGAACTTAAGTTACATTCTGGGAATTCTGGTTTTTCCATAAAAACAAACATTCTATTCTCAGCAGGTATGATCACCAATATATTTTGGTATTTTGTGTCTTTCCATACATTTCCTATACAGATTATTACAAGATGTGGCATACTGTGTATTTATGAATGGGTGGTCTATGTGGACTTCCACATAGACATTCTTTATCCTCAGATGATCACTTCCTAAAAACTTTCTTAGCATTCTCCTCAAGCGTGACACATTCTCCCATTTATATTTTACAGATGCTTGTATTGTATGACACCAATTGAAAATATTTTGGACCCCAATCTCCAAGAAATATTTTGTAAGATTGGCGTTATGACGTCACATTAAGCTGTGTGTCCACTGGGAGCCATCATTCACAGCTCTTATTTTTGCATTAAGAGTAACGCAGAAATGCTGTTGCATGTTTCTGGCAGTGATGAAAGGCTTAGCATGTATAAAGTTCTCAGCTCACTTGTTTCTAGAAGTTAAAAAATATTCCAGCTTTTATCAGAAATGCAGTAGTTCAAGCAGCAGAACAGTAGCAGGAGCCATGAGCAGCACTTCCCGCAAGCATCTCTTTAGCCTGAATAACTAAGCACAGATTCCTAGTGGACACATGGCCTTAATCCCCCGTATAAAGCATCTGTATAGAGCATGAATCAAACCATCTACTGTAAGTATACAATTGCACTTGTAAGTTTGGACTGCAGAACAGTTCTCACTATCATGTGAAGCAAGTGTCCTGCCAAAGCAGCTTATGCACTTCTTTTTTACCCTAAGGAACAAATATTTCGCCAAGGGCTTGCAGAGGGGGGACACTCAGGGGGCCTTGAGGACCCCGATGTTTGAGCGAACTGCCCAATGAAGTGCTTTTGAATGTATTCCCCTTTAAAGTCGTGTTCCATGTGCAAACTGCCATGCATGCCATCGCTAAATATTGCTCCTCCGTTTCAAAAAAGAAACAATTCTATGGATAAATTCTTGTTACATTTGTTGTCCTAGTGCTTCGCTTTTCTTTGGCTTATTTTTCATTATGTGACTGTTCCCGAGTAGTCATTTTCCCCTCCCGCCATCTCTCCCCCTGTCAGCATGGTGAAGCCCATTGTAGACAGTATCCATGTCTATGAATACATATTGATGATGCTTTGTTGCTCAGCTGTGATTCTCCCCCTCTACTAACGACCATCGGTTTCTCTCTGCAGCCACGGTGGGAAGATGTCCTCTCTGTAATGCTAATTGTTTTCTGTGCCTTGAGAGAACCAAGTGTGTGTTTGTGGCAGAGATCTGTGGGCTGCCAAGTCATAAGTGCCTCCATGAATGGGAGGGAGGTCTGTAGATGCCATCATGAGCAGCTGAGAAATATACACTCCACACCGAGGAAACATTTGCACCTGTTATTTTCAGTGGGATAGATTAAGTTTTTTTGTTGTTGTTTTTTTAAAGAATCATGCAATCTGCAAACATATCATCAATTGATTACATTTTGTTTAAAACATTCTTCATTTTTATGGAGAATTTTCCTCTGAAACCAACAGTGCAAGTCTTTTTAAATGTTGTATCTTCTCAAAAACTTTACTCACTGTTCTAATCTACACCATCAGGTAAATAGAGTGTTTCAGGGATTGTGTAACACTTTGCTTTTCTTTGGATGAAGATTGTTTGGATCAATTTGAGCAAAATATCTTAGATGTCCCTGAAGGGCAATGAAATTTCAAGGTGCACAATTGAATATACCATCTGGATTTATGGATATATAATTTCACTAATTTTGTGAAATATAATCATCATTGACCTACATTTAATCCAGATGATGTGCAAGGTTTTGGTAATAGTAGAATTAATTACTTTGCTGGATTTCAGAGTACAGCTCTTTAGGTGTCTCACATTGATCCTTTGGCAATGTGCTGCACCTCTTGCTTAGCACGAGCAGTGCTGTTTTGAGACCGTGTGGGTTTCTGGTTTTGTTGCGCTCCGTAGTGCAGAAACACAGTCCACTGACCATGTCTGGCCTGGAGTTACCCGTTGTCCCCTCTCTCTGTTCTTTATCCAGAAAACGTCGAGGTGCGCCGAGTGCCCTTTCGGGGTCTGAGAGGATTGATGCACTGAGATACCAACGTATTAAAAAGGCCAAGAAGATGACGATGAACAACAATAACTCCAAGACCAGAAAGAAAGCAGGTGTGAACCCTGTTCCTGTCTGTTCTCTTCTTCTTTTTATACAGTGATATTTTTAAACTTGCCACATCATGATGACCACAGGTAAAATGCTTTTTTCTTCTCAAAGAGTAAGTATTCTTATGTTTTTTGTGAACTACAAATGATTAATCACATGTATTTGTGATAGTATCAGTACATTCTTGCAATAGGTGAACTGAAATGTTAAAATTGGTAGTTTGGCCCTTTAAAATTCAAGCATCTGTAATATCCCTTTTAAGGTACAGTGTGTGCATTACCTTTTATGATTTTGTGACGCAAATGTTTCAGCAGGAAATAAGTAATCCTATAGTTTGATCCAGAGTCCTGCATGGGTCCAGTTTTACAAACCAACACCCATCTGCACCTCCAAAGCTGAGTATCAGAGCCGACCTGTTGCCCCCAATTATCTTTATTGCCTTTAAAAAGCTACAAAAGTACTTTTTGGCACTTTTTACAAGCAGTAAAGCCACTGACAGTGTTATTCTCACAGTCTCTGAGCACACCAAATTTCTACCAAACATCTGGCTTTTTCCCCATGACCATACCTGTGAATTTATGTCAATTTTTTACACATTGCACAACTTTTTAGTGGGTTGCCCAGCAGGTACCCAACTGACTGCAAGACTGTAGTTTGCTCAAAATGTGTGACGTGACTTTTCACATCTCAATCAGTGATGCTCCTGTCAGTCATCATATCACACCCTCCCATACTAAATAAACTGGTTAGGGTTAACCTAGCTAAGGCCAGTTAGCAGCAGATAGTGGTTACCTCAGCAACAAGTAAAGATAGCTGTTTGTCTATTAGGTAATTCTGTAAATTACCTCAGTACTGTACTTTGTCATCAATCTGGCTTTATAACATTTTCATGAAGTCATTATTCATTATTATAATGCTCTTATAACAGCCAGTGTCAAAACTAGCCACATTTGACAGTGTAATGTCATGTTCAAACATAAAGCTAAACAGTTTCTTTAAGTTTGATAATGTCAAGTTGTCATAACAAAGAAGTCTCAAACAGAAATTTGACATGTACTTGTCAAAGATGTCCCATCTGCTAACATGGAAGTAGCAAGATTCATGACCTGCACTGCAGCCTGCCAATTTTGGGGATCTCACATGTTGTCTGTCTTTATAAATGTCAGTGCAATGTGTGTTAACAATCTGTGTGTTCAACAAATTTGATGTAGACTAAACTGCGTTCAACGCAGGCTGGTCTGTTGTGCTGGCTCTCTGTATATAGACTTATTCTGTGCCTGTGCCCACAAATTAACCAAAATGTGGGAACAAAGTCTATTTTGAGCCCACATTTGAATAAAAATGAATGAAAGCATTTCCAGCGCTCGATGTAGTAAAACGTTGCCTCAATATATTTTTTTTTCTCTCAGTGGCCACTCCAGAGCTCTGCAGGATCTAAATGTAAGGATCTTCTAGCTCTGATCTCTTATTTGTGCTTGACATTCAGAAGGCAACTATACTACATAAGCTTGACTAACCTGGCTACTGCAGAATGGTCTATAAACCACCGCTACAGCCCCTTTTACACTGAACAAAAAAACACTGTTATGTTAATGGTTACATCTGGATTCCACCTTCCATGTGGAAGGGTATAATCTGTATTCACTCCAGAGTTAAATGACTTCAGATTGACCCACAAATTTTTGCCCGTTTTTGGTGGGGAGGCAGGGAAGGTCTGTCACCACCATTGGTAACTTCTGTGACTCTGCTGTATGACTTAAGTTGATTGGTTTCGGCGCATCAGCCCAGCACAGTGGTGTTTGTACCTACTTGAAAGTGTCTGCTTCAGGTAATCCTGGCCTCCTCCTCTCCTCAGTCAGAAGATGGGTCAAGTAGGTGTTCAAAGGACAAGCTTCATCATCAGGCCATCAAAGAATAATGCTAATAATGAAGGGCGTTTAACCCATAGACAATATAACTGGGGAATGGTACTTCTGGGTCTGAAAACCAAGTTGGAAATGCCTTAAGCCTGAATTCTTTCTAATAGCCAGTAGGGGGTGACTGCAAAATCAGGAAATGTTGGGTTGTCATCAGCATAATTACTTCAGTAACTTAACGAGACTATACAGCAGAGAATGAACATGAAACTGTAGGGAAGGCCGAAACCTGAAAGTACAAACAGTGACTTGAGAGAAACTAAACTTCAAACCACAGAGATTCAGATAGAAGCTACAAAAGTACTGAGAGCTGAACACTCAATTTCAAAACCATCTCTCTCTGCTCTCCTGCACACACTTGTTCAGTTCAGTATTGTCCAGCATGTATCAGAAACTAGAGGCAAGCCCATCTACTGGCAATGGAAAAAGGGACAATTGCCTATTTTTAGCAGGTTTAGCTGTGAATGCATGCATTTTGGTGTAAAAGCAACATATGAGCTCTCTTAGCAATGACATGCCTTTTATCTGCCCTCCACCAGGTGTCTCCACCTCTCAGACCCAGCAGGCCTACACCTCTCAGGTACTCCAGCCCGAAGAAGCTCTCTACCTCCGCAAGAAGAAGAAACGGCCCATCCTCCATGACCCATATACTCGCTTTTCTGCTCTGCTGTACCGCCGCCCACAACGGGAGGACCAGAAGGCTATTTTGGCCAGCATGGACAACATAGACCTCGACCATGCCACCCTCCTCTAAAAGCCCTTGAGGACAAGGTCACAACCACGCAATACGTCCCCCCCAATTCCAAAATAACACAAGCTACAGCTGGAAAAAAAAAAACAAAAACACGATCAGTTAAAGATGTTTGCGATTGATGATCTATTAAGGGGAATAGCACTAAATTTCACCACTCAGATTTGGTATATTCTGTAGCTACGCCCCTGGTCAGTTCAATCCGCATTAGTAAGCATTCTGCCATGTTCACAAGCTAATCTGTGATGGCCACAAATGTAGAACCAAAAAAATATTTCTTTTCAGAGACCAAACTTATTTTTTCCATTAAAAAAAAAAAAAAAGATTAATGATCGTGTCTAGAAAATAGCAGCATTGATGATTGGAATGGCATCACAGATTGGAGTTCTGAGACTTCCCCTCTGAAAAAAAAGTTTTGATTCTTTTTACAAATGCACAAAAATATTTGTGTATGCTTTAATCAAGTAGTATTCCCTTTAAAAAAAAAATAAATAAAAAGTTTAGACTTTTACCGATTTAGATCAAAACAATAGCTGCCACAGTTTTCCAAAATTTTACTCCAGTGCAAAAAGATGAATACAAAAAGAGTCAACACATGATTACCAGTTCCTGTTTTTCCTTTTTTTCTTCTTTTTTTTTTTCAAACCCTAGTTTTCCAGTGTTACTGTTTTTGATTTGAAAGGCTTCTCCAGGCTTGGGTCATGTTTCTTGTGCTGAGCCAATCCCCCCCACCCACACCCCCACCCCTCCCAACCCCACCTCCAAAAAAAAAAAATCCCTTGGGTCTCCGTTTACAGCACCTTTTCCACGGGATCCTCTCCGCCAGCAAAACGTCTCTTATCTGCCGAGAAAACTCACCTCACAAACATGGGTGTTCTCACTTCCTACCAAGTATACCTCAGAGCACAGGACACGAGACCACACAACCACCAGGATCAGCCAGCAGAACAAACTAGCCTTTTTTTTCCATCTCTTTTAGTCGCCGTTGTGTTCCACTCGCCTTTCTTATAACAACGTGTTCTAGCTTTCCGTTCCTGTTAGGTGTACATACGTTGAGTTCATCCAGTTTATTTATCTTTAAGGGTGATAATTCTGTCACGTAAGTGAAGAAATTCACTCTACTCATCTTTTTTGCTCTGTCGTAAATGATCAAGACGTGGGCTTGTTGTTGAAGGAATGTCTGACAAAAAGAAACACAACCCTGGACGACTCTGCAGAAGGAATTCTATTGACTTTCACCATGTAATTTCTTATTGAATAGATGTCATTCAGCCTTGAATCACTCACCAGGGGCTTACTCTACATTTATATTTCACACACCATTAACAGGCACAATGAGTTATTCTATATAGTAATTTAATTGCTCCAATTAGCTGCTCAGTCTTTAGCTTCTCATATCACAGAACAGTTTGCACTGGAGCAAAATCTTGTCCATTTCTTCTCCATCTCCAGTTCTTCTACTTTAGGTAGTGTAGAGGGTTCCAAATCCCATTCAGAAAGAACTATTAGTATGCCAAAAACAATTCAATTAAAAAAGCAACAACAACCATACATAGTGGAGGATGAGATTTTGTGCCATAGTATATGATAGTATTTTTTTCATACATATTAGAGGGCATAAAAAACAATGGCTTTGTTTGGCCTTAATGGAGCTTCTGGTTGGTTGCCTGCTTCACTTGTGTCTAATATTTATTTCTATTTAGGTTTTTTTATTTGTGTGTCTGTGCGAGTGCGTGTGTGTAAGTACCCTCCTCTTTTTGCCATTTTCTATTCACAGCCTTGTCTTTTTATGTGTGCGTCATTTGAAATGGAAATGCTGAGAGTACAGTCATCTATGTGGCACTGAAGGCAACACAAAGTGAGCCAACAGTTTTTTTGTTTATTTTTCTTTCTTTTTTGTTGTTGTTGATGTATACTACACTGGTATAAGCAGTTTTGTTTACATGTTGCTCAGTTTTATTTTGAAAGATTCAAAATGATTGAGATGATTAAATTTGCCTGTCAAACTGACATGGAGATGTGGATACTAAAGGGGCTAGAATGAATTTTTATTGGACAAGAAAAGGACGTGCCATAACATCAGAAACTATATCAACAACAGATGGGTGTGTACTGTAACACTTCGAGCTTTTGTTGCTGTCTTTCTTTCAGTTTTGGTCAAAAGGTGCTCAGTTTCTTCAGAACTTGTAACATATCTTGGGCTCCTAATACGACAAGAAAGCGAAGCAGTGTCCGTGTTCTGCTGAACTGTGTTTGGAGTGGTATTGCTCATAGGTATGTTCAGTTTTATGTATTTATTTGTTTGTGTGCATTTTTATTGTGATTTTGAGCAGATTCTGACACGGCTGCAACTCCAACATAGTCTTCTAAAATCATTTAAAAGCGACTGAATTTCCACAATAAATGCTCGCAAAGGAATCAGCTTCGAGGTCCCAGAAATTCTGACGGCTGATCTCTTCTCTCATGTTTGAGTTTTAAAATGCGATGAAGAATTTTTTCACTAACAGCAGAGAATAACAACTAATTATCATACATATATAGACAAGCAAAAATTATTCGACTCACAAACATACCCAGAATACTGGAAAAAAGAAAATAACTGCATCATACAGGTGCATTTGGGTTGCTTTACTAATTTTTAAAAAAGCAGAAGCTAGTGCCTTTATTTGTGATGGAATTATGTCTCCAACATTTCAGTCTGGTCAAAAAAATGCACTTATTGTGGAAATGACTTTATAATAATAGAGTTTGTAAAAAATGTTAACATCTGTAACTAAAGTGAAACCACAATCTCTACTTCCAAAGATGACAAAGTCAGCATGAATAATATCAGTGATGAAGTGGCATGATGCATGTAGAACATCATTGACAAGTCATTTTATTAATAAGAGCTGCTGCCCACCTCTGTGAATGTGGTGGTGTTTGAAGGACACTGCAGACAATAGTTTGGAAAGTCTCGAGAGAAAAGAAGGAGGATGGATGAGAGCAGCTCATCCAGGTGCTTTGCTCCTGTGTCATGCCTTAACTTCTTTTTCTGGTGAAAACAACCACTCTGATTCGACTAGTGGTAAATACAAATTCTGAGGGTTTTAACCTGACATGTCAGATGGTTTGTTACACAGAACCATCTGGGAAGGTGTCCTTAGAAACTGTTTGGAAAAGGGCAGGCACTTGACAGGTGATTGGATTAACCATCTGTCTATCACATCTAACACAGACTAACTTCAACTAATCAGATCAAACTCTTGCTGAAGCTGATGCTAATGTCATGTATCTGTCACTTTTTTATATCATTAAGACACTTTATTTAGTCATTTTGATACTATTGAACCAAACTCCATTCTAAAAACAGGTGATTTATGGTAGGGCCATAGTTTTTCACAGTAAAAACTAAAGTTACACCATCACTATGACTCCTTTCTTATTCACGTCGATCTAGAGACACAATCGGCCCACATGTCATTTAGTCAGTAACATTAAGTGTAGGGCTGCAACTAATGATTATTTTCCCTGTCAATTTAATTGTCAATCGTTTTATCAGTTAATCAATTTATTAATCCTGTCACAGTCTAGTCAATTGAAAAATATTTTTAAGTCTTTCCTGTAATGATGGTCTTCATTTGCAATTAATCTGTTGATCATTTTCTCAATTATTTGTTTGGTTCATAAAATGATGAAAAATGTTGATCACTGTTTCTCAAAGCCCAACATGACGTCCTCAAATGTCCTGTTTTGTCTACAAAATCGTTGCAGCTCTTATGAAGTGTTTGCCACAGACCCATTTAGTGACTGGCTGCTTCTACAGTGCTTGTTTTCACCCAAAGGAGGGCGTGATCATGGGACGTGGAATGAGACATACGGCTGCTTTCATCCATAAGGAACCACCATTGGTTTTCTATTCTTTGCCAGACACTAACTGATTGACAAAAACCATCTCATGACAGGTGCTTAAACAGGAGTGTCAAACAGAGGCTGCTCCTGCAGCTTAAGGTGCTACGCAAACCATGAAGTAATACCGTACTAGTGAGTGATCCTTCCATATAAATGATTACAAATGCCACTTCCACCGTCACAGCTGCTGTATTATCAGAAGGCACTTGTTGGAGTAGTGGTTGGAATCAAAATCACACTGAAAGAGAAACAAGGGCCTTCTTCTATAAAAACCTTATGATGGCATACACACAGTGATATTTAACAAACCGCAGGCACTCTGATACATGATGTTCTACTAGTCATATGTGTAACTCTACCTTGTTGCTGTTGAATATGATTGTTTTAATGCCATTTTTTAGAGAGGTATACCAGAAGAAGAGTGCCATAGTTTCCTTTCAAAAAGATATTTTGGTTTTCTGAATGTTTCACTGCAGACCTTCTGATGTTTGTGTTGCTGTGGGTCCTCTCAGCGGAGCTCTGGAGGGAATTCATTGAATGAATGAAGGCACTGGGTTTCTTTGATGTTGTACTTTGTAGGCCTGCATGATAGAGGGGGACAGAAGTCATTGTGTATGAAAAGACAAACTAAAAACACTGCAGGGACAGTTTCACCATCAATTAATGATTATTGCTCATGTAAAGGACTATAATGAATATATATTTACATTGCTAAGAAGTTAGCAAGTTTGGTGTTCTGTAATACTGGCAGAAATTTCAAATTCTCACAAAACAATCATTTTTCCTACAAGTCATATAAGGTTTTAGAATGGACTCAATATTAGATGAGCAAAACAGGCGTCTAAAAGTCCTATGACTTCCTTTTAAAGAGTTTAAATCAATAATTTAAAGCAAAACTAGCCCTTAAGTACATCCTGTACTCATATATTGTCCCAATCTACATACCTATCATATTGTTTCTGTTGAGAAATTGCGTATATTGTATCTGCAAAATCACAATTGATGCACTTTGCCAACTTAACACTGAACATATTGTTCCTTGTTGTAATTATAATTATCACCTTTAAAAGAAACCAAAACACTGACAGATGTGGAAAAAGACCTAAAACACAGAGAAGATTCTTTATTGAAATTTGTAGATATAATTAGTCTATATATTGTAAAATGTAAAATAAGAAATTGCATATTTTATTAAAATTGGTCAATAATATGCATGCAGTTGCAAAAATTAATATAAAATATATTTCCATTTTTTTTATTTCAATATGGAGATAGTTTTTATGTAGATGTTGCTGTGACTGTGTTCGCAAAGCCAGTATATTATATATTTTCTGAGTCAGAGTTTGAGGGCCGAGTCTCCCTCAGAGCACAGTGGAGGTGTGGAAATAAACAGGGTGAGCCTCCACGTCGCCTCCAAAACACTTTGGGGAAACCACATCCAAAATCATCAACTAACTGAACTAAAGCACTGAAACGTACGCGTGTCTGTACACGGTGAGGGTTCAGCGATATGATTTCATTTTCATGTTTTAGTTGAATTTAGAGAGAATGATTACCATGACGACTCGAGTACACCAACTTAAAGAGAAAAAACAACAACTGAAAATTCAAAGTGACAGGACAGCTCTTTGAACCAGCCGTGGCGGGAAATTGTAGCTTTGTGTGACTGTGCGGTTATTTCATCACCAAGGGCTTTAACGAGACTTAAGATGAAGCGAGGACAGTGTGAGCTGGACGGCCGAGGCGTCTTAACAAGGCTGAGGACGAGGTCAGATCTGCCTCATCAAAGAAGTACTGTATCCCTCTCAATGTGCCACTGAGAAATGTGTCCATGTACATAGTGTATAGTGAAAGATATTATTTGCATGGTATAAACATTTGAATGCTACTGACAGGAAATGGGGACTCGCCATCACCAGAGCAAACATTCTGTAGCCAAGAAAAGTGCAGTGATCTGTTTAGTCCCTTATTCTGAAGCAAAAACCAACAGTTATGTGCACCTGAAAGGTAAAAGTGAGTAGTAAGGCTTTTAGACACACTATTAATGCTGTTTTTCCAGTGATGTGATGAAAAAAAGAATGAGCAAACAATATAGTGAAAGCCCCCACTGTACGGGAACACAATCCTTATACTACTGTCAACTGTGGAAGAGTGTTAGGGCAGGGAATAAAGGACAAAAGTCAGAGGAGGAAGATTGTTTTTATTTTAGTTGGCATTTTGAGAATAAATTAGAAATATTGAGTATAAAGTAGAAACATTGGAAAATAAATCGAAAGATTAAGAATAAAGTCAAAGTGTTGAGAATGAAGTTGAAAAGTTTTGAATAAAGTTGAAATATTAAGAACAGAAACAAAATGTCAAGAATGAAGTTGAGAATTGTGTTGAGGATAAATTTGAAAAATTGTAAATAAAGTTGAAACAGTGAAAATTAAATTGAAAGAAGCTGAAATAGCATTTCGAGAACAACACCGTGTTGAGAATAAAATTGAAATACCACTTCAAGAATAAAGTCTTAATATTAAGAATAAAATTCAAATGTTGAGGATGAAGGTGAAATGTCAATAATTAAATCAAAAAATTAGAAATAATGTCAGAATGGTGAGAATAAGGTTAAAATACCATTTCAAGAAAAAAGTTGAAAAATCAAGAATAGAATTGAATTATTAAGAATAAAGTCAAAATATTAGTATTAAAATCAAAATATAGAGAATGACATTGAATAGCTTGTTGAGAATAAATTCAAAATGTTGAGAATGTTGAAAAAAAAGTATGCCAAAAAAAAGAAATTGAAATACCATTTTGAGAATAAATTCCATTTTTTTATGAATAAAGTTGAAATGTAGAGACTGAGGATTCTCAAAACTTTTTCAAAATTATTTTCAACTCTTGCCTTTCATACCAAACAAATGACACTGATAACACTGCTGAACATTGATTCTGGCTAATAATTATACTAAATTTGAATTAAAAGACATTCATATCCGACCTTTAAAGCAGTTCAGTCACAGTAGTGTTGAGATGTAATAAAAGCACATGCCATGCAGTTCGATAAGTTCACTGGATATGAAACTGTTCTAACATCCAAGAACGTTTGTAGATGATGAGGGCAGGTCTTTGTTCTTTACTACTTCTGTGATGTCTATCAACTGATTTTTTTTTTTTTTAATAGTCCACGTTAGGTGAACGTTACCTCACAAACTGTAGTCTGGAGGAAAAAGAAACAAGTTTTGAGGCTCTATTTTCAGTCTGACTTGTGTTATGTTCAGTAAATACAGTAGATGTAAACTTAGAAAATGATTGATTCTTTGTGAAACACTAGTTGAGAATTATCATGGATTATGTACCACAGCGAGGGCAACTCTGATTCACATCATATAAACTGTAACTTTGTCACATCTGCCCCCAGTAGAGCTCCACTTTGACGTAACAGTGGTGATTTGAAGTTGATGGTACAGTACAAAACTCTGAAATAGCTTAGAATTAGTTGTTTGTGGTGAAGAAAAAAACATCACACATTTTTAATCACTCATTTCAAGAGAAAAAAAAATCTCAGTACTGTATCTTGAGGAGAACAAGAGTCTGGCTTCGGTGTCTCTGTTCTGGCTTTACACATTTAAAGATGCATTAAGAGACTTATTATCAAATCGCATATTCACATTTTTCACTGGCGTCTGTCCCGTACATTAAAAGTGGAGAATCTCTGGTGCTATCACATGCCGCACAAGTAAAAAGGTTTTGTCGTTTTACCTAACGGACCATGTTTAGTCGCTGTGGAAATGCACCTCTCTGCCCTCTGAGCTCACCGCATCCAACACCTAAAACTGCCATTTCATTTTCCTCAACAAAAAAAAAAAGAAAGCAAAGAAAAAGAAAAAAAACAACAATTTTTGAGACAATTTTAGCCCAAATGGACATTTTACATGTGTTGTGATATAGAGTTGAATCATATCAACTGAGATTTTTGTAAATGAATATATGTATTGGTATTTTGACCTATGGTCAGATCTGTACGGAAGCCCTGAGAGGCCAGTGAGGAAAAAAATATGGTGATCCATTTTCCAAGTATTTTTTCTTCTGTATTTGTAACTTGTGCATGAAAAAAGGTTTTGCCAGGAATTCAGTTATTTCAGTTTCAGTTTTGTCATTTGTGGAAAGAGGTGAAAAATATTTTGACAGGTGCCACAAGTGGCTGAAATGCGCCGACGGCACACTAAAGATACATATATTGTTTGTCAGCAAGTCAGCAAATATAACTTGATAACACACAATATAGGCTATGTACTTTGTGTTTAGAGTGCATGGCGAAATTAAAACTGACCTGGAAGGAAACAAGACAGCTGTTAGTCCTATTTAGAAGATGGAGTAGTGGTACACTTCAGCCTCTTGTGGCTAAAATGGGTATTACAACAACCAACGTGGAAAAAATTAAATAAAATAACCTAGAAAGATTAAGCTGGCAAAACCTTTTTGTTCCTTAGTCATAAACATAGGAAAGCAAACAGTTTAGATCAGACTTTGAACTGGATTACAAGAATCCTTTTTTTTTTTCTTGCCTCTCAGGGCTTCTGTAGGCTGACATACTGCTCACAATTTTATCTTGACATTTTGGCCACAGACAGCAAATTGATTCAATGATATAATGCAATATAATACACCACAAATTACCACCCTGTCTTTCAAATGAAATAACAGCTCACAGGCCAGTAAAATGTTCCAGTTAGATTCCCTCATAATGATTAGAAGACTATGAAAAAATGATGTGGTCATATTTTAACCTGTCAGACTTTGAGAGACTCTCTCCGGAGCCATTTCCTCTATCATCAGGAACACTCTTTAAAGAAAAGAGGACATTATCTTCCAGGAACTACAGGCTGAATCACAGGCAAATTACATGACAAACCAAAACAAGAGCTAATGTAAAAAAAATAAAAAATAATAATAATCTCTCACTTTCAGGAAGGACGCATTGAGGCAGAGACCTTCATCTGAACTAAATGTGAGACATAAGCCAAGCTCGTTCAAAATCAGTCTTTGAGTAATGCAGCAACACTGCAGATACTTGTCATCAGTGTATCAACACAGCAACATGGAGGGAAGTAATGAGATATGATAAGGTATCAACTTTTGTCCAAACTTGAGTGTACAAAAAGGCATTAGAGATTTGAGATCTTAAAAAAAGAGTTTCGTTACACCGTGTAAATAATATCTCAAATAAGCATACCTTGTCATATATATTTTTTTGTAGAAGAAAATATGATGCACATCAACTATATTGAAGACTGAGTGGGAACTGAGTAGTGTAGGGTCTGCTTCAGTGACACATTATAACATGATGTAACAGACCAATGTCTATATGTGAGTGATGGAAATCTTCTAAATGCTAGAAATTAGTTTAAGAATTTAATATTATAGAGCGAAGAAATATAGAGAAAAAAAGATATATATACATATATATATTGTCATGGAACCAAAATGGTTATATGAGTATCTATATTTGGGGACAGTACTTGTTTTCAAGAATGTATAAGTCTATATTCTATTATTTTTATATCCATTTGTTGCTTTATACTGTAGCAATGCAGAATCTTAACACAAAGTAGAGAAATATGACGTCTGTCTGAGGTTTTCAGTTGTGTACAAAACAAAAGAAAATGGTGCACCAAACTGGCTGTCACTGTACTGTATATCTCACTGTTTATTACACAGAGACTCTCAGAGAAGGAAACAGCAAACTAGTTCTTATAGCAACGTCCATTTGGTGTGAATAGCAAATGTAATTGTTGAATTATTTGTGGGACATCATCTTGCCACACTTATCGTTTGTTCTGTTGGGGACAGTGGTTTAGCTTTTTTTTTTTCACTCTCTCTCTCTCTTTTTGGTCAAGCACCAGACTGGATTCTACGGAAGAGCATTAGGGCCAAAAATGAGAGGAGGAAAATATGAGACGGACATTCTTTTTTTTTTTTCTGGATTTCAAGAATTAAGTTGAAATGTCCGGAATAAAGTTGAAAAGTTGAACTTTCAATATTAGTGCCAGGCATAAGAGAAAAAATAAGAGGAGGAAGGTTTTTATTTTATTTTTTTTTGAGGCTGAAGTCACAATGTCACAAATAAAGTTAATAAAGTTGAAAGGTTGATAATAAAGTTGAACTTTCAGTTGTTTTTTTGTTATTTTCAAGTTGAAATGTTGAGCAAAAAAGCGAAAAAGTTGAAAAGTTGAGAATGAAGTTGAAACGTTGAGAATAATAAAGTCCAATTTTCAGTATTAGTGCCAGGTGTAAAAAAAACGTAACTTTTATGCATTTTGAGAATGAAGTCAAAATGAAAGTGAAATGTCAACAATAAAGTTGAATTGCCATGTTGAAAGTTAAATCAAAATGGTATTTCAACTTTGTTGTCAACATTGCCACTATTTTCTCAACATTTCCAATTTATTCTTGGTATGTCAACTAAATTCACAAAATGCAAAAAAAAAAATCTACTTTATTGTTAACATTTCAACTTTGTCACATTTTGACTTTAGTCTCAAAATGCAAATAAAAAAAAAAGAAACAGATTTATTTTTCTTGTACCTGGGACTAATAGTGAACGTCTGACTTTATTATCAACATTTTGACTTTATTTCCAAATTTTCGACTTTATCCTAAAAATGCAAAACACATTTTTAAAAAACCTCCTCCTCTGACTCTTTTTTTAAATGTGCCTGGCACTGATGCTGAAAGTTTCAATTTGTTCTCAACATTTCAACTTTATTCTTGAAAAGTCTCATTTTTTCCTCCACCTGCCTGGCTCTAATAATCTTCCGTAGACTTCTGCAGTCACACGTTCATCTTTTTTTCTTTTTTAAATATCCTTTGGCATGAAAGAATGGTGAGAGTCTTTTTCTCTTACTATGGTGCTCTCTTGCAATCTGTATCACAGCGGAGCACTTAAATATAAATGTATAATCATCTAATTCACAAACTGTGCAGATAGAAATGACTCACAGCGTATATTTACCGTATGTATGTAACAGACACAGTGCTTCATGATGCTGCTTTGAACTGACATAAGGGGATCCAAATGTTTGCTTTGTTTGGTTTGTTTCTTGGTTATAAACAGAAGCATGTGCAAGTTAACGCGATGAACATTCTGTTGCCTTTTCGTTCAAAAGTGGAGGTTGAGCATTGCAGCAGCTGCTAAAACGTTTCTCCAGACATTGGTGACATTCGGTTCAGTGCTGTACATTGCCAAAAAAAAAACAACAACGACAACAACAACACACATGTGATATACATTCTGACAACTGGTGCTATTTAAAAACATCTGTGGTGCTTTTTTTTAAGTTAGTTATTTCCTTGCTTCAGACAAAATGTAGCTACACAATCCTGTACTGTACTGTACTGTACTGTAGGTTGCCATCACGTGACCCGCTCGGGTCATGTGTTCCTGATGGTCTTCTTTGGCTGCTGTTGTTTCAGGGAATACACAGGTCGGATGGGACTAACATTTCGAGAGGCGAAATTTCAAAGCAAGGAAATTTAATTTGAATACACACGTCATAATGAGTTTCTTGGGATTGAGTTTACAGTTTTATTGTTCATTTTTTTGGTCACGACGCTTCAAAGTCTAATGTATTGGTGGTTGCAAAATAGTATCCACACATTGTGTTTGGTGCTGAGTGAACAGATATGCTCACCATGACTTTTGATACGGTATTGATCTTAGACATTCACATCCCTCTATAATCGTCTTTCTGTCAGGTCAATAAACATATTAACTCCCCCTGCAGGTACCCTTGAGTATGAGCAACATCACCATGGTGACAGGAGGGCGTGACAGTCACCTTCTGATCAGTTAAACTGGTCCTTCTGCAATCAAACTGCTCCACCACTAGATGGAGCTTGTTGCCTATAAGGGACCTGCGGTGTTACTATGTTTGCAGACCAGAGGAAGCATTGAAATATTGTGTTTAAAAAAAAAAAAGATGCTGTTTAAAACTAGTTAAAAAGGTTTGCTGCGAACACTCAACTCAACTTTTTGAAGAATGAAACTTTATGTCACGTGAAGCTGATTATCTCATATTTTTCCATCACAAAATGCAATACAAGTGGAAGAAGAACAAACTGGACTCATCGTCTCCTCTTAATTGTTCGGTCTTCCTTCCAGATGTGTCCAACTGGTTTGAGTTACAGACTTCATTTTGGTTTCACAGCCAACAAAAACCGTGTGAGTGTGTTCACTGTCAGTTACAGGCGTAGACAACTCAGTACCTCAAAATGTCTCTTCATGGAAATCTTTAGTCCAGATATGTAACTACTCCTCATTTTTTTGTTATGTTCACCATCTCTGACAAGTCAGTGCTCATGATGCTTTTTATATTTGTTGGCACAAACACTAACAAGAATGTATGGCTATTGTAATTCCTGCTCACCCCCCACTCTTCCTAAAAATTGAAGCTTTTAAAGCAACTAAATTGAACTGTCAGTTTTTTGTATTTCAAATGTCTTGGTATGCTTGTTGTAGTTGTATATTCATAATGGTGTATATTACATCAGTTTTTATTTATTAAAATGTTTAAATTTTCTAAGATGACTTTTCATGTTATTCAGCAAAGTGGTGCTTATCATTTGATGCTCTTTACATTTAAAAGTGTAGACTAATTTTCTCTGTGAGAGGTAAAAGGACCACATCAGTGTTTCTGCAAGTATTTACCCTTCTGTTTCAGACTGCTGATGAGCTGCATGCATCTAATTTCTGTACATATTCCTAGAACTGCAACAACTAATCAATTTTCAATCGACTATTAAATTAATTGCCAACTATTTTAGTAATTTATTAATTGATCTGAGTCATATTTTAAGAGGAAAAAATTCAAAATTCTCTCATTTCAGCTTATCAAATGTGATTTCTTTTTTTTGTTGTTTGTTTCTTTTGTCCTTCATCACAGTAAACTGAATATCTTTGAGTTGAGGACAAAACATATTTGGCTTTAGGAAACAGTGATCAACATTTTTTTTCATAATTTTCTTGTACTTTATAGTCCAAACAACTAATCAGTTAGTCAAGAAAATGATTGACGGATTAATCCATAATGAAAATAATCACAAGTTGCAGCCCTACATGCTGACATATTTAATTTAAAATTCAAATTAACAACTTTATGTAGAAATGAATGGAAACCAGTGGATGTGTGGCAGGTAGGGAAAAATACTAAAATATATATATGTGAAAACACAAATTCATGATCTTTAAATTAGTTGTGTGATAAATGTAATTCATGGTAAATGTGATAAAGCATGCAAAACCACTGGTATGGTCTTTTAAATTCTCCATCAGCATTTATATCAGTGAAGAATTAGGTGAAAGCAACACTTAATTGTTAATATTACATTAATGTTTGACTTTTCATGTGGCCTAGTGGTCAAAATGTCAAAGTTCAGTACTTAAAGGCCAAAATGCCAGCAAAATTCCCATCAGTCTCAGCTGTGCGTTCTATTTGATGCAAATTAGCAAATGATAGATGCTAAAGCTGGTAAATGTCAACATGACACCATGGCTATTTGTGAGCATGTCAGCATTCTGACAATAGCATTTAGTTGAGAGTACAGCTGTTCTTAACTACAGCCTCTCAGAGCCGCCAGCATGGCTGTACACATGAAAGACCCCACTTTCATCGTAATAAACTTCAGAATTATTGAAAATGTATATGGTAATATGGTATACAGCACATATGTCATATTTTTTTTGGTACAATAATTATAGTCCCCAGAAAAATATACTGATATAACCTTCAATATTTCAATTAAATAATTCTACTAGGGCAACTTATTTATTTACTAAGTGAAAGTATACAGAAAATACAAAATAATAATAATAATAATAATAATAATAATAATAATAATCACCCTTTAGACATTGTCAACAAGTATCTCACATGTCCTTGACCATTTGTCTGAATCCCTGCTGCCTTGAATAACATCTTTCTGTTGTTGGAATCAGGAGGACATGGTGTTAGTCCAAACCTGACTGGGAAACTATAGGTAAGACAATGTCATTTCAGGTAGTGATGAAACATAAAGCATAATATGTGTGGCCACTGTGGTGACCAAACGTGATGGTTAATAGACATCTTCAAGGTGCAGGCTGTCTAAATGAATGTATTCATGTTATTAATAGTATATTGTTGATAGGGTGTATTGATTGATAGGGTAAACACAGGTGTTATCAATAATACTAATTAACTGGCTGCTCTGAAAAAGGTCTCTTAAACCTATGGGAACATAAAGAACGAGCTGTGAGAGCAGCCTAACAGAGATACACAATTTAGAAACTTTGTGGTATGAAGATTCAAGTTCTTTGAATACTTTAGCTGCTTATTTACAATTAATTTGCATATTGTGGAAAACAAAAATAGACAGTGCAATCTGTGTCTGTTGCATCTGTGTGTGTCTCCTTCAAACTGACTGACAGAGTTCCCCTACCTGTCTGATACTGTGTGACACTTTCAATTAGGGCCCATGGCAAACTCCATAAATAATTCCATCTATTAAAAAAACCATCACAAACTGCATAGGCAAAATGATTGGAGTCCCCCGGCACTCTGGTATTTTAAAAACATGTTAATTAAAGGAGAAACAGAAACAGTGGTATGAAAGTCATTAGGAACAAAATGATTGACAAAGAAAAAATGGACACCTGTGAGACATGACAAAAAACACACCTTGAGGTCTGCAGGTACCCCAGTCAGAATAAGATTAATTCAGTGTTTCTCAACCCTGGTCCTCAAGGCTCACTGTCCTGCATGTTTTAGATGTTTCTCTCCTCAAACACACCTGATTCAAATGATCAGGTTGTTATCAGGCTTCTGCAGAGGCTTGATGATGAGCTGATCATTTGAATCAGGTGTGTTGGAGCAGGGAAACATCTAAAACATGCAGGACAGTGAACTCTGAGGACCAGGGTTGGGAAACACTGGATTAATTGATATCATTGTTAACACCTGTGTTTGCCTCACAATTTCATATCAATACGGCTGCTGTGGAAAAGGTTCTATTTTGTTGCAGTGCATGTTTGTTTGTGACAAACTAACAATGCGTATTGTTCAGTGACAGTCTTTTACTCCCAGACCGGCGGGTCCTTCTCTCGCGAGATCAGCGGTTGCTAAGCAACCGACGTCAACAGCTCTATTGACACCAATGCTAGCTCAACTGTGAAGAGTTCACGAATAAAACTACTGACTTTACAATCCATATAATGGAGGTAAGTCCTCTTCATGAGGTTTGTTCTCAAAAATTTTACGAAACAACTGGTTAATGTTAATTGAGTATGAACACATTTAACATGACGCTGGTTAAAGTGTAGCCAGTTATTGTCGACAAAATACGCTAATTTTAGCCAATATGACATCATGAAAGTGAATTATTAGCATATTTGTTAACGCTAATTTCACTACTCTGTTATCAACTGTATTAACATAAAGTTACTGTAACATACGGCGTCAAATAAGTTGAAAATTACCATTAAGTCAAGACTTAAGTAACTGTAATAACTTACACAGCATACCTGTTATTGTTGTGTGATTCTCTGTCTTCAGTAGGACAGTAGCACCCAGCTGTTGCCTGTTAAGCTCATTAAACCTTCACATATTTTTACTTCCAGTGTGTAGTCAGGGTTGGTCAGATTACCTTTAAATGCAGGGATTTTGGGCCCCACCACCACAAGCCACGCCAACCCTGTGCTATTGATATACTTATACTGATAATTTATCCTGTGATATAATACTATTTTTAATAACATCACAACAGAAGATTCAGTTACTACCATTTTGTTGATTTTATTTTAACTGCATGCAGAAAAGAAAAAAAAGTCTGCAGAATATTGGCCCAAATTACCTTCAGTTGTTTATCACCAACACTAGATGTCAAGTAAATGATAAGATTTCAGTGTGTGTCAAGCTATTATTAAAGTATTATTTAAAAGATTGCTCTTTGCTTCAAACTGTCCAGACTCCAGCACAGACTGTAGGTTCTTTTGTTTCAAATAATGATCACCATTTGGGAAAATAATTAAACTGTTTGAATTAGTGCATTGTAAATAAAAACTAAATAAATGTAAGTGATGATAAGTTAATAATTTAATATTGGGGGGAAAAAAGACCTGTTGTTTTTTAGAGTTGGTAAGTGCTGGGCCCTCAGATGCCACATGCACACACCCCACATGCAGTGCCCCTTTTTAAATGGAGTCAGTTACTGAATACAAATTACATGGCAATGTATTTAACTGGTAACATGATCAATTGGAATATTTAGAAAATGTCATAAAATCTAAATACTTTTTGATAAGTTTTAAATCAAACATTTAAAATATTGTACCTTATACTAAAGAAGTAGACACAGCCACAGAAATTTGAGTTCCATAAATATTTTTTTTTCTCTTTAATAATCTCAAAAGATTTTCAATGTAAATATAATGCATTTAGCATATTTAACATTTACAGATGTTCAATCAAATTACCCTTTCAAACAGTACTGGCAAAAACTACAGGTGGACTGTGTGAATTCTGCAACATGTGGGACTTAAACCCAAGAGGAGCACTCACTCCTGTTATTCATCTTCCATTTTCAGTGTAAATAAAAGGGCATAGAAACTCTTATTATCCATGAACCAATATGAAAAAACAAAAACAACTATTACTTAAGGCATCATTAACAACACTGGCAACAGGAGAGGAGTAATTTATTATATACAGTAGAACTTACCTAACATGTAGAACTGGACAAATCAAATTACGCTTACAAAAACATGTTTCATAATTTAACAACAGACATATTGAGGACATAATCAAAAATGTAATCAACTAGTTATTTACAATGTAACTACAACCTAATTACATACTTTTCAACTGTAATCCAGGCTAATTAGGGCGGAGATATACTTGCTTTAAACTACGCGTTCGCATACGCACCCCTACGCATCCCTACGCTTCATGGCTGCCTCGCGTATCCTGCGTCCATTTGGAGCGATGGTTGTGCGCGTCCTCAGAAATTAACGCGACGCATACGCGAACGCAAATGCATGGTTAAACAGCAAGTATATCTCCGGCCTTACAGTTAGCGTAATCTCGATTACATGTAATCTGTTACAACCCAACTCTGTCTATATCTCTGCTATATTTCCAGGAGACAGGGCCAGCAGAAGAGGACATGTTCGAGTCCTTGGAGGAGTTCCAGATGGTCCTCAATGAGCTGGTCGGGGACAGAAGCATGGACAAGGTGCGGGTGGAGTACGAGAGGCTCATCCATGCGCTGAAAAAGTCCAGAGAGAACGAGAAGAGGCTCATGTCTAAATGCAGGGAGCTGAACGCAGAGATCGTGTCCACCTCAACTAAAGTGGCAGCTGCCCTCAAACTGTCCCAGGAAGACGAGACAACAATTGCTTCACTAAAGAGGGTAAAGCGCCACAACATGAGAGACTACAGTATAATGTAGCATGTTTTATATATTTGTTTCAGAACTGCAATGATTAATTGATTATTTGTCAACCATTAACTTTGATAATCAATGAATCATTTTGAGTTGTTTTTTTCTTGAAGAAAAAGTTTCCAAATTCCTTGATTTCAGGTTCTCAAAGGTGACTGTTTTCTGGTTTCTTTAGTCCTCTATGATAGTAAACTGAATATCTTTTATTATCTTCAAAAATAAAATTAATAACTATTTGCAGCCCAATTTTGTTTGTTCCTGGCCCCAATTTGGCATAATGTGATGTGTGTTGTGTTTGGTATAGAAAGTTCTGTTCTGTCTGTTTCCTCTAGACTTAGATTTCATTAACTACACAAAGGTTTTGTTAAAGTGTTCCTCTGGTTTGACTGTAGGAGCTGGATAAAGCTTGGAAAATGGTTGATGCAGCTCATGAAAAAGAAAAGAGGGACAAAGAGACCATCAGGAATTTAAAAGAAGAAGTTGCCAATCAAATCAAAATTGCTGAACAACAGAGTGGCCTCTCTGTGGACCAAGAGCACAAGTGAGCCATTTGTCCTCCTCCACATGCTCTTAATTTAGTGATTGGATAATGTAGGCAAAGTGACCATAACCAACTGCAATCTGTTTTTTCAGTGATCGATTAAAGATGATTGAAGGGTTGACGATGGAGAGGGATCAGCTGCTGACAGACGTGGAGGGTCTGAGAGAAAAACTAAACCAGGCCGCTGCAACCCAGCAGGAAATAGAAACCCAGCGAGATGCTGCCTTGGACAGTATTTCTCAGGTAAATAACTGGTAAATTCTCTGGTTGATTTGGATGATCTCACATTTTCAAATCATTGGTACAGACACAAGGAGTTTCTGTGACCCAGGATTCTGCCCTCAGCTGCAAGAAAATTATCTCATGAAGATTTTATTCATGGGAAGGGTGGAGGGAAATCAGATTTTTAACTTATATTTTCAATTATTATTAATATTATTATATTATATTATTAATATATATATATATTATTAATTATTGCAGTACTTATGCTTTGCAGTACTTTTACCATATCTATGGGCAGTTTTGGGGTAACTGGGGTAAAGGTGTAGTTTACCAAACTGCTAGCTCATAATGAAAAGTAGTTAAACTACATCATAACTACTCTAAAAACTGTAGCTTGTCAAACCAAAACTACTTTCAAAAAGTATCTCAGCTACATCCAAAGTACAATCTGAGTCTGAAATCGTACTTTGTAATCAGACTGCAATTGTTATCATTTCCTTTCAGTTATAGCACAAAAAATATTATTTTTAGTTTATATTACACAAACTAATGATAAAATACCATAAATTACAGCATTAATACCATGCAATAAACATTATTTATTAGAATTCAATTGTTTGTTCACAGTGAAATAACTATTAGCTAAGTTTAACTAACTATCAATTCACCATTTTTTAATGATTTTCATTATAAAGTGTTACCAGCAATGGTTGAGGTGAAATCAGGAAAATGCTTAATTTTTTTTGGAAATTCATGCAATTCAATCACAGACTTCTTGATTGCAAACTACAGGTGATCAAATAGCAGATGACTGTCATTAAATGACAACTGTGGCATTGTTTCCTACTACGTGGTAAAAAAAAGTCCTGAGAATACTATGAATATGTATTTTTTAATCAGTCAATGACCTAAATTAGTTAACTGCTGAAAAAGATACAGAGATTTGTTAAACTATGACCTAATACTGCAAATTGTAATTTAACTAGTAATTGCACTGCATGTAGTTAACTACACCCCAACACTATTAATGAGTATACAGATGGCCATATGTCTGTAATACAATAACAGACTCATGGAGCCACCAGCTTTACTGCTAAACTGGGGGGGATCTTAACTTGAGCTGTATGTGAGTAACTCCAGTAGGATTGTGTTCCTTTTTGCTACCACTAGCATCATTCAAGAGGTGGGGCTCCAGCTGTGGACCCTAAAGAGGAACACAAACTGCCGAAGCTAATGGGTTTCCATAAAAATAAAGTGAAATGAAATCTAGCTGCTGACAACTTGTTGCTGCTCTGCTGTGTGTTTGAATCTAGCTGCAGCAGGAGCTTCAGGTACAACAGAACGAGATTTCTCGAGAGATGAGGTTGAAGGAGAAACTGGACAAGGAACTGAAGCAGCTGCATACTGACATGGAGGCCAAGATGGGCGACATCAAAGCTCTGAATCTGCAGGGTCAGAAGGCCAAAGAGGAGCAGCAGAGACTGGAGCAGCAGCTCAAAGAGCTAAAGGTGAGTGGAGTGGAACACACAGTCTTTATGGTGTATACATTAACCAAAGTATTTAAAGGTTTATTTATACATGTGTATAACATTGACATATGTGCATTAAATATTCACAAATGTAGCTTTTGTTGCTAAGCTTTCTTTTGGGTTGGAATTGTATTTATCTTCTTCTTTATGATATTTAATTTGTCCCATTTGTACAAACCCATGTATTCAATTGAACTAGCATACAGGTGTGTAACAAATTTAACATAAAACCAACTTAGATAAGGTGTTTGGCCACCACACGCCTCCTGAACAGCCTCAGTGCGTCTGTGCATAGATTTGACATGTCTCTGGTGTAGAGCACTGTTAAACCTGTTGCTCCAGAATCACCCATTGGTGTTCATTTGGGTTGAGATCTGGGGACTGCATAGGCCACAGGAAATTATGCACGTAATTTTCATTCTCATCACGTATTTTTTAAACAAAAGTATAGATAAATAAATCTATTTTTAAAGTACTAACATGTAAGTCAGTAAGTCAATATATGAATGTACAGACAAACATGAATTTAAAACCAGTATTTATACTATTGTGAGTGGATCTTTAATAATTTAGGGTGGATAACTATGACATTGTAAAACCAATGTACATGGAATTTCATGCTTAATAACAGACTGTTGCTATACTGCAGTGTGTAATCAGCACAATTTCTTCCCTTCCTTGGCTGTGACAGATGTTGAATGAGCGATCCACCAAGGAGCTGGAGCAGTTGCAGGTGAAGAACGCCAAACTGCAGCAGGAGTGTGAGCAGCTCTCATCAGTCAAAGAACATCTCTCCTTGGAAAATCAGCAGATCACAAATGAGCTCAAGGTACATGTTGGTCCACTGACACGCATTCACACCTGACTAACAGAGACACACCCAACATAGCGTATACATGCGGCATGCCTGATTGGTCATGTTTGTCAAAGGGTTACATGGAAATGGATTTTCACCCCTGTCTCACTGCACTACCACAAAAATACATCTGATATGTCTCAGTCCTTGGACAAAGTAAAAGAAAAAAATCCTGTCCTGCTCCTTTAAGAATGACTCCCTGCTCATTCCCATCAACCCACAGTCCACATTTCATGGTCAGGTGACTGCAACCAGCCACCAGAGCAGATGGGAGAAAATAACAGAGAATTAAAAAATATAACAAAATGACTAGAATTATTTTCAAAAAGAAGAAAATTGTGTTTATTCATATGAGAACTGCTTATTTATATATAAAAACTGACCTATTGTTATATTGATTCCTGTCCAGCCTACTTTTGTCCTATCACAGTGATGATTAGTGAAACTGACTGCCAGCCTGAGGGAATTCCACATAAAGTCAGAGTCCCATACGATTCCCAAATAACTTTCAGTGTCTAGTGTATGGTGACAGTGTTTGTGTGTGCTTGTACATGCACAGGTTTGAATGTGAGTAGTGTGGAGAGAGTGGTAAGGTAACAGAACTGATAAATTCACTTGATGAGAGCTATAGCTTAAAACCCAATAATTAAGTCACACACCATGGAGTTGAGAGTATGAGAGCATGAGAGTGTAAGCTTGTTCTTTAGAGCTGCTTTTCCACTCATCCTTAGGTACACAGGTTGCTATGGCAAGTACCTTATTTTCACAGAAGGTCACAGTAATTCTTTTTCCTCTTTTTGAGGCAAGAAGGAATACTATTTGACATTTTCTGAATGATACTCTTCTTTTGGAAAACGTCCTCACCTCACAAAAAATTCCTCAAACTAGCGTCAGGGTTGTGCACACTGACAGATCACATGCAGTACATGCTTGGTATACAGCACATGCTTAGTGAAAAATTAGATTTACTCAGTCTCTCCTCATCGCTCTGTCATGGACTTGATAAAGAAAGTGATGTTATTCACAATGACAAAATCAGAGGAGAGGTAAAGCTAAACAGAACGGGGGACAAGCATTTTTGTGAATATTATCTAAAATACACACAAGCAGAAAAATATTACTTTTGGAAAAGCAGCCTTCAGATATTTTGCTCCATTTGTCTGGAATAATTTATAATTTTGACATACCGATATCAATGGGGCAATTTAAAAATCTGGTTAGTTTAGTTCAGTTCAGTTTAATGCTGCCGCTGTTCTTACCAGGGTCCAACACATATGCATAATATTATACAATACATATCAGTATATACATTACAAAATAAAAATACATCAGCAACAAAACACACAGCACAGAAAGTACAGTAATTCAAATAGTTTTAATAATGTCCTCACAGTCTCCATTTCACTTAATGTTTCAAAACACATTTCAAAATCATAAATGTCTTAATCTCATGTCCATATTTATATCCATATTCTGAACTCAGGTATCACTTGTAAATGAGATCTTGATCTTGAAGTGATGTTTTGATTAAATAATATGATTCTGTCCTGTTGAACCACAAGGGGGCACTGCCCTGACAGCATGTAATGCAATGAGTAAGTGAGAAGCATGTCTGCTTTGAGGCAGTTGTTTTGGGCTGTGGTCAGAGAAACATGGCCCTTGGTGTACAGTAACAGCTGTTTATCCACTCTTTTTTTCCCAAACCCTCTCCCCTCCTTGCTGCTTGTGTCTAATGTTTGATATGTCTCTTCCCGTCCCACCTGTCAGACAAGAGAAGAGGAGGTGAATCAGATGCGTCAGGAGATCGCCAAACAGACAAAGATGAGAGAAACCGTCCAGAAGAAATTCCACCACATGGAGGATCAGAAAGCTGATGCGGAGGTGCAGAAGGAGACACTGAAGGCTCAGATCTCTGGTCTGGAGAAAGGTACAGGAGCTCGCCATGTTTTATTATAGACACACACATACAGTTGGAGACTGACATGAACCATCATCTTCTGTATGTTCCCAGACTTTCTCTTCCTAAGTGCTGCCCTGTTTTGGTCCCAGTGGGCTCATCAGGCTTGAGTTATTTTTCAATTATATGAAAATGAAATAAATATAAAGTTAATATTGCTAAAACATTTTTAATCAAAAGCCAGGCTGAAGGGTTTAAGTTTGCATTTAAAAATGTCTACACTTCCAGCTGCCCTCAGATCCTCAGACAGACTGTGTCAGAGGCTCGGAGCTTAAGTGCTAAAAGCTGCTTCACCAAAGTCCTGAACTTTGGAGCAACTAAAAGACTCGAGACTGAGGATCTGAATGGCGTGAATGAAATGGCACTAAAAGCAAGTAAAATCATTTTAAAATCAATATAGAAACTGACAGACAATCAATGTAAGGACTTTAAAACTGGTGTAATGTGTTCTCTCCCTCTGGTCCTGATAAGCATGCAGGCCACGAGTTCTGGATCATCTTAAGCTGATTTATGACATTTTTTGGTAGATCAGAGAGGTGAGAAACAAATATACATATTTTTCCTCTTACCTGTAGTGCTATTCATCCATCTAGATTGAAGATGTCAGCCGTACAGATTTCAGCCTTCTCTGCAGTATAATGGAACTAAATGACACTCAGCCTGTGGTGCCAGAAAATACATCTGAAAAATGCATCACCAGTTTCTCTTTCCAGAAATTATGACCCATGTACTTAAGATAATGCACAGACCTTGGTGTGATCAGTTCTTTTCTTTCAGTGATAGAATCTACCAGAACTACTTTCTTTGTGCTTGAAACAAAATAGTCATACAGTAAAACTGCTCAAAACAAGGCCTGTGGATTATCTTGAGTAACCAGGTCATTATTCTGGTAAAAGCAACTGATGTTGAATTTTTTACCAGTTAGTAAACATTGATCCTAACACAAGCCACTAGATGACCACACTAGATCTGGATTGCTTAGTAAAATCTACCATCAGATACCAGCTTCCATAAATTTAAAGGCAAAGAAATCCCATCATCCAGTCGAAAGTCAAGTCAAAGTCAAGTCTTTCAAAAGTCAACAAAACATGCAAAAAGGGATTTATCTTTGTCAATTCTACAGTTTAGTTCTCATAATAGTTGATATTGAATGTAAATGATCGATACAGGCTTGTTTCTTCCTAAAACAATTCTGTTCTGTGCAACAACATCTGCATGACATTTCCTGTACTTTATATAATGACTTTGCTGCAATGTTGCTAAATTGTCTCAACATATCAAGTTGTGTAATCATTGGCACAACATCCCAGTGATTCTGAAAATAAGGTGCTGGTGATGACACTCTGTAACAACTTACCAAGTGAAATTCCAATGTCACATGTCGCAAAAGTTATATTTTATATTTTTTATATAAGTTATGTTCATGCAACGACTTTGTGCAAGTAAGGTGCGTCAGTGGAAAAAAAAAAAACTCATGCATTCATATGTGGATATGCAAGTGTGTGTGCACAAAAAAAGGATTTCAAAAGTAAACTGGGGGGTCTTGGTGTCCTCTCCCAGGTAAATTTAAATTTCAAAGACATGCATGCATCCTCGTTACTTTAAAAGAACGAAAATAGCTAAATAAGTGCATATTTTTCTCAGATGCCTGCAGATGACCTATAACTGACACTTTATAACTGATGCTTGTTAGCTGGAAAGCACAAGGGAATCACAGCATTTAGCCTTTGTCTGATTTAAATCTGATTGCAATAACACAGAAAAAAAATTCTAAATGTTTTTCTGAGGGTATGTTAAGCTGCTCTTAGAAAAAAGTGCCCTCTTCTTAAAAATTTTTAATAAGAAACACTGATTCTTTCCAGGATGCCTGAGATTTGTTTAAGTATTTCTTTCTCTTAGTACTCTCCATTTCTCTGTCCATCTTTCATTCACTGAGGATGATGAGACACGAGCAGGGATGAATTAAGGAGAAGTGGATACTGGTGCAGCTGTATTGTTGGCTTATCCATGCTGCACAGAGCCAAAAAAAGGTGAAAAATTGTCAAAAATTGTGAGAAATGTGGGAGAATTCTGACCTTGGGTGGAAACTGGGAAAGAGAGAGAGGGAGAGAGAGAGAGAGAGAGAGAGAGAGAAATGGTAGTCTCCCAGGAAAATCAGAAGGGTTGGCAAGTATGACAGTACAGTACATCATATGTTATTCCCAATACATCAACACAAGTATATGTGATGTAAGTGCATGTGTGCATGGCCTTGGAGGAAGAGAAACATGAGATGAGTGGTAAGAGAGAAAGATGATCAATGAATATAAATGAACTAGTATTAGTATTGGTATTTTAATAGTATCAGTATTAAAATTTTTAATTTTAAAGCATTGAGGCTGCAAATTAAATCCAGGCAATCTGTCTGGCACAAGTGTCACAGTCTGTCTCAGTGGAAACTGTGCAAATGGAGCTGAAATAGCAGTTGCTGAAAATCTTGTTTCTTGACACAAACATCCTTTTCTCTAAATACTATAATCAGAGCTGAAGTTGGGACTGAAGGGCTAAAATTGCACTGTTACATAAAA
Organism: Lutjanus erythropterus; assembly: GCF_056507025.1. Lineage (NCBI taxonomy): Eukaryota > Metazoa > Chordata > Actinopteri > Lutjaniformes > Lutjanidae > Lutjanus > Lutjanus erythropterus. The sequence continues at coordinate 7,634,978 of NC_139327.1, forward strand.
GGGTGTCAGCAGGGTGATGGATAGAGTCTGGGAGCAGGCATCGGGGTCAGCAGCTCTACTGCTGAGAGAAAAACAAGGAATCTTATCTAAAAAAAACAGCCCAGATGTTTGTCTCTGGTTCATGACTGACACCTTCATGTCTTTTTCTGATTGTCTATCTTTTCATCTGTATTTGTGCGTCTGTCCATCAGATCTCTCTTTTAACACTTTCTTGTTTCTCCTTTACAGTCCATGTATTTACTTTAATCTGCTCTGTATTCTGTACTGCAAGCCTTTTCTTTTAGACAACAAAAAATTGTCTTCTTTTTTGCAATGTAATATTTTACTCACTTCATTTAAACGCACAATATATAAGTTCTGCCACTAGTGTTCACTCTCATATTAAAGAATATCAAAAGATGTAGTTTGATGACATCTGAGATAGCATGGGATCGTGGGAATTATTGTCGTCACTGTTAACCACCACTAATGCAAATGAAGGTCTGTGTGACACTACAAAAACAGAAATCAAGGCAATGTATTAGGTTTTATTCACATTATTTTTAGACACATTCAACAACTTCCTTCCTCACTTTCTTACAAATACAGTGTATCCTGTGTTTTTCCCAAAGTTATAACAACATGTGGCCAGACGGGAAAACATCGTTACCTTGAATAAATTTGGAATTTTTTGGGTTTGACCATTGGATCCATTGGAAAAAAATAGATATTGTAAAGTACACAACTCAACAAAATATATAACATAGATCTAGCATTTTTAGACATTTTAATGAAGCAATGTTACGTAAGACCAATTTAACTACTTAAAATGGCATAGTGGCACACCACACTCATGGAAGAAAACTTATTCATAGAAAAATATCCGACAGTATTACCGTTGATCATCAGTACAGACTGTCCCTCTCTTTCTCCCTCTGCAGATCTCGAATCTTCCCAAAAGCAAGTTGAAGCCGACAGGAAAGCAATAGAAGAGCTGATCCGAGAGAGAGACATCTTAAATAAGGTACGCTTTGTACCTTAGGTCTTGCAGAGGCCATTGTTTGTTTGTACTATACTCTATAATATCTATATGTAGAAATGTCAAAATCATGGACGGTGAAGAACACAGAGTGAGTATCTACAGTATTTCTCATCAACATGCAATTTTCTGTTTCTTGTTATACAGTAGTATAAAATTTGTATATTGCAGAGGTGTGGACTTTTATGACTTTATACTGGACTTCAACACCAGTGACTCGTGACTTCACTTGCACTTGGGCTTTTGACTTGAAAATACTTAATATCTTCCCCCACGTCCAAATATTAAAAAGTCTGTTATTTAAAAAGTCTGAATCCACAAATCAATCCATTTCCCTTCATTTCCTGAATCATCAGACATAAACACCATTCGACAGCAGCAAGTTGACTTGCCACAATCTCCTGATAAACATTGTTTTGAACTAATCTGAATGCATCTAATCAAGTTGCAGGAGATAACCATGAAGAGCTAAGGTTATTTTTCCAGTTGGAAAAATAGTACCAACGACAATTTTGTTGGGGTACAAAAACTAAAAGGGGTTCAACAAAAAAATGAATTGCACTTTGCAAAATGTGCAGTTCAAAAATTGCAGATGGAGGTGCAACAACTTCCAACTTTGATCAACATTTGAAGTTGCACGAAGAACCATAAGTCAAGGCTCTGTTGTTAAAATAGAAGTTTTGGATATGGGACTTGTCAGTCTTGACTTAGGACGTGAGTGTAAACACTTGCTTATGACTTGCAAAACAATGACTTGTTCCCACCTCTGGTATATTGCAAATAGCAATTTCTGCTCCTCAACTGACTAGAAATATTTATGTATGACATTGTGTGATCTCAATCTACAGAACATGATCAAAGCTACACAGTCGACTGAGAAACAACAGAACATTGTGAAGCTCCTCGAGCAGGACAAGAAAACCCTGGAACACGAGATCAACGGCTACCGTCAGGAGGCCCAGAAGCAGCGCAAGATCATCCAACAGCTGGAGAAAGAACGTGACCGCTACATCAACGAGACCAGCAACCTCATGCAGAAGGCAGGTTCTGCAGCAGAACTATCTTATCACATTTTATTATAATATCACAAGATGATTAATTATTTATTATAATGAGGTTGGGAAACCTGCGGTCAGCCTCAGCCTGTCTGAAGGGAACTTTCCTTCCTTCCACAGGTGCAACAAAAAATGAGTGACCTTGAAGTCAGGGAAGTGGAGATCTTCGATTGGAGGAAGAAGGTCACAGAGGCAGAGTGCAAACTCAAACAGGAAGAGAACCTGCTGGAGACGGTCGTGTCTGAAAGGAACCTCTACAGCAAAAACCTCATTGAGGCTCAGGTACAAATCATGTGTTCTTGTCAGCTACAGCTGAGCTTCACTGTGGTAGTTAATTATCCAGTAATAAGTCAGCTGTGGACTGTCAGCATGCATCACACCAGTAGTTATTAGGAAATAGAAAAGTTTGTTTATTGTCTGTGTATATAATATATAATTGTGTATAATTCTTTTTTCCTTCTGTTCCTTCTGTCCTCTCCGTCCTTCCACCGTCTGTCTCTCTGCCTCAGGAGGAGATAGCAGAGATGAAGAGGAAGATGAAGACCATGAACAACCAGGTCACCAGACTGAGAGATGAGATCACGGGGAAGGAGCTGGCCCTCGTCAAGGATCAGCAGGAACACAAGCGCTTAGAGAAAGATAACGAGGCCCTCAAGGTACAGCGGCCTGCCTCGTTGGTTCTTGGTGGGCTGTGGTTCTAGGTTCTCGTCATCATTCGGATCAGCCATTCCCAAATTTAAGAATTCCCTGGCCCAGTTTGAAATTGGAAAATGTTCTGTGGCCTACCAACTTTTTCACTTTCAATCACAACTCAGAACAGTTTGGGAATCACAGATTGCAACTGTTATTATTTAGCCCTTTAACTAACTTTACACTTGGACAAAAACCTCCAAACCTGCCAAATGAATACATGTTAAAGTAAGAGTAGCGCTGACAGTCACTGACTCACCTCTTTTTTTTATGGTTTTATTTCATTTTTATTACAGAAGGAGAAAGAACAGCTTACAACATACAAACATATACGCGTAACATTCAGAAACAGAACAAAAGTCACAAAACACTGCCACAAAAAGCCAGCCTACACAGAGATACATTTTTCAGCCTATGTCAGCCTACTACCAAAAAAGAAAATATAGCGTGACAAGTATTAGCACAGGTGAATATAACACATTAGACAGCTAACACTTGAGCAAAGTAAGATGTCCCCAGTGCTCTCAAACTTTTCATGAAAAGCATGTGTGTTGCTTTGAAGCCTCTTAGCATATATCCCAGAAACTAGTTACCCAAACCATCTGGAGGAACAAGGAGCACTGGCAGTCTTCCATTCCTTAAGAAATATCCTCTTTGCCACTAACATGCTGCACTTCAGAGTCTATATCTGCTGTACACAATGTGGCAGTGCAAGAAAAACTTCAGAATAGCCAGATGAGGCAGTCGGGCATCAGGTTCAGTCAGTAAATCATACATTTTTCCGTCCCAAGTAAAGATATCCTGCAAAAAGGGGAAAATCACAGGACAAACCCAAAAATGTTTGGGAAGTTACATCTGTCAAAAATATCAGATACATTAGAATACATTTTGTTAAACTTTTCGTTAGAATAATGTAACTTGTGCATAACTTTGAACTGAATGAACTGCAACCTAGTGTTTATTGAGTCTAAATGTATCCTCTCCATCCCCTCCCTCCACACCTCATCACTCACCCCCATACTAAAATCTGCTTCCCAGGTATGGGAGGTCAGGTATTGATGCGGTTTGATCGCACACATATTGGAAAAGAGTAACACAAATTTTGGAACAAGATTTTTAGAATCAGCATTTTGTTTTTATTAAAACGTAAAAGGAGTGTGTGTTTTCAAAAAGATGTAATTATTTTTGACAAAATATCTATCTTGTAAATAACAAAAAAGTGGGGTTGAGGAAGTTAGAAAGTTTTCTTAGGCTCCAAATTAAATGGAAAGTGATTATTTATGTCCAAATCTGTGATGATGCCAAACCTTTATCCATTCAGTATGTAAAAGCTTGATCCGTCCATGTCTGTGTGCTGCTTCAGGGGGAGCTGCAGACAATGAAGCTCCAACTTGAAGAAACAAAGCAGCGCGTTGACAGTCAGAAAGCAGAACAACAAAAACTGCAGAAGATTATAGCTGACGCTGACGCTGAGCAGATCCAACAGAAGAAGCAGCTGGAACAGGTAGTAAAGAAGGAGATGGAGGTAGACCAGATGAAGTAGAGAAAGAGAATGTCAAACAGAGATGTGAATCTGATGGTGAAACTTCTCTCAGGTGATTAGAGAGCGGGACAATCTGGGGAAACAGCTGCTTCGCCGCAACGATGAGCGCACGCTGCTGTTTGAGAAGATCAGGATCCAGCAGTCAATCCTGAGCAAGGGCGACTTCCACTACAGCCAGCGGATGGAGGACATCCGCCTGCTCAAGCTGGAGATCAAGAGGCTCCGCTGCAAGAAGAGCATCCTGGACAAGACTGTACCCAACACAGAGGATCTGAGGTAAAACAGAGAAGAGGTGCCTGAGCAGGAGAAAGAGATTGAACAAAGATGGTCAGCATTGAGAAGGGAACAGGAGAAGTAGAGAGAAAGGAGGAGGGCAGGATGGAGAAAGAATGAGGTGACCTACCAGGTGCAGGATTTAGAGTAGAAGAAAGATGGAGCAAGGTGGAGAGAGATCCAGAGTCAGAGGTAGGAATGATTCCTTTGAACTCAGCTTCCAAAACCAGAGAAACACTTTTCTGTTAAATCCAGCATTTTTTATAGCAAAGCTTTCTGCATACCTTTGAGACTCCAGTCAAACTGTAGTCACTTCATCATTTCATTACCGTAATTGTAATATTTCAATAAAACTTATCACTTTGCATTGTGAGTGTTATGTAACCAGTGAAGGAATGAGTAGCCTATTTTTTAATTAGTATTTGCTTGCATCTCTTTGGAAATGGAAAGAAAATTCTGGTGATCCCTTTTCTAAACTGTTTTTTCTCCTGTATTTATGACTTGGGAACAGGTGAAGAAAATTGTTTGGCCAGGGTAATCTTTCTCGTATGTTCCTTAAACTGAAAACAGACATAACTTTTTTGTTTTACTTTATCATTAAAAGTAATAACACCAGCAAAAAAAATTGCAAAAAAAACTTCCCTGGAAAATAATGTCTCAATCATAGACAACATAAAAGCAAAAAAAGGTTTTTCTCCCAATGTTTGCATTTAATATTAACACCTCAGATTGTGACATAGCACCTGTTGTCTTTGCTACAGAGACACAACTATATTACAACTTGGAAACAATGGGGGGATGAAAAGTTGTCTGTTTCCACTTTCTAATTATTTTTTAATCTATCTCTCTATCGGTTTATCTTGGCCTGAGATTTTTTTTTTCCCTGTTCAGCATGAAGTGTTTGTTGTTGTAATAGTCATTAAGAGGCTGAAGTGCACCACCACCCCATGCTATCAATAGATCTAAAAGAATTCATGTTTTCTTCCATCTGAGTTTTGATTTCTCTATGGACATAACAATAGGGATGCACAATATATATTTTTTTCAGCCAGTACATTCATTCATTTATTCATTTTCAGTAACCGCTTATTCCTGAAGGGGCGTGGTGGGCTGCAGCCTGTCCCAGCTGACACTGGGTGAGAGGCGTGGTTCACCCTGGACAAGTCGCCAGTTCATCGCAGGGCTGACACAGACCAGCCAGTACATATAAATGATTATTACTTGCTTTGCTGAACCAAATTAAACTGACATCACTATTACAACGAAAACAAAGAAACTGTTCGGACTCTTGAAATATTAGTTTTTCTGATAAAGTTGATCAAAAAAAAAAAGATAAGATAAGATAAGATATAAAAGAATTAAAAAATATAAAGTAAAAATTTTGAGGAAACTACACTCAAAACTATATACACATTGTACACCTTTCAGTTATATGTAGGCAGATTGCAGAGGCAGATTGGACTGCACATAGTACGAGCAGCAAAGATTTCACAGTGATGATTTATAGTGTGAAAAATACATATTGTGCAGAAAATGATTTAACAGTGTAAATATGCAATATATTGCACAAGGTAATTGCACATTGGAGATGTGAAGTCTTAAGAGATGTTTAAAAAGAGTATATTAGTATATGTTGTGCCATATGTTAATGAAATATGTATTAATATCAGCAAGTGTGTTATGCACTCTGAAAACAGACAATAGTGCAAATAAGAAGTATGCTGATGTTGTAGATGAATGAGTAATGTAACAAATATATAACAGTACTAGATGCTACCAGTATCCTGCTCCATTTGAAGGACCTCAGTCTCCTGAGCAGGTGGACATGACTTACACCCTTCTTGTGCAGGACATCTGTGTTCAGTGACCAGTCTAGTTTGTTATTAAGGTGAATACTGAGTAATACTGTATTTGAAGTCTTGCATGATTTCAATGTCCAAACCCTCAAAGAATCATTCCCATACCGGGAGTCGAACCCGGGCCGCCTGGGTGAAAACCAGGAATCCTAACCGCTAGACCATATGGGATATGTTTTGATACAGAGCATTTGCCTAATAATTTGAATTAAATGCTTTGACATGATCTGTGAAATCAGATATGAGAGTTGAGATTTATTTGCTTTGTTTTCACCTGTTCTTAAGTCACAAACACAGGAGAGAAAACAATTTAGACCAGGCTGAGAATATGGATCACAATGTTTGTCTCACTTGCCTCTCTAGGCTTCTGTAGTTTTTCAACATTTGACCTTCCAGTGACCCATAGGGCAAATTTAGTGTATTAATTCCTAAAATAATGTATATGAGAACTGTATGAAACACCACTGAGTTGCTGTGTTGCAGACGAGAGCTGTTCCACCTCCAGAGGGAGCTGCTCAGAGAGAGGATGAGAAACAGCGTCCTCGAGGATCAGCTGAAGCCCATCAATATTCACAGATGGAGACGACTGGAGGTGAAGGACTTGGTTCATATGTCTCTGTGAATTAGCTTGAAGCCATGACAGCCCTTGTATTTGTTTTTCTCTGCCCAACAGTGACATGAATATTCCATCTTCTAGTTTATGTGAAAGACCTCTCAGACACTTGAAGTAGAGTAAACCTAATTATTCAAAGAGGAGAAGGTCAGACCATTAACATTTTGTTAATGACTCTCCCCTGCAGGGCAGTGACCCCGGCAAATATGAGCTCATCCAGAAGGTTCAGTCCTTACAAAAACGACTGATTGCAAAGACCCAAGAGCTTGAAGAACGCGAACTCCTATTGCAGGTTAACACTTGAGAGTCAATCTCTAAACCACGAGCACACACACTCTCTTTACACACCTCTTTGGATTAATTAGTTCCATCCTTTTGAGGAAGCAAAGTGACAAAAAGAAGCTAGTTTGTAAACCATTACTTTTCTCACCAATCTGAAGCATCATTTTCACTGCATTGTGTTGACTCGACTCACCTTTGGTATCAGGTACTTTTTTCCATTTTGTCAACATAGGCAGAATTCTTAGCTTGTCATAGCCACACTGCATGAAACCACTGTGATATGATTGTCAACGTGACACAGACACAGGAACAATGTACAATATGGAAGGGATGGTGTTCTTGATTGTCAGTAACAGCAAGGAGACGAACTTTGTTTCAGAGAAGGCTGCAGGCAACAAGACGAAAGACAGCTGAAAAAGGAGAATTTGAAATCTTACATCAGAGCACAGACCAGTCAGTGTTATTTCTTTTCACAAGACTGTTCGACCACAGTCCGCCCTATTGTTCCGTGATTGGTTACTACAACTAGCGTGACTTTAGACTGGCAATTGGGAGAATTTAAGCCAGGCAGTTGTTGGAGACAAAAGGATCAAAAACAGGACTTTGACCCAGGAGTTTGGTCTTTTATATCAGATGTGGAGATAAATGCCAGGTGTAGGCAAGAAAAATATGTGGTTAGGTTTAGGCAAGAAAACTAGAAAACTGGGTAGGTTTACAAAAAAATCATGGTTTCTGATTCAAAATAGACCCTTTCACACATTCTAAAGTCTCTCTGGCAGTCACACTGACATGTCACCGAGGCAAAAAGAACTAGCCAATCACAGCTCAGTAGTGGTAGACGAAACAGTAAAAAATAATGTGACCAATCAGTGGTCTGCAGTGTTTTCACTCTACCTTAGTATTTGGTTAACTTGCTGGGAAACTAGTTAACACCAAAACACAACATGACTTTGGAACTTAAGTCATAATCTCAGTCTAGTGTCAGGCTCACTCACTCATTCTCCCTGTGCTGAGTTTTATTTCCTTCTGTCTCCCCACTCAGGAAAAGGAGAAGCTGTATGTGGAGCTGAAGCACATCCTGGCCCGGCAGCCGGGTCCAGAGGCAGCTGAGCAGCTCCAGCAGTGCCAGTGGACCATCAGAGAGAGAACTAAAAAGCTCAAGGTCGTCTCACACACTCTTCTTACCAGTCAAAACATACATCTCTTCATTTTCATCTCCGAGTCACCTGTCCCTCAAACTGGAATGATGCTGTTATCATTTTTTGACTCCTTATATATTAAATGTACAGTATTTACTTGTTCTACCAACAAAAAAGTCTTTCATTTAAGTTTTGTCCAACAAAAGCCTTCATCAGAATGTAAGCCTCAGTACGTTACTGATCTAATGAAGACTCACCATGAAATGTCTCTGCTATGCTTTTAATTATGTAGAACCATCTGTTTAATATGTAAGCAGAGTTCCAAACCTCATAAGATCTGTGTCAGTTTGTTGTCAGATACACTTTGATATAAAGAGAATACTTTTTCAAACAGTTCATTCTTTCAGTGACAACTGTCTATATATATGTGTTTGATGATCTTTTTCTTCTCTGATTCCACAGGCGCTGATAGCAGAGCTAAGAATGCTCGACTCCAAAATGAACGAGTACAAAAGTGAAAACCAATATTTAGCGAACGAGCTTGCAAACATTAAGAAGAAGTACCTCAGTCAGAAGAAGCTTCACAGGTGAGCTTGAGCTTTGTTTTACATTTCAAGTCTTTCTACACAGAGATCCTGCGACAAGGTTTCACCTTTAAGCTAGCTTTGTGTATTTACACTGGACCAAGTAGTGTCAGTCCTTTTTCACAGCATGCCGGCATCGCGTAATCAAAAGAGGCATAACATAACACAACAGCGCACCAGTCAACATTTGATTGTGCTTGTCTGCTCCTTTTTAATCACACACAGAGCTGATAACCTCATGGATTTAGAACTTAAAGCTTTTTATGTGTCCCTTCACTTCCTCTGCAGCAGTTAAGTAAAAAAGTGTGTAACTTTTGCACAGATAGTAAGGTGGAATAAAGGTACAATATTCTTGTCTGGACAAGGCTGTATAAAAGGGCCTTTAGACATTTTAACACTGGGTATCATTGATGGGTAAAAAATACTTAGTCTATTTCATGCAGGGAAGATGTACACTGTAGCGGTCAGTGATAGTTGTGTTCACTCTGTGATGTCCTGGAGCTCTGTGTGTCTCATCAGTGAGCAGAGGACCAAACCCAAGGTGGAGCAGCTGGAACCTCTGCCCCAGCTGAGCAGCAAACCTCACTTCACCGGTGGAGGCTTCAGGATCGACAACCCTGTTAGAAGATAAAGGCAAAAAAATCTATTACCGCATAACCTGACACTATCAGCCAGTCAAAGATTTTCAAAGACTCTGTATTTTACCATTAAGCAATTATGACCTCAATCATCAAATAATGTTAATTTAATAATTAAAAATGAGGCTTTCAGTCCATATTAAATCACAAGGAGATATTTTGTAATGAGTATATAAATCTAAAGCACCAGGTCTCTATCAAGTCTTTCCAGATTATATTTTTTTCGGTCCCAAAGAAACTGCAGAACTTCTTTTCTGTAGTTATTTACAGCAATTACTAATGTGTTCACACACTGTCTTCATCAAACAGTTAGGGCACAAACACTATGTATATTTAATCATCTCAAGCATATGATTGGCTCTGAGTGGGGGAAAAGGGGACTTATTGCCGAATCGTGTTTTTTTAAATGGCAAAAACTAAAGAAACCTCCCTGTCCCTTGAGGTGCTAAACTAGGCTTTGAGATTTTGAAAGGGACTTCTTTAAACAGTATCATAGAAGAAGATCCAGCTACATGAAAAATAACCATAACAAATTTTGACAGATCCCCTCCCAACAAATTCCACATGACGCGTTCAATATGTATTTCATTTATGCGAGATCATTCTGCAGAGAAGATATTGGTGAACAGACATGTCTTCAAAAGCAAAGATGAGATGGATAGAGCTGCAGGTGATACACATGATAGCCTGATAGCTCAGTATTGAAAGTATCCAGTGTGATGTCTTGTACATTGTAAAACCAATTTTGGTCAGTCATCCTTTTTAGTAAAAGGGACACATTTTTGGAATGCATTACAAAAGGAGAAAAAAACAAATGGATTTGAAAGCATTCAGTAAAAAGGTGAAACACTGACTGAAACAAAACCAAACCTGTAACTGCTGAATACTGGTTTCTGTCTATGCATTTTCACTACCTATTATGTACTTCTACATACAACACATCTTTATCTTGTTATTGTAACCTGGCGAATATAAAGTGGTTTCCAGGTCAGTGCTTCTGTTTGTTTTGATGAAGCTGTCATCTGAAACATACAGCAAAGCAACATTATGTAACTATTTTAAATTAAAATAATAATTATAATGCTACACTGACTTTGAGAATAGTGTTCCTTGTTTTTCCTACTCTGCGCCCCTCTCACATCACCAACAATGTCACTGATTTTGGTGAAACTGGATCATATTTTGTGGAGAAAATGCAGACCTCCTGCTGCTCTGCCTCAACTGTCTTTGATTTACAGAGTTTCCTGATGGACAGATAGCTTTACCTGTTGCTAAAGTAACTGCTAACTGTGGGTAACTGTAGCTGCACTTAGCTATTTAGCTCAGTTAGCTGTGCAGCTAGCTGACTCTGTATGGGCTGGGAGCATCGGGGAGTGTTGGTATTTAAACCACAAGCACAGGAGCTTTGGAACACAAGGGGGACCAGAATGGGCACCAGAACTGGAGCCACATGAGCGGGCAACAGATCCAGGATCGGCAGCCTCTAAGGACGTTATGGCAGAAGCAAAGAGCCTGAAGAGGACGTTGACAGAGGAAGCTAAGAAAAGAAAAAGAGAATGACTGAGCAAGAGGACATCAGGCAAGAGTAAATATTGGACTGACTTTTAGTCATTGTTGAGAGCTTTGTGAAATAAAATGCTGACAGACAGAAGCTGAGCTGTCTTTCTTGCTGTTGGACTGGTCAGTAATATCAGCTACTTGCTGTCTTGTGTTGTTGCACTTAATGTTTGGTTTTGTTAGTGAAGTTGTCGGCTCACTAGTTTTTGAACAGAACAAATGCATGTGTGCTGCTGTCCATATTTACAACAGTAGTGTATAAGTGAATTGCACTGTAGCGCCACCAAATCACAAAAAATACCAGATCTTACATAATGTTGCTTTAAATATTTTATTCCCGAGATTCCCAGGCCACATCATCACTGCAGATCTGTGGGGGTTGAGGTGCTTCTTCATTTGACCATTCAACCATTTATCACAGATTGCTCAGTTGTCTATGATAAATTATATACTTCAAACATTTAATTTCTTCACTTAAATGCAAAAAAGTGAAATGCTGTCAAATCATTGAATTTTTAAGGAACAGAGAAAATCTTGTTCAGTAGAGGATACAACATACTGGGAATAGGAATGCTTGTCCTTCTCAATAAAACAAAGACTACTGATGTTTCTCCATAGAGTTCTCTCCAGTGCCAGCTTTAATAAAGATGATGTTAAACACTCTCAGATCTGCCATGTTCTGCCAGTGATCAAATTCCAAAAGAAATAGACGTTCAACTTTCGCTCTGCTCTGAAGAAATCCATAAAAGAAAAAAAAAATAGTGCTGACTCAGGCAACCACCGCCTGAGTTTAAAGAAAGAGTAAAGGCTCAGTGCTGCTGTTTCCGTCTTGATTTTACCACTGACAAATGAAATGTTCATATGCTTTGACATTGCAGGAATTATTTCATCAATCACTCTGTTTTTTTTCAAAAATTGTAATACTGATTAAGCCCATCTCCTCCCACACGTTTTGCTCAATTGAATCCACGCTACACTGCATCTTCAGACTGTCCACAAAAACAATCCAGCCAGATATTTGATTCATCAAACATTGAGCCCACAGTGCATAAAAATAATTTAGTGTAAACAGCTACTTCAAATTCTCGCCTAATAAATCTCTGGTGTTTATTAAAATAAATGACAACATATTGAAGTGTTAGGAAACACTGGCCAAAGTCATAGCATGAAGCCATCTGTGGATTCTCACTTGGCAGGTAGCCTTGGTGTCTGAGGTTTTTAATTTATGAAGTTTTATATAGCTATGATCCTGGCAGTTCTGCTAACGGACCATAATTTGTCTCCCTCTTCTTTCTTTCTTCATCCTCTCCTCTTCCTCCTCCTTTTTGTTCTTCCTCAGAATGCTCTGCCCTGACTCACAGCGGCTATAACTTGGTTTGTTTTTATCATCTTATAAAGTAATTTAAGAGGACTGCATCAGAAATGTGCTTTGTGAATAAACTTTCCTTCTTTTAAGAATAAGAGCAGTGCTTGAGTTTGAATCAAAAATCCTGAAATGCAGGCTGTTCAGAAACCCTTGACTGCTGTATATTTACTGAAGAGATTTAATAAAGAGCTCATATATATCGGGGACTTTTTGTGGCTTTGTCGTGTCTGATAGTCAAGACAAAACTCACAGATTTTATTTTAAAAGACATGAGGAAGCAGAACAGACAGATGTGTCTGAACCACAACTTGGAGAAATGTCATCTAGACAATCTAAATAGCACACAAATGTACTTTTTTTGTTTTACAATTTTTTTTTGGTATTTTTTGTATTTTTATGTAATTGTGTGTGTGTGTGAGTGAGTGTGTGTGTGATCACTGGACCTACAGCTTGTCCACAGCTTATCCTGAATACTAGTGGACTGATCAGTCTGTTTTGTTTTGTGCACATTAATGACTGTATGCTGAAGGACCTCTAATTCAGAATTCTTCACAAGCCTTGAAACATTTTTTATAACTTTTTATCCCTTTATGTTTACAGCCGGAGGAATTGTGTTTTCGAGTCATTCAATTATTGTGAATGCCATATCTCAACACCTTGAGGGAAATTCTTCAAACTTGCCACAAATGTTCACTTGGACTCAAAAATGAACTGATTCAATTTTGGTGGTCAGAGGTCAAAGGTCAAGGTCACTGTGACCTCACTAAGCACATTTTTGGCCATAACTCAAGATTTAATACACTTGAAGTTATTCACTGGAATCATATATGTATAGTAACAACTTCCATTTTGCCAAAAATACACTTAATACCTTTTATTTAATTTCTTCAGTCTTCTCTTCAGACATTATATGAGTCTGGAACACCATGGATGTAAACTGTAACCTGACTGATTGGTGGAGACATACAAACATGAGGCAGTAATTCTATTTTTTGACTGCTCTGTTTTATAGAACTATTGACAGCTGACTTCTCACTCTTCTTAACCAGCCACTAGGGGGTGCAAGTGATCAACAACTGCTGCTTCACTCTGAAACCTTGTTCCAGTTCAGGACAGCATATGTGGAATTCACGTTCATGTTGGCAGAACTTTACAAATCTCTGCTGGTTCCATCTGGCAGTGTGGTGGCATTGCAGTTGGTGCTTCGCCATCTATTACCTGACAGGGATCTGCACTCTACTGAGTGACCTCACTTAGATTTAGGATTAGATTGTCCTGATTTTGGAGAGATGTCTGTCTTCTCTCCAATATAAAGATACTAAATAAGACACAGCTTGTGGTGCTCAAAGTATGTAAAAAATACATTTGATTCAAAACCAGTGTCTCTTTCCAAAAATTATGACCTGGTTCCTCATGATAATCCACAGACCTTGTTGTGAGCGATTATGTCGGACCTATTTTCTTTCTATTACAAAGAAAGTATTTCAGGTAGATTCTACTGCAGAATGTGAGTAGAAGTAGTAGTAGTAAGTAGAAACTGCTCACAACAAGGTGTGTGGATTGTTTGAAGTAACCAGTCATAATTTCTGGAGAGGGCTGGTGCCTCCAAGTTCCATTAAACTGGAGTGAAGGCAGAAATCTGCGGCCAAAATCTCCAAAACAAGGTAACTCTCACCAAAACAGTATAGATGGATCAACAGTGCTACAGACCAGAGGAAATGTATGTTTTTTGGATATGGGGTGAACTGTCCATTTAAACTGAAATTATCTTGTTACCTGAAGCAAAAGCAAGGGACAGACAGGGAGAAATTTCAAATATGTTTTTCAGCACACATCACTTTGCACAAGTGCTTTCTATTGTGGAGCCACTGTGGATGCAGGTTCACAGTCCTGCAGGAGGAGACATAGTGAGAGCACTGGGGGGGTCAAGCATATTCTCTGCATCACTTCTAATAATAACATCATCTTATAGAAAATGAAAAGTATCCTCTTTATGTCTTGTGCAGGTTATTTACATGATGTCCCTGTAATCACCAGTAGATGTCAGCAAAATACAGACTGACTAGACAAATCAAACATGCACTTCATCTTCTGGTATGCTTTTGAAATACATGGATGAAAAAGATGGATTATTGCATTTACATCTATGAAGTACAGGGGTGTACTCCATTTGGTATTGTATGTATGTATTCTCAGAAAGGAATGCTCAGTTACAGGACTCACTTGAAGCAAAGTATCCCTGACATGTCATTCTGTTGATGTTGAACAGTACCATTACTAAACTGTAATTGGTCTTAGGAACCCTGACAGCTGCAGGGCACTGCTATGAGGCTGTGATTTTTTAATCTGTAGTTGTGCTCAGCAGTTGGAGACCGTGTCTTCTTATTCTATCAAGTGCAGTGGAGTCATGCAGGGTATAGACCAGTGCCGGTCAATAGAAGGTGATAGGGCGCCGCCCCACCTCTCCCCTCATCTTAAAACTTCAGTGAAGAAGACTTAATTACTTTAAAATATATACTGTATATTTCTATAAATGAGCAGCGCCATAATGTGTCGGTAGTGAGTAAAATGTATGTGCTGTTAAAAATGTTTTACGATGTCTGATAGGTCACGTGTTTCCCGCTTGGGACACAATTTTTTCATCCATATACTCTTGCTATAAGTTGTACATGCGCAGTTGGATCCTCTCAATACAAGAGATAGGAGCTTTATCAACCTCTGGGTGGCAGCAGAGAGTGACTGGCTCGACCACACCTGATAACTAATACAGTAGAGTGAGATGTGTTGCTAGTTTGAGGAGTTTAGCGCGTCAGCTGCTACAATGGAGACATAAAACCCGCAAAGTCAGCAGAAACAACGTGTCTTGAGAAGAGAACGTTAGGAGAGAAGCTCAGAGTTAAAGAGCCTGATCAGCTGACATTATAAAGCAACAACAATCAGAGGAAGATGATAAAGTCTCTGTGGAGAACATGAGAGAGTGGAACTCAGCCTCACACTGAGACCAAGTGATGTTCAGGTGAGCTGTGCTGGATAAACTATTCACATCCTTTACTTCAGTAAAAACACCAGTACCACACTGTGAAAATACTTCACTACAAGTAAAAGGCCTGCAGTCAAAACCTTACTTGAGTAAAAGTATGTAAACATTATCAGCTGCTCTCAGTATGAAAAGTAAAAGTAACCACTGTGCAGTAAAATGTTCCTTGTCAGTAACTAGTAACTGTACCTGTCAGGTAAATGTATTGGAGTAAAAAAGTTAAGTAGAACTATAAAGTAATATGATATGGATGTAATTTGACATTAGACTTAGGTAAAGTACTTGAGTAAATGTACTTAGTTAAATTCTCCCACTGGAGGTGACAGAAGATGAATGTGTGGTTTTGATCTTTTACAAACTTTTAAATAGTTGCTGTTTTATGCAGAAAAGTGTGTGACACACCTTAAAGTAGGTACTTTATATAAACAGACATTTAACCACAGAGTCTCTGAGACATTTACATCTCTCAGACAGAATTTATAGACAAAAAGTTAATTTTAAGCCACAAGATAGCAATTTTAATT
Organism: Lutjanus erythropterus; assembly: GCF_056507025.1. Taxonomy (NCBI): domain Eukaryota; kingdom Metazoa; phylum Chordata; class Actinopteri; order Lutjaniformes; family Lutjanidae; genus Lutjanus; species Lutjanus erythropterus. Next base: position 7,651,153 of record NC_139327.1, read on the forward strand.
AATTAATTTATTCTTAAATCTAGTTATTTTATAACAGGTTTTAGTGTGTTCATTATTTTCTTTCATTGTCTGAAGGTTTGTGGTATCAGATTTCTTTCATACGTATTGAGGTACTTTTTGCTTACTTTAGTCTTTCAGCATAAATTGTAAAATTAAATATAATTATTATAAAGGATTTGCACAAATTGAAGTAGCTTAACTTACCTTAACTAAGTTCCATTTGTTTATAAAACATGTTAGTTTAGTTCTGCAAGTACAAATAAAGGCCCTTTTCATAAATTAAAATACTCTGGTGCGATACTTTAAGATGTTTGCCTGATTAGCCCCCCTGGAGAAAAATTCACCAGCTGGCACTGGTTTTAATATTTAGATTTATTCTTACGTAATTTAAGTAATTGGGATGTAAGAAACATATCATCAAATGTTACTTGTTCATGTTTTACTACATGTCCTGTGTAGTGAACATGAGGTCAATATTTACCACAATATTTCTCAGCATTTCTATTTCTTATTTGATGAATATTGGAAATAAATTTAAAACAAATTGCATCATTTGTTATTTCAACAAACATTTTTCACAATAAAGTAGTCCTTTATTTTTTTTTAAAGCTCTGTTAAATGGGTAGATCTTGATGGTGGAAACTCAAAACACGTGAACATGCTTATATGTTAGAAAAGCCACATGAGAAAGCAGTTCTCTGTCTCTGAAACACATGCTGCATTTTACACACTAAACAAACATCTTCCCGCTGCAGACCCTGCTCCTGCACCATTTTTGAATAATGTGCAGACTGTGACTCTCCTCTGCAGGTCTCCCAGAGGCCCGGTGGTCTGACCTGTACTGGATCCAGCAGCTTTTTGTAGCAGCCAGATCAAAGAAATGCAGGTTGGTGCAGAATGTCCACTTCTTTGTGTGACTTCAGATACAAGCTGACCATGTGGTCACAGATCAAAACCTGTTCTGCCTCTCCACTCAGTGTTCTGACTTCTGAAGTATGGAAAGTTGACATAAACTTATAAAATCTTAATATAATATAGTTAAGACTCTCACAAAAGAAAAAAAAATCCTCTAACACCCTTGGTGCCCAAACATCTTTGCTGAAATTCTTGAAATGACAGATGATGTGCTTTAACGCACCAACATGTGTGTTACATCACTTGAAAGCCCAGAGTCTGTGGGCCAGTATTCACCAGTAAAATCTGCACCTCTTCTGTGTCTGATGTTAATTTCATAAAGGTCTTTATTCCCTGAACTCAAGCTGTAGAAGTTAAGCAATAATGTGCAAATACTACTGGCCCATTTTTGGTTGAACTTATTATGCAAGAGAAGTTTTACATCACTGTTTATAACACAGGGCCCTATCTTACGCCCGGTGCAAAGCCATTGCGCCGCCAGCGCAAGTGATTTTGCTATCTTACGCCAGCGCAAGTGCCATTTTTCCCATGTGGGTAAGATAGGAAACGCACTTGCGCTGGGTCTGTGCCGCTGTGGGCGGGAGGTCTAAGCATGAAGGCCAAACGAAGGCGTGGCCGGGCGCGTTTGCTATCTTGTGCTCAGCGCATTGGAGTAAAACGTGCTTGTGCTTTAGGGTCGTGTCTTGTGCTGATCAAAAGCAAGCGGGAGGCGCAATGGATTTAATTTATTCAAGGCGTGTCCAAATCCACCTTTGCCGTCCTGTGTCAGGGGTGGGAGTGATATTTCGCCCTGCCCCAAAGCGGGATACACCTATCAGATGTACCCATGTGCCCTCATTAATTCACAGGCGAGTTTAGGCCGAACATGCAATAAACCAATCAGAAAGTCAGCTCTCATCACCTTTTAAGAGGCAGGTGACCAGCAGCGCAAGCAGAGGCAGCATGACGGCGGATTTACCAGGAGGAAACAAAGAGAAAAGATTTACAAAGCAAGGACACAGATCTGGTTCGAGAAGAGAATGTGCAAGAGCACGCAATGTATGGAGACAGCAGGACGTCTCCAAAACAGCTTCAGGCTGAAATAGTTTACTTTACAGTAACGCCTGCAAAAACTAATACAATAAATATGAACTGCAAATGTCATGCAGATATGTAACTGGTTATGTTTTAAAGCACCTTGAAATTGTGTTGTATTTTATAATAATTAATTATTCATTATATATCATTAATTTTACTGGCTGAGGAGCGGGGAGAGAGATGGTGTAGTAGAGAGGGGAGGCGAACAGATCCAGTCCAGCCGTGAAGCTTCCTGGTTCCGCTGAGGAGCAGTTAAGCGGTGGTCTGTGCTCCTCCTTCTTCTCCTCTCCCACCTAATCCTCATCTCCTCCTCTCATCCTCCCTCCTCTGTCCCGCTGCGAAACAAGTTGTTCTGTTCTGAACTTTGGAGTGCGCAAAATTACGCACAGATCTACCCAACCAGCTCTGACAGAAGCACACATAACTTTTTTCTCTGTTAGGCTGGACTCCTGTGGTCAAATATAGTGTCTTGTATATTTTATTTGTTATAGATCATAATTGTTTAAACATTGTTTTTCTGGATCATAACAAACAGGCAGATACACACTACAGCTGCTCCAGCTGTCATGCTGACTCATTTGATAAAGACGATCTGACAGCTGTGATCGTGGCCCGTGCTCACTTTGCAGGTCTATTTAGATTTATTAGGCTTTATAATTATAATTATTTTCCTCATTAGTGAGTTTATCTTTAAAGACACAGGCGCACACGGCTGTTTAACATTGATGAAAAGTGTTCTGTGATCGTGGAGACGTGTGTGCGCTTCAGCCAAGCGCGAGACACGCGAATGCTTTTAATTTCAATATTTACATTTTATTGCTGATAAAAAAAAATATGTGTTTATACGGTGTTTTGTGATTGTGAAGACGTGTGTGTTTCAGCCAAGCCCGCCGAGTGCTATCTTGTGCTGAAAGACCACAGACTTTGCGCTTTTGCTGGTCTAAAGCGCAAGCACATTTTACTCCAATGCGCTGAGCACAAGATAGCAAACGCGCTGACCACGCCTTCGTTTTGCCTTCATGCTTAGACCTCCCGCCCACAGCGGCACAGACCCAACGCAAGCGTGTTTGCTATCTTACCCACATGGCAAAAATGGCACTTGCGCTGGTGTAAGATAGCAAAATCACTTGCGCTGGCGGCATATTGGTGGCATATTGTGAAAAGAATGTAGGATATCACACTTTAATTTTTATTTAACACACATACATACCTACAAATACATATACACACAACAGAAACTAAAATATACAGAAACTATCTGTAGGCGGACTACACAAATGAAGTGTTACCATATAGCCTTTATACACTTTATTGTGTGAAGCATTACAAATGTTTGTATGAAAAGTAACCTGCAAGTACACCGTGACAGATCACTGAGTGATTAATACACAAACACACACATATCAGTCTATGTCTGTGAAAAATATATATAATATAGATATATATATATAATTTAGAGGCAGTGATTGCTCATGTGGACAGTTGCGTAATATTCTTAACACAATGAAACTATTCATAAAGTGGCTCAGTCATATAATGTATGTGAACTTGCCACCCTCGGTACAGCGGTTAAATAACATGAAACAAGCCACAGTTTAAACATGCATTCCATTACAGTTACAGATTAAAAAAATATATAATATAATAATCAGATCACAGATACATTTAGCAAAAATGAGGATTATTAGTAGGATTAGAATTTTTAAAATAAAGAATAGTATACTGCCATGCACGATGCACACAGAGGTGTCAATTCATTATCAGGGGCCTCAACTGAAAAAAAAGCATCACTGGGTAGAAAATTCACATTTTTTTGTCTTTAAATCAATCAATCAATCAATCAATCAATCAATCAATCAATCAATCATACACAACAAAGGCCGGAACAATGAACATGAAAACTCAGCTTTTTTTTCAGCTTCTTAAATGTGAATACTTTCTGTTTTTAGGTTTTTACTCCTCTCTGACAGTAAACTGAATATTTTTAGGTTGTGGACAAAACAAGACATTTGAGGACGTCATCCTGGACTTTGGGTAAACAGTGATCAACATTCTTTCACATTTAATGGACCAAATAACTAACCGATTAATGGAGAAAATAGTTGACCGATTAATCGATAGTGAAAGAATAATCCAGGAAAGATTTGAAAAATAGGTCCAAACATGCGTCTGTGTGCTCCACATTTTTGGACATTTCACCATTTTCTGACTTTTCATGGACCAAACAACTAATGACTTATTGAGAAAATAATCAACTGATTAATTGATGATGATAATAAATGGTAGTCACAGCCCTAAAAACACCTTATAGGCTAAACTATTTCACCATATTTTATATCGAGGTGATCCAAAAGTAACTGACTACATTTTTTTTTTTTAAAGAAATCAGCATCTATACATTTCTAAGTAACTATCCCAACCCTGATTAATGGTATACTCACTTCTCAGTCACTGTTTCTGCCTCTCTGCAGCTCATTAGCAGGCTGAAGGTGTGCTAATCAGTGGAATCAGCTGTTGAAGTGTTTGAGTGGAATGACACCTGAACACACACTGAATCTGTTTCCATCCAATTAAATCCTAACAGCTGTCTGTGTTTAAAGACTATAAATAACCACCTCATTTCCACGTCCACGTGGAACATCTACGTTCACCCAACCAATTTAAAACAATAAGATGCTGATTTAGTGTCAGAATGACAAACAAATCGAGCTACCACTGTTTTCTCTCTATCAAAGTATAGTTATGTCCATGCTGGTACAAATCACAACGCTGCCAGTTCCTCTATCTGATGTTTAATTTGCTCATGTTAAACTGAAATCTTAAAACCTCCTCAAATAAATCCTGTACATTTACAGCCAGCTCTGCTTGTGTTTACAAAGTGAGCCTTGTCTCCGTCTTATTCTCCTCTGTTGCTCGTGGAGTAATTCCTTTGCCAGCACAATTACGGTATAACCATGGCAACCAGCGTCTGTGCAATGCTGGGCTGTGTGAGCTACGTTGCCGTAGTAATGGGAGGCCTCTGACAGGCAGGCCAGATCGCCTTTCTTTGCTTTTCTTCCCTTTTTCTTGTTGCGTGGGGAAGAAGCAGCTGCTTACAGACGCTAATGAAGTTTGTGTTCGTTGGCCAAAATTTGTTGGTCTCCCACTGATGATGAAATTTGTAAGCAGGGTCATGTGTTTTTAGAACGTACTGATTACAGTGAGATTTATTTATTTATTTATTTATTTTACAGTGTACAGGATGTTTAGCCGAGCAGGTAGGCACAGCACCTCCTGTGCACTGACGTCATGCGTTCAGTGAATCAGTCTGCAGCTTCTCTCTTTGTCTTCGCCTGTTGGATCTGCCTGCCAATTTCTTTCTCTGGGATCTATTTTTGAAGGACACAAACATTTTTTTTTTCATTTTCTGTTTTGTTCAAATGACCAGCTCAGAGCATGCACAAAATACATCATTTTTATCAGTAAAGTCACAGGAAAAAAAAAGTCCAAGAGACATCATACCATCAGGTTTTGAACTATGTAAAGGAAATGTGTGCATCAAGTCCTCAGCCAACACTCTGACTGCTTATTTTCTCAATTCCCTCCAACCCATTAGGCTGTATAAAAAGATTAATCTGTCAAATCTGCTCAGATCTGAGAGCTGGATGTTCCTGACCTCAAAGATAGCCATATGATAATATTCTCCAGGCTGAGTGCAGTGCACTCTGGGTGTGATAATAACATGTGAACTGTTATGTGAGTGCATGTGTTTACACTCATACGGCCAAGGCTTTTAGACGGGAGGTCTAAACCCCGACCGACCCCGGATTGAAATCAGGGATTATGCAGATTTTGAACACACGCTGTGAAAGAGGGAGGGGTCAACATCAAGTTCATGATGGTCAGGGTTTGGTATCTGTTCTCAATACCTTTAAGGTATCAATTGAAATAGCCCAGTACCAGTAGTATCAAAACTTCTCCAGTCAAACAATACCTGCTTTCAATCCTTTCGGTACCCAGATGTAGAAAAAAAAAAGACTATTTATATTGTTTTGCTTGCAACCAACCATTGGTATGGATATCACTTTAAGGGTACTTTTATTGGTATCATAATTTTTTAAAGGATACCAAGCTCTAAGTTACGCCCTGTCCGGTGAGACCTATGGGACCTGAATTCTGAACGCTAGTCTATGGCGAGAGACAAATAATTTTTTGATTCTGTTTGGACTGTACCATGATTTACACACATGTTGTTTTGTCAAATTAAAACAAGTCAAGAAAGTCTCAGTTTGCCTTGGTTAATTAGTTTTATGTGAAACTCCTGAGTGAACCACGTCTCTCCCGTCTTGCACAGTATAGGTCACCAGCACCAGTCTCACTGTCCCTTGAACATTGTCTTACCTGACGAGTTTTATCCAGTGACTCCTGGTGCTTTTATCAGCTGTGAAGAGAAAGAACAAAAAAGACTGACTGTTGTGTGACTCCATCGTAGTACGAAATCACACAGGCATTATAGCTTCAGCAGCTAACATTAGCTTTTGAAGGGAAAGAAAATCATGATGTCACTCACACGACTTCACACTCAGATACTTTAACAGTTTTACAACAAACTGCAAGTTTCTTGACTTGTAAAATTATTTTTTAAATTGACAAACATTATGTGTAATTTGTGGGGCACAATATAAATGGAATTAATAAATCATTTGTTTTGCACCATTAACTACAGTTCATATTTTTTCTATGGTGTTAAGGGAGTGGATAGTCTCCACCTAAAAAATCAATATCAGTTTAAGTATCTGCTGTATTTAGAAGATTTTCACTTCTTTATCTTGCTGTCAGACAGCTTTTTGTGATGGGAAACCGCTGTTATATAATAAATATTGCTCTCTCCAAAGCAACCAGACTCGTTTTGCAAAAAAAGTAATCCTACCTCTCAGAAAATGGGATTTAATGTCTTGATTAGTCAGTGTGTTGTGATATTGTGAGTCTGAACTAACACCAGAGTCATACAATACCATCAACAAACTAACAGATCGAGGCAGTGGTACTCCAGCAACTCCTGTGTTCTGTGACGTAAAATTACTGTTTTTGCCAGGGAGTCGGAAAAAGGTGTCTGACAGCAAGGTAAAGCAGTGAAAATATTCTAAATGCAGTGCGTGGATATCGATTTTTTAGATGTCTAAAATTAATTTTGCTGTTGACTCCGTCTACAGCAGTACATTGTTTAAATTCCTACTCCTGCTGCTTCTCCAAACTGGAGGCTTGTCGACTGTCATCTACTGTAGGTAACACACTACACTGCATAGCTAGACCTCTCTCCACAGCACTGATATTCATGCACTGATATTCAGTGCCCTGCCTTGTTTGTATTTCTCTACACCAATCACAATCATCCTGGGTGGAGCTAAGCCCAGGATGCAGCGGTCAGTTTTTCCAGCAAACCAGTGCCATGAGAAACGTTTGCATGTGGGGAGGCAAGCCCGGGTATTAAAATGTCTAAATTCTCACAAAAGAAAGGGTAACTGCTGCTAGCTTACTGACGTTTGTACCATTAGCAACCCAGTTGCTAATTTGCCACTTTCTGCATGCAAGTCGCTGTCTCTGAGGTTGTTGTTGTTTCCCAGGGGCGGATGCTACAATGCTGACTGAAACCAAGTGACCAATAGCAGGATTATACCCGCAGTGTGCATCCGGTGAGCCACACTAGTAATACACAATATGGGTAAAAAAATATCCAAACTATCCCTTTAATGCCAAGAAATTTCTCAATCTCAATGATCAGTGGAAAATGAAAAAAATTCTAAATATAGCATACTGATTTAGATTTTTTTTTTAGGCGTCTAATCTAAAATACATTTTACTGCTGACCCTGTCCACAGCAATACATTGCTTAGCTTCCTGCTCTGGTTCTCCTGCTGCTTCACCAACCTGGTGGGCCCGCCCACCTCCAACTACTGTAGACAATACACTGAATATAGAGAAGTGCCTCATGCAAACACAACACCAAAAAACTCAAATTATCCCTTTAATGCCAAGAAATTTCTCAATCTCTGTTTGACCAGAAGACAAGGTGGACATGACCACATGAAAATAAGAAACACACTGGCACTTTTTATTATCATATTTAATGTGTATTTCATAAGTTACATACAATATATTAGTAATCTTACAATGGGTTTCATGTGATTTATCTGGTATAGTGATTGTCTTGGATATGAAGAGGACATTGTGATAAATGGACACAACCACCTTGTACAGACACACTTCAGCACCCCTTTAAAATATCCAAATGTAACATTTTTTTATGCCACTTAATGTTCACATCCAGTCTAAAAATTACAGAGTGATTCTCTTTCATTTTTATCACCTTGTAGTTTTTTGTGCAAATATACAGGGTTAAAATAATTTTTGACATTTACATTTTCTTCTGCATGTTAGTCCAGTCAGATCTGTGGCAGAAAAAATAAGCAGACAATAGGAAGCTCAGCTGGTGAATACAGTAAATAGGATTTAATGTACAAGGTAGACAGATAAACAATGTGCTACCTTCTTACAGACACATCTCCTTCCCCCCAAACCTCCTGCTCCTCCTCTTTCTCTCCTCATGAGTATCGGGGAATTAATGCGTGCAAAGGGAGGGAGGGAGGGAGGAGGCAGGGACAAAGGCAGAAAGAGAGGATAGTGAGGGAAGAAAGGGAGGGGAGAGGAGGGGGGGCTGATATCGTCAGAGGCCTGGCAGTGCGCAGGCTCCGTGTGTGCTGGGCTGGCTGCCTATTGATTGGAAAACAACGGGCTGTGGGAGGACAGATAAGGGTGGCTGTGGGCTAACGGGTGAGGGAAGGGATACAGACCAAAGCTCAGACCACGCTGCCATCTTTACCTCCCTCATCTTGTCTCTCCCTTTCAACCCTGGAATGAATGCTGCTGCTCATCACTGGGCTTTGCAGCGGAGGGAGGCTTGAGGCACAGATTCTCCTTGTCCGAGAAGATCCTGCCTCCACACCAGAGCCATAATAACAGAGACACATCACCATCGACTGCAGGTAATCTGTCTCCTTGCTGTACCCATCATCCATCCCGCTCTTCATCCTCCCAGTCCTGACCCTTCTGAGGTCCTCGCTGGGCATCATCTCTCCTCTTCCTCCATCCTTTGCCTTGTAACCATGGTTTCCTCCATCTCTTCTTCCTCTCTGCTCTTCTCTCCCTCCCCACTCTCCTCCTTTTTTTTCTCTCCCTCTGATGAGCTGATGACATGCACTTGCTTGATTTCCATTTCTGCCACAGCCGCTTGAAAATTGATTTGATGTGGAATCCATTTTAGTTGTATTAATGTGGGACAAATTCAGGATGATCTGACACATTTTCAGTACAAATATGATTACACTCTGACACAAAATAGGAAAAATGCTTTAAAAATCAGCAGTGGAATTGGATTCGTAGTTGTGGACATCCCTCCCTGTTTTGGCTCCATTACATTAAATGACCTCTGACGAGCTCCTGTGATTGGCTCTTTTCATACCTGCATGCTCGTGGACCACCTGAGACCACCACCACTGCTCTCCGTGAAGGTCACATACAAAAAAGGCTGACGGACATACGTCTCAAACACACACACACCATGCAGACATTCAATACCTGCAAACACCTTTGCACCATCCACACTGCTGTCAGTTCTCATGTGGATGCTGTGATTTCACTTTTGCTAGAAATTTGAGTCCGACCGATACTGTTTCTTAGAGACAATACCAATAGTAGGGATTAAAACATTCTGATGTCAATATATTATCTGATAATCTTTATTGGGGAGACCAGGGGCGATTGTAACATTATTTTTTCATTTTACCTCAAACTACTTGAAATGCATTAGTCATCTTTTGATATAAGAAACATACATATGTGCAGTAATTAATAATACACTTTATATTTTCAGTAATAAGGACAGAATTATAATAATAAATTTAATGCAAGAAGTTGCCTGTTCAGTGGGGACAATCGTAACACTGAAAAAAAAAAATATTAATCCACTGTAGCTCAAATAAAAGCTCACCTCAAAGCAATCACATTACTGCTGGGGTGTCTAAAAATGTTATTTCACCTTTTTTGCATTGTGGTTCAAATTCTTTTAGATGTCAGGCATTTTATGCATTGAAAGCAAAAATGTATTTCTATGTTTGCAGAAGGTAACTATTCTGGTGGTGACCAGATTTTAATTATTTAAATTGAGTTAAAAGCAATTTTACATGAAGATTTTGTGAAAACTGTAAATTTTCTAACACAAAACATACAATGAGGTTTTTACATTGGGCCATGTGGCGCAGGGGCAATAGTAACCTGGGGCAGTTTTCATAGGGGCCACTGCCTCTGTAACGCTGAGTTTGACCCCTCTGTGCCTCCCCACTCCAATTGTCTGTATTAATAATAATAAAATGATCATTTTCTTGTGATGATATGGTGCTGACACCTCCACAGAGTGATGCAGTATTCATAAATCCACTTACAAAACAGAGGGATAATTTGCTCCTCATAACTCCAGAACTGACCTGTGAATCTTTAAGTTTTCTTCAGTATCAGAGTAATTCAGTGATAGTTGTCTGTACATACATAGATATGTTGCAATCAGGAACGGCTAATAGCTAATTTGGCTACTTTTAATGGTGCTAATTTGATTTGCAAACATATAAACAAATATTGGTATTTTATGTTGTTTTTTTGTGTGCTACTACTTTATGTATTATTAGTATCTCGATCAAAGGTCACCCTCTGACAACTTGCCTCAGTAAAATTGGTCTGGAAACACTACTGGTTGTAACACAGTGTTTGAATTGCCCCCGATCTTGCAGCATTGATAAAATCTTGCTAGCTAGCAACACCTATATAGCACAGTATGTTCATCAGTGTGTGTTAATATGTTAATTTTTAGCCAGTAACCTATCAAATTGATATGATTTTAAATTTGAAGTCATCTTAACTTTAGACAGCAAAAGGAAAAAAAATTACATCCAAAAAGTAACCCCATTTTTTTAAAATCTTTTTTTTGTTCGTTTGTTTTTGTTGAAAACTCCTGCTGAGATTCTCCTGAGTGTCATCTCTCTAGCTTGTTTCTTATTGGAGGACTTGAGTGTGTTGCAATTGCCCCATGTTGTATTTTCCCCCAGTCTCCCCTGTAAAATCTAAAATGACATTAGAGCACTGACACCGTAAACTTGACCTTGTATTTTTAGTAATTACAAATAACAAAGTAAATGAACACTAATAAAACAACTTGAATTAAGAAAAAGGTTCAAAAATACATAAAATACTGTTTCTAAAATGAATAAATAAATAAATAAGTAAAAATGCACGACTTAAAGTTAAAATATAGACTAATTTAGCTGTGGTAGGCCACTATTAGGCTGATAATATCAGGTGACTGATATATCTGTCTGCCTTTACTAGAAATATTCCAGAGTTTTCCATGTCCATTTTGCTCAACTAACCCAGCAGTAAATATAAAGGGTACAGCATGACTGGAAAGTGCTATTAGGAGATTGAATTTGTGATCTTTCTCACTGCCAAATTTTCAAGCAACAGTGCATCACTGCCTCCTCAAAGAGTCCCGGTGGCAAGGTTAGAGTCAGCTACTAATTCCCACATCCTTGTTCCGTATTTAAGCAGACAAAATGACCTTAATTGGGTCCACTGACAGAAGCGATCTGTCAGTCACTGTCACATAAATCAGGGTGATTCATTTCTCCGCTGCGAGGATTTATTCAACATGGAGTCTCAGCAGAGACATTACAAATGAGTGTTTTAAGCCAAAGACGTAAAAACAGAACAAATAGAAAACACAGCAGTACAGAGAGGTGAGATCTAAAGGGAGCGGATGAGATCCTTGAAAACAACATCCGGCTGGCTGTGACGGAGCAGCACTTTGCTGAGTGGTGTGATGAGGAGGAAGAGGCTTGCACAAGCTTGTTTTTAAATGGACTCCTCTGTACTCACCCACTTACGGCAGCCAGGCCACGGTCCAGCAAAGCACCAAGGAGGAAATTTAGGCCTCACTACTGTAATTACACTGCGTCTGAGAACCTGACCGACTGAGACTCAACTTCTCTTAAAAGTCTGACTGCAGCATTTACCTCCCAGTAAATGCTGCTCCTTAATACAGGTTTACACCTTTTAATGTCTCCTGATTTAGACAATTAGATTTCATTTTTCTATTATTGATGATTCATGACATTATTTTATTCATACATTAAACAATTACAGGTACTGTGAGCTGCTTTCTCTAAGTGTAGACTATTTCTGTGAACTCCTTTTTAAAAAACTTTTAAAAATTGGTTCACAGTAGAACAAGAACATTTCAGGTCTATTGATCATTACATAGCTGGTTAATTATACAGACATACAAACACAAACAGTCGATCAGAGCGACAAGCTATAAACACATGTAAGCATACAAATGTGACAGAAATAGATAATACGTGTCAGTATAACAGTAGATTTAAAAAACCACAACAACTCAGAGTTGTGTGTTTTACATGAAAAGCATGAGAAACAATTGGTTAAAAATGACTCATCAGAAAGCTTTATAGGAGTCCCAGATCTGAGAGAAATGTTGGATTTACTTTCCAGTAAAGACAAAGTCATCAGCGGATCTCTAATCCAGCGTCTGAATAGAGGAGTTTCAGGTGATTTCCAGTTGAAAAGTATATTTCTGTGAAGGATAATTACGTGAAGACACTCACATAAAGAATGATCATGTAGGATTAGTAGGCAGTTTAGAAACAAGAGCAAGAACCTATATTATATATTTTTAAAACATAGCAATTTATTGGCAAATTTAAACCACGTGTAATAATATGTCTCAGTAATATTGGAGCATGACTCACCAGGGACACACCAACAAAATTAACTGATATAAAATCAGAGAAGTAGAATATGCTCTGAACTTATTTATAATGGACCGATTGATAGTACAGAGTTTTTTTTGTTTGTTTTTTTGTTTTTTCAAACTCCAGTTTACTGAACTGTTAAAATGTATGTATTTACCCTAAACTGTCCCAAATGTGTTCAACATGAAATAATTTCTATTTTTTGGCAGGCACTATTAGCACCCAAGTGTCAGTAGCCAACAATGCTATTTGCACTCAGGGTGTAAATAGACAACAGAAGATGTGGCTTATATAGCTAGCATGGCAGACACGAGCACCCAGATATTTGTAGATAACAATAGTATCTGCAGACATACCATTACCTTTTCCTCGGTCTAACCAAGTAATTTTGTTTGCTAAACTTGAGCCCGACCAATATAGATTGTATGATATGATTGTAAGACAGTGTTCTCTGCTTTAACTATAAGCTTACTTGTTACTGAATTTAACTATTGAAGGTCTGTGGGTAAAGCAAGAGCACAGCGACAGCTTCGTCTGTGTAACTTGATCCACTTTAATATTCAAATGGAAACACAGGACAACTGAACACTGACAACAAAAGTGGCACCTCATGTCTTACATATTACTCTGCCATTCTCACTCATAACTCACATTACCTGCACGTAAGGTTGGACATATTATACATTTATAAATTAAAGAGCAAAATACAACATGCATAAATGTAGTTACCATTAATTAATTTATGTGGACTCAAAATAATGAACAGAGAAAATTAAGGTAATCTACTGAATACAACCTCATGAAAATAAATCTCATTGTACATTTTCTAGGCCTGAAATCGGCCTATCAGCTATATCAGTCTATATCAGTATCAACATATATATTGTCTGATATTCACTGATATGAAATCCTTTTATAAACAGAACATAATGCAGATTGTTTTTATTTGCTAGCTTCATAAGCAGCATTTTATGCATATTTCCCTTTGTGTTTTTTTCTTTATGGTTATTTATAATGATTAAAAATACCAGTAAACATTTACTGTTTATGGGCCCTGATGTCATTTTGGCCAATAATGTTTAGTGTTAAGGGATCAATGCAAAAAATGTCTGTGTATGTATATGTTCTATAGTTTTATATATATTCTTGCAATGTCTTTTACTCCCTAATATCACTATTGGTGTCAGTCCCAAAAATCCAGTATTGGTCAGGCCCTGTGCTAAAGCTAACCAAACCATGACTGAAAACTATAATGTAACTAAAAGTAATTGATCCTTCGCTAAGCCCCACCCTCCTTAGTTACTGTTGCTAAGTCTGTCAAACTTTTCATTCTCACACTGCATTTATGTAGTTTAGTGATAACTGTGGCAGCTATAACATCAAAATTGATGGTAATTGTTGAAACATGAGGTCTTTGAATCTTTTGAGACGTAAACAAAAGCAGCTGCTCTTGTCTACCTGATGACAGTGGATTTTGTCGGCTAACATAATGACTTCCAAGCAGATTTTATGTGTAATTGTAGCTGGCTGATGTAAGCTACTGCTAACTCCTTGACTCGGCTGAAAAGTCTGTTTTAATGTTAAGATCTGACATGTTTTAAAACAAGAACCCTGTGAAAGTGTAAATGTAAAGTTACCTGACAGCTACGCACATGATATAATGTTAATGCTAAAAAACTGAGACTAAAGCTAGTTTACATCTCAGCAAACATTGGTCAGATGGTGAAAGACAGCGGGTATATCTACATGATAGATGACAGAAATACACTCATTAATGTTGGAAAAGGAAGCGCAGGGACTAGGTCAGTGCAGCGGACTGTGAGACAGGTCATCCAGCCAGAACAGCCAGCCCATGGTCGCAGAAGATAGCTGGGATAGGAGCTAAGTTAACTCAGCTTGGACCTGGGAGATGCATCGTCATTGACCCACTTTGATTCTGCATCAGCCCACATCCTCCTCCTCAAACCCCCACAGAACAAATGCAGATGCAGTGGTATCTAACAAGTTTGGCTGGAGGTAAAGTTACTGCAGCTAGTAAGCTAGTCTTAGTTAGCTGGACAAATATTTGCAGCTTATGTAAGAGCAGATGAAGACAGAGTTTAATCCATTTGTCACACATGTGTTCTTATGTTTTACATTTTTAAAAGACTACAGACAAGACGTGACCGTCCAAACTCATTAACGCAGAGTATCGCTCCTCTCAGAGACTCCTGCACACCACATCAACATGTGGAGAAATGGAAAGCTTGTAAGCTCTAGTATGGTTGCTAAGATATGATTGGACAGTTGCTGTTGGAGGTGGAGCTTAGCAAAGGGTCAATTGGTCAACTAAGTAAAAAAAAATAAAAGTCACTACAGAGGACTCTGCACCAGTCTCCCAGGGCAGAGGCCTGCATTCAACCAATTCATCCACCACAAGATCCTCTCTACAGAGACTTTGTCGCTCTAAGCTAGGATGCTGGGTGTAAATAGCTGAATGGCTGCTGTGTGACTATTCTCACCTGGGTGCACACAGTAAGATCAGAGTGTTGGAACTCCTCTGTCACTCCACTGTGAGAAAAAAGAAACATGTCTACCAGTTAATTATTCAGTATATTATTGAACAGAAGAAACTATGAATATGTTCTATCCCTTTAGAAACTTCATATCTTTCTAAGACATAGAACAAACTGGTATTAAACGTATTAAGTTCTGTTAGTTTTTGGACCCAAAAGCAGAACTCAGACAGCAGCTGGCATCAGTTCAGTGCAGTTTTATCAAGTTTGATGAGATGTCGTTTGGAGAGCTTGGCCACAGTGAACGGTGGAGCTGGACAGCTAGAGAGAGGTGTTAGCTGGAGGGCAAACAGAGACGGTAACAAGCCTGAGGCTCAGGTAAAAACAGAGGTAGATAGGATTCAGGAACGCGAGAACACACTGACTTTCATTTGTCTGTAGTGTTAGTATATTGGCAAACTGCACAATCTGGCAAACATTGAATTTTAGAACAGAGCTTGATGAGATGATGGGTCGCAGGTGTGCAGGTGGATTGGCAGCAGGAGTGAGTTGAAGCGCCACGCCCAAACAAACACACAAACACAGGGAGAGGACAAACAGAGGACCAACAAGGGATGGGCAAACAGCTGAAACACTAGGAATGAGGTCCTTAGGGTATAGCTAACAGTCTTCAGTGGTGTCCAAGCTGTGCTATTTGACATCCCAAACCAAATGCACAAGGGAGGTAATAAAGTTAAAACAAAAGAACAAAAGTAAAACTTAAATTTGGAGCTCCTGATCCTCTGTCTCTTTGTAATGTGCTACATTTAGTTTTCTTACCTTTCCAAATATATTTTGAAGCATTTTTTAAAAGTTTGTCCCAGAGCTGTAAAGGTTCAGTTCTGTAAAAATGTACAATGAGAAATATACATACATATACATGCTTGCATGCATTGATATTAGAGCTGCGTTAAATAACTAATTAAAAAAAAAAAAAACTATTTTGATTATCAATTAATTGTTTAATTCATTTTTCTTTGGGTTTTGGACTGTTGGTTGGACAAAAGAAGCAATTTGAAGACATCACTTTGGGCTCTGGGAAGTTGTGATGAGCAGTTTTCACATTTTTTTGACATTTCATAAACTAAACATGTAATTGATGAATCTCGAAGATGAATTAATAATGAGAATAATCTTTAGTTGCAGCCCTAATTGAGACTGGAAGATGACTCCATCTTGCTAAATTAGAATCATTCTCCGAGCAGCATTTTAATTATCTGACAGTGAAGGATACATTTTTACAGCCATGTCTTATTTAGCCTCAAAACACTAAAAATAGAATAATACTCCAATATATAATGGTACTTTGACAAATGTTCTCATGATTTCATGTCCCAGAATCTTGGAAACCTCATCAGTTAATAACTCCCAGTAGAGGTACTTAATTAACTGTGGTTTACCAGTCAAGCCAACTGGTTAGGTTCCCTTTGGGACCTGGTCCCCTTCTGGCACATCTACCTCCATCTCCTCTTTGTCTAGACAACATGGTGCCATTCCACATGAGGTGAGGCAGGCGGGATTTAGGAGGTGCCAGAGAAATCCTTGAGGGATATTGGTCAATTTACCAGATGGGGACAGATACAGACGTCTTTGTCTGATCCTGTCTTTCTTCTTCAACACATTTGCTGCAGCAGTAGCCTTGCCTCATTAAAGGAATGCTGATGAAACTTAAAAGATCATGCTGATGTAGCAAACTTAATGCATTAAACACTATATCACCACTACTGTGTTTGTGCAGGTCTCGCGGATTAACAGACAGGGGACGCCATGGAAGCCCCTCTTGTGTGTCTAGATGAGGAGTTTGACGACCTCCGGCCATGCCGCATGGACGAGCTGGACCACCCGGCGCTCAACCACTCCCCTTACTCTCCCACCACCACCACCACCGTCCCCCTGGCCTCCATCACCCGCGAGGACTTCTCTGAGCTGGAGAACTTCTCTGAGATGATGAGCTTCAAGTCGATGGAGGACCTGGTCAATGAGTTTGACGAGAAGCTCAACGTCTGCTTCCACAATTACAACACCAAGACGGAGGGCCTGGCACCTATCCGCAACCAGTCACATAACCAGGAGGATGAGGAGAGGCTGCAGGACGAAGAGTGAGTGGCCACAGTTACAGTAATAGCCCACAGTCTGACAAAACATTCATAGCACAAGGTCCACTGATTTGTTAAAATGCAGTATTCAAGAACCGTCAAAGCTGAGGTCTTAATTTGTCTGATACAGCTCAGTCTCCTGTGTGACAAACCTAAACTGGCAATTACAGCACTTGAAGTCCATCAAAAAGCATTATAATTTTCAGTATTTTTGGGTTGAAAATAGAAATAACTTGACATTCCCAACAGCATCCTACGCATGTTACAGCTCATGGGACAAGTTAGACTTCAGGGCTCTCTGCCAGAAAGACTTTTTGGCAGAAAACCTTTATGCCAGAAAGGTAGAAAGTAGTTCTGATGCCAAAACCTAACTAAGTACTTTTGTTACTTAATCATGTTGTACTCAAGTAGTTTTGGAGCCTGAATCTAATTAAGTAGTTTTATTGCCTAAACAGGCCTAGTTGGTGCCTAAACATAACCAAGTAGTTTTGGTATCTAATCCTTCTGCAACCAAATAGTTATGTTGCCTAAACCCACTGTAACCACTTAGTTCTGGTGCCTATATCTAGCAAAGTAGTTTTATTGCCTAAACCTAACCAAGTGGTTTTGGTGCTTAAACCTACTGTAACCTAGTAGTTTTGGTGCCTAGATCTAACCAAATAGTGTTGCTGCCAAAACCCAGCAAAGGCTAGTTGGTGCCTAAACCTAACCAAGTAGTTTTGGTGTCCAAATCTAGCCAAGTCATTTTGGTGTCTAAACCTGCAGTAACCAAGTGTTTTTGTACCTAAATGTAACCAAGTTTTGGTGTGTAAACCTAACCAAGTAGTTTTGGTGCCTAAAACTAACCACACTGAATGAAAACTGAAAATATCTTTTTAAAGAAAATAAAAATAATCAATCATCAAAGTCTAAAAATAGGAAGTCAAAATTGAGTCTTGGTTTCACACGACATGAACCCTGGTCTCCTGGGTGAAAGTCCTGTCCTGTGTTTGACCTATTCATCCACCACAACCTCCTCCCTACATGGACTCGGTCCCTCTTTATACTATATCACCTAATTTCCAAAAGGCTTTCTGGCAGAAAGGCTAACTTCTCCCAATTCCTATTTTACACCAATGTAAACATACAGAATGTATCTTAAATAGTTTTAGATTTTTCAGAAACCCGGTCTCAGCTAACAGAAAACTGAACTAAAACTTTTACTTATTGCATGTATATTTGAATCTTGAAACTTTTGAGCATTTGGTTGCATTTGGGCTGTGTAATGCACCTTAGACCATCTATAATATAATATATTTACCAAAATGACCACAAACATATAGACATAGTAAAGTACCACAAACATACTCCCAGTGCATATAAAGTAGATATTGTTCCTCACAACCCTTTATGTTTGCTGGACACTAGCCTACTCATTATGCAGGTCACTCACAACACACTCTCAGAGACAAAACAGTGGCTCTGCAGCCCAGCACGTCACACAAATATTTCCACACACAGACCGCGACATCCCAAACGACCAGTCAATCAGCAGCATGACCCCACCCTCCCCAGCAGCACCACAGTCAGGCTGCACGTTGAATTATTCAATGTGCAGCGTTGTTCGCCTCAGTTGGCTTTGGCTCTGCTGGTCTGTCTCTGTCTCTCCACCAGCTGACTGCCAGATCCTCCTCCCTTTGCTCGCAGGCTCTGAGGCGGAAACACACACGTCCTCACACTGTGTGGATATGAATCGTGCTAAAAATAGTCCGACTGTAGGTGTAAGAGGAGAGGTTTTGGAAAAGAATCACAAGGTTTTTCAAACATTAAATTGCTGTTAGAATTAGTGATTACTGAGCACAGAACACAGGACTGTGGGTGGATGCTACACTAATCTGCATGTAAGGACCAAGATACAGTACCATACGCTGATGTGTTGTGGCTCAGATAAGGAGACCAGTGTAGATATAGTGAGGTCACATGTACAGTGTTCTTTTTTTTTTTTTTATTTCATTTAGTCACCTATTTTGGTCCTAGTTAACATTTTCACAGAAAGGTAAATAAGTAACAACATGTAAGATAAATAAATATACTGACTGAAAAGGTGTAGGCTGAAGCTTAAACTTATTATACCTACGCTTTTTACATAACATGTTCTAATAAGCTTCACATTCACTTCTTCTCAAATCAGTAAATAATGCATTGACTGATTAATAATAATTTGATCTACTTAATTCTTACAGCTCTCTTCAGCGGCATGAAAATTGTATTTGTGTTAGTTTTGTAGTTTTACCTACCTCCACACATCAGGTAACAAATGGGACAATAAGTAGTTTTGTTGCCTGATCTAAGACCACCTAGTTTTGTTGCCCAAACATAACTAAGTAGTTTTGTTGCCTCAACAAGACTCAATTCCTGTCCCAGACAGCAGTATATATTAGTGTGATCATCAAATAAAACAAACTTTAACAATTTAGACAATGTACAGATATCAGTTACATACTGTATAAAGACTTTAGGTGACCCCACAGGCCACATTCATCAAAACTGATCTGATATTTATTTGTACATAATGATATCTATTATCATGGTAACCTCCATGAGTATGCTATCCCTCTAATACCGTATCACTCTAGTTTTTTTTCCATTAATAGGCTGTGATCAATAGTATAGAATGTTTTATTTATCCATAAAAAAACCACAGTATTTTCCTTGTTCCACATTGCAGTGGATATCTCTTCTACCAGCTCTATTACTGTCATTAAGGTAGAACTGTTTGCTCTGAAGCCATATTAATGATCACTAAGTAAGTTGTGTTTTTCTATGAAACTATCAAGTATTTGTTCAAATAGATTTTCTAGAATTTCTGAGAACTGAGTTGGTCTGTAATTCTCCACCTCTGCTGGAGCTTTTGTCCCGTTAACAACGTCTCATTGTTCCTCCTCCTCTTTTCATGACAGTTCTTGCCAGTGACAATCCATACTGTGACTTTAAATCACCTCGAGTGAGTCTCAACCACCGGATATTTATTCACCTTAGTGGCACTAAGACAGCCCTGATGTTCGTAACAGTGAGGAAACATTTAAGGTGACTCATTTAAAACCAGAGAGTCTTACAGATGAACAGAAATAATCGTGAACAATGTAAATCTGATATTTAGTTGAAAACAGTCTAATCCCTGCACTTGCCTGATTATAAACGCAGATATGAGTGAGGCAGACAAGCTGACGGCGAAGTAGAATATTAAACAGAACGATTTCTCCTCCGTCAGTGGCTGCGAGCCAACGAACACAGCAGGACAGCTTTGTAACATGGAGTTCCAGTTCCTGCTGGCCAGATGACCAAATCGTGTCCTTGTATTATGCATGCAGTCTGTGCTGTTCCTGTGTTGTTGTTGTGGTTTGCACGACTGGTTATTACTGATTAGATTCTTTTAATGAGGTGGGTTTTTACTTCATTTAAAGGGATAGTTTAGATTTTTTGAACTGGGTTTATATGAGGTATGTATCTATGGTCAGTGTATTATACAGTAGATGATTGTTGACTTGCATCAGAATAGGAAGTGAGGCAAAGTACTCCTGTGGATAGAGTCAGCAGCAAAATGTACATTTTAGCTACCTAAATATTCAATCAGTTTAAGTGTATGTTCTATTTACAATAGTTTCATCCCTTTACCTTGCTTTCAGATAACTGATGGGAAACTGCCATTATATAAACCAGTCAACCAGACTCTTTTGGTAAAACAATAATTTTTTCTTTCCTCAACATGGGAGATGCTGATCTAATGCCACCTCGACTGGTTAGTTTGTTGTGATTTCAGTGAATCTTAACTCACCCTTTAAAACACCAAAGTCACACAATAACACAGACTAACTAACTGATCGAGGCAGTGGTAGACCAGCAACTCTCATGTTCTGCGAGGTAAAACTATTGATTTTGCCAAAGGAGTCTGGAGGTTTTTGAGAGAATAGTACAATGGCTTAAATAATGGCAGTTTCCAGTGGGAAAAGCTGTGTGATGGCAAAGTAAAGCAGCAAAATATTCTAAATATATTTTTTACATGACTAAAACACGTTTTGCTGCCGACCCTGTCCACAGCAGTACATTGCTTATCCTCCTTCACTGGTGCTCCCGCTGCTCCTCCAAAGTGTGGGCATGTCGACATCTAGGTAATACACTGACTATGGATAAATACCTCATACAACCAAACTTCAAAAAATCTGACCTATCCCTTTAAAGTGTTCAGCTCCTTTTGAAAGAGAAGGAAAAGTCTGACATTTAGGGAAACACAATCAAAACCAATTTTATTGTCTGCTGAAGCTAGCAATTTTTTTAGCTTATCTTAGCATAAAGACTAGATACAGGGGGAACAGCGTCCAGAAGTTAAAAAATATCTGCTTACCAACCTTGGCCCCTGCCAAGAAATAGTGTTGCATAACTCCTTGTAAAACCAAACATTTTCATATTTACACTTCAGTCTATGGAGTAAACAAGCAAGATACAACAGATATCGTCAGTTTGTGCTGGTAATCAGATGTTTTTATTTGGATAGAGCCTAGCTAGCTGTTTCACACAGGCTACTATTGGAAGCTGGCTGCTGGCTGTAGCCTTATGTTAAGTTTACAGAGATGTAGGCTACATCTAACTCAGCAAGAAAGTGACATTTCCCAAAATGTTAAATTATTGAACGTAGTCACATGTGATGACTTTTGTACGATTAGTATGTTGGTTTTGCTTTCTATTTTTTTTTTCTTTTCTTTGAGATGGAATGAGAGCTTTAGAAAAAACACTTGCACTAGCAACTGGAAGTGTGAGCTTACATAGGTTTTTGTCTTGTTACATCTATTATGTTGCTATGTCATTTTTCATCTTGTCACTTCATTTTTGTCTCGTGACATAATTTTTTGTCATGTTCTGTCTTTTTTCGTGCTTGATATACAGTGATGTATACACCAACAGCTGATTCCCTATATCCTCCTAATGGTCCCATCCATTTAGGTTGAAATCTGTCTTGGTGTTGGGAAGGCAATGCACAATGACGTAAAAATTAAAAAAATAAAATACATAATTCCCCACATATGCATTAAAACTAAAATTTCAAGTTTGTTTTATAAATGTGAGGAGTAGATATTTGTGATAAAATGTAGAGAGTAAAAGTAAAAAAAAAAAAAATACTTGAGTAAAGTACAGATACCTGAAAATACCACTTAAGTACAGTAACAAAGATGGATTGTATCCTACTAAACATACCATAAACATGGTATTATATATCAAGTTTTTTTTTAAGTGTAAATGATGATAGCAGTAGCACGCTGCAGCGCCCTCTGAATATGTGGGTTCAGTTTTATAGCATTTCGTTTATTTAACTTCATAAATATTTAAAACTTCTTAGCTCAGAATTAATTCTCTGATGAGGAAAGTGTGTCTTAGAAATGACAATGACAACACTTTTTACAGCTTAGGGTTTTTTTTTTTCTTGAAACTTTCTTCCTGTTTATCTGTTCATGTGCTGGTGCATGCGGCCATGGCGCACACGCACGGCTGGTGAGGTAAGCTGTCAGCTGAATGGTGTCCACTGTGTGTCGGGCGTGGGCAGTGCCACTGGGAGCAGGGCAGCAGGCCTGAGCCATCCTCTGAGTGGAGGAGGAAAAAACACAAAGGAGACTTCTCTCCCAGTTTGATGTCATTTGTCCTTGGACAGACGCTCGCCCTGGGTTACACTCCACACCAGTGGAACAATGATGTGAGGAGCTTTATCTAAATCTCTGCTAAGGATACCTTTTACTGAGTAGTAAGCTGTGTTTTTTTCTGTTGTGCATTGTTCCTCTGCAGCCTCCAGCTCTGCACATTAACCACCATCATTGACTTGACACATAGAAATATTGACTGAGTTGCAGGCTGCTGAAGACGAGGCTGAGAGGACCGCCTTATAACCAAGGAGATAATACACCAAACTCTAGTTTAATGCTGTTATATAACTGTCTAACTACACCGGGTGGTGCTTAAAATAGTAGACAGCCTTCAGAGCTGAAGCCAGAAATAGTGTTTTGATGCTTGTTTTTGAAGCTCCTGAAATTTCCCTTGCTTACACGTGTGCACGTGTGTGTATGTGTGTTGTTTTGCAGTGTGTGGGACGCCCTAACTGACAACTACATCTCCACCTGGGACGGCCCCGCCACAGAGGGACTGAACGGGAACCTTTCTGACCAGGAGGTACGTCACTCCACATCTTTTATCTGGTTTAGATCTTATCAGGCCTAACAATAGATAAAATGTACCAGGGCTGCAGCTAATGATTATTTTCTGGTCAATTATTTTCTTGATTAATCAGTTAGTTTTTTGCCTATAGAATGTCAGAAAATGGTGAAAAATGTTGATCAGTGTTTCCCAAAGCTCAAGATGACGTCCTCAAATGTCTTGCTTTGAGGTAAATGGGAGATGGAGGATTTAAAACCACCACCAGTGGCCACATAGAATTTCCGATTAGAATACATTGGCTACTTATATTTTATTTTATTAAATAAGGGAAGCAGAAGCAGTTTAAGTTAAAAGGTAAAACAAATTATATGAAAACAAAAAAATGCTGTACCCCAGGAATTTTATAAAAATAATTATTTCAACTCGTCCTTTTTTTTTGTTTGTTTTTTAATTTCACAATAAATATCATATCATGCCCTTTTTTTATCATGTTATTATCACGTTTTTTTGTATTGTTACATCCCCATAGTAAACTTTACTTTTTCATTTTGGAATTATGAATTTTAAATTGGTTTTATAGAAATTTTAGCTACATGATTTTCTGACAAAAGGTGTTAGAAGGTTCATATCAGGATAATGGTAATTTTGCAAGAGTAAGATAAGATAAGATTGCTCCAAAGTTACAGTAACATATAATAAAAATAACAGAAAACAATAGAAGATTAAATATAAAATGAAATATGTATGTGTATGTGTATATACATATATATATTATATATATATATATATATATATATATATATATATATATATATATATATATATATATATATATATATATATATGGAATAAATGTATATAAGTGCCAATAGAATAAAAATAGAAGTAACTAAAATAGAAGTATTGGCAATGACAATAAATTCATATTGTCATGACGGCAATATTATGGTGGAGGAGTTAATTCCAAAAAGGGAAGCAACTTCAGTAGAGTAGAAGTGGTTTGGCTACAAAAGACCAGATGAACAATAAAACACAGTAGTATGTAAAATTGCAAGAAGACCGTAATTGCACAACAGGGCAATACAGCAAATTATTTTCTCACGTAAAGCAGAAGACCTGGCTAAGTAAAAGAAGAGTGAAAATCCTGTATTCAGTTTGCATTTTCTTTGCATATCTTTGGGTGTAGTTTAGTACCATTGCTGCAAACCATATGAATGTTATTTGAAGCAATGTCCTGCACAGTGTGGTATTAAGCTAAAGGTATGAAACTGCATTAGAAGTGCCTCAAATGAACAACTGATTCTGTGATTTACTGTAATGTTTATTTAGCTGTTTTATCCCCAAATGAGCATGTTTTTTCTGACCCAGAAAACAGGCTCACCACCCCAGAAAACTGCTCTCACAGTCGGGTCTTCCATCTTTTTTGCAGCAGGAGGAATATGTAGTGCTCACATGTATTTATACTGGCTACAAATGGTTGAACAAATGTTCACTAATGTCAGTCCCACCGGTTTATAGGAGGAAATATGCTGCTGTTTCTATACTTTCAAAAGGCTGTAAATGAAAGTGCACAGTGTGTCAGTATTTTTCATTTTGACGTACCAAACTGAGGAGCTAACTGCTTCATTCTTTCTGAGGCTTAATCTCATGCTGACACTTGAAGACATGCTTGACCAACCTTGACTGGTCTTCCTCCTCCTCCTCCTCCCTTAATTGGCTGTCACATTCAACTGGACAGCAGGCACTTAGCAGTCTGGGCCATGTTTTTGCTGGTCAGGGCCAGAGCAGACGTTTACGCCCCAGAGGGAGAGGGTTGTTCATATTCAGCTAGAGCCTGCCCTCAGTCGAAATGTCGGAATTCTTTCTAATTTAAAAGTCTTATACCAAAGCAGGACACTGGTAAAAAAGTTCACAAACGACGGCTTCCCTTTAGGGCAAAGCAATTTTCTTCTTCTGTAGATATTGCAGGAGTGCAAACTTCTGTTTCTTCCACCACATTGCCCTTAATTGCTTATGCTAACCATGTTCCTCTGTTTATTTCAAACATACCAGAAACAAAAACACATGCTTGCTGTTTACCATGGATTTTTTAGCAAATGGCAAATATTTTATGAATTGCCTCACTATCATGCTGCATAAATACTCAGCTCTAGCCCTGTAGACATTCGTATATTGAGACGAAAATTCACAGGTAGGAAGTAATGGGGTATAAATGCTTTGTTACAGTACTTAAGTAGAGTTTTCAGGTACCTGTACTTTATTTTTCTGACAAATTTTACTTTTACTCCCTACATTTGAACAGAAATACTTTCTACTTTCTACTTTCTACTCCTTCCATTTTCAAAACAGGATCATTACTTTAGTTGAAACAATTCCATGGTGAATCCATCAGTGCATATTATATACAACAGACATAACAAGACGACAAAGACGTAACAAAATGTTGTAAAGAGGTAACAAGATGTTAAGATGTAACAAGACAAAAAGATGTAACAAGTCATATAAGATGTAACAAAATGTAAAAGATGTACCAAGAAAAAAAAGATGTAACAGGATATAAAGGATGTAACAAAACACAAAGGATGTAACAAGACAACATAAAAAGATGAAAAGATGTTTTTAAAAAAAGGTAAGAAGAAGTAATAGGTCACGAGACATAAAAGACATAACAATCCGTAAAAAACGTAACAAGACAAAGACATGTAACACATAAGATATAAAAGATGTAGCAAAATGTAAAAGATGTGACAACAAAAAAGAAGTAACAAGACATAAAAGACGTACCTGGATATAAGAGACGTAACAAAACACAAAAGATGCAACAAGACAAAAAAGATTTAACAAAACAACAGAAAGAGGTAACAAGTTGGGAAAAAGATAACAAAAAGTAAGAGGTAACAAGACATAAAAGATAACAAGACAAAAAAAAGGCAAAACAAGACAAACAGGATGAAACAAAATGAAAACGAAAAAAGATGTGACAAGATATAAAAGACCTAACAACACAAAAAAGATGTAAAAAGAAGAAATGGACAGAGGGAGACTCAACCACAAAGAGATTTTAGTTAGCTTTGCACAGAAACAGTCGGTAGAATTGTCCTAGAGGGCTACTTTTCACTTTAATACTTTATCAGAGCCTGTACTTTTTCACTTTTGCTTGTGTAAAGAAGTTGAATCAGTACTTCTTCTTTTAATAGTCTTTTTGGGTTCTGATCCAATGTCACCAACTTATATGATCACACAAAACATTTCAAGCGACGAAGGACGTGATATGTTGGTTGTAACATTTCATATTTATTTGTAACATTTCATATTATTTGTTAACTACTGTAGCAACACTTTGTTGACATGTATATCCAGCATACACTGTGGTCTTCTATCAAATTCTACTGTCTGAGGCAGTTAAAGTGTAGCTTACGGGTAGGAACACTAGTCATTGCTGCCCCCTGGTGGTTGGAAGTATTAACAATTTGTTGTTAGTGAAATAATATAGCTACACTAATATAATTAAGCTGTGTCTGCATTAATAAGAGAATAGAAGCAGACATTTAAAATAAAAATAATGAAAAGTTGCTTTTGCCAGTAACTAATTACTTCTATATGCAGTAATTACTAACGTAGTTCACTTACTTTTGAGAGAAGTAACTAGTAACTGAAATTAATTGCTAAATTACAGTACCTTGGACAACACTGACTTTGGCATAGCATTGCTTTGTTTGAGCTAAATGCTAAGCCACCGAGCTAGCATGTTTACACTGACTAACATGTTGATGTTTGTGTTAGCATGTTAGCATGCTAACGTTTGCAAAAATCACGAAGTACAACTGAGGCTGATGGGAATGCCATTAGTTTTGGAGGCATTAGGTACACTTAGGTGTTTGAGAAATTCTAATTTTGTGCTTTATGAAATGTTAAGGGATCGACATTTTGAATACAGTTCGTCCTGAGAGAGGAATACCATTGTTTGTACAAGATGTCATGACAGTTCATCCAATAGTTGTGGGGACATTTCACATAAAATCATAAATGTCAAGCTCGTAGTGAGGTGGAGGAAAAGTCAGCGGATCACCAAGATCATTAGGATTCATCCTCTTGGAACCATGAATATTTGTACAGAGTCAGTTTCCACTGATAGACCAACGTCACCATCCCTAAGTCACAGATTTTCAAATTTTGATTAATGTACTGACGTCACTATCAAAAGTATGAAAGTCAAATATTGCAAATAAATAAGCTATAAACTATTAAAACGGTTTTACAAATGGAATAGGAAATTGTTTTTTAAAGTGATACTGAATAATGTAAACCTTTTAAAATATTTAAGCATGAGACTTTCAAGTGCAATCCCAGACTGATGTCTCCTTCTACAGGAACTGATCGAGTTCTTTTGGGAAATGACTGTGGATTTAGTTTGTTATTCTAATGCGGATAGACAGTTTTTGACTCTTGCCTCTTCTTCTTAGTAAGCTACACTGCAGCAGCCATCTGTTTGTTGCTCGCCTCTCATGTTTTGTCCCACATTCTGCAGATCCACGAAAAAGAGGAGGAGGAGATGAATGAGAAGAACGACAACGCCAACTGCCTGAACGAGGAGCCTCTCATCACAGCTGATCAGGTGTGTGTGTGTGTGTGTGTGTGTGTGTGTGTGTGTGTGTGTGTGTTTCACAGATCAAACAGTTTGTCTGTGTCTTGTTTGTGATAAAGAGAAAAAGAAAGCAGTTTGTAACATAGATTCATCTCAGGGTGAAGCTCAGGTTTTTTTTTTTACCTTCCACTTTTCAAGCATCATGCAGTATTTGAAGTAGTGCTTTTTCCATTCAGACTCTATCTTTGTTGGTCAGAACCAACTATATTTCTAGTCGCTTTTCTCATGAATTTATAGAGAAATGTAGCATCAGCATGACAAAGTAAATTGAAAACAGTAAAGGACCAAGAATAAAGCCATGATGAATGCCAGAGACAATCTTTTCTTTGCTAGATGTGACATTCCAATTCTGATCATAGCTCTTGCTTCCAGTACTGTCTACCCAGGTAATCTTTACATGGATTAATAATGTGCAGTGTATGTAATGTACAGTGAAATTTGAATATCAGTTTGAAATGCCACATGCTGACTAGTGCAGGGAAGATAGAATGGAGATAGTAAGGGAGGCATTTGATTTCTGTGGTGATCCAATGATCAGGAGTTCCAGTAATCTAGATGACTGGAGACCAAGGCATATATTAGCATACATGAGTTGACAGGTTGCTGTAATATTGTCTCTTGTGTGGTAAATTTAAGGATCTTACTGTCTGCACAACAAAGTAAGGGGACCACGAATAGATCCCTGAGGAACTCCAGAGACAATTATAATGTTGTTAGATCTTACATTGCTGTTTTTATAGCTCCAGTACCTTCTACCCAGGTAATCTTTACATGGATTAACAATGCTGATGGTTTGTGTATGTACTTCCAAAGTACATAACCAAATTGTGTTTGTGCAGTTGTTTTTGAATGCATACTGTTTTACAAAAGGCTTTTTATCATGTCCAATAAAACTACTCATGTCATGTATGACAGTGTTGGACTGCTCTTAGCATATCATGCTGGTACAAGAGTTTAGATAGACGACCCTAGATTATAGCCTCTTGTGTGATGAATTTACACAAATATATTGTATTGTCAGCAAAACAAAGTGACATTGAAAACAGCAAAGGACCAAGAATAGACCCATGAAGAACCCCAGAGACAATACTTGCATTGCTAGATGTGACATTCCCATTTTGATTCCAGCTCCTTCCACCCTGCTAGTCATGGAGGTAAGAAAGTTGATATGTGTGTATGTATTACCTCTAAAGTTCCAAACTATGTACATGTCTAGTCTTTCTTTCTTGCATAGTTTTTTGGAAAATGCTATTTATCATGTCCTGTTGAACTGCTCCTGTCATGTGTGGGGTGTTGGACTGCTTTTATATCGTGCTGTACGAGTCTAGATAGATGTCTCCTAAATACAATTCTGCCTCAGCCATCCATGCTGAAGCCTGTGTAGACATCAATAATGGATTTAAGTATGATATGTACACTTGTAAAGGAGGCTATTGGCATTTTAGCGGCCACACTCTACTGACAAATGGACTGTTATGGATGTGTGTGTACTTACCCCATCTCCTAATCTCTTTCCCGTCCATCCACTCATCTTGCAATATCCTTCCATCTATCTTACCCTCTTGCTCTCTCTCTCTGCCCCTCTCTCCAAGGTCATTGAGGAGATAGTCGAGATGATGGAGAACTCACCGGATCCTGGGGAAACTGAGGAGGAGGACGAAGAGGAGAGCAGCCACTGCTCCTCCAGGACCAACCCCTCCCTGCTGGAGGAGATCAGGCAGCTGTCACAGGCTTCCAACAACAACTGCTCCTATGAAGGTATAACTGGACATAATCCATTAATTAACAGAACGTCCTAATGTTTGACACTTGGGCAGCAGTTGTATCAGGATTTCCTCAGCTGATTGGGGATGTGAACAGGCTACATCCCTGTCAAAACACTGCTCCTCATGAATCATTCTAATGTCAGTGCTTTAAGTTGCAGTTAATATTTCTCCTTGAAGCGTGTTGTTAAACATCAATAAAATACCAAAGGTGAGACCCCTTTTAAATGAGTCCTTGCCAAAGGCTGGACATGAAAAATACCATCATCCCTATGCATGGACGATCCAACACATAGGCCAGTTATTGTGAGTGCATGAACTCAAAGGTCAAGGGCACAAACTGCAATATACATCCATCTTTTGTACAAATTGTCCACTCTCAGTCTTTAAGTCATATTTTTGTGCAGAGATATGCATCAGCGGTCATGTTCACTTCAGCCAGCCGAGCCACCGGGACACCCCCCGCACATTAGGATTTGATTTAGCGTCCACATGGTTCAATTAGTCATCTCATTTTCCAGCGGGTCCATAGGTGAGAGTTCAAGAGGACAAGGAGTTCTCTGCCATAAGGCGCCACAGCGGTGAACATATTGGAGATCCATGTGTCTCCTCCGTCTGAGCCGCAGTGGTTTGTCCTGACCACTGTGAGAGTGGGAGATGAATAAATATAGTAGTAATATCGTATGTTTTTACATCCGCATTTTGATTAATTATTGGTTATGTAGGCGTCTGTCACTTCATGTTTAACCATGCCCTAAAATTGCTTGACAAAAGGTCAAATGAGGGGGAACTGGAGCTTTTCAGAGGAAAAGTATAGAGAGGGAAACTGCCAAAACTACAAATAAATAAATCCATATAATAACACAAAACTGAGACACAGTGATATTTGTTTTACTCTGCCACTGTATTCATTTACTATTTATTTACAATTTTTTTATTAACTTGCCTTCCCTTTTAATTGTCTATTTTATCTATTAATTTGTTCATGATGAAAAGATAAAAAAAAAGACTAAAGTAGAAAATGAAATGGGAAAATAATTAAATTTAGGGAATTAATACAAACTAAAAAAGAAATATTTATTTATGTCACATTTTATGACTAAATTAATGCTTACTTATTAATGCTTTTACATTATTTTTGGTGTTTTTAATGGTATGTTATTATTATTATTATTATTATTATTATTATTATTATTATTATTATTATTATTATCATTATTGCATTTTTCTTTTGGTAGTTTTTGTGCCAGATGAGATGGATAAAAATACAACAAATTAAAAAAAACTTTGATGATTACAAATACAACTGTTTGTAGTTTTATTTTATTTTATTATTTACTTCAATAAGGCATCCGACCGTGTCCCTCGTGGTATTCTGTGGGAGGTGCTTCGGGAGTATGGAGTTTGGGGCTCTTTGCTAAGGGCCATAAGATCTCTTTATGACCGGAGCAGGAGCTTGGTTCGCATTGCCGGCAGTAAGTCAGACCTGTTCCCGGTGCATGTTGGACTCAGGCAGGGCTGCCCTTTGTCACTGGTTCTGTTCATTATTTTTATGGACAGAATTTCTAGGCGCAGCCAGGGGCCAGAGGGAGTCCGGTTTGGGGACCACAGGATCTCATCTCTGCTTTTTGCGGATGTTGTTGTCCTGTTGGCTCCTTCGAACCAGGACCTTCAGCAGGTACTGGGGCGGTTTGCAGCCGAGTGTGAAGCAGCTGGGATGAGAATCAGCACCTCAAAGTCCGAGGCCATGGTTCTCAACTGGAAAAAGGTGGCTTGCTCCCTCCGGGTCGGAGAAGAGTTCCTGCCTCAAGTGGAGGAGTTTAAGAATCTTGGGGTCTTGTTTACGAGTGAGGGGAGGACAGAGTGTGAGATTGACAGACGGATTGGTGCAGCGGCAGCAGTATTGCGGCCATTGCATCGGTCTGTCATGGGAAAGAAGGAGCTGAACCAAAAGGCAGACCTTACCTATGGTCATGAACTTTGGGTCATGACCGGAAGAACAAGATCTCGGATACAAGCGGCTGAAATGAGTTTCCTCCTCAGGGTGGTGGGATGCTCCCGTAGAGATAGGGTGAGGAGCTCTGTCACCTGGAAGGAGCTCGGAGTAGAGCTGCTGCTCCTCCACATCGAGAGGAGTCAGCTGAGGTGGCTCGGGCATCTATATCGGATGCCTTCTGGTGTTCTGGGCATGCCCCACTGGGAGGAGGCCCCAGGGAAGACCCAGGACATGCTGGAGTGACTATGTCACTTGGCTGGCTTGGGAACGCCTTGGGATCCTCCCGGAAGACCTGGAGGAAGTGTCCAGGGAGAGGGAAGTCTGGGCGTCCCTGCTCAGACTGCTGCCCCCGCGACCCGGCCCCCGGATGAGCGGAAGACAATGGATGGATGGATGGATGGATATTTACTTCAACAGCTGGAAAGACTTAGAAATTGGGGCAGAAAAAGGGACTGTAAATAGATTTTATTTTTTTTTTTTAAGGATAATAATACACTTTACAATTAGTTCAGTTTAGTTTAGTTACAACTTAACAGGCATGAGTGTGATCATGTGAAAATAAATATTAAACCAAACTGTCATTGCTGCAGAATGTCAGCGGTTGTCAACATGGGGACTGGGATCCTCCAAGGGGTCACAAAATGTATTGAGGGGGTTGTGAGATGATTGCTACTTCTTTTGCTACACAAAACTTTTTCTCCAGTCTTTGCCTTTTCCTAATGAAACACTTACTTTTTCATACCCAAAAGGGGTCTGCTGTTAACCAAATAGTGTCACAATAATGTCTGATTTGGGACGCATTTTTTTGAGTTTGTTGATGAAAGTCCCACTTGAGTCGGATTAATTCTTACTTATGCTCTTTTGCTCAAACTGAGCTACTTGCTGAACATTTTATCTCCACTAATGTTGCTCATTTGTTTGTTTATTTAAAAAGGGACACATAGAATACATGATGTGAATATGCTGGAGTTAGCAAGAATGCTGATTTATGTTCGTAGTCCCTTGGCAGGTAACAGAAAAAAAAACGGCAGATACATTACAATACATTAAATAAATCACATTAAATCTGCATGTGTGTGCTATAAACAATCAAACATAACAATCACCCCACAAGATCTATACTGTAAAAATAGTTGATACACAAACACAATCATAGATGTGCAAATGTATGGACACCAGATCCAGATGTGTTGACCTGCCCCTGCTGACCGGGACTATACAACATATAAATTCAGTATATGTTTTAGCATTCTGACTGAACCCATGAGTAAGAGCTGTCCGTCTGTCTCTCCCTCTTCATGTGTTCTACAGGCCTGAGTCTGATGCCCAGCTCAGCGCTTGTCGAGCTGCTGCACCGGGTGGAGGCCGCCATCCGCGAGTACTCAGAGGAGCTAGTCAGCCAGCTGGCTCGGCGTGAAGAGCTGGAGTTTGAGAAGGAGGTGAAGAACACGTTCATCACGGCCCTGATGGAGGTGCAGAACAGGCAGAAGGAGCAGCGAGACAGCAGCAAACGCCGGCGCCGGGACAAGGCCCTGAGCCTGCAGGGGGGAGGCCTGATGTCCATGAACGGAGGAAATACGGGCTCCACGGGTTCCACGGGTTCCACGGAGAAGACAGGGACCATGCCTGTCAAGGTGAGGAGCAGTGAGGGAGAGGCCTAATGCTTGATACACCTTTAATTATTTACATCATGCAGTGGCAGACTCAGGCTGTCTGAGGGGCAAAAAAACCCAAAAAGGGACGTGGTGGGGCACCAATACGGCGAAAATTGTGATGCAAAGTGAGAAAGTTCCAGTTCCTTGTTTAGATTAAAACTGATTTATTGTAGAACAACTACAACTGTAAGGCACATAGAGGCGAAATATTTTTTTTTTGTATGAAAAGAAGCCTGAAGGCACTTCATCACATTTTCTGGAAAGCCACTTTAAGAGGGTACTTTACCACATTTTGTCCACTAGAAAGGCGCCCTAGAGAGCACATTTTCTATCATCTACATCTACCATAGGGGCATCCAAGAGGGCACTTATGTGTCGTTTTGTGGAACATAGGGGCAAAGTGTGGGGGGGGGCACAATTCGTTTTGCATTACATTAATCACATAATGTGTTAATTAATCTCCACCTCCATTAGATTTTCTTAAAACCAGCAACTTTCACGTTTAATCCTTTCCGATGTAGCCTACTTGGGAGAGCAGTGAAACCACAGCGCTGACAGCCCCCCCCTTCCTTCCTTCCTTGTGACTGTTAGCATAATGGATCTCAGGTCCATTAGCCTCTAAAGTATCTTCCAGGAAAGATCCTAAAGTGGAAGTGACCCGTCGTCTTCATACAGTAACCGCTCAGTCCCATCTCCTCCTGTGCCGTAACACAGAAACAACCTAATGTGTTTTTCCCTCCATATCAACACAGCAGCAGTGTTTTTATCTGGTGACTACCTGAGGCTGCTTCACTGAAGTAGTGTGAATGTATATATGGATACAGTAGATCATCTATTCATGGGAATCGTGACAAATCATGTCCTAGCAAAAAAACAAACAAATAAAAAAGCTGGAAATTATTAATACCAACAGTTTAATTCCAATTTTTTGATGAAAATGTATTCTTTGACGATTTATATTTGTGAAATACATGAATTGCTAAGCTTGCTCTGTGTAAGAAAACACCCTCATCCCAGACAAGAATTCATAGCTCATAACTCTGTCTGATTTAAAAATGTATTAAAAGCTTATAAAATAAAAAAGTAACAATACCTACTAATAACACAGGTATAGAAATGTGCAATTATGATCAAATTTGTTTTAAAAAAATCTTATGAAAATTTTGGCCCTTTAAAGTTGTGTCGCAGATTGGTGTCAAATCCAACTTCATGGTTCAAAAGAAGGCAGGAAAACTGCTTAAGTACTGGTAAACAAAAAACAAACCAAAAAAAAAAAAAAATATATATATATATATATGTATATATATATATAGTCAAATTCAATAAATGATATTGCCATCAGATGTGTTTTACCCTCAGCCATAACATGTCAACTCCATAGCCCTTCTAAATCAAAGCTAAATGAGAATTATGGTTTAAAAAATAAAAAAATAAAATGGCCAAGACTTTGATCTTTTAAAATATATTTTCCAGCATAACTAAAGAGTAAAAATTGAAGGCTCGATTATCAAGAATTAGTGATAAACAATCAAACTAATCATATGTCACCATGATTTCATGTTTGTGTGCAACATGGTTTGTATGAGAGGCTGAAGAGGCTTAAAAAAACAAGACTCAGATTTCAGAAAGTCTCTCAGTCTGATCAAGGAACCAATGATCAGTAGCTTGTAATAATTGTTTGTATGTGTGTGTGTGTGTGTGTGTGTGTGTGTGTGTGTGTGTGTGTGTGTGTGTGTGTGTGTGTGTGTGTGGTCGGTGTGTTTGGTGTGTGTGTGTCCTGGTTGTCCCCTGCAGCGTTTCAGCATGGAGGGACTGTCCAACATCCTGCAGACGGGCATCAGACAGACATTTGGAAGCACAGGGAATGACAAACAGGTGAGGTCAAAGGTCAGATGTCTTGAAAAAAGTTCAAGTGTGACACAGCTGAAAAATTAAAGGAGCAGTATGTAAGATTTAGTGGCATCTAGTGGTAGGGTTTTACTAGATTGCAACCAACTCAATACTGATCCTCTCACCCTCCCCTTCCCACAGTGTAGGAGAAGCTATGGTGGCTGCAAAATCTAGAGTTTAGTGTAGTTTAGTTTGTCCTTTCTAGACTACTGTAGAAATATAGTGAAGAAGACCCACTACCTCTGTAGATAAAACACTCTTATTTTCAGGTGATTACACACCAAAGAAAACATACTTATGAATATTATATTCCATTTCCACCATGTTCTGACAAATAAATCTTACGCACTGGTCCTTTAAATTATCTGGTCAAATACAAAAATAACTGTCACATGATGAAATAGACGCATTGGACAGCAGTATTTCCCAGCAGTCACTGCACATGATAAATAGAAAAAGCAATATTCTCAAATGATTTAATTAATGAACTTACAAAGTTCATTTCCTCACAGCTGTATAGACATGTAACATAGATATCATAAATTGTGTTTTATGATGACATTGACTTAAACCTGCAGTATGACAGACATGAGTTACTGAAAACATAAATGCTGTGGTAATAGCTGCTTATTGATTGCAGTGAGGTTACAGCTCCTGTTGTTTTTATGTGTGTGTTACAGTGGTGGTATGACTTGTTTACAGCCCGCTCCAGCTGTGCTGCGGCGGCCAGTGCAGTTGCATCGGCCGCACTTCATACAGTTATTATATTTACAGCAGCGCTGCCTCGGTCTGGTGCACAGCTGAGGTCACACACACACACACACACGCAGGGATGATAAGCTCACTGTGTGTAATTTGATCTCTGGTGATAGTGTAAGCAATATGCTGTGGTGCACTGCAAGAAATGTCCCTGCTTTGTGTCCGTATAAATTACAGGAAGATGCACATAAATTTAACAGTACAGTAGGTATGTTTCGCTCCATTTTTGCAGCTGTTACTGGATGTAACAGTCATTTTAGAAAAGATTTATAACTTATATTTAGATGTTAGTCTGTTTGTTAAAAGATGAACCAACTGGTGTTTGGATTGATGATGATATCCAACTTTACTTAGACTGACAAAATGAGATACAGTAGGAACACTGACTGATTTTTTCATTTTTGTGATATCACTCCAAGCATTTTCAGCTGGTTCAATGATGAGATTAGTCTGAATACTCGGTGGGATTTTTGCACGCATGAAACATGTCGTGGTGTGTGTCAACATCTAGAAAGACCCTTGTGATTGTCATGATGTTCCTCGCTTTGACAAAAAAAAAAATATAATAAACAAACAATAAAAGATGTAAGTTATATCAAAAAAGTTTTGGAGTGATAGCAGATTCCAG
This sequence comes from Lutjanus erythropterus, assembly GCF_056507025.1. Lineage (NCBI taxonomy): Eukaryota > Metazoa > Chordata > Actinopteri > Lutjaniformes > Lutjanidae > Lutjanus > Lutjanus erythropterus. The sequence continues at coordinate 7,688,141 of NC_139327.1, forward strand.
CACAACAGACCAGCGAGGTCATCAAGTGGAAAGGCTTCGCCCTGTTTTGGGGGAAATAATTGCAGTTTCACATACGGAGAGAAACAGGAAAACAGTGAAAAGTGGCTGTACAGCAGGTTGTAAAAACAGTCCAACTCCAGATCCAGTTGTCCATCCTTCCATGAAAAGAAATTCATCCCAAAAGGAGAGCAATAAGAATGTACGAGCCTCCAGAGAACCTTAATCGTTTATTATGGCAGCAGTGTAAATTGCTTTTTGATGACAATAAATATTGATTATTAAAATGATGCCGATGAAGAACCTAGAAACAACCATTTTAATAACCAGAGCTCTCACATTGAGTTTTGAGGCTCATAATAAACATGAATATTGACTGTCAGTGTGGTAAACATGAGATAAATGATGCTGCTGACAGTTACTACTGATGGAGAGCTTGAGTGGGAGGCTGCTGGAGAACATTACAGTCATACAGTACAGCAGCATCACACTGTCAGCTCTGATGAATCTCAGCCTAACTAAGAGGTTGGTTATTTACAGAGATGGGAAGTAACAAATTACAAATACTTTGATACTGTACTTAAGTAGATGTACTGTACTTTACTTCATACATTTAACACAAATATCTGTACTTCCTGTTCGTTACCATTTCAAAACAGGCTTTATTTTTAATGCGTCTAAGGGGAATCATTGATTATTTTTAATTTGCATCATTGTGCGCCATCTTCCCAACATCAAGATCGATTTCAGCCTAAATAGCTGGAACGATAACACGTAGGAAAGATGATTCTTTGGTGTTTCCAGCAGTGGATGTCACTCTCAAAAGATGTAACAGGACAAAAACGGCATGAAAGAAAGAAGTAACACGAAAAAAAAAAAAAAAAAGAAAACTAACAAGGCATAACAAGACGAAAATTACTTAACAAGATGAAACAAGCCAGAAATGACATAACAAGCTGAAAATTATGTAAAAGACATAACAAGATGGAAACGACTTAAGACACAAAACAAAATGCAACCGACAGAGAGGGAGACTCGACCATGGAATTTCAGTTAGCTTTGCACAGAAACAGTGAGCAGCACTGTCCTCCAGAGGACTTACATACTTTAAGGACATTTCAGAGCCTGTACTTTTTCACTTTTACTTAAAGTGATAGTTTCCCCAAAAATGAAATTTCACTCAATATCTCCTCACCCCTGTACTGATGTGAGGATGGGTGAAGATCTCCAGTTCACAAAACACTCCCGGAGAATCAGCAGAAAACAGCGTTGCAGACAAATCCAGTGCAGTTGAAATGAATGGTGACCAGTTTTAAAATGTAAAAGCCCACAAAAAACACAAAATGTCTCCATGCTGCTCGTGTGGAGTAATCCAAGTATCAGTAAGCCACGACATTAAAATGTGACGCAAAAAGACACCATTTACACCATGTTTTTATCCTAAATATCAACTGTAGCCTCTCAGACCTGATCCTCGTTCGCACGCCTGAAGCGGGTACACAGGCTCTCGCCATGTCAAACTGCAAAATCTCCCCCTAAAAGTTGCCGTTGCCATGACATTTTGTAATGATGTATACTGGAATTAATTGTTTGCAGTGAACAGAATGATAGTCCACTGACTTTTAAAGGAATGGTTCAACATTTTTGGATATACACTCATTCCTTGAGGATTTCTATGAGCTCACTATGCTTGGAAAGGAAATCTTAAAAGACTGTTTCCTCCTATTCTTTGTCGTAAAGCTAAGCTAAGCTAAACAAATTGCTCCAGCTTCACAGATACAGTATGAGAGTGTTGTGTCAATCTTTTCATCCTACTCTTGGCAAGAAAGTGGATAAATGTTTTTTCTAAAATGTGGAACTATTGCCTTCAGCTCAGGTCAATGAAAGAAAGCTGCCTCTGATAAGCAAGGACCTAAATCTATTTGATCATTACGTCTTAGCTTGTCTGTTGAATGTCCCAGTTCAGTATCAAACCCTCTGAATCTGGACTCTGTTTTCAGTATCTAAACACAGTTATTCCATATGAGAAGAAAGGCACCCCTCCATCTGTTGACGACCTGCAGATGCTCACAAAAAGTAAGTATCCAATCAAACCATCACATGCAAATGATAATAATGACTAAACAGCCAAGAACCAGAGCTGATAATCTTTTTATTTCTTCCATCCAGTTCTTTATGCCATGAAGGAGGACAGTGAGAAGGTGCCTACACTGCTAACTGACTACATATTGAAAGGTAAACACAACAACACACGTCTGAATACTTTTTCTCTCTGTTTCCTCCTTTAACTTTGAAAAGATTCATGAGTGATTAAGTTGATGATATTATGTGGGTCAAGTAATGTTTTTACATTAATATTAATTTATGACAGCACTGAATAATCATAACTCAGTATTCCAGGTCTTTGTTATTGTCAGGATCATATTTATATCTGACTTCTTTTCATAATAACCTTCCTTACAAATAGAAAATAGAAAAGCTCAAACTAATGTTTCTGAAGTGTTGAACATATAAACTTTGCCAGCAGCAAAACAATGTTTACTGAAGTATTCTGATCATCTTAAGAAAAAAATATTAAATTAAGAAGAGATGATGGTAAAAAGATTGCTTGTTCAGATAACCAACCTGCCACCTGCTGACAGGAAGATGCAACAACTGGACAATACCAAAATAAAAGCATAAGGTCCTCCTCCTCCTCCTCCTCATGGGTAGAAAATCTGTTTTTTGTAGGCAGCATCTTGGAAAGCCCATAAATAACATGACCAGTAAATAAACCTAATGATTTTTTTTTGGCTGAGACAGGTTTATGTTTTTAAAGCACATAAAAATATACATACCATAGTTGATCTTGTAATTAATCAACCATTTATAATTTCTAATGCAAGGATGACAAACACTTAAATTATCCTGGGATTTTTAATCATAGTTCTCTATAATAAAGGGATTGCAGACAGTAGCTGCATAGCAATGCCTTATATATCCTCATATATTAAAACTAAAGAGTCATAGGTAAGAAAATCTCCATCGTCATCCAGTGTATCATTCACAAATTCAATATGCTCTGTATGCTCTGTCAGAGGACACATTCAGGGGCATTTCTAGAGGGGCAAACGGAGGGGCGATGTCATACCTGAAATCTGATCTCTGATTATCCTCAAGTATGATTGCCTATCTGCCCAGTGAGAGGCGGGACCTTTGTTTGAACCAACTGTTGCCTGACAAATGTGTTTCATAAGTGGCATTGTTTCCTTTTGCATTCATTTACTTTATGGATCATTTGAAAACACTGGGTTATATAATGAGATGTTAGTTGTGGTTCCCTTTTTCCGACACACAAAAACTATACACAAAAAATTACAACTAACTATAACTAAAACTTTGTACATCAAATAATGAATCATAAAACTAAAACAGATTTTCATGGTTGAAAGCTGAGGATGAATTAAGGAGTGTCAGTCTGAGGACAGAGGTTGAATGAAGGTACTATTTCTTTTTGAGGACTTAAAAAATAAACTATGGAAGTTTTATATTATATTAGTGTGGTGGCACTGACTCACTCTAGTGATGGGTAGGACTATTTTAAAAGTTATAAACACAGGATTGTAAGAAACTGAAAGATATTGTAATGTCGCTAATAAACCCATTAATGTCTACAATGGAATTTTATCTTCAAGGATTAGCTGAGTTAGCACAAATCCATTGAAATTTTTGTAAAGTGGTAAAAGTACAAGGCTAAAAAAAGAAAATTAACTTTGTCTTCCAGTTAAGGCATGATAAATATGTGAAATCTAAAAGTTTGATTTTGTTATGTCTAGCTTTCACAGAAAGTTTTGTTTTTCCAGCTCGAAGAGCAAACAAACCAATGGTGCTTTTCTTTTTTTTAATAAATATAGGTGTTAGCAGATATGAGAAATGGTATATTAATGCTATACTGACATGTGTGTGAGTGTGCACACATGTACTTTATGCCACTCCTGCATAAGTCAGTTCCCATGTTGGACCACTCCTGTCAAAAAGTGTAGACTTGCCTCTGGCCAAGTGTGAATACTTCTACAAAGTGACTGGTGAGGAAAAGTCAGTTATAAAGTTCATTTAGTAAACTGACTATTGACAGTTGCACCAGTAAATCAAGATGCTCTCTGACTGGAATATTAAGATACTGTGAACTTGAATTTCTTTATTTTGCTGCGAGAATCACTGAATTGAAGTCACTTTATCAAATCTTTCTTTTCAGTGGAGACTTGATGTGATTTTATTATCCACTGTTTGTCCTCTACAGTCTTGTGTCCCACCTAAAGCACCGCCAGGCCAGGGGCCGCAGTGTGACGGAGAATTCTACCCTCCCCACCCCACCCCCTGGGGCAGGGGGGGGCGCTTTTCCCACCCTCCTCGCCTCTGGCCCAAGCTGCATGACCTCCCCCTGTTCTACCATTATCAACCATGGATCCTCACCATCGACATCATTGTATTCACCTCGACTATGACAACTACTGCCTTTCGCTGAGCTCACCGTCTCCCATCCTGCACATTAAGCTCAGGCCAGACTCCAAAATGGCCGCCATCTGAATAGTTAAACAAGTGGGACGGCCGCTCCCACGTTTAATTAAAGGACTTCACTAATGGAGCATGACATGCTATGAAATATCACAACACCACTTTGGTACAGGGATTCAACGTTATCATTGCTTTCTTTTCCTTATTTTCTCTACGTTAATGTTTCTTTTTTTAAATTTTTTCTTTGTTTCCTCTAACAGATGTTGCCAAGTTTTATTCACAGACTGACCTCTTTCGCCACTGTTGATTGTTTGACTCATGGGTTCATAAGGACTACACTGTAAAATAAATGAAACGCCATACTGCATCCACCGGTGATCATCTCCCTGTATGTTTCAAACGAAAACAAAAGCCATGCACCTTTTTCTGCCAACTTAGTACTGTAGCTCCATGTGAATGAAGAGAAACACGACGATTACGGGTGCAGTGCAGTGCATTACACAGCTTTTTCTTTCTCTTTCTTTTCGCATCACTCTCTCAACATCCAGTGCTCTTCTGACTTTTTTGAAACTTCTTTTAATTTGTATCTAAATATTTGATATGAACTCTGTTGCCGTTAATTTTCTACTTTGGTTTTTTTTCTGTGTGATCAGAGCGACAGGCTTCCTGTACTGTATGTGCATCCACCCCATTCAGCCGCGTGGAGGCGTGTCACTGAGTTTTCCTTGGATATAACATCCCCCCGATGAGATGAGCTCATTCCAATAAAGGCGTGCATATTTGCATATTAGCATATTTATGACTTCCTTTGCACCATGTAGGTGAATGTTACATCGCTAATCGCAAATTCTAATAAACATGCTACCCTAACAGTGTGTGCGTTAGCTTCTCTGTCTTTGTCTCTTGAGGTAACATGAGGAGGTAACATGATCAGATGAGCAAAAACAACTTACATGCATAATTATGCTTTTTGGGGAGAAATATTTCACTCTGTTCTTTGGATGATTTAGGTCTGATAATTTAAAACAAGAAAAATCTGTTTTTTGTAGAGCCATTATTTGGTGAAAACAACATTTATATTAGAAATGTTGCATAGAAAGAAATACTAATTATTTGTTTTTTATACAAACAAATACCTTCTTAAGAATACATCGACTCCCCCTCACTGAAAAACACAAAATCTATGAATGTGAGTGAATAATCGTCATTTCAGAAAGTTTAACTGCTGGATACAAGATGTGTCCTACTTCACTGAATAGCCTGTTTTCAGTGTCCACGTCCTGGACGCATCGGGCTTCATACTGGGACATGATTTCCCAAACTGTGATGTCACAAATCCTGCTGGTAGGTTCAGATGTTAAACTGAGATTTAAGGTGAGTGAAGAGAAACTTTCCCACTTCACTCACTCACTTCTAGTTTTACTCCTCAATTATGCAAGGAAAATATTTTTTTTTTATACCCGGCAGGTGGGCCAGAAGTCAGGTAGATGAAAAGTTCCAGTTTTAAAAGTAAGTAGTAAATTTACAATTACCTCAGAATATTTATGATTGAGCAGAAGTGATGAAACAAAGCCATAGGAATTAAATTACGTGTGTGTTCATTTGTTTCACCGAGTTAAACAGGTAACTTTGGGTGGGCAGAACAGCTTGGCCAGTGGCCCCCAAATGTTTTGACTTTGACACCCTTCATTTACATGAGAACGTGTCCTTCAGGATGAGGATTCTTCCTCTTCTACCTCACGTCTTTCCCAAATAGAGTCAATTTGCTGCCCTCTAATGGTCAACTTTAAATCTCACAATGAACTCTGGGAATGTGCAACAAAAATTGTGTAAAAGTGACTTAATACCTTTAGTATTTGAAAGTAATTTGTTACTTTAGGTTAGAAACATTTTTTTTCCAATAGTGATTGTTTCTCTTGATCCTAAATATTGAATTCAACACCCCCATTATCATATAAATTATTGTGGACATGCAAATTGTTTAAGAGACAATATTAAGGGGTACATGAATGAGTCATTTGAGCGGTTTTCTTCAGTTGAAGTGCTGCTGCATCAATGAAACTTTGATGTTGAAATCTTTAATAATCCTTTAATAATGGTTTAAGTTTTCAAAGGATGTCATTAATCATGCACAATTTGAATTCCCTAAAGGAAAAATAATATTATAACTCTGTAGAAAATAAATTACACTTTTCTTTTTGAATTTTTAAAGGAATACTACTAATACTACATTTATACTAATAATACTTCTATGTTAATTTTCTTATTGTATTTAGAAAACTTTATTTGATGAATTCATATATAAAATCACTTCAAATCTAAGTGAACTGTGATGGGCTCCTCTTTAACTGATGGAGCTCAGTTATATTCTGTAATGGCTCATTGTGACCAGTGGAGGGCAGATGATGGTGTGACTGCACTGCAGTTTGATTTACGATCTATAGACACTTCACAAGTCATCAGTGGTGGACAGTAGTGAAGTACATTTACTTGAGTACTGTACTTAAGTACATTTTTTGAGTATCTGTACTTTACTTGAGTATTTGTTTTTTTGTTTGTTGTTTTTTTCACTCCACTACATTTCAAAGACAAATATTGTACTTTTGACTCCACTACATTTCTAGGAAGGTTGTTGTTACTTTTCGACTAAGCACAGCTTTGAAGTCAGCTGTTGCTTTTTTTTCTTTTCTAAAATATAATTGGTCACATGCTGTGTTCCTCACAGAAAGAAACCAATCACAGTAGCTCCTCTCAAATGGGACTGATGTAGAAGTGGAAATACGTCCAGGCGCACTCTGTAACAAGAACAAGCAAACTCTCTCTTTCATTCAAACAAAAAGTGGTAATGGTGACGACAGGAGAAAGACAAAATTAAATCTAAAATTAAATGTAATTATAATATTCATTATTCCAGGTAGCTTTTTAATTAAATTGTTTTTATTGGGATGAAAAATACCTCATAATTCATGTATATTCTGCCCCTGAAGACAGAAAGAAATCTCAGTTATTTAAGAAAAAAAAAATCTCTGATTCAGCTTCTAAAATGTATTTTCTAGTTTCTTTACTCCTCCATGACAGTTCACTGAATATCTTTGGGTTGTGGACAAAACATTGGAGGGCATCATACTAGGCTTTATGAAACACTAAATTACATTTCATAGACCAAATAACTAATTGATTAATCGAGAAAATAATCGACATTAACCCACAATGAAAATAACCGTTAGTTGCAGCCCTAACTTTAATCTTTGAAACACATGAAACTGTGGAGACTTGAAACCATTTTCCAATACATGGCAAAAAACAGTACAAGAAACAAGATGACTGTTGTCTGAGCTGTTTGAGCACGGTGGTGGCCTCATTTTTCACACCACAGAAATAAAATTTGCACCATCGCGTTCAGCAACCTGTCCTCTCACTGACCGTATGCAGTTTTTAGCTGTAGCATTTATGGTGTTTCATTAAACAGCTGTAGTTTGAAAGGTACGTTGTCTCAACTTTTGCCTCTTTTTGGAGTAATTAAAATTGAATGTGCCGTTGCTCACAGGTGATTGGTCAATTTCACCAGCCTGAGTTCTTTGCAGTTAAAACCTCATACAGAGACAATTACACCTGAAACAGCTCAACGTTTTAAATTATTAATATTTTAAAAAAGACTGTCTGTCTGCCTGTCTGTCTCTCTCTGTCTGTCACTCTGTCTGCCGATCTGTCTGTTTCTGTCTGTCTGTGTCTTTCTGTGTCCAACTTGGACATTTTAGACAGCAGTCTTTTTTAACTGTTAATAAATTCAAAGTTTGAGCTGGTTAATGTTAAATTCATTCATTCATTCATGAAATGTCCATCTTGCCTACACAGTGGACACATGTTCACTCACAGTTGCTGGGCAGAAATTGACAAGGCTGATTGTGATTGGCTTAATTGAATGTCTAGCTCTAAGTCTCATATTCATGGCTGCCTACTGACATTTTTAATGTCAGCCATATTGTTCTTCTGTTCTGCTTATTGACACAACTTCTCATATATACACACACACAAAAACTGTTCTTTGTGTCTGTAAGGGGACTTTTACTGACATACACTCTCACCCATATACATACAAACACACGTGATAATGCATGTACATACACAGAGACACACACACTTGCAAACATACACACATATGCGCAACAGCATGTGCATGTGCACACACAGACACACGCAACCTCAGTGATACATCTATAGCTATTAGTACTTCTGGCAATATGGTGGGGATACTAGTCGGCAGAGAGCATCAGGCACACTCAAAATTTCATTTGAAATTCTGTAGTTATATAAACATAATACAAAAAATATAGCCGCAAGCGGCAATTTGCGGGTTCTAACCTGTTCCGCCCCAAACCAGCCACCGTGACCCTCACCACCCAGCGTGACCCTCATCTGCCGTAGCGCAAGACGTTCCCCACCCTGTCCCCGAAAAGCTCCAAGCAACACATACTCTTTCCAAGTCACACCGGCTTTTCAGCCAGCCTACACGCTAATGACATTTGTGGTATACTTTCACACAGAGACTCCATTTGAACATCAAAACATACATTGAAATTGTACCTATCGATGTGTATTTCAAAGTTTCAATAGGTATTTTAATGTTTAAGCAATCACAGTTCCACGATCATGATCATTTTGGGAGAAATGTGGAGATAATAATGGTTGTGTATGGGAGAGGCTGTAAAATAAAGACACAGATGTGAGTGTACTATTATGATTTGACCTAAATGAAGGTAAGTGAAAGTTCAGACAGGAAGACCATCTCTTTACTTAAGTATACCTCAAAGCCACTTCTCTGTTTTCCACATTTGACTGTGCTGTGACACACAGACGATTGGCTGAAAGGCTGGAGTTGATTCAGCCAATCACCAGTCGGCAATGGCACAGTCAAATTTAAATACACTGAGAAAAGGCAGAAACTGAGCCAAAAGTTGCTCTCAAACTCCAACTGTTTCAACTGTGCTGTGACACACAGACGATTGGCCAAACGGCTGGAGTCGATTCAGCCAATCGCCGGTCGGTAATGGCACAGTCAAATTTAAATACACAGAGAAAAGGCAGAAACTGAGCCAAAAGTTCCTCTCAAACTCCAACTGTTTAATGAAAAACCGTAAGTGCTACAGCTACAAAAAGCACACCGTCGGCGAGAGGACGGGATGCGGATCGCAAAGGTGTAAATTTCATTTCTGTGGTGTGAAAAATGAGGCCAGAGCCACGATGGACATAACTGGAAGGGTCTGCTTTCTTCCAGAAATTTGGGCTCTCCCTTAACATGGGAGCGAATGGGGCAGGCGGTCGGACTTGTTGTCGTTTCAGACCGCCTGCGGCCAAAACCCTAAATCTGTTTTCTTCAGCGGTCGCACCTCTGCGACCGGAACGGCTTTTCCTACAATTTGGTGTATAATTTGTGTATGTAGAGTGAACGATGTGGCCGCAATGGCGAGTTTAAGAGAAAATTTCTTGATGATTTCAGAGGTGCTGTGCACTCTAGCGATGACATCACCCACTCTAAGTTGCAACATTCCACGCAATACACACCCATTATAAATTCTGAGAAGGGCTGAAAATTTCATGATTTTTAAACAGCTGCTGTAGAAAAACTAAAGGAGATATGGAAAATACGAATCGGTCACTGAAAGTCGACGGCAATGTCAACGTTTCAGAGTTGGAACGGAGTTTCTACGTGAATGTATGAGTTGGTGAAGCGTGGGTGAAGATGAGTGAGTTTGAAGGATTTTCTCATCCACTTCCATTATAACCAAGTTTCAGAAAACACTGAATATTTTGGAAAGTTTGAATGGTATTGAAAAGTTGAATCATATGTAAAAAGTCAAGGAATTGCTGAACATTTTCCAGTTTGAATGGAGTTTCTAGCTGAAAGTATGAATCGGTAGTTACCGTTTGAAAAAAGGTGAAATTTTGTGATCTTTGAAGATTCCCTCATTCATTTTCAATGGGAAAACGGTTTGGGAAAAAAGGGGAATATCTGGGAATGGCGGTGGCGCCCCCTATGTGCCAATCTCAAAATCTTTTTTAGGGTGTGCTTCCAAGTCTCATTGTGGACCTACCCACCAAGATTGGTGACGATAGGTCAAAGGGTGTGGGAGTTATGGCCAATTGATTCTAAGCTCCGCCCACAGCGAAGATTCATCGGTCCGTGGCGGCCGTGTTTTTTGACCAATCTGGCTCATTTGTAATAGAAATGCGTCTCGTCATCCCCCAAAGCCGTGTACCAAATTTGGTAGTGATGGAGTCAAAACTGTAAAAGTTTATGTCATTTTACTGTTTTTAACATTATTGAAATTAGCAAAAATTCTGTAAGGGCGGCATTCATGGTGCAAGAGGCTTTTTTGTAGAGGATCATCGGGAGGACGTGTGTGTAAAATTTCAAGTCAATAGCACTTGCGGTGCGGCGGGCAGAGCCTTTCAAACTTAAACTCTATGTTATAGCGCCCCCATGAGGCCGATTGGGACCAATTTTTTTGAGCAATATTTGGATGTCATTTATAGTCCATGTACCAAGTTTCATGTCCCTAGGTCCTTCCAGCTGGTCATAAATTAATAAAACGCAAATTATGACGGTTAATGACGAATAGGCCACGCCCACTTACACCTATCAACATGGGACTGGAGATATTAGTTAATAGCCACCCCTCGAGCATGCATACCAAATTTGGTCAAATTCCATCCAATGGTCTTTGAGATACAGATGTGTGGCATTTATAGCGCCCCCTATAGGCTGAGCTCAAAATGCTTTGGTAGGCAGCTGCCCAGTCTCATTGTGGACCTATCCACCATGTTTGGTGATGATAGGTCAAAGGGTGTGGGAGTTATGGCCAATCAATTCTAAGCTCCGCCCACAGCGAAGATTCATTGGTCCGTGGCGGCCGTGTTTTTTGATCAATCTGGCTCATTTGTAATAGAAATGTGTCTGGTCATCCCCCGAAGCTCTGTACCAAATTTGGTGTCGATGGAGTCAAAATTGTAAAAGTTTATGTCATTTTACTGTTTTTCAAATTATGCAAATTAGCAAAAAATCTAGTATGACGGACCTTCATGGTCCTAGAGGCTTTTTTGTAGAGGACATTGAGCTGGACATGTGTGTCAAATTTCAAGTCAATCAGACTTATGGTGTGAGGGGCGTGGCCTCCCCAAAAAGTCATTTTTAAGCCTTAATTACAGCGCCACCATGTGGCCGACTGGGCTCATATTTTAATAAAAGTTGATGCACATCATTTCCAATCACTGGGCCAAGTTTCAGGTTTCTGGCTCATTCCAGCTCACGGGAATTTTAGCTCAAGCGGCAGACAACAAAAAATAATAATAAATATAGCCGCAAGCGGCAATTTGCGGGTTCTAACCTGTTCCGCCCCAAACCAGCCACCGTGACCCTCACCACCCACCGTGACCCTCACCTGCCGTAGCGCAAGACGTTCCCCACCCTGTCCCCGAAAGCTCCGAGCGACACATACTCTTTCCGAGTCACACGTTTCTTGAAATCGGCTTTTCAGCCAGCCTGCACGCTAATGACATTTGTGGTATACTTTCACACAGAGACTCCGTTTGAACATCAAAACAGACATTGAAATTGTACCTATTGATGTGTATTTCAAAGTTTCAATAGGTATTTTAATGTTTCAGCAATCACAGTTCCACGATCATGATCATTTTGGGAGAAATGTGGAGATAATAATGCTTGTGTACGGGAGAGGCCGTAAAATATTCTGTGAGGCTAAAGACACAGATGTGGGTGTACTATTATGATTTTACCTAAATGAAGGTAAGTGAAAGTTCAGACAGGAAGACCATCTCTTTACTTAAATATACCTCCATTATTTAAATTTGACCGTGCCATTGCCAACCGGCGATTGGCTGAATCAACTCCAGCCGTTCGGCCAATCGTCTGTGTGTCACAGCACGGTCAAATTTAAATACACAGAGAAAAGGCAGAAACTGAGCCAAAAGTTCCTCTCAAACTCCAACTGTTTAAACTGTGCTGTGACACACAGACGATTGGCCAAAAGGGCTGGAGTCGATTCAGCCAATCGCCGGTCGGCAATGGCACAGTCATATTTAAATACACTGAGAAAAGGCAGAAACTGAGCCAAAAGTTCCTCTCAAACTCCAACTGTTTAATGAAAAACCGTAAGTGCTACAGCTACAAAAAGCACACCGTCATTGAGAGGACGGGATGCGGATCGCAAAGGTGTAAATTTCATTTCTGTGGTGTGAAAAATGAGGCCAGAGCCACGATGGACATAACTGGAAGGGTCTGCTTTCTTCCAGAAATCTGGGCTCTCCCTTAACATGGGAGCGAATGGGGCAGGCGGTCGGACTTGTTGTCGTTTCAGACCACCTGCAGCCAAAACCCTAAATCCGTTTTCTTCAGCGGTCGCACCTCTGCGACCGGAACGGCTTTTCCTACAATTTGGTGTACAATTTGTGTATGTAGAGTGAACGATGTGGCCGCACCGGCGAGTTTAAGAGAAAATTTCTTGATGATTTCAGAGGTGCTGTGCACTCTAGCGATGACATCACCCACTCTAAGTTGCAACATTCCACGCAATACACACCCATTATAAATTCTGAGAAGGGCTGAAAATTTCATGATTTTTAAACAGCTGGTGTAGAAAAACTAAAAGAGATATGGAAAATACGAATCGGTCACTGAAAGTCCACGGCAATGTCAACGTTTCAGAGTTGGAACGGAGTTTCTACGTGAATGTATGAGTTTGTGAAGTGTGGGTGAAGATGAGTGAGTTTGAAGGATTTTCTCATCCACTTCCATTATAACCAAGTTTCAGAAAACACTGAATATTTTGGAAAGTTTGAATGGTATTGAAAAGTTGAATCATATGTAAAAAGTCAAGGAATTGCTGAACATTTTCCAGTTTGAATGGAGTTTCTAGCTGAAAGTATGAATCGGTAGTTACCGTTTGAATAAAGGTGAAATGTTGTGATTTTTGAAGATTCCCTCATTCATTTTCAATGGGAAAAACGGTTTGGGAAAAAACGGGAATATCTGGGAATGGCGGTGGCGCCCCCTATGTGCCAATCTCAAAATCTTTTTTAGGGTCTGCTTCCAAGTCTCATTGTGGACCTACCCACCAAGATTGGTGATGATAGGTCAAAGGGTGTGGGAGTTATGGCCAATCCATCTAAGCTCCGCCCACAGCGAAGATTCATCGGTCCGTGGCGGCCGTGTTTTTTGACCAATCTGGCTCATTTGTAATAGAAATGTGTCTTGTCATCCCCCAAAGCCGTGTACCAAATTTGGTGTTGATGGAGTCAACACTGTAAAAGTTTATGTCATTTTACTGTTTTTGACATTATTAAAATTAGCAAAAATTCTGTAAGGGCGGCGTTCATGGTGCAAGAGGCTTTTTTGTAGAGGATAATCGGGAGGACGTGTGTGTAAAATTTCAAGTCAATAGCACTTGTGGTGCGGCGGGCAGAGCCTTTCAAACTTAAACTCTATGTTATAGCGCCCCCATGAGGCCGATTGGGACCAATTTTTTTGAGCAATATTTGGATGTCATTTATAGTCCATGTACCAAGTTTCATGTCCCTAGGTCCTTCCAGCTGGTCATAAATTAATAAAATGCAAATTATGACGGTTAATGACGAATAGGCCACGCCCACTTGCACCTATCAACATGGCACTCCAGATATTAGTTAATAGCCACACCTAGAGCATGCATACCAAATTTGGTGAAATTCCATCCAACGGTCCTTGAGATACAGATGTGTGGCATTTATAGCGCCCCCTATAGGCTGAGCTCAAAATGCTTTGGTAGGCAGCTGCCAATTCTCATTTTGGACCTACCCACCAAGTTTGGTGACGATAGGTCAAAAGGTGTGGAAGTTATGGCCAATCAATTCTAAGCTCCGCCCACAGCGAAGATTCATTGGTCCGTGGCGGCCGTGTTTTTTGATCAATCTGGCTCATTCGTAATAGAAATATGTCTGGTCATCCCCCGAAGCACTGTACCAAATTTGGTGTTGATGGAGTCAAATTTGTAAAAGTTTATGTCATTTTACTGTTTTTCAAATTATGCAAATTAGCAAAAAATCTAGTATGACGGACCTTCATGGTCCTAGAGGCTTTTTTGTAGAGGACATTGAGCTGGACATGTGTGTCAAATTTCAAGTCAATCAGACTTATGGTGTGAGGGGCGTGGCCTCCCCAAAAAGTCATTTTTAAGCCTTAATTACAGCGCCACCATGTGGCCGACTGGGCTCATATTTTAATAAAAGTTGATGCACATCATTTCCAATCAATGGGCCAAGTTTCAGGTTTCTGGCTCATTCCAGCTCACGGGAATTTTAGCTCAAGCGGCAGACAACAAAAAATAATAATAATAATAATAATAATAATAATAATAATAATAAACCGGTACAATCTTAGAAGGGTTCTACCCCTTCGGGGTTAGAACCCTAAATATAGCCGCAAGCGGCAATTTGCGGGTTCTAACCTGTTTCCGCCCCAAACCAGCCACCGTGACCCTCACCACCCAGCGCGACCCTCATCTGCCGTAGTGCAAGACATTCCCCACCCTGTCCCCGAAAGCTCCAAGCGACACATACTCTTTCCAAGTCACACATTTCTTGAAATCGGGTTTTCAGCCAGCCTACACGCTAATGACATTTGTGGTATACTTTCACACAGAGACTCCATCTGAACATCAAAACATACATTGAAATTGTACCTATCGATGTGTATTTCAAAGTTTCAATAGGTATTTTAATGTTTAAAGCAATCACAGTTCCACAATCATGATCATTTTGGGAGAAATGTGGAGATAATAATGGTTGTGTATGGGAGAGGCTGTAAAATAAAGACACAGATGTGAGTATACTATTATGATTTGACCTAAATGAAGGTAAGTGAAAGTTCAGACAGGAAGACCATCTCTTTACTTAAGTATACCTCAAAGCCACTTCTCTGTTTTCCAAATACGATGTGCTGTGACACGCAGACAATTGGCCGAACGGCTGGAGTCGATTCAGCCAATCGCCGGTTGGCAAAGGCACAGTCAAATTTAAATACACCGAGAAAAGGCAGAAACTGAGCCAAAAGTTCCTCTGTGCTGTGACACACAGACGATTGGCCGAACGGCTGGAGTCGATTCAGCCAATCGCCGGTCGGCAATGGCACAGTCAAATTTAAATACACGGAGAAACTGAGCCAAAAGTTGCTCTCAAACTCCAACTGTTTAATGAAAAACCGTAAGTGCTACAGCTACAAAAAGCACACCGTCGGCGAGAGGACGGGATGCGGATCGCAAAGGTGTAAATTTCATTTCTGTGGTGTGAAAAATGAGGCCAGAGCCACGATGGACATAACTGGAACGGTCTGCTTTCTTCCAGAAATTTGGGCTCTCGCTTAACATGGGAGCGAATGGGGCAGGCGGTCGGACTTGTTGTCGTTTCAGACCGCCTGCGGCCAAAACCCTAAATCCGTTTTCTTCAGCGGTCGCACCTCTGCGACCGGAACGGCTTTTCCTACAATTTGGTGTACAATTTGTGTATGTAGAGTGAACGATGTGGCCGCACCGGCGAGTTAAAGAGAAAATTTCTTGAGAATTTCACAGGTGCTGTGCACTCTAGCGATGACATCACCCACTCTAAGTTGCAACATTCCACGCAATACACACCCATTATAAATTCTGAGAAGGGCTGAAAATTTCATGATTTTTAAACAGCTGGTGTGGAAAAACTAAAAGAGATATGGAAAATACGAATCGGTCACTGAAAGTCGACGGCGATGTCAACGTTTCAGAGTTGGAACGGAGTTTCTACGTGAACGTATGAGTTGGTGAAGCGTGGGTGAAGATGAGTGAGTTTGAAGGATTTTCTCATCCACTTCCATTATAACCAAGTTTCAGAAAACACTGAATATTTTGGAAAGTTTGAATGGTATTGAAAAGTTGAATCATATGTAAAAAGTCAAGGAATTGCTGAACATTTTCCAGTTTGAATGGAGTTTCTAGCTGAAAGTATGAATCGGTAGTTACCGTTTGAAAAAAGGTGAAATTTTGTGATCTTTGAAGATTCCCTCATTCATTTTCAATGGGAAAACGGTTTGGGGAAAAAACGGGAGTATCTGGGAATGGCGGCGGCGCCCCCTATGTGCCAATCTGAAAATCTTTTTTAGCGTGTGCTTCCAAGTCTCGTTGTGGACCTACCCACCAATATTGGTGACGATAGGTCAAAGGGTGTGGGAGTTATGGCCAATCGATTCTAAGCTCCGCCCACAGCGAAGATTAATCGGTCCGTGGCGGCCGTGTTTTTTGACCAATCTGGCTCATTTGTAATAGAAATGTGTCTCGTCATCCCCCAAAGCCGTGTACCAAATTTGGTGTTGATCGAGTCAAAACTGTAAAAGTTTATTCATTTTACTGTTTTTAACATTATTAAAATTAGCAAAAATTCCGTAAGGGCGGCATTCATGGTGCAAGAGGCTTTTTTGTAGAGGATTATAGGGAGGACGTGTGTGTAAAATTTCAAGTCAATAGCACTTGCGGTGCGGCGGGCAGACCCTTTCAAACTTAAACTCTATGTTATAGCGCCCCCATGAGGCCGATTGGGACCAATTTTTTTGAGCAATATTTGGATGTCATTTAAAGTCCATGTACCAAGTTTCATGTCCCTAGGTCCTTCCGAACGGTTAATGACGAATAGGCCACGCCCACTTGCACCTGTCAACATGGCACTCATGATATTGGTTAATAGCCACCCCTAGAGCATGCATACTAAATTTGGTGAAATTCCATCCAACGGTCTTTGAGATACAGATGTGTGGCATTTATAGCGCCCCCTATAGGCTGAGCTCAAAATGCTTTGGTAGGCAGCTGCCAAGTCTCATTGTGGACCTATCCACCAAGTTTGGTGATGATAGGTCAAAGGGTGTGGGAGTTATGGCCAATCAATTCTAAGCTCCGCCCACAGCGAAGATTCATTGGTCCGTGGCGGCCGTGTTTTTTGATCAATCTGGCTCATTTGTAATAGAAATGTGTGTAGTCATCCCCCAAAGCTCTGTACCAAATTTGGTGTTGATGGAGTCAAAATTGTAAAAGTTTATGTCATTTTACTGTTTTTCAAATTATGCAAATTAGCAAAAAACGTAGTATGACGGACCTTCATGGTCCTAGAGGCTTTTTTTTAGAGGACATTGAGCTGGACCTGTGTGTCAAATTTCAAGTCAATCAGACTTATGGTGTGAGGGGCGTGGCCTCTCCAAAAAGTCATTTTTAAGCCTTAATTACAGCGCCACCATGTGGCCGACTGGGCTCATATTTTAATAAAAGTTGATGCACATCATTTCCAATCAATGGGCCAAGTTTCATGTTTCTGGCTCATTCCAGCTCACGGGAATTTTAGCTCAAGCGGCAGACAACAAAAAATAATAATAATAATAAACCGGTACAATCTTAGAAGGGTTCTACCCCTTCGGGGTTAGAACCCTAATAATAATAATAATAAATATAGCCGCAAGCGGCAATTTGCGGGTTCTAACCTGTTTCCGCCCCAAACCAGCCACCGTGACCCTCACCACCCAGCGCGACCCTCATCTGCCGTAGTGCAAGACATTCCCCACCCTGTCCCCGAAAGCTCCAAGCGACACATACTCTTTCCAAGTCACACATTTCTTGAAATCGGGTTTTCAGCCAGCCTACACGCTAATGACATTTGTGGTATACTTTCACACAGAGACTCCATCTGAACATCAAAACATACATTGAAATTGTACCTATCGATGTGTATTTCAAAGTTTCAATAGGTATTTTAATGTTTAAAGCAATCACAGTTCCACAATCATGATCATTTTGGGAGAAATGTGGAGATAATAATGGTTGTGTATGGGAGAGGCTGTAAAATAAAGACACAGATGTGAGTATACTATTATGATTTGACCTAAATGAAGGTAAGTGAAAGTTCAGACAGGAAGACCATCTCTTTACTTAAGTATACCTCAAAGCCACTTCTCTGTTTTCCAAATTCGATGTGCTGTGACACGCAGACAATTGGCCGAACGGCTGGAGTCGATTCAGCCAATCGCCGGTTGGCAAAGGCACAGTCAAATTTAAATACACCGAGAAAAGGCAGAAACTGAGCCAAAAGTTCCTCTGTGCTGTGACACACAGACGATTGGCCGAACGGCTGGAGTCGATTCAGCCAATCGCCGGTCGGCAATGGCACAGTCAAATTTAAATACACAGAGAAAAGGCAGAAACTGAGCCAAAAGTTCCTCTCAAACTCCAACCGTTTAATGAAAAACCGTAAGTGCTACAGCTACAAAAAGCACACCGTCGGCGAGAGGACGGGATGCGGATCGCAAAGGTGTAAATTTCATTTCTGTGGTGTGAAAAATGAGGCCAGAGCCACGATGGACATAACTGGAACGGTCTGCTTTCTTCCAGAAATTTTGGCTCTCGCTTAACATGGGAGCGAATGGGGCAGGCGGTCGGACTTGTTGTCGTTTCAGACCACCTGCTGCCAAAACCCTAAATCCGTTTTCTTCAGCGGTCGCACCTCTGCGACCGGAACGGCTTTTCCTACAATTTGGTGTACAATTTGTGTATGTAGAGTGAACGATGTGGCCGCATCGGCGAGTTTAAGAGAAAATTTCTTGATGATTTCACAGGTGCTGTGCACTCTAGTGATGACATCACCCACTCTAAGTTGCAACATTCCACGCAATACACACCCATTATAAATTCTGAGAAGGGCTGAAAATTTCATGATTTTTAAACAGCTGGTGTAGAAAAACTAAAAGAGATATGGAAAATACGAATCGGTCACTGAAAGACGACGGCGATGTCAACGTTTCAGAGTTGGAATGGAGTTTCTAGGTGAACGTATGAGTTGGTGAAGTGTGGGTGAAGATGAGTGAGTTTGAAGGATTTTCTCATCCACTTCCATTATAACCAAGTTTCAGAAAACACAGAATATTTTGGAAAGTTTGAATGGTATTGAAAAGTTGAATAATATGTAAAAAGTCAAGGAATTGCTGAACATTTTCCAGTTTGAATGGAGTTTCTAGCTGAAAGTATGAATCGGTAGTTACCGTTTGAAAAAAGGTGAAATTTTGTGATTTTGGAAGATTCCCCCATTCATTTTCAATGGGAAAACGGTTTGGGAAAAAATGGGAATATCTGGGAATGGCGGTGGCGCCCCCTATGTGCCAATCTCAAAATCTTTTTTAGGGTGTGCTTCCAAGTCTCATTGTGGACCTACCCACCAAGATTGGTGATAATAGGTCAAAGGGTGTGGGAGTTATTGCCAATCAATTCTAAGCTCCGCCCACAGCGAAGATTAATCGGTCCGTGGCGGCCGTGTTTTTTGACCAATCTGGCTCATTTCTAATAGAAATGCGTCTCGTCATCCCCCAAAGCCGTGTACCAAATTTGGTGGTGATGGAGTCAAAACTGTAAAAGTTTATGTCATTTTACTGTTTTTAACATTATTAAAATTAGCAAAAATTCTGTAAGGGCGGCATTCATGGTGCAAGAGGCTTTTTTGTAGAGGATCATCAGGAGGACGTGTGTGTAAAATTTCAAGTCAATAGCACTTGCGGTGCGGCGGGCAGAGCCTTTCAAACTTAAACTCTATGTTATAGCGCCCCCATGAGGCCGATTGGGACCAATTTTTTTGAGCTATATTTGGATGTCATTTATAGTCCATGTACCAAGTTTCATGTCCCTAGGTCCTTCCAGCTGGTCATAAATTAATAAAACGCAAATTATGACGGTTAATGACGAATAGGCCACGCCCACTTGCACCTATCAACATGGCACTCAAGATCTTAGTTAATAGCCACCCCTAGAGCATGCATACCAAATTTGGTGAAATTCCATGCAATGGTCTTTGAGATACAGATGTGTATTATTTATAGCGCCCCCTATAGGCTGAGCTCAAAATGCTTTGGTAAGCAGCTGCCCAGTCTCATTCTGGACCTATCCACCAAGTTTGGTGATGATAGGTCAAAGGTTGTGGGAGTTATGGCCAATCAATTCTAAGCTCCGCCCACCGCGAAGATTCATTGGTCCGTGGCGGCCGTGTTTTTTGATCAATCTCGCTCATTTGTAATAGAAATGTGTCTCGTCATCCCCCGAACCTCTGTACCAAATTTGGTGTTGATGGAGTGAAAATTGTACAAGTTTATGTCATTTTACTGTTTTTCAAATTATGCAAATTAGCAAAAAATCTAGTATGACGGACCTTCATGGTCCTAGAGGCTTTTTTGTAGAGGACATTGAGCTGGACCTGTGTGTCAAATTTCAAGTCAATCAGACTTATGGTGTGAGGGGCGTGGCCTCCCAAAAAAGTCATTTTTAAGCCTTAATTACAGCGCCACCATGTGGCCGACTGGGCTCATATTTTAATAAAAGTTGATGCACATCATTTCCAATCAATGGGCCAAGTTTCAGTTTTCTGGCTCATTCCAGCTCACGGGAATTTTAGCTCAAGCGGCAGACAACAAAAAATAATAATAATAATAATAATAATAATAATAATAATAATAATAATAAACCGGTACAATCTTAGAAGGGTTCTACCCCTTCGGGGTTAGAACCCTAATAATAATAATAATAAACCGGTACAATCTTAGAAGGGTTCTACCCCTTCGGGGTTAGAACCCTAAATATAGCCGCAAGCGGCAATTTGCGGGTTCTAACCTGTTCTGCCCCAAACCAGCCACCGTGACCCTCACCACCCAGCGTGACCCTCATCTGCCGTAGCGCAAGACGTTCCCCACCTTGTCCCCGAAAGCTCCAAGCGACACATAACTCTTTCCAAGTCACACATTTCTTGAAATCGGGTTTTCAGCCACCCTACACGCTAATGACATTTGTGGTATACTTTCACACAGAGACTCCATCTGAACATGAAAAAATACATTGAAATTGTACCTATTGATGTGTATTTCAAAGTTTCAATAGGTATTTTAATGTTTAAGCAATCACAGTTCCACGATCATGATCATTTTGGGAGAAATGTGGAGATAATAATGGTTGTGTATGGGAGAGGCTGTAAAATAAAGACACAGATGTGAGTGTACTATTATGATTTGACCTAAATGAAGGTAAGTGAAAGTTCAGACAGGAAGACCATCTCTTTACTTAAGTATACCTCAAAGCCACTTCTCTGTTTTCCATTATTTAAATTTGACCGTGCCATTGCCAACCGGCGATTGGCTGAATCGACTCCAGCCGTTTGGCCAATCGTCTGTGTGTCACAGCACGGTCAAATTTAAATACACCGAGAAAAGGCAGAAACTGAGCCAAAAGTTCCTCTCAAACTCCAACTGTTTAATGAAAAACCGTAAGTGCTACAGCTACAAAAAGCACACCGTCGGCGAGAGGACGGGATGCGGATCGCAAAGGTGTAAATTTCATTTCTGTGGTGTGAAAAATGAGGCCAGAGCCACGATGGACATAACTGGAAGGGTCTGCTTTCTTCCAGAAATTTGGGCTCTCCCTTAACATGGGAGCGAATGGGGCAGGCGGTCGGACTTGTTGTCGTTTCAGACCGCCTGCGGCCAAAACCCTAAATCCGTTTTCTTCAGCGGTCGCACCTCTGCGACCGGAACGGCTTTTCCTACAATTTGGTGTACAATTTGTGTATGTAGAGTGAACGATGTGGCCGCAATGGCGAGTTTAAGAGAAAATTTCTTGATGATTTCAGAGGTGCTGTGCACTCTAGCGATGACATCACCCACTCTAAGTTGCAACATTCCACGCAATACACACCCATTATAAATTCTGAGAAGGGCTGAAAATTTCATGATTTTTAAACAGCTGGTGTAGAAAAACTAAAAGAGATATGGAAAATACGAATCGGTCACTGAAAGTCGACGGCGATGTCAACGTTTCAGAGTTGGAATGGAGTTTCTACGTGAATGTATGAGTTGGTGAAGCGTGGGTGAAGATGAGTGAGTTTGAAGGATTTTCTCATCCACTTCCATTATAACCAAGTTTCAGAAAACACTGAATATTTTGGAAAGTTTGAATGGTATTGAAAAGTTGAATCATATGTAAAAAGTCAAGGAATTGCTGAACATTTTCCAGTTTGAATGGAGTTTCTAGCTGAAAGTATGAATCGGTAGTTACCGTTTGAAAAAAGGTGATTTTTGAAGATTCCCTCATTCATTTTCAATGGGAAAACGGTTTGGGAAAAAACGAGAATATCTGGGAATGGCGGTGGCGCCCCCTATGCGTCAATCTCAAAATCTTTTTTTAGGGTGTGCTTCCAAGTCTCATTGCGGACCTACCCACCGAGATTGGTGACGATAGGTCAAAGGGTGTGGGAGTTATGGCCAATCCATTCTAAGCTCCGCCCACAGTGAAGATTCATAGGTCCCTGGCGGCCGTGTTTTTTGACCAATCTGGCTCATTTGTAATAGAAATGTGTCTCGTCATCCCTCAAAGCCGTGTACCAAATTTGGTGTCGATGGAGTCAAAACTGTAAAAGTTTATGTCATTTTACTGTTTTTAACATTATTAAAATTAGCAAAAATTCTGTAAGGGCGGCATTCATGGTGCAAGAGGCTTTTTTGTAGAGGATAATCGGGAGGACAGTTGTGTAAAATTTCACGTCAATAGCACTTGCGGTGCGGCGGGCAGAGCCTTTCAAACTTAAACTCTATGTTATAGCGCCCCCATGAGGCCGATTGGGACCAATTTTTTTGAGCAATATTTGGATGTCATTTATAGTCCACGTACCAAGTTTCATGTCCCTAGGTCCTTCCAGCTGGTCATAAATTAATAAAACGCAAATTATGACGGTTAATGACGAATAGGCCACGCCCACTTGCACCTATCAACATGGCACTCAAGATCTTAGTTAATAGCCACCCCTAGAGCATGCATACCAAATTTGGTGAAATTCCACCCAATGGTCTTTGAGATACAGATGTGTGGCATTTATAGCGCCCCCTATAGGCTGAGCTCAAAATACTTTGGTAGGCAGCTGCCCAGTCTCATTGTGGACCTATCCACCAAGTTTGGTGATGATAGGTCAAAGGGTGTGGGAGTTATGGCCAATCAATTCTAAGCTCCGCCCACAGCGAAGACTCATTGGTCCGTGGCGGCCGTGTTTTTTGATCAATCTGGCTCATTTGTAATAGAAATGTGTCTGGTCATCCCCCGAAGCTCTGTACCAAATTTGGTGTTGATGGAGTCAAAATTGTAAAAGTTTATGTCATTTTACTGTTTTTCAAATTATGCAAATTAGCAAAAAATCTAGTACGACGGACCTTCATGGTCCTAGAGGCTTTTTTGTAGAGGACATTGAGCTGGACCTGTGTGTCAAATTTCAAGTCAATCAGACTTATGGTGTGAGGGGCGTGGCCTCCCCAAAAAGTCATTTTTAAGCCTTAATTACAGCGCCACCATGTGGCCGACTGGGCTCATATTTTAATAAAAGTTGATGCACATCATTTCCAATCAGTGGGCCAAGTTTCAGGTTTCTGGCTCATTCCAGCTCACGGGAATTTTAGCTCAAGCGGCAGACAACAAAAAATAATAAATATAGCCGCAAGCGGCAATTTGCGGGTTCTAACCTGTTCCGCCCCAAACCAGCCACCGTGACCCTCACCACCCAGCGTGACCCTCATCTGCCGTAGCGCAAGACGTTCCTCACCCTGTCCCCGAAAGCTCCAAGCGACACATAACTCTTTCCAAGTCACACGTTTCTTGAAATGGGGTTTTCAGCCAGCCTACACGCTAATGACATTTGTGGTATATTTTCACACAGAGACTCCATTTGAACATCAAAACATACATTGAAATTGTACCTATCGATGTGTATTTCAAAGTTTCAATAGGTATTTTAATGTTTAAGCAATCACAGTTCCACGATCATGATCATTTTGGGAGAAATGTGGAGATAATAATGGTTGTGTATGGGAGAGGCTGTAAAATAAAGACACAGATGTGAGTGTACTATTATGATTTGACCTAAATGAAGGTAAGTGAAAGTTCAGACAGGGAGAGCATGTCTTTAGTTAAGTATACCTCTGTGCTGTGACACACAGACGATTGGTCGAACGGCTGGAGTTGATTTAGCCAATCGCCGGTCGGCAATGGCACAGTCATATTTAAATACACCGAGAAAAGGCAGAAACTGAGCCAAAAGTTCCTCTGTGCTGTGACACACAGACGATTGGCCGAACGGCTGGAGTTCATTCAGCCAATCGCCGGTCGGCAATGGCACAGTCATATTTAAATACACAGAGAAAAGGCAGAAACTGAGCCAAAAGTTCCTCTCAAACTCCCAACTGTTTAATGAAACACCGTAAGTGCTACAGCTACAAAAAGCACACCGTTGGCGAGAGGACGGGATGCGGATCGCAAAGGTGTAAATTTCATTTCTGTGGTGTGAAAAATGAGGCCAGAGCCACGATGGACATAACTGGAACGGTCTGCTTTCTTCCAGAAGTTTGGGCTTTCCCTTAACATGGGAGCGAATGGGGCAGGCGGTCGGACTTGTTGTCGTTTCAGACCGCCTGCGGCCAAAACCCTAAATCCGTTTTCTTCAGCGGTCGCACCTCTGCGACCGGAACGGCTTTTCCTACAATTTGGTGTACAATTTGTGTACGTAGAGTGAACGATGTGGCCGCAATGGCGAGTTTAAGAGAAAATTTCTCGATGATTTCAGAGGTGCTGTGCACTCTAGCGATGACATCACCCACTCTAAGTTGCAACATTCCACGCAATACACACCCATTATAAATTCTGAGAAGGGCTGAAAATTTCATGATTTTTAAACAGCTGGTGTAGAAAAACTAAAAGAGATATGGACAATACGAATCGGTCACTGAAAGTCGACGGCGATGTCAACGTTTCAGAGTTGGAATGGAGTTTCTAGGTGAACGTATGAGTTGGTGAAGTGTGGGTGAAGATGAGTGAGTTTGAAGGATTTTCTCATCCACTTCCATTATCAGCAAGTTTCAGAAAACACTGAATATTTTGGAAAGTTTGAATGGTATTGAAAAGTTGAATCACATGTGAAAAGTCAAGGAATTGCTGAACATTTTCCAGTTTGAATGGAGTTTCTAGCTGAAAGTATGAATCGGTAGTTACCGTTTGAAAAAAGGTGAAATGTTGTGATTTTTGAAGATCCCCTCATTCATTTTCAATGGGAAAAACGGTTTGGGAAAAAACGGGAATATCTGGGAATGGTGGTGGCGCCCCCTATAGGCTGAGCTCAAAATCTTTTTTAGGGTATGCTTCCAAGTCTCATTGTGGACCTACCCACCAAGATTGGAGACGATAGGTCAAAGGGTGTTGGAGTTATGGCCGATCGATTCTAAGCTCCGCCCACAGCAAAGATTCATCGGTCCGTGGCGGCCGCGTTTTTTGACCAATCTGGCTCATTTATAATAGAAATGCGTCTCGTCATCCCCCAAAGCCGTGTACCAAATTTGGTGTTGATGGAGTCAAAACTGTAAAAGTTTATTCATTTTACTGTTTTTAACATTATTGAAATTAGCAAAAATTCTGTAAGGGCGGCACTCATGGTGCAAGAGGCTTTTTTGTAGAGGATAATCAGGAGGACGTGTGTGTAAAATTTCAAGTCAATAGCACTTGTGGTGCGGCGGGCAGAGCCTTTCAAACTTAAACTCTATGTTATAGCGCCCCCATGAGGCCGATTGGGACCAAATTTTTTGAGCAATATTTGGATGTCATTTATAGTCCATGTACCAAGTTTCATGTCCCTAGGTCCTTCCGGACGGTTAATGACGTATAGGCCACGCCCACTTGCACCTATCAACATGGCACTCAAGATATTAGTTAATAGCCACCCCTAGAGCATGCATACCAAATTTGGTGAAATTCCATCCAACGGTCTTTGAGATACAGATGTGTGGCTATATAGCGCCCCCTATTGGCTGAGCTCAAAATGCTTTGGTAGGCAGCTGCCAAGTCTCATTGTGGACCTATCCACCGAGTTTGGTGATGATAGGTCAAAGGGTGTGGGAGTTATGGCCAATCAATTCTAAGCTCCGCCCACAGCGAAGATTCATTGGTCCGTGGCGGCCGTGTTTTTTGGTCAATCTGGCTCATTTGTAAGAGAAATGTGTCTGGTCAACCCCCAAAGCTCTGTACCAAATTTGGTGTTGATGGAGTCAAAATTGTAAAAGTTTATGTCATTTTACTGTTTTTCAAATTATGCAAATTAGCAAAAAATCTAGTATGACGGACCTTCATGGTCCTAGAGGCTTTTTTTTAGAGGACATTGAGCTGGACCTGTGTGTCAAATTTCAAGTCAATCAGACTTATGGTGTGAGGGGCGTGGCCTCCCCAAAAAGTCATTTTTAAGCCTTAATTACAGCGCCACCATGTGGCCGACTGGGCTCATATTTTAATAAAAGTTGATGCACATCATTTCCAATCATTGGGCCAATTTTCAGGTTTCTGGCTCATTCCAGCTCACGGGAATTTTAGCTCAAGCGGCAGACAACAAAAAATAATAATAATAATAATAATAATAATAATAATAAATATAGCCGCAAGCGGCAATTTGCGGGTTCTAACCTGTTCCGCCCCAAACCAGCCACCGTGACCCTCACCACCCACCGTGACCCTCACCTGCCGTAGCGCAAGACGTTCCCCACCCTGTCCCCGAAAGCTCCGAGCACACATACTCTTTCCGAGTCACACGTTTCTTGAAATCGGCTTTTCAGCCAGCCTGCACGCTAATGACATTTGTGGTATACTTTCACACAGAGACTCCGTTTGAACATCAAAACAGACATTGAAATTGTACCTATTGATGTGTATTTCAAAGTTTCAATAGGTATTTTAATGTTTCAGCAATCACAGTTCCACGATCATGATCATTTTGGGAGAAATGTGGAGATAATAATGCTTGTGTACGGGAGAGGCCGTAAAATATTCTGTGAGGCTAAAGACACAGATGTGGGTGTACTATTATGATTTTACCTAAATGAAGGTAAGTGAAAGTTCAGACAGGAAGACCATCTCTTTACTTAAATATACCTCCATTATTTAAATTTGACCGTGCCATTGCCAACCGGCGATTGGCTGAATCAACTCCAGCCGTTCGGCCAATCGTCTGTGTGTCACAGCACGGTCAAATTTAAATACACAGAGAAAAGGCAGAAACTGAGCCAAAAGTTCCTCTCAAACTCCAACTGTTTAAACTGTGCTGTGACACACAGACGATTGGCCAAAAGGGCTGGAGTCGATTCAGCCAATCGCCGGTCGGCAATGGCACAGTCATATTTAAATACACTGAGAAAAGGCAGAAACTGAGCCAAAAGTTCCTCTCAAACTCCAACTGTTTAATGAAAAACCGTAAGTGCTACAGCTACAAAAAGCACACCGTCATTGAGAGGACGGGATGCGGATCGCAAAGGTGTAAATTTCATTTCTGTGGTGTGAAAAATGAGGCCAGAGCCACGATGGACATAACTGGAAGGGTCTGCTTTCTTCCAGAAATCTGGGCTCTCCCTTAACATGGGAGCGAATGGGGCAGGCGGTCGGACTTGTTGTCGTTTCAGACCACCTGCAGCCAAAACCCTAAATCCGTTTTCTTCAGCGGTCGCACCTCTGCGACCGGAACGGCTTTTCCTACAATTTGGTGTACAATTTGTGTATGTAGAGTGAACGATGTGGCCGCACCGGCGAGTTTAAGAGAAAATTTCTTGATGATTTCAGAGGTGCTGTGCACTCTAGCGATGACATCACCCACTCTAAGTTGCAACATTCCACGCAATACACACCCATTATAAATTCTGAGAAGGGCTGAAAATTTCATGATTTTTAAACAGCTGGTGTAGAAAAACTAAAAGAGATATGGAAAATACGAATCGGTCACTGAAAGTCCACGGCAATGTCAACGTTTCAGAGTTGGAACGGAGTTTCTACGTGAATGTATGAGTTTGTGAAGTGTGGGTGAAGATGAGTGAGTTTGAAGGATTTTCTCATCCACTTCCATTATAACCAAGTTTCAGAAAACACTGAATATTTTGGAAAGTTTGAATGGTATTGAAAAGTTGAATCATATGTAAAAAGTCAAGGAATTGCTGAACATTTTCCAGTTTGAATGGAGTTTCTAGCTGAAAGTATGAATCGGTAGTTACCGTTTGAATAAAGGTGAAATGTTGTGATTTTTGAAGATTCCCTCATTCATTTTCAATGGGAAAAACGGTTTGGGAAAAAACGGGAATATCTGGGAATGGCGGTGGCGCCCCCTATGTGCCAATCTCAAAATCTTTTTTAGGGTCTGCTTCCAAGTCTCATTGTGGACCTACCCACCAAGATTGGTGATGATAGGTCAAAGGGTGTGGGAGTTATGGCCAATCCATCTAAGCTCCGCCCACAGCGAAGATTCATCGGTCCGTGGCGGCCGTGTTTTTTGACCAATCTGGCTCATTTGTAATAGAAATGTGTCTTGTCATCCCCCAAAGCCGTGTACCAAATTTGGTGTTGATGGAGTCAACACTGTAAAAGTTTATGTCATTTTACTGTTTTTGACATTATTAAAATTAGCAAAAATTCTGTAAGGGCGGCGTTCATGGTGCAAGAGGCTTTTTTGTAGAGGATAATCGGGAGGACGTGTGTGTAAAATTTCAAGTCAATAGCACTTGTGGTGCGGCGGGCAGAGCCTTTCAAACTTAAACTCTATGTTATAGCGCCCCCATGAGGCCGATTGGGACCAATTTTTTTGAGCAATATTTGGATGTCATTTATAGTCCATGTACCAAGTTTCATGTCCCTAGGTCCTTCCAGCTGGTCATAAATTAATAAAATGCAAATTATGACGGTTAATGACGAATAGGCCACGCCCACTTGCACCTATCAACATGGCACTCCAGATATTAGTTAATAGCCACACCTAGAGCATGCATACCAAATTTGGTGAAATTCCATCCAACGGTCCTTGAGATACAGATGTGTGGCATTTATAGCGCCCCCTATAGGCTGAGCTCAAAATGCTTTGGTAGGCAGCTGCCAATTCTCATTTTGGACCTACCCACCAAGTTTGGTGACGATAGGTCAAAAGGTGTGGAAGTTATGGCCAATCAATTCTAAGCTCCGCCCACAGCGAAGATTCATTGGTCCGTGGCGGCCGTGTTTTTTGATCAATCTGGCTCATTCGTAATAGAAATATGTCTGGTCATCCCCCGAAGCACTGTACCAAATTTGGTGTTGATGGAGTCAAATTTGTAAAAGTTTATGTCATTTTACTGTTTTTCAAATTATGCAAATTAGCAAAAAATCTAGTATGACGGACCTTCATGGTCCTAGAGGCTTTTTTGTAGAGGACATTGAGCTGGACATGTGTGTCAAATTTCAAGTCAATCAGACTTATGGTGTGAGGGGCGTGGCCTCCCCAAAAAGTCATTTTTAAGCCTTAATTACAGCGCCACCATGTGGCCGACTGGGCTCATATTTTAATAAAAGTTGATGCACATCATTTCCAATCAATGGGCCAAGTTTCAGGTTTCTGGCTCATTCCAGCTCACGGGAATTTTAGCTCAAGCGGCAGACAACAAAAAATAATAATAATAATAATAATAATAATAATAATAATAATAATAAACCGGTACAATCTTAGAAGGGTTCTACCCCTTCGGGGTTAGAACCCTAAATATAGCCGCAAGCGGCAATTTGCGGGTTCTAACCTGTTCCGCCCCAAACCAGCCACCGTGACCCTCACCACCCAGCGTGACCCTCATCTGCCGTAGGGCAAGACGTTCCCCACCCTGTCCCCGAAAGCTCCAAGCGACACATACTCTTTCCAAGTCACACGTTTCTTGAAATCGGCTTTTCAGCCAGCCTGCACGCTAATGACATTTGTGGTATACTTTCACACAGAGACTCCATTTGAACATCAAAACATACATTGAAATTGTACCTATCGATGTGTATTTCAAAGTTTCAATAGGTATTTTAATGTTTTAGCAATCGCATTTTGGGAGAAATGTGGAGATGATAATGGTTGTGTATGGGAGAGGCTGTGAAATATTCTGTAAGGCTAAAGACACAGATGTGAGTGTACTTTTACCTAAATGAAGGTAAGTGAAAGTTCAGACAGGAAGACCGTCTCTTTACTTAAGTATACCTCAAAGCCACTTCTCTGTTTTCCAAATTTGACCGTGCTGTGACACGCAGACGATTGGCCGAACGGCTGGAGTCGATTCAGCCAATCGCCAGTCGGCAATGGCACAGTCAAATTTAAATACACTGAGAAAAGGCAGAAACTGAGCCAAAAGTTCCTCTCAAACTCCAACTGTTTCAACTGTGCTGTGACACACAGACGATTGGCCGAACAGCTGGAGTTGATTCAGCCAATCACCGGTCGGCAATGGCACAGTCATATGAGAAAAGGCAGAAACTGAGCCAAAAGTTCCTCTCAAACTCCAACTGTTTAATGAAAAACCGTAAGTGCTACAGCTACAAAAAGCACACCGTCGGCGAGAGGACGGGATGCGGATCGCAAAGGTGTAAATTTCATTTCTGTGGTGTGAAAAATGAGGCCAGAGCCACGATGGACATAACTGGAAGGGTCTGCTTCCTTCCAGAAATTTGGGCTCTCGCTTAACATGGGAGCGAATGGGGCAGGTGGTCGGACTTGTTGTCGTTTCAGACCTCCTGCTGCCAAAACCCTAAATCCGTTTTCTTCAGCGGTCGCACCTCTGCGACCGGAACGGCTTTTCCTACAATTTGGTGTACAATTTGTGTACGTAGAGTGAACGATGTGGCCGCACCGGCGAGTTTAAGAGAAAATTTCTGGATGATTTCACAGGTGCTGTGCACTCTAGCATGACATCACCCACTCTAAGTTGCAACATTCCACGCAATACACACCCATTATAAATTCTGAGAAGGGCTGAAAATTTCATGATTTTTAAACAGCTGGTGTAGAAAAACTAAAAGAGATATGGAAAATACGAATCGGTCACTCAAAGTCGACGGCGATGTCAACGTTTCAGAGTTAGAATGGAGTTTCTACGTGAATGTATGAGTTGGTGAAGCGTGGGTGAAGATGAGTGAGTTTGAAGGATTTTCTCATCCACTTCCATTATAACCAAGTTTCAGAAAACACTGAATATTTTGGAAAGTTTGAATGGTATTGAAAAGTTGAATCATATGTAAAAAGTCAAGGAATTGCTGAACATTTTCCAGTTTGAATGGAGTTTCTAGCTGAAAGTATGAATCGGTAGTTACCGTTTGAAAAAAGGTGATTTTTGAAGATTCCTTCATTCATTTTCAATGGGAAAACGGTTTGGGGAAAAACAGGATATATCTGGGAATGGCGGTGGCGCCCCCTATGTGCCAATCTCAAAATCTTTTTTAGGGTGTGCTTCCAAGTCTCATTGTGGACCTACCCACCAAGATTGGTGAGGATAGGTCAAAGGGTGTGGGAGTTATGGCCGATCGATTCTAAGCTCCGCCCACAGCGAAGATTCATCGGTCCGTGGCGGCCGTGTTTTTTGACCAATCTGGCTCATTTGTAATAGAAATGTGTCTCGTCATCCCCCAAAGCCGTGTACCAAATTTGGTGTCGATGGAGTCAAAACTGTAAAAGTTTATGTCATATTACTGTTTTTAACATTATTAAAATTAGCAAAAATTCTGTAAGGGCGGCATTCATGGTGCAAGAGGCTTTTTTGTAGAGGATAATCGGGAGGACGTGTGTGTAAAATTTCAAGTCAATAGCCCTTGCGGTGCGGCGGGCAGAGCCTTTCAAACTTAAACTCTATGTTATAGCGCCCCCATGAGGCCGATTGGGACCAATTTTTTTGAGCAATATTTGGATGTCATTTATAGTCCATGTATTAAGTTTCATGTCCCTAGGTCCTTCCAGCTGGTCATAAATTAATAAAACGCAAATTATGACGAATAGGCCACGCCCACTTGCACCTATCAACATGGCACCCAAGATATTAGTTAATAGCCACCCCTAGAGCTTGCATACCAAATTTGGTGAAATTCCATCCAACGGTCTTTGAGATACAGATGTGTGGCATTTATAGCGCCCCCTATAGGCTGAGCTCAAAATGCTTTGATAGGCAGCTGCCAAGTCTCATTGTGGACCTATCCACCAAGATTGGTGACGATAGGTCAAAGGGTGTGGGAGTTATGGCCAATCAATTCTAAGCTCCGCCCACAGCGAAGATTCATTGGTCCGTGGCGGCCGTGTTTTTTGATCAATCTGGCTCATTTGTAATAGAAATATGTCTAGTCATCCCCCAAAGCTCTGTACCAAATTTGGTGTTGATGGAGTCAAAATTGTAAAAGTTTATGTCATTTTACTGTTTTTCAAATTATGCAAATTAGCAAAAAATCTAATATGACGGACCTTCATGGTCCTAGAGGCTTTTTTGTAGAGGACATTGAGCTGGACCTGTGTGTCAAATTTCAAGTCAATCAGACTTATGGTGTGAGGGGCGTGGCCTCCCAAAAAAGTCATTTTTAAGCCTTAATTACAGCGCCACCATGTGGCCGACTGGGCTCATATTTTAATAAAAGTTGATGCACATCATTTCCAATCAATGGGCCAAGTTTCAGGTTTCTGGCTCATTCCAGCTCACGGGAATTTTAGCTCAAGCGGCAGACAACAAAAAATAATAATAATAATAATAATAATAATAATAAATATAGCCGCAAGCGGCAATTTGCGGGTTCTAACCTGTTCCGCCCCAAACCAGCCACCGTGACCCTCACCACCCAGCGTGACCCTCATCTGCCGTAGTGCAAGACGTTCCCCACCCTGTCCCCGAAAGCTCCAAGCGACACATACTCTTTCCAAGTCACACGTTTCTTGAAATCGGCTTTTCAGCCAGCCTACACGCTAATGACATTTGTGGTATACTTTCACACAGAGACTCCATTTGAACATCAAAACATACACCTATTGATGTGTATTTCAAAGTTTCAATAGGTATTTTAATGTTTAAGCAATCACAGTTCCATGATCATGATAATTTTGGGAGAAATGTGGAGATTACAATGGTTGTGTATGGGAGAGGCTGTAAAATATTCTGTAAGGCTAAAGACACAGATGTGAGTGTACTATTATGATTTGACCTAAATGAAGGTAAGTGAAAGTTCAGACAGGAAGACCGTCTCTTTAATTAAGTATACCTCAAAGCCACTTCTCTGTTTTCCAAATTTGACCGTGCTGTGACACACAGACGATTGGCCGAACGGCTGGAGTCGATTCGGCCAATCGCCGGTTGGCAATGGCACAGTCAGATTTAAATACACCGAGAAAAGGCAGAAACTGAGCCAAACGTTCCTCTCAAACTCCAACTGTTTAAACTGTGCTGTGACACACAGACGATTGGCCGAACGCCTGGAGTCGATTCAGCCAATCGCCGGTTGGCAATGGCACAGTCATATTTAAATACACCGAGAAAAGGCAGAAACTGAGCCAAAAGTTCCTCTCAAACTCCAACTGTTTAATGAAAAACCGTAAGTGCTACAGCTACAAAAAGCACACCGTCGGCGAGAGGACGGGATGCGGATCGCAAAGGTGTAAATTTCATTTCTGTGGTGTGAAAAATGAGGCCAGAGCCACGATGGACATAACTGGAAGGGTCTGCTTTCTTCCAGAAGTTTGGGCTCTCCCTTAACATGGGAGCGAATGGGGCAGGCGGTCGGACTTGTTGTCGTTTCAGACCGCCTGCGGCCAAAACCCTAAATCCGTTTTCTTCAGCGGTCGCACCTCTGCGACCGGAACGGCTTTTCCTACAATTTGGTGTACAACTTGTGTATGTAGAGTGAACGATGTGGCCGCAATGGCGAGTTTAAGAGAAAATTTCTCGATGATTTCAGAGGTGCTGTGCACTCTAGCGATGACATCACCCACTCTAAGTTGCAACATTCCACGCAATACACACCCATTATAAATTCTGAGAAGGGCTGAAAATTTCATGATTTTTAAACAGCTGGTGTAGAAAAACTAAAAGAGATATGGAAAATACGAATCGGTCACTGAAAGTCGACGGCAATGTCAACGTTTCAGGGTTGGAACGGAGTTTCTACGTGAATGTATGAGTTGGTGAAGCGTGGGTGAAGATGAGTGAGTTTGAAGGATTTTCTCATCCACTTCCATTATAACCAAGTTTCAGAAAACACTGAATATTTTGGAAAGTTTGAATGGTATTAAAAGGTTGAATCATATGTAAAAAGTCAAGGAATGGCTGAACACTTTCCAGTTTGAATGGAGTTTCTAGCTGAAAGTATGAATCGGTAGTTACCGTTTGAAAAAGGTGATTTTTGAAGATTCCCTCATTCATTTTCAATGGGAAAACGGTTTGGGAAAAAACGGGAATATCTGGGAATGGCGGTGGCGCCCCCTATGTGCCAATCTCAAAATCTTTTTCATGGGTGTGCTTCCAAATCTCATTGTGGACCTACCCACCAAGATTGGTGATGATAGGTCAAAGGGTGTGGGAGTTATCGCCAATCGATTCTAAGCTCCGCCCACAGCGAAGATTCATCGGTCCGTGGCGGCCGTGTTTTTTGACCAATCTGGCTCATTTGTAATAGAAATGTGTCTCGTCATCCCCCAAAGCCGTGTACCAAATTTGGTGTCGATGGAGTCAAAACTGTAAAAGTTTATTCATTTTACTGTTTTTAACATTATTGAAATTAGCAAAAATTCTGTAAGGGCGGCGTTCATGGTGCAAGAGGCTTTTTTGTAGAGGAACATCAGGAGGATGTGTGTGTAAAATTTCAAGTCAATAGCACTTGTGGTGCGGCGGGCACAGCCTTTCAAAATTAAACTCTATGTTATAGCGCCCCCATGAGGCCGATTGGGACCAATTTTTTTGAGCAATATTTGGATGTCATTTATAGTCCATGTACCAAGTTTCATGTCCCTAGGTCCTTCCGGACGGTTAATGACGAATAGGCCACGCCCACTTGCACCTATCAACATGGCACTCCAGATATTGGTTAATACCCACCCCTAGAGCATGCATACCAAATTTGGTGAAATTCCATCCAATGGTCTTTGAGATACAGATGTGTGGCATTTATAGCGCCCCCTATAGGCTGAGCTCAAAATGCTTTGGTAGGCAGCTGCCAAGTCTCATTGTGGACCTATCCACCAAGTTTGGTGATGATAGGTCAAAGGGTGTGGGAGTTATGGCCAATCAATTCTAAGCTCCGCCCACAGCGAAGATTCATTGGTCCGTGGCGGCCGTGTTTTTTGATCAATCTGGCTCATTTATAATAGAAATGTGTCTCGTCATCCCCCAAAGCCATGTACCAAATTTGGTGTTGATGGAGTCAAAATTGTAAAAGTTTATTTCACTTTACTGTTTTTCAAATTATGCAAATTAGCAAAAAATCTAGTATGACGGACCTTCATGGTCCTAGAGGCTTTTTTGTAGAGGACATTGAGCTGGACCTGTGTGTCAAATTTCAAGTCAATCAGACTTATGGTGTGAGGGGCGTGGCCTCCCCAAAAAGTCATTTTTAAGCCTTAATTACAGCGCCACCATGTGGCCGACTGGGCTCATGTTTTAATAAAAGTTGATGCACATCATTTCCAATCAATGGGCCAAGTTTCAGGTTTCTGGCTCATTCCAGCTCACGGGAATTTGAGCTCAAGCGGCAGACAACAAAAAATAATAATAAACCGGTACAATCTTAGAAGGGTTCTACCCCTTCGGGGTTAGAACCCTAATAATAATAATAATAATAATAAACCGGTACAATCTTAGAAGGGTTCTACCCCTTCGGGGTTAGAACCCTAATAAACCGGTACAATCTTAGAAGGGTTCTACCCCTTCGGGGTTAGAACCCTAATAATAAACCGGTACAATCTTAGAAGGGTTCTACCCCTTCGGGGTTAGAACCCTAATAAACCGGTACAATCTTAGAAGGGTTCTACCCCTTCGGGGTTAGAACCCTAAATATAGCCGCAAGCGGCAATTTGCGGGTTCTAACCTGTTCCGCCCCAAATCAGCCACCGTGACCCTCACCACCCAGCGTGACCCTCATCTGCCATAGCGCAAGACGTTCCGCACCCTGTCCCCGAAAGCTCCAAGCAACACATAACTATTTACAAGTCACACATTTCTTGAAATCGGGTTTTCAGCCAGCCTACACGCTAATGACATTTGTGGTATACTTTCACACAGAGACTCCATCTGAACATGAAAAAATACATTGAAATTGTACCTATTGATGTGTATTTCAAAGTTTCAATAGGTATTTTAATGTTTAAGCAATCACAGTTCCACGATCATGATCATTTTGGGAGAAATGTGGAGATAATAATGGTTGTGTATGGGAGAGGCTGTAAAATAAAGACACAGATGTGAGTGTACTATTATGATTTGACCTAAATGAAGGTAAGTGAAAGTTCAGACAGGAAGACCATCTCTTTGCTTAAGTATACCTCAAAGCCACTTCTCTGTTTTCCATTATTTAAATTTGACCGTGCCATTGCCAACCGGTGATTGGCTGAATCGACTCCAGCCATTTGGCCAATCGTCTGTGTGTCACAGCACGGTCAAATTTAAATACACCAAGAAAAGGCAGAAACTGAGCCAAAAGTTCCTCTCCAGCTCCAACTGTTTAAACTGTGCTGTGACACACAGACGATTGGCCGAAAGGGCTGGAGTCGATTCAGCCAATCGCCTGTCGGCAATGGCACAGTCAAATTTAAATACACCAAGAAAAGGGAGAAACTGAGCCAAAAGTTCCTCTCAACTGTGCTGTGACACACAGACGATTGGCCGAACGGCTGGAGTCGATTCGGCCAATCGCCGGTCGGCAATGGCACAGTCAAATTTAAATACACCGAGAAAAGGCAGAAACTGAGCCAAAAGTTCCTCTGTGCTGTGACACACAGACGATTGGCCGAACCGCTGCAGTTGGTTCAGCCAATCGCCGGTTGGCAAAGGCACAGTCATATTTAAATACACAGAGAAAAGGCAGAAACTGAGCCAAAAGTTCCTCTCAAACTCCAACTGTTTAATGAAAAACCGTAAGTGCTACAGCTACAAAAAGCACACCGTCGGCGAGAGGACGGGATGCGGATCGCAAAGGTGTAAATTTCATTTCTGTGGTGTGAAAAATGAGGCCAGAGCCACGATGGACATGACTGGAACGGTCTGCTTTCTTCCAGAAATTTGGGCTCTCGCTTAACATGGGAGCGAATGGGGCAGGTGGTCGGACTTGTTGTCGTTTCAGACCACCTGCAGCCAAAACCCTCAATCCGTTTTCTTCGGGGGTCGCACCTCTGCGACCGGAACGGCTTTTCCTACAATTTGGTGTACAATTTGTGTACGTAAAGTGAACGATGTGGCCGCACCGGCGAGTTTAAGAGAAAATTTCTCGATGATTTCACAGGTGCTGTGCACTCTAGCGATGACATCACCCACTCTAAGTTGCAACATTCCACGCAATACACACCCATTATAAATTCTGAGAAGGGCTGAAAATTTCATGATTTTTAAACAGCTGCTGTAGAAAAACTAAAAGAGATATGGAAAAGACGAATCGGTCACTGAAAGTCGACGGCGATGTCAACGTTTCAGAGTTGGAATGGAGTTTCTACGTGAATGTATGAGTTGGTGAAGCGTGGGTGAAGATGAGTGAGTTTGAAGGATTTTCTCATCCACTTCCATTATAACCAAGTTTCAGAAAACACTGAATATTTTGGAAAGTTTGAATGGTATTGAAAAGTTGAATCATATGTAAAAAGTCAAGGAATTGCTGAACATTTTCCAGTTTGAATGGAGTTTCTAGCTGAAAGTATGAATCGGTAGTTACCGTTTGAAAAAAGGTGATTTTTGAAGATTCCCTCATTCATTTTCAATGGGAAAACGGTTTGGGGAAAAACGGGATATATCTGGGAATGGCGGTGGCGCCCCCTATGTGCCAATCTCAAAATCTTTTTTAGGGTGTGCTTCCAAGTCTCATTGTGGACCTACCCACCGAGATTGGTGACGATAGGTCAAAGGGTGTGGGAGTTATGGCCAATCGATTCTAAGCTCCGCCCACAACGAAGATTCATCGGTCCGTGGCGGCCGTGTTTTTTGACCAATCTGGCTCATTTGTAATAGAAATGTGTCTCGTCATCCCCCAAAGCCGTGTACCAAATTTGGTGGTGATGGAGTCAAAACTGTAAAAGTTTATGTCATTTTACTGTTTTTAACATTATTAAAATTAGCAAAAATTCTGTAAGGGCGGCATTCATGGTGCAAGAGGCTTTTTTGTAGAGGATAATCGGGAGGACGTGTGTGTAAAATTTCAAGTCAATAGCACTTGCGGTGTGGCGGGCAGAGCCTTTCAAACTTAAACTCTATGTTATAGCGCCCCCATGAGGCCGATTGGGACCAATTTTTTTGAGCAATATTTGGATGTCATTTATAGTCCATGTACCAAGTTTCATGTCCCTAGGTCC
Source organism: Lutjanus erythropterus (assembly GCF_056507025.1). NCBI lineage: Eukaryota > Metazoa > Chordata > Actinopteri > Lutjaniformes > Lutjanidae > Lutjanus > Lutjanus erythropterus. The sequence continues at coordinate 7,727,066 of NC_139327.1, forward strand.
TTCCAGCTGGTCATAAATTAATAATGACAAATAGGCCACGCCCACTTACACCTATCAACATGGCACTCGAGATATTAGTTAATAGCCACCCCTAGAGCATGCATACCAAATTTGGTGAAATTCCATCCAACGGTCTTTGAGATACAGATGTGCTCATTTATAGCGCCCCCTATAGGCTGACCTCAAAATGCTTTGGTAGGCAGCTGCCCAGTCTCATTGTGGACCTATCCACCAAGTTTGGTGATGATAGGTCAAAGGGTGTGGGAGTTATGGCCAATCAATTCTAAGCTCCGCCCACAGCGAAGATTCATTGGTCCGTGGCGGCCGTGTTTTTTGATCAATCTGGCTCATTTGTAATAGAAATGTGTCTCGTCATCCCCCGAAGCTCTGTACCAAATTTGGTGTTGATGGAGTCAAAATTGTAAAAGTTTATGTCATTTTACTGTTTTTCAAATTATGCAAATTAGCAAAAAATCTAGTATGACGGACCTTCATGGTCCTAGAGGCTTTTTTGTAGAGGACATTGAGCTGGACCTGTGTGTCAAATTTCAAGTCAATCAGACTTATGGTGTGAGGGGCGTGGCCTCCCCAAAAAGTCATTTTTAAGCCTTAATTACAGCGCCACCATGTGGCCGACTGGGCTCATATTTTAATAAAAGTTGATGCACATCATTTCCAATCAGTGGGCCAAGTTTCAGGTTTCTGGCTCATTCCAGCTCACGGGAATTTTAGCTCAAGCGGCAGACAACAAAAAATAATAATAATAATAATAATAATAATAATAAATATAGCCGCAAGCGGCAATTTGCGGGTTCTAACCTGTTCCGCCCCAAACCAGCCACCGTGACCCCCACCACCCAGCGTGACCCTCATCTGCCGTAGCGCAAGACGTTCCCCACCCTGTCCCCGAAAGCTCCAAGCGACACATACTCTTTCCAAGTCACACATTTCTTGAAATCAGGTTTTCAGCCAGCCTACACGCTAATGACATTTGTGGTATACTTTCACACAGAGACTCCATTTGAACATCAAAACATACATTGAAATTGTACCCATCGATGTGTATTTCAAAGTTTCAATAGGTATTTTAATGTTTAAGCAATCACAGTTCCACGATCATGATCATTTTGGGAGAAATGTGGAGATAATAATGGTTGTGTATGGGAGAGGCTGTAAAATATTCTGTAAGGCTAAAGACACAGATGTGAGTGTACTATTATGATTTGACCTAAATGAAGGTAAGTGAAAGTTCAGACAGGAACACCATCTCTTTATCTCAAAGCCACTTCTCTGTTTTCCAAATTTGACCATGCTGTGACACACAGACGATTGGCCGAACGGCTGGAGTCGATTCAGCCAATCGCCTGTGTGTCACAGCACAGTCATATTTAAATCCACAGAGAAAAGGCAGAAACTGAGCCAAAAGTTCCTATCAAACTCCAACTGTTTAATGAAAAACCGTAAGTGCTACAGCTACAAAAAGCACACCGTCGGCGAGAGGACGGGATGCGGATCACAAAGGTGTGAATTTCATTTCTGTGGGGTGAAAAATGAGGCCAGAGCCACGATGGACATAACTGGAAGGGTCTGCTTTCTTCCAGAAATTTTGGCTCTCACTTAACATGGGAGCGAATGGGACAGGTGGTCGGACTTGTTGTCGTTTCAGACCGCCTGCAGCCAAAACCCTAAATCCGTTTTCTTCAGCGGTCGCACCTCTGCGACCGGAACAGTTTTTCCTACAATTTGGTGTACAATTTGTGTATGTAGAGTGAACGATGCGGCCACACCGGCGAGTTTAAGAGAAAATTTCTTGATGATTTCAGAGGTGCTGTGCACTCTAGCGATGACATCACCCACTCTAAGTTGCAACATTCCACGCAATACACACCCATTATAAATTCTGAGAAGGGCTGAAAATTTCATGATTTTTAAACAGCTGGTTTAGAAAAACTAAAAGAGATATGGAAAATACGAATCGGTCACTGAAAGTCGACGGCGATGTCGACGTTTCAGAGTTGGAATGGAGTTTCTACGTGAATGTATGAGTTGGTGAAGCGTGGGTGAAGATGAGTGAATTTGAAGGATTTTCTCATCCGCTTCCATTATAACCAAGTTTCAGAAAACACTGAATATTTTGGAAAGTTTGAATGGTATTGAAAAGTTGAATTATATGTAAAAAGTCAAGGAATTGCTGAACATTTTCCAGTTTGAATGGAGTTTCTAGCTGAAAGTATGAATCGGTAGTTACCGTTTGAAAAAAGGTGATTTTTGAAGATTCCCTCATTCATTTTCAATGGGAAAACGGTTTGGGAAAAAACGGGAATATCTGGGAATGGCTGGTGGCGCCCCCTATGTGCCAATCATAAAGTCTTTTTTAGGGTGTGCTTCCAAGTCTCATTGTGGACCTACCCACCAAGATTGGTGACGATAGGTCAAAGGGTGTGGGAGTTATGGCCAATGGATTCTAAGCTCCGCCCACAGCGAAGATTCATCGGTCCGTGGCGGCCGTGTTTTTTGACCAATCTGGCTCATTTGTAATAGAAATGTGTCTCGTCATCCCCCAAAGCCGTGTACCAAATTTGGTGGTGATGGAATCAAAACTGTAAAAGTTTATGTCATTTTACTGTTTTTAACATTATTGAAATTAGCAAAAATTTTTTAACGGCGGCGTTCATGGTGCAAGAGGCTTTTTTGTAGAGGATAATCGGGAGGACGTGTGTGTAATATTTCAAGTCAATAGCACTTGCGGTGCGGCGGGCAGAGCCTTTCAAACTTAAACTCTATGTTATAGCGCCCCCATGAGGCCGATTGGGACCAATTTTTTTGAGCAATATTTGGATGTCATTTATAGTCCATGTACCAAGTTTCATGTCCCTAGGTCCTTCCGGACGGTTAATGACGTATAGGCCACGCCCACTTGCACATATCAACATGGCACTCAAGATCTTAGTTAATAGCCACGCCTAGAGCATGCATACCAAATTTGGTGAAATTCCATCCAACGGTCTTTGAGATACAGATGTGTGGCTTTATAGCGCCCCCTATAGGCTGAGCTCAAAATGCTTTGGTAGGCAGCTGCCAAGTCTCATTGTGGACCTATCCACCGAGTTTGGTGATGATAGGTCAAAGGGTGTGGGAGTTATGGCCAATCAATTCTAAGCTCCGCCCACAGCGAAGATTCATTGGTCCGTGGCGGCCGTGTTTTTTGATGAATCTGGCTCATTTGTAATAGAACTGTGTCTGGTCATCCCCCAAAGCCGTGTACCAAATTTGGTGTTGATGGAGTCAAAATTGTAAAAGTTTATGTCATTTTACTGTTTTTCAAATTATGCAAATTAGCAAAAAACGTAGTATGACGGACCTTCATGGTCCTAGAGGCTTTTTTGTAGAGGACATTGAGCTGGACCTGTGTGTCAAATTTCAAGTCAATCAGACTTATGGTGTGAGGGGCGTGGCCTCCCCAAAAAGTCATTTTTAAGCCTTAATTACAGCGCCACCATGTGGCCGACCGGGCTCATATTTTAATAAAAGTTGATGCACATCATTTCCAATCAATGGGCCAAGTTTCAGGTTTCTGGCTCATTCCAGCTCACGGGAATTTTAGCTCAAGCGGCAGACAACAAAAAATAATAATAATAATAATAATAATAATAAACCGGTACAATCTTAGAAGGGTTCTACCCCTTCGGGGTTAGAACCCTAATAATAATAAACCGGTACAATCTTAGAAGGGTTCTACCCCTTCGGGGTTAGAACCCTAATAATAATAATAATAAACCGGTACAATCTTAGAAGGGTTCTACCCCTTCGGGGTTAGAACCCTAATAAACCGGTACAATCTTAGAAGGGTTCTACCCCTTCGGGGTTAGAACCCTAAATATAGCCGCAAGCGGCAATTTGCGGGTTCTAACCTGTTCCGCCCCAAACCAGCCACCGTGACCCTCACCACCCACCGTGACCCTCACCTGCCGTAGCGCAAGACGTTCCCCACCCTGTCCCCGAAAGCTCCGAGCGACACATACTCTTTCCGAGTCACACATTTCTTGAAATCGGCTTTTCAGCCAGCCTGCACGCTAATGACATTTGTGGTATACTTTCACACAGAGACTCCATTTGAACATCAAAACAGACATTGAAATTGTACCTATTGATGTGTATTTCAAAGTTTCAATAGGTATTTTAATGTTTAAGCAATCACAGTTCCACGATCATGATAATTTTGGGAGAAATGTGGAGATAATAATGCTTGTGTACGGGAGAGGCCGTAAAATATTCTGTGAGGCTAAAGACACAGATGTGAGTGTACTATTATGATTTTACCTAAATGAAGGTAAGTGAAAGTTCAGACAGGAAGACCATCTCTTTACTTAAGTATACCTCCATTATTTAAATTTGACCGTGCCATTGTCAACCGGCGATTGGCTGAATCAACTCCAGCCGTTCGGCCAATCGTCTGTGTGTCACAGCACGGTCAAATTTAAATACACAGAGAAAAGGCAGAAACTGAGCCAAAAGTTCCTCTCAAACTCCAACTGTTTCAACTGTGCTGTGACACACAGACGATTGGCCGAACGGGTGGAATTGATTCAGCCAATCACCGGTCGGCAATGGCACAGTCATATTTAAATACACTGAGAAAAGGCAGAAACTGAGCCAAAAGTTCCTCTCAAACTGTTTAATGAAAAACCGTAAGTGCTAGAGCTACAAAAAGCACACCGTCGGCGAGAGGACGGGATGCGGATCGCAAAGGTGTAAATTTCATTTCTGTGGTGTGAAAAATGAGGCCAGAACCACGATGGACATAACTGGAAGGGTCTGCTTTCTTCCTGAAATTTGGGCTCTCGCTTAACATGGGAGCGAATGGGGCAGGCGGTCGGACTTGTTGTCGTTTCAGACCGCCTGCGGCCAAAACCCTAAATCCGTTTTCTTCAGCGGTCGCACCTCTGCGACCGGAACGGCTTTTCCTACAATTTGGTGTACAATTTGTGTACGTAGAGTGAACGATGTGGCCGCACCGGCGAGTTCAAGAGAAAATTTCTTGATGATTTCAGAGGTGCTGTGCACTCTAGCGATGACATCACCCACTCTAAGTTGCAACATTCCACGCAATACACACCCATTATAAATTCTGAGAAGGGCTGAAAATTTCATGATTTTTAAACAGCTGGTGTAGAAAAACTAAAAGAGATATAGAAAATACGAATCGGTCACTGAAAGTCGACGGCGATGTCAACGTTTCAGAGTTGGAATGGAGTTTCTACGTGAATGTATGAGTTGGTGAAGCGTGGGTGAAGATGAGTGAGTTTGAAGGATTTTCTCATCCACTTCCATTATAACCAAGTTTCAGAAAACACTGAATATTTTGGAAAGTTTGAATGGTATTGAAAAGTTGAATCATATGTAAAAAGTCAAGGAATTGCTGAACATTTTCCAGTTTGAATGGAGTTTCTAGCTGAAAGTATGAATCGGTAGTTACCGTTTGAAAAAAGGTGAAGTTTTGTGATCTTTGAAGATTCCCTCATTCATTTTCAATGGGAAACCGGTTTGGGAAAAAATCGGGAAGATCTGGGAATGGCGGTGGCGCCCCCTATGTGCCAATCTCAAAATCTTTTTTAGGGTGTGCTTCCAAGTCTCATTGTGGACCTACCCACCAAGATTGGTGACGATAGGTCAAAGGGTGTGGGAGTTATGGCCAATCGATTCTAAGCTCCGCCCACAGCGAAGATTCATCGGTCCGTGGCGGCCGTGTTTTTTGACCAATCTGGCTCATTTGTAATAGAAATGTGTCTGGTCATCCCCCAAAGCCGTGTACCAAATTTGGTGTCGATGGAGTCAAAACTGTAAAAGTTTATGTCATTTTACTGTTTTTAACATTATTAAAATTAGCAAAAATTCTGTAAGGGCGGCGTTCATGGTGCAAGAGGCTTTTTTGTAGAGGATAATCGGGAGGACGTCTGTGTAAAATTTCAAGTCAATAGCACTTGCGGTGCGGCGGGCAGAGCCTTTCAAAATTAAACTCTATGTTATAGCGCCCCCATGAGGCCGATTGGGACCAATTTTTTTGAGCAATATTTGGATGTCATTTATAGTCCATGTACCAAGTTTCATGTCCCTAGGTCCTTCCGAACGGTTAATGACGAATAGGCCACGCCCACTTCCAGCTGTCAACATGGCACTCAAGATATTAGTTAATAGCCACCCCTAGAGCACGCATACCAAATTTGGTGAAATTCCATCCAACGGTCTTTGAGATACAGATGTGCTCATTTATAGCGCCCCCTATAGGCTGAGCTCAAAATGCTTTGGTAGGCAGCTGCCAAGTCTCATTGTGGACCTATCCACCGAGTTTGGTGATGATAGGTCAAAGGGTGTGGGAGTTATGGCCAATCAATTCTAAGCTCCGCCCACAGCGAAGATTCATTGGTCCGTGGCGGCCGTGTTTTTTGGTCAATCTGGCTCATTTGTAATAGAAATGTGTCTGGTCATCCCCCAAGGCTCTGTACCAAATTTGGTGTTGATGGAGTCAAAATTGTAAAAGTTTATGTCATTTTACTGTTTTTCAAATTATGCAAATTAGCAAAAAATCTAGTATGACGGACCTTAATGGTCCTAGAGGCTTTTTTTTAGAGGACATTGAGCTGGACCTGTGTGTCAAATTTCAAGTCAATCAGACTTATGGTGTGAGGGGCGTGGCCTCCCAAAAAAGTCATTTTTAAGCCTTAATTACAGCGCCACCATGTGGCCGACTGGGCTCATATTTTAATAAACGTTGATGCACATCATTTCCAATCATTGGGCCAATTTTCAGGTTTCTGGCTCATTCCAGCTCACGGGAATTTTAGCTCAAGCGGCAGACAACAAAAAATAATAAATATAGCCGCAAGCGGCAATTTGCGGGTTCTAACCTGTTCCGCCCCAAACAGGCCACCGTGACCCTCACCACCCAGCGTGACCCTCATCTGCCGTAGCGCAAGACGTTCCCCACCCTGTCCCCGAAAGCTCCGAGCAACACATACTCTTTCCAAGTCACACATTTCTTGAAATCGGCTTTTCAGCCAGCCTACACGCTAATGACATTTGTGGCATACTTTCACACAGAGACTCCATTTGAACATCAAAACATACATTGAAATTGTACCTATCGATGTGTATTTCAAAGTTTCAATAGGTATTTTAATGTTTAAGCAATCACAGTTCCACGATCATGATCATTTTGGGAGAAATGTGGAGATAATAATGGTTGTGTATGGGAGAGGCTGTAAAATAAAGACACAGATGTGAGTGTACTATTATGATTTGACCTAAATGAAGGTAAGTGAAAGTTCAGACAGGGAGAGCATGTCTTTAGTTAAGTATACCTCTGTGCTGTGACACACAGACGATTGGCCGAACGGCTGGAGTCGATTCAGCCAATCGCCGGTCGGCAATGGCACAGTCAAATTTAAATACAGCAAGAAAAGGCAGAAACTGAGCCAAAAGTTCCTCTCAAACTCCAACTGTTTAAACTGTGCTGTGACACACAGACGATTGGCCAAATGGCTGGAGTTGATTCAGCCAATCGCCGGTTGGCAATGACACAGTCAAATTTAAATACACTGAGAAAAGGCCTCCAACTGTTTAAACTGTGCTGTGACACACAGACGATTGGCCGAACGGCTGGAGTTGATTCAGCCAATCGCCTGTGTGTCACAGCACAGTCATATTTAAATACACCGAGAAAAGGCAGAAACTGAGCCAAAAGTTCCTCTCAAACTCCAACTGTTTAATGAAAAACCGTAAGGGCTACAGCCACAAAAAGCACACCGTCGGCGAGAGCACGGGATGCGGATCGCAATGGTGTAAATTTCATTTCTGTGGTGTGAAAAATGAGGCCAGAGCCACGATGGACATAACTGGAACGGTCTGCTTTCTTCCAGAAATTTGGGCTCTCGCTTAACATGGGAGCGAATGGGGCAGGCGGTCGGACTTGTTGTCGTTTCAGACCGCCTGCGGCCAAAACCCTAAATCCGTTTTCTTCAGCGGTCGCACCTCTGCGACCGGAACGGCTTTTCCTACAATTTGGTGTACAATTTGTGTATGTAGAGTGAACGATGTGGCCGCACCGGCGAGTTTAAGAGAAAATTTCTTGATGATTTCAGAGGTGCTGTGCACTCTAGCGATGACATCACCCACTCTAAGTTGCAACATTCCACGCAATACACACCCATTATAAATTCTGAGAAGGGCTGAAAATTTCATGATTTTTAAACAGCTGGTGTAGCAAAACTAAAAGAGATATGGAAAATACGAATCGGTCACTGAAAGTCGACGGCAATGTCAACGTTTCAGAGTTGGAATGGAGTTTCTACGTGAATGTATGAGTTGGTGAAGCGTGGGTGAAGATGAGTGAGTTTGAAGGATTTTCTCATCCACTTCCATTATAACTCAGTTTCAGAAAACACTGAATATTTTGGAAAGTTTGAATGGTATTGAAAAGTTGAATCATATGTAAAAAGTCAAGGAATTGCTGAACATTTTCCAGTTTGAATGGAGTTTCTAGCTGAAAGTATGAATCGGTAGTTACCGTTTGAAAAAAGGTGATTTTTGAAGATTCCCTCATTCATTTTCAATGGGAAAACGGTTTGGGAAAAAACGGGAAGATCTGGGAACGGCGGTTGCGCCCCCTATGTGCCAATCTCAAAATCTTTTTTAGGGTGTGCTTCCAAGTCTCGTTGTGGACCTACCCACCAATATTGGTGACGATAGGTCAAAGGGTGTGGGAGTTATGGCCAATCGATTCTAAGCTCCGCCCACAGCGAAGATTAATCGGTCCGTGGCGGCCGTGTTTTTTGACCAATCTGGCTCGTTTGTAATAGAAATGTGTCTCGTCATCCCCCAAAGCCGTGTACCAAATTTGGTGTTGATCGAGTCAAAACTGTAAAAGTTTATTCATTTTACTGTTTTTAACATTATTAAAATTAGCAAAAATTCCGTAAGGGCGGCATTCATGGTGCAAGAGGCTTTTTTGTAGAGGATAATCGGGAGGACGTGTGTGTAAAATTTCAAGTCAATAGCACTTGCGGTGCGGCGGGCAGAGCCTTTCAAACTTAAACTCTATGTTATAGCGCCCCCATGAGGCCGATTGGGACCAATTTTTTTTAGCAATATTTGGATGTCATTTAAAGTCCATGTACCAAGTTTCATGTCCCTAGGTCCTTCCGAACGGTTAATGACGAATAGGCCACGCCCACTTGCACCTGTCAACATGGCACTCATGATATTGGTTAATAGCCATCCCTAGAGCATGCATACCAAATTTGGTGAAATTCCATCCAACGGTCTTTGAGATATAGATGTGTGGCATTTATAGCGCCCCCTATAGGCTGAGCTCAAAATGCTTTGGTAGGCAGCTGCCAAGTCTCATTGTGGACCTATCCACCAAGTTTGGTGATGATAGGTCAAAGGGTGTGGGAGTTATGGCCAATCAATTCTAAGCTCCGCCCACAGCGAAGATTCATTGGTCCGTGGCAGCCGTGTTTTTTGATCAATCTGGCTCATTTGTAATAGAAATGTGTCTCGTCAACCCCTAAAGCTCTGGACCAAATTTGGTGTTGATGGAGTCAAAATTGTAAAAGTTTATGTCATTTTACTGTTTTTCAAATTATGCAAATTAGCAAAAAACGTAGTATGACGGACCTTCATGGTCCTAGAGGCTTTTATGTAGAGGACATTGAGCTGGACCTGTGTGTCAAATTTCAAGTCAATCAGACTTATGGTGTGAGGGGCGTGGCCTCCCCAAAAAGTCATTTTTAAGCCTTAATTACAGCGCCACCATGTGGCCGACTGGGCTCATATTTTAATAAAAGTTGATGCACATCATTTCCAATCAATGGGCCAAGTTTCAGGTTTCTGGCTCATTCCAGCTCACGGGAATTTTAGCTCAAGCGGCAGACAACAAAAAATAATAATAATAATAAACCGGTACAATCTTAGAAGGGTTCTACCCCTTCGGGGTTAGAACCCTAAATATAGCCGCAAGCGGCAATTTGCGGGTTCTAACCTGTTCCGCCCCAAACCAGCCACCGTGACCCTCACCACCCACCGTGACCCTCACCTGCCGTAGCGCAAGACGTTCCCCACCCTGTCCCCGAAAGCTCCGAGCGACACATACTCTTTCCGAGTCACACGTTTCTTGAAATCGGCTTTTCAGCCAGCCTGCACGCTAATGACATTTGTGGTATACTTTCACACAGAGACTCCGTTTGAACATCAAAACAGACATTGAAATTGTACCTATTGATGTGTATTTCAAAGTTTCAATAGGTATTTTAATGTTTCAGCAATCACAGTTCCACGATCATGATCATTTTGGGAGAAATGTGGAGATAATAATGCTTGTGTACGGGAGAGGCCGTAAAATATTCTGTGAGGCTAAAGACACAGATGTGGGTGTACTATTATGATTTTACCTAAATGAAGGTAAGTGAAAGTTCAGACAGGAAGACCATCTCTTTACTTAAATATACCTCCATTATTTAAATTTGACCGTGCCATTGCCAACCGGCGATTGGCTGAATCAACTCCAGCCGTTCGGCCAATCGTCTGTGTGTCACAGCACGGTCAAATTTAAATACACAGAGAAAAGGCAGAAACTGAGCCAAAAGTTCCTCTCAAACTCCAACTGTTTAAACTGTGCTGTGACACACAGACGATTGGCCAAAAGGGCTGGAGTCGATTCAGCCAATCGCCGGTCGGCAATGGCACAGTCATATTTAAATACACTGAGAAAAGGCAGAAACTGAGCCAAAAGTTCCTCTCAAACTCCAACTGTTTAATGAAAAACCGTAAGTGCTACAGCTACAAAAAGCACACCGTCATTGAGAGGACGGGATGCGGATCGCAAAGGTGTAAATTTCATTTCTGTGGTGTGAAAAATGAGGCCAGAGCCACGATGGACATAACTGGAAGGGTCTGCTTTCTTCCAGAAATCTGGGCTCTCCCTTAACATGGGAGCGAATGGGGCAGGCGGTCGGACTTGTTGTCGTTTCAGACCACCTGCAGCCAAAACCCTAAATCCGTTTTCTTCAGCGGTCGCACCTCTGCGACCGGAACGGCTTTTCCTACAATTTGGTGTACAATTTGTGTATGTAGAGTGAACGATGTGGCCGCACCGGCGAGTTTAAGAGAAAATTTCTTGATGATTTCAGAGGTGCTGTGCACTCTAGCGATGACATCACCCACTCTAAGTTGCAACATTCCACGCAATACACACCCATTATAAATTCTGAGAAGGGCTGAAAATTTCATGATTTTTAAACAGCTGGTGTAGAAAAACTAAAAGAGATATGGAAAATACGAATCGGTCACTGAAAGTCCACGGCAATGTCAACGTTTCAGAGTTGGAACGGAGTTTCTACGTGAATGTATGAGTTTGTGAAGTGTGGGTGAAGATGAGTGAGTTTGAAGGATTTTCTCATCCACTTCCATTATAACCAAGTTTCAGAAAACACTGAATATTTTGGAAAGTTTGAATGGTATTGAAAAGTTGAATCATATGTAAAAAGTCAAGGAATTGCTGAACATTTTCCAGTTTGAATGGAGTTTCTAGCTGAAAGTATGAATCGGTAGTTACCGTTTGAATAAAGGTGAAATGTTGTGATTTTTGAAGATTCCCTCATTCATTTTCAATGGGAAAAACGGTTTGGGAAAAAACGGGAATATCTGGGAATGGCGGTGGCGCCCCCTATGTGCCAATCTCAAAATCTTTTTTAGGGTCTGCTTCCAAGTCTCATTGTGGACCTACCCACCAAGATTGGTGATGATAGGTCAAAGGGTGTGGGAGTTATGGCCAATCCATCTAAGCTCCGCCCACAGCGAAGATTCATCGGTCCGTGGCGGCCGTGTTTTTTGACCAATCTGGCTCATTTGTAATAGAAATGTGTCTTGTCATCCCCCAAAGCCGTGTACCAAATTTGGTGTTGATGGAGTCAACACTGTAAAAGTTTATGTCATTTTACTGTTTTTGACATTATTAAAATTAGCAAAAATTCTGTAAGGGCGGCGTTCATGGTGCAAGAGGCTTTTTTGTAGAGGATAATCGGGAGGACGTGTGTGTAAAATTTCAAGTCAATAGCACTTGTGGTGCGGCGGGCAGAGCCTTTCAAACTTAAACTCTATGTTATAGCGCCCCCATGAGGCCGATTGGGACCAATTTTTTTGAGCAATATTTGGATGTCATTTATAGTCCATGTACCAAGTTTCATGTCCCTAGGTCCTTCCAGCTGGTCATAAATTAATAAAATGCAAATTATGACGGTTAATGACGAATAGGCCACGCCCACTTGCACCTATCAACATGGCACTCCAGATATTAGTTAATAGCCACACCTAGAGCATGCATACCAAATTTGGTGAAATTCCATCCAACGGTCCTTGAGATACAGATGTGTGGCATTTATAGCGCCCCCTATAGGCTGAGCTCAAAATGCTTTGGTAGGCAGCTGCCAATTCTCATTTTGGACCTACCCACCAAGTTTGGTGACGATAGGTCAAAAGGTGTGGAAGTTATGGCCAATCAATTCTAAGCTCCGCCCACAGCGAAGATTCATTGGTCCGTGGCGGCCGTGTTTTTTGATCAATCTGGCTCATTCGTAATAGAAATATGTCTGGTCATCCCCCGAAGCACTGTACCAAATTTGGTGTTGATGGAGTCAAATTTGTAAAAGTTTATGTCATTTTACTGTTTTTCAAATTATGCAAATTAGCAAAAAATCTAGTATGACGGACCTTCATGGTCCTAGAGGCTTTTTTGTAGAGGACATTGAGCTGGACATGTGTGTCAAATTTCAAGTCAATCAGACTTATGGTGTGAGGGGCGTGGCCTCCCCAAAAAGTCATTTTTAAGCCTTAATTACAGCGCCACCATGTGGCCGACTGGGCTCATATTTTAATAAAAGTTGATGCACATCATTTCCAATCAATGGGCCAAGTTTCAGGTTTCTGGCTCATTCCAGCTCACGGGAATTTTAGCTCAAGCGGCAGACAACAAAAAATAATAATAATAATAATAATAATAATAATAATAATAATAAACCGGTACAATCTTAGAAGGGTTCTACCCCTTCGGGGTTAGAACCCTAAATATAGCCGCAAGCGGCAATTTGCGGGTTCTAACCTGTTCCGCCCCAAACCAGCCACCGTGACCCTCACCACCCAGCGTGACCCTCATCTGCCGTAGGGCAAGACGTTCCCCACCCTGTCCCCGAAAGCTCCAAGCGACACATACTCTTTCCAAGTCACACGTTTCTTGAAATCGGCTTTTCAGCCAGCCTGCACGCTAATGACATTTGTGGTATACTTTCACACAGAGACTCCATTTGAACATCAAAACATACATTGAAATTGTACCTATCGATGTGTATTTCAAAGTTTCAATAGGTATTTTAATGTTTTAGCAATCGCATTTTGGGAGAAATGTGGAGATGATAATGGTTGTGTATGGGAGAGGCTGTGAAATATTCTGTAAGGCTAAAGACACAGATGTGAGTGTACTTTTACCTAAATGAAGGTAAGTGAAAGTTCAGACAGGAAGACCGTCTCTTTACTTAAGTATACCTCAAAGCCACTTCTCTGTTTTCCAAATTTGACCGTGCTGTGACACGCAGACGATTGGCCGAACGGCTGGAGTCGATTCAGCCAATCGCCAGTCGGCAATGGCACAGTCAAATTTAAATACACTGAGAAAAGGCAGAAACTGAGCCAAAAGTTCCTCTCAAACTCCAACTGTTTCAACTGTGCTGTGACACACAGACGATTGGCCGAACAGCTGGAGTTGATTCAGCCAATCACCGGTCGGCAATGGCACAGTCATATGAGAAAAGGCAGAAACTGAGCCAAAAGTTCCTCTCAAACTCCAACTGTTTAATGAAAAACCGTAAGTGCTACAGCTACAAAAAGCACACCGTCGGCGAGAGGACGGGATGCGGATCGCAAAGGTGTAAATTTCATTTCTGTGGTGTGAAAAATGAGGCCAGAGCCACGATGGACATAACTGGAAGGGTCTGCTTCCTTCCAGAAATTTGGGCTCTCGCTTAACATGGGAGCGAATGGGGCAGGTGGTCGGACTTGTTGTCGTTTCAGACCTCCTGCTGCCAAAACCCTAAATCCGTTTTCTTCAGCGGTCGCACCTCTGCGACCGGAACGGCTTTTCCTACAATTTGGTGTACAATTTGTGTACGTAGAGTGAACGATGTGGCCGCACCGGCGAGTTTAAGAGAAAATTTCTGGATGATTTCACAGGTGCTGTGCACTCTAGCATGACATCACCCACTCTAAGTTGCAACATTCCACGCAATACACACCCATTATAAATTCTGAGAAGGGCTGAAAATTTCATGATTTTTAAACAGCTGGTGTAGAAAAACTAAAAGAGATATGGAAAATACGAATCGGTCACTCAAAGTCGACGGCGATGTCAACGTTTCAGAGTTAGAATGGAGTTTCTACGTGAATGTATGAGTTGGTGAAGCGTGGGTGAAGATGAGTGAGTTTGAAGGATTTTCTCATCCACTTCCATTATAACCAAGTTTCAGAAAACACTGAATATTTTGGAAAGTTTGAATGGTATTGAAAAGTTGAATCATATGTAAAAAGTCAAGGAATTGCTGAACATTTTCCAGTTTGAATGGAGTTTCTAGCTGAAAGTATGAATCGGTAGTTACCGTTTGAAAAAAGGTGATTTTTGAAGATTCCTTCATTCATTTTCAATGGGAAAACGGTTTGGGGAAAAACAGGATATATCTGGGAATGGCGGTGGCGCCCCCTATGTGCCAATCTCAAAATCTTTTTTAGGGTGTGCTTCCAAGTCTCATTGTGGACCTACCCACCAAGATTGGTGAGGATAGGTCAAAGGGTGTGGGAGTTATGGCCGATCGATTCTAAGCTCCGCCCACAGCGAAGATTCATCGGTCCGTGGCGGCCGTGTTTTTTGACCAATCTGGCTCATTTGTAATAGAAATGTGTCTCGTCATCCCCCAAAGCCGTGTACCAAATTTGGTGTCGATGGAGTCAAAACTGTAAAAGTTTATGTCATATTACTGTTTTTAACATTATTAAAATTAGCAAAAATTCTGTAAGGGCGGCATTCATGGTGCAAGAGGCTTTTTTGTAGAGGATAATCGGGAGGACGTGTGTGTAAAATTTCAAGTCAATAGCCCTTGCGGTGCGGCGGGCAGAGCCTTTCAAACTTAAACTCTATGTTATAGCGCCCCCATGAGGCCGATTGGGACCAATTTTTTTGAGCAATATTTGGATGTCATTTATAGTCCATGTATTAAGTTTCATGTCCCTAGGTCCTTCCAGCTGGTCATAAATTAATAAAACGCAAATTATGACGAATAGGCCACGCCCACTTGCACCTATCAACATGGCACCCAAGATATTAGTTAATAGCCACCCCTAGAGCTTGCATACCAAATTTGGTGAAATTCCATCCAACGGTCTTTGAGATACAGATGTGTGGCATTTATAGCGCCCCCTATAGGCTGAGCTCAAAATGCTTTGATAGGCAGCTGCCAAGTCTCATTGTGGACCTATCCACCAAGATTGGTGACGATAGGTCAAAGGGTGTGGGAGTTATGGCCAATCAATTCTAAGCTCCGCCCACAGCGAAGATTCATTGGTCCGTGGCGGCCGTGTTTTTTGATCAATCTGGCTCATTTGTAATAGAAATATGTCTAGTCATCCCCCAAAGCTCTGTACCAAATTTGGTGTTGATGGAGTCAAAATTGTAAAAGTTTATGTCATTTTACTGTTTTTCAAATTATGCAAATTAGCAAAAAATCTAATATGACGGACCTTCATGGTCCTAGAGGCTTTTTTGTAGAGGACATTGAGCTGGACCTGTGTGTCAAATTTCAAGTCAATCAGACTTATGGTGTGAGGGGCGTGGCCTCCCAAAAAAGTCATTTTTAAGCCTTAATTACAGCGCCACCATGTGGCCGACTGGGCTCATATTTTAATAAAAGTTGATGCACATCATTTCCAATCAATGGGCCAAGTTTCAGGTTTCTGGCTCATTCCAGCTCACGGGAATTTTAGCTCAAGCGGCAGACAACAAAAAATAATAATAATAATAATAATAAATATAGCCGCAAGCGGCAATTTGCGGGTTCTAACCTGTTCCGCCCCAAACCAGCCACCGTGACCCTCACCACCCAGCGTGACCCTCATCTGCCATAGCGCAAGACGTTCCGCACCCTGTCCCCGAAAGCTCCAAGCAACACATAACTATTTACAAGTCACACATTTCTTGAAATCGGGTTTTCAGCCAGCCTACACGCTAATGACATTTGTGGTATACTTTCACACAGAGACTCCATCTGAACATGAAAAAATACATTGAAATTGTACCTATTGATGTGTATTTCAAAGTTTCAATAGGTATTTTAATGTTTAAGCAATCACAGTTCCACGATCATGATCATTTTGGGAGAAATGTGGAGATAATAATGGTTGTGTATGGGAGAGGCTGTAAAATAAAGACACAGATGTGAGTGTACTATTATGATTTGACCTAAATGAAGGTAAGTGAAAGTTCAGACAGGAAGACCATCTCTTTACTTAAGTATACCTCAAAGCCACTTCTCTGTTTTCCATTATTTAAATTTGACCGTGCCATTGCCAACCGGTGATTGGCTGAATCGACTCCAGCCATTTGGCCAATCGTCTGTGTGTCACAGCACGGTCAAATTTAAATACACCAAGAAAAGGCAGAAACTGAGCCAAAAGTTCCTCTCCAGCTCCAACTGTTTAAACTGTGCTGTGACACACAGACGATTGGCCGAAAGGGCTGGAGTCGATTCAGCCAATCGCCTGTCGGCAATGGCACAGTCAAATTTAAATACACCGAGAAAAGGGAGAAACTGAGCCAAAAGTTCCTCTCAACTGTGCTGTGACACACAGACGATTGGCCGAACGGCTGGAGTCGATTCGGCCAATCGCCGGTCGGCAATGGCACAGTCAAATTTAAATACACCGAGAAAAGGCAGAAACTGAGCCAAAAGTTCCTCTGTGCTGTGACACACAGACGATTGGCTGAACCGCTGCAGTTGGTTCAGCCAATCGCCGGTTGGCAAAGGCACAGTCATATTTAAATACACAGAGAAAAGGCAGAAACTGAGCCAAAAGTTCCTCTCAAACTCCAACTGTTTAATGAAAAACCGTAAGCGCTACAGCTACAAAAAGCACACTGTCGGCGAGAGGACAGGATGCGGATTGCAAAGGTGTAAATTTCATTTCTGTGGGGTGAAAAATGAGGCCAGAGACACGATGGACATAACTGGAAGGGTCTGCTTTCTTCCAGAAATTTTGGCTCTCACTTAACATGGGAGCGAATGGGGCAGGTGGTCGGACTTGTTGTCGTTTCAGACCGCCTGCAGCCAAAACCCTAAATCCTTTTTCTTCAGCGGTCGCACCTCTGCGACCGGAACGGTTTTTCCTACAATTTGGTGTACAATTTGTGTATGTAGAGTGAACGATGCGGCCGCACCAGCGAGTTTAAGAGAAAATTTCTTGATGATTTCAGAGGTGCTGTGCACTCTATCGATGACATCACCCACTCTAAGTGGCAACATTCCACGCAATACACACCCATTATAAATTCTGAGAAGGGCTGAAAATTTCATGATTTTTAAACAGCTAGTGTAGAAAAACTAAAAGAGATATGGAAAAAATGAATCGGTCACTGAAAGTCGACAGCATTGTCAACGTTTCAGAGTTGGAATGGAGTTTCTACGTGAATGTATGAGTTGGTGAAGTGTGGGTGAAGATGAGTGAGTTTGAAGGATTTTCTCATCCACTTCCATTATAACCAAGTGTCAGAAAACACTGAATATTTTGGAAAGTTTGAATGGTATTGAAAAGTTGAATCACATGTAAAAAGTCAAGGAATTGCTGAACATTTTCCAGTTTGAATGGAGTTTCTAGCTGAAAGTATGAATCGGTAGTTACCGTTTGAAAAAAGGTGAAATGTTGTGATTTTTGAAGATCCCCTCATTCATTTTCAATGGGAAAAACGGTTTGGGAAAAAACGGGAATATCTGGGAATGGTGGTGGCGCCCCCTATAGGCTGAGCTCAAAATCTTTTTTAGGGTATGCTTCCAAGTCTCATTGTGGACCTACCCACCAAGATTGGTGACGATAGGTCAAAGGGTGTTGGAGTTATGGCCGATCGATTCTAAGCTCCGCCCACAGCAAAGATTCATCGGTCCGTGGCGGCCGCGTTTTTTGACCAATCTAGCTCATTTATAATAGAAATGCGTCTCGTCATCCCCCAAAGCCGTGTACCAAATTTGGTGTCAATGGAGTCAAAACTGTAAAAGTTTATGTCATTTTACTGTTTTTAACATTATTAAAATTAGCAAAAATTCTGTAAGGGCGGCACTCATGGTGCAAGAGGCTTTTTTGTAGAGGATAATCAGGAGGACGTGTGTGTAAAATTTCAAGTCAATAGCACTTGTGGTGCGGCGGGCAGAGCCTTTCAAACTTAAACTCTATGTTATAGCGCCCCCATGAGGCCGATTGGGACCAATTTTTTTGAGCAATATTTGGATGTCATTTATAGTCCATGTACCAAGTTTCATGTCCCTAGGTCCTTCCGGACGGTTAATGACGTATAGGCCACGCCCACTTGCACATATCAACATGGCACTCAAGATCTTAGTTAATAGCCACCCCTAGAGCATGCATACCAAATTTGGTGAAATTCCATCCAACGGTCTTTGAGATACAGATGTGTGGCTTTATAGCGCCCCCTATAGGCTGAGCTCAAAATGCTTTGGTAGGCAGCTGCCAAGTCTCATTGTGGACCTATCCACCGAGTTTGGTGATGATAGGTCAAAGGGTGTGGGAGTTATGGCCAATCAATTCTAAGCTCCGCCCACAGCGAAGATTCATTGGTCCGTGGCGGCCGTGTTTTTTGGTCAATCTGCCTCATTTGTAATAGAAATGTGTCTGGTCATCCCCCAAAGCTCTGTACCAAATTTGGTGTTGATGGAGTCAAAATTGTAAAAGTTTATGTCATTTTACTGTTTTTCAAATTATGCAAATTAGCAAAAAATCTAGTATGACGGACCTTCATGGTCCTAGAGGCTTTTTTTTAGAGGACATTGAGCTGGACCTGTGTGTCAAATTTCAAGTCAATCAGACTTATGGTGTGAGGGGCGTGGCCTCCCCAAAAAGTCATTTTTAAGCCTTAATTACAGCGCCACCATGTGGCCGACTGGGCTCATATTTTAATAAAAGTTGATGCACATCATTTCCAATCATTGGGCCAATTTTCAGGTTTCTGGCTCATTCCAGCTCACGGGAATTTTAGCTCAAGCGGCAGACAACAAAAAATAATAATAATAATAATAATAAACCGGTACAATCTTAGAAGGGTTCTACCCCTTCGGGGTTAGAACCCTAATAATAATAAATATAGCCGCAAGCGGCAATTTGCGGGTTCTAACCTGTTCCGCCCCAAACCAGCCACCGTGACCCTCATCTGCCGTAGTGCAAGACGTTCCCCACCCTGTCCCCGAAAGCTCCAAGCGACACCTACTCTTTCCAAGTCACACGTTTCTTGAAATCGGCTTTTCAGCCAGCCTGCACGCTAATGACATTTGTGGTATACTTTCACACAGAGACTCCATTTGAACATCAAAACATACATTGAAATTGTACCTATCGATGTGTATTTCAAAGTTTCAATAGGTATTTTAATGTTTAAAGCAATCACAGTTCCACGATCATGATCATTTTGGGAGAAATGTGGAGATAATAATGGTTGTGTATGGGAGAGGCTGTAAAATAAAGACACAGATGTGAGTGTACTATTATGATTTGACCTACATGAAGGTAAGTGAAAGTTCAGACAGGAAGACCATCTCTTTACTTAAGTATACCTCAAAGCCACTTCTCTGTTTTCCATTATTTAAATTTGACCGTGCCATTGCCAACCGGCGATTGGCTGAATCGACTCCAGCCGTTTGGCCAATCGTCTGTGTGTCACAGCACGGTCAAATTTAAATACACCAAGAAAAGGCAGAAACTGAGCCAAAAGTTCCTCTGGAGCACCAACTGTTTAAACTGTGCTGTGACACACAGACGATTGGCCGAAAGGGCTGGAGTCGATTCAGCCAATCGCCGGTCGGCAATAGCACAGTCAAATTTAAATACACCGAGAAAAGGCAGAAACTGAGCCAAAAGTTCCTCTGTGCTGTGACACACAGACATTGGCCAAACGGCTGGAGTCGATTCAGCCAATCGCCGGTCGGCAATAGCACAGTCATATTTAAATACACCGAGAAAAGGCAGAAACTGAGCCAAAAGTTCCTCTCAAACTCCAACTGTTTAATGAAAAACCGTAAGTGCTACAGCTACAAAAAGCACACCGTCGGCGAGAGGACGGGATGCGGATCGCAAAAGTGTAAATTTCATTTCTGTGGTGTGAAAAATGAGGCCAGAGCCACGATGGACATAACTGGAAAGGTCTGCTTTCTTCCAGAAATTTGGGCTCTCGCTTAACATGGGAGCGAATGGGGCAGGCGGTCGGACTTGTTGTCATTTCAGACCGCCTGCAGCCAAAACCCTAAATCCGTTTTCTTCAGCGGTCACACCTCTGCGACCGGAACGGCTTTTCCTACAATTTGGTGTACAATTTGTGTATGTAGAGTGAACGATGTGGCCGCACCGGCGAGTTTAAGAGAAAATTTCTTGATGATTTCAGAGGTGCTGTGCACTCTAGCGATGACATCACCCACTCTAAGTTGCAACATTCCACGCAATACACACCCATTATAAATTCTGAGAAGGGCTGAAAATTTCATGATTTTTAAACAGCTGGTGTAGAAAAACTAAAAGAGATATGGAAAATACGAATCAGTCACTGAAAGTCGACGGCGATGTCAACGTTTCAGAGTTGGAATGGAGTTTCTAGGTGAATGTATGAGTTGGTGAAGTGTGGGTGAAGATGAGTGAGTTTGAAGGATTTTCTCATAGACTTCCATTATAACCAAGTTTCAGAAAACACTGAATATTTTGGAAAGTTTGAATGGTATTGAAAAGTTGAATCACATGTGAAAAGTCAAGGAATTGCTGAACATTTTCCAGTTTGAATGGAGTTTCTAGCTGAAAGTATGAATCGGTAGTTACCGTTTGAAAAAAGGTGAAGTTTTGTGATCTTTGAAGATTCCCTCATTCATTTTCAATGGGAAACCGGTTTGGGAAAAAATCGGGAAGATCTGGGAATGGCGGTGGCGCCCCCTATGTGCCAATCTCAAAATCTTTTTTAGGGTGTGCTTCCAAGTCTCATTGTGGACCTACCCACCAAGATTGGTGACGATAGGTCAAAGGGTGTGGGAGTTATGGCCAATCGATTCTAAGCTCCGCCCACAGCGAAGATTCATCGGTCCGTGGCGGCCGTGTTTTTTGACCAATCTGGCTCATTTGTAATAGAAATGTGTCTGGTCATCCCCCAAAGCCGTGTACCAAATTTGGTGTCGATGGAGTCAAAACTGTAAAAGTTTATGTCATTTTACTGTTTTTAACATTATTAAAATTAGCAAAAATTCTGTAAGGGCGGCGTTCATGGTGCAAGAGGCTTTTTTGTAGAGGATAATCGGGAGGACGTCTGTGTAAAATTTCAAGTCAATAGCACTTGCGGTGCGGCGGGCAGAGCCTTTCAAAATTAAACTCTATGTTATAGCGCCCCCATGAGGCCGATTGGGACCAATTTTTTTGAGCAATATTTGGATGTCATTTATAGTCCATGTACCAAGTTTCATGTCCCTAGGTCCTTCCGAACGGTTAATGACGAATAGGCCACGCCCACTTCCAGCTGTCAACATGGCACTCAAGATATTAGTTAATAGCCACCCCTAGAGCACGCATACCAAATTTGGTGAAATTCCATCCAACGGTCTTTGAGATACAGATGTGCTCATTTATAGCGCCCCCTATAGGCTGAGCTCAAAATGCTTTGGTAGGCAGCTGCCAAGTCTCATTGTGGACCTATCCACCGAGTTTGGTGACGATAGGTCAAAGGGTGTGGGAGTTATGGCCAATCAATTCTAAGCTCCGCCCACAGCGAAGATTCATTGGTCCGTGGCGGCCGTGTTTTTTGGTCAATCTGGCTCATTTGTAATAGAAATGTGTCTGGTCATCCCCCAAGGCTCTGTACCAAATTTGGTGTTGATGGAGTCAAAATTGTAAAAGTTTATGTCATTTTACTGTTTTTCAAATTATGCAAATTAGCAAAAAATCTAGTATGACGGACCTTAATGGTCCTAGAGGCTTTTTTTTAGAGGACATTGAGCTGGACCTGTGTGTCAAATTTCAAGTCAATCAGACTTATGGTGTGAGGGGCGTGGCCTCCCCAAAAAGTCATTTTTAAGCCTTAATTACAGCGCCACCATGTGGCCGACTGGGCTCATATTTTAATAAAAGTTGATGCACATCATTTCCAATCATTGGGCCAATTTTCAGGTTTCTGGCTCATTCCAGCTCACGGGAATTTTAGCTCAAGCGGCAGACAACAAAAAATAATAATAATAATAATAATAATAATAAACCGGTACAATCTTAGAAGGGTTCTACCCCTTCGGGGTTAGAACCCTAATAATAATAATAATAAACCGGTACAATCTTAGAAGGGTTCTACCCCTTCGGGGTTAGAACCCTAATAATAATAATAATAATAATAATAATAATAATAATAATAAACCGGTACAATCTTAGAAGGGTTCTACCCCTTCGGGGTTAGAACCCTAATAATAATAATAATAAACCGGTACAATCTTAGAAGGGTTCTACCCCTTCGGGGTTAGAACCCTAATAAACCGGTACAATCTTAGAAGGGTTCTACCCCTTCGGGGTTAGAACCCTAATAAACCGGTACAATCTTAGAAGGGTTCTACCCCTTCGGGGTTAGAACCCTAATAATAATAATAATAATAATAATAAACCGGTACAATCTTAGAAGGGTTCTACCCCTTCGGGGTTAGAACCCTAATAAACCGGTACAATCTTAGAAGGGTTCTACCCCTTCGGGGTTAGAACCCTAAATATCCCAGCTAGCTGTTAGCATTCTTGCAAAGTGTCTCTGGACAGTGACAGTCTTGCAGTGGGGAGACTGAATGTGGACCTGCTACTGAACACAGATCATCAACACATTACACTGTTTCAGGGCCCCCTGGTGGCTTCTGGGAGCTCTATGTAACCACATAAAAAATAGGCTTCCATCACTACAGCAGAGAGCTAAATGGGACTTATAACATTTCATTAGTCCAGCTAGTTCTGAAATACACTGACCTTGGATGAAGAAAGGAAAACACGCACACACACAACTGATCATTTCTCTTTTAATTGAAAATATTATACAAAGCATTTTACCATGAACATAAATATGGAGGGTACGAGTGCACACTGCACATGAATGTCCACAGTTGAGGCCTACTGTATACAGACGCACAAGTTTGGCCACAGTAGTTATACAATCCATCCTGGTTTATAACTGACTGACAGTGAGCACTTCTTTACTATTTATAAATCAGCTCATGTGCTCTTATACATACACATATACTGTATAAAAATAAAGGCTTGTCTTGAATACATTTTAATGTTCAGAATGTACACAAGTTCAAACAGTGAGTCTATGAACTGTAGCTGTAAAGACTCTGGAGTCACTTCTACCCATCACAATAATTTCCCCCACACAGGAAATATTTCCACTCTGCTCTAATGTATTAAAAACAATACAAACCTAAACAATCAAACTACCAAAGCTTCAAAATACAGCCGACACTTGTTTGTTTTGTTGTCACCGTCCTGTCAAACAGATACAAGTGACCAGAAATGGTTTGTAACGGATGCTCTTATGTTTCCCTTCAAAAAGCATCAAAAAAGTTTCAAATGATTCATTTCAGCACAATAAAACAAAAGCAAAGCAAACGTATGCTCCAGTGTAATGACGATACAGCAGAATAGATAGAATGAACATAGACATGTTTTTCTTGTCTTTTCCAAATCAACTGATATGTGACTTGAAGGTGGCCAGAATAAAAAAAAAACCTCTCTGCTTACTAACTGCTTAAGCATTACAGAAAAAAAATGGACTCAGATCATGTTACCTTCTTGAACCATTCAGTGTAAATGTGCTAAGACCAGAGTGTGTCGACATGTGGGTTCATTCTGACTGTGCAATAAAGATGTTTTTCATGTAAAAACTTGTTAACTAAGTCAGAATCTCAATGACTTACTGACTGAACAAAGGTCACAACACTGTAATAATACATGAATGCTTTTTATTCAAAATATGCCCCAATATTTTTTTGTGTTTAAAAAAAATGGAAACTATCTTTTGAGCCAGTGCTTATGTGCTTCTGTAGTATTAAGCTACCATATGTTTGATATAACATATATTAACATCCTTGTAATACGTGTTAATAAGCAATAAGGCCCCTTTAAGTCTTACAAAACATTCTCTAGCTCTTCTAAATTGTGTTTTGCTGCTTCACAACTACAAAATTGTATTTAAATGCAATTTTTGATTTACATTTTATCAACCATGTAGCGCTCAGTCCAGATGGGGGAGCTGCAAAAGGTAAAGTTAACTTTTAATAAGTGTGTAATAAAAGATTTATTAACCTAAACAAGGCACTGCTCTCACTTTAGAGCGACTAGGTGCAAAAATCAAAGTTAACTGTTAATAAGTGCAAAGTTATCTGCTAATAAATACATAATAAAGTATGAATTAATCTTAGTTAAGTATAAACAATGACATAATTGGTAGGTTAAAATCAATAAATGTGTTTGTAATGTTTGTTTTATAAACAATTATAAGAACTTATTGATATTCTTACGATTCTTAAACAGCCTATGAACTGCTAAGTTTCTTATAAGTGCTCATAAATGTCTTATAAACTCATAATAAATGTGTTTTATGATGCTATGTACACTTCTTTAGTCTTATTAACACATAATGTTGTTAATAAGCATCTTATAAGTACTTGGGGCCTATTACCTATTAACTAAGGCTTATTACAAGGATCTTAATATAAAGTGTTATAATATACTGTAGGTTGTTTTAAATTTAAAAATTCTCTAACTAAGCACCTTCAAGAGTTAAAGTTGGGAGGGAGAAACTTCCTTGGCAATGTCAATCAAATGAGAGAACGTTTGTCTAAAGCCTTTAGCTTTTGGCAGTGAATCAAAACGCTTCCATGTCATGTTCGATGAAACAGTCTCTTAAATCATTTTCTTTCTACACCAGAGAAGAAATGACAGCATATAAAGACAGTGTGTAGAAATAATGAAGCGTTACAGACTGTTTATCTTTGGTTCAGTATCCAGATGTTATTACCTGCATCATATGTTCCACACAGGCTGTGGCCAACAATATGCTACGCTGCATGTCACACATTTAACAGAAAATAAATATCATATTTACAATTTCAATGCTGCAAGCAACTTTAAATCATTATAACTCAAGTGCGGACTCATATATTAGCAAAGTCACCATACTGCAGTTCTGAACAGTGCTCAATATTATAAGAAGCTTTTGCTAATCTCTGTTTAAAGAATTGAGTCTAAGAGCATTTTATAAGCTGAACCACCGACAGAAGTAAAGCCAAAAAAAGGATTAGGATACGTTATCATATGTATAATGTTGTCTTATCTGTCTGTCTGTAAGTCTGCTGCAGCAATATACTCATTAATAGAGCTTCATATATTACAGCCAGTCAGTCCTCAGTAACTTTGCTGTGAGCAGCCCTCTCTCCTCTCAACAGTCTCTGATGTCATGTGCTTGAACCTGTTTTGGACTTAATAATTCCTTCCCTGGGTATTTTTTTTTAAGTAAAGATAATGGATGAAGCACAGCAGACCTGCAGAGAACTCTGCTAATTCCATCTTTATATTCATCTTTGAAATTTGCAAAGGTCTTGTCTAGATGGTAACTCCAGATTTACAAAACTCTTGTGCACTTGATTGAGCACAACAATTCCTGCACACGCACATGCCTCTAAGACTACATGGACAGACTCTAATGTTACATGTTGTATTGTCAGCCTCTAAAAGCTAGATTTTCTGTCTTGCAGTCATACTGGCTATTTACAACCCAGGCGCAAATTGGCACTGCCATTCTAAGCTATTTAAACCTTGGGTGCAAATAGCATTGTTACTACGGACACATGAGTGCTTGTCACTGCCATGCTGAGCTATTTACACCAGGGTGTGAATAGTCACACTGGCTATTCTACCCAGGGTGCAAACAGCATTGCTAGCTACTGACACCTGGGGTGTTAATAGCATCTGCCAGATTGAAATATATCAAGTGACATAACTACTGTAACTACTGCTGCTATATTGTAATCTCTGTCTGAACTACTTAACACTTTATAACCTCTTAGACTATACATAAAGACAAATCTAAGAAATATTAGGCTATATGGTGACAACACATTAGTAAAAAAACAGAAATCAGTGCACTTGAATGCTTCCTCGTCCTTGCTCCTTGGTCTTAATGTCAGATAAATAGAAAGCGTAAGTAGCGTAGCAGAAACTCACCATTGTAGACATTCACAGATAAGTCCTTAAATGACAAATCAATCTGGTGTAAACTGTTTGTTGCAACACACGGTAATCCTCAACCTACACTACAGAGTAGACTATTCTGACAGTTGTAATGACAAACAATGCACACAAAGAAGAAACAACGCGTTCATATCTCGAAGAGTTTCACAAATCTAAGGTTACCATCTAGACATGACCACTTGCATACACATGAGAGCCTCCAGTGATGATGCATTGCTGATGACTTAGTAGAATAAGTATGGCAGGATTAAAAAATATACTACAACATTTAAAAGCTAAAATTGAAAAAAGAAAATTGATAAAGTAGAAAAGAGGATACAGGACAAATGTATGAAAATCATATCTATACATAGTTTGCAATGTATACAGTGCATACAGAATATAAAACACATCAGTCTACTTAAAGCAAGTAAACAGTCTGTGTCTAAAAGTCTCGCCATGTAGCTTCTTGGTGCGAAAGCAAGCGTCAATAAGTCACCTTGACCTTTTCATCTAGAATAATTCTTTGCTAAATGGTAAATAAAGCGTTAGCTTTAAAAAACATCAGCAGCTGACCCTGTTAGGGAGCATAAAGGGACAGTTCCACTGGTTTTGTCAACTGCACTGTTTCACCAGCGCTGGCAGGTATTAGACCAGAGATCCGGCCTGGTTCTGTGCAGGCACCATGATGGGCACCCCTCCCATGCGGGCGATGTTAGAGGCTGTGACCGTGGAAGTGGGCAGCGGCGGCGGGGAAGGGGCAGCCTGGAGCTGCGACTGAGGCTGGCTGTAGGTCTGCGGCAGCACCTGAGCCTGGGGAAGCTGGGTGTAGCGCTCCGGCCTGGGCAGGGAGCTCCCGTTGGTGCTGCCGTCGGAGGAGACGTGCTGTCCGCGCGGCAGGGTGGTGTTGTTGTTGTAGCTGTAGTGGGTCGGGGTGGAGGCCCCGTGGTGGCGGGACGACGGCCTGTAGCCGGCCGTGCTTCCCGTGGCAGTGATGATGGAGGCGGTGTCTGACGGGGGGCGCTGGGGGTACTGCTGCAGGTGGTGGTGGTTGTTGTGGTGGAGGGAGGGCTCTTTGTGGTGTGGGCTGGAGGCGATGGAGGACAGCGTGCCGTTCTTGGAGATGATGTCTGAACCCATGCCGCTCTTAGCCCAGGACACACGTTTGGGAGCCTGAGCGTCCTCTCTGGACGGAGGACAGAACACACAGTCAGTAGGCTAACTATGTAACATATGAAAGAATAAATAATTCTTCCACTTATGAAAGACAGTTGCATTCATAAGAACTTAACGGTTTGTTAAAATCAGTACACTGCTACAGATTTACTGGGTCTGATGTGATCACTAGCTTATGTTGTACTGTTGTTACACTGTGTTTTATCATCTGTTAATCCCACAGCTGGGACGGCCTTGCTTTAAGACGTCCCTTAAATCCCTTATATGCTTGTCCCTTATATTACCTCCACTTTAGATCATTACTCTTGGCTTTTTCCTTTAACAGATGTTTATTGTTTTGTCTTCCTCTAAAATGTGCAAATGCAACCAGGGCAAAACCACAATCAGGGGGTGTCACTTTGACTGAGCACTACACCCAAGTTCATCCATTACACCTGATTTTAGTGTAGCATCCATACAAATGTTCTGGACTGTTAACAATGAGATGAACAACATGTTTTTGGTTAAGTTTAGGCGAAAACCCCTAATTATTTATATCTAGGAAAAGATCATCGTAGACATGCCAGTGTAAATAGTCACATTGTCTATTTACATCCCAGGTGCAAATAGTTTTGTTGGCTACATCAACACCTAGGTGCTTGTCTCTGCCATGTTAGGTCGTTTACACCCCGGTGCAAATAGCATCATTGATTACGGACATATGCGTGCTTGTCTCTGGCATGCTGTGGCTATTTACACCCCAGGTGAAAATAGCAATGCTAGCCAGTGACACCTGCGTGCTTGTCTCTGTCATGTTAGGCCATTTTTGATTATAGGCATCTGTGTGCTTGTCTCTGGCATATTATGGCTATTTACACCCTGTTTGCAAATTGCATTGTTGGCTGTGGGTGCTTGTTTCTGCCATGCTAGACTATATAGGCCTGGGTGTAAATAGCCACATTGGTTATTTCACTTCTAGTGCAAGTAGCACTGTAGTGTACAGACACCTGGGTGCTTGGCTCTGCCATACTAGGCTATTTACACCACAGGTGCAAATGCTTTGTGGGCTACAGACATCTGGGTGCTTGAAAACTACTATGTTTTTTGTATTAAACTTACCAAACATAAGTTGATATAGTTTAATTAGTTTAAGTCAAAAATGCATTTTTTATATATATTTTGATATTTGTATGGACTAAAAAAAGTTGTAAAAATATGTACTTAATATATTTGTAAGATGTAGTCAATTTATTGTTCAATAAACTTGTGCTCACTTAACATAACAAAATCACATTGTTACAACAAGAGTTGCAGTGTTTTGCTTTATCAACCTAAAACTGCAGAAATTTCCTGTTTTTTTTTTTTTTTTAGCTTTGTGCAGGATTTGTCCGATAAACAACCGTTTGAGAACCTTCCTTTGTAGGAAATGTGTTTTTAATTTGAGAATATTCTGTTAATGTGTACACAGTCAGCGGTAAAAAACGCTTTGCTTTGACAATATGTACAGTGTAACGTCATTCCAATAAAGCCATTTGAATTGAATTTAACTGATAGAGGCTACTTGGAGCTAAGCCACATGAACTCACTTGATTTCGTTGGCCATGTCATCCTCGTTGTCTCTCCGCCTCTTCATCACAAAAACGAGGCAGATGAGGAGGAGGACGATGAAGCCAATCACTGAGCCTATTGTGGCGCCAGCAATCATCCCCACATTAGTGGCTGCAGGAAGAATCATGGGAGACAATGATTACTTGCCACCAAAAAACATACGTCTACATACTGTAAAGACTGTTAAACAAATCTATTCAATCAGTCTTTAAGATTGTTGTAATATAAATATGCAAATGTTATCTTCCTAATATTATTTTTGCTGGTGCTGCTGTGTATTACATACAGCTGACGATCTCCAGGTTGATGAAGCAGGTCTCTGACCCGGCTAAGTTGCTGGCCGTGCACACGTACTTCCCGGACATGTTGCTGCTCAGGTTGCTCAGCTTCAGAGTGCCCGTCTCCTTATCTGAAACAGAGAAGAACATGGAGGATTACTGTCAAGCATGCACGCATACATATTATCCCATGTGTATCAACACGCACATGAGCATACATGAACACACATGACAACACACAATCACACTACAGATGCACCTTTTTTTTTGACATATTAGACTCTGTGAACCACTCTTTCACTATTTGAGCCTGATGAATCATCTTGGAATATGTCCGTGTCATCAGGGAAGAAAAAAATCCATTGATGGAAAAACCTGTTCATTCAGTATATTCAGGTAGTGTCGTTTTTTGGGCACATAACGTTGCTGAACCTCGACCTGAGCGACTGAAGCAACCCCAGATCATAACACTGCTCCCACAGGCTTGTAGGGTAGGCACTAGGCATGATGGGAGCATCCCTTCATCCGCCTCCCATGCATGCAGAAATGCTCTTACTTTCACTATTAGGGTTAAATTAGTAATTATCCAGTGGAAGACTCTTATCTGTTTGCTTAGTTAAATCCAGGTGGTGACTTTGTTTTGGCCAGGCAGAGTATAATGTTGCTTATGACATCTGGATAATTTGAAAAATGCTCCAATCACGTAAAAACTCTACACACAATCACTTTAGGTTAGCTTTGATGTTCAAGGTTGCTCTTAAATCCCAAAATTACAAAAACATAGAGCAGAATCTGAAATAATTAATATTTTCAAAAGGTTCTTGGATAATTAACATTAATATACACCATCACACAGACTTGTAAAGGGAAAATATTTGCATTATTTTCCCTTTTCCCAAGAGATTCATTCCTTGTTCAGCAACTCCAGCAACACAGATGAGCACATATGTCTTGCTTATATGTGAATAACAATAGTCAGTTAGAGATGATGACTCACTGAGCATGGGTGAGAAGAAGATCTCTGGGGTGGGGCTGGTTCTGCTCCACTTGTACAGAGGGATGGGCTTCCCAGAGCTGGATGTGCAGCTCAGAGTCACATTCCCCTTCAGCACCGGCTTCCCTGATAGTTTGCATTTAGGAACAGCAGGAGGGACTGAGGCAAGAGGATTACAAAAGGTTTATTTGGTTAGATTATACAGAATAATACATGGAATACAGTCAAGTTTTCAATGTAATTAGTAAATATAGTACAGGCAGGATGAAGTAAATGTCTTTCTCACCCCTGACGTCCAGACTGAGCTCTGAACTGAGACCAGTGTTTCCAGGGATGATGATCTGACAGATGTAGCGTCCTGAGTCAGACTCCCGGGTGTTGTTGATGTACAGCGACACGTCTCGTGAGGGCATGCTCTTGGTGAAACCGACTCGGCCCTTAAACTGAGAGTCGCCCAAGTCCACGGAGCCTTTGGTGTAGGTGATCATCTGGACGAGACGACGTCAGACAACACAAAGAAACGGGAAACAATAAGAGGTTTGTGAGCACACAGTCCAAGAACAAATATTTGTACACAATAGACAGCCAACGGTTTTGTTGACATCCATGTCAATATGACCGCATTTGGCCGTTATCCTGGGTCAAAAGAGTCAGAGGGATTTTCAATCTTAACATCTCTTGCCCACGAAAATGTGATTGGTATGTTGTGAACATTTGGTGGAATGCATTAAAGAGTAAACTGAGCTACACAGAGGACTATTAAGGTCTTCTTATAAAATCATGTACTCCACATTTTTGTCCCATCAAAAAGGATTTTACAGACTTGTATTTTATTACCTTATTTAGGTTGGATTCTTTCAAAATGTGAAATGTTGTGGTGCTGGGACATGAGGCAGAAAATAAATCCAATAAAATTAGATTTAAAATTTCTTAATTTGAAAAGTTACTGTACACACCAGAAATGTAACATACAACATACAGTATTTCCTCAGAAAAACCACAACCAGACACAATTTGAGTCACATGACTTGGACTTGACTTGATGACTACAGACTCAACTTAACAAAATCAAAGAAATGCCTGTGACTCAGCTGACTTGTGCGCCATGAATCCATTCATTTCCCTTCGTTTCCTGGCTCAAGTAACATTAATGCTATTTATTCACACTTAATTCCCCGGATCCACTTTGTCAAATCAAGTTACAGGAGGGAACCATGAAGAACTAATGTTATGTTACTGAGCTCCAGTCGGAAAAAATGGTACCATGTGTTGGTTAACAAAAAACGATTAGCAGTATACAAATTGTGTGGGACAAAAAATACAGACAAAAGGAAGGACAGAGTTGGAGGAGGGAACACAATAGCTTCTGACAACCCCAGAACATTTAGTTCTGAATCCAGAAATGATCAAGAACTTTTAGACAGAGG
This sequence comes from Lutjanus erythropterus, assembly GCF_056507025.1. Lineage (NCBI taxonomy): Eukaryota > Metazoa > Chordata > Actinopteri > Lutjaniformes > Lutjanidae > Lutjanus > Lutjanus erythropterus. Next base: position 7,759,120 of record NC_139327.1, read on the forward strand.
AACTCCTGTTGACACTAGAGCTTGATTATTAAATTAGTCGACAATTATTTTGATTATCAATTAATCCATTTGAGTTTTTTTTTTTAAAGAAAAAACATCGTTTCATCTTCTTAAATGTGACTTTATTTTGGTTTCTTCACTCCTCGATGACAGTAAACTTCAGGTTATATCTTTCGTTGTGGACAAATCAAGACATGTGAGGACATCACCTTAGTCCACTCAGTCAGACTTTCCATCTGATGGAGTTGATGTCTACATTTAACAAAAACTTTTATCAGTAGGAGGTTGGCCTGTTACAAGGTTTGAAAGCCAAGAGTTTGATCTTTAAAGAAAATATATTCCAGAATTATTGATACACCCTGAAAATACAGTTTTGTCCCAATTCTCAAGAATATTCCTTTTTAAAAGAAACTTGTGCAACACTGCAAACATTTGAAACGTTGTGCTTCAGGTAGGCTATCTTCATTCTAATGTTGCAGCAGTCTGTACAGCAGTAGTTAGTGATGGGACTGAGACGCCGGCACATATTTGTGAAGACTTGCAGTCACTGAGGCGGGCGCAGACCACAAGGATGATAATGAGTTTGAAAACTATTAAATGACCTGATTTAGTTTCTCTCAAACTTCAATTCTGATTGAGTCGCTATGGTAACTTTATCACACGTGTTGTCAGAAGTGATTACCTCACATTAGCTGATGGACCGTGCACCGTTCTGATGGCTGTGCATCACTGTAACACCGAGTGTGTTACAGCCAGAGCTCTCTACAGAGATTGTGGCATCTAGGTTTCCCTTTGAGGTAGTGACAGTTTGTTCTTTTGATTCATCTTCTTGGCTCTGTATGACAGCACAGCGGAGTGAGACGCTCAGGCGTATGAGGAAGAAAAAAAAAAAGCCTCACTTTTAATCATCTGTGTCTTTCCCAGCTCTCTGAGTTCTCTTTTTTTTTTTTCCTCTGTTTGCTTTTTGATTGTGATCCTCTTTTGGGGCGTCCATCTGTACGGCCCAATAATCTGACCCAGGCAGATACGTAAGCTGAGCCGCGGCCAGGTCTCCAGATAATGTGTAAAAAAACAAAAAAAAACAATACAGGCTGCACTGTTCAGCTGGGCTTGTTACGCAAAACCCCTCTGCTTCATTTCATGTTTCACCGCAACAATGATTTCACAAATAATCAGATTTGGAAACACATTTATCTTAATTAAATAAATGTGTTTTTAAGTGTGTGTTTTCCCTAACGCAGAAAAACAGACTTGCAGCAGTATGACGTATTAAAACAGAAAGGAACTGCAGTGCCTGTATGAAAGCTTTAAGCCTTTTTTGTCTTGGATTAATTTCTAAGGGTTTACAAAAGAAGAGCTTTGCCAGATTAACAGTATAAGAACAGGCAAACATCTTTCATACTGTAATCCCACATATTATACTGTAGCTACAGAAGGCAAAGCTTCTGTAGCTACTGTAGCTGTAGCTTCTGGGCTGTAAAGAATGTATACTGTGTTTTTTTTTATAATATAGTGCATTGTAAAAGTAAATCAATGTATTTATACAGTTATACAAGTACAATGCAGTGATAAGAGTTTGCATTTGACTCATCCTATGTTTTAGGAATAGGGTTCAGCCGATATGTTTCTTCCAGGCCTGATACTGATAATCAGCAATCAAAAGATGACTTACATCTGGAACCAATATACATTTGCAGTAAAATTGCAATTTTGGTGTCAAAATTTACTCCAAAACTTTGTTAAAATGCCTTTAAATCTATAATATGTAACAATTTTGCATTAACTTTCTAAAAATGCTACACTCTGTTATATATTTTGTTGTGTTGTGCACGTAAATTATTCAGAGAAATCAGTAGTTTGTTCAAGATAACAGAGCGTTTCCTGCTGGTTGCCAGAACTTCCAGGAAAACACAGAAGTCAGAGAGTGAGGAAGGAAGTCGGCGCACATGACCAAACATAACTTAATAAATAATAAAACTTTAATATTACCTCATCTTTGAACATGAGTCATGTAAGACAGATTACTACTTCACAACATCAACAAAGTACATCTTTTGTTATAAGTTTAATGTGAGAGACCTTTGGTGGCAACATTTTTTTTTCTTTTGTTTAAGATCATTTTTGGGCTTTTTAGCTTTTATTAATAGGGCACCTTTAGAAGGACAGGAAATGGGGTTGAGAGAGGGGGGAGGAGACGCAGCAGAGGCCCGCTCTACAACTGGATCTTAAAACAAAAAGTGCAGGGAGATGCCAGCAGTATATCTTCAAGTTAGCTCACATTTTTAATAAATAAATAAACTAGAAAGCTCCCTGAATATTTATAAAGTAGATCACGTAAAAGTAAATTAAAGCTGCAAGCATCAGTGGATGGGCCCTCGCACCCCTGCGCCTGTCAGGGTGTGCCATGACCACGACCATGTCTCCAGACGCCGACTGGTGGACAAGCAGCTGAATTTTCCCTTTGGACACTGCAGGAAGGAACTCGATGTCACTTTCCACTAGGTGGCACTATGATTATGATTCCTGATAGTCATGTAGATGTGTTCAGGGTGGGACTCTTATCAAATGTGAGGTTTGGTGCAGATCGGACCATTAGCACCAAAATTATAGCAAATTTGTGTTTCATGGTGAGACATCAAAACTCAACACTACATCACGGCCACACTGTCCAATGCTGATCAAAGCTTTTAATAAATTTTGATCACAAACTAGTCTAGATAGCACACAACCAATTTTGAAGTCAACTGGATTACTTCTGTAGGAGAAGTTCATTAGGATACCTGGAAAATGCCAAAATTAACCATGAAATTAAAAATGGCCAACTTCCAATGGGATAAAGAGACATTTTTTGGTGTGTCTCAGAGTGTTTCTATATGTGTGTAATGAATAATGTCATTTGGGGCTGCTGTTTAGGGGGCATGACCGCACCATTTAGCCACACCGCCTAAACACTGCCAACCACCACACTGCCAAAAGCATCGAGCACATTCAGCAAATGAAGAGGACGAACTGTTCGGTGCTTGGGCCTTGACTAGTAAATAAAATTTGTACTGAAATACCTTTAAGCAAATGCTTAATTAAAACAGGACTTTTTTAACTGCCAGCATTGCATGTAATTTATCTAATTGCTAATCAGATTAAAAAAAAACAAAGAAAAAAAAACAAAAAACATACAAATTCCGATAATTGTAAAAATGCAGAAATATCGGATCCAATAATCTGCCAGTCCAATAATTAGGAAACTTCTACTTCGGAGCAGTGGCCCTATATGAACAAATCTCATGTATGACTTATAGCAGTGGTTAGATTTTGGCAAAATAAAGGTTAGCATGATAACTAACTGATAAGCAAACTGTTTATTTCCTTGACATAAATCATATTCAGTTGACTTTGGGGGGTCCACTGTCTAGTTTTGGAACAACTGATTTATAGGGTGTCTCATTTGCTTCCTTACCAGCTCGTGGGAGTTGTTGGAGACAAAGTTCCAGATGATGATGTTGCTGCTCAGGTCACTGCCTGATGTCATGCTGTACAAGGCCTTCAGTACCACCATATCACCCTTGATCACATTTATGGTGGTCAGAGGCATCTGGATTTCGGCCCATATGCCTGGATGGAGGAAGAAGAGGAAGGAAAACTGTCAGCGTTTTTCATCCACACTGATGAAAAGCTGAATATAACAGCATTGAAGAAATTACACGCAGTGCTGACACAGTAGTAAATATGCCTTGAATTTGTGTCATCACTCATTCAGCTGCAACTACACACTTCAGATGTCATGTAAAAATGTCACAAGCACGCATATTTAGATAAGTTATGATCAGATCCCACATTATTCACAACAGCCACTAAAAATAAATGTGGCGACATGCCATCAGTGATAATAACAACTTCAATATCCACAATTATATTCTCAGCATTGACACTCCTGCATGGATGTCATAAGACAAAAGCAACGCAGTATGAATATCATAAATACGTTTTTAAAATCCCATTGGTCATCATGGATTTAGAAGGAACATACTACAAACAGCTAAAAAGTCTGTTCATTACAATGAAAATCATTACAGATGCTGTTCCTACCAACCAAAACTGGAAGAATATCCATGCAGGTGAGCACTTGTGGAGATTACGTCTTCATAACTGGACAGTGCACATCCTGCAGTTACATCATCAGGCTGTATCTCCGTCCAGAAACCTCAGTTTCTATCAGGCCACTCCAAAAAGTCATTCTGTCTGTTTGCATGTCCACAGAGCTTTTTATCTCTAAAAGATTTGATCTAAGGGAATTATATGGGACTTTATGTGACGTTTGTGTGACGCTAATATGAGACCAAAAAAACAAATACTTCGTGCAGTGATCTTCTGGAAAAAACTCTTTTACTATCAATGTCAAAACATTCACCTGAATACAGACACAGCAGAAATAACATGTAGAACTCCAATGATAACTTGACTAATCAATCAGTTGATCAAGAAGAAAATAATAAGGTTTATTTCCATACTTGATCCAACTGTGGATTATCTTCCTGATTACTTGATTGGTTGTTTTGTCCATAAAATGTCAGAAAATGGTAAAATGTATGTATATATATATATATATATATATATATATATATATATATATATATATATAAATCACTCAGTTTTATATATATAATCAATTATCAAAATAGTTGGCAAGTAATTTAATAGTGAATAATTCAATGAATAATAGTGAATAACTGAATACTCGATTAATTGTTGCAGCTCTAATAATCAAGAACTATTTTGATAATCTATTAATTAATGGAGAAAAAGCTGTTTTCATCCCTTCAGATACAGAGATTTCCTGCTTTTCTCTGTTTTATGCCATGTTACACTGAACATCTCTGCTGCATTTGGATATCAGTTTAAACCAATAAGGGATCATGTGTTTGACTGGTATTCAGCTCAGTTCTGTAAAATATAATCTGATTTCTACATTCAGTACCTCAAGTGAGAACACTATGAGCTAAACAGAACAAAGAACAATCTGTATCATGGCAAAATAAGAAGTGCTGATTTATTTGAAGTGGCCTGACACCACTGTACACAGATGTTCACTGGCAGAGTAAAGTGCAGTACAAAGTAATGGCCAGAGAGGGGCAGCAGAGAGCCAAAACACATCTGCAACTCAAAGATACAAATATGAAAAGCCCTTTTTGTACAGGTTTATTTACAGTTTTTCTGTTGAAAATCATTTTGGAGGTGATATCCACTTCAAAACTATTTCATCACTTACACACTGTAAAAAGTGTTTTTCAGTAGTAGTTGACATAATGTCATGTTTTGAATTAGTCTCAGTGAGTCTTTTGTTGTTAACAACTTGAAATTACACCTCGATCCCTTGCCATTTTTTCTTTTTTTTTAGATTTGAGTTAGTATCTGACATCATGACCTCTACATGTTATAATATATTAAGTTGGATAGGCTTGCTTTTATGTGATATCAAATTTCTAATAGATTTTTTTTAATCTTTTTATTCTTTCTATTTGCATTAATTTATACTGATAATACATGATGTCTTCTTAGTCATTTATACTGACTGGGCAGCATCATGTGATGTTGTTTCTGTATTTTTCTTCCTCTATTTTTATTGATTCTTATTGTCATGTTTTTCTTGTTTTCCTGTTCTTATCTCCCACCTCCACCTCTAAGTAGCTGCAGCTGGTTTCTCTTATGTTTTGTCTTATTTCTGCTGCTTTAGTGTCTTTTACTTCAGTTTTAGCTTAATTTTAATCTTGCTTCTGTTTGGCATTGTGTTGGCTTCCTGTTGTTATACTGCCTCCTGGGTATCCTGTTCTTTTGCTTTGTGTTGCCAAAGCCACTCTGTTAATTCTGTTTTTAAAGGTGCTACACAAAAGAAGTGATGATGATGATGATGGTGATGATGATGATGATGATGATGATGATGATGATGTCAAATGGATCACCTAAATAGGTTAAATTGTCTGATCTAGAAACAAAATAATAATAATTTTCCTGAATCCATACTATTAAGTTGTACAGGACCAGTGTTTTACTTTTGGATAAAGGAAATACTTGAGTTGGATAATTGGTAACTTTTAAATTGATCTGCCTTAAATTTAAAGTCTTCCTGTAGTCATGTTTTAACAATATGTATGTTGTTTGTATGCTGAATATGTTCTGCATGAAGTGTGTCTGATATCTTTTTTTTTTATTGCAAAACAAGTTCAAACACCTTGTTAAATTGTCTTACATACAGTTCTACACCCTGCCTTCATTAATTATTCAAGGATCATTAATATGCACATAGTTCCTACCCACTCCACATACACCGCACCCCCCTCGACTCCCAACCCTACGTAGCTTCTCCTCTGTTTTGCGAGAAAAACTAGCTACGTCCGGCTTCTCCTGTGGGCTTTGCATCACCACTAATGATATGTGCAGCGCCACACCCTCGATTAACGGGATTGGTTCTTTAGATTTATGATGTCATATCCCTAGCCTGACTGAATCTGGCTTTTCGAGTCTGCCCTTGCTTACTGCCGTGTCAAAGCAAAGAATGCTCAGACATGGTGTTTGCTGCTTATTTCGCTCCTGATACACCTTGTAACATATAACAAACACCACATGGGCATGCTAACAAGATTAAAAACGGCATCTTTAAAACAACTTGTTAACTTGATTAACAAAAATAATGAGGGTGTTATTGATTTAAGTATTTTATTTTAATTGGTTCAACAATTCTCTTTTTTCAGTGCATTGACTCAAGTGTACTGTTACTGTGACAGTTCACGTTTGACTGAGATAGTGTTCATTAACACTCAGTGGCTGACTGTGCTTAATTTATGTTTACAGTAATTACAGGTTTTTGACATTGTTTCAAATGAATGCCATTCCCTCATGATTCTGATTTGGATCATGTTTTTAGTCAACAGAAAGTGTACATCTGCCTTTTTACTTCCATTAATGACAGAGATAATCAGACAGAGATAGTATGATATGATCAATATAGGGGGACAATCTCTCTCTCTCTCTCTCTCTCTCTCTCACACACACACACACACACACACACACACACACACAGCAGGGTGACTTTTTTCCTGTGTTTTATCCCTTTTTCTTCTTTATCACCCTCTCCTCACAGCCTTTTCCCTCTTCTTCTATTTTTCTCTCTCATCTGTAACCTTTCCACCTCACCTCCAGACAGGATTTCTCTCTGTCTTTCACACTCTTCCTGTCCAATAATATTCCTTTTAAAGGAACAGTTCAACCCACAATCAAAAGTGCATACTGTTTTTCCCCTGGCCTGTTTTTGGTGTGAGTTGCAGAGTTTTGGAGATATCAGGTCTGCCTTCTCTCCACTATAATGGAACTAGATGGCACTCAGATTGTGGTGGTCAAAGAGGCCAAAACGTACATTTGAAAAATTCAAAACCCGTGTCTCTTTCCAAGAATCACCACTAAGATAATCAAGATAATCCCCAGATCTTGCTGTGAGCAGTTCCATGTGGGAACTACTTTCTTTCTAGTAGAAAAGTAAGTAGTTACCTTGAGCAACTGGGTCATGATTTTTGGAAAGAGACACTGGTTTTGAATGTTTTTTGTATTTTTTTGGTGCTCTGAGCACCACAAGCTGAAATCTCAAGGGCGAATATCTCCAAAACCCAAAAAATCCAGATGGATTAATAGCACTACAGGCCAGGGGAGAAACACATTTTGCATAATTTTGCTTTGAACTGTCCCTTTAACAAATCCAAAATGACAAACGGTGCACCCAAATCCATTTTGATTAGTCTCACTAAGTGTGTTTGTGTGCAATCACGGAAAAATGGCTGGTGTGAATGCACATTTTAAAAAAGTTGATTGGATTTCTGTGTGTGTGTGTTGTGTGTGTTTTATCGACATGACAGTCATGTGAATACTAATGCAAAAAGATGGAAATCCAGCTAATGACATCCACTTACATGCACACACACTCCTCATCCACTCCACTGCACTCCAAAAATAGTGATTTTAAAGCCACACAAGCTTGTCACACACATGCACCATGCATACTGTATTAGCCTACTGCACTGTACTGCGACAGGGGAAAAGCAAGTCATTCTTACTAATTAGTAGCAGTGTTTGGGGGTCACAATTGTCACTAACAAGAATATTTCTTCATGCACAGGATGTGATGCAATGAAATGTAAGTGCACAGTCCAATTCAGACGTGTGAAGTAATGTTCTGTCCAGACTCATCACTGATAGCTCAACCTCTTCACTACCTCTGCACCAGCGAGACACTACAAAGAAGAAACCTGCTCTACTAATGTCATGGTACATGACTTGTGGGTATTGAAGTCCACAGTATTCAAAGGCTTGCCTCAGGCTCGCTGCCATTTGGGGCCACCAACTTGCAAAGTTCCCCAGTGCTGCTTTAAAGTCACAATGAAAGCGCGTTTTAGAGGTGTCCTGCCTGCTTAGTCTGAGCTTTCCTCTGGAACAGAATGTTAGGGTGGTGACGGGGAAAATGAAGAACCAGGAGGAAATCAGCTAAAGAGACAAGGACAGTGTGTAGTGTGGTAGTATTGTTAAAAAACACTTGTAAGGCCGTTGTATACTCCTTGTAGGTATTTCTTCTCATATTAAAGGGCAAAGAACAACCTAGAAAAAATCTATATCAGTTTAAGTGTGCACCATATTTAGAATATTTTCACTGGTTTACCTTGCTGTCAGTCTTTTCCAATGGGAAACTGCTGTTATATGAGTCGAAAACTGCTACCATACTCCTTTGGTAAAAACAGTAATTTTACGTTGCAGAACATGGGAGTTTCTGGTCTGCTGCTGCCTTAGTTTGTGTTATTGTGCGACTTCTGGTGTTTTAAAGGGTTAGTTCAGATTCACCAAAGTTTCACAATCACACAAACACACCAACTGAACACGGCAGCAGTAGACCAGCAACTCCTGCGTCCTGTGAGGTAAAATGACTGTTTTTGTTAAGTCTGGTGGCTCAGCAGAGCACAATATTTGGCTAAGATAGCAGCAGAAATAGCTCGTCTGACGCAAGATTTAAGCGCTGAAAATATTCTTTTGGTATCTAAAATACATTTTGCTGTTGACCCTGTCCACAGCAGTAAATAGCTTAGCTTCCTACACTGGTACTCCTGCTGCTTCTCCAAACTGGGGGTGTGTTGATCAAAATCTATTGTAGAAAACACTTAATATGGATAAGTACCTCATACAATCCCACTTCAAATAATCTGAACTATCCCTTTAAGCTTCCAGGAACTGAACTTTAGTCACTTGGGGCAGTGGAAACAAGTTGTGAACACAACATGGACGTATCTCTTGGGTTGATACAGTGGACTTGTTAGCAAACACTATATATATATACACTCTCTTTTAGCTCTGTTTTGGTCTCCACCAACTGCTAGGCAAATATCTGGTTCTTTATCGGCAAATTGCTGCACTATGTTTGCCACCTTGTCGCTTAAATGTGTCTGTCTGCTGTTTGCTGCTGAGCAGATAATGTACAGTGGGTTGCTTTATCTTTTTCTCTAAAAACAGCTGCCTGCTGCAGCTGAAAATGATGCCAAGAGAAAGGTGAGAGTGAACCAAAACAGTGGCCAGAAAGTTAAAGGATGAGCCGAAACTCACCATAAATCTCCTTCAGGTGAGTGATCACTTTTCACATCGTTTTCACATTGTCATTTGATAAACTGCTGTTTATTAAAAATAGCATTTACAAACACTTTAACATTAAATGAGCATAATCCTAAAAAGACTCAAGATGTCCTGTCTGTTTCTAGTTTAATTTTCTACTTAGGAAATAAGATTGCAATCTGGGTTTCCCTGGTTTGAAGATTCAATAATAGATGAATGATCTCATGCTATTTCTCTTTTGCGGCACAGCTGAAATTAGAACTACAACAATGCATGTAAAGAGATCTGCAGGGAGTGGGTGTAGGTATCAGTGTCTCTGTCTGTCACTGTGGGGATGGATGGAGCTGATAGGTGACAATGATGAGAGAGAGACAGTGTGTGTGGGATATCCTCTTTCCAAAACATTGTTTCTAATTACAAGTTGTGCCAGTGAAGACTTTATGATATCTAGCGAGTGAGGAGATGGATGAAAGAGGAAGAAAATGTGCTGAAAAGAAGAACAAAACATGGACAAGAGATTGAAAACAACAAGAAGAGACTCATTGTGTCAATTGCACTTAAGAGCGTAAGGAGATTTGCTGCAGCGGTGAGAAGCAGACCTCCTGTCTGCAGAGATGTTGACTGATGGATGGATCAGTGGACATGTACAGATGACAGAAAGAAGCTTGAACATAAACATAATGAGTCACCGTGGAGCAGCTCTCTGATGATTAAAGTAAACCTGTAAGAGATCCCACTGAGAGGCTGCTCAAGAAGTCAAAGGGAGAGGGACGGATGGACGGATGGATGGATGTACTGACATGAAATAATCATCTCTGTGACGGAAGACAACACATGAATTTTAAACTGTGTTGCACCAAACTTTTAATTTAGTTTACAATTAAGAAAGATTAAATTTAAGCCCCTCTCCAAACCTCTGTTTATCTAGATTAAATTTAATTCTGTTGCGCCAGAGCTTCAATTTAAAATGCAATCCATTATTAAAACTTGAGGAGGCTGAACTTTTTAAAATGGCTGCCTCTTTCTGAGACAGACTGAGCAAAATAATCAAGTTCCTCACAGTAAGTTAAAGGACAGACTCAACACAATAGTTTTTTTTTAATGTGTCTCTTTTTTCTTTCTTTCACTCCAGTTAATCAGCCAGCTGCTGCTGTTTTTCCTACTGTGCCATTTTAATCTTCTATTATTCTACTGCTTCATCTATTATTTGGACATATAGCTCCTTTAATTCGGCCGATGAGTTTTCCTCAAAGAAGGAGAAACTAGAGCTCCTTTACTGAGCCATCACAGTGGGCTAACAAAGCTAAATAACTTTTTATATAGCTAGAAAACACTGCACAGTTCTGTTAACGTTTTAGCTTTCTTTCAAGCCCTCTAACAAACAAAGTAACAGAGTGATAATCAACATAATGCCCGGGGGTCAAATCTGGCCCACAATAGGGTGCTGCATGGCCCCTGACCATTTTCTAATTCACAAAATTGCAAGAAAATATTTTTTTTGGCTTGTTTATACCAATTAGTAAATGTACAATAATGTCCTTGGCTGTTGTCTGCTGCATATCAGCCTTCACACACCATAAGAACTTAAAAATGCTATTCATTCTGTCCCTGTTCATTGTCATTGTCTGTTTATTAACTGGCCCAAGGCCTCCTGTCATTTAGCAAAAGTGGCCCCTGGGCCAACTTGCTAGCTAACTTTTCAGCTAGCTGGCAAAGTAATATTTTATTAAGAAATATGGGGCAGTCGAAAGGTTTTCCCTATTACTATATCCCAACAGTGCTTAAAATTAGTTTTAATTCATTTTATTACAGGTAAGCAAGCATCTGTAAAGTTTATATCAATAAACTTGGATTTACTAAACAGAGAACAAAAAAAAAAACAAAGTGTAAAAATAACAAGTCGTTTTTTTAGGGAGGCTATGCATTAGATTACATTTTGTCCTGCTCCCTTTCTTTGTGCTATGCTAAGCTAATCCTCTCCTGGCTGCAGCTTCATGTTAAACAGACAGATACAGCAGCATCAATACTCCCAACTAAATCTTTGCAAGAAAGCAGATATGCATATTTCCCAAAACTATTCCTGTAAGTATCTTTGTGGGGTCAGAGGGACTGAAGAGGTTCGCTTATTCTAGTGAGCCCAGCTTTGCATGGACATGGTGCTTACTCACTGCTGCACAGAGGAAAATTGAGCATTTTGTTCTGAAACTGCATTTTGTGACCTGTGGTGTGCTCAGGACTCCCCAGCAGGGATCATCAGACGTTTCATTGGAGAAAATGGGCCAAATCTTCAGCTCCTCATTAGTGTGGATGGGCTGCTCTTCATGATTTAGCCTGATCAGACGGCGTTTTTTTTTTTTCCACAAAAATGTTGCCAAGTGCTGCTTTAAGAAGATTTCCTGACAGAAATCCTCCCCGATTCCGATGAGAGTGCATCCCACCGGAGGAAAAGATGAATGGATTGATGGATGTACGGACAGATGGGAAATGGAGGGACGGATAGAGAAATGAACAAGGCCACGGGGATCATATTCATAACATTCACTCTTCACTCTTAATTTGGTCAGTGAGGCTTAATCTTTCCCTCTGTGGCAGGTCTGAAATCACTCTGCAGGCTTCAGGACGATTGGCTTTAAATATTCCATGGTGACTGATGGCGGAGCAGATGGGAGCCAGTTCGCACAGCGAGAGGAGAATGAAGGGAGTAATGAGGTCTAAGTGGGTCTCACTGGAGGTAATGGGGGAATTTCACTAAGTCTGATTTAATAAGGTGTTATACGGTTAGGTGCGCAAGCTTTTATCAAGCTTTCTACCTTCATAGTGTAGGTGAGTGTGGACTTTATGCAAGCTCAACACTTTGAACGGAAGATATTTGGAAATAAGCAGCAGTTCCCAAACTTTTTTAGACCATTACAGTCCCTGTGAAGAATTCATTTGCAAAGAGATAAAACATTCAAATGTCTTATCATGTCTTATCAAGTCCAATTTCATGTGCATGAAAACAAACTTCAAACAAACAAACAATGACTGCATGAAAAAATGAAAGCGGTGTGAAGCTGAACTAAGCTAAGAACTGAAAAACAAAACCGTGCACTACTTTATTTACTAAATTATAATAAGTCCCATATTTGTGCTAATATTCTCATAATATCCATGTCCAGACTATACATATTTCTGGTAGGATTTATTGTTCACTGTTTTACAGTGAGCTTAAAACATACTTTACATTCTTGTGTCACTCCTTACAGAAGTATAATATACAGAAATATGAAAAAATATAAAATATATAATGTAAATTCCTAAAGTAACCTTAATTTTAAAATTAAATTCAAATTTTTCTTATCTGTTATTTATCTGTTTTACACTTCATCTTAGTTTTAATTCATCATATCTTATAAGGAGTGAGATACATTTATAATACTTTTGTGGCAGCATTGTATTTGAAGGATGTGTATAAGACTGACATAACACCATCATAATCATGACATGACATCTGTCATGAACATGAAGGAAAACAGAAAAATATGAAAATAGGACATTACCTGCATGGCAGCTACAGTTAGCAGCAGTTACTTTTGCAACAAGTAAAGTTATCTGTCCATCAGTCATCTCTGTAAATCGTCTCAGGGCTGTATTCATGCTGTCAAACTAGTCTTATAACATTAAATGACATCTTAATGAAAAGTTCAGGGAAGCACTTAGCTGAGGTCAAGGGCACAGTTAGAGAGGCATTTGACAGTGTAATAACACTTAATGACATCTTTATGACAAGGCCAAATATACCACTTTTGTTGCGGCCAAGGAAATAACACAATTTTGCATGAGCCAGGTAAAGTAAAGAGCACAGTTTGGGTTAAAATAATTGTGTTACATCGTTACGTAAGTAATGTACATTGTGTATGTTTGCGTAAAGCAACAATCAATGAGTGTTCTGAGTTTGTCACACCACAGAAACGTGCTATTAAACACCCAGCCAAATTTGAATATGTTAAAAAATCTCTAAATATATCAAATTAGGTCTCAAAATCATATTTTCTCTTCTCTGAAATGCTGAGGGTGTGTCCACTCCACTGTCTCAGCGTAAAACACCACTATAACCTGATAACGACCTGAAACATGGACACTTTTTCTTCTGTGTTGGGTGTATTGGAACTGAAGTGAGCTGAAGTGAACTGCTAGGCTGATTTGGGCTGAGAGGGTGAGGAGAGGGGGAGGCAGTGTCGTTCATGTTCATATTCATCCCACGCATTGAGGGCTCCAGCATGTCACCAAGCCATGTTTCAGGTCCACCCAGGTCCTGTGTTCTTATGATTCATACATCCACACCACCTCCTCCATACACAGACTTTCTTGCTCTTTATACAACAACAGCACATGAAAACATTACACTAGAGTCATAGTTTGAAGCATAGGGGCACTGACCAGGCTGCCGTACTTTATGAGTTGGGACTAAGTGCAGGCTGAATTATTCTGTTCTCCTCTGTGTGGAGTAGGTTTCCAGTATGCTAGATTTGATGCAAACTGCTGGGAAAACTGTATCCAAAACAATTCTGTTTAACAGACCAGGATATTACACACGCTTCCACTGCAATTCCACTCTTGGTTAACTCTGTCCTGGTAGCAAAACAATAAGATAATACACCAACATCACTGAGAGAGACATTCAAATCTGTCTGTTTCTTTGGAAAACAGCCAATTGGGCCACACATTATTCATGCATCAGTATGTGTTGAATTAAAGTGTTCTGAAAAAAAGGAAGTGAATGTATTTTACGAGCAAAATATGAGTGTGGAAAAATCAGATGAGTGTGAGAACCACAGAGCCAAGTGTATATTGTACACATGAGTTGGTTTGGCGTTGCTCTGAGCACCATGCAGGCACAACAGAGACGCGTCTTTCCCCTGATGAAAAGGGTTTGCTGCGTGTTTCTGTACGTGCAGATCTCCTAATTACAGGAAACTCGTCAGATCGAGCATGTTTACTTCTGCAGGCCTCCCTGTAGATAAAGCAGAAGAAGCAGAGCAGCCTTTGATGAAAGTGACCTTAACTAGCATCTTTCATGCTAAAAATGATGGGTGGGGTGGGACCCTCACTTCCTCTGACAGTGTTATCAGCTGCTTTAAGTAAACTGATGAGGAGGAATAGATGGACAGCGAGAACGCCATAGGTAAAATGTTGCAGTGTCTTTCTATAGTTTTATCTCAAAAACATATTTGTGATATCACACGTGAAGATAAAGCCTCAAACTCCCTACAGTCTCATTAAAAAATCAGAGAAAGGAGGTCAGAGGATGACAGGATGTGAAGAAGAACAGGAGACAATGATATAATCTGGATCTGATCAGCGCTGAGAAGCAGCTGCAAAGATGTCTCCGTGGAGGACAACTGTGTCCTCTCTCTGGAGGCTGGGTGGAGACATTGCTCTCTCATGGAGATAAACTACTGAAGCAGCTCATGGGACGGCTTATCCCAATTTCACCAGCTCTGACTTTGGATTGGCTGCTTCTTGTGTCATGAGAAAATGTGTGTGAGTACCTATCAGCAGATAGATCAAATGACAAAAGCATGGCATGTCATTAATATTTAGATTTTTGTCTCTGAAGCTGACAATACTGTGAGGTTTTCAGGCAGATGGAAAAGGGTCTAGTCTTAGAAAAACAGTTTGAGAGTAATTTTGCACTGATAGACGAATGTAGCCTGCTTGTTTGTTTGCTTTATCAGTAAGCTGCAGCTCAACTCCCTTCCTTTGTAAGATTGCAGGTGCATATACACCTGTCTTTGCAAAAATGGTACTAACTAATTGTTGTACAAATTGTTAAAGGCTGGGTGAGTAATTCAAATAACAACATTTTGGGTTGTTGGCTTGGACCAAGACATTCAAAAACCAACCCAATGCAAAGCATCAGTATTTGATCACCTAAACCTCAACAATCAACTAGCTTTCTCCAGAACTGCTTACTCCATCTTTAACAGTCACGAATAAAATTATTTTACTTCCTCAGCAGCTACACAAAACATCCACCATCAAAAATTAACAAGCCCTAGTGGCCTGAAAAACGCACACTTAATTAAACAGTTGGTAAGAGTATAATGTAAAACAAACTTATGTATGGATATCTTTATTTTACGAGAATATCAGATATACAATATATCAAATTGTTTGATACAGCTGTTTTTACACCTGATAGGTCTATGAATAAGTATAGCTGCTTACAAAATTGACAGAAAAATTAATTTAAAGTTACATAAAGACATGTCCGACACATGACTTACACATTACCAAACTTACGTGTTTATTTAAAGCTATGCCAGGATATTTTCCTAAACCTAACTGAGTAGTTTTGGTACCAAAACTTAACCAAGTACTTTTATTGTTTTGGAAGTCACTGACAGTTAACCTATTCTGTATGAGGATGTGATGGAAAATAAGTTGCACTGAGCTTTACTGCATGATTTTATAGAGGTTGTGTTTACAGTTGGAGGATGCCCAGACAAATGTAGAGTTTGTCTATGATTTTTTTTTTTTTAAAGTAAAGTAAATGAGAAAGCTGTTCCGTTCTGCTCTCTGGATTATTTTGTATTGCACATTTCAGACGGTCCCTGACTTCAGCTCTTCAGTTCCCCAGTACTGTCAAGTCACACAGTGAACTAGTTTCAGTATCCCATTATGAGGTAAAAATAACAACTCTGCGCAATGACAGTTTTTGTGGAAGAGGTGGCAGAGTGATGAATGCTGCCCAGAAAGAGGCGCCCCCGAGCAGCAGGAGGTTCAGTGCCTTGCTCAAGGGCACATTGACACTGCTCAGGAGGTGAACTGGCGCCTCTCCAGCAACTAGTCCTCTCTGTACTTCTGTGGTCCATGCTGGACTTGAACCTGCTACCCTCCCATCCCCAAGCCACGTCCTTACAGACTGAGCTACTGCCGCCCCTACTCAGGTGAAAACTGATGAAACATTACTGAGGATGAACCTCCTGGATATGTGAGTATCAAACTTAAAACTATCTACAGCTTCTGTCTTTTTTCTGTTACTTTACATTCAGTCAAATCAGCGTCACAGACACTCCTGCTGCTTTGGCTTCCTTGCAGTTCCTGTTCACACTGTGCAGTAAACAATCACCTGGATTACTTTGATACTGAAGACAAAGTCTGATGATTATGAGGCACTCTTTTTTTTAATATATGACTTGGACTTCAGAGTTCCTGCCACCACAGAGTGTGTGAGACTGACTGAAGTGTGACATTTGGGGGAAATGTCCATCATGTGACAGGCCAGTGAGAATATTACAACAAAATGTCAGACGTTGTATCTATTTGTTAAGAACACATCTGTTCACATCTGAATAATTCAATATATTCATTGACGCCCACAGTTCTTGGTACTGACTTGCTGCTCATCCATTCGAACTGAGATTTAAAGTTCCCAGCTCACAGATGCACAACTTGACCTTTTATTTTACTGCAAACACATTTACAACCACTCCTAACATATATAATGCACACTGTTCTTCAGTGTGATGTACATTAACAGGAATCTCTTTTCTTTTCAGTTCTGAATTATTTAGTCACGCACCTAAATGCTTTCACTTTCTCCCTTTACTGTACCTCTAATACATGAAAATAAGTACATACAGTGCATGAATAATTAATAGCACATATTAAAAGGAGAGTTCAGATTTTTGAAGTGGGCAAAGTGACTTATTTTGCCAAAGGAGTCTGACTGATTTGGCGAGAAGAATATTTGGCTTACATATAACAATGGTTTCCCATCTGACAGCAAAGCAAAGAAGTAAAAATATTCAATATATGTAGCAACTGCATGTTTGAAAGTTAGCACAGCAGTCCAAACAGCAGGTTGTAAGATATACAGGTTGCAGGAGCTCTGCAGGAGCTCTGCAGGAGCACAGGATTCATGCAGCCTTATAAATTGACTATAACAAGTGACAATGAGTCCTCCACTGTAAGTTGATCAACTGTTTATAACTGTCAGTTGTCTGTCAACGTAGAGTTAAGCCTGTTATCCTGAAAACAAAAGCCCACTGCTATGAAATAACACACTCTGGACAGTGAGTTTTAAGTGGCTGCCTGTATCACTGCCTGCCAAACTCCATTAACATTTTACTCAATTTAACAGTTAAAAGCATCTACGCCTTCTACCAGATTATTAAAGATTTCTAACAACTCATAAACAGACACTTACTCATTCAGCGAAAACAACAAAACACAACAGCTATAGTGTTCATGTCAAGTGAAGTAAGTGTTTCAACTTAGCATGTTTCCCTTACCTCTAATGACATATAATGGTTATTTCATGATTTATTGCAGTACATATATTACAGACTTTTCCTTTAAACTTATGCGGATTTTGTTTTTGGTGGCTAAAATACATTTTACTGCTGATCCTGTCCACAGCAGTACATTGCTTTGCTTCCTACACCTCCTGCTCCTGTTGCCTCTCCAAAGCGTGGGTGTATTGACCACCATCTGTTGTAGGTAATACACTGTCAATGAATAACCAACAAACAGACACAATTCAGTGAACAGAAAAATAAGACAGACACCTTATAGGGTAATATATCCACCTCAAAAAGGTGGGTATATTATATGCTGGTAGACATAATTTAGTGTGGTAACAAGCCTTAAAAAGTTCCTATAAATGGAGTCTGTTTTCAGTAGAAATGGCACCATTTAGTGAAGCGACACCACTTTCAAGAATTTAACACTTGCTCACTGAGACAGAAAAGACGAGACTTTCAGACTGGATTTAAGTGTAGTTGCAGGTCAGTCCCACTGAGACCTGGGGGTCTTTTTGTCATGTGCAACATTAGCAGCACATTTACACACAGACAGAACCAAAGCATTTCATCATGAATGAATAATAGATAAGAGAAAAGTGAGAGGGCAGGAAGAAGACGCTCGACTGAAACAGTGGCACAGTCAACATGCAATCAAATCGAGTCCAAACATCTGTTTTAAAATCAGTCAGAGCAAACAGCTCCTGAAGATCCACTTTAGGCAGAAGCTTTTATATCTCTGTCTGATGCTAACAGAAACAAAACAAACAAACAAAAAAAAACTGGCTGCAAAGCAAAGACAAGTGGAAGAAGAGTGGACATCAAATCAAAGTCAAAACACCCAGGTACACTGTATGATCTTTGACACAGTAAAAAAGCATATAGTGTACATATAGTGTAATGTACAGAGTAAAGTCACATGTTATGGTTGAGTATTCCTGCCTTTTTTAAACCAGGAAGTGAGACAGGGGTCCTTAGGGTATAGCTAACCCTTTTTATGCCTGATTAAATCATGTTTTATATATTTCACAGATATATGAATCCTTAAAGGATGCATTTTCACCAAAAAAATTGGAATTGTTTTTTTTTTTTTTTTTTTGGAAGGACATGTTTTGTGTCAATTCTCAAAGAATGGCTGAAATATACAACTTTTATTTATTCAAGTAATTAAACTTAAAATTTCTAGCATTTATTTTCCGAACACTTCAGAACTTATAAACATGAGTTCTTCTAACTTGAAGTCTTTTGACTTGACAGGATGAGGGGAATGACTATACTGTTAAGATCAATAAATTCATTAAAATAAGTTTCTAAAGAAACCTGATCAGCTTGTAAGCATGCTTCCCAGCATGCATTGTTTAAGGGTTAAAACTCTCCCAAGACCCACCTTTTAGACTGCAGTTTCAAACTGAGAAAATGAAAAAAGGAGTCTATATTTGCTTTTAATGTTCATCAAAATCAAAACACCCATTTTTTACAGTGCAAAAAAGTCACACAGGAATTAGGCGGACTCAATTAATCTTCTCTCATTTCTCAACATTAATATACAAGTTTAAAGCATTCAAGTAATTAAACTTAAAATGTCCATACACTTGAGAACTTATAAACATCAGTTCTTCTAACTTTACGACTTTTGGCTTAAAATCATGAGTTGAATGAATGTACTATACAGAGTTCAATCAACTCATTACATTAAGTTTCTAAAGAGACATGATACCAGACTTTGAAATTCAGTCATCTTAAAACTTTAAGGCAGCCTGTAACTTTTTTTTAAGTTAAAACAAATTGTTGTATATTTACAGTGTAAGTAAAGGTGTTGCTGAGACAGACAGTGGTTGGATGAACCCACTAGGGGGCTCGGGGCAAAATTGAGCTGTGTTCCTTGTATGTTTCCTGTCAAATACTAGTTACACTCTACTCATCCTCACAGACAAGCAATCCAGTTACAGTGAGAATAAAGAAGTGCTCACATTAGATGTTTTTCTGAAGCTTACTGTTGTTTCAAAGACTTTGGCTCCTCACAAAGGTAAGAAGTACAAGAGCACTCAAACACACATACACACACATACACACACACACACACACAGACACACATGCAGCTTCTCGTTCACTCAGAGTTCTCAGGGCGGGAGACCGAGACAGAGCTCATCATCTGATAACTGCGCGAGCGCCGTTCCTTCCAGTGTAATTAAAGCAGACACAGCGGTGGGAGACAAGAACGTGTCGTCTCTGTCCTCGAGCTGTAAAACTACCAGCCACTCATCCGCTGGATACACTGAGAGAGAGCGCAGAGGAGGAGGGAAGCATCTGCTTAATTGGGGGAACAGAGATAGTGTGAGGCCAGGAGGGTCAGCAGTGTGTGTCTGTAGCTGGAGAAGTCTGAGTGTGTGTTCAAGCACTATTTTATGTTTATAGGCCTTTCTATCTACCCATGATACACATCTCCACTGCTGGACTGCTGCAGATGTGTCTTGGGATGCATACTTAAAGCTTTCCTGTCTGAACTGATCCTCTACACTGACTGTGGAAACACTATGTAAATGTACACAGATATGCAGTGTTGTCCTTGTACGTGCAGGATGGCTATGTTTACATAAAACATGATGATATGATGATGCAATGAGTGAAGTTTGTATTCAAAGTCAACAGAACCAGTTCATTTCTTGAGGAAGTGAGTGAGTGGAGAAACTTGGCTGTCAGTGTGGATCATCAGCATGTTTGTCAGTGATGAAAAATTAGTCGTGAACAAACTTCTCATCACGACTGGCCATTAGCCAACCAGAGGTCTGTTCTTCTGTGTTTTCCTTTTCATATGATTTTGGTTTCATGGGAAAAATTATTCTGTCTGGCAAATGAAAAATGGATCAGAAGCTGACTGTAGCAATTCCCAGCTTTCTTTTGTTTTTATTAGCAACATGGAGAAGCTAATATCAGTCAGCAGAGGTGTGGACTCGAGTCACATGACGTGCAAATCCACTCTGACTTCACCAACAACGACTAGTGACTTCAAATGGACTTAAGTCTTTTGACCTGAGAATTCTTGATACCTTTCCCCATTTAAAAAATGTGAATCCACAAATCAGTTCATTTCCCTTTATTTCCTGAATCAACTAACGCTATTAATTCTCAGCAAGTTTGTTTTGAACCAGCCCAACAGCATCCAGTCAAGTTGCTGGAGAGAACCATGAGCTCCAGTTGGAAAAAAAAAGATTCTACAAAAGATTATTTAGTTCACGTACAAAATTTATGAGGTGATCAACTAAAAATAAATTGCAGTATGCAAAATATGCAGCTGAATATTTAGACGGAGACACAACAACTTCCAACTTCATCCAGCATTTAAAGTTGCACAAAGAAGGATAAGTTGAGGCTAATATTAACCAGCTAATGCTTAGAAAATGTTAGCTTAACAGCAAAGTAACTTCGTAAATCATTGAGGCTGGAAACAAACTTACACTATGACTTGTTTAGGACTCAAATCTCAGATTTAAGACGTGGGAGTTGAGGCCAAACAAACTAACCAATGACCAGCTTGTGTGTGTAGTTCGGTAGAGGGAAAATAGTACCACACTTATATGAAACTGCTCACAACAAGGTCTGCACTGGGACCACCAAAACATTGGTTGCTGTCCTGAGAGGCTGTCTCAGGCTGTACACTACCAACTAATGGACAAAAAGTGTCAATGATATATAACTGCTTATCCTTTGAAGGGTCGTGAGGGGCTGGCCTGCAAAACATTTGTCGGATACAGTTAATAAAATATTTGGACTGTTTGTCTGTGGGCACCCAACAGAGAAATAAATGTCTTAGAAACAATAGTTGGAAATCAGTTGAGTCCATTGAGGGCTTTCTTTGAAACTGCCAACCTTCACTCCTCCTCAGTTGCATCCTGTTGTTATAGGCAATACCTGCGCAACACAACAAACACTTAGTGCACTCAACACCAATATACAAAGGTAATCTGAGCTTTTGTAGCATATACAAAGGAGTGCTACATATCAACACATCATGTGCACTATAAATGTATGGTTATGTGATTATAATCATGCAAATATAATCATATTATAATGTTAACATGAACCCTGTATTGCCTGTTTGCAATATTGTAATAATTGCATTACAATCTTTTATATGACAAACAAACCTGCTCATTAGTGCTGAGAAAGATGATACTATAGCTTCAGCAAGCATATAACATGATTCTTATTCTCATATCTCTGTTCTCAGATTCTTCTGCAGCAGTATTCATGTGTCAGTGTGGTGTACAGGTTTCTGATAGCAGCTGAGCCTTTAGCAAGAACAGAGCGCTTTGGTTAATTGGAGCTGCCTTCCATCTGATCAAGACACCATGAGAACTGCTGGCAAGCAGAAATTACTGAAAATCTGTCAATTGACGGAGCCACGGGCTCCTATTGAACACACGCTGATAAAAACCCAACCTCGTCCGTCCAACGCGATCGGTCTTATCAGGAGGCAGAAACAATGGCACCTCAATTCCAATCCAGCTTCAGACAAAAAAAAAGAAGTCATGCCCGCGGCCATGGCTCCAACTTAACAGCAGAAAGTCTAAAACTGTTCTGCTTTCGTTGATTAGAAGTGGGACAGGACAATCTTTACAAAAAAAGAAAAAAGGAACAAAAGTTCACATAAAAAAAAAAAAAAAAATCAAAGACAGCCTTACACCCCTCTACACACACACACACACACACACACACACACACACACACACACACACACACTGAGACACATTTCCTCTGTATTGTGTGGACAGTGGCAGGGAGGAAAAAGCTGGGCCTCCTGATAGTGCTGTGATGGAGCTTTATTCCAGGATTAGCCTGTTTGTCTTGGTAGGTAGTGTTAGAGTGAAGTCCAGTAGTCAGGTCAGACAGGAAGTAGGCCACACTGAGGCACAAACAGCCTTTAACACACACTCTGCTGCTGCCTGACTGATTACTCCGATATTTAAATACTGACTCACTGACCTTCACTTAGTAGTCATTTTTGATTTATCAGCAAACATTTTGCTATGAAATCAAAGCTGATACCTTTAATAAACTATTTCCAAGAAACGCAGTTGTGGTTCTTTGTCATATTACTTCAGAAGAAGAAAACAACGACGTAAGGACAGAATGAAGGTGGACTAAAGGTTTGGAATAGTTCTACAGTTCCAGTTCATGGTCCAATACATGGTCCATCATGATCAAATGATCTTCAGGAGTTCAAACTGGAAGTTGAAGTCAGAAGTCCAAACTCCTGAGAAGAGGAAGACCTCAATATGTAACTGGGACAAACAGCGTTCTTGCCGACATCACTGACTCAGCCACAGTGTGAAGCTTACACGTCAACACACCTGAATAATCTCAACTCAAATGCAGGGATAGGATCCAAGGACTGCTTCCAAATTGTCAGATCTGTCAGAATCATATGCTTCAGAGTTTATTGGTTCCTTCTACTAATGCTGGCATGCTTTTATCAGTCCCTCCAGGAAGTTGCAATCGTAACAGCTAACACAAATTCAACCCATTCCCATGAATTCAGCACAACCTTGCAATTTTGTCCAAACTTTTTGCAAACTTGACCAACCTTCATTGTTCCCTGCGAGTTCTACCAGTCAATTTGTTTTAGTTTGTCATTGTTACTGAAATGTATCAATGCTCTGTGCACTTTTATATGAGAATTTTGAGTTGTTTTAACTAAGTTTGAGGTCCAAAAGATTTTGCTTCTTTATGGAATTCCTTCCCAGGTGCACTTCATTTACAAATAAAACATGTTTTGTTAGTGTCTTTTTGGTAACGTCACTTACAACACAAAGCCGAATAGACTGCAGTTTTGTTCTCCCTGGAACAATCTGCCTTTAATTTTAATGAATTATGCAAAACATTATAATTTGCTTTTGCAATCTTCACTTGCTCCTGCAATTTTATTGCAAAAAAACCCAAAAAAACAACAAACATTGCAACAGGCACTGCAGTTTTTTGGAAAAGCTGTTCCAAAATCAGGCTTTTTAGGCTGCAATAATCCCAAAAATAGTCTGTGAAATCCTGGAGGGACTGTTTTATGACGGTTATGTATTGCAAAACAATGATGTCCACGCTGCTGGAAACTTGCAACAATAAGGAGTCATTGCAGAGAGCCTTTTTTGTATTTAGTTCCTCCACTGAGATGCAGACAATTGATCAGGAATCAATAAGGGAATTGATAAAACATTCGACAGAAAAGCAGAATTGATAATGGCACTGGTGAATGAAATCTTATCAATTCCCATCTGAGCTCAAGTACCAGCTCACCAGCGAAAGGGGATGAAGGCTACGGATCCCTGCGACTGGCCGAAATGTGAAAATGCGGGTGTTTCTGATTGATGGCAAAGTGACTCTCAGACAGGCGTAGATACCAGTCAAACGTCAGGGCTCAAGTTAGCCATAATAAATGTGCGATGTCAAGGTAGACTTTCAACATAAATGCACAAAAATTACTTGGTAGGTTTAGGAAAAGCTCATGGTTTAGTTTAAAATAATACTTACATAATGTAAAGACTATGTGGTTAGTTATATTGTCACATGCAATGATGCAACACACAAAACTCAATCCGCATTTAATCCATTTAAGTTTACACTGGGAGGGGATGTATGGAAAGTAACTTGCATACTTAAGTTACAGAACTTTCATAATATCTTAAAAAGTCCTGCGTTGGTTTGACTCAACCATCCAATCCAACTTCCTCCATATGTGGACTTTCTTGCTCTTTGTTCTATGTCACCTGAGTTCGATGGCACGTTTAAACATGTAGGCACTGCCAGAAATGGTTTAAAGCATAGGGGCACTGACTGTGAAATGTATCTGACGCCTTGGGAGTGAGATGCAGTCAACAGATAGACTTCTAATCCTCACTGTAATGTGTGTTTTCAGAAAATTTAATACCATATGGCACCGTTTCATTTTGTGTGGTGAGTTCTTCTAGCCAAAAACACACAGGCCTCTCATACTATGTTAATCAGTCCAAATTTAATTTTACCATCAAGACAAACATTTTATGGTATTAGCCAATTATTGAGATTTGGCTGTTTTTCAAATTTTCATAGAGAAATTATTTTGATATATTAACTACAAATGCAAATTCCTTGATTTGGTGACACAAAGAGCGTACTGTGGGCGTCCCAGTGCCTAATAAGACTTTACTCCACAGATAACACACACAAGTTTGATCAGATATACATCCATATTGCAAACCTATGTCCTTGGATTCAAAGGTTCTGTTAATAACTGATACATTAATTTGTACACTAATACATGCAGTAATAAACTTTGCAGTACAGCATAATGGCTCTATCTGTATGGGTTCAAGATGTTCCACAAGAATTTATGCAGGACATTATAAAGCGAAAGCCAGCATTTCGTCCAGAGCGTGAGCAGCCATCTGGACCAGTCAGTGATAAATATTCGTCTTCGGTTTGACCTGTAACTGTGGAGCCTCCCTGGGTTAATCAGTGTGATTCTGAATAACAAGAGCGTGAGGCAACACATCCTGCATCTGTTCACGAAGAAAGCACAAAAATCCGTCAACAGTGAGGTTGGAAAGGCTAGATACAGCGTCATACCACAGAGCATCTCACACACAAGTGCACAGATAGAGTAAGGACATCTGATTCGCCAGGGGAGTCCCTGACAGCTGTGGAGATCAATCTGGCTGATACGGGGAGATGACAGGTGACAGGTCATGATCTGCTCAGGACACCACTGGATCACTGTGAATTCAGCCCAGGGTTATTCTACCACACTCCTCCTCCTCCTCCTGCTGCTGCTGCAGCTGGAGGATGACCTTACGTGAATGAATGAGACGGACAGAGAGAGCCTTCACCGGCCCTCAATCTGGGAATCCGGGTATCATTTCTCCACTTTAATCAAAAGATGGGAAACATTATGGTATGACGTGACTGTTGTGTCAGGGAAGATGGACGGAGATGTGTTGTGGCTGACTGTATGTGTGCGTGTGTGTGTGTCAGTTGAAGCCATTAAAAAGATGTGGTGGCATGGTCGGAGGTTGACAGGTGCTTAAGTGAAACCAGGAGAGATGAGATTCTGCTGGAGATGAGTGAAGTGAGGACAGTTATATGATCATGGCTACAGACATAGAGGACTAGTAAACAGTACAGGACTAGTAAACATCCATGTGCATTTTGACATGCTACACTCTTAGAAATAAGGGTTCTACTTGAAGGGCAGAGGTTCTACCCAGAACTATTTACTTATGAAGAAGTCTTTTTTGAAGACAGGGTTTGTCAAGAGTTTTTTGTAAGACTAGGGGTCTTACAAAATGATTGTTGAAATCCTTGAAAAGCTCTTTAGTTTGTCAAGGGTTCTTTGCATCATAAGTAAAAATCTCCTAGGTGGTTCTAGATAAAACCCTTGGAATATATGTGGGTCCTTGAGGGAACACCCAGGGTGGGCTCTAACTAAAACCCTTGGAATATAAAAATCTTTTTGGTAGAATCCTCTGTGTGGTTTCTAAACAAAACCCTTATATATAAAAATGTCCTTGGTAGAACCACCTGAATGAAGTTTGAGATAAAAGCCTAGGAATATAAAAAGGTGGGTTCTAGATAAAACCCTTGAACTTGAAAAGTAGAAGCCCATGGGTGGGTTCTTAATAGAGGTTCTTGATACAAACTTGTTGCAACCTTAGAAGGTGGAAACAGTCTGGATAGAACTCCCAGAAACGGCTCTGGGTGGAACCATTACACTGTAGAAGGGTTCTTTGTAAAACCTCTCACTGGGGGTTCTGGGTGAAACTTTTCAGAGATCGTCCTAGGTATAACCCCTTTTGTTGGGTTCTAGGTAGAATTCTCTGAAAGGGTTTTATGTAGAATCTTTATAAAAGAACCCTTCCAAAGAACCCTTCTTGGAAGAAATAGTTCTTCAAGGTAAGTGCTTGAAATCCTTGAAGAACTCTTTCGTTTGTCAAGGGTCCTTTGCACCATAGCATAAAAGCGTTCTTGTTAGAATCCCCTGAGTGGGTTCTAGACAAAACCCTTGGATTATAGATAGAACCCTCAGGTAGGCATTTTCCACTACCACAAACTATCACAGTTCAAGTTCAAGCACCTAATTTTGAAACTTTCTGAGCCCTAAAAATAAACTGGTTCTGAACCAAAAAAGTTGACTCACAGCTAGGACCAAGGACCGAGGTTGAAAAGGACCTAGGGAGGGTTCTGGGTGGAACCATCACACCACAAAAGGGTATTCTCTCACTGGGGGTCTGGGTGAACCCTTTGACAGATGGTTCTAGGTATAACCCTTTGTGTTGGGTTGTAAGTAGAACTATTTGAAAGGGGTCCACCCTTAGAAAACCCTTAGAGACGGTTCTACCAGGAACTTATATTTCTATGAGTGGAGGAATTTCTGATATCTCATGTTAAGCATGTGTTGAGTGTGTGTTTGTGTGTGTGTTTAGCTGCTGTGTTATCCCTGCATCACAGTCCATCCGTGATGCATTTGTGCGGCTGCCAGCTGAGCGCAGAGCTGTGAGCCAACACCCAGCCACGCTGAGGTAAAACTGATTAGATATGGTGATCATCAACATAAACTTTCATTTTAACTCGACAAAACGCTTTCATCACAAAAAGCTGAGAGAGGCGCGGGAATTCCCCCGATCCTGAGGGAGGGAAGAGCGGACCACGAAACGCTTCACTTTAAAGACACAAGAGCAGAGGAAGAACTTGTTTTTTTTTGAGGGAGATGAAAGCAGTCCGTCTGGCGATGAAGGAGCGGACGAGGTCCATAATGACGCCATTTGGTCGTCCCATGGTGCAATGCACACCCTGCGTTCGGTCCGCCTCTTTTCTCTCAGAACTTGCAAGAGCAGATGTTGATGTTTGCATGGTTAGCTCAATCCAAATGTCTGAGGAATCAGGTGTGTGTGAGTACAGACAGACACCTCATCATAGTCTGATTCTAACTATCTTGATTGGATTAATTTCCCAAAGGACCTTTCACTCTGACAGCTTCCTCTCATTAGGATTTATAGCCTCAATCTCATTTTAAGTGCTTTATTAGGTGTTACATATCTTTTAAGATGTGACTCTTTGGTGTTGAAAATGGGTTTCTCCATAATTAAGAGCCTCGTCTTGCGCACCCTTGAAAGAGACGAGGAAGGAGAGAGGAGATGACGGTGCTCGAAATCAAAGATAAGGGCTCAGCAGTGAGAGAAGGAGAGGCATTCATCTTGTTTTGACACAAAGACTGATAATGTATAGGGTTCGGGGGGGCGGAGGAGGAGCGGGGATGAGGTTGTGTGCTGTGTAGCAACACTAATTGAAGATGTGGAACAGCTTAACATGCTAATTTGACCAGGAATGCTATTGATGAAGGAATGTGGTGGAAAGTTCATCTCCTTGGTTGGAATGTGATCATATGTCGCTTTATGACAGACAGTATCTAGCTCATATTTGACTGATTAAAGAAACCTGACACTGTATTTTCATGATTACGTCATCATGTGTAGAATAGTGGCACACAGCAGATGGAGGCAATGATAATGAGCCCTAAAAACAGAGACTCAGTGGGTCTGGACGGGTTGTAAAATGAGAACTACCATGACAGAGCGTGAGACAGGCCTGCATGAGGGCCTGGACTGCATTGCATTCTCAGAAAATGTAGTGATTTTCCCACAGCATGTCATAACACTTTAGTGACGCTCTGAGTAAACATGTGCCACTACCACATAATTCACACACACACACACACACACACACACACACACACACACACACACACACACACTGTAATCTTTACAGAATGAGGATTATCTGTGAATTTTGTGCAAATACAGTATGTTTTTGTTACAATTTTGCAGCAATTAAGCTTGAGATATTGTGTATTCATTAACGGAGAAGCTCAGTCAAGGACAAAACTGTAAAAGCTGTCATGATTGCTTTGGATGCTTTAAAGAAAAGCCTGACTTTTTGGAGATTTTGCTTTTTTGAAGAGAATGAGATGAATACAAAGCCGGACCCAGGAGATAGTTAGTGTAGCTTAGTATAGAAGAAACTGGGGAAACTGCTATTCTGACTTTTTCCCAAAGTGACCAAATCTTACCACCAGCTCTAAAGCTCAGTAATTACCATGTTATACCGCTTTTGTTTCATTAGTACAAAATCAGAGAGTAAAAGTTGTGGTTTTACGAAGGGGTTATATGTGGGACTATTTCTTGGACGAAAGCAGTGATTTCCCAGCCATCCAGCTGTTTCAGTAGTGCAAGCTCCAGCTTCATATTTAACGGACAAGTGTTCTTGATCTTCTCATCTAACTTTTGGCAAGAAAGCAAATTAGAGTTGTTGAATATTTTGCATAATGTTCAGTTATTGTTAATATTCAGAATAATTTTCCATGACAATATGAAAGGCTCATTTCCAAATGATAAAACCCACATTTTTATTTCAAAAACCTAACCTTCAGCTTTTAGCTCTTTACCCATTGGTTCGACTGGTGCAATCTTAATATTAAATCTACTTGATGTGGTATAACACATTTTCCTTTTTCAGAAAACTGCCGTTTGGTTCTGGTTCTGCGATTTGAATGCACTTTGCCATATTGCAATTTTGATAATATTACAGTTCATTGTGCAGCCCTAGTAACCTGTATGTGGGATGTATTGTAGCACATTTGTTGTGGAAATGACTCTCTCCCAGTGTGTGAGGGAAATACCAGCACATTAAGGGTAGTTAAGTGACTTTAGTCAGCTGCAATGTGTGCAGATAAGCTCGGGTTGCAGCATAACAGTAACTAAAAGACTGTGTTGTGTTTGCTGCCACAGAAGAGAAAACAAAAAGTGAGTGAGTCTTCCTGTGTTCCTCACAGCAGGGTTGGTCTGGATTGTGAAAAGCTAATTATCTGCTACAACTCAGACCAAAGTCAGTTGTAACAGCATAAAACCAGAGGTCTCCTTACCACAGTTCAGAGCTGCGGATCTGGAAAGGTAACATGCAGTCATGTACATCACTAAATCAGGGTTTGTGTGAAGCAGAGCTGCAATAATTGATCGATTAACTATGTTGATAATTGATTAATCATTTTGAGTTTCTAACTCTCTGATTTCAGCTTCTAAAATGTGAATATTTTCTGGTTTCTTTACTCCTCTCTGACAGTAAACAGAATATCTTTGAATGTCTTTCATCATCTTCTGACATTTTTGGACCAAACAGCTATCTGATTAATGGAGAAAATGCTCAACAGATTGATTGATAATGAAAATAACTGTTACACGAAAGACCCGACGAATAGTTTGGCCCTATTTTTCAACTGACAAGATTGTGACAGGATTAATTGATCAATTATTAATTAACCAGTTAAGACAGAAAACCAAGATAAAACCGGTTAAGACAAAAAATGTCAACCCACTATTAACCCAAGTCAGCACCCATGATTGGCTCACATTTCCCTCTGTGATGCTAGTGTCTTTAACATCTGTTTTAATGCTCAGTAGCAGTTCTTATGTGTGATATGAGACATTCTCCTCTTGCTTGGGAAGTAAAAAACAGGACGATGTCAGGAAGAAGAGCTGACCCATTAAAATATGTGGCTTCAGCTTTGTGACAAACATACAGAGTGATGAGCTGACTGATAAACATTCAATCAGTTGCTGCATCTATCATGTCGCCATACCGTACCAGGGCGCCCTCAGCATCCTCTGATAACATCCTGTCTTTCCTCCTTACAGAAGACACTGCATATCCTAATTAGCGGGCTCACAATCCCAGAGAGAGCGTGTGGGGGTGGGGGCATCGAAAACAAACAAAAGAGCTCTCTGAGGCGGGAAGTGACAAGCAAAGTTCACTGTCCCCAGAGGAAAGGGTTATTTTGCTGTTTGGTCTCTGATATCCCCTCCAGTCTCTCAGTGCAGTGGAAAAATGTCCTCTTTTTTTTGTCCGCAGTGGATCCGAGTTGAAAAGAAAAAAAAAAAAAACACCTGAAGATTGAGCTATTAAATCAGCGTGGCTGGGATATTTGCTGAGTATTAGCCTCAAGAGACAGCGAGAGAACAGAGGAGAAACAGTCCCCTGAGCATTCATGACAAGCTATCAAAGAGCTACTTGTGGACGGATTATTCAGAGGGACATCCGTCTCTGATAAAGCTAAAGCTCTGAACTGTGAGGAATTGTTTATGGAAAAATACCAATTTGCTCAGTGTCAGCTCTGTGCTGGCAGAGGGCCAGCAGTGACGACTTAGACCAAAGATAGAAATGTCAGACGCTCGTTTTTAAAGAAATATACAAATCTGAACTTTGTGGAACTCTTTAAAAAGAAATCCTGCTTTCATACTGCAGACTGAATGCAGGGAATGCAGGGTTTAAGATGGCTGGTTCTTCAGTTTGTCCCCATAGGACCCTTTTTGGTTCCTGGCAGAACTTTTCATAAATATTCCACTTGGAACACTTTCATAAGGTGGTACCTCGAACCCAACATTATGGGTTAGGCCTAGAACCATCTGTGTCAGGTTCCATCCAGAAACCCCATATGAGAGGTTCTACAAAGAACCCTTCTATGGTGTAAGTACTTCCACTTTCCAGAACCTTTCCACCTTGCAAGTGTACTAACAAGAACCTCTTTTATATTCCAAGGATTTAATTGAATCCACCCAGGTTATTCTATTGAAAACTCTTTTATATTCCAAAGGTGTAATCTAAAACCCAGCCAGGTTGTTCTACCAAGAACCCTTTCATATTCCAAGGGTTTCATATGAACCCACTGAGTGTTCTACCTAGAAACGTTACACTCCACAGGTTTCATCTAGAACCCACTAAGATTGTTGTATCAACAACACTTCTATAGTCTAAGTGTTTAATCTAAAACTCAACCAAGTTGTTCTATGAAGGACCCTTTTATATTCCAAGTGTTTCATGTAGAACCCACTGAGGGTGTTCTATCCCAGAAACCATATATAAACTCCACAGGTTCGTTTAGAACCCACCATGGTTGGTGTATTATATTCCAATGGTTTAATCTAGAATCCAACCAGGTTTTTCTATCAGGAACCCTTTTATATTACAAGGATTTTATTTAGAACCCACACCGGGGGACCTAATATAAATATATTTTATAAGGGGTTCACCTATGACCCTCTGAGGGTTCTACAAAGAACCATATTATATTCTACGCATGAGGCAAACAATTATTGAATCCCATGTATTTAATATTGTGGTTGTTATTTTGAATATCTATGTTACAATTACCAGTGTTTAAAAAGGGTTTTTGGATGAAAATGGAACCTTTGATGGGTAGAACCTCAGCCCCTCAGAAAGAACTCTTCTGAGAGTGTACTGTTGCATTCTTACAAGAGGCAAAAAAGCAACAGAGGGCACTGTCACGATGTCCATGAAGTTCAAACACAAGATGATTGCAAAGGTTTTTTTTTTCCAACAAGTAACTGCCAAGCCTCATAAAAGCCTTAAGACCTGGATAAAAGTGATATTTATTTACATGTTACTGTAACTGTGGCTTTGGAAGTGACAGTTAAGAGCTAAAGGATAAGCCTTTAATCTATGAGCTGATGCATCAAGTGCTCAAAACCAAAACCTGACCTGACATGTTCCACAGTCACAGGAATTAGACTCAATTTCACCTGCAGGTCACAAGTATAAAGTTCACTTCACTCTATTGTACACACTATAGAATATAATACAGGGTGACCAGTGGTGTCAAAGAATAAGCTACCATAGTGGTATTATGCGACAGCACAGGTCAGGAGTACCTGGTTGGCATTGTTTAAGATTATTTTTGGGGTATTTTTTGCCTTTTATTTGATAGTGACAGCTGAAGATATGACTTGAAAGGGGGTAGAGAGAGAGGGGACAGCAATGTCAAAACTGTTTCAGTGATTATTTTTATTCTTTAGACAAATATTTTTACATTTAACCTTTCTATAACTAAGTACAATTACATAAAGGAGTAATCTGTAATATATTTACTCATAAAATGACCATGAGGTGTCATCAGAGATCAAGGAAATATGTTAAGTTGAAATACTTGCTTCACTTGACATGAACGCTACAGCCGCGGCGGCCCCCTTTGACATTTCTGTTTGTGACCAAAATAACTGTTTTACATTAATCAGAGTTCAAATTAATGCGGAATTTTAGCTGAATGAGTAAGTGTCTGTTTATGAGTCATAAGAAATAATTAATCATCTTGTAGAAGGCATAAATGTTTTTAGAACTGTTAAATTGAGCAATATGTTAATGGAGTTTGGCAGGCAGTGAGACAGGCAGCCACTTAACAGTGGTTGCCTGTGTTATTTCAGAGCAGCGGACTTTTGTTTTCAGGATAACGGGATTAATTTTACATTGACAGACAACTGACAGTTATAAAAAGTTGATCAACTTACAGTGGAGGACTCCTCATCACTATACATGTTAAGGTGTAAATGCAATACTGTTCCAGTAACACAGTAATCTAACAAAGGGGTCACTCTGCATGACTATTTTAACTTTGGATACTTAATGTACATTTTCCTGATACAGTATGGCACTTCTGTTTACTCAAGATAAGGATATGAAGCACACAGTTAGACAAAGTATTTCATGATACCATGTTTAACCTACCAGTTATGTTTGGAAACAATAAATCAGACCAATAAAAATCATAACACAGTCTAAAGACACTTGTGTTGCTCTGTGGCTCAGTCTGTCTGGGATGTTATCACAGTGTCCAGTGGATTTTGTGCTTGTCACAAATGATTCTGTCCATGCACATAAAAGCTTAACTGTCAAGCCAAGAGCCAAAACACTGTTTGTGTTTCAGTGACTGGAGTTCAGGAGCGAGGTGTGGCTCATAAGTCATAACGAGTGTCCCTGGCATAATGTATGAAAAATGTATTATAATAACAGCAATTGTGCAAAATAATTATATGGCTGCATATAGTTTGTGTGTCTCTCAGGAGGGTTCAGGTCAGTTCGGCCTTCACAGGAGTCTTGAATACAGTATAGAATGAACCCCCGGAGAGGGAGCCTATATTTATGCTGTAATTATTGTTGTTGCTGGAGAGATTATAATTATCCTACTACAGCTCCTATCACTGACATAACGCCAGACATTACTGCACGAATGGAAATATACACAACAAGTGACACTAATCACAGCACAGTCTTGACACTTCATTACCCAGTTGTATCTTCCTGCTGCTTGAAATGAATGGAAACATTCACACATAGCACCGTCACCACTGTCAGTATTTGATGTTGGTTCAGTGTAGCACCTCAGCAATGTGCTTTCTAGTTATTATAAGACAACGACAACGGGTCACTTCTGTTGTGATCTTATACCGAAAATTTATAAGTCAAGCTCAGGGCTACAGAATGAGCGACTGACAAGCAGGAAACTTTGTCAAAAGCTACAGAGAGACTGTATTAGAGCTGCAACTAATGATTATTTTCATTATCATTATATTTGGTTCATAAAATGTCCGAAAATGGTGAAAAATGTTGATCAGTGTTTCTCAAAGCCTAAGACGACCTCCTCAAATGTCTTGTTTTTTTCCCACAACCCCAAAATATGCAGTTTAAAGTGTTAAAGGAGCTAAAAACAACAACAGAAAACAGAAAATAATCATATATAAGAGGCTGTACTCTGAGAATTTTCACTTTTTCTTTCACTCTAAATGATCTAAATAGTAATTAATTTATTAATCAATTAATAATTCTAAATATTCTTTCAAAGTTTGAGTCATTTTTCTTTTAAAGACCAACAAACATTAAGCATAGCTCTGAAGGGATTTTTTAAATACATCTATAATAATCCATATCATTAGGGCTCATATATGGCATAATCACTACATTTGCTGGAAAACGTCCCAAATCAGCTTACTGAATAAATTAGAAAAAAAGAGCTGATTGCTGTGCAGCACACTTATACCTCTGGTATATCAACATGTGTATAATTTTAAGGGTGTGTGTGTCCTGCATTTCCATAAATCTGTATAAATTTGCATGCATATGAGCTGTACTCCTGACGATTTTTAGAGATCCTCCTATAGTTTTAATCATATATAATTAGGTCGGTGCCACAGCTTATCTTGATATATTTTTAAGATTAAATCATGGTTGAATTATTAATCTGAGCTATAAATTCCATTCATATTTTGAAAGTTACCTCCTGTGTATAATATATTAAAGCCTATCGTGGCTAGTTCAGGTGCCTTGCATTTAGTGCTCAAGACCAGTAACAGAACAAACTGCCCATATTTTCATACTGATGAATGGTACATAAGCTCACTCTGATGACTCATACAGCTTATGATTTATATACCATGATGCATTCAAGTATTTTAAAGCTCCCATTAAAAAAATCATGCAAATTAACATCAATGCAAACAGCTGTCACGTGTTTCCTTAGAAAATGCTTTTCCAGCTTTAAAATTAGTACCTTTTAAGTAAATGTCTAAGAGACGTAGCAGAGATATACAGAATGACTGAGTCACTGAGTGCAGATGAATGTCACCTGCTATCTTTGTTATATTATTCATCTGCAGTCTGATAAAGGCTTCCGGTGTTCAAACCGACTTTAGTCACATACGTCATATTTTTCCAAAATAAATGCAGCCTGGACTTCCAGAGTCATTACTCAGAGGTTTTGAACATAGTTGGCATGAATGCAACTTCCGAACTAAAACACATCACAGGATGTCCATTTTATCATAACACTTGTGTCATATGCAAACCAAAACATGCCTTTTTTGCAACAGCATTAATGGCATTGTTATATATATACACTAGATGACAAGAGTAGATTTAAGATCTTTTGTTTGTGATGCCAAGGAAGGTACAGGTATAGCTATTGGTAAGTTGCTAAAAGCTCTCTTAATACTAATCAAAATACATATTTTAAACCATAATTCTTATTTAGTTTTAATTTAGAAGAGCTACAGAGTTGACATGTTATGGTTGAAACACATCTGATAGCAATAATATTTAATAAATTTGTTTCACATAGAAAATTTACAAGTGCTTCAGCAGTATTCTCACATTTTTTTAATCCAGGAAGTGAGACAGGGGTCCTTAGAGCCTGATTAAATTGTGTTTGTAAAAAGCCTGATGGAGATGACAGAAATGACAGGACACAACTGTTCTTGTTTTTCCTTAACAAAAAAAAAAAAAAAAAAAGATTTTAAAACAAAGATGATTATAAAAGCATAACTTCATATCAACGTATGTTATCAGAAGTTATCAGATTTTGAAGGCTTTATTGTTTGAAGTTGTGAATTCCTGTCTGGGACAAGGGTGTTTTCTGGCAGAGAGAAAATTTAAAAATGAAAAATAAATAAATAAATAAATAAAATAAACCACCAAAAAAAGGACATGATTTGTCCCAGTTCTCAAGAATGGGTGTTTTATATTGCTCAGCTCTAATTCTAAGGAAACGAAAACACAACTGTTCCTATTTTCAAGTGAATATACATGAATGAAAACATTCTTATGAATATATATTCCATCTATGCCATATTCATATGCCAATAAATTCCTATAAATTTTGCACACTGGACCTTTAAATTACCATGAAATTTGACACAACCATCAGAAATATTTTGGCTATAGGTGAGGCTATCCAACATGTTACACTATCCAAATCCGAATCACTAACACTACATGACTGTTACTATGCCACATTATCACCACAGTATACCACCTCCTGACAAATGATAGCATATTGGCACCGGCGCTGTGAATCTGACACTATATGTACTGTATATATCCTGCAGGATATCCACATCCTGCTGCGCTCAGTTTAAACCCAGCAGGATGTCTTGCTTTAGTCATTAGTATGTCTCCATGTAGATGAAGGAAAAGCATGATTACATTTGATTTCACAGAGAAAAACACTCAGATGTGCTCTGAGCACGCTGAGAGTGAATGCATACCATATTTTGTGTGTGTGAGTGGATACAACATAAAAGCGTGTGGACAGAAGTGTTGGCATGGTAGCTCTTCCTCTCATCTCTGCTGCGCTCACAGTTGATTGGGTTAGATGGCAAAGCGGCGAGGACTCTGTGCTAAGCCTCAACACTGCTAATCCTATCAGTGTTCAAAGGCAGTGCTAAAGGTAAGGCTCCCCAAAGAGACAAGCACATCTGGTGCCGGGGTGGAGGGATGGTAGCAGCAGACGGACTGGGAGTCAGACACATACGTGCAGCCACACTGAACCGTGCTCTGACATCCACCTGCTAACACGTGTACCTGATGAAACGTCTCCCCAGGCTATAAATAAAAGTGACTGACAGTAAACATGTCACTGATGGAAATCAAACTCACGGTGAGAAATATTAGCTGCCACCGCCACAGTTAAGACCAGCAGCCTTGTTGCACTGTTGTCAAGCGTTATCAATCATCAAGCCAGCTGTCAGCCTGTCATCAGCAGATGTACTTTTAATGATACCTGAGGTGGATGAATGTTAATTTTTCCCTGAAAATGGAAAATATGATGCAACAGAAAGAGGAGAATAAAAAGATACAGCAATTTGTGAGTGTTAAACATGCTGTGATCATTAGTTATCATTAATTAAAGCAACACAATGAAGATTTCTATTGCCATAAAAAGGCCTATTTCAAAAAGTGCTCAATCCAACTCATATTTTGTGTGTTTCACCAGATTAATATTCATGTTACTTACAAGTGATTTTTGCACTACACCCTCTAAGACATTTAGGGCACCATTTAGACGATCTACGGTGCAAGGGTCTTCAACAAGGGGTCCAGGACCCCTTGGAGGTCCCTAGAATTATATGCAGGGAGTCCCCAAAATTATTGTTTGATGTTTTGAAAGTTATATTTTTTAATTACAATATGTCTGAAAGAATAAATTAACATGGATCCATCCAATTACCAAAGATATGACTCGACATGCCACCTGGGAAGTTGTCCTTAGAAACTGTTTGGAAAAGGCCAGGCACTTAAAAGCACTTAGCAGGTGATTGGATGAACTGTCTGTTTATCACGTCAACCAATCAGATCAAACTCATGCCGAATGAAGAAATACTCTCCAGTTCTCATATAACTGATGCTATCACACTAGGTATGCTAACTTTATAAGGAGCTGCCATTGTTTGTTCAAGACAAGTTGCTTCCATGGATGCATCTCGCTTTTGTCGCACCTAAAACCACACCTGTAGCTGCCAGTAAACCATCCTAAGATGCTGATTGGCTGCACCACTTGCCACTCGATGTGGACACAAACAGATAACTTGAAGCCTGGCAAGATGGATCCTCACATGATCTTATGAATCCAGCTGCCTCACCAGATGAAAAGTTTCCGTAAGTTATTACAACTCAACCTGTGCAGATCTTACATTTCTGAAACAAATTTTATGGAAATCCATTGTACAGTTGATTTCAGTCTTCATCGAAGTGGTGGGCAGACTGACATTCTCATGCATCGATCCACTAGCATGGCTAACAAAATCTGAAACGATATGATTGTTGTAATATATGCGAGAAGCATAGAGCTGGGTGTCACGCACTAACTGCAGGGAGCCTTCAGCCTGTACCCTAGTTCTCTATAGGCTGCGGTCTCATCCATGCCAAGGATTAATTAACTGTGAAGTGGAATTCATTTGGACAACGTTCACAAGGCATCAGAGATACTGGATGGGTGATAGGAGTGGAAATTAAGTTTGATCTCAGCCTTAAATTTTGCTCATCTTGACAGAATGTAACTGTCCTTATGTGATCCTTCCATCAGTCAGCAGCATTACGCAATCTTAAGTTTTTGTTAAAGATAAAACGTGCTTCAAAATCAAAAGACATAAACAAGGTTTCACAAGAAAAGAAGAGGTCAGTGGGAAACAACAGTAGAGACTAAAAAAAACATTACATTGAAGAAATGTCTGTTGACGTAGGTCTTATGAAGTAAGAAATTGATTTTTCCCCCAGGGAGGCTCTCTGAAAAGCTAAGTATCCAAGGTCACACTTTGGCACAAAGGGTTAAAAGTTCAGAGCTAAAACCTGTGCTTTAAAATCATAAAGTGGACTCTGAGACCAACAGGTAACCCATGAGGTTATGGGAGAACTGGTGTGATGTGATCTGTTCTGTCAGCATGAGCAGACGTCCTGGCTGCGGTGTCCTCAACACACACACGATGGCTGAGGCAACAACTGGAAGAGGCTAAATGTGACTGACTGTCCCCGCGTCACTACATGAGGACACGTTGGAGAGGGTTCTTTTCTGAATGAAACTAGAACGTACAACGGACTCTAACAGAACATTATACAGTCAAACAGGTCAGCATCAAAGTAAAATACAGAATTCTGTCATCATTAACAGATTAACTGAAGAATCATTTATGCTATTATCATAATTTATTTTGTTTTGTTAATAGTAGTGAATAAAATCTGGAACTGCATGTTAATAAATGTGTTTCCATCTATTGTGGCACAGGAAACCACTGTTAATTCAGGTGGATTATCAGTTAGCATTAGCATTTAGCAATTTGATCAAAGTGTTGGAAGTTAATAAGGTGATGGATAGTTCTACACAGAAGTTTAACGCTAAGACAGCTCACACTGAGTGTTTATGGCTCTGTGATCAATGCTTTACCAATCAGTTCAACAAGTGTCTAAAGTCAGACTGATCAAAAATGAAAATTCTCATAGAGAAAGAAAACATAAATTAGTGTGCAGAGTCTCTTTTCATGATCTCCTGTGGTTGATAAATGATATTAAATCCTGCACTGAAGAATTATATTAAGTTATGAGTGAGGTTCTATTCAGTCATTTGTAGCTGCGCTAATATAAGATATGTAGCATATATATCAGACATCTGTCATATTTTGATGGTGATGCAGGATTTTCACACATGCTGAGATCAGTAATAAAATCAGAGGTTGACCAATACTGGATTTTTACGGCAAATATAATGACAACAGTTTGGATCCACACCGATTAATCAGTCAACTAAGACTGCAATTAGCTATTATTTTCCTCATAGATTATTGTGCTGATTGTTTTCTCAATGAATTGATTATTAATTGATTAGTGGTTTGGCCTGTAAAATGTCAGAAAATGAAAAAAAAAAAAAAAAAAAGTTGATCACTGTTGTCCAAAGGCCAAGTTAACAAATGTCTTGTTTGATCCAGAACACAAAGATATTCAGTTTACTGTAATGGAGAACTTGACAACTTGAGAAACCAGAAAATATTCACATTTGAGAAGCTGAGATCAGAGAATTTGGCCACTTCTCATTAAAAAGATGACTCGAAACGATTTTAATTTAATAATCATTTAATAACCGTTGAGTCCTTACAGCTCTACAGTTGAACTCAAAGTAATCTAGAATGAGGGAATGTATCACATATCAATTTGATACTTGTTGTCCTTAATGAATAAATGAACAAATTTAAGTAAAGGGGCTTCTGTGTTCTGAAACAAGACATTTCATACATGCTAACGTTTGTGAACTGTTAACTCTCTATCGTCAGTATTCTTCTTGGAGGTGTTGTGTTACTGGACAAAGTAAAAAGAAAAATAGGATGGAACATTAAGCAGTCTTGCTACTAACTGGCTGTCAG
This sequence comes from Lutjanus erythropterus, assembly GCF_056507025.1. Classification (NCBI taxonomy): domain Eukaryota; kingdom Metazoa; phylum Chordata; class Actinopteri; order Lutjaniformes; family Lutjanidae; genus Lutjanus; species Lutjanus erythropterus. The sequence goes on from NC_139327.1 coordinate 7,799,588, forward strand.
TATTTGACTTTTTTAATGTAGGCTTTGTTGAGGCTGATAATTTATTGGTTGCCTCACCGAGTCCGTTGATGTGGAGAAGAAAACAGTCAGAGAATTGAGGATTGCAGCAACAGAGTTTATTCACGATCTGCAGAGCGCGGAGATCAGTTCAGCACAGGTCAAGTACGAGTACCGAGAGAGATCTGACTCGTGTCTAGGGGTACTGTATCTTTGTACTCTTCTCTTTGGAGTTGTGTCGTCTTCTGATAGGTTGTTTATTTGTTTTGGAGTGTCTCATTGGCCTATGTGCTGCGTGATCAACGCATGCATCCTATGTGTGTGTAGGTGTTTTCCCTGAAAATTATCAGACTATGTGGGTGCGTGCATGGGTGGGGGTCTGTCTGTGTGGAAGTGATAAGTGCTAGTTCCTCTTTTGTGTAAGTGTCTGTCTAGATCAGATGTTTCAGTTATGATCATTTTGTCATCTTCTGTATTGCCCAATATCCTGTTATGTTCTAATTGTTACAATGTGTCTACTTGACCTGTGCATGAACTTGAATCGGTGCAACATAGTTATAAAACAGTTTGATACAATCAGAAACAGGCTCTTGTATTTTATTGTTCACAATCATTGTTATTCACAGCTTCCATATATTTTACAAGCTCCTACACTCTGCACTTTACCAACGCTCATCTGAATCTAATTCCTGCTCAGATCTGATTCGATAACATCATTTCTCGCACCATTACAAGCTCCTCCACACCATTACTAAAATGAATAATGAAGGAAAGTAAAATGTCAATTTAAGGTAAATGTCAGGCAGGACTTTTCAGGGCTTGAAATGTTCTCCTGCATGCAGGTAATGAGCAAAGTGAACTAAACACCAGCCCTATCCATTTCAGTGTCTGCTAGATAATGATCATCTCTTCGTTAAAGGAGCAGGACGTCACACAAGTCACTTCCTCACACACTAACACTCTCTCCACTCCTCTATTAAAGGGATCCACAGAAGCTGCTGCTGTTTGAAGCAGGAGCAAAGACCTCAATGTTTCTCCTTTCCAGGTAAGAGCCTTTCTAAATCGAGCCATTGTGCCTGCACCGCTACCCAGAATCCCTCAGGACAATGGACAATGGGGTCCGACTCCAGTTACTGAGCACCTGTACGCTCGTGCACATGAGCGGAAACAGGAGACACACACTCTCCCCATGAGTTCAGACCCCCTCCGTCCCTCCTCCAGCTACCACGGCAGGGATCTAGTTGCAGGAAGGATGGGCGTGGTGCCACCGTCACGCCGGCTACATCAACAACGCCTCACTAACACTGACTGCAGAGGCTTTCCTGCACCTTAATCTGGCCATCACCCACGAAAGGTTACAAAATATTGATCTGCTGTTGCTCAGCAGCTGAGGTCTCTCTCCATACATCGTTCTCCACCAAATCCCGGCAATAGCTTGTTTATTTCTCCACCCTGCCGCTACAATACAGGCTCTTATTCTCCAACAGCCTCCTGCCTTTTGTATTCAAATGCAGAGAAGACAGAATATTTTTATTTATTTTGGTGGATAGCTGTTATCGTTGGGATTGATCGCTGTGGGCTGGAATTGGTGCTGGATGGAGGGGAGAGCGACGACAGGAAGGAGGAATGTACTGGAAGGCCTTATCTGGGAGCGCCAGGCCGCTGTGACGGGAAGTGTAATGTCAGGAGGGGAAAGAGGAAGTGGGCTAGGATGTAACGCGCAGACACACACACACACACACACACATATAGTCAGACGTGCACAAATACACACATCCAAGCGAGCGCGCACACGAGCACACAGCTCTTCCTGCCTAATCTGCAACGCTAGTCAGATAGGCAACTCCCATCGTTCTCCTGTCTCTGTGATTTCACTTATTTCCTCTATCTCCTGATTCTTTTTTTTTTCTCTTCACCGTCTTCCTATTTCCCTGTGTCTTTATCAGCAGGTCTGAGACAGAAGAAATGGAATGGGGGAACAAACAGGGAAATTGCAGCATTATGGTGCTCAAGGTCTATTGAATATCAAAGCGCTGGAGGGGGGGGTGCTGACAGCCCTGGAAACAAAAGGGTTTGTCTGTACATGTAGATCTTTACTTTGTCTTCATGTCCAAGCCAAACATTCTTTACACCCATTAAACCATGTATTTACTTGCCTAATTCTATTCATTTGTCCAAATGAAAAGCTATTAACACAACTTTATACTTTCACACAGCTGCAGTGCATACACCAAAGTCCAATTTTGCATGCTGCTGATAGGCCACATTTTCCCATTAACTTCTGTTCAGATGTTACCTACATGGTAAGGTAGTATAAAGAGCGTGAAAGTCTGCGTAGGGTGGCGTTTGGGGTTAATGGACTGTTCAAATAAATACACGACTTTATCCATAAGACACGTGTCAATGTCCTGTGCGAAACCCAAAGTCAGCGTAGACTTGTAATGTCCATCTGTGAGTTACATAACACATACACCACATAATGAAGTTATTTCAACCCAAGTGACAATATTTTCCTAAACGTACCTAACAGAGTTGTGCTTCCTAAATCTGCTCAAACTGTGACCGTTTGATGATGAAGGTCTCTTGGCTATGGATCTGCTCTTGACAAAAGTTAATGTTAAGGAGTGCTGTATCACCTGCACCCAAAATTGGCCTATGGTGTCTGCACTACGCACAATTCAAAAGTGTAAGTCATGTTATTTGTATGCGGATTGAAGAAACTGAGTTGACAGGAACTAGTGCTGGTTAACACTGGCCAGGTTTCCATCCAAATGTAAAGCTTTTTTTTTTTCTTTTACAGAAAAATGTGTATTCCCATCCACTACTGAATATTAGGAATTAAGCTCATTGCAGAAGGAGAAGTCCAATGAGATTATTTAACTGAGAAAGCACCAGTCAGATTTTTAATGGTACAAAAAAGAACATGAAAAATGTGATTGAAATTCTATTGTACTTTGTTGCATTTTGTCACTGTTCATACACCAACTTGTCCACATCAACCAGAAGAACCTTCAATGCAGAAAATGGAAATGCACATAGAAAGAGTTTCCGGCTCACGGTTTACACCCTTGAAGCAAATGTTCACGATGCATTTCCTCTATTCTACTTATAGGACGACAATTTAAAAATATCATTACGAGTCAAAATCAAATTATTCAGAAGACCCCTTTATTATTTGATGATATTTTTGGCTATTTATGAGTTATTATAAGAAGACCTATGCATCATAAGAGATGAATACGACTCAATAATTCTCGATAAAAAAAAAAATCAGTGGGATGGAAAAGTTAAAATGAATGATTGTGAGCAAATCTGGATTACACACTACCAACAGGTGTTTAATTCTTGATTTACCTGTTTGATGAGTTTTGTCTGGATTCATTACATTTAATTTAGATTTTGCATACAATTCCATATTGTGACATATATTGTAAAACACTTATGAATCATATCGCCCAGTCCCTCCAGTGCATTTACACATAAGTGAGATTTTATGTTACAGCTGATCCAGATAAAGCTCATTTTAAGTACTCTTTTTTAAAAATAATATTTGTTAGTTGAATCTATCTTAAGGCATGATGTTTTTTAAGTAACTTATATGTTTATTTGTGGAGTAAAAAGTATAATATTCCCCTCTGAAATGTAGTGGAATAAAAGTATAAAGGTGCATAAAAGAAAAATATTCAAGTAAAGTAAAAGTACCTAAAAATGTTGCTTAAGTACAGTATTTACATAAATGTAGCTAGCTACTGCCTTTAAAACAACCTTTTACCAAAGTCTTAAAACTTCCTGACTATGCCTAATGTTTATTGCATCTTGTTTCAAATCAAATATAGATTTATTTATTCCACAAAACATTAATTTTGCAGTTCTTGGCCACGAATCTACTTGTTACCCATTTCTGAAAGTAAGTTCTCTGAGATGAACCTTGCTGAGATATTGAGGGATCAAATATGGTGACCAAATGACCCACATAAATAAATTAATGGGTAAGTAATTAAACAGTAATTTAAGAAAGCTTTGGTCCATCTTTGTAGACGAAGGAACCCATCAACAACCAAATTAACCGAAAGATGAGCTATTTTTGTAAGACATTTAACCAGCCTCTAATATTACTGTTGTGTCCTCAATTATAGTGGAAATTGCCTGAGCAGCTACAACCTAATGATGCATCATATTCTCATTTCAGATGAATGAGTTACTCTTCCAGGAAATGGGCCTCGACAGACCAGCGCAGGAAGAGAATACTCAGACTGTCAAGGTCATTTTTAGCAAATAGGTTCGATCATAAAATGCTCCTCACGGAAAATAAACTCTAGAAAAATTAGAAACATGACCATTTCTGTTGCAGGTGGGTGCATCTGACTAATTTGGAAGAAGACCAAAGACAAACACCATCCGAGTGGTGATCAAAAACAAGAAATCCCTGAATTTAAAGGACAGTTCACACCAAAATAATAAAAAAAAAAAAAACATATTTTCCCCCTGGCCTGTAGTGGTAGTAGTATCCATCTAGATTTTTTAGTGTGAGTTACAGAGTTTTGGAGATATCAGCTGTAGAGATGTCTGCCTTCTCTCCAATATAGTTGGACTAAATGGAACTCAGCTTATGGTGCTCAAAGCATCAAAAAAATATATTTGAAAAATTCAAAACCAGCGTCTCTTTCCAAATATCATGACCCAGTTACTCAAGATAATCCACAGACCTTGCTGTGAGCAGTTCATGTAGGAGCTTTCTGTATACCAGAAAAGAAAGTAGTTCCAGTAGATACTACTGTAAAAAGAAAGTAGTTCCTACATTAAACTCTCCCAGTTACTTCCATTATATCAGAGAGAGGGCTGATTTATCCAAAATTTTGCAACTCACACCAAAACTATCTGGATGGAAAAATAGCATTACAGGACATAGGAAAAATATCTATTTTTGATTTTGGGGTGAACTCTCCCTTTAAGCTTTCATCTTGCCTCGTGTTTTGAGCTATCTACACTTTGTTAAAGTGTGCTTTGAGACCTGGCAACAGCTCTTTCCTACCACACTCATCTTTTAGCAGACACGGCCTCAAAAGATTTCTTCTAACAACTTCACTAAATCCTGTCCAGCCCTAATCTGGGTTATTTGGCTGAGGAGGATACTGTATGCTCGGAGCTCTCACAGTAGCAGTGGCATAAAGCCGCAAACACACACACACACACACACAAACATGCACATACACACACACACACACACACACCTCTCGCTGACACCCCGGCGTCTGTTGGCATTTGTGCCTGTGTGCTGGGCTGTCACTTGCTGTGTGAAATAATGCATGGGCTCCAGAGCAGGGCCACTTTCTCCCTCTCATTCTCCTGAGTGGCCTGACAGCGAGGGGTAGCTTTGTCACAACAACCAGCTCGACTTATAGAGCCCTCCTCAAACCCAGGATCCACACCACTCTGGAGACGGGGGCCAGTTAATGGAGCCCGCTGGGGCCCTCTGACTCCATTTCCATAAAATAAAGAGGGAAGGAAAAAAACAAACTGGAGCAAGTATAGAGGGGAGGGGGGGTTAAAGTAGACACCGAAACAACAATCTGTGAACACTGTGCAATTTGTGCTGACGGGGCAGGAACGACAATGACGCCTGACAGCAGCATGTGATGAAAATAACAACCACCATGCATAATGCAAGACACTCTCCCTCCACTGAACCGAGCACTCTGGACTCTCCAGGACGCCGCTGTCCCTCCTAAAAACACATTCTCCGTTGGGGGCTGATGGTCTGTGCGCGTCACCCTCACAGGCAATGATCGTCCAAAGGCGGCAAGCGTCCGCTGGGAGCGAGACGGGGGTTGTAATTACGCGATAGGCAGCGGTGATAGCTATACCCAGCTCCAGCCTCAGAAGTGAGTTGTCCGCACTTGATCTACCCACTCGGTCCCAGGGGTGGCAGGAATTACCCTGTCATGTTGTGTAGCTGTTAAACAAACAAATCAGCAGTGCAGAGAGACAGGAGGTAAAGGCTGGGCTGTGGCAGTCAGCAGATACCATCCTGCACTTTGAAAGTGTGCTTTATGTTGGGCCATTACAGTCATTATACACAGTGAAATATACAAATAGTTCTAGTCTTGTGTCTAGAGGCCTATTTCTGCAAATGTGATGAAAGAAACCCTGTATGTCTTCAGAAACTGTGTCAAAATAAACACTTAGTATCTCAAAAAAAAAATAGAAACTCTCAAATATTTACTCTAAATATCAAAATTAAGCCTGGGCAGTAGAGCTTATAAATAATATCTCAGTGTTTTTTGGCTAACCCACGCCCACATTTGCTTTGCTGATGTGGGGCAGAGGGATACGTGCTGTTCATTGTCTGAAATTAGCTTATTCTTAACCTTAATTTTCGCACAGAATGGGGACTATGTGTTTTGTCCATCGTTACTTACAGTGTAATGAAGCTACAAAGGGATCAACAGGCCAGTATGAACAGGGGGAGTGATGACAGCAACCATAACTTTCTGATCATACGAATATGAAGTGAACATTAGTTAAGAAAAAATGTTTCATCTTCCCTAATTTATGTTACTGTTAGCATCTTGGGGTCTTATGAGATCTGTTGCTATCAGGCCAGAAATAAGTGGACTTTATGCCTTTTTCTATCAGCATTATTAAATATCACTGTTTTAAGCTGAACAGCAAGAATAAACTATATTTAGAAAAACATCACTGGAATCATTTCTCTGGCTCAACAAACACACAATAAAATCTCTGGATGGACATGGAGAGAAACAATTCCATTAAAGCATGTAATATTTTTGGTCAGGAAAGAGCCTCCATCATATCATCAGTGGACATGCTCAGTAGGCTATATTCAGTTGGTCTCTGTCCTAACAAAGTGCCAACGTTCACAGCCCACAGGGAACGAACAAAGAGCTGCTGTGATTGTTCTTGCAGCTTCCCCAAATTTTTTCTGTCACTTCCCGGCTCGCCACGGAAGATGAAAAATGGGTTAGAAGAGCAGCGAGCAAACACAAGCATTTGTCTCGCTGTGAATAAGTTGTGGTGGCATGGTCTTGAGAAAACAACTACCCACAAGCCCTGTGGTGAAGTGTGTGTGTGGCGTGGCATGTGCAAATATGAGACGATGTCTGCAGCCTGTTAGCGGGCTCAGCCGAGCGCCGGCGCTGGAAACCAACATGCCGGGTCCTCGTGAAGGGACCGTGATTCGAATGGACACGAGGCGGCCGACACTCCACGGACAGCGAGGGAAGATGGAGGGAAAACAGTCCAAGGTGCTACCGTAGGCTGGAAATGAGCTCTTATATAAGCAACTTCATCCTGTCCCCTGTAATCCCCACCCCCCCCTCTGCACACACACATTTACAACACACTAACACACATCTTTGAGGCATTAATAAGTCATAACTCAGATGTTTTGCTCCCCTCTACACCCCATCTATCCTCATTTACTGAGGTGCACACTCAGTTAGGCTGAGGTGACTGGCAGGCAATCTTTCCTCTTCCACCACCAATAAACCTGCCCCAGTGGAGCAGAGGTGTGTGTGTGTGTGTGTATGTCACATAAAGTGTGTGTGAACTCCTGCGCATGCGTGTGTGCCATGTCGATGCTGATTACAGTGTGCACAAAGGACCCGGTGGACTGTTTCTGCCTTCACGGGTGCCTGACCTACCTGCTCTGATCGGGTTTCATCGGGGCCGGACTGCTCACAGGACTGGAACTACTCACTTCATTTTAGCTCTTTACTGGACGGTAATTCCTGCTGTCCCACCGCATTTACTGCTCAGTCAGTGGTTAGGAAAAGATTCCAAAAAGCAGTTCTTTTTAGGAGCGAATCTCTTGCAGAAATTCTGACTCTAACCCATTCTCAAGTTAAAGTAAGTGAAGTTAGACTCCAACTATTCTGATGACATGTAACACTATTGCACAGTGACACAATGCATAATAATTATGTAATCTAATTCAAAGCCTGTAGCAAACAATTGTTTTCATTATTGATTAATCTGCCAGTTACTTTTCTAGATGAATTATTTGGTCTAAAAAATGTTGGGAAATGGTGCAAACTGTCAATCACAATATCATAAAGCAGAAGGTGACATCATTAACTTATTGTCTGACCATCAGTTAAGTTTGACACTTTTGGGTTGCAGACAAAAGAAGACATTTGAGGACGTCATCTTGGGCTTTGGGATCAACGCTTTTCACCATTTTTTTTTGACATTTTATAAACCAAACAACTAAATTGTTCAGCTATTCAACAGATTACTCAACACTGAAAATAATCATTAGTTGCAGCCCTAAAGTCATAAAATTTGTGTCTTGAGTCTGACTGAAGCCTAAGTCATGTGACTTGGGTCTACACCTCTGATAAATGGTATGTATTATCAAAAATATACATATAAGATACTGCATATGAATATCAGCACATCATAGAGCACAAGATGATGTCACTGAATAGGAATGATTTCATTTGGAAATCTGTTTTTCACAAGTTTCTGAGCAGGTACGAGAAAAATTTTTTTTTTGTAGCTGTAAACAGTAAGGTGTAATGTTATGATTATGATGCTGTTTTTCCCAATACAGCATGATGTGTCTGCGTCTGTGATTGACAGACAACAGACAGACAGACAACTTAAACTATGTCACCTCATTACTTACATGCAACACACACACCGACAGACATACGCTGCAGTCTGGTCAAGTACTTTGGCTTTGTCCGCCTCTCAGATTAAAGCTACCGGGCTAATTTGCTGCTATGCCGCAATTCCTACATAATCCGGCTCTAATCCTCACCGACTCGATTAAACAGCCAAATCTCCAGCTCAGTATCTGGCTCTATCTGCCGCACTCTTCATTTGTGCCCGCTCCCCTCCACTTTCCCCCCCTGCCCTTCCTTTCTCTCTCTTTCCATGCCCTCCCCTCCACCTCTTGACTCTCAACAAAATCTTCTTTATCTTCTTTGTGTCGTCTGCCTCCTTCTCTTCCAGCCTCTCCCTCTCACTGATTCTCCACTGTCTTTTTTTTTTTTTTTACTCTCTGTCTCAGCGTCCCCGAGATGCTTCTGACGCGTCTTTCTTCTGTCTCAGATAAAACAGCTCGACCATGAGGTCACCTTCAGAGGTGCTTCAGATACTTTTACCAAACTAGGTCCAAAACTCTTGATGTCCCCCAGTTTTTTTGTACATTCAAAGTACATTTAAAGCAGTTTGAAGTTCTGTGTTGGTCCAAAAGTGTTTATAAAGTCCTCCTTTATTGGAAGTTGTGGAGCACATAAGGAAAAGTAGATTTTCAACTCCTTCGTTTTTTCAAAAAATCTTCTTTAAGAAAAATCCTGCTGCATAGGTTTTGGGGCTTAGACTTTCAATGAGTTTAGTGAGTCATGTCTCTTCAAAATGAAAAAAAAAAAAGAAGTGTTTGCCATGCAGTCATGAAAAGAACTGTGAAGAGTTTACCCACCACAGTTTGCAAGAGGAGTAATCATTTAATGGGGAAGCGATATTTGTTTATCTTCCAGTGACAAATCCCTCCATCAGCCATAAGAATTCTGACTTGTATATCAGGAGCAAAGGAGCAAAGGAGGGAGTCAGGTTACATTCTAGAGTGATAAAGTCTGTCAATCTACCCCAAAGTCAGAGTAGACTGACAGGTCAATAAAATATTGAACTTTGTTTTGTTCCATTCACCTGTTTCCCTTTATCAGTAAGTCAATATGTTTTTCTTTTTAACACCACCACAATCCATTCCATTTTCTAACTTCAACCATGTGGTTATTATTGTAACCATGATGATGACCGTCCCCTTACTTTAGTCCCTCCTAGGATGCTGATCGGCTGCAAAACTTTCGATGCAGACACACACGGATAACTTGAAGCCCGGCAAGATGGAATCCAGCTACCTCGCGATGGAACAGCCTGGTGCGTCGTGCACGGAAGCTGTGACATTACTGAAATTGGACCCGTGAGTCACTGTATCAAACCCACCTCCATGTTGAATAAAACGGTTGTGATTGGCCCAAAGAAATCCAGGACAGGTGCAAAATTCTCTGAACAGTAAAGCAGCCAGATGTATCTGCCAGAGAAAATGAACCAAACCATGATGAGTGCTGTCACATCATGAGGTTCTTGATCCCACATATGTGAGTGGCCATCGCCTGCCAAGGTGAACGTCTTTGCAAAGAAAGGACACAAATTCGTGGCAACGCCCCCTTAATTTGTGCATGTGTGACTTGATAGTGGCTGATAGTAGTGCTGCATCAGAAAATGCTTCTTCTATGTGTCATTCTAAAGGGTAGGTATAAATCATGTATTTCATCATTTGTTCTAATACACAATAAATCAAAAATGTACAAAAGAATAGAATCATCCTTGACAAGAGACAGAATGAAAACCAGAAACTTTAAACATCAACTCTTCTTTGAAGACCAGACTAAAACCTCTTACAGCATCATCTGAGTAGAGGTCAAAGGTCATCAACTAGGACAGATGGACATTTATGTTCAATTCACATTTTTGTAGCAGCCCTAGACCTTGACCTAGGTTATAGGAGAACCTTATTTTCCAATGTGTAACTTGAAGAAATCTATGCATGAGCAATTACAGTTGAAGGTTTCAGGTGAAATGAATTCTCAAGTGCAGCACTGAACTTTAAAATGACCTACATCGTCAGACGGGTTGAGCCACCTCCAGCTGCAAGTCTGTGTGTTGGATCAGAGACCCAAACAAACAATATTCTGTGAGAAAGCAAGAAGTCAGCGATTGCCACAAGTAGAAAACCATGGTCCAAACATGGCTACACACTCTGCTATACAGCTCGTAAGAAGTCTTTGAAGCTACAAGTGTATTCTAATGACATGAACATGGAATATCTTGTTGATTCTGCTGGCACAAATATTTATTCAACGCAAGAGGGACAATGATATCACTTTTGGGGCGTGCACCCTGGTGCAGGTGACACTGCAGTGATCATAAACAAAGCCCTCGAGCGAGGTGTAGACAGCCCTCAATTACTGTAAGTCCTCAGGAGTACACTGACCATACATACAGTCCAGCCATACAGCAGGTTTCTAGTCTCCTTTCCTTACATCACACCACCAGCCGTTCTCTTCTTCTCTGTGGAGTTATGATTTATTGAAAAGTGTAGGGAGGTGTCACGCACCACCTCAGTGTGCATAACCTTGGGGCTGACATCACCCCACTGACTACAAGTTAACTAGGCTGGGACAAATCAACCTCGGTGCACTTAGTGTCACTCCGCTCTCATTTAGTCCGCTGATAATGAGAAGGTGGAACACAGGAACCGAGCCCACGCGCACTATTGTTATTCCTTTGATAGTTCAGTCCATCTGCAAACAAGGAAAGGACAGCTGATGCATATTCTCTGGATATCAGTTCTACATGTAATCAGAGGTGGCAAAAGTACACACATTTACTCCAGTAGAAGCAGAGATGCTCTGGTAAAAATAAGACTCTAGTCAAAATAGCAGTACGGATTTAACTTCTTTACTCAAGAAAAAGTAGAAGTAAAACTAGATACAGTTTGTGATTTTAGTTCGAAGGATCCTGTTAAAAACTTCATTGCTTTACAAGAATCCAGAACCTTGCAAACTGATTTCATGCAAATGTGTAATTTCCTTATCTTTTCTTCTATTTCTGATTACACTCGATAAGACTCAATACTAAGTATCAGAATACTTGGGCAGGTTCACGAGGTTCGTCTTCTCACTGTCACCTGACTCAGTGCCTAAAGCTCACTTTAAACAGCTTAAACTGTTTGCACAACTGAAAAAACTACTAGCTGCAGGCTCCTGTAAAAAAAAAACTCGATCCAGAAGCTCACGAAGGGTTAACCTCAGAAGCCGTGTTAAAATTAATCACACGCATCTGTCTGGACGGGCAGACACCAACCATTTACATAACCCATTCATCAAACACTGAAGGGAAGATAAATGAGCCATCCATTAGTGATAACAATCAAAGATTTAAATTCTGAGTGTGTGTTTGTAAGCCTACAAGTTTGCATCTGTACACTGGGGTGTACACAGAGGTCTTCACAAGTACATCAGAGCGAACACGTCTCCAGTCTTATCACACGTTATGCATGTCGCTTGTACCAGAAATTGATTGCATAACTTCAGTTCTGAACTTTGATGGAGAAACATAAACAGAAGGCTGATGAAGGACAACAGTCTAATCTCCATCTCTCCTCCTGAAAGCAGCGGACATTCCTGCCTCACTTTGATTCTCAGCTTCTTGAGGAGCTGCACGTGACTTCAACACACTTGAAATGGAGTACAAACTGAGGCTGAAAGTGCATTCATTGAATGTGAATGCTTATTGAAATTAAACATAATTCACCGAATATTAATTCAAGTCCACTGTAGCCAAAAAGGTGCACCAGCCCATCCTCTTCAATCTGTGTGCCAATAACACAACTTTATAACTACACTTTTAGTGCTGATGGAGAAGTCATCAGTGTGATTAGAGCTCTTAACAGCACATCTATGACTATAACTAAAATAAAGACTATAATATAAAATCAGTATACTCTCAGTAATACAGGGCAAGCTAGCTGGGCTAGCCAGTTAACACTTAGCCAGGATCATTTCTGAACAGGCTAATTACCGTAATTTCCGGACTATAAGCCGCGACTTTTGTCACACGCTTTCAACCCTGCGGCTTATGTAATGATGCGGCTAATTTATGCATTTTTTCTAACGGCCGCCAGGGGCGCTCGAGCAGAAAAGGTAAGAGTGAGACAGGTGGAATATATGTGTTGAGGAAGACGCAAATTTAATGTAACTTCGCTGTGCTACCGTGTTGCTGCTATGTTACTGCCGCGTCTCAGTGACTTTTACCGGTATGTTTTTTTAACCAGCCCTTTTAGTGCTGTGTTACTACCGTATTGCTGCTGTGTTACTGCTGCGTCACAGGCACTGTTTGGAAAGAAAAGCTAAGGTATATTATTAAAACTTTGAAAACTCTTTCTGTGTACCGTCTTTCTTTGTAAATATCTCATGTTTCAATGTGGGCACATGCGGCTTATAGACAGGTGCGGCTTATGTATGTACAAAATGGTTTTTCCTTTAAAAATGTACTGGATGAGGCTTATAATCAGGTGCGCTCTATAGTCCAGAAATTACGGTAGGTGGAAAGTGATGTCATGCTGTCAGCTCCATAACTTTTCATAATTGACCACAGTGCTGACTTTTTTAGTCACGTTGCCTTGAAGACTCATATCTATCTATCTAGATATATATATATATATATATATATATATATATATATATATATATATATATCATATCTCGTTTAAAGTTGACACCTAGCTTACATTAGGAGCTGTGGATACGTGGCTGCTGTGCTGCTGCGTCAGTAATTGTGTCTTGGTTATCCAGTAACTTTTCATCTTGTTTTGAAAAGCGGCCACATTAGCAGTGATTGACACATGGAGAAATGGAAAAACAGTTTATAATGACCGTTCTGTCACGTGGTTCACAATGACCAAGAAAAGTGCTGCAGCCAGCGAATTATGAACAGCTGAAGAAAGTGAAGAAAGAGAGAGGGAGAGAAAGACAGAAAAAAAAAATAGAGTTGGCACTTGACAGCTTGGGTCTATTTTTATCACGGGGAGGAGGTAAAAGACAGATGAGCGACAAGTTTCGGCGGTTAAGGGGAGTTCTGATGGTTTCTCCTGCGCCTCACCGTGTGATGTCTTGCTCAGTGACAGGTAGTGTCAGGAGGGGAGATGAGACAGAAACTAGTATTCCTCTGTGGGTTCCGTGTGCGTGCCAAAGCTGTTATTAAACAGAATCTGTAAAGTTATTTTCCTGATGATCAGGATAGCGGAGGAGGCACGCGGGGAGAGAGGGAAACTCGAGAGAGCGATTATGGATCAGACAAGGCTTGCCTTTTGTCCTCCCAGAGGATGTGTGTTAAGATGAGGGAGCGAACATGTATGTGTGAGTAAATGTGTGTGTGTGTGTGTGTGTGTGTGTGTGTTTGTGAGTATGGAGGGGGTGGGGATGTATGAATCTGCCATCATGATTAAAGTGTTCCCATTGAGGGAATTGGCGGGAGCGTCGTGGAAACGGTACGGGGGTGTACGACAAGAGTAAGGGAGAATAAAGTGAGTGTAGCGCGGCGTGGCGCAGGGTCTCCAGGAGGGACAGAAAACATGTTGCATCTAAATGAAGATTTTCATTTCATATGACAGTGTGATGAGGACCTTGAAACAGGCCTTTGTGTGCTTGTATGTACATACAGTATATATGTGGTCTACACCGTCTGACAGGATACCCCCGAGCACTACCACCACAACATCCTTTTCCTCTTTAAAGGGATAGTTTGGATTATTTGAAGTAGGGCTGTATAAGACACTTATCAACAGTCAGAGTATTACCTACAGCAGATGGCAGGGGCGTGAAAAAATATCACTACAGTTGAGTATTGTGATATTATGCTTTGTGATACTGTATGGATTCTCACAGTATCGTAATGTATCAAATCATGAACCCTGTATCACGAGTACTTGGTGGTCAAGACGCCCCAGTTTGGAGAAGCAGCAGGAGTACCAGCAAGGAAGCTAAGCAATGTACTGCTGTGGACAGGGTCAGCAACTAAAAGGTATTTTAGCCATTAAAAAAGGGCCATCTAAAAAAATAGTTATATGCTCTGTTATGCTGTACACTATATTTAAAATATTCTTATAGTCTTTTCTGACTGGAAACTGCCATTATATAAACCGAATATCACTTTCTCTTGCTCAACCAAACTCCATTGGTTAAATCACTAATTTTACATCTCAGACCACAGGAGTTGCTGGTCGACCGCTGCCTTGATCCATTAGTTTGTTCAGTGTTTTAAAAGGTTAGTTCAGATTCACTGAAGTCACACAGTAACACAAAGTCAAACAACAACACAAAACTAACCAACCGATTGAGGCAAGCAGTAGACCGGCAACTCCCATCTTCTGCGAGATAAAATCACTAATTTCCTCAATGAAGTCTGGTTGGTTTTGAGAGAGTCAGAAGAGTCTTCTGACAGCAAGGTGAAGTGGTGAAAATTAGGGCTAATATATGACATGTATCTCAATATACACATTCTCTCTTCATAACAAACCTTAAATTCTAAAATACATATGATGATCTTATAGTAAGGCACATTTTTGACCAAATACTTTGATATCGATATTGCAACAATATTGTAAAGATGACTACTGGTGCTTTCACAAACTGTTAACAGAATTATATTTTTGATAAATAATCATCAGTAATGTGGATATAATGATGATACTATGAATTTAAAACCAATAAAAGACAACACTTATGTAGTTATATATATTCTAAATATAGTATAGTATAAATATAGTGTACACTAAACTGATAATAATTTTTTTAAGTGTCTAAAATACTTTTTGTTGCTGACCCTGGCCACAGCAGTAGATTGCTTGACTTCTTCCTGCTGCTTCTCCAAACTGGAGGCACGCTGATGGCCATCTACTGTAGGTAATACACTGACTATGGCTAAGTACGTCATACAACCCAACTTCAAATAATCCGAACTATCTCTTTAATCCTTTTCTTTCACTGAGTCAAGCCTCCATCACTGCACACACAAACTCAAGTTTCTTGGGAGTACAGAAATAGAGCTCCAAGAGGTCAATTGCCTAACTAATGTAGATTGCTGATTGCCTTCGGGACGTCATGCATACATCCACATAAACAATCCGCCGAGTGAAAATATCTGTACAAAAAGTGAGCACTTTGCCTAATTACTCTTAATGTCTGGGGTTAATGGGCTCTCACGGATGGGTGGCCTCAGGAAATCGGTGAACATAATGACCAGTCACTAATGAATGCTCAAAACATCAATGATGATACTCTGCTGAAAGGCTTTTTGTCTGTTGGCACTTTTGTAAAAAACAAAAAGGGCTCAGGTTTGCCAGAGTGGCTCAGCGGGACTCTGCATGCAACATTAGAGAAATCTGTCGCTTTGTGGCTCAAGTGGCGAGAATTTACTACATTCCCTGGTTCTGAAACAGAGTCAGCAATAAGCTAAACTGCCTCAAACCCGGACTTAATCCTAATAGATCCTGTTTAGCATTCAGCTGAGAGACTTCCACCTCTTCAAACACATGTGCAGGGGAGATTATGGGGGTTTGGTGTGCCTGTGCTGTACTGTATGTCAGAGCCATGTACAGTAGTGCTGCAGCAGGAGAAGTGTGTTTTTTTTTCCTGGCAGTTGGGGACACGTCAAAAGCGACATTTTGGAGGAGGCAAGCATTCAGCACAGCACATAGCATTCTGTCAAAGTTAGTATTTCCTTTGTACTTTCCTGTCTTGTACAACTGCAGTTACATGACAGTTTATGTGCCATTGTTCTTTGCTGCAGAATCAGAAAATAGAGCTTGCGTCAGACATCCAGTGCAAGGAAAATGATCTAGCCTTTCTGCAGGCCACAGATCCTTGGTGACTTTCACAATTAACAATGGTTGCATTTGAGGACAGCTGGACCTGAGCGGCGGATATCAATGCCTTGTGAGGGGATTTACTGTGAGTGAGGGGAAGCGTCCCTGCAAGGACAGAAATACAACCCAAATGAAACAGCCCTCTTTGAAAAGGAGACGGTCCTCCAAGAGGTACAATCAGTTGTTATATGCAATAGTAAGCTCAAGTTCTCCAGGAACGCTGTAGGAATTATGACATGAGCAAAGGATGAAGTTAGATGACGTTATTGAGCAATGACGTCTGTGCAATGGAGGATTCAAGCTGTTGAGGGACAGAAAAAGCAAAGGGAGAATCAGCTGTATGCAGTGGGCACCAGCGCATCAATGGTCCTACACTATATCACGTTTTGTCCCCTGGAAAATAACCCTAGATGGCACTTTAACCTGTTATCTTGGACACCGGAAGGGAACCTTGGAGGGCAGGTTATCATGTTGTCTTGGACACTGGGACACTCTAGAGACCACTTATCATGTTTTGTCCACTGAAAGAGACAAACTTTCCATATTTTTTGTAAAAGCACGACTTTCAAAGTAACAAGGATGACTGTAGTTAACCATGCCAAGTTGACTTGAACAGCATCATTTATACCATGTTTTCAACCTAACTCTTCACTGTGGATCCTTTACTTGGAGCCATGTTCACGTGCTCTTGCACATCCTCTGAATAGTGTGTGTGATATGATGGTGTGCACATGCAGGGGAATGGCATGCCAGGGCTTTAGGAGACTTGGATTACACCAGTGGAGCAGTATGAAGGCATTTATTTAATGCATTTATTCATTTAAGGCACTTATTCTTCAGTTATTTTTTCTGTTTGAAAACTGTCACCATTCACGTAAATTGTTTGGGAGATTCTGCATCTGCATTGTGGACTAAAAAACTAATTAAAACTATTCTCTAACCCTACTACACAGCCAGTAAAATCATCACATAATCCAGAACTCAACCACAGCACTGTCACAACATTCAGCAGATGTTATTTTTTTGTAGCAGCTGTGGCAGGCACAAAGACATGATGTGGTCCTGCTAATGGTGGGGTCAGATCAGAACCCACTTTTTCGTGTTGTTCTAGGGAGCATAGACAAACAACTTGCGTTGTCATTTAATTTGGAGGACTTGTTGTGGATAAAGATTGTGCAAATTACTGTCAGTTTGTGTGATCGAGTTTGTTAAAAGCTCTTTGGCACTTAATCTGATGAAAACACGTTTCCTCTGAGGGCTGCTGTCACTTGGACTGAAAATGAAGAAAGAGAAATCCAATTATGACAGTGTTGGCGGAGATCCCCCTGCATATTGGGGAAAAAAAAGCAGCATATTAGCGGCATATTAAAAAACATATCATGACTGTCTGTGGGAGAAGGTGCATTAGCCAAAAGAGAGTGGAGATGGGAGGGCGGCGATGTGGGAGATATTTTCAATAAATAGCAATTATACTGTATATGGTGGAGCGTGGTGAGCAGGGGGGGAGGGAGGGCTGAAGGGAGAAGGCTGCACCTCTGAGCCATTATCGCAGATAATGACATCAACTGAGCTCTCTCCGGAGTGTAGTTGTGTGTGACAGAAAAATAGATAAGAGCTTATAATTACATACACCACCCAGGGAGGCAAGGAGCAGCGGAGGGAGGAGAGAGATGGAGGGAGAGATGGAGGGCGAAATTATTTGAAGGAATAAACACATAAAAGTCGGAGGCTGAAGAGTGAAGATGAAGGGCCGAATGTGCACACACACACACACGCATATATACATACCAACACACATGCACACTCAAACACACATAAAACAATATGCAGACACATAAAATGTGCAGAAATCAGCACCTCACACACATATATGCTGGCATAACAAAGCCCTGCCGCTCTAACCCTCGTGGCTGACCCCAGACTCTGATGCTGATGAGATGCTGGAGCTGAAGCCCTCAGGAGAGATGGGATGAAGGAGAGGAGGAGGAGGAGGAGGAGGAGGAGGAGGAGGAGGAGGGCTGGGCGACAAGATGAAGAGGAGAAGAAAAGGGCAAAGAGGAAGAGGAGGGGGAGGAAGTAATAATGTTGATAAAAGAGAGAGAAAGATGTTTGTGAGGAAAGGAAGGAAGGAAAGGAAATAAGAATGTATACAGTCTTAGAAAAAAAAGTGCTAACCAGAACCACAAAGGGTTCTTTGGTTTGTCCCCACAAGAGAACCCTTTTTGGTTCCTGCTTTTATAAAGGAACCCTTTCAAAGAGTTCTACCTAGAACCAACAATAAGGGTTATATATAGAACCGTCTGCAGAGAACCCTTCCTATGGTGTCGTGTTTCCACCCAGAACCATATCTGGGAGTTCTATCCACAACCATTCCAACATCTAAGAGCATACCCCCAAGGGTTCTACAGAGAACTTTTTTATATTCCAAGGGTTTTATCTAGAACCCACTCAAGGGGGTTCTGCTGGGAACTTTTATATATTATATTATATTATATTATATTATATTATATTATACTATATTATATTCCAAGGGTTTTATCTAAAATATGCTCTGGGGGTTCTACCAAGAACCTTTTTATATTCCAAGGGTTGTATCTAGAACCCACCAAGGGGGTTCCACCAAGAACCTTTTCATATCATGTTACAAAGAACCCTTTATGAAAGTTGTTTTCAAGGATTTCAATAATTTAATAAAGAACTATTTCTTCCAAAAAGGGCTCAAGGGTTCTTAACTGAACACTTAGTCTTACAAAAAAAACCCTTGACAAATTCTTTCTAAAAGGGTTCATCAGAAGAAAGCTGTTCTGGGCAGAACCTCTGTCCTTCAGGAAGAACCTTTTTGGAAATGTACTGTATGAATGAAAAAGAGATGATGTAGTCCTTCTCAATAACTGCAACAAATGTCAGAAATGAAATGTCCTGTGGTGCAGCAGAGAGCAGGAGAACACTAAATGCAGTGAGTGCTGAGATGACAGGAGGCCCTGCCCTTTGGAACATTAGAGACACCCGCTAGTGAAAGAACGTGATCGATGGGGCGGCTACTTTTCCATGCTGGTGGGCATCAGACTTTAAGGATTGAAAGTGCAGGAAACCCTGGCTTACCCTAGTCCTTCATGAAAGGCTCCACTTTCATTCACGTCTCACATCACGTACAGTGGCTGAGCTGAAAGCTCTGGAGGTGCTAAAGTCTGCGGGGTGTCTGGTGGATCATCTAAAGACAGTTAGAAGTGCTTCACCTTGGACAAACTACCTCAAAATGGTGCTTTTAAATTGGCTGGATCAATTGTGCGCTCATTTATCATGCTGGTGACTGTGTGGATGGCATCTCTGTTTGCGGGGCACAATGACAGACCTAATGGAAGCAGCTCTATTTTCTTCAATTAATAGTGTGCAGCACACAGAGGGAGTGTTCAGAGTGAGGGGAATGATCCGTGATCATTTCATGGCCAAAGCCTTAGCTTTGTCGCATTTGGAAGCATTTTCAGAAGGGATGTAATCATGACCAATTGGAGTAAATCACCTGTTCTCTTTTAAAGGGATAGTTTGGGTTTTTTAAGGTGGGGTTGTATGAGGTATTTATCAGCAGGAGCACTGGTGTAGGAAGTTAAGCAAGGTGCTGCTGTGGACAGGGCAAAATGCATTTTTGCAACCTAAAAAGGAAATGATTAGCAGATTGTCTGCTATAATTAGAACATTTTCAGTATTTTAACTTGCCATGAGACAACCTTTTCTGATGGAAAACTGCCATTATATAAGCAAAAGATCACTTTCTCCATAGCTACCAAACTCCTTCCGTTTGTGTTATTGTGTGACTTTGGTACTTTAAAAGGTTAGTTTGGATTCACCAAAGTCACACAACTACATAAAAACTAACTGATCGCAGCAGTGACAGAAATAGCAATGCCTCTGTTCTGTGAGGTAAAATGACCATTTGTCAATGGAATCTGGTGGCTTTGGATAGAGCGATATCTGGCTTGTATAACTGTGGTTTTCTGTCGGAAAAGGCTGCCTGACAGCAAGTTAAAGTAGTAAAAATATTCTAAATATAGCATACACTTAAACTGAACAATTTTTTTAGATGGCTTAAATACATTTTGCTGCTGACCCTGTCCACAGAAGTACACTGTTCAGCTTCCTACACCGGTACTCCTGCAGCTTCGACCACCAACTACTGTAGGTCATACACTGACAATGGATAACTACCTCATTCAACCCCACTTCAAAACAGCTGAACTATCCCTTTAAGACCATCATGCTTCACAAATGCCATGCTCCTCTGGAAATGTGCTGATGGAAGGAACAATCTGGATCCATTCCACTACAAGACTTTCTCCCAAGGGGAAATGGGTGTCCTTGCACAGCAGGGGGGCAGAATTGCCACAAGGGAAGCTTAAGGGATTTAGACCCAGATCTTTGAGTGTCATTTTATAAATAAATTACAATACAATTTATATGATGCATCTTTAATGATAGCTTTTATGTGGTGTCTCACCACTGAAATACATCCATGGTAAGTTATGTTCTATTATTTGATTTGACTACTTCTGTGCATTTTGTTGACCTTGCATTCCATCTGTGAGCAGTGGGTGCTGCATGAATTGAGTTGCATTACATTTTTAATTGTTGCATTGACTGGTTGCCTGTTTGTTTATGCAGTTCGCCATTTATGAAACAACGCATATTTGCTTTCTTGCACAAAATTAGATGAGAATAGTAATACAACTCTCATACATGTCCATTAAGTATGAAGCTAGAGCACAGACTGTATAGAAAATGGACAAAGTCTTCGTGACATCACCATGGGTTTCTAAAGAGCTCTGAGGGTCACCATCCTGGCAGAGCCTAACTGCTCCTAACTCTCGGCTTATCCAGAAATGGGCAAAGAAGTGGAGTAATTATGCATAAACTTAAATTCTAATATAATTTAAATGGGTGACTTCTATTAAAATTCAGCCCCCATACAACTGTCACAAACGGGGAAATTAGCTATGGAGACCAAAGCCATTTTCAGGCTGTAAACATGTTTATTTCTGTTGTAAAGTTGGTCATTTTATATGGAAGTCTGTTGGTATTGACTCGTTTTTGAAGCCAGCCTGAAGAGGCCATTCCAGGAACCAAAGGTTGCTGCTTGGATACCACTGTTATATCTGTCCATGAACTATGAAGCCACAGCCAGGAGGCCCTTAGCGTAGCATTAAGTCTGCAAATAGGAAACACTTAGCCCGGCTCTGACTAAAGGTATATATAAAATACCTACCAGCACCTGTAAAGCTTTAATAATGTATTTTGCTTGTTTAATCTGTGCAAACACAAAAGCGTAAAAAAACAAGGTGCCTTCTTCCATTCCTTATGCTTCCCTCTGTTTCATATTTGAAACAGAGTTAGATGAGAGTGGTGTCAATCCTCTCATCTAACTCTAGACAAGGAAGCAGATAAGTGTATTTTAAACTACTCCTTTAAAAACTGGAAGCTTAGATACATTAAACAACTGCTTCTTTCTAAAGTGTAATTTACAGACATATCACCCACAAAAAGTTATGCTAAGCATTTGAATTTGATCTTTATGCTTGAAAACCACTAAAATAGATCTGAATGTGCCTACTCCTTGATCTGTCTGCCTTTGGCCCTTTCTAAGTAGGGGGGCGAATCTCAGTAATCCTTGACACCAAATTGCACTGTACTGTTTGATCATTACTGACATCCTCCTGAATGCACCTTTCCTCCCACTTCAACACACTCAAGTTCAACAAAACACACAAACGGGTGTAGGTGTGAGCCCGGCAAACACGCCGCCATGATGGCAGAAATTACCAATCATGCCACGTGTGAAAGTATGAAAACGGTCTACGCCACCTCACCAGAAGGTCTCAGCGGTCACGCCTCTGATCAAACTTCATGCTCATTACAGTGTGTGACAGTCCTGTTTCTCATGAGAATACATCTCTCACACTTTTCTCCTCAGTGCAAGTCTCTTTCCCATGTGTATACAGCAATCTATACAAGCAGAGTAGAAGTGGAGTGAGGGTTTCTGGTACAACATCACCTACTTCCACAGGGTACGGAGAAGGCAAAAAGCCCACAGAAGTCAAAACTTGTGGCCTTAATCATGGTCATCCACAACTTGGGAAATCACTAAGTTGTCAAAGGGGACTAAGAAAAGTTTTTTAAAAAGTCAGGTTTCAAAGCTCCAGGGGCCAAATCAGGCTCAGCATCTCATTTTATGTCGACCATGAGAGCTTACAAAGGACATCATTTGTGCAATACAATTCTATGATGCGTTATGGAAGTACTATCCTTAAACTCTCCCAAAATGTATCCTGATTCTATACACTGAAGGAAAAAAATACATTTGGATGTGAAACCTTGCTTAAAGGCTACCCAAACTGAATCAACCCTTATTGCTATTGTTAATTTATTACTACTTTGTATATTCAGTTTTTTAAATAAATTGTGTACACGTGAATGTCTGTTTGCTATTATACATCCTAGATTTCTGCTGCTTGAAAAAAACGGCACACTGTAAAAAAAAACAAAACAACAACAAATAGTTGAGACAACTCAAAATTCCAAGGCAACATACTGCAATAGATTTTTGAGTTTTGAGCCCAACTCAAAGAGTTTTGAAATAAGCTTCAATAATAAACTTCAATCTTATGTATAAATGTAAATATTGTAATGTAATACTGGTCACAGTGAGCTGTGAACCTGATGATTTTAATATAAAGTTCTAAAATATTTAAAATATTTTATCATTTTAACTATCATTGATTTACTCAAACACAATTCTGGGGGTTTCTAAAACCCAAAGATTTAAATGTATCTTATGTAAAAAAAAAAAGTAAATTACCTCAACGAAGATTAGTAGTTGGTTAAAGTTTTTCAAAACTTTAGAATTTGAGAAACTCAAAAATCTATTGCGGCACGTTGCCTCAAAATTTTGAGTTTTCTCATCTTTTTTGTTTTTACAGTGCAGCTGTAGCCTCACATGACAACAGGAAGATACATTTATAGAATTTTACATTTACAACCAGACCTTTTTCTGTATAATGCTTATGTGGCTCAGGATGAGTCTACGTCTGACACCCCTGCTGTAGATGAATGGGGAGGAATTTTCCCTCAGTGATGCCTAAAGGAGAAAAGTGGCACCTTACTTGTGTCTGTGACTGTCTTCCTACCGGCACTTCTTCACTTGTTCTGCCTGGCTGAGAACACAAATACAGCTCTGGTGCCCTACAGGCCTCGGCTTAATAGTGCGACTATAATGACTTTTTCCACATAGTTGCCTGCTGCCAGTGTCACCTCACACACAATTACTCCGTATGGCTTTCATCATCGGGCCGCTGTAATTATACTTTTGCTAATGTCAAAGACATTTTTCTCAGCACACAGGTGTCACTGTGTCTATAATAAAAGCAGACCAATTTATTGTCCACTGGCCAATATGGCCTGTCACTGATATATCAGCATTGGTGCATATGTTGACCTGTATGAAAACTTTATTTGTTTTTACAGAACACACTACAGAACAAGATGCTTGGGGCAATTTAGATCTGTTAATTATGTTCTCTTTGTGTTGTTTTTTATTTATAGTATAGTTCATTAAATTTCCAGTGCACTCACATGCACTCTTTTCCTCTTCTAGATCACAACCTGTTTCTGACACTGTATAAGCCCTATATGACTCTAAAAGTTTATCGTTTCTATCCGGACAACTACATAACTATACCACACTAGACGTCCTAAGAAGAACTCCTGTTTATTAAAGAAAGTTTTACAGGAAAGGGGAATGCATTTTTGAAAAATCTGCCTTGTCAATTTTCTTTTAGGGACAAGGCAAAAACTAATTTAATGAAAGAGTTGATGCCAGACATTTACACAAGGTCACATTGGAAGGACAAATAATTCTGTATTCTTTCCTGAGATTTAAAAGTAAAACAAAAATTATTCAACATAAAAATGCTTTTGCAGTGTACTTATTATTATTTTCTTATGGTCATTCTTTAAAAGTCACCAGAATGCAGGAAACAAAGTCTCTGAAACTCACATTTTTTTGGTATCAAAATCCTCCCTACGTTTGAAGTTTCAGGGTTGGCATTAAAAATCCTTAGTGCATGTTTAAACCATTGCCTAGCAACTACATTGATCAAAGGATGAGAAGCATCAAAATGTGTCTAATTGTGCTCGAGCAGGTGATTGATTGATTGATTGATCACAGCTTCACAGTAATAAATATGAGCTGCACATCAGCTTCTTGGGAAAGACGTAAAGATACAACAGTGAGCGATTCTGCTACATTAACATACAACCACCACTCTTATCCAAATTCTGCATGAAATTCACAAAAAAACGATAAAGGTTACCACCTCTGCTAAGCACATTTTCCTGCAGTTAATGGTTTTCAAACTACTACATGCCTGAACACAACAATATCACCAATCAATGTCACTTTTCTGGCTAATGAACACTTTCTTTCACTGTTCAGTACAACCCCTATTCAGCCATAAGAGCAGGAAGAGAACACAATGACAGCTTTTGCATTCTGTTCAGTGACGTACAATGGTAATACACTTATTACTGAAACTGCTCTGAATGTATAAATAAGTGTGAGCCATGAAAGGTCAAATTTAGAGACTGTTTCCTATGTAAGCAATCAAAAATACATTGTTGACCTGTCCATCTGCATGATAAGCCGGAACGGTTTATTTAAGAACGTTCTTTAAAAGCTTCCTACAGAAAGAATGGAGGGTATAAAACAATACAGCAGCTCACAAATGGATATTTGAATGTCAGCATGTGATTATGAGCTGCCCAAACACTACAAGGAGAAAACCAGGATTATGTCAATGTGCCTGAAGTCATAAGTGCATCGGGCTCTAACCCCCACCCCCCACCTAAGTACCTCCAAGTAAGAATAATTTAACACAGGCTGTCTTGTCTAAGCCCATGCCCTCAATTCCCGTCTGTCCACTGCTTTATTAACTTTTTTTTTTTTTTTTTGAAGGACAGGTCAGAAGGATATGTGGTTGCGGTTGTTGTTGACTTCTGCAACATCTGTCAGCGGGCTGAGTGTGCTCACAGCCGTGGTGTCATCTTGGCATGACTGGGAGGCAAGACTGCCACGGAGCCTTAAGCAACGGCAGGGCTCTTGTTCGCGCAGTTTTTTTTTTTTTTTGGTAACTGTGGCCCGTAAGAAAATTCTACAAACCTTGAACTTAGGAGACCCTTTCAAAACCCATTAGATGTCTGTAATGGGTGTTCGACGAAAAAACAACTTTTCTTTTTTCAAAGCAGACATTTTGAAAGGACTTCTTCCTGTTTTCCTGTGGTTAGAGAAATCAGTACAAAATGTTGGTTTTAATAAAAGACATGGACCCTGAACCAGCTTATTTTGCAGGAGCCTATTTTATTTTTCAAATCAAATAGCACAAAGCCAGTGAGTAACATAATGAAGTTACTTTAAATAAAACTATACATAAATATAGAATACACACACAAAAAAACTAATCTCATGGTAGTAATATGTATGTAGTTTTATGAATATTACATACTATAAATACCTGTAAAAACCTGTCAGGCTTTTATTTTGAAAGGTACAGGTTCACACTTTAGGGTTTAATATGCCCAATTTAAATTTAAACATTTCCTCAGGTGATCTAATGTAGGTTTTTGCATGATGATGTTGGTACATAAACCCCCCCGGTTGAGGGTGGGGAGTGAAGGGGTATCAGCACTCTAACCTTTGCACTACTTTTTCCTAATGTGAGAATAATGAGTGGGGAGTAATTTTATTTATATTTTGAAATATTAATGTGCATATTATTCTCTTTTCTTTCTTTGCATTCTGGACTTTCCCTGTGAAAGCACAGTGAATATTTATACACAGAGTTAGACCCACTACATCAGATCAGGACCATTAACATGTCATATGTTCTATGTGATAACCTTTGAAAATTATGAAGCAGTTACATTGAAAAATTAAATTGAAATTAAACTTCTAGGATAAGTGGCATCTTTCTACAGTGGTTGAGGTCAGTGGTAATTTAAGGACATCGTCCTTGACACACTGATCAACATTTTTCAGTATTTTCTTACACTTTATAGGCCAAACAAGTATTAGTCGCTTAAATAATCGACAGATTAATTGATTATAAAGACTGTTAGTTGCAGCCCTGGTTACCATTACACTCAGTCCGGAAGCAGACAGGAAAAGATGTTTTTGACACCAGCAGTGTGATGTGAGGCTGAGCGTAGATGGGGAATACCCAGCAAAGCAGCTGGACTGGCCTTAAGAACCACCTGATGAGCCTGCTGTGGCTCGCTTGGCTGTAAATAGTCATTAGCCAGTGTACTGTCAAAGCCTGGTTACAGCGGCGTCACAGGCAGCCCTAAATCAGGAGCCGGGAATGAGGCAGACATGGCACTATTGTATGGTGTGTGCAATTCTGCAGCACATGCCACTATTATGACTTGGGACAAACCCAACAAAACTGATGATAATGTCTCTATAAATATACTATATGTCTTGTATTTATTTATGTCACGCCATTCCGCCGTTTTGAGGGAAACTATTATTGTTCATAACTGCCTAGAAGCAAATACCAGCTGGGAATAACTCTGTTTGTGTAGCCCATATGAAAAACAATACACAAAACCATGTTTTACTGTCCACCAGAGATTTCTATCAGAGCTTTCAGGCGTCTCTCCAAGCATCAATCACTCATGAGGGAAAAAAAATATCAAGACCCATATACAGCCACTCTGCCCATGTTTGTAGGCTGCTGTTGGATTCTTCCTTTCCAAAAGAGGAAGACGGGGAGGGACAGAGGGAGAGACAGAGGGAAGAGGAAGAGAAAGATGAAGTAAGGAAGCATGTGTGTCTGCGACTTTAAGAGTCCCCAGGCCGGGGACGAATGTTGGGAAAGTCGCCCAGTGCCTTTCTCATGACCCCTGAGGGGAGGCCTTCTTCCTTCTGGGTCCATTGGATGGAGATGGGACATCAGAGCAAGCCCAGGAAAATGACAACCAACATAACCGCACATCCCAACATGCATGTCACGCCTGGCACTGAGTCACTGCGTCTCACTATCTCTAATTGCTGTTAGCACTTTGACTGTGAGGATAAGTCACAAATTCTTATTTTCATGCATTTGCACACAACAGCAACATGTCCACACGTCTCCCAGCAGAAAGCTACTAGTTACTGTTACTCATATGCCACTTTCCCACAGTTTATCTCATGTTGAGACTAAAAATATGAATGTTTGTGTATATTTAAAAATAGTAGTAAGTCAGTGAATGTGGGGCAGGAGTTTCAACTTGTCAAACCTCTAATGGTTCGCCTGAACATGGTCTTTAAGAGGTCAAAGCTGCCTTTAAAATATGCAGCTAATGCTGCAGCGCTCCACATTCTTTAATCACAGTATTAATCCAGCGAATGTGACTTTAATTAAGGTAATATAATTAGATTAAGGTGTTTACATGACCTCAGGCTTAATTGCAGTATTTTTAGTATCAAACTAAGATTGAGGTATCGATGTTCATGCCAGAGCCTCTGTTTAGTGATGGTTTTATGTTGGAAATTCAATCAGACAGTCATAAAGAGATGCAAAATGACCACAAAGAAAGTACAAATGACCACAAAGAAAGTACAAATGACCACAAAGAAAGTACAAATGACCAGAATGACGCACAAACTAACTACAAAGATGCAAAACTACAAAAAAGGACATAAAATTTCCACAGAGAAAAACAAATGACTACAAACAGACACAAAATAAGCCAAAAGAGACACAAAGTGAATACAAAGAGTTGAAAAATGACCAGGAAGAGACAAAAAAATCCAACAAAGGGAAGCAAAAACATCACAAAGAGATGCAAAACAATACAAAGAAACTCAAAATGACCATGAAGAAACACAAAATGAATACAAAGAGTTGCAAAATGACAGACATAAAAGGAGAACGAAGAAAAACAAAGTTACTACTAGACACAAAACAACTAAAAAGAGACACAAAGTGACTTCAAAGAAACACAAAAGGTGCACAAGGAAATGCAAAATGACAACAAAGAAAAACAAAATTACTATAAAGAGATGCAAAATGACCAAAATGACTGCAGAGAAGCAGAACGGGACTACGAAAAGATGCAAAATGATACAAAGAAATGTAAAATGACCACAAGAAAATGACTACAAGGAGCTGCAAAACGACCAGAGACAGAAAAGGACAACAGAGAAAAACAAAATTATTCTGAGACGCAAATCAATCAAAAAGAGACACAAAATGACAACAGAGAGATGGAAAACAACAGTTTAGTCATTTTGTGTTTCTTTGCAGTCTTTGTTGTCATTCCTTTTGTGTCTCTTTGTGCCGTTTTGCTCCTGTGTAGGAGGCCTACGTAGGAGTAAGCTAATAAAAAGACTTATCATATTGACAAAAGGTGGATGTTTCAGAGCATACGAGGAGAAAGACTGAAATGGAGATGCTGGGTAAGGTTTTCCTGCTGTGAACGTTATCTCCTGCCTGGTGATGGCTCTCTCCAGTGTGAGGTTGAACCTGCTCTAATCTCTCCTCGGGTTCTTGTTCTCCTGGGCCTTGTACAGAGTTCCAGTGGGTGTAAATACATGGGATTACAAGAGACACTGGCACACTTGCACGGACTGACGATTGGACGGCGAACTGCCTCGCCGGAGAGGAAAAAAGTGCGCTGTTGTATTTCTGTGTCATTACGTATGTACTGATAAATCCCTCAATCTCCTCCTCAAATCAAAATTGCACCAGTTGCTGGGGACACATACATGAGAACCGCAGCCCTCAAACTGCCATAATCCCAGCTCAAAGTGGAAAGGGGCTTTGCCGCACATCCATTTGGTATTATTCTAAGGAATAGGCAATTAGAGATAAGGCCATAGCTGTAAGTTGGGCGAGCTGCATTCCAGGCCCTCCCTTTGGCAGTCTTAGGGGACATATAATATATTTTGGGATGAAGTGTTGTCAGGGTAACAATAGGGAGTGAAACGGGAAACAAACCAGTGCTGTCATATATAGAGTATGTCAGTATGCCAAGCTTTAAGACATGTTGTGTTATAATAGAGACGGATCAGTGCCCTATGTAGCCTTGTGTTAAAATAAAACATGCAGCTAAAAATAACGTGTGCAACCTTCTCATTCACGACTTGAAATCACTGAGCGTTGCTGCTGAAAATCAGCAGTGGCAGCACAGCTTCCCCCCCCGCCCCCGTCCCCCAGGAGCCTTTGAAGCTCGTATGGCTTGACCTTGTTAAATAAGTAAAGTCCATTGTAGGACTCACCTGGAAAACAAATGAAGATGTTCTTTTGCCAGATGGTGTGTCCAGAATAGAAGAGCGATTGTACAACGGTTGGTCTGGAGATAAGGCATGGCTTATACATCGTTGCCATGAACAACTGGCCTCCGATAAGGGACATCTAGCTTCAAGATTACCGCCTGTGCTCATGTAAATGCATTCATATCTCATGCGTGCACACACTCGCCACGAAACCACAGCACTAATGTCATGAATAAAAAAAAAGAGTCTTTCCATTGCACAGCGTCCATTTATTGGAGCTGGGAACGTCTACTATTGTCCTGGTGAACTTACCAACAATTTGACGTGGCTTGGAGTTATTGAAAGGAGCAATATGTAGCAATTCCATGTATGGAAAAAAAATGGATACAATATATTTATATTGAATAGGTTGTAATCCTGTTTTATTTACAATCTATGACTGAAGTGAGTTGTTTCCCCGCTGCCCCCTCTTCCTCAGACACGGCGGAGACCAACAGGAATGTACAACCTTGTAAACTGACAACAGAAAGCGATGACTAATCTCCACTACAAATTGATCAGATATTTATAGCTATCAATTGTCTGTCAAAGTAAAATTTAGTCCAATATTCTGAAAACAAAAGCCCACTGCTCTGAAATAACACACTCTGGATGGTAAGTTAAGTGGCCATCTGTCTCACTCTCTGCCAAATAGAGCAAATATTTTGCAAATATTTTGCTCAATTTAACAGTTATAAACTTCTACACCTTCTACAAGATTATTAATTATTTCTTACGACTCATAAACAGACATTTACTCATTCTGTGAAAATTCTGCATTAATTTGAACTCGAATTTATGTGAAACAGAAATACAAAACAGTTATTCTAAACATGTCAACTTGATCTATTTGATATGATTTGTTACACTAAATATATTACAGATTTCTCCTTTACTGACTGTCTATTTCTGTGTTTCTCATCAGGCTGTCCAGCCAGGTAACATGAGCAAGCCTCAACCAGACACTTCGAAGAATAAGACCCTAAATCATACTAGCGAGAGTGAGATAACAGTAGAAGAAAGATGAAAGGCTCCCTTTGTGTGATTCTTGACATGACTTGTCTAAGAACAAATGACAGGAGGGCAAATTCATTTCAGCAATTAGAACAGAGTGCTTAATTAGGCACACCGCCTATTGAACCCAGGCTAATGTAATCAAATTAGCTGATCCAAACACGACTTTACTTTACAATGTTAATGGGTTTATGCAGTTGAGAAGCAAAGTTAACTATTATGCAGGAAAAGCTTAATACAAAAAAGAGATACAACTGCTGGGAGGAAGCACAGAGTTTGGTGTTGAATTTAATTAAGAAAATTAACAATGAACTGAACAGAGAACACTCAACTTAACTGGTGCCGTATCAAGAAACTTAAATTTTAACTAAAAATATTGCGTATTATCAGATGCTCTGGCTTGAAAAAATGTGTGCGACTTGTTTCTACCTGAACTTTGTACCAGGACAAAGTGTAAGGGCGGGTTCACACCTAATGATCCGGCTCCTGAATCAAACCAAGTCACGTGGTGGAAATGTCATTGGATTCGGTCACACAGTCGGCAGGTAAGAAGACCACAAACCAGGTTCTGTTCATGTTGGGGGTTGATCTGGAGAGCACATCAGCAGACCTCAGAGGACCTCACATATGAATGTCTCATAAGACAGTGGGTATTAAATAATTTAAAAATACATTTCTCACTTTCTCACTTTCTCACTCTCAGTCCAGGTTTGTGCCAGAGTTCACTTGACAGAGGTCAAATGTATGAAATCTCATGGCTACGCTACTGGAACCGTTTGTTTGAATATTTATAGAATATCCCCTTTATTCTGTTCTCTAGGTTTATTTTCATTATTGATTTATATTTATTAATCCATCATATTAATATTAATGTGCTTTTTTATTGATGTATTAATGGTTTGTAGGGCTGCAATTTACAATTATTTTCAGAGTCAGTTAATTGGGCAATTATTTTCTCAATTAATCAATTAATTGTTGTTTCGTCTATAAAATGTCAGAAACTGAAAAATGTCAATCAAGTCCAAGATGACGTCCTGAAATGCCTTGCTTTGTCCACAACCCAAAAATATTCAGTTTCCTTCAGAGAGAAGGAAAGAAACCAGAAAATATTCACATATTAGAAGCTGAGAGTTTTGACTTTTTAAAATCAAAAATATCAAAATAGTTGGCAATTAATTCAATAATCAGTTAACTATCAAATAATTGCTCATTGCAGCTGTAATTGTTTGGTGTATATGACTTTAGAAAACGGTGTAAAAATGCAAATTACAATTTCCACAAACCAAAGTGGGTGTCTTGCTTTGTCTTGTTTGAAAATATTTAATTTCCTCTAACGTAAGACAAGGAAAAGCAGCAGATTCTTACATTTGTGAACCTAATGATCCAATGTTTGATATATATATACAGTATATATACATCCATTGCAGGGTACATATGGTATACGTAGAGTAAATACTGAGCATGGAGATGAGTGAGTCAGACAGACAATAGTCATTGAAGCCCTTAAAGCTACTACAAATAATTTTCATACTGTGTTAATTTTGGAGCCCCCTGTGGACAAAAGTGGTAATGTTTCCACAGTAATAACCGCAAAATATAACATCAAAAATAAAATTATCTAAAGAAAAACCTCCTCCTGCTTCCTTTTAACTGGCTAATGTACCACTCACTGTAACTGTGTCTGTGAAAATGTAAACACAGGGTCATTTAATCTGATTTCATGGAGAATCCGAGCCGGTGGCAGCCATCGAGAAGGACTAGGCCCTATATAGAAATAGCCGACCTTTGTGGATGGCCCTGGTGGACTTTCGTAGGTCTTACAGAAGCATCAATATTAAAATGAGATGGCTTTGTACCCAGTTAAAAACTCCCTGTAGTAGCTTTAATTTGAAGTTACAGTTCATTTAATCACCACAAGGTTGGATAATGAAATTTATGTTTGTTGTCCCTTTACACTACACACACACACACACACACACACACACACACACACACAACAAAACTTAACAAAAAACTTAATTTTAATGAAGTGAAGAGGGTATATTTAAAAGACTCACGGCCTAATGGACAAAGACTGTTCTGGAGTCTGCTTTTATGAAAGTGGACACATGACGTGTAGACTTTTTTTCCTAGACAACTAGCCTACATGTGCACACTTTTTCTTAACATGAGCACAATCACTCATCAATGATGTCGACAGTCGGATAACACTCTCCACCGCTCTGATTTTTGACTGAAACATTAAATGAGGTTGTATCTTGTTTGTGGAAGGACGTTTGCTCACTTCCTGCTCTAACGCACACGACTACATGAGGGACTGAAGGAGCGCTCGGCTTTCCTGTTGCCACAGGCTGCTATTCATGAACATTTCCTCCCTGTATCTTGACCGCTCGGTGTTTTCAGGACACACCTGCGGGGCGATTGATGGTGAGTCAAACGCTGAGGTCAAGGTCAGCTGCTCTGCTTGTATTGTCCTGTCGTGCTGTGACACTGAATCACAGCCTGCTGTTAGGACTCCAGATCAGTCACTGGGACACAATCATTCCTTGAAATGCCTTGAAGGCGCCTGAACCCACATGTCATCATAGGGGTGGTAAAATGGTAGCATTTCTCAGGTAATACCCCTCCCTGTGGGTGTATACAAGCAGGCCTGAGATTGCCTGTGTCAGCGCGTGTGATTGTTTTGGCAACAGCACTGAAAAGCACACACGGGCTTTGGGCAGCCGAGAGCAAAAATCAGGCAAAATGTGAAGCTCCTGCTTGCTTTCATGTCTCCCAGGCCGAAATGAAAGTCGCCAGCCTGTCTGTTGGAACTAATACGCACTCACCTGGAGCAGATGGAGCTGCCTAACTTAAATGGATATCTCCTGTTCTTCCATATGAGAGCGGGACGGTTCGTGAGAGGAAGTCTATGGTCCAGTTAAAAGTGACCGATCGAGGTGTTCATGACCACCATCAACTAGCGTGTAGTCTCCGTTAATGCTGCGAGTCAAGTCGAGACAAGAGGAACGATAAAACGATGATTCAAAATTCATGAGAAGATGAAATATGAACTTACAGAAATCTCATGTTACTATTTAAAGGGACAGTTCATCCCAAAATAAAAAATACAGATTTTTCCTCTTACCTGCAGTGCTATTTATCTAGATTGATAGTTTTGGTCTGAGTTGCAATTTTTCTCGGATGTGGAGATGTCTGCCTTGGCTTGTGTGCTCAAAGCACCAACAAAATATTTGAAAAACTCCAGAAATTATGATCTTTTTACTTAAGATAATCCACAGACCTTTTTGTGAGCAGTTTCTTATAGGAACTATTTTCTACCAAACTATACCTGCCAACTGTATCACTATGCAGAAGAAGAGTTAGATATTGTTTGGATTTTAGCAGTTCTTGATTCTGATTCTTTCCTGGATTCTTCACAGCACACTTGTCTGAAATTCTCCCTCAGATAAATGTTTCCAGTGGAAACACTGTGCCAAGCTAATGTTAGCTAGACCACAACAATGGTCTCTTTTGTGGTTTCTTAAATCTTTTGGGGTTTATTTAGGCTACTTTATTTGAACTAAAGAGGAGTATGTCATCCTTGGAAAGTGTTCTGTAGCATGGCATTTACTAAATTGAGGTGATTGTTACAGGACTCACACAACAGTGCTAATCATGCAACTTAGCAACAGTTTAGTAGTTTAAGAACCTTACACACCTGTTGGTTTGTTACACAGAACCATCTGGGAAGTTGTCCTTAGAAACCATTTGGAAAAGGGCAGGCACTTTCAAAAAACACTAAAAAGCAGGTGATTGGATGAACCATCTGTCCATCACGTCTAACACAGGCTAACTTCAATCAAAATACTGAAGATCCTTGTAGTAGCTTTCTCTGAGAATAATGCTAGACTCACAATTTAATAAGACAAATGCATTAGGAGATGAGAAGACATGCGTGCATTGGACTCTCATGTTAATAGGCACAGACAACCAGACCAATATACAGGTGTTTGTAGTACACGCTTGAATTTGAAACTGGCAGAATCAAAATTATAATTTCTTAATGATTCCTTTGAAATCATAATTTTGGAATCTGTTCTTGATGTCCATCCTGAGAAGAAAGTGTGCTTCTACTCATGGACAAGCACAGGATGTAAACATTAATGGTGTCCTCCTAGACTGAGCTGTAGACTCTCGTCCATGACTAGATGCACACTTTCATTCTGTGCAGTGATATGTTTTGCAGGTAGTTTGGTGGAAAGAAAATAGTTCCTGCATGAAACTGCTCACAAGGTCTGTGAATTATCTTGAGTGACCAGGTCAAGATATCAGTGTCATCTAGTTGCATTTATATTGGAGAGAAGGCAGACATCGCTATGGTCAATATCTCTTAAAACTATGCACAGTAAGAAAACAAATACTTGTTTATTTTGGAGTGAACTGTCCCTTTAAAGAGGACAATTATCTGTCAAATGTGCCCTTTTATGAACTCCATTCATGCAGTCTGAAGGACGCTAAATTTTACTTGAGTTATCTGCTCTTAAGAAGGAGCCATACAAAACTTTTCCCAAGAAAATGAAATGAAAAATTATGTCCAATTTCTCCGTAAACTATAAAATGATGCCTCCCTCCTCCAGATAACGTTGTTAAAAATTTTACCTCAATTAATCATTTAAAACTTCTCATTCCTTAAAACATTTGCAAAATACTCAAGCAGCTGTACCATGCCCCAATTTCTAAATCAAAGAGATGGGAAAAGTAGGCTGTGTGTCGTGTACTGTACAGCTATCAGTGAAAGTAGGGGGTTTAATACATTGCTAGAGAGAGTGATGGCAGAGCCAATGTTGCAGCAGCTATAAAGGGATTATTCTTCCCTGGAAGACATAATCATGTGTAACACACTTGTTTCAAATCCTGTGAAAAACAAACAGGTGTTTCAGCTTTAAATCCAGCCCTTCATCCTCTGGCACACATACAGGAGAGAACCCCCCAGAAACAGACCTTTTCTCTTATTTCCTCATTAGTTATTAGGCCATGGTGATTAATGTCAGGGCGGATTCAATACTAATCATGTCAGAAACACACTTCACGTGTTGCAAAATGGAATGTGGAGATGTAGACTAAAATTGTACTTAATTTTGATAGAGCTGCTGCGATTAGTTGATTAATCGATAACTATTAAATTAATCGCCAACCATTTTAATCATTTTGAGTGTATTTTTCTTTAAGGAAAAATGTCCAAATTCTCTGCTTTCAGCTTCTCAAATGGAAATATTATCTGGGTTCTTTAATCCTCTGTGACAGTAAACAGAATGTTTAGGAAGCAACCAACCATCATTCTCTTTATTGATTAGCTATCTATCTGTTGATCATTTCTCATCGTTGAGTCCATAAGATGCCAGAAAATTGTGAAAAATGTGGATCACTGTTTCCTAAAGCTCGAGGTGACGTCTTGTTTTGTCAACAACCAAAAGATAGTCAGTTGACTGTCGTAGAGTAGATAAACGAGGGCTGTAAATGTCGATTCTTTCCAGATTACTCGATTAGTTTTTTGGTCTACAAAGTGTCAGAAAATAGTGAAAAACGTTGATCAGTGTTTCCAAAAGTCCAAGATGACGTTCTTGAATGTCTTGTTTTTGTTTTCACGTTTTTTTTCCTTTAAAAAAATTGAGAAAATAATAGTGATAATGAAAATAATAATAATTAGTTGAAAACACTGACTGCTTTGATTTACACAGAATGAACATGTGGATTCAATGTCAAAATTAGTCTACGTGTTGAATGAATGTCATCTTGGGACACATCAATTTTAGGTCAGAGGACTAAAGTAACCAGAAAATATTCACATTTGAGGAGCTGAAGTAAGATTTTTTAATTTAATTTAATAATTTAATTTTTAATATTATTTCTCAAAAAATGACTCAAAACAATTAATGGATTATCAGAACAGTTGGTGATTAATTTAACAGTTTATAATTAATCGATCAATGGACTAATTGTCGCAGCTCTAGCAACCTTAAGTATATTTGTAAATTTTTACCCTACTTTTCAAAATATCTCCACATTCCGTTCTTCAGTGAAGTGTGTCTCTTGGATGAATATATTGAATCCAGCCAGGAGGACCGCTTTGATTTACAGTAAATGTGTCAAAATTAGTCTAAATATTAGAATTTTGGGTCAAATATTTGCATCATTATAAAAATATCTGAAACATAAGGGTATGTGTATGTGTATAAGTGTATTATTTGGTGTATGGGAAAAAACACAAACACACACTTGTGGATAAATAAGGGAAAAAAATAAGTTGTTCACTGACCTGAGAGCCCCCACAGGAAGGTAAATGAGAGCAAAGTAAGTTTCCTCGAAGTGCTATAGACCTCCATGGTTGATGCAGCCACAGTTTCCACTCCTCACTGTGTTAATGTCCTTCACCCTGCTTTATATATGAGCTGTGTTTCGCCTCGGGCAAAGCTCTTCAGGTCTGTCAGGTGGTTTTCCTTCAGTCTCCCGGCGGCAGCGAACACGGTGAGCCGGGGCCGCGGAAGGTAAGGGACACTTCAGGTGAGGGAATGTGGACGCCGTCTAATCCCGCAGGAATCCGCTTCTCTGACTTTTGGCGGTCAGATGGTCAATAAAGTGATGTGTAAATTGGATCAGCACCACCGATACCGAAGGTCTGTTCTCCTCCACCTCTTAACGCTCGGCTGCGTCCGCAATTCCGTCCTCACGGAGACGGCAGCGAGTCCAACTCTGCAAGTTGTCATCCTGTGTCCTTTTTCCTGAGAGAGAGAGAGAGAGAGGGGGAGAGAGAGAGAGACGGGGAAGAGAGAGAGCCGTGTCACCTCAGTGCGCGAGCTGGCGTCGAGTTTACCTCAATGTAAATATCAACTTCCGGTCAGGAGCTTGAAATTAAATTCACTTTTTACATACATTATCAAAATGAACGATGCGCGTGACCGCCTGCTCTTACTTTGAAATGAAAGTTGATCGACATCCGTTATCTTACCACCTAAATTTTAGAGCTTGACGGAGGTACACCTGTCCTCTGGTTCGCAGCGTAATATGCAGGTGTAAACAACACTTTTCTTGTACGGTGTGAATGTAATTACCTTTTTCACGACGGTCATATTGACAGGAAACAGTAGGGTAAGCACAGGTGCTACAAATGACACTAATTAATGTCCCATAAGTGTGGCAGAGCCTTTTACTGAGCTAACAATAGCATAGACTCGGAAGCTGAAGCTTAATTAGTGTCACTGATAACACCTGTTTTATACTCACGTCAGAACGGCTGCTGAAAATGCCTATATAGGCTAATAAAAATGGACAATGGCAAAATGTGACAAGCATAAAACATGAGATACAATGACCATAAAATCAGAAATGTTTTAGTTCAAAATGACTCTTGTGTTTTGGTTTGTTTTTCCCTTAAAAACGCCATCAAACAGTAGCATTGCTAGTAATGTGCCAAAAATCAAATTTTTGCGTATAGGTGAGGATGTGTGAGGAAAGTCAGCGTTGATGTCTCTGTCAAGCAAGTGAGATGGGAGGGGGTGCACCTTGAGGTTCCCCCAAGAAATTTTGAACATTGAATTTTTTGTATTCTGGTGAATCTTTATGCACCAAATTAATGGTGGAAAAAAAAACACAAAATTCAGGCACCACACACTTCTAACATTATTAACACTGTTGTGAATTTATAGGCTAGGCTATTCAAGATACCCCGAGGGTTCTCCAGGTTAAATTTGAGACATTTTACATTTTACCAATACCAATTAGAATTAAATTTAACGGCCACCTCAAGAAGTCTGGCAAAGGTATGAAGAATATAATGGAAAGTATGGATTTACGCCCTAGAAAAGAACTATTAATTATTTAAGTTCTTGAATTAAATAAAACATTAATACTCACTTTAATATTGACTCAAAGAGGCTTAACCCACATGAATTTTGGATTCTGCTGCCACTTAAGGATCAAACAACACATTCTTAGACATCAAGCTAATGTTAGCTTGTTGGTAGCAAGGTGCTGAATGTCGGCCCATTGTTTTCCTTCCTGACAAATGTCTGAGAGTGAGAGTCAATTGTAATGTTACACACAAACAAAATATTTTACACATCTGATGTTATGGTATTTATTTAATCCTACAAGAGGATAAGAAACAAAATGCAGTTAGGGTGACAAGAATTCAAGACAAGTCAAGAGTAAAATATATATATATATATATATATATATATATATATATATATATATATATTTATAGTATGAAGAATATATAAATTTGTGAAAATATTATCAGTTGTGTAGGCTATAATTTCTGCTTTATGAAAATTGTCCGTTTGTTCATGTAAAATATGTGAGAGAATTATTTATGTGTTTTCACTTGTCTCTTGCACTGGTTAGTCTGTCATAAATAATGGATTGTTGATGTCATTTAACCTGTTTAAACCAGATTATGGAGAGGACTGCCACCACTGTGAGAAAGACTTGTGCTAAAAAATATCTAAAAAATGTTGGTTTGTAAGTTCCTACAGTTTAATGACAGTCTTATCTGCTGAAAAATGAATCGTCATAATAACAAATGATATTACTCTAAATTATTATATTTTAGTTCTTCTGGCAGACACTCATCCCCAACTCTCTGTCCCGAATTCCACCTGTTCTCATCTGATTACCCTAAATTCAGTGCTGATACCTTTAAGGCCCAACAAGTGCCCTGAAATTCCAAATGCCCTATGCTGTCATCTAATTGAATTTTGTCCTTGTTTTTGACTGTCCCTGGATAGTCGCTAATGCTAATTTAGTGTGCCTGTTGCTACCTTATATGGGCAGGCAACATTACCTTAAGACTAGTTAGCAAACTAGCAAACATCACTTTTAAAACTTAAAAAATATTTCGTACATTAGCTCCATCACTGCTCATAACAGAGTCACAGTGCACAGGACATTAATTAGTATCATATTAATTAGTATCAACACCTGTGTCTGTATTATATCAATATGGCTGCTATGGAAAAGGTCTGTTTACAGGCGATATGTAAATTCCAAATATCCCAACTAGCAAACAACAATTCTAAAAGTAAACTTGAAAAACATCTAGTAGGTCATTAGCTTTCATCACAACTCCAACTTA
This sequence comes from Lutjanus erythropterus, assembly GCF_056507025.1. Lineage (NCBI taxonomy): Eukaryota > Metazoa > Chordata > Actinopteri > Lutjaniformes > Lutjanidae > Lutjanus > Lutjanus erythropterus. The sequence continues at coordinate 7,839,515 of NC_139327.1, forward strand.
CTTGGTTTTGAGAAATTTTGAGAGAAAAAGTCCTCATATTGAACTTCTTCTTCCTTCACGAATGTGAATATTGTTTTTTTTTTTCAGTAGACATTTTCACATGAAAATAGTGTAAACATAAGTGTTACCAATGATACTAATTAAGGTTCCATTTAAATTCATGTCAAACAGAGATAGGGTGCTGCTATTGTGCACGTTTGCACAATTTTCTACTTTTGCACTTACTTTTCACATAACGTTACTTATGACAACAATGTCTAGGAAGTCAGGAAGAATCTGTGCAGTTCGGCTGCTCCAACAGTCGTGTCAAACTTCAACTTTGGAAAAAAAAACAGACTACAAAATACACAAGCCTTTACTTTATGAAGAGTGCTGTCTCAGACCAGATACTCTAACCTACAGAGAATAACATAGTGTACAGAGGATCACAGTGTGTCGTCGTTGATTAAAAATATTAACAGAAAAAAACTTTGTTCCTGAAAATCTTGAATACCTGAAGAAAAATGTGAATTCATACATATATATTAATATATTTTACACGGTACTTCATCACTTAAATGTGGCAGAGATGATCCCTTTTTTTCCTCCATGATTTATTTCTGTCTATTGTCACAACCAAACGTCTAACTACTGTGTAAAATTTGAAGAACGTTCATATTGCCGTCCTAAGAGGAACCTTCATCAGTTACTGAGGGCCTCTGTTTCACATCGTGTAACGTAGAAGGGAACCCCAGATCTACAGGATCTCGTGTGAGTGAACATTTTGACCAAAACCATGAGAAATCTTGCGAGAGTCTCACAAATTTGAGGTTCCCTTCTAGACCCACCCAGCAGACAATGAGAGTGACACGACGTGCCACCGCAGCAAGATGACAGAACACACAGAGTGGTTGCTGGATTCGTCCATGACATGAAGGTAAGAAGTTATTAAGGGTGCCCACCAGCGTTGTTTTTTTCCCTTTGCTGTCAACCTAAGGCGCCACCCTATGGGGCCGCCTTAAGCAACCGTCTATATGGCCCATACTCTCAGGCGGCTCTAAATGGAGGTGAAAATGCAAATGTTCCTACACACTGAGAGGGACTTGTCCCTTGTGTCCCCTGAAATCTACATCTAAGCAGTCAAGCTAAATTTTTCTCAAAAATACAGTGTCATAAACAACATAAAATAGATTTTTTTTTAATTATAAAACAATTTCCTCAAGTCCCATAAACACTGTCTCAGTTCAAATGTACCACTACTGACCTGAATTTGCCTGTAATAAGACAGAGGGCAAAAACGGGGTGTTTCAGCAAATTCCCGGCAGGCATACTCATGTGCAACTTGCCAGTTCGGAACACCCTGGCTCAAGCTTTTCCAGCAATAAGCCTATTTCCAAACCCACACGATAAAGCTCCATCCTCTCCCCGCAGTCTTCCCTTGAAAATCTTCTGCTGCTGTTCTATCATGTGTGAAGAGGCGTGCGTCTGAAAGCAGAGAAACAGACTGGACTCAGCTTGACGTGAATTCCCAAGGTGAGCTCACCCCCCTGATGTAAAAATGTGGACTGACCTGTGCTCTCCGAGGTGGTCAGACCCCTTTATTTCATTTTCTGAGGTTGCCCAGTTGCCTCAGCAACAAGGGTGAGGCTAATGCAGGAGGACTGCTCAATTATGAGAGGTGAGCGAGGGTTATTCCTGTGATTAAATCCAAAGAAGCAGGGTCCAAGCCTTATGGGAATAGGATTTTGTTGTGTTGTTGTAAATTGCATCTGGGCCTCCAGCTGAAATCTACAGCATTCAGTGGAAAGCTGTCAAAACAGGCCTGTTTTTATTTTGCTGCACAAATAATTTGCGCGGGGCAGAAAGGCTAATACTGGAGGCTGGACCAGACTGCTAATCCAAACACAAAACACAGTCTGGTCAAATGATGGGCAAACCTGACACCTGGAGGTCAAACACACCGCTCATGTTAATTAATTATCTCTCTGATGAGAGCTGCATTAAAGATATTTTCTTTCTTTCCTAATCTTTCTCAAGCTTCTCAAAAGAAAAGAGAACATTAATGAGGAAAAGTGCCAAGTAGCTTACAGCTGACAGCATTACTGTCATCATCATGAAAAGGGATTTTAAAAAAAATCAAGCACACCATAATGCCACTGTGCAACACATACCAACATATCATATCCACATGTGACTATAATGTTCAAATAAATGTGTTATAAGTGTATAATAGCTAGAATATTTCACACACACTTCATATACAGTGTACACACACACCCAAATATCACAAACACAACACATTGTGAGCATGAATGTTCATATATTGTATAAACCTTAACCTGGCAGTTAAATGAACAGTTTTGATTTTTTAAATTAGGGTGTGTGAGTTACTTATCCACAGTCAGTGTATTACCTACAGTAGATGGTGGTCAGCACACCCCCAGTTTGGAGAAACAGCAGGAGAACTGGTGTGGGTAGCTAAGCAGTGTACAGCTGTGGACAGAGTCAGCAGCAAAACATATTTTACACACCTAAAAAATCAATACCGGTTCAAGTGTATGCTATATATAGAATATTTTCAACACTTTAGATTGCTGTCAGACAGCCTTTTCCAACAGGAGACTGCTGTTATATGAGTCAAACATGGCTTTCTCCAATGCTGCCAGATTCCTTGGGCAAAACCAGTAATTTTATTTTCAGAACACCAGAGTGGCTGGTCTGCTGCTGCTTCAGTCTTTTAGTTTGTTTCATTGTGTGACTACAGGGAATCCAAACTGTCCCTGTAAAACACAAAAGTCACACAATAGCACAAAAATAACTGATCAGCTGCAGACCAGCAGCTCCTGTGTTCTGCAAGTTAAAATGTTTTTGCCAAAGGAGTCTGTTGACTTTAGAGAGAGGAATATTTGGCTTATATGCCAGTGGTTTCCTGTCAGGTAAGGGCGTCTGACAGCAAATTAAAGTAATGGAAATATTCAAAATATACCATATACTTAAAGTGATATGTGATATAGATATAGATTTTGCTGCTGACCATGTCCATAGCGTGTTCTCACTCTTTTCCTGACTAGCTTTCCGCAAGAGTTTGACCTGATTGGTTGAAGTTAACCCATATCAAATGTGGCAGACAGATGGTTCATCCAATCACTTGTGTTTTTTGAAAGTGCCTGCCCTTTTCCAAACAGTTTGGACTTCTCAGATGGTTCTGTGAGACAAAACATCTGGCGTGTCAGGTTAGTCCACTGCAGTACATTGCTTAGCTTCCTATACTGGTACTCCTGCTGCTGCTTCTCCAAACTGGGGTGCGCTGACCACCATCTATACTTTTGGTGATTCACACCTGAAAAGATCTTCAATATACATTAAATATTAAAGATATTTTCTAAAACGACCTCAGTGTATTTAACCAACTTAATATGGCACACTTTTGGAGCAAGTTTATTATATCCATAGAAGGTCCTACAATGAGGAAGTGCATTCATATTCAGGGTGATGATATTACCAAGGTCTCAAATACAATATAAAGTTGACACTGTTTACTATTCAAGAGAATAAAGACTGCCACTCCCTACAGGCTGTAGTGGAATTTCACTGGTCATGTAAAGATGTTTGATCATTCAGTACAAGCTCTTCTAAACTGCCTATAGACTTATTTTATAGCAAATATATGTGATTTACATTCACGTCAGCTGTATCCCTTCACCCTGTGCCATCTTTGGACTTTTGCAAACCCATAATATAGCCATGAACAATTTGGAAATTATTACTTTGCTCAAATACAAGAATAAATGAGATAAAACAAACGTCAGTAAGAGGAGCACAATGTGAAAATCCATTGTTTTTGTGATCAGATTATCTCAGATTATACTCTATAGGCTAGATCTGCAAAATCGACATAAACCTGCATGAAAGTATCACTGGCTTATGGTGGGTAGTGCTGCCCTAGATACTGTAGATTTGGTTTTAAGAGCCAGGACCTGTCCCTCTTCTTCTGGACGTACTGTATAGATCAGGAGGGGGCAGAAGAGCGCTGTTTGATCAGTTCAGGTTGTGTTTGATTTGGCTTCAGGTCATGTTTAAAGTAGAACAGCTTGTGGGAGTGAGTTGATGAATTTATTGAAGGATTCTCCTCCTCATAGTAGGCGAGAGTTCCTGTTATTTCCTGCACATTATACTGAATGAATGAAAACCTTTTACACATTCACTGTGAATGAAAGCTAACATGCCGCTGAAATATACAACAGCATGGCATAATGAAATATTTATGTGAATTATGTATGTGTCATTTCTGTCACTGAGTCAGAAATATTTTGCACCTACGATGTAAATAAAATGTAACATTAATTATTAACTAACTGACTGAGCAAGACTTTATTCAGAGCAAAGGAGCAGTGCATGCCTTTTCATTTGTGCAGGAGGAGGACTGTAACTGACAAAACCAAAAATAAAGAAGAGAAATAGACATAACACAATAAATATATTAATATGCCATTAAATGCCAAACATAATATTAAAAATAAAATCAATTAAATACATCTAATACATTAAATGTTTTGGTTTGCTTTATTTTTTTAAATTTGTAAACTTGATCAGAAAACAGTCTTGTCCCAGACAAGAACTTCTTAAATTAAAACTTACAAACTGCTTACATAGCTACAACCCATTTCCATGAGTCTAAATATGTGCTATTATAATCATCTTTGTTTTAAGATTGATTTTTTAAATGAAAATGTTGGCCCTTTAAAGTTGTATCCCAGATTTCCATCAACTCTGTCAGATTTTTACAAAAACATAATTTAATCAGGCTGTCTCACTTCCTGTTTTTTTTAAAAAAAAAAAAAAAAAAAAAAGGCGGGGACACTGCTCAAGCACTGGTAAACTTTCTATTTTTCTATTCCTACTAAGGCTAGCATTAAGAGAACTCTGAGCAACTTTAAAAAAAATAAAATGTCCGCTCACTACGACTGTGCTGTGAAATGTAACATTTTGTCAACTCTAAAATGTCGAGACGCCTATATTTAATAAAAAATGTAATCAGGTTGGCCCGTTACCAGGTTTAACAGCCAAGAGTTTGATCTTTTAAAATATATTTTCCAGGACAAAATGAAGAGTGAAAATTACAACCCCCTCAAAATATGTTTTATTTATTTTCCTATTTAATGTATTTATTTTTAATTAATTGATTTATTTCTGTATTGTTTCCCCTTGCATTCCTCTCTCTTTCTTCATGCATTTTTACTTCATTACATAAATGAGAGGGCTGTCATTTCCAAGTCATGGGTCAACTTTCATAGTGCTTTTTTCATTTAATTTAATCCATTTTGTTTATTCAGTCATTTAAAAATATATATTTTTTTTTTTTTTTTTGGCAACTACAGTCCTCCACATGTCAGTGCATAAACGTTGTTATAATGTCATATATTTGTTCAGTCTTATGATGCTGTTTTTGGATGTGAGGCTGAGAAAAAAAGATACTTGTTCCAGTTCCAAAGGCTAGTTTCTAAAAGGTCAGTGGCATTGTCTCTCTGCACATACATCACAGACACACAAAGTGTCAGCTGTGGCTTCGCCTCCCTCAGAGGCGCCTTTGAGTTATTAGTCAGCTCTCCACATCTGTCGCCCTGCTTTTTGTTTGTTTTTTCCTCTGTTTTATGTTTGTTTTAAACCAGGTATTCATGCCTTTCAGAGCAATAGATTTTCCTCCACAGTGACGTGACATTTAAGTCATCTCTGCTCTACTGTGTGGGGATTTTCAGCAGTAGCAATCTGTGGCCATCTCCTGGCCACATGGGTGAAGTACATCCTCCAATCTCAACACACATCTCATCCACTTACATTTCAAACCACACAATCCAGTTGGAAGACATATTCAGGCCCTTTACTTTTATAAACGTACTAATATCACACTGTTATATCACTCCACTATAAGTGAAAGTCCTGTTTTCAAACCCTTAGATAAAAGTATATTTATTATCAGCATAATTTTTCAAAGAATAAATAAATGCAATAAAATGTTCCCTGTTAGTGTTTCACTATTATATCTAATGTTTTTGGATTAATATTAGTGTTGCATAAATGTGCATGTTGCATTTAATGTTGAGCTCATTTTAACTGTTATACTCAGTGGTGGACAGTAGTGAAGTACATTTACTTGAGTACTGTACTTAAGTACATTTTTGAGTATCTGTACTTTACTTGAGTATTTGTTTTTTTGGTTGTTGTTTTTTTCACTCCACTACATTTCAAAGACAAATATTGTACTTTTGACTCCACTACATTTCTAGGAAGGTTGTTGTTACTTTTCGACTAAGCACAGCTTTGAAGTCAGCTGTTGCTGTTTTTTCTTTTCTAAAATATAATTGGTCACATGCTGTGTTCCTCACAGAAGGAAACCAATCACAGTAGCTCCTCTCAAATGGGACTGATGTAGAAGTGGAAATACGTCCAGGCGCACTCTGTAACAAGAACAAGCAAACTCTCTCTTTCATTCAAACAAAAAGTGGTAATGGTGACGACAGGAGAAAGACAAAATTAAATCTCAAGATGTTATTATAATATTCATTATTCCAGGTAGCTTTTTAATTAAATTGTTTTTATCGGGGTGAAAAATACCTCATAATTCATGTATATTCTGCCCCTGAAGACAGAAAGAAAATCAGTAGAGAAAAGACTGAATGTCTCACTAAACCAAGTTGGGAAACACTCCAGGCTTCAGTTCAACTGTCTAACAGTAATCAAATGGTTAAATGTTAGGACATTTACAATACAACATACAAAAATCCATCTCTATTGTTTGATTCTAACATATTCATTACATTCATTCTCTGTAATTCTGATCACAGAAGGTGAGATCATATACAAGTTTTGTTACGTCAGTAGAATCTTTAACATGAGAGACAACGACAAACACTCAATACATAAAGCTAAGCAAAGCTAAAGCTATCCTCCAGGAGGAGAAGAGAAAGAACAAGGTTCTCCAAGATGAACTGGAGAATGAAAGAATGCAGAGGGCAATCCTGCAGAAGAAGAACGAGGAGCTGCTTAAGGTGAAGAGACTCAAGTACAATCAACTCCAAGAAGAATTTGATAAGTTCAAAGATTCACAGCACAAGATTTGCAAAAGGTACGAGGAGCTGCAAGAGGCACATGTTCACAGCCTGAAGCAGTTCACAGATGAAATGCAGAAGAACAAATGTCTCCAAGAAGAACTGGAGAAAATGACCATTTCAAAACTCGAGATGGAACAAAAATATGAGGCTGATGTCAATAAAGCCACACAGGAGGCCAAGGCCTTCCAGCAGGAGTTTGAGAAAGAAAGACAGGCTCACAAAGCTACAATTGCAGAGGGCTGGAGGATCATTAATACCATGAAGGCTGAGCAGGACAGCTGTTGTCAACAGATCAACATCCTGAAGCAAAATGCCGTTGAGAGGGAAAACCAGCTGGAGGAAGTGAAAGCTCAGCTCAACAATCATATCTTAATCAACTGTGATCTTTCTGATGAGCTTGAGGCTGATTGTCCTCCCCGAAAAAGAGCCCGGCGTGAGGAGAGGAACTATGAGCCGTGTGAGCAGGAGCAGTTCCGTTCGATTGTAGCGGCCATCGAACATTCGAAAGGAGCTCAAATCACACAGGACGAGTCAAGCAAGCAGGAGGAACCCATGCAAGCGGAACTGACCGTCTCACCCCTACAGCAGGCTGAGGCCCCAGCAGGAGAGCTTCCAGAGACAGCAAACCCACCTTCATTGTTGAAAAGAACATGTCACCTCCTGGGGCCGAGAAAGCCAGAAAGGTGGAAGAAAAGGGGAAGACAAGCATTAACAAACTAAACCAAATCACCCCACCCCATCCCACCTCACCACATCCCAACTCACCACATCCCACTAACTTCAAATAAAAGCAATGCAACACAAGATTAATGCTTTGTGTTGCGGGGCGGCACGGTGGTGCAGTGGTTAGCACTGTGCCTCACAGAAAGAAGGTCCTGAGGGTCTTTCTGTGTGGAGTTCGCATGTTCTCCTCGTGTCTGCGTGGGTTTTCTCCGGGTGCTCCGGTTTCCTCCCACAGTCCAAAGACATGCATGCTAGGTTAATTGGTTACTCTAAATTGCCCAAATCAATTTCAAACCCATCCCACCTCATCCCACCCCACAACACCCCACAACACCCCACCCCATCCCTCCTCACCCCATCCCTCCTCACCACATCCCTCCTCACCCCATCCCACTAAATTCAATTCAATTCAATAAAAATAAATAAATTCTTCAAATTAAATAAATGCTTGTGTTTCTTGTATTGTATGTAATGTGCTGTATTTAATGTGTTCTGGCATCCTGTTGTAAAATGCGAGAGCTTGTCTTTCTTAAGGGAGGGACATATTGTTGAGCTGAATCTGAGGACATGGGGCTAAAAAACTTCACTTCCCAGAGTGCACCAGGAGCAGCAAAGAGGTGCCTGACTGATAATCGCTGATTTAGAGCACCTGGTAAGGACTGGGGGAAGGTCGATCAAACAACCTGCAGAGAAGGAAGAAGCAAGAAAGAACAAAGGGAGACCCAAGTCCACTCACAGATTCAGCCAAAAGACGCCAATGGTTGGTGAATGTTTGTTTGCTTTGTTAGTGTTCTGATTTTGTGTTCAATTAGTTTGAATTAAGGTATTTTGTTTTGAGTTTAAGTAAAGTGAAAATGAAGGATACATATATTCTGTTAAATGTTAAAATTTTGCTAAACTCTTCTAAAATGTTGACCATTCTTTATTCAATTTAGAAGGCTTAAGTGATTTAATTTAAAATGATTGAGATGTCAACTTTTTTGGTTCTGTGTTTGATGTTAATTTTGTTTTCTGTCTTTAAAGGTTTACAACCTATTGAAATGCCAATCAACTGAGGTGAAAATAAAAGTTTGAGTTGGATCTTAAATTGAGTTGTCGTCGTGTCCTTTTGGAGGGAAAGAGAGGTGGACTTGACACACATTACATTACTCCAGTGGCATTTTTCCTGTTGACTGCAGTATCAGCTGTAACATCAGCTGTTTGAAGTTATAGGATCACCATGTTCACATGTTCACCATGTTAGCATGTTAACATGTGCTAAAAGTACAGCTGAGGCTGATGGGAATGTCATTAAATGACATTAGTTTTTCAGGTATTTAATTACAATTTGTCATTTAGAAACAAAAAAGTACAACTTGATAATAATTGCACAGGACTGACATGAATGTCTGGTTGTGTAATGTGGTCAAATCAAAAATAATGGACACTGAAAAAACATATAACTAAAGAAAAATGAGTTAATAAGGTTATTAAGTGTCAAGTTCAAAGAAATTCCCTCAAGGTGTTCCTGAGATATCATGTTCACAAGAATGAGATGGCCGGAAAACATAAAGCCTCGGGCCATAAAAACACAAAAATAATAATTAAAAAAGGGGTTTTCAAGGTTTTTTTAAAAAGAATTCTGAATCACAGAGGTCCTTCACCATACAGCCGTGAGTGCACAAAAAAATTAGGTCGATCAGTAGGAGTGTCAAAATGAATCACTTCTAAGATGCATCGTGATGCGGATATGGACGATTCTGCATCGATGCAGTGACAGAGCATAATCGATTATAGCGTAGAGCCGTTCTGTTTTGATTTAAGGATGCAATGCAATGCATCATGATGCATCATGAATCGTTGACAGGATAATCGTAATTGAATCGCATCGTGAGATCAGTGAAGATGCACAGACCTACCGATCGGTCCAGTTATGTCTAAGATTAGCTCCGGCTAAGATGTGCGTCTAGTGATTACACATCCATACGCACACACAAACAGAAAAATTAGTTAATAAGAGAAGTGTTTGTTTGAAGGGAACATTGTTAAGGTGCTGATGTTCTACACTGTAAAAAAGAATTACATAGAATTACGGATAATGTCCTGGCTGAAAATTACCAGTACATTTTCCGTTAAGTTTACGGACACTTCCTTCAACCCTGTAACAGAAAATTCTGGCAAATTAAAGCATCTGTTGAACATTTCTTCACCACTGAAAATTATAATGATCAAATCTGTACAATGGGCAATTTCTTCAAAGCTGGAATGTAAAATTCTGCATATCCATTTAGTAACCTACATTTTCTTCCACTCTAAAACAATGTTGAAATTCATTAATGATTGGTATCCATCACCAGACCAGTGCAATGATCTAAAGTGATGAATAAATGTTCATGCAGCAAATATAGCAACATGGTCAAAAATAAAAAAAAATAAAAAAAAAATCCACCACAATATAAGCAAATTGAACATGTTTATTTTTTCTTGAAGTAGTTTTGCTTTTGTAAACATCATTGAATAAAAGTGCATTCAATGAGTTTTTCCTCATATAAACATTTTAAGTCAAGTACATTCAAAAGCTTTGATTGCTTTTAACAGTTAAAATGCCTAAAACACTGAAATGACAACAATTCATTAAACAATGTGCAAAGTAGGGATGCACAATAATATCAGCACATCCTCTGTATTAGCCGATAAAGGCTTTAAAATGAAATATTGGTATCAGCCCAAAATGAGCAATTTTGCTGATATGGCAGGTTGATATGTCGCTTTCATTATGTGCAGCATAATTAAAATCATTAAACATAAGAACTGTCAGCAGTAGTTTTCTTATTTTGCTAAGTGAATGTGTGCATTTTGAATAGCACTGTATTTTATGTTTGCATCTGCCAGTGGACCATCACAATAAGAAAAAGGCAGTCTTGATGTTGTCAGCACTTCACTGCACATCGGCCAAAATGAGTTGGAAAATATCTGTATATCAGCAAAAATCCAATATCGTGCATCCCTTGCTTTGTATAAGAGTTTTTTTTTGTTGTTGTTGTTGCTTTAAACGGCAACAAACAGGATAAAACATGACAAAATAAAACACTGACATGAAGATGCATTCAATAATTAGTATTGTACCCGTGAAATGGTGTGCAGCACCTCGGGTAGTTTAAATGGAGTCAACTATGAAATTAACCACCAACCATTTTGATGATCTATTAATTGCTTTGATGATTTTTAACAGACTTGGAGAACTCCTTACAGTTGGCTTCAATCTAATTTTATGATGTGATTTTAATACAGTTATATCAGAAACTGACAACAGCTGTACTTTTTGTTTTTGATTGTATTTCTATGTTGAAGTTTTTATAGGTGTTTCTATAGACTTTGTGTAGCAGAGTGGTTCTACAAGCAAATCAGTGCATCATCAGGTGGTTTCAGAGAGTTACAAGCTTCTGTAAATGATACTGATACTACTGATAATAGAAAATGTACTTTGTAATTTGTACTTTTGAATACTTAAGTATTTTTAAAAACATGTACTTTTGAATACTTAAGTAGTTTTAAAAGCAAGAACCATAGTACTTTAACTCAAGTAAAATTTTTACTGAGCAACTTTCACTTGTAGTTGAGTAATATTTGACCAGGAGTATCTATACTTTGACTCAAGTACTGGGGTTGAGTACTTTGTCCACCACTGGTTATACTGTTGTCTAACTTATTTTATAACATCATCATATCGTCACTGTCAGGCAGAAACCTCCGATATACAAATTTCTTACTTACTTACTTTCGTACTGTGAGCTGTTGAAAATGTCATTTTTTTTTTGATGCTTTGAGCACCACAAGCTAAGTGGAATTTAGTTTCATTATTTTGAAGAGAAGGCAGACATCTCTAAAGCCGATACCTCCAAAACTCTACATCTCACACCAAAACTATCGACATGGATAGAGAGCAGTACAGGCCAGGGGGAAATTTTGGGGTCAACAGTCACTGTAAAGAGTTTATTTAGTTTAAGGAGGAGGAGAATTTTCAGTCCATAAAGGAACACTTCATCCTTCATTTTATCCGAAAAAAAAAAAAAAAAAAATCTAAGTCACTGATTCTGGAGATGCATGTTTTTCAGCAGACAGGGAGGGTAACTAAAGCTGTCAGATAAACATAGTGCAATAAAAAATGCAATATTTGCCTCTGATATGTTATTGAGTAGAAATGTAAAGTTGCATAAAATTAGAGAAAAATACTCAGTACAATTACTTTGAATTTACAGTACTTGAGTAAATGTATGTTTCATTCCTTTAAATTCCACCACTGACACAATCACACAGTGGTTTACCCGTTCAACATTTAATGTTAGTCAATTTGATTCTTGTTCGATACACTGATCAGGCACAACATTAACAGCACTGACAGGCATTGATCATCTCATTTTCGATGGCACCTGTCAAGGGTTGAGATATATCAGACAGCAAGTGAACAGTCAGTTTTACCAGCTGATGTGCTGGAAGCAGGAAAAATGGCCAAGTGTAAGGATCTGAGTGACTCCATTAAAGCACAATAATTGTGTTGGTTAGACGACTGGGTCATGTGTGGGGGTTCTAGTGGTTAGTACCTACTGAAAGTGGTCCAACGAAAGACAATCAGTCATGAGTGCTCAAGGCTCACTGATGCTCTTGGGGAGCAGAGGCCATCTGGTCTGGTCTGATCCCACAAAGGAGCTACTGTGGCACAAACTGCTGACAAATTTCATGCTGGTTATGACAGAAAGGTGTCGGAACACACTGAGCTGCGTAGCCACACACCGGTCAGAGTGGCCTTGCTGATGCCCTGTCCATGGCTGGAAGCACCTACAATGGGCACTGAGCATTAGAACTGGACCATGAAGCAATCAAGGAAGCTGGCCTGGTGTTGACAAGGTGTTGACCTGGCCTCCAAACTCACCAGATCTCAATCTGATCAAGCATCTGTGGGATGTGCTGGAACAAAAATTCTGATCCGTGGAGGCCCCACCTTCAAGACTCGAAGGATCTGCTGCTGCAGGACACCTTCAGAGGTTGTGTGGCGTCTGTGCCTCAACAGGTCAGAGCTGTTTTGGCTGTACGGTGGGGACCTACATAATATTACAGTATTACGAAAGTGGTTTTAAAGGGATAGTTCACCCACAAATAAAAATTCTGTCATTATTTACTCACCCTCATGCCAAATGAGGATCAGGTTTATTTTGTTAGTCCACAAAACTCTGCTGAAGTTTCACAGGAAAACAGTGCTGCAGAATCGCCTAAACAATGGAAGTGAATGGTGACCAGTTTTCAAATGTAAAAACACAACTGGAAAAAAACATAAAATGCCTCCATACTGTTCGTCTGGTGTAATCTAAGTCTCCTAAAGTCCAAACATGTTATTTGCACACCGTCACAACCCACACATACAGTTCAGACAGTGTACATGCGAACAGACTTCAAGCTAAGGATCTACAGTTAAGATTCAGGCTAAAAACATGGTGTAAATAACATTGTTTTTCAGTCAACTTGGCATGTTGGGTCTTTTATTCTGTTGTTTTTTTACGTTTGAAAACTGGTCACCATTCACTTCCAGTGTTTGGGAGATTCTGCATGCTATTTTCTTGTGAAACTCCAGCAGTGTTTTATAGACCAAAAAACTAAACCTGACCTCTAGTTGGAATGAGGGTGAGTAGATAATGACTGAATTTTCATTTTTCGGTGAACCATACCTTTAAGGTTGAGGCTGATCAGTGTAGCTCAGTCTAAAGTAGCTGACTCTGATATCGCCATCCCAAGAGTCAGAGGGATCTTAGCACATCAGCAGATTTGTCAGCTATTTATTATAAACACATTGAGGACAGTGCAGAGCATGATTCATCAGTAAGTAATTCTGATGATCGAAAAAGCACACGTGATATTAAAAATATCTAGGTACAAATGCACATAAACCGGTTTCCACTGTGTGGCAAATGACAGTGAGTGCCCCATTTATTGTTTTTTAAACATGTAAACATACAAGACGGTGACTTCCAAACAATCACATACAAGACATGGTGTCAACCAATAAAATATAAAATATCATATTTATCTTTATATACTGTATACCCAAACAAATGAACATTGCAAGTCTGCAAAAGCCGGAATGCTCAAGAACATCGATATTCTTAAATATATATTATAGATATATATAAGGTAGATTTCATATACATAGATTCAACATGGACTTATCCGATGTTTGATTCTTCTCTACACAGTCCCTTCCTGGCACATTGCACATAACCTCAGGAATCATGTTCATAAACAATTCATTTTGATTGTTGGTCAAGGATGAGTTCAACTCTGCAGCTTATAGTCTTAAGGTTACTAGAAGTCATAGATCCGTGCTCTTAGGCCTGGTTTACACCTGTAAGCAAGATTACCACAACCGCTGGCACGATTATGCGTTAACTGCGAGGCTGCATTTAATATACCAGTATGTGGGAGGTGCTGGTAAATTATTAACACAACCTCTGTGGTATTGGTCTACTGAAGCCCACAGCCCCACGGCTGCAGCTAGAGATGCTCAGATGTACTGGCCACCAATACATTTTGGCTACTTGTATGTTTAAAATCCAGTGTATTATCAGTTATTTCTCATTTTGGCCAATACCATGGCACAAAAAAACCCACAAAAGAAGTAAATTAATAACATTCTTACTGATCTGAGCTCAGGTTTTGTTTGTGCAGGAGCAAAACTCTGAATGCCACCAGTCAAGTACTGGAACGTTCATTTAGGCTCTAAGAGACGATGCAACAAGGTCAGCAAGAGAGCTGAACAGATGACCAAGATAGCTTAAAAATGAGCTTCATTTGTTCTTACTTTGATGGGAACAAGTGTTGGGCGACTGGACAAACATATCGGCTGTTCGCTGAGTCTATCACCGGTTGGGTTTTGGGGTGAGTTTTGATGATTTATTTGACTAATTTAAAGGTCTGAAAAGTTAGAGCCACTGCTCATCTGCACAGTACACATCCACTAAACTGGATGAGGAAAACAGCCCTTAAAGCCAGAATATTTTCAAACCTAACATGATGAATTAAGGGTTTGTTTCAACTAAATCAGGGTTGAGAGAGAAACTTGGATCAAAAGAATATGTATGGCTGCATTCTTCTCTTTGAGGAAAACAGGTGTAAGAGTATTTACTTTCTTGACACAGAGAGTTTATTTTTGTTCTAACGTAGTGAAGGTACATAGCATACGTAATGTAGCTAACTCACCGCTCACACACATCTCCCAGCTGATACTCAACAGCATGGGATGAGATGCAGGGGGTGTGCGCTAATATACTGAAATTGCCAGTTGAGGGGCTGACGATTTTTATCGCCCAACCTTAGTGGGATCTTGTTGAATGTAGTGCAGGCACTTTCCGCAGTGGCAGTACGATACTGAATCTTTCTCAGCTGATAATCAAACGTCAGCAGGTGGTAGAGATGCTCTGATATACTTTTTACAGATTGTAAGCGTTGCAAAGAAGATACAGAACCTTTTCCATTTGGATTCAGCCATAGTATGCCATGTGAAAACTGTTTTCATTAGTCAGTATTATTTACAGTGCTGTAGGTACACATGGTATTCAGTTTACTTGCTGCACAGAGCTGTCGATGCAGGTCAGTATAAGTGGTACATGTCACTCTGTTTGCTGAACTGAAATGGAGAAGAAGCCATGCCCAACCAGGCGGTTGAGTTTTGAAGCTCACCCAGTGTTCACACTGCTGGATAAACAGGTATCCACAACTGGCCAATACCATCTGCACAGCATTGGCAAATACCGATTCTTTGCTTTTCCCTCCTCAATTTGCATGGAAGCATCCCTAGCTGCAGCTCAGTCACACGTGCAAAACATAAGGCAGAAATCAGCTGTTAACTCTTAGATGCTTGTGAATTCAGGTCCAGACCTCAACAGTCAAAGTAAAGGCAGTTTTAGAATAAATACACGCTATGGTCCCCTCGCTGCCTTGTTTGCTACATCCTACTGAGGTAGACAGATGCATACTGCAGTAGTCACCTTGCCAACCCCACGCTCCCTGATGAGGCAATATTTATCTACACTAAACAAGCAGCAGAAACCTTTGTAGTGCACATTAGCCTAAAATAATAAGTACATACTTCTTGGATGTTGCAGCTCTGTAATACTCAAGCCCATATTTTGACACAATACATTTACCATATTGTGCATAGTCATTCGTTTTAGACTTAATGAGGGTCTAATGGAAATCAGTTCAGTAGAGAGGCGAAGCCCCTCCTCCTCCAGTGGATCACCATGGGACCCTATTTCGGAAAAAACATGTACAGTGGTTAACAGGGAGAGACAAATAATCTTTTGATCATGTTTGAATTGTGCCACGAATTTGTCAATTAAAAGATAATTTTGCAAGTAACTGTGAAGATTCACGGTTAGAAAGACTGCACACACAAAAGTCGCGTAAGTGACGGCACCCCACTTAACACCACTAAAACCTGTAGAGCCAGTCTCGCATGCTAGCTCTCCCTGCTTGATTGCACTGGACATGCACTCCAGTTACAACTTGGCGGGCTGACTGAAGGAAGGTGCTCCCTGCTCTGCAGAGGACGCACGCCAATTTTTGAGAGAAGCCGTGTCAAGCTGCGCAGAGTAGATCGAGCTGGGCAGGAAGTCAGACACAAGAATAGCATAGAGAAGTTTCAAAATAAATAAAAAAAACCCTGATCATAAAAGCAGACAAAAAAATAAATAATTTAACTACATAGCCTGCTACCCATGGTAGACGCACAAAATCACAAAAATGCCCACATCAATAAAATTAATCAAGTATATGTAGAACTGGTTAAAGGGTCATTTATGCTTAAAGTTAGGTATCAGTACAGACAGACCCTTCCATCTGCACTCATATCGATGTATTTAACGGCTCCACAATGCTTTTATTTTTTTCCTCAAAGGGTACATTTTTACCATCTCCTCTAGTGTCCCGATGTTTGTTATCGTCAGCAACTTTAGACCCTTCTTCTTCTTTTAAACTTTGACTCTGAGCAGCGCCATCTAGTGGATGTTTCACTTAATACTAAACTATCTAAAGGGATTTTAAAAATTATTTCTCCTGCTGTTGACTACTGTAAATATTTTTTCTGAAATAAGGTCCCATGTAGAACACCAGAAGGGGAGAGAGAGACCTCTCTAAAGAGGTGAAAAGGCTGCAAAAATATGCCAAACTCTTGCACACATCCATGCTTTATAACAGACAGAATTGGTCACCTTTCATGTTGCCTTACTGGCTGTAACACTTGTTAATATCTTTAGTCAATACAATTCTGAAACGCTGAGTGTAGTTACGACGTTTCCTTGTTGTTGTACTTCAAGGAATATCCAATAGCAGTTTCGAGGCACTCCACCAGGGAGCCTGCTGAGAGGAAGTCCAGCTCCACCTCTATGAATTTTATGTAAATGGCAAAACGTTGAGACGAGTCTTCACCTCCCTCGCCATCCTGACTTGTGGTGGCGGCGACGCGGCAGTTCTCCTGCAGTAAACGCGTCACAGCCGAGGGTTCGCCGTGGACGTAGTGTTTGCCAGAACCCTGAAAGTGCTGGAAGACACACTGCTGAATGGTCCTGTCCTCAGCTATGCCTAGGTAGCAGTATGTGACTTTAGCCCCAGTCCTGTCACCTTTCCCCGGACCCTCTACATCAGCCTGTGACCCATTCTCTGACTCGCACTGAGGTAAGCTGTGGTCATCACTATCACCTTGGGGAGAGGTCTGGGCGGCGTCGTTAGAAGACGACACGGCCTCGTAGCCAATAGCGTAGAGTCCGTATGCCTTGGGGATGTCCCCGGGAAGGAGGTAGTGGGATGTGCCTTTGCTGCAGCCTGCTACCCTGGACTGGGACACAGGGATCCAGTCCACCTCCATGTGCAGCTCCAGGCAGCGCGCCTCGCTGATGGTGATGTCCAGGAACTTGTAGTAGACATTCTTCCAGTTCATCTTCTGAACTTTGGTCATGATGATGCGTCCCTCTGGCTTCTCCGGGTTGAAGTACTCGCGGAGCCTCTTGCCCAGCGGCACCTGGGAACTGATCTCGGCGTAGTGGTAACGCACATCCTCACGCCAGCGCGTGTTGTAGCCCACGCCAAAGATAGCCAGTTTGTTGGAGAGGTGCAGCCGGGAGAACTCCGTCCACGTCTGGAAGTGCTCCCATTTCAGCTGCACTGACTCGAGGATACGGATCACAGTCTGCATCATGTCCCTTTTTCTGTGGAGAACCCAACATACATAATAATAACAACCTAATACAACATGTTAGAAAGTGCTATACAAGCAATAACCTGTCACTAGAAATGTAAAAGAGGTAAATAGCAACTTGTTAGCCTTAAAATATTGTATAAACTGTTTCCTCTGCCTAATTTACTGGTTTTCATTTTTGTTTGGTAAGACATGAGATGGTTATAGTGTTCCAGAGACATATTTTTGTTGGCCAACCTTAAAGCTAGCTTTGCTCTGGTTCCCTTGACAAAAAGCTAAAGGTATTTCTCCATTAGATGTTGGATTAATGCAGAAAATAAGCTCCTGTTCAGCAAAATATTCTTTACAAACACAAACCACTTTTATTCTTTCTGAAGCATAAATGTAATCGCCAGACATCAAACGCTAATGCTAGAACAAACTACACTATGGCAGCATGACTTCAAAGTTACCACCACTAAGTGACTAGTATTCAACATGACATTTAATGTCACAATCTCTGCAGCCTCATTTAGTTAGCAATAAAGATATCACAAGAACCGATGCTTTGGAACCAAGTCGATTCCTTAATTCTTTAAACATGATCACACTCGTTTTTCTTGGAACTGTAAGTACCAGTGAGACAATTCTTCTGGACCTCAAGGGACCAGCGTACAGTTTTGTCTCCACTTGTCAAAAAGAAACAGTAAATACAGCCGTGTATGGAAGTACTTAGCATTCAAGGCGGCTCATCAGGGATTAATAATACATTTTCAAAAGCTACTTCAAACTACTGATTACTGATTGAATTTAACTTCTATTCAAAGCAGCCCAAATCACTTTTGCACTTCATTATTTTCCAGACGTGGCAACATGATGAGTGACTGGCTTACTGAATATTCCCCCTCAGTCTTTTGTCCTAGATTCTCAGGGGAGTTTTTATTTCAGGCAGCAAAGAGAAATAACAATGGCTTGATTTTATGACCCTCTTTTTTTTTTTTTGTAACGTATCGAAGTGGGTATCAAGAATTGTGGAATTTCACCAGTGTTGGTATTAAGTTTTCTGGTATCCGTAGTTAGCTAATGCCTTTTTTAAGACATGTGAAATCTTCACAATTCACAAGTGGGGTATTGGCTAAAAACCCTAGTGACCAGGTAACCATTGGGACTAATATGCTAACTCATTTCTGGGTTTTAGGATTCATTCCTGCAACACAATCTCAACCCTAGTTAATATTTGTGTATCAATATCTCAAAATATGATTAACTGTAAGAAAAAAACAAAAAAACATATGAACTACCAAATGATTTGTCCATTTCTTGCTATGCCTTTGACCAGAGCCCCTATGTGTAGGATTTTACTAACAGAGCCTTTTCACAGAAGTGTTAGCATTGATCCTAATTAAGGTTCCATTCCATTCAGTTCAAACAGAGTCAGGGTGCTGCATGTTGGCTCACTGGAGATGCTCTGCCACACCAAATGCAACAGGACTTTAATTGGTACCTGTGTTTATTCTACTATTCAAGATCAATAAGGCTCTGGCGACATCCAGTGGTAGAAGGGAAGAGTGAGAGTTCATATGGGGAGAGACTTTTTCTCAGTACATTCCATTCAGAATAATGACAGACAATGACAGTGTTGGTGTTTCAACAGTAATTTGCAATAATTAGGCTACTTCAAGACTCACAATACAAAGCTTTATACCAAACATTCAATTCACAGAGACAAAGTAAAGTCAGCCTTTGTTCTCGTTGACTTACTGGGTTTGTTCTGACAGCTCTGCTTGAATCTGCAGGGCTCTGTTTTTAGGCACCTGGATTTCTTCTGGAGAGAAAACAAACACGCAGATTAGTTCCAACCCATTATTACCATGTCTTTTATTGTCTATCTTCTGCTTGCTAACACACTCACCAGTCTCCATGTCTCCCTCCTGGAAGGCAGAGTCCAGCACCTGGTTGCACCAGTCCTCCTGGGAGAAGTCCTCCAGGGTGCTGCCATCAGACTCCATCTCCTGGTACAGGCCGCTGCTGTTGATCAGCACCGGGGCACAGCTTTGGGAGTCCCAGCCTCCCTGACCGAACACCTTCTCCAGCTGCTCAATCGTGTAGCTGCTCTTCCTTTTGCCGATGCCGTGCTCCTTCACGCGGCTGTAGCAGCGCCGCAGCGTCTGGATGTGATAGGAGGATAGATAATGGATTTTATCAGCTGTTTCCAGAGACTGTCAACTTTGTTGGGACAGTTCTGCTGTATGCTGACTCACAGAAAGGGTTTTTCTCAACACTTGGTGACAATATAGTCGGCCACGTGTCCATTGTTGCTTTGATAGTAATGTGAATATACGAAATGGAAGAGATGGATTTTAAGGGACAGTTCACCCCAAAATACACACATTTCCTCATACCTGTAGTGCTATTTATACAATTTGATCAACTATTGTTGTTGGACTGTATTAGAAATATTGGCTGTACCTTCTCTCTAATATAACGGGACTAGATGCACTCAGCTTGTGGTGCTCAAAGCAACAACGACAACAACGACAAAAAAAAAAAAAAACATCTGAAAAACTCAACAGCAACATCTCTTTCCAGAAATCCTGACCTGGCTACTCACAACAGAGCAGATTCATGTAGGAACTATCTTCTTTCTACCGAACTACACCCACCAACCGAAATCACTTTGCAAAGGGAAGCATGCGTCTGCTAATGGATGAGAAGCTTGTGTTCATGACAAGGTGGGAGGTGAGCTGAGTGATAACCACTCATCCATGAGTAGATGCACACTTCTTTCTGCGCAGTGATGCTGTTGCTGGCTGTAGTTTGGTTGAAAGAAAATAGTTCCTACATTAAACTGCTTACAACAACATAGGGCTGCACAGTTAATTGAACGTTAAAGGGATGGTTCACCCAAAAACGAAAATTCAGTCACTATCTGCTCACCTTCGTGCCGACTGAAGGTCAGGTTTAGTTTTTCAGTCCTTAAAACACTGCTGGAGTTTCGCAGGAAGACAGCATTGCAGAGTCTCCCCAACAACGGAAGTGAATGCTGACCAGTTTTCAAACGTAAAAAAAACAACAGGAACAAAAAAAAAAAAAAAACATGAAATGCTTCCATACTCCTCATTTGGTTTAATCCAAATCTCCTCAGTGTTTTGTGGACTATAAATCTAAACCTGACCTTCAATCAACATGAGAGTGAGTAGATAATTCATTTTTGGGTGAACCCTTCCTTTAATCTCAATCACAATTTTGGATTCCGAGAATTAAGTGGACGTGATGGGCTGTGATACAAACGTTTAAAATTCATACTCCACTCATAGAAAACTCAGCTGAATATAAATATCAAACGCTTCCTGAACTAACAGCCAGCCACCCTGCAGCAGCAGCCTCTGCAAAATGTCCTGATTGTTAAGCAAGAACAAATTACACGCAAAGAGAGCATGAGACCACAAACTGCAGTATGACGAATACATGAAAGCCAAGAAGAAGAATGTCACTACTGATGAAAAAATCATGCAGCCCTACAATAAGGTCTCTGGATCACCTTGAGTAACTGGGTCATGATTTCTGAAAAGAGACACTGTTCTTGAGTTTTTCTTTCCTTTGAGCACCAAGTGCCATGTAGTTCTATTATATTTATGACCGATATCTCCAAAACTTGGCAACTCACACCAAAACTATCTAGATGGATAAAAGGACTGTGTATTTGCAAGACTCTGGTGATATGATACACATCACGATACAGGGGTTACGATTCAAAATACTGTGACATATTGTGATACTGTAAACAGCGATATATTGCTTTTTTAAAACCTAATTTTAGGAACACTGTCATAGTACCAAGAACACACCACCACATGCATAAATATAATAATAGTCAGAAGAGTGAAGATAGATAATAACACTGCTATCTAGCGGTCAGAGGTTTCAACACAACACAAAATGAACCACTGCCACAAATCTTTGCATGTTTCACAACAAAAAAGTGAAATGCTTTTGAGAATCGATACACAAGATATACTATCGTGATACTCAAGTGTATTGACATTTTCTTACACCCCAGTGGATAAATAGCACCACAGGTAAGGGTTGATTTTAGCCTCAAAAAGCAAAAAAAATCTGGATCTTTGAGGAAGGAAAATGGTAATAAATGTAAAGAAGAAAGATATTAATGTGGAGATCATCAACTCGATTAAATAAAAAAATAGGGATGAGAACAACTATCAATGATAATGATGATCATTTCATAGGTCATTAAGAATCCTGGTCATCACGTGAAATTTAATCAACCTACTATCCAATAAAAATCACAAACAGAACAGATTATTTTTAGGAGTCCACTCAACATGCTATCTGATCCTTTTTCTTAATCCAAGTTCAATATATAAATATATATTTTGCTCTAATTCTGTATTTTTGGTCATAGTTATTCATATTTATTAAAAATACCAATTCAAAACAAATTCACTGTTTTAGTGACCTAATATCATTTAGGACAATAACCTTTATTGAACTGTAAAATATCCTGCCTTCATTACATAACTTTGTCACAAATGTTAACCACTTTTGAAGGATCATTGAATGGGTTTGTGTGTATTTTCTATGTTCTGTATAAAGAATATATATCGATATCAGAATTTTTTTTAACTCTCTAATATTAATATCGGCATCTGCCCCAAAAGTCCATAATATCAGTCAGGCCTAAGTAACACAATTTAAAATAAATCAATAAATCAATAATGATTAATTGAATAATTGATTAATGTTACCAATGATTGATTAATTAATGTGCTTATAATTTGCAACCCTAATAAAAAAGAACATTTTTATCCATTGAGAGCCTATGTCATATTTATTACAATACTCGGCTGTGCTCCTGCTTGAGAAGTGAAGAGTGCCAACAAACTTATTATCAATGTCAATAGAGTGGCACTTGAATTTTGCACAGTGCGCTCTTAGCCAATGTTAACAGTGTGTTGTTACAGTCAGTGTGTTGCCTGTCAGGCTGTTTTGGGTTGTATTGTGTGGAATAAAATGGGCTTGGGCTGGTGGACAGGACTTGGGCTTGTTTACCATAGTTAGGCTGGTTTTTAATTACTCTACCCTAAAACTGACAGTATATTTAAAATATATTCAGAAACTGTATTCCTTTAGTAAAGCAAACACAGATGACATGAGTTACCATCAGTGTCAAACACCCATGGCTTAATTTATAAACACACATGACCTGCTGTGATTTTGCAAATCTGTACTTACATTGTGACAGAGCTATTATGCTCCTTTATTTTGAAAGGGCTCAGTATTGTGTTCATTATTAAACTGTAACTTTATTCACTCAGTGCTGTACAACCATGCTGTTTATGTTTTCCTTCTTCTACTTTTGTTGTTACTATCGTTGCAACCTGTCTGCAGCATGCATGGTACACTGTAAAACATCAAGTTTTAGACACTGCAACAAAATATTATTCCAATATTCATCACAGCACATCAGACAGGGTGACCAACAGCAGAAGTGCCCTATATAGAACACAATGACCTTTGAATTATTAGAGATTTGGCCATTATTAGGACCTTACATCATTTGTGTCTGGCCCATGGCAACCTATTCAGTTTCTCATATGGCCCCCCAAGAAAAATAACTGCCCACCTCTGGGATAGGGGGTACCTCTCTCCCTCTCTCTTTGCATGCATATATGAGGGGGATACACACATTCAAGTGGCATACTGTGAAGCCGTGTTGTAGTTTATCAAGTTAGATAAAACCTATTATTTTTGTTGAGCGGTCAGTTTTTCTTTATCTTTCTTTTAAGGCAGAGGGCAGTTACACTGCAGTCACTTGTGAGCTCTTGAATTGTTTTATTATTATGTCTTATTTAATATTTCAAGTTTTTTATTTTTTTAAATATATATTTAGTTTATTATAGATCAAATCTGGGCATTTTTTAATCCATTTGGGCCGATTTGGAGGAATCATTTGGCTGGATAACATCAAACCAATCTGGCAACACTGACAGCTGCATGTCAACAACTGGGTATAATAAAATGTGTCTGTAGCATGACAGCTACTGTGAGTCTCACAGCTACATGCACAGAGAGGTGCTGGTGATGGACGATGTAACATGTCCAGCCATTGTTGTGTCCTAATAACCTTATTTACCTTCATCCTCTCCCTGCACTGGGACGGGGTCCTCTCGTATCCCAGCTCCGACAGGGCTCTGGACACCCGCTCGTACATGGCAGGACCGGGGGCCTTACCGGAGAACACGGTGCCCGCCACCTCCAGCTGCTGCATCCTCGCCTCCGTCAGCCTCTCGTTGCCCCACACCGCGATGAGGGCGTTCGTCTCGGACGGGGTCCACGACATCCCTCGGCAAGCCGTGAAGCTGTTGGAGGAGGATGAGGCCGCCGTCCGGCCCGCGGTCCCCGAGCCCACGTTCAGAGGCGAGAAGCGGTTCGGTGTGGAGGGATTGGAGTGGTACTGATTACTGTCACTCAAATCCTCCGACTCGGGGGATGGCACCTCGGTTTTCGGTATCTTTAACGGCGTCGTTATCTCCGGAGAATGCTCCGCGTTACTGGACGCCGCCATGTTGCCTCTGTTGCTAAGGGGAGGGGGGAGGGAGGGAGGGTGACGTGCGGGGCTTCACGCCAGAAGGCACGGAGAAAAATACGGCGTGGATTTTACAAGAGTGGATACAAGGTGGAGTCTGGAAGAGTTTGACTTAAACACTCAAACACTCAAACACTCAAACAAACAATGAAGCGACTCCTGACCGAGTTATTAACACTCCTGCACTATGAGACACACGTCAGAGAATGTGAACTCTTTTATACAAGGGATAATGTACAGTAAGGAGGTCATTATTGGGAAATAAACCCTGTGCAAGGAGGATTACGTGTCTACGTACATACTACTACTACTACTACTACTACTACTAATAATAATAATAATAATAATAATTTCACATAAAATATTAATTTAAATGATTTATTATTTATTTAAAAATATTTTATTGCTCCTCCAGAGTCTATGGCAGTATCCTAAATTTCATTCTAATATTTCTTACACTAAAACAGTAAGTGAAAATGTTTAGTATGTCCACTACCTTAGTATGAAACCATTAGTCTGTGAGATGCATACCATTTCTGTGGAACTATTACACTACACAACGCTGGCGTAAATATCCCACAGTGCAAAACAGTAGTGACAACAGTAGCAACAGGCAGGCAGGCGGTGGCCAAGGCCAGTGGTGGACAGTAGTGAAGTACATTTACTTGAGTACTGTAGTTAAGTACATTTTTTTAGTATCTGTACTTTACTTGAGTATTTGTTTTTTTGTCTGTTGTTTTTTTTCACTCCACTACATTTCAAAGACAAATATTGTACTTTTGACTCCACTACATTTCTAGGAAGGTTGTTGTTACTTTTCGACTGAGCACAGCTTTGAAGTCAGCTGTTGCTGTTTTTTCTTTTCTAAAATATAATTGGTCACATGCTGTGTTCCTCACAGAAAGAAACCAATCACAGTAGCTCCTCTCAAATGGGACTGATGTAGAAGTGGAAATACGTCCAGGCGCACTCTGTAACAAGAACAAGCAAACTCTCTCTTTCATTCAAACAAAAAGTGGTAATGGTGACGGCAGGAGAAAGACAAAATTAAATCTCAAGATGTTATTATAATTATTCATTATTCCAGGTAGCTTTTTAATTAAATTGTTTTTATTGGGGTGAAAAATACCTCATAATTCATGTATATTCTGCCCCTGAAGACAGAAAGAATCTCAGTTATTTAACCCTCCTATTATTCTGAAATATTACTAACACATTTTACCCTTGGGGTCAATCTAACCCCAGGGATATTTGCCTCCAGAAAAAGATTTACAGAAAATTGTTGACCAAGTTTTTGTGTCAGGCACTTTGTTTATTTGTTGAATACATAAATAACCCCTTGATAATGAAACCTTGACCTGTTCTCTAGCGCCACCATCAGGCCAAACTTTTAAATTAGAATTAATTTATCTTGAAAAGTTTTCATCCAAATCTTCTCAAATTTACTGACAACATTAATGACCACAAATATGAACCCTATTGGTTTTGGTGATGATATGACCTTTCCTGCAGCGCCACCATCAGGTCAAACTTTCAGGTCAAACTTTCAGTTTAGGTAGTTTTTTTGTTTTTTTGGTAGTTTTTTTTTTTGTTTTTTGTTTTTTTGGTGTGTGTGAGGGGGTTTACATGTTTGAAAATTCACCCATTTCTGAAACAGAAAATCATAATGAGAACATCAGTCAGATAGTCAGAACATGGAACAGTTCTTTATGCTCACAGTCAAGCTTCTAGTCTGCTCTACTTTACACAGGATGTGCAGAGAGTGTGTGAATGCTCCTTGCAGACATATTTCTTGCATAACGAACAGGTCATGCTGGTCTTAGAATCAGAACACCGATGTGTGCAATATGTGTTCAGCACATTGAAAAAATATCATTATGATAATTTTATGCTTAATCAATTGTACCCATCAAATTATGATATTTTTTGAATGATAAACATTGAATGCGGTCAAATTGACCCCAAGGATAATAGGAGGTTTAAGAAAAAAAATCTCTGATTCAGCTTCTAAAATGTATTTTCTAGTTTCTTTACTCCTCCATGACAGTTCACTGAATATCTTTGGGTTGTGGACAAAACATTGGAGGGCATCATACGAGGCTTTATGAAACACTAAATTACATTTCATAGACCAAATAACTAATTGATTAATCGAGAAAATAATCAACATTAACCCACAATGAAAATAACCGTTAGTTGCAGCCCTAACTTTAATCTTTAAAACACATGAAACCATTTTCCAATACATGACAAAAACAGTACAAGAAACAAGATGACTGTCACCATCATGTTTATCAGTGTTTCAATGTTGGTGCCATTTTCTGTAACAGATTGTTATAACTGCGATAACAACACTTTAACTGATTGTTGAGTGGACAGGCTAACAAATGAGCCAATTAACTCGCCTTAGTTCAGTAAAAGAGAGAAACTTGAATTCAGAAGGTGTACAGTTATATTTCTCCATTTAAAATGGAAAATAAGTGTGAGAACATTCGCCACTTGTGCACATCTCCCAGCTGAGACCCGAGAGGACGGGAGGAGGTGGGAGTGGGGACGATGATATCGCCAATCGCAGGTGGATAGGCTGATGATGATCGTTTGGAAAATCACCCAACTCTAGTTCCTACGTGTTTCCCCATGGCATGTCATCTGCAGGCACAAGCTTCCATTCATACGTGGATGACACTCAGTTCTGCCCATATCTGCCAACATTTGAGTCTGAAACTGCTGGAGCATTGGGTGATGAATTGGGTGATGCCTTGCACAGTTGGAAAGCTTCTGTTGCACGCACAATAATTTAAGAAGTTGTTGTCGACTCAAGTGATACACAGTGGTAGAGAAAAGACTGAATGTCTCACTAAACCAAGTTGGGAAACACTCCGGGCTTCGGTTCAACCATCTAACAGTAATCAAATGGTTAAATGTGAGGACATTTACAATACAACATACAAAAATCCATCTCTATTGTTTGATTCTAAAATATTCATTACATTCATTCTCTGTAATTCTGATCACAGAAGGTGAGATCATATACAAGTTTTGTTACGTCAGTAGAATCTTTAACATGAGAGACAACGACAAACACTCAATACATAAAATCAAAACGGTATGAACAGACATTAACATTTGAAATATTCATCTTCATGATTTTTAATTTCTGTTGTTTTGTGAGAATTGAATTTAAGATGAAAGTGCATTTTGTGATTCTCACATGATCATTAATGAGACATTCCTGCAGTATGAAGTTATTGTTAGATCGATTAATCAGTCTGTGCTTAAAATAACAGGTTTCAAAACATGTTTTGAGTGTTCCTAGAGGGTGAGCACTTGTGTTAACATTTAAGTGATTTTGAATGTGAAATATTCAAATATATTATATAAATATGTTACAATTCTATGTAAATTGTTTTATCAACAACAGAGTTTGTTCATGCCAATAAAGTTATTTTAATTCGAAAATACCAATAAAGTTATTTGAATTGAAAAAAATGCACAATTCAAAAGATCAAAGCACACATTCCATTCTGACATCATCGATGACATCATCATACATAAGCCAGCATTTGGTGCAGACAGTCATATCATTCCAGAACTTTCGTGACACACTGTGATCAGAAACAAAGTTTAAACAGCAGCATTTCTTTGGACGGATTTTACCAGCGAAACTAAATTAGGCACGCAATGTATTCAAGACGTAACCACCAAAGGACAACTTTTAGTTTCCTGAGTTCCAGAGCAAACATGGAGCAGACCCAGTGGGAACACCCAGCGCAGAATGAGCGCGAAGAACTTCAACAACAAGTTTCAGACCCGACCAACCAGTTGGGTTGGGACAGGGCCAACGCTGTCTGTCAGGAGAACAGGAGAGTCCAGTATGAAGAAGAGCTGGATGAGACGACAAACAAGTTCGAACGACAGAAGACCCTGAAAGAGATGTTCATTAACAGAGGAAAGGCAACCAGGAGAGAGCTGGAGAGACTGGAAAAGTACAACAATCCAGAGACGCCAATCCAGAGAACGAAGGAGAAAGAGTTGCAACGGGATTATGAGGAGCTCCAGGTGGCTTACACAAAAACCCAAGAAAAGTATGAAGCTATCCTCCAGGAGGAGAAGAGAAAGAACAAGGTTCTCCAAGATGAACTGGAGAATGAAAGAATGCAGAGGGCAATCCTGCAGAAGAAGAACGAGGAGCTGCTTAAGGTGAAGAGACTCAAGTACAATCAACTCCAAGAAGAATTTGATAAGTTCAAAGATTCACAGCACAAGATTTGCAAAAGGTACGAGGAGCTGCAAGAGGCACATGTTCACAGCCTGAAGCAGTTCACAGATGAAATGCAGAAGAACAAATGTCTCCAAGAAGAACTGGAGAAAATGACCATTTCAAAACTCGAGATGGAACAAAAATATGAGGCTGATGTCAATACAGCCACACAGGAGGCCAAGGCCTTCCAGCAGGAGTTTGAGAAAGAAAGACAGGCTCACAAAGCTACAATTGCAGAGGGCTGGAGGATCATTAATACCATGAAGGCTGAGCAGGACAGCTGTTGTCAACAGATCAACATCCTGAAGCAAACTGCCGTTGAGAGGGAAAACCAGCTGGAGGAAGTGAAAGCTCAGCTCAACAATCATATCTTAATCAACTGTGATCTTTCTGATGAGCTTGAGGCTGATTGTCCTCCCCGAAAAAGGGCCCGGCGTGAGGAGAGGAACTATGAGCCGTGTGAGCAGGAGCAGTTCCGTTCGATTGTAGCAGCCATCGAACATTTGAAAGGAGCTCAAATCACACAGGACGAGTCAAGCAAGCAGGAGGAACCCATACAAGCAGAACTGACCATCTCACCCCTACAGCAGGCTGAGGCCCCAGCAGGAGAGCTTCCAGAGACAGCAAACCCACCTTCATTGTTGAAAAGAACATGTCACCTCCTGGGGCCGAGAAAGCCAGAAAGGTGGAAGAAAAGGGGAAGACAAGCATTAACAAACTAAACCAAATCACCCCACCCCATCCCACCTCACCACATCCCACTAACTTCAAATAAAAGCAATGCGACACAAGATTAATGCTTTGTGTTGTGGGCGGCACGGTGGTGCAGTGGTTAGCACTGTGCCTCACAGAAAGAAGGTCCTGAGGGTCTTTCTGTGTGGAGTTCGCATGTTCTCCTCGTGTCTGCGTGGGTTTTCTCCGGGTGCTCCGGTTTCCTCCCACAGTCCAAAGACATGCATGCTAGGTTAATTGGTTACTCTAAATTGCCCAAATCAATTTCAAACCCATCCCACCTCATCCCACCCCACAACACCCCACAACACCCCACCCCATCCCTCCTCACCCCATCCCTCCTCACCACATCCCTCCTCACCCCATCCCACTAAATTCAATTCAATTCAATAAAAATAAATAAATTCTTCAAATTAAATAAATGCTTGTGTTTCTTGTATTGTATGTAATGTGTTGTATTTAATGTGTTCTGGCATCCTGTTGTAAAATGTGAGAGCTTGTCTTTCTTAAGGGAGGGACAGATTACATTACTCCAGTGGCATTTAATTTTTCCTGTTGACTGCAGTATCAGCTGTAACATCAGCTGTTTGAAGTTATAGGATCACCATGTTCACATGTTCACCATGTTAGCATGTTAACATGTGCTAAAAGTACAGCTGAGGCTGATGGGAATGTCATTAAATGCCATTTTTCAGGTATTTAATTACAATTTGTCATTTAGAAACAAAAAAGTACAATTTGATAATAATTGCACAGGACTGACATGAATGTCTGGTTGTGTAATGTGGTCAAATCAAAAATAATGGACACTGAAAAAACATATAACTAAAGAAAAATGAGTTAATAAGGTTATTAAGTGTCAAGTTCAAAAAAATTCCCTCAAGGTGTTCCTGAGATATCATGTTCACAAGAATGAGATGGCCGGAAAACATAATGCCTCGGGCCATAAAAACACAAAAATAATAATTAAAAAAGGGGTTTTCAAGTTTTTTTTTAAAAGAATTCTGAATCACAGAGGTCCTTGACCATACAGCCGTGAGTGCACAAAAAAATTAGGCCGATCAGTAGGAATGTCAAAATGAATCACTTCTAAGATGCATCGTGATGCGGATGTGGACGATTCTACATCGATGCAGTGACAGAGCATAATCGATTATAGCATAGAGCCGTTCTGTTTTGATTTGAGGATGCAATGCAATGCATCATGATGCATCATGAATCGTTGACAGGATAATCGTAATCGAATCGCATCGTGAGATCAGTGAAGATGCACAGACCTACCGATCGGTCCAGTTATATCTAAGATTAGCTCCGGCTAACATGTGCGTCCAGTGATTACACATCCATACGCACACACAAACAGAAAAATGAGTTAATAAGAGAAGTGTTTTCTTCCACTCTAAAACAATGTTGAAATTCATTAATGATTGGTATCCATCACCAGACCAGTGCAATGTTCTAAAGTGATGAATAAATGTTCATGCAGCAAATATAGCGACATGGTCAAAAAAAAATCCACCACAATATAAGCAAATTGAACATGTTTATTTTTTCTTGAAGTAGTTTTGCTTTTGTAAACATCATTGAATAAAAGTGCATTCAATGAGTTTTTCCTCATATAAACATTTTAAGTCAAGTACATTCAAAAGCTTTGATTGCTTTTAACAGTTAAAATGCCTAAAACACTGAAATGACAACAATTCATTAAACAATGTGCAAAGTAGGGATGCACAATAATTTCAGCACATCCTCTGTATTAGCCGATAAAGGCTTTAAAATGAAATATTGGTATCAGCCCAAAATGAGCAATTTTGCTGATATGGCAGGTTGAGATGTCACTTTCATTATGTGCAGCATAATTAAAATCATTAAACATAAGAACTGTCAGCAGTAGTTTTCTTATTTTGCTAAGTGAATGTGTGCATTTTGAATAGCACTGTATTTTATGTTTGCATCTGCCAGTGGGCCATCACAATAAGAAAAAGGCAGTCTTGATGTTGTCAGCACTTCACTGCACATCGGCCAAAATGAGTTGGAAAAATATCTGTATATCAGCAAAATCCAATATCGTGCATCCCTTGCTTTGTATAAGAGTTTTTTTGTTGTTGTTGTTGCTTTAAACGGCAACAAACAGGATAAAACATGACAAAATAAAACACTGACATGAAGATGCATTCAATAATTAGTATTGTACAACAGCTGTCCTTTTTGTTTTTGATTGTATTTCTATGTTGAAGTTTTTATAGGTGTTTCTATAGACTTTGTGTAGCAGAGTGGTTCTACAAGCAAATCAGTGCATCATCAGGTGGTTTCAGAGAGTTACAAGCTTCTGTAAATGATACTGATACTACTGATAATAGAAAATGTACTTTGTAATTGAATACTTAAGTATTTTAAAAAACATGTACTTTTGAATACTTAGGTATTTTTAAAAGCAAGAACCCTAGTACTTTAACTCAAGTAAAATTTTTACTGAGCAACTTTCACTTGTAGTTGAGTAATATTTGACCAGGAGTATCTATACTTTGACTCAAGTACTGGGGTTGAGTACTTTGTCCACCACTGGCCAAGGCAGCTCTGAAGTTACTCTTCAATTTAAACATAAGTAAGGTTTCACTGTGCTAGGCATATATACTTTTTCAATTAGCTCAATAAAGCTCAGCAGAGAGGTTACAGTAAAAATCCCATTCATATTCTACACAGAGGATTGTGGATGAGCTCTGAGACTGTCAAACAATGATAAGGCTCCTGTAGATGACACAAGTCCGAATAATAATAATGTTTGCAATGTAAAAAAAAACAAAAAAAAACATTCAAACTACTTTTTATTTACACAAAAGAATGCTGAACAATGCACGCATTTTGGGTATGTAGTCTATCGTATGTGATTTTGGACACAGATGTCATTTTATTCAAACTGTCACTAGAATAGAAGCTGTAATACTTAGAATGAGTATGTGTGCGTGTTTGACTCTGATCAACACTACTGTGCCTCAAAAGCAGCCCTTGTTCAACATCATGTCATACATCATCTAACTCAGTATATTTGTGTTAGTTAAATCATATCACAGCATATAGACTTAATTAATCCAGAAAGTCTAAACCCACACACCCACTGAATCTCTCTGTTGTCTAACAAGTCACTGTGATTGAGCCACTGGGCAGTGAATGGGACCTTTTATTGGATTTGGAGTGTATAATTGGTCATTTGAAGGCCTGATTGATGGATTGTGTCATTGTTTACTTCATCTTTTTCCATGACAGTGTTTGATTGGCTTCCCTCAGGGACTACAAGTCCTTTCAGCCTGCTCTGCCATCTGTCCAGTGTTTGGCTCTGTGTGTGTGTGTGTGTGTGTGTGTGTGTGTGTGTGTGTGTGTGTGTGGTCAGTGAGGTCCTGACCTGGCCAAAGGGACAGTAAAATCCTTTTTGGATGAGGTCTACACACTAGCTGTCCAATAAAGGTCAGAGACAGGATACACCGGACAGTCTAACCTTTCCATGTCAAAACTGCAGCTGTCAATGAGTTGTCATGTCTGCTGTCATGAAGAGATGAGACGGGCCTGAAATATTTTGTACCACTTACGACCGATTGATTTGGACTGGATCAACTTTCTGGAAGTGTGGCACATACTGGGATTTAAATCCAGTGATAACCCTGGTGATATGAGTGTTCTGAGTTTGTCACACCACAGAAACATGTGCCATTAACCCAGACAAATTTAAATGATTGAAAAAAGTAAATATACAAAATTAGGTCTCAAAATCATGAAAAAATGATCAGTTTTCTGAAACACTTGGGGTGTGTCCGCTCCGCTGTTTCAGTGTCACGCACCACTACGACCCAAAAACGACCTGAGACATGAACGCTCCGTCCAGCAGCTTCATTGGACATTTCCAGACATGTTTGAGCCACCAGAGCCAGAGGACGAGGACAAGATGTTTTTTTTTAACGTCTGTGTCAGGTTGTTGGAACTGAAGTGAGCTGAAGTGAACTGCTGGGTTGATCAGGACTGAGAGAGACGCTGAAGGTATGTTTGTAACTGACCATTAGGGAGGGTGATGGGAGGGGGAGGCGGTGTCATTCGTGTTTGATTCGTGGGGCTTACATAGGGTTGGGGAACCATGGCTCCAACATGTCACCGAGCCATGTTACAGGTTCACCCAAAAAATCCTGAGTGCAGAAATCGTGAACAACAGTTTAACGGTCTATCTTCACAATTGAGTACTACAAAGTTCTCAGTGTTTTCACTTGTTTTCAGCAACAATTTTCTAACATGTAAAGTGTGCTTACAAGAAAAACTGAACTTCCTTCACATAGATTTTAATGTAGAAAGTGAAAGTGAAAGCAGCCAGTTGTCCATTGCATTATAAAATCAGCAAGTGACTCACAAAGGAAATTAAAGTTTGGGTAATAACTTTAATTTTTGTTTTTGTCTTCCCAATAAGAAATCTATTTTTTCGGTTTCTTTTTCATGTTAAAGCTTAATTCTATCCAAATTCTCAGATGTACTCTCTTTAAGGCAGCTTATTGGTGTGCAATTACTTTCTGCTCGGCTGAAATCTCCATGAGAAAGGCTGAAGATGAAAAAAAGTGTGCCGCGCCCAGATTTAGTAAGGTCAAGTCTTCTGTGGCCTCATTTGTGTTTTAATATTCCTAAAAGCACATCTGAACAAAATAGTGAGGATCTGTGTTAATCTATGTACCATCAAGAGACGGCCATTATATTCCAGGGACATGTGCAGACATAACTTAAAGTTAATGAGATGGGACTTTATTTGCACATGTTCAGGACTCTGGCCTCACCTTTCACTGACAGCAGCTCTGCTGACGCCTCATGAATTTGAAGTTTGAGAATAGCTTTTTTTTTGTAATTAGAGAGTGGTTGTGATAATAATCCCGGGCTTATCATCAGAGGGACGATTTGCATTTTCAAACTGTAATTGATTGATTGATGAAAGATTGGATTTGGCAGGGATGGAGAGAGGATATCAGTGTGAGTACCACAAAGCTCTGATTTACTGAATGCTGATTTGCTCTTGCTGGAATTAATAGTGTGGGTTGCTTAATTTCACATGGGGAGGATTTTTTTGATTGTCTGCCACTGCACATTTGAAATCACTGCTGGAATCTGTGCTTAAAGGACCAGTGTGTATGATTTAGTGGCATCTAGTGCTGAGCATACAGATTGCAAAAACCTCACCCTCCCCTTCCAAGAATGCTGTATGTGAAGCTGTGACCTGTTATTGCCTTTACTTGTTTACTATAGTTGTATTTTGGGTTTAGCAGCATGACTGTGTTTTGCATGATTTATTATTATTCATGTTACTTCCTGCATGTATGGTATGGGACCTGAGTCCCATGACTTGACTTGAGTCAGACTTCAGTCACAAATTTGAAGACTTAAGACATGCTTGATGAACATTAATAAAAGACATGACTTTGACTTGGTATTCATGACTTGTGTCTTGACTTGGACATGAGACAGTTGACTCGAAAGGACTTTTTAAAGTTAGATATTTGCATTTTTCTGGGCAGACCAGCAGAGGCCAACACATGAGGCAGCCATTGTCGGTGTCAGTTGTCAGTGGTAGTGAGGAAATGCAGGTATGCAGGGTCATACAAGAAGCACCTTAGACAGATGTGTCAATTGATCAATGAAAAATGGTACGATCCTCCTGAAGCAAAGCCAGTTGGGAGTTTTAAACATTGTAATATGACACAAAAATTTACACACTTTAGAGCCCTTAATAATCATTTCAGAGCCCCACTGTCCATTGTTTGTGATTTTGGGGGCTTGTTATTGATTGCATAAAAAAAGTAAAATTCTTTATTGGAAACCAGCGTCAAACAAATGGCAAATACAAAGTACACCCTACCCTCCCCCAACCTTTCACAAAGAGACAAAAAAATTAAACATACAAAAAATTAGAATTGAATAAATAAATAAATAAAACACACATACAAAGTAAATGAGACAAAATGTGGAGGGAAGTAAGATAAAACAGAGTTTAAAGAGCTTACGCATGCATGAGAGTCAGATTGGATCCAGAGATAGTGCCATAAAAAAGACTTTATTTTTATCCTTTCATGTTTTTTACACAAGGACTACCTTATCTTGCAAGTTTTAGCTAACCATTTTATTGCATTGTGTAGAAATCTTTGGGCCTATATCAATATTAGGGAGTAAAAATATCCTCCTTCAGTATAATAAACTTTCACTGATTTTTAATGATTATAAATAACTGTAAATGAAAAATGCTAAACGTGTATATTTATTATTACCTCAAACTTGAATTGAGAAAAAAGATCAAACATGCATAAAATGCTGCCTGTAAAACTAAAAAATCCAATCAAACTACATAATGTTCTTTTAAAAAAAAAATCTCTTTTGGACTCACTCTAACCTGTAATTTCCACCAGGCGCAGCTGCGCCGCGTCACAGCTACACCCCAGTTTTGTTCCGTCATTCAAGCGTTTCAGCAGCAGAGCGTTTTGCCCGTCTGATTATGTTTACTTGCTCTGATTTTGTTGATTAAGTCCTCTTTCCTTGCTCTTTGTGCTTCTACCATGGATAAGCAGGCTATGTGGTTAAATAGTTTATTTTCTGTCTGTCTTAATGAACGTGAGTCTGCACGGGGTCTTTTATTTTGAAAATCAACCGGATTGTCCCTGCCTTTTCCGTGCCTGACTTCCTACCCGTTCAACCTGCTCTGTGCCAACTGATGAGCCATCCGTCAAAAATAGACTTGCTGCATATTCTCTGCAGAGCGGAATGCTGAGCCACTTCTGGGACGTTGCTAAGATGCGCCGTGGCGCTTCTGGTGTAACTTACAGCATTGACTAGAATGGCTGCGTATCTCTCCAAGTGTCGCGGCTGTGAAACTCAAAAAAACACGAAAGGTCTTATTTAGAGCCAGAATTTGTTTTTCTCCCTTCTGGGCTACTGTATAAACATGGTGATGCAATGTAGCGGACTCCATGGAAGGAGACCTGCTCCCTCTGTACACATAAACTTATTATTCTACATATTATTCTAAGGTGACAATTACACAGTGATTCTTACTTTCAGATGATTACACATTAATGAAAATGAATATCATATTCTGTTTTTGCCATACTCTTCCAGTATACCTCTTTAAATCTCACACACTGGACCTTTAAGTGAAACGAGGTCTAAAAATCAACCTTTGTATAGCTGAAGGCTGCGAGATTACTTTTCCCCTTCAGTCGGGTGATAGATTTATTTTTGTCTCCGTGCTCATCTTTGATTGGGCCACATCTGTTACCCATGAGCCTCAGTATTAATGACAGTGCCAGGGATGCCCTGAAGTGTTTTCATTTGAGCGTATCTGAGTGCGGCCCTACTCATGGCTCCAAAGTCATTACTTTACATGTGTGAAGTGACATGATGATTATGGAGTAGAAGTGTGGCCTGTCAGTTTAAATTTGATGGTGTTTTTTGCCCATCAGATGGTCAGGGTGAGCACCTGCAGGTCTTTTTCTGTTTAGTTCAAGGTGCTAAAAGTCATTTGACAGATACATTAAAATAACATTTGATACAGCAGCCAATTCTCATACATACTCCAAAGTCTTAATGTGGAATGATTTCTAGCCTGCAGCTGCCCAGCACGGCCCTATTAGTGCTCGACAGCAATGTAATATTCATGTTTTAGGAATGGCTAAACACCTACACTCATCATATTCAGTTTTCAGGTGTTCTTCTCAGCCTTTTAGCATTTCAATGTGTCTCTGTGCAGGTATGAAATTATTAAAAAAAAAAAACTCAGTGCCAATAGCTTCAAGCAAGCTACGACTGTTGTGTCTGCCTTGAATCCACTGAGCTCTAGAAATCAATTTTAGAAATGACTCACTTAACTGTTGCATAGATTGCACAATTATTTATTGATGAACTGATCAATCGATTGATCCAAAACTCGCCAGCATCATCTGTAAGCTTGGCCTTGCATCCCAGTGTGCTCTTGTACCATCACATTAAAAATTCATCCACATCAAAATGGTGCTAAAAGCAGTTCAAAAAAAGAAAAGATTATGCAGTAAAATAACATAATTGCTGATGCATATTCAGTCTTTCAGACTATTTCCCTGCGCTGTTTTTCATGAAGTCTTTGAGACATCGGTTTTAGAGACGGCTTTTCACGTCCTCGATCAATTTTGGCATCATCTCCCTCCCATCATCGCAGTGCTCTGACTGGACCATTACCAGATAGGTGTGAAATGACCGTTACGTGGGCTGCTTCCTTGATACTGATTGCGGCAGACATGTCATCTTAAGCGCACCAGGCTGAAAAAGAGCAGTCAAGGTGGAAATCATGTCTCTGACCCCTGTCTTTCTAGCTGATGGGGAAATCACCCCGAGACTTCAGAAAGGACATGAAGTCTATTCAAAAGAAAGAGAGCAGTTAAAGAAGTTGAGCACTTTGTGCTTTTGAACTTTTTTTGCTGTAACTTTTAACTATAGTTACTCATGCTAGTATTTGGAGCAGGAGGCAGCCGCTGTACAGCAACCAGTGACCAACTCCAGTTGTAAGTCAGTACCTGACATGTTACACAGAAACATCTGGGAAGCCGTCCATAGAAACTGTTTGGGAAAAAAACAAAACAAAACGCTTGGCAGGTGATTGGATGAACCACCTGTCTATTGTGACTAACACAGGCTAACTTCGAAGCCGGCTGGAAGAAGAGTGAAAACATCTTTTCCATGGTATAATAGACCTCAGTGCCGTTCTTTGCCCTTCTTTCAGTGAAGAAATACTCTTCAGTTCTGGTATAACTGATTCTATCACATTATCTACGCTCTTCTGTAGCTGCCATTGTTTGTTTGGGACAGTTGGCACACCTGAAACCACGCCTGTAACTTCCCGTAGTCCCTCTGCAGATGCTGATTGGCTCTGCTGTGGACACAAATGAATAGCTTGGAGCCTGGCAAGATAGATTCTCTCGTGATCTGATGATCTCCCGAATCCAGCTGCATCGCACGGTAAGAAAACCAGAGTACCCAGAGGAAACCCACGCAAGCATGGAGAGAACATGAGAACTCCACACCGAAAGATCCTGCCCATACTGGGATTCAAACCCAGGACCATCTTACTATAAGGCAGTTAGTTTTGGTTTGGACCCCCTGGAAAATGAGATGGTTCATCTCAAGGGGATATTCACTAATAAACTTCTTCTAATTAGTCTACCTGAAAATGAGAATCATTGTCTTTTCATTACCCTAGAATGAAGCATTTATATCTAAATCGGGCGTGTATCCTCTTCCACAGAAGCTGCCACGTTGTCCCACCATGTTTCTACAGTAGCACAAACAGGACAAACCAAACACTGGCTCTAGCCTTCCTCTTGTGTTAGCTTTATGTTATTATCTCTTATGTTAACGGGTTGGTTTTGACCCGTGTCTTGAATCAGCCATAAAATACCCTAAAAACAATTATTTATCATCCAGTTTGTTTCTTACCTCTTGGTTATCTTGTTAGGCTTCCTTATCCATGAAAAAATTGGTTTTAATATTTTTGCTGTGGCCCCCTGAACCTTTCTTTTGACAGCATACCCCTCGTTTTCAATATTTAAAAAAACTGTAAAATGAACCTCAAGAGAATTATATCAATAAATAAAAGGTTGTTATGTTACCTGACTGTTACTGAGGGGTATTAGCACACATCTCTTAAATGTTCAAAAACATTTTTTTTAATTTTAATATTATTAACTATAGTAACATCTATGGTGTTACGGGTCAATGTCAATCCATACATATTTACTTCAAGAAAAAGGCAAAAAACAAGTCTTTTAGTCTTTCTTTTTTTTCAAAAATAGAACAAAATGAAAAGCAGAACTAGTAATAATACAAAATGTAGATTTGCAAGGTCAAACAAACAACAACCAATCAAGCAAATCAAACCAACAGAAATCAAGTACTAGTTCCATAAAAACTTTATGTGCAAGAACATGCATGTGTATTTGTGTATTTTAGATGCATGTGTGGCAAAAAGTGACCCTAGTGTGTTCTTTGCAGAGCTGTTTTTTGCAGAAGAGGCACAATACATTTGTAGGAGGTCCATAAAAAGTCTCTCTATGCAAGAACATGCATGTGTATGTGTGTGTGTGACACTTTTAGTGTGTTCTTTGCAAAGATATTTTTTGCAGGTGAAAAGGTGTGGTGTGCAGGTGTGGGCTGTTGGCTGATAGTGTGTTTATGATTTCAGTTTTGGCACTTATTATTGTTTTATAATCATATATAATAACTGGGTTGAAACCGACCCTAACAACACATAGGTCATAATTTTAACCAGATCATTTTATAATTTAGTAAAAAATATATATATATATATATTTTTTTTTTTTTTTTTGTTTGTTTAAATAGAAGTTCCTGACAAAGTCAAAAAGTCTTGATGCAGTAAACAAATTTATGTAGTACTTTTATGCATTTAAAACCTAAAAACTACTAGAGGAAGACTAGCAGTGCTGGACTGGTAAACTGGCCTACCAGGCATTTTCCAGTGGGCCAACAAGCGATGGTGCAGATATTATTTTCACTCTTAGATTTTAATATTACTCAGTCAAGAGAGAGTTCATTTTTATTTATTTTAAGACATAAAGCTGCAGCCATAGCCTGTGGGATTATGTTTACACTGGGTAGCCAAAGTTTATTGTATAATAATGTGAGGACTGGACTAACTACCGAGCAGCACAGCCAAAGCTCAGTGTTATATTTTATTATTTTCTGCAGTTTATATTTTCCAAATATTTACTCGTCTTAAGATTTTATAGAAAATGTAATATTCAATAAATATAGCTTGTTTATGTGTCTTTCTCAGGGATGTCAGGTGTGACTGTGTAGCAGTGGCAAGTGGTTTATATGGCTCACAGGTCAGGCAGCGCCCCAGGAAGGTCAGGACCAGCTCTGGCTTAGTGGTGTGGGGAAATAGTACAGAACGTATATTTAAAGTAGTGCAAGAGGAGTGTATTTGATCATCTGATGGGGGGGCTCTAGAGTGAAACACAGAATTTACACACAATGGTTTGGTTCCAGTCAATATTGATTGTTTTAAGGAAGTGGCTAAACCACTCCCAAGACCTTTGTTTTTACACTGTGTAACTGGATGGTTTGTGATTTATTAAAGGAGTAGTTCGCCCAAAAATGCAAATTTAGTTATTATCTACTCACCCTCATGCCAATTGAAGGTCGGGTTTATTTTGTTAGTCTGCAAAACACTGCTGGACTTTCACAACACACACACAGAGTTGAAACAGTGCTAAGTTAAGGGTCTACAGTGAAGATTTTGGCTAAAAATATGGTGTAAATGATATCTTTCAAATCAGCTTGTCATGGTGGAGATGTAGGAGACTTGGATTGCACCAGACAAGCAGTGTGGAGGCATTTTATGTTTTCTTTTCTGTAGCTTTTTTATTTTTGGAAACTGGTCATCATTTCCATTGTTTGGGAGATTTTGCTACACTGTTCTTCTGTGAAACTCCAGCAATGCTTTGTGGACTAAAAAACCTAAACCTGACCTTGAGAGTAGATAACGTGAGTAGATAATGACTTTCAACAATTTTCATTTTTGGGTGAACTGTCCCTGTAAGGCTAACTTGATCGTAGAGTGTAGAGGAGGATGGATATTAGTTTCAAAGTTGTGAGAGTGTCACCCAAAAAATAAGAAAAATTGTGTCTGTGTGTTTGAATCTAATAGATGAAACATCATGACTACGTTAGGAGCCATGAGACAGTGTTGTCCTAACACTGGAATTTTCCATAGGACGGTGGTGTTGGATTCTCCCACATGTCCTCAAACAAAAGAACCCCCATGAGTCCCCCCGTTGACTCTCCTGATGCTCAAACTCAAACGCTTCTCTCATCCAAGCCACCCCCAATCAGCATTAAGCTCTTTAACTTCCTCCAGCTGGGCCCAGCCTCACCCCCTCCCACCCCACCCCCAGTGGATTCCCCTACCCTGATCTAACCTCCCCCGAGCGACAAGGGGGCCCAGGTGCCATCACTGAACGAGACGTCGGGGTAATTTGGCTCGACGCGCCCCAACACACGCACCCTCCTTATATCAGGGGCAAGGGAGGGACTCTGGACATTAAACACTGTCTCATTAGGTTTATTTGGACGAGACGGGGGACCTAATGAGAGACGGTGTAATGACCAAAAACATCTGATCTCCACCCGCTCCAAACAAAACATTCAGGTAAGGGCCCAGGGTCAGGGCCAAAGTCATGTCACGCCTCCCCGCCTCTGAAGGAAGCGGGAGGGAGGGGGGAGACGGAGTGAGGGAATCCAAGTTCAAGCACTTAAGAAGAAGAAAGGGGAGTGACAGCAGCGCACTCGAGAGAAGAGCTGCCCTTTGTCTCCTGGATACTTCAAAGCTAATCCATCCATACTTTTTTTTTTGGTGGGTTTTATGTGAATTGAGTTTAAATTAATGGATCGTGCCCTTTGTTTGTGAGCTGCCACACGATTGAAACTTCTTGAGTTTGAGTTTAAAAAGAAAGAACCAGAATAAATCATATAGGAACTTTGTCTGACTTAATGTAAATAAACTATAATTTATCCAAGTTAATTAAACTCATACACTTATACACCTCTAACTTGAAGCCTTTTTACTCAAAATGATCTCCTAACACCTGTATATTTTATAGTTTGAAGAAATATGATGATGAACTTACTGTGTCTATTTTAAGATAAGTCATGGTTGGTACAAATTCACTGATAGCAAGTTTTGAGTCATTACAAAATTACCAAAGTTGACAAAATTATCTAGTCAGCTTAAAATTTCTGTTGATCAACATGTACCAAAATTAATCTCTCCCACCACATTTGTAAAAAATCATACAGGATTTTGTGTAATCAACTAATCTTATTAACTTAACATAATTATGCATATTTTATATTTTCAAGTGAATTAAAATTTAATTTTTGTATATTTATTTTCACTTATTTTTTTTGACTTGAAATGAAGAGTTGAATGAATGCATTGTTTGAGGGTTACAACTCTCTTATAATTTGAAAAAAAAAAAAAGATACAGTGCAGAACTTTCTTAATTTAAAAGTTTATTTTTTTTACAGTGCTCTTTCAAAAATCAGCCTTTTCTGCAGATGTCGCCTCGTTAGTGAAGCAATTTTGCATGATGGGAGAAAAAAGTGAGCGATGGTGTGAGTTAACCACTGCAGCTGAAAGTTTTTATGCCACCCTAAATGGTCAGCAGCTGAGTACCATTACCCAATTAAATCTAAATATCAGACAGCTTTGAATTAGGGACATTTCTCAGCTCATTAACATCTCATGAATGTTAAGTCAAGAAGCAAATAATTGGTTGGTGATGATATAGTTTGCGGTGTCATCACAAATTCTATTCATAAATCACATTCTAAATGTGGTGCTTTTGTTTTAGTTGATTGATTTTTATTGCGAGACAGCACGTTGTGTGATATTTTATGCAGAGTTAATATGGCAAACAGATGTACCTGATTTTAGAAAGAGCTGGTTATGCACACTCGCATATCTCCGTGAGGTGCTCCTGCAGTCAGCAATAAGGGTGGTGCTGGTTTGCAATTCCCCAAATGTCAGGCATCAGTGAAACAACAAAAGAAAACAGGTGACATAAATGAATGAACGCCTGCTAATGGTCATCTCTGTCTCTTCATCCGCAGCCCCATCAGTGAGGGCTTCATTCATGAGGCTGGAGAGATGGACTCCATGAGGGATGATTGTATGTCTTCATAGCAGGATAGACTGCTGAGATCCTCCAACCACCCACTCACACCCCCACCTTATCCCCACTGGATCGCAGGTGTGGAGCAGCTGAGCCACCCAGGCCTCTTGACCTACAGCCTGTCCACAGCTCAATACACCATTAGCCTCTGCAGCTGACCTGAGCAATTCACCAGGCCACCAAACTGTCCACTGTTGCCTCTGGAAGACACAATAATTGGAAAAGTTTGACAATGGAACAGTGTATGCAGGAACTTGGCAGTAAAATAAATCGGACATTAACTTAAAAGAACTAGCAGAGTAACTGCTTACTGCTGCTAATTGTAGCTGCCTTTAGCTAGTTAGCTCAGTTAGCAGCTAGTGGTCCTATGGGCCTTTTCCTCTGAGCCAAACCATACTGTGCTGAATTGCATCTCCATTACTACTGCAGCCAAGATGGACCTAGTCTTGAGTGGGGCAAGCCCAGCGTGGATTCTGGTGACGTCCTGCCGCTCACGGCCAACCCATGATGACCCTTCTTTCTCCACTTTAAACAAGCAGGTGTGGTGATACTCAGCTCATGTGTGCAGGAGAGCAGAGAGAAAGACGTTTTTTAAAGCCTCTTTATGTTGAGCTCCCTGTACCTTTGTAGCTTCTAACTGAATCTTTGTTTTGAAATGTAGTTTCTTTCCTCTGTCACTGTTTGTACTTTGTACTTGGCAGGCAGGCGGTGGAACCAGGCTCAGTAGCCTCTCAGTGAAGACGGTCGGACCAGAGCTAAATACAGCCTCCATGACCGACAGAGGCCAGTTTGATGATAGGGATTACAGTACCAAGGTGGTTCACAGTGGTTTACAATGCATATTGTCATTGTCATATTGTCACTTTACATTCTCTTGAGAATTTTAGCTAATTTTTGTGTATTTTAAGTGAAAATTCTTCTGTATTGAACCCTTAGAAAGATGTCAAAGTACGGAGGAAGGACAGATGGAAGGAGAATA
Organism: Lutjanus erythropterus; assembly: GCF_056507025.1. NCBI lineage: Eukaryota > Metazoa > Chordata > Actinopteri > Lutjaniformes > Lutjanidae > Lutjanus > Lutjanus erythropterus. The sequence continues at coordinate 7,883,842 of NC_139327.1, forward strand.
TCTGTGATTGATTAAATCAATGCCAAAAATAATATATTAGATTCTGCGCCACCCACTGGCTCTACACTTACAAGTACAAAGAGGTCCAATAACTATGTAACTGACATGGCCTTGAATGATGCTAATGTCTTTGCTGAATAATTATACAAGACCGAATGTTTTTCAAAATTCACATTCCCTATAGATCCTCCAAAGGACTTTTTCAGACACCACACCAGGTAAAAGAAAAGTTCTGATGATATCCTCAGTGTTCATCTGAAATCCCTCCTTAATGTGACTAAAATGAAAAGGATGAAAGTGTATCATGTTTGACCTTCATGTATCAAAGACCCCCTCCAATCCTTCCCTCCCCTCACTGCATAATTCACTGTCAGCACTCCTTCATTGACATGAACTTATATGAAGCGTGCACCTGTAAAAATCACAGCACCACTCTGACTTATCACAGTTTCAGTCAAAAGGAGGAGGAGGAATTATTTGAGGGTGGTTCTTTTTGTGCGATCACTCATTTGGAAGTTTGTTTCTATCCGTTGAGGGTTTTTTTTTAAGGGTCTGATGTATCAGGGTGACTTTTGGTGTCATGACATTTCCCTGCGAGGTTAGAGGTCGTTGACCAAATGTCAGCAAACACAGGAGTCCAGGCAGATGGCGAGCTGCGTTTCACTGCCTCTGTCCCCAAATCATAAAAATTGATCCTGTCAATACGTCTAATGAGCCGACATACTTGAGTTTAAGCAGCTGTGATAGTTTTATAAAGGCAGGGGAGGATTTATGGGTTGATTCTCCTTCACTGTTACAGATGTAAAACTTCTACTTCAGTAGTGAGATAAATTATTTGTGGATTAAGATCTGATCTGCAATTTTTAATGATCAAGTGTTTAACAAGCATAAAACACAGAAAAAAGAACAATGGCTTATCACTTTATAACTCGGAGAGTTTATTGATATAACAAGGTGAATTCACTTTATATAAAGATATTTTCACCTTATTATATTATTATGCAAACTTTTCTTGTTTCAACACTGTTAATGTTATAACACAAAACATTTCATGTTGTAACACTGTAACATTGTTGTAATATGATAACTGACAGTATATGATATATTATTACAATATACGTTAACATGTTATAACATGAAATCTTTTATGTCATAACAATAAGGTTTTGTGTTATATCATGAAACATTTCACATTATGACAAAATGAATAGAAGACAAATTTCTTTTTTATAACATGTAATAACAGGAAAATATCTTGTTATAGCATGGAAATATGTTGCTGTAACATGAAAAACAAGAAACGTGAATAACAAGACAAGTTTCTTATGTTTGTATTTTGTGATAATATGAAAATATCTCTTAAAACATGAAAATATTTATATTTTGTAATAATGTAACATGAGTAACAGGAAAAGTTTCTTGTTACAATATTTTTCACGTTATGATGTCAAATGTTTCACATTATAACCAAATATATAATATATTGTTGTAACAAGAAAAGTTTCTTGTTATAGCACTATACTATCTAATGTAACACACAAACTTATCACGTTATAACATGGAAAGTTTCTTGTTATAACATGATATGTTTGTATGTTGTATTAGCATGAAAATATGTTGCTATAACATGAAAAACAAGAAATATGTGAACATCATGAAAAGTTTCTTGTTATTAACATGTGTGCAGGTTGTAATAATGAACATGTCTGTTATAACATGAAAATATTTTGGGGAACTATAAGAACTATAAGAAATACATGAATAACAAGAAAGGTTTAACAAAAAAACATAACAAAATGTTATTGCATTGAAACTTGAAACTTTTCATGTTATAACAAATAAATAGTATATTGTCATAATAAGAAAAGTTTCTTGTGATAATGTGATATCTTTGTATGTTGTAATTGTGTGGAAATATGTTTCTTGTTATAATATGATACGTTTTGAATGTTATAATGATGTGAAAATACCTTGTTATAACATAATAAAACAAGAAATTTGTGAATAACAACAAAATTTTCTTGATATAATGTAATTGTATGTTGTAGTACCGTGACAATATTTCGTTGTAACATAAAATACAAGAAATACATGAATGACAAGAAAAGTTTTTATGTTTAAACATTAAACTTTTCAGATTATGACAAGATAAATAGTATATTAATATAACAAGAAAAGTTTCTTGTAACGTCATAAGTGAGAATATTTTGTTGTAGCACAAAAGTAACGTGTTTGTATGTTGTAATAATCTTGTTATAACATAAAAATATCTTTTTACAATGTTAAAACCAAGAAACACATTTTGTATGTTATAATAATTTTATCTTGTTATAACAAACTTTTCATGTTATAGTGTGATATTTATATTGGTTTTATTTTTCATGGCATGGCAGCAATAAGCCTACAGACAAAGCTGTGTGTCACCACCTTCTGATAATTTCCATATCTTGGCCAAATAAAAATATCCTTTTGCCAGTTAATAATTGAACTGAAGAAACAGAAACATGTCAGTGATCAGTCACTTCTCTGCTTCTGCCTCTGTAATTTAATTAAAACATGTATTCATAAACATTGGAGGCAGAGACTTTGCAATACTTCAGAGGTCATAAATTGATGCCCCTGAACATATATGACACCTATAATCCCTTTGTTAGACAAAAAGCCTGTGACACAGCAGGATTACCTGAACTCAAGCTTCTTCCTCCCCTGACAACTCCAGGACAGCAGACATCCCGGCCCCCAATTTACCAGAAAACAGAGACGACACATCCTGTGGCATAATGAAGCAGAAAAGGGTAGTGACTGTCAGTTTAGATGAGGGCGTGCATGCATCTGTGTGTGAGTGATGAACGTGTGTGTGTGTTTGTGTGTGTGCATGTGTGTGTGTGTGTGTAGGTGCAGCCTCCCTGCTGTGAGCCTAATTAAAAGGCACTGGGTGCAGAGGGGGCTGCTTTGGCGCCCAACCGAGTCTCTTTATATCCCTGCTTCCCTCCCTCTCTATCCTCTGCCTTTGATTACCGTGGAGCACTAATGCCCCTCGATCGCAGCCGCACATGTGACCCTCCGTGGCTGAGAGGAGGAGAGGAGAGTGACGCAGGAAACCTTTCCTCCCCAGATTTATTGCGATGGATCAGAGGTGGAAAGTCCTGTTTTACTTGAATTTTTGTCAAGTTTAAGTGAAATGACTTATTTAAAGACAGGGTAAAATTAGCTGATTTATTTGTAAGATATTGTTCATATTTACCCTCCGGGCTGCCACATTTACTTTTTTCATTCATCAAAACAGAATCAGCTGACAGTAGGGCTGCAACTAACGATTGTATTCACCATCAATTAATCTGTCGATTATTTTCTAGATTACGTTTTTGGTCTATAAAATGTTGGAAAATAGTTAAAAATATCAATCAGTGTTTCCACAGCTCAAAATAACATCCTCAAATGTCATGTTTGTCCACACCACAAAATTATTCACTTAACTGTCAGAGAGGAATAAAGAAACCAGAAAGTATTCACATTTGAGAAGCTCAGAAAAGTAGTTGGCGACTGATTTAATAATCGATTATTCAAATAATCATTGCAGCTCCAGCTGACAGGCCATAGCTCAGTGAAAACCCACTCTTTTTATTTGCTCTCCAAAAAATAATGAATAAGTTTGCCAATAATAGTTTTTAATTGGTTGTGATGGAGTGGAACTTCTTATACTCTGCAGCCAAAGAGATCTTGTGACAATCTTACAGTAACCTGATAATCTGATCAAAGGATCCATTAAATAAAACACAGACTAGAACCTGACATACCAGATGGAAACTGAACCCATGCCTGAAAAGAGCTTAAAGGTGAATTTTACACATCAAAGTGTGTTGTTCAGAGGTTGGAGAACACTGCTGCGCGTAGAAAAGTTGTATAAAGCCTTTTGTGGTTCCAGAGGGAGCTGTGTAAAGACTCACACACCCACACCTGAATCCCAGACTGAACTGGCAGTGGTTCAGGGGCGCGTCTTGAGGGGAGCTCTAAAATGATTGGCTATCTGCACAGTGAGAGGCGGGAAGTTGGTTTAAAGCAACTCTTCGATAATTATTGTTGAACGTGCATTGTTTTTCTTTGTATGTAGCTTACTTTTGTTTTTTGTTTTTTTACAAGGTTAATTTCATTTATTGATTGAATTTACAACATGGAGTTGTATAGTGAGATGCTAGTTTCCCTTTATGTTAAGGCTAAAATACACAATATGATGATGCATCATATAGGCACCCATAATAATCACAATGTTATAGACATCTCGTATGAAACTTCTGAATAGTCGCAATGTAATGACAACTAGTCAGAATGAAGTTGTTGATATTTGCAGTGTTCCGGATAGTCAAACTTGGCTATTAAATGTTAAATTGGCTTCCCATATAGCTCAGGATATTTCTTGACCTCAACAACCCCCCTTTCTCCCTCTCAAACAAGCATGTGTTGTGAGACTCAACTCATGATTGTTTAAAGAGACCAGAGAGAAAGATGTTTTTAAAATGTTCATCTCTCAGGACTTTTGTAGCCTCTAACTGAATCTCTGTGGTTTGAGGTTTAGTTTCACTTTTGCATCGCTGTTTGTACTTTCAGGTATCTGCTTTATTTTACTGTTTCATGTTCACTTTCAGCTGGATAGGAGTTGTGTTAAGGTCCTGCTAATTAAAACACAATATTTCCTGACTTTGCTGCTTCATAATAAAAGCTTTTAAATGACAAAATAATGTCGGACTTTCATTATGAAAGATTTATGGGTAATTACATGTATTTATTGATTGTTTTACAGGCACTAATCTTAGTTCAGTTAAAAGGCACCTTCAAGCAGGTAGCTCTGCTGTAATGGAGATGTAGATCCATGCTGTGGTGAACTGACTTGCCGGGAAATGGTGCTCTACACACACTCTGCAACAGACTGCAATAGATTTTTAAGTTTTGAGCCCAACTCAAACTCTGAAGTTTTGAAATAAATTTCAAAAAGTTTTGCTGGTCTTTAATCTATAGTTGAGATAATTTACTTTTCTTCTATAGATAATCTTGAATCTTTGAGTTTTAACAACAAAAATAAATAAATAAATAAAACAAAAAAAATTGATCACAGTAATCTGTAAATTTGATTTGTCTTTCTTTAGTGCCTGAAAATTTAAGTGGTTTTAATTGAAAATATTAAAATTTGAACATGTACTTTCACAATGAATTTATTCAATGTTTGTTTAAATACAATATTTTGAGTTTCTAAAATTCAAAGCTTGAAGTTTATCTAAAGAAGAAAAGTAAATTATCTCAACAAAAGATCAGTAGTTGATAAAACTTTTCAGAACTTAAGAACTTGCATTGGGCTCAAAACTCAAATATGTAATGCATTCTGTTACCTTGAAATTATGAGTTTTCTCAGTGTTTTCTTTTTTACATTGACCTTGGTGGATAAACACTTAATTTCACATGAAGAGACTTTTAAAAACTTATTTCTCTCTGCTTTCCTGCACACAGTAGTTCGATCCCGCTACACTTGCTTGTTTGAGGGGGAGAAGGGGGTCATTCTGGGTTGCCAGTGAGACGTTACTGCGACCCACTTGGAGGCAGGTCCTCTGAGGTCCATTTCGGGCGCGTTAAAAATTGTTATGGAAATGCAATTGTCTGGACACACCTCTGCTGTGGTTGAGTTGCACTGTGGGAAATGTAGGCGCCAGGTTTTGAAAGAACCACTAGATGACAATGAAATATTTAAACTGTTTTTTTTTTTTGAGAAGGTGGACTAATCCTAATCCTCAGAGCCGACCAATATTGATTTTTGGGGTGTGTCTGAAATATCTCTGCCTTTCATTTCAGCTCTGACTCCAGTCCACTAGGGAGCCAACCGTACCACAATACCTCCACTCTTGCTGCAGAAAAACAGTTTGAAATCACAAATTACTCATAAACAACTGAAACCGCCAGACTGCCGTCCCTGAAAACAGACTGTGGAAGTCTTTCTGACTGTGTACTCATGGACTGTTTACAGGATGCCGGGCCTGCATGATGAAACAGAGGCCTTGAGGGAGGATCAGCTGCCAATAACAAGCCCTTCCACTTCCCCATGCACAAAAACATACACTTAGACACACACTGTGGCCAATTTGAGTTTATCCTTGTGTGGAGTTAGGGACATAATCCCCTGCTGTAATTGCATTCGGGAGGACTGTGAAAGGCTTGATACACCACTGAAGCCACTTTAGCAGTGAAAGATGCGTCTCAGGTCTCTCCAAGGTCGGTTCTTGACAACATATGTCTCTCCTTTCCCTAATCTCTCTATTCCCAAACAAGATGGCCAAAATACACGCATCAGGGCTGGTAATTAGTCGGCCGCTGTGATACGCCTCTTGATTTGACACTGTTTGAAATGAGCAGCTGAGTCAGGCAACAATGGCAGACATATGAAAATGGACTCAAGGAGAGAGGGAGAGAGGGAGTTATGGAGTGAAATGTGTTCATTTTCCACTCTGACTTTTAATTAAAGTAGCTTTCAAAGAGGTGTAGGGATGAAATTGGAAGAGATCAAGTCTGTCCTTGGCAGGAATTAGTGTCTGCACTTTGATGGGTTCATCCATCTGTAACTTTGGAAGCAGAGGAAAGGGTGACTTTGACGTGGAATGACTTCATTTTAGGAGGAAATGATCGGTTACTACCAGAGTTTATTCTAAATCGTTTGTTCGTAATTCTACGGATAAGGATTCACTGTGGAATGTGTTTTATGGTAATTTTGTGTTAGGGAGGTGTGCAGAGATCCTCCATTTGCTGGTGGCCTGCATGCCTTGATTCTGGGCATTTCTCCAGCGCGGTTTTGATCTGTCCGAATAATTTGAGACTTTCAGAAGAAGGGTGTTATACCCGTTGGCTTGCTCAGATTTTGTTGATTTGGTCAGCTTTCCTTGATTTTTGTGCTTCTTTGGTGGGTAAGTAGGCTCCATATTAAATACTACTTTTTGTCTGTTTTTTATCATCCAGAGTCGGCACAGGGTCTTTTATTTTGAAAAATGACTGGCTTCTCATTTCCCTTCCGGTGTCTAACTTCCTGCCTGGTTCGATCAGCTCTCTGCTTCTGTGTAAAATAGATTAAAGGTGCGTACTCTTCACGGATCAGAACAAGCATCTCTCAACCTCTCAGCCTCTGTGATGATGAATCATTATTCTTTTAATAAGGATGAGTTTGTACAGGCCAAAAAAATGTCACGCAGTAACCAGTGGTGGAAAGAGTTGTGAAAATCTCTACTCAAGTATAAGTACTGTTACATTGCAAAAATATTATTCAATTACAAGTAAAAGTACTGGTGTTACAAAAATACTTCAGTAAAAGTAGAGAGTATTCATCTCAAAAACTACTCAGAATATTAGTTACTTTTTAACCATTGATGTTTAATGCCCTCCATGTTCTGCTGCATATTTTGTGCAATTTTCTTAACAATACTTGTGAACTCTAACAATTGATTAATCATAAATAATCTATACGGTACAAAACACTTCTTTTTCCTCATTTTAATTTCTGTGGTTTTTTGGCTTTTTTTTTCTCATTTTAAGACTAAGTTTCCTTATTCAACAAATGGCACTTACTGCCATTTGATTACAAATCAATGAAAACATTTTTTTGGTTAAATTCTTAACTGCAATTAATCGATAAATGATTAATTGTCAGTGCTCTTACTCCAAACATGTGCTGCTGTAGCATTTTGTTTTGTTTTTCTTTTGATATGTCTTTGTTTTCATTGGTCCATTATTCTGGTTACTAAAAAGCAGATGAAAAGTGCATACTTAAATACAAGTAAAAGCACAGACTTGAAAATCTACTCATAAAAGTACAAGTACTCTTTAATTACAGTAACTTCAGTATTTGTAATACCCCTGGCAGTAACACTTTATATAAAGATGCTTGTTAATAGGTAATAAAACCTTTAGAAGGAGCTAATTAACTTTAATTATTATGTGTTAATAAGACTATATACATATTAATAATAGCAGAATAAACATGGTTATTGTTAGCAATAGGGTTAGAATCCAACTTGGAACATAGCATCTCACTCTTCTCCCACTCTTTCCTGGTGTCACTGTCAGATAAGACAAAAAGCCTGAAAATAATAATAATGTTTTTAAAAAAAAGATTAACTGTCAATAAGTGCATAATAAAGGATTAATTAACCTTATTAAGCATTATTAACAAGTTTCTTTCTTCAAGTGCCTTTAAGTGTCTTATAATCTCACAATAAATACATTAATTATGCCATTATTAACACTTACATAGTCTCACTAACACATATTAATGTTAATAAGTATCTCATAAGAGTGTTATTACCCATTAACAGTTATAGCAAGCATTTCATTACGAAACATTACCTGTTAAGCTTATACCAGAAAGAGATGTTTACCAAAGGAAAGTTTCTGAGAGTGGAAACAATTATAATTGATGTTCATTTTTAACAATAAATCTTTTTTTTTGTAATTACTAATTTTTCTCTAGCTTTTCTCGTATAGAAGTAGAGGGGGCTCCAAGGAAAAAGATTGGAAACCACTGCTCAAGGATAATCTGAGCCTCATGATGAAAACTGCACTTTTTTACAGAAATCTCCAAATGTCAAAAGTTTTTTCACAGAATGTTTTTTTCTATGTTGTTCCTCAAGGTCTTGATGTCTTTCAGTAATGGCTGGCAGCAGCCTTGCCTGATTCAAACCCCGGTGTTAGGAAATGTTCAACCTACCTAGGTGCCCTTGGGCAAGACACTGAGGTCCAGAGCAGCTCTTCCATAGTTCACTTTGAGCCTTAAACCCCAGATTTTTTTTCCTTATCCGAGTGACAGACCTGCTTTTTTTCATCAGAAATGCTTCCCACTTCTCATTTTCTGCTGCTACATTTCCACAGTCTCTTTATTAAGTCCAATGGAACTTGCAACCTCTTTTGTTCTTGTGTGAGGGACCCCAGATGATGCCCGACCCTGGTCGTCCATCACCCCTGTCACGTGCCCCCCCTCCAGTCCCCGCAACCCCCAACTCCTCCACAGCCCACGACCCAGCATGCATATTCACATGAGCTGGTGTCCCGTCTGAGGAAACCAAATTGCCCCACGCCGTGTATCTCTTTTCTTAGTCAATATTAAAATGGGCTAATAAAGAGGGGCAAGATTCCCCCGTGGTAATGGCTCCCCAGAGACCCCTGACTAATTAAAGGGCTGCCCCTTCCAATGAACAGTAATCACTCACAGCTCTGGGTAGACAAACACATGAGCTGTGTTTAGATGAACAAACAGGGGATGCTGGAACGTATTGTTAAGAGTTTAAACAGATAACAGACTTATTTATTTTATTAGGTTGACAAGCTCTCTGCTTCCACCAAAGCTTTCTTCAGTTATGAAATAGTTCACTTGAGAACTGGGACAAAACTGTATTTTGAGGGTGTTTTGACTTACTTTGCTGGAGAATAGATTTGAAAGAGATCAAACTCTTGGCTTCATGGCCATTTTTTATTAAAAGTAGACGTCTTACAGAGCTGATAAAATTTTATATTTTTTATTTTACAGCTTTGTAGTGAGCAGTCATTTTATTTTTTAAAGTTGCTCAGAGTTTTCTTAATGTTAATCAAAATACACATTTTTAAACCATAATTCTTATTTAGCTTTGATTTAGAAGGGCTGCAGACTTGACATGTTATGGTTGAGACACATCTGATAGCAATATTATTTAATGTATGTGTAGAAACATGAAAATTTACCAGTGCTTGAGCAGCATTCCCTCCAAACCAGGAAGTGAGACAGGGGTCCTTAGGGTATAGCTAAACCATTATATGCCTGATGAAATCACATTTTTGTAAAAATATGATGGAGTTGATGGAAATCTGTAACACAACTTTAAAGGGCCAACATTTTTATAAGATTAAAAAATAGTTTTTAAAACAAAGATGATTATAATGGCACAGTTCTATACCTATGTTTTCAGTAGGTATTGTTAGTTTTAGATTTTGACATTTCTAAATTGTTTGATGCTGTGAATTTTAGAGATTAAAAAATTTAAAGCAAACCAAAACATGTCATAAATGAAATATGTTTTGCATTTATAAATCCTTAAAAAATTAATTTTACAAAAAAGGTTTGCTATTTTTTAGTAGGACATGATTTGTCCCAATTCCCAATTTTTACCTGGATTCTTTATGTTGTTATCTATTTTATTATGAGAATTCAGGAAAAAAAAATCCATTACCCTTAATAGATTTCACTTATTAAAACAAAACTTATTAACTTATTAAAGCAACATCATGTAAGATCTGATATTTCTTTGGTTTTTGGTGCCCCTACAGTTTCAGCATGCTGTTGTGAATATGGACAGATGCACACATGCCAAATGATCAACTTTGCTAACAGCCAAACAGCAAGTGCAACAACAAAAGACATTGCAAGCCAGTTAATGTTACTTATAATCCTCCACCAACATCCATCAGTCTCTTCACCTCCACCATGATGGCTGTAGCGTTACCCTTTCCCACTTCCCCAGCTTACTTTTCTTTTCTGATCACTGGCTTTGAATTTTTCACATGTATTTTTTTGGTTCTTCAAGCACCACGACCTGAGTGCCATTTAGTCCCATTATATTGAAGAGACGGCAGACATCTCTGTGGCTGATATCTCCAAATCTCTGAAGCTCACACTAAAAAAAATATCTAGATGGATAAATAGCACAATAGATCAGGGGGGAAATGTATCTTTGATTTTGGGGTGAACTGTCCCTTTAAGGTAGAATAGTTATATAACATTGCTTTAAATGAAGCAAAGAAGAAGAAGAAAATGTAGCCAAATGTAGCCAAGTGGGTTAGAGGAGGATTTTTAACTTATGATTAAGATGGGACAATGTAAAAACTCAAACCTAGTAATAATAGTTCATGTGCATATTTTATAACTGGGCCTTAGATTTGTTTCAAAGTGCATTTTGATTATATGATAAAAGTTCGTCTGACAGCAGTCTAGTTATGAATGTATTCAACTATTCAAGTATTCATCTTTTAGCTTTTATATATTTATATAAGAGTTTATTCATTGACAGTGTCATCCTCTCTACTGCTAAAGAAAACAGGAACATGAAGAATTTAATAGCACCCTTTCAGTTTTTCCATATATCGGCTGGAGGAAATTATTCATCTATAAGAGTGAGGATACGAGCAATGTGATGCAGCATTCTGTACATAAATGTGCTCGTATCATGGAGGTTTGCTTTGGGATCGTGTTTGCTGAAATCAGTGGAACAACACGGGACAATACAAATAAGCTGTTCATTTTCTCAAGAAAACAAAGTCTGTGTTGTAACGTTGAGTCTCACTGATGAGTCATCCTGAATCAATATGGGTTTTCTGTGTGTTTGGGTAGGCCCTGCTGTGATTGGATAAATAAAATGGGATTTACTCATACGGTGATGTTTGTGCCGGTGCTGTCTTTGTCTTGCTCTTTGCATGTTGAAAAGGATGAACGATGGAATAAAGAATCCTAATGGCATTTCGTAGCATTACTGTCACAGCCTGATGGAGAAAACATCCGTGAGTAATTCACAGAAGTCATGGTCATCTACCACGCCACCCGCTGTAGAGTGCCACCCATACTGTGACATATCTGCCACGTTGTATCTGTATGCACGGAGGCTGCAGCACCAGGCTGCAGCGTGAGAGCTGATCAAGCATCAAATCTTAACAAGACTCTCCTAATGATCTCAATGAAATGCTCAGTGACTTAATTAGATGATGTGCTGTGCATTGTGAGGGGCTGTGTGTAAATGTGTGTGTGTGTGTGTGTGTGTGAGAGAGAGAGAGAGAGAGAGAGGGAGAGAAAGAGAGAGAGAGAGAGAGAGAGGGCTGAGGACTGGGGTGGGGCAGAGTTTCCAAAGAGATAAAATCTGGGCTTTGTATTCTGATGCATGTAGCAAATGTCTTTAGTTTGTGTCTTCTTGAACATGAGATAAAATAAAAAGAAAAACTGGAGGTTTTATGATTAGATTCTCTGAAGTGATATAAAGAAGACTGTGCATACATTTTGCTTTATCGCTGACTTCGACTAGCCAATCAGTTTCAATTCAATTTTATTTGACTAGCAAAACATAACAAAGTTATCTCAGGGAGCGTTTCGTGCAGAGCAGGTCTAGACCACACTCCTTATAAACCAGCGGTGGGCAATTATTTTTCAAGGGGGGCCACATGAGAAATTGATCAGGCTGCCGTGGGCCAGACTCAAATTATATAAGGTCCTAATGATGGCCACAACTCTAATAAACCTGCCCTGCTGACATGTCTCACACCCTCATCAGTGGTGAGAATTTCCTCACTGTATTCCTGAATTAGCACTTACCAGAAAGACAGTGTTCTGAAGCCACCTGGTTCATTGGATTACAGTGGTGAGTGGGTCCCGGCCCTCAAGCGTCAGGCCTCCACTTCTCTACCCTCCTTTAGAGTCCTGGACTCTAGCTGTGCAACAGTCTTCACCTGCGGCGCTGAGTTCCCCATGTCCTCTCACACAAGCGATCCTTCCGACAGCGCCGAGTTTGTGGTGGCAATTTCTATATCAGAATAAAGCACAAAGACAGAAATTTGTCTTCCTGTAAGGTTTGCTCAGGAATCTGCAGATGGACTAACAGCACAGTCAAATGCTGAGCTGGGCAGAATGAGCCCAGAACAGAGAACGTGTCAGTGTTTCATACACACTCACAGCTGCAAGGTCAGGAAAGGCTGAGGTGTGTATTGTTATCACATGATGGTACAGGACATTCAGAAAACAGGTTTGGTCTATCTTATGCCATCCTGTGATGCACATAAGTATATCAGATCTTCCTCTCTGTCCTGTCTGTAGGTTCTTACAATATGTAGACTGCAACATGTTCTGTGATATAAGCTTCCTGCACTGCGCTATAGTTTTTTCAGTGAACTAAAAACCTTACTTAACAGCCTCTGGAGGCAACTCTGCTAAAGTACAAAACTCAGATCACACTATCAAACTAGGCTGCACTGATCAAAACTATTGATTGAGATTCTGTCACTGCATTGCCTATTTCTTGCTCCACATGTTTTCAGAAACACATTCTCAGCTGTAATTTGAGAAAGTTTGTGACCTGAGCCAAGACCACACACCGCGAATCTCGAAGCAGCCTACGTCACCCACCCAGCATCTTATAACCCACACTCCTTGGGCATTCAGAATGAAAACAGCCCCCCTGGTTTGCAGCGCAAGGTGGAGCATTGGTGGAGTAATAATTGCATCAGAATATAGTGCACTTTTAAAGTATACAAACATTGATTAATACTGTATCTATTAAATGTCTTAAATTTATTTTAGGATGTCTGAAATTCTAAATAAATTTTCCCTCGTTGGTGGAAACCAAACTGTTTGTTTACAATGACAATGTAATTTAAAATTGTCCAGGATTGGTTCATTTGACCTAGTTAGGACAAGATCAAAGCTGGTTTAGTGGCACAAACATCCAGTGACGACATCTGAAAGTTGTCCAGTAAAAAAGTCTGTCTGCTGCGTCCTGAACACCTCCAGTCATCGTAAACCAACTGTCTCTGATCTGAGAGCCTCTAAATGACGGCACGACCATTAGAGCCGCTGTCATTTCCTGAGAGGCCAACAATTAGTCCTTGCCAGCGGGCCAGCCGGGCTAATGGCTTCAGTGTGAAAGATGTGAGAGCGTTGGTGCTCGCGGCAGAGGAAGGCCAGTGGGTGCCTGGAAAAGAGCCACTCAGCTCTCTGCCCTAATTGCCATGAAAACTCCATCTACTTGGGTTTATGGAGTGGCAGGAGGGCCTGGTGCCCTCTGAGAGGTTTTGTTAAGCTGGCCCTGGTTTCTCTTGCTCCCGACCCCCCTATAAGGGCCAGAAGAGGTGGGCTGCAAAATGGACACCAGATGGAAGAAGCATAACAGAGGAGCAAAGCAGGAGGAGGAGGAGGAGGTTGGGGGGGGGGGGGGGTTGAGCATGGAGCATGGTGGGTGACTTGGCTGGCTGCGTCAGTCATGTTGTTCTGTGTTGTATGGGCATATGTCATCTGAGATAACTGCGGATGTGAAGAAGGCTGCTTTGTAAACCTTCTGAAGAACTTAAGTTACTGTGAAAGCTTTAGAAAGTTAGAGGCAAAAAAGTTCCTGTGTAACATAAATATACAATTTTTATTTATTTAACGTAATTAAACTTTAAATTTCAAGTATTTATTCTCAATTACAATTGCAAACATAAATCTTTTGCCTTAAAATTTCAGTTTCAGTCCAGTTCAGTTTCAATCACATGACACAACACAGGGTTGTACAATGAAATGAGTCATAGTAGTACATATACAACATACAGTATATGGACATTATTAATCAAATTCAGAGTAGAATAGGATAAAATGACAAGATACGATAAAACAACATATACTGATATTTAGATGCATCACCCATTCTTAGGAATTGGGACAAATGGTTAAAAAAACCTTAAAAAACTATTAAAACCAACAGTTTTTGGTGAGAAGTTGTTGTTATTATTACATGTCATTTCTAATTAAAAGCTTTCAAAATCTAAAACTAACTACACCTACTGATAACGTATGTATAAAAATGTGTTATTATAATCATTTTTGTTTTAAACTGACTTTTATAAAAATGTTGACCCTTTAAAGTTGTGTCCCAGATTTCTGTCAACTCTGTAAGATTTTTACAAAAACATTTTTTAATTAGGCATAAAAAGGGTTAGCTATACCGTCAGGACCCCTGTCTCACTTCTTGGTCTAAAAAGGTGGGAATGCTGCTCAAGCACTGGTAAACTGATATTGTTATCAGATGTGTCTCAACCATAACAACCATACTGAGATAATAATAAGAATTATGGTTTAAAAATGTGTATCTTTTGGCATTAAGAAAACTCTGAGAAGCTTTAAAAAACTAAAATGTCTGTTCACTATGACTATGCTGTGAAATTAAAAAATGTTTTGTTAATTCATTGCCCCCATTACAAGGTTTAATAGCCAAGAGTTTGGTCTTTTAAAATAAAATTTTCAGCATAACTGAAGAGTAAAAATTAAAAACACCTCAAAATATGGTTTTGTCCCAGTTCTAAAAAGGTTGAATGCAAACAGCAGTAACAAGATGGTGATGATAATATGGTCGACATCTTCACATAAAAAGTTTGACAACTGGGAAACATCGACTTTGACTGCGTTTGTGCACGAAGCATCATCAGTGTAAACACAGAGTCCTCCTCCCCTCGTCCTGCCACAGTCTTGTCTGTTGCGTCCTGTCAGCTCAGAACTGGTCCACCCATCAAGTGCAACAGCAACCCACGATTAGCGTATCAGCAGACTTCCCAGAATGCATTGTTTGAGAGTTGAAAAATTATCTGGAGACCCTTCATTTTTAAAGTTTGAAGAAATGATGAAAACATGGCCTTGTCTCTAATAATTTAAGGGAAGTCAAATTTGTTTGTAAAATTTGTCACTATGACTGAAGAGTTGCTGATTCAAGTTAATATTTCAAGCTTATTGAACAGGTTTACTCAAGTACAACTGAATTAATAATGACTAATGAATGAATGAAATAAGTTTATTTCAGTCCCTCCAGGAAATTGCAATGTTGTGATTGCAACAATCTCCGTGAATTCTGCACAACCTTGAAATGTTGCAACTTTTCCACAAATTTGACCAATCATTGTATATGTATGTCTCAATAAACTGACTCAGTGTTTTATTATTTTCTATTTTTGAGGGAATTTTTGCTTTTTTTTGCCAAGAGCACTGGAAAGAACACAAGGAACACAAGCACAACTTTATTTTGCAATTTTCATTTGTTCCTGCAATTTCATTGCAAAACAAAAAGCCTAAAAACATTGCAACATGGATCACAATTGCTTTTGGAAAAAAACGCAGTAATATCATGCATTTTTGTCTGCAAAAACAGCCCGCAAAACAGATGGTTATCTGTTTTCTAAAACTAGAAAATCATCTCAACTTGTCCTTTCAGATTCAGTCAACTTAAAATTGTGAAGTTAAAACAAATTAATTATTTTTACGGTGCACGTCAGGATGTTTCGTTTGAAACCATAAGTAAAACCAAACCCCTTGATTTTGGCACCCACGATGCACCCGCTGTGTTATTCCAACCAATTTTCTGGGGCCTGACCGGTGATGGCACAGTTAACCAAGCAAGCCTTTGCATTTGCATCACAGAGACAGTGGAGAAAAATAAATGGATGGGGACTAAATTGAGAGGGAAAGGTTGACAATGGCTCTGTCTTGTTGTGCTGTCTGTTAATCATTTCCCGAGCCCCTCTGGCTTCAATAAAGCAGAATAAAAGAATATAAAAGAACAATTTGGGCTGCCCCAGCTGTGAATAACCAACCCATCACACCACACAATAGCCCAGTCACGCTTGCTATAATTCAGCTTGTGATCTCAGACACGCCCCTCTCTCTTGCCACATCTTTGTTAAAGTCGTCCGTCAGGCATATCATTTTCCTCTCCCTCCTCCTCCTGCACGGCCAGATGGTTAAAATCCATAATTCTCTGCCAAAAAAAAAAGACCCTCGGACCCCCACATCCACATCCTTTCAAGCTATGACTCTCACCGTGCCTCGTTATTGGCCAGTAGCGGCCCACCCCCTTGGTTAATTAAGCTCAGCTTTGTCGAGGCGAGGTGCAATAGCTTAGCAAGCGGGGAGGACGTCCCAGCACCTGGGGAGTCTACCTGTTACAGTGCCTGGCTCATCAGCCTCACAGGGAGGGATGGAGAGGCAGGCAGGAGGGCAGGCCGGCAGGAGGAAGGGAGGGAAGGATGGAGGGGGGGCCCAGCTGGCTGGCCTGCACTGGCACTTAAGAGAAGAGGCGGGGTGGTGGCTGCTGGAGCGTGAGGCAGTTGTTTTAGCAGCCTTGAGGGCTTTTTGGGCAAGACACACTTCAGTGGGTACACATGTAAAAGTATATTCAATCTCTAGCGTGCCCACATGTTTGTTGATAAAATGCATTTTATTCCTCTCAAGAAAAACAGGCTGAAATCATTAAACCATAGAAAACACTTTAAAAACAGACCCAATATTATTTGACATCACGGTCAACTGTATTTCAGCTTCATATTTTCAGACTGAGAAGATGAATGATCCCTGTGACACACATATTGGGTACACTGGTGCCTAATCCCCCCTCTCAAAGTGATTTTTTTTTTTTTATTTTAAACTTAAAGCTCATTGTAAATATAATATAAAGAAAACATCAGAAAGAGAGGTATGAGCAAGATGGCGTCTCTTAAGCAGGATTTTGCTGGAAGAATGCAATACGATTCTTTATTACACCAGAGGACTCCATGTACTGAGACAATGTGGTTTTGTGAATGCTAATCAAGTCCCACTCCTTTTTGTTCTGTGTTCCTGTAACAGCTGAGCAAACTTGGTGGAACTTGATCAACTTTCTCCTTTTCCTATAAAATGGACGTAGAGGGTCACATCTTAAATTAGCTAATATTTGTAAAGCACTAGCTTACTAGCTTGATAATGTCCATTTCTCCATTACATAAAGATCCTTCATATTTGAAATAAAGTCTTTCTAGTTATAGTTTTCCTATTTGCAAACAAAAAAACATTATGTTTTCAGGTAACAGATGCCCCTCCTCTGAAGAGCAACTGTCCAATCCTAGATTAGGCTAGTTAATTAGCTAGAAAATGACTGATTTTGATGACCTATCTAGTTAGTGAGCATTTTGCGAGTACTTAAGATGTGAATATATGTCATTTTACAGGTTTCCCAGCAACACCTTTTAGCCATCTTCAAAAAGTTTTTTCAACATAGATGAGCCTAGTATGTAGCATATCTAAGTGCTTGCTGAGCTGGAATTGGAGCACAGAGCAGAACGGATGGGACAAAGATAGAGTCAATTGACCCTTTGCTAAGCCCCGCCCTCCTGAGTTACTGGTACTGAGCCATGAGTTTGGCAAATGCAGTGGTGGCTAACACAAGTTTGTTACTGCATTCTATTCTTGACACATGTGCTCTCGTGTTTTTGACAGACTACAAAATAGATGCCACCATCCAAACTGAGAGCATGCATACAGAAATGCAAAGCTTGAAAGGCCTGAGGTGCCTAGTTATGGTTGCTAATCTAGGATTGGACAGTTGCTGTTCACAGGAGGGGCATCTGTTACTTGAAAACATGACTTTAGTTACATAGATGTATTTTTGGATGCAAATAGGAAAATTACAACTAGAAAGACTTTATTTACATTATGAAGGATCTTTATGTACTGGAGAAATGGACCTTTTCTTTAAAGCTGCAAGTAAGCAGATTCCAGTCTAAAGGGTCAAATGGATACAATACTTTAATACCATAGACCCCAGTTATTTTAGATTTTTTTTAAACTTTTTGTTGTAATGGACTAAATATTTCCCATTGTCATCTAAAGGAACTCAACAAATGTTATTTCTTTGTAATTTTGTGCTGTAAACGAGTAACTTTAATTCCAGTACTACTAATTCCTGACCTCCTTTCTTTTGCCATTTTTAAAATTTATTTTGTTTGTCTCGTTTTTTGTTGGTTTGAATATGTTATTTCACATAGCAGTTTAGCATATTACTACTTAGCATATGTGCAAAAATAGAGTAAGAGTAAGAAAGGTGTATGGTGTAAAATGGAATGATTTAAAGACATTTCTCAATGAAAACTAAAAAACTAACACTAGAAAGATGAGCATGAGGTAAAATAAGACCACAAAAGACAAAAAAAAGCATGTAGTTTATTTGAGTATTGTACCATTTTATGGCTTGTAATGAAATTTTCATGAACTATCAAATTCATCAGATAACATGTCGAGTAGAATGACAGTGAAGGTGGCTGAATCTCTCCAGGTGAGTCCTGGTTAAAGCACTTATTAAGCTGTGACTGGCGCTCGCCATTGATTTTCCCCTGAAACGTGTGGCCTCTTTGAAGATGCCCGTCCACTGCGCACGGCACTGTGGGAAAGCAATCAAGCTCAAAAGTTTTCTCCCCCCCTTCAAATTCTGCGGCTGACAAATAACTCATCTTTTTTAGCTCCAATCAATATGACGCAGACCTCTTCACTCTTGCACCGCAATATTTTCTCTCTCCAGCGCTGATTGGAATGAACTCCAGTGTTTCCAAGGTCCGCACACACTGATTGTGAGATTGTGAACCAATCTCGTTGAATGGCGTCAGGTCTTTTTCCAGGCAAGTCACATCAAAGTGTCGCTGCGACGCGGTGCACGGGGTCAGCCTCCAAGAAGCACTTGAAAATGGCGGCGCTCCACCGCAGGACTGGAGGAGTCTAACCCGAGGGAGCAGACATGGTCTGGGGCTCGCTGAAATTACCACCTTGTGTTGAGGGAGGTGGGGCCAGTTATAATACTAATGCATATTTAAATGACCACTTTGCATTTATCTGCATTCATCTGAAAATAAAATAGTATGAAAATAAGAAAGTGATTTGGAAAGGTGTGTGGAGGGGAATTCATGAGATGCAAATGTCTGATAGGATAAATGACAGGTCCATCTTTTCCCACTTAATATCCGTGGGGTCGTGGCTAATTGTGCTTTTGTTGTGCAATTACCCAGAGTTTGCTCAGGGTTTAGAGAGTCGGGCTGTGGGGTGCGGCCAGTGCTTTGTTTAACTTCCTCCCCTCGTGGCCCCGCATGTAACTTCGGCCCCTGGAGATAGGATAATCCCCTGACTAAAGCATATTGGCTCTGTCACTCCCGGTTACGCTGCCTGCTGTATGACCGTTGATGAGAAGAAATAGATGTAGATGACACATAGGATTCCTCCCGCTCTTGCATGCTTGTCTATGGTTTCAGCCGTATAGCGGGCTGTCCGGACGCTTTGAAGTCGGCTTTGAAGTTATGAGGCAATTGGAGGAAATGAGGAAATTGTCCGCAAGGTCTCCCGGAGAGCCAGTTTGTGAGAGGTGTGATTGGACACAGTGCCCCAGAGGGAGACAGCGGCCATTTTGCTGAGGGGGGCCTGTCCTTCTGGCCTGCACACTAAATGTATAGGACAGAGGCACCAATTATGGCACTTTGGCATATGGGCAGTGGCGAGCAACCAGCTCTAATGATGGGCCCTGCCAACTGCTCGCCAGTCCAGGTCAGTGGCACGGATTTATTGCCAAAAAAAACAAAAAAACAACCCCCAATTACTGCCACCTCCTTTCCTGATGGCAGTTGTGTGTCAGTGTATCAGATGTAACCGTGCGGGGGGGTGGGATACCATACACCTGCAGCCCGGTTGGGATGCTGGATCTGGCTGCTTGCCTGCTCTCCTTCATCCAGCTGGGACAGAGGGGTTGGGGTTGCATCCGGCTGTCTTCAAAGTTCCCAAGGGGCCGAACTGCAGCAGCGGTCCCCCAGAAGTGCACACGAGCAGAAACCCGGCACAGATGTTCTGCCCCGATGCCGTGTGGCGTCTAGCGGCACGACGCTACCTTTCTGATGCTCGTCTGACTGCAGGAGCTGGCAGAGATCCTCGTCTCGCTGCTCAGGACAAGTCAAACATTAACCACACTTCATCTCTGCTGACACTCATCCAGGGGAATGGGACTCACACCCTGTCATTACGCTGACAGGCAAAGCAGTTGACATGACAATGAGATGCCGCAATGAGGCAAGAGTTTGCTTTGGAAGACACACTCAGAATCAGGACCCTTACCTTCTGAACCCCAGGCAATCGCACGAGCCTGCATATCTATTTTCACACTGAGAGGTAATATTAGCCAGATGCATCAACATGTTCCTAGTTTTTAGAAAGGAAAAATGTTCTCGATGAAATGTGCGAAAAAAACACAGTGAGATTCATGAAACATGCATGGGCTGGGGAGTTGTAATTCATTCAGGTTCTAATTCAAGTTTAATGAATCTAAAATGGTCATAGCTGTAGCATGATATGATACAGTTCCTTTATTAAAGATGCAGTTTCAACAATTTTAAGCAGTTTTATCTCTGGAATATTAATGTCACAGTGTGATCAGTAAATGAAAAACTTCTTCCCAAAGTTGATAATCAAATTTGTCTCCTTTATTAGCAGTTGTGCCTCAGAGCAAAGATGTTAACCCTGAAACTGAACAAAAAGCTACAGTTGAACAATCGGGAACCTCAAGGCATCAATAAATTTATATGTATAAATGCACTATGAAACTCTTTTAGAAAAATGCTTGCAATTGCAGCAGACTTTCAGAAAATATGTGGAGCTGCTTAGGTCACTCATTGCAGACCAAATCTAGCAAGCCATGAGTTTCATGGAAACTGTAAAATTGTTCCATTAAGTCAGCCAACACAGAAAAGAATAGAAAATACAGTCTATTAGAGGAAAAGGGGAGATTTTTCTTTTAAACACATTATACATGTTTGAACATAATTGCTAGAAATATGTGAAAACACCAAGAACTATGCTGCACTAAATTGTGTTAGATCATTAAACTGTTGTTTACGATTTCTGTGCTCAGGATTATTTTGGTGGACCCAAAACATGGTTTGTTGATGTGCCCAAGCCATGGTCCCCCAACACTATATAAGCCTCACAAACTGACACGGCCAGTTATGACTCTCTCAGTCCAAATCAGCCCAGCAGTTCACTTCAGCTCACTTCAGTTCCAACAACCCGACACAGAAGAAGAAAATCTACTCCTGTCATCGTCTAGGACATACCCAATAAAACTGCTTACTTGGCTCGGTGGTTATTAACACATGTTTCTGTGGTGTGACAAATTCAGAACACACGTTTCTAGTTGCTTTACACCATCTTTGCAGAAAATATGTGGGTCCGCTCAGCTCTCTCATTGCAGGTCAAATCTATCTCTGTAATCCACGGGGCTTCACGGAAATTGTAAAATTGTTCCATTAAGTCAGCCAACGCAGAAAAGTACAGAAAAAAAATCAGTCAATTTAATACTCTCGTCTGGCAGCTCTTCAACACGCGTGGTTCTGTCAATACATTTAGGCTGTGTGTTCCTCATTTACTACAGACTGACTCATGAGCAGAAGCACTGTGGGAAAGAGAAGTGATTAATGAGAGTTCAGGTTTGATGATGTTCTCACCAATGAGAAACAGTTGGCTGTAAACCTCCTATCTGCCTTGACTTTGGTATGGTGTGCTGCGTTTCTCAGCTCAGAACATTGAAATTGATCCGTACGAGCGTCAGCACATTTTTGTTTGTGATCACCTGGTTTTACCTTCTAATCATCCCAATCGTTTAGGGACATGTTAAAACAATGTTTTGGATCAAGGCTGTCATGGTGAAAGTTAGGTGTGAATGTATGTGCAAATCATGCCAAGTATACTCATCATGAGATAAAATTACAGTATATGAGTCAATCCTCAAATAACAGCTGATAATGAAACACCAAGAGGGTCAAAACTTGTAGTGAATTTGCTAATCCTACCAGTCTGACATCACTCCCAACTTGTCAGATACTGAGAAACTGGCATCGCCCCTCAGTGACTCATACAAACATGGATGGTACCCATTCATGGCTGAAACCCACACACAGGGCTTTTAAGTGACTTTAATGTAAAGCTATCTGCAGCTGTATAAGACACTCCAGGGTGCTGATATGGTATAAAAAGTAAGAAAGAGCACATACAGAGGAGGTGGGGTGGATGGATGTCTCAAACAAGTGCAGGACTTTCACCCATGTCCCATGTAAAACTAAGACTTTATTAAAAGGTTAAAGGTACATAACATGACTTTTGTGTCATGAGTCACGTCATTGACACAAGACTTGTTGTATGCCTTTTGTTTTGCTAGTCACTTCAGTGACGTCATGTAACATATGCACCGTGACCTGTGTGATGTAATGTAGTTGTGGGCTTTCACGCAGGACATCGTATTAGAGTCGAAAGACACACAACATTTTTTGTCATGTGACTTTGAGTCAAGTTCAGTGACACGTGACTTTCATCACTTTAATGACATCAAGAGATGTATGTAACTTAACGTAATTATGGAAACCCCAAACAGGATTAACCAAGTGGTTTTAGTGCCTAAACCTAACCAAACTGCAACCCTTTCAGAGCGTTAGTCATGCGTTAAAAATGGCTTTCTGACAGTGTCAGGTACAACAGCCAAAGGATACCTTCTGCTTCGGTATCAGACACCAAGGGGCAGTGACAAGTCATTGGTATTTGACACATTGTGATGATGATGCGTTCATTCTACTACGGCAAATGCTTGAACCACCTTACTAGTCCAATGTTTCGTGTTGTCTTCAGCAACTATAATAAATTTAATGGCATGCGATCACACCACAGGTTGCAACTTAGTTGTGGGGGGTAAGAAAAATTATCAGTGTTAGGTGTTTTTATTTGCTTGAAATTGTCAACTGTAACAAAATGAAAGTGTAAGTGTAGGTCACTGAGATATGTCCATCACTTTGGTGTATGAAAGAGATCTGATGGGCAGCAATCCCATCACAGTGTAACACTTACTGCAATTTATTGCCTTGCCTTGACTAGAACACAGCCATTTAAAATGTTTGAAATAGTAGTAAACCATGGCTTAACATAACAGTAACATCAGATCTGCCCTGTCGAGGTTCAATGGACTGCCATTGATTCATCAGAGCTTGTGAATGTTAAGTCAAATGTACCAAGAGTTCCTCTCCCTCTATCGTCTACCTTGGCAGACAGTGTTGACATCTAACAAGAACGTGAATGCACACATCCATTTTCATACAGTGCTAATTGTTGTTCAGCACTGTGACTGGATTCCTAGCTGCCTTTGGATCTCCTTCATTGGTTCTTTATCACCCTCCACAACTTCTTTCAGCAAAGGCTATTTGAGAAATATCATTGTCAGGCTAAGCCAATCAAAGGCAGAGTACAGAGGGTCATGCCTGCGCCATAGTAGGCTTCATAAATTTGCAGCCGAGATTGTGGTGTGTTAGAGCAAATAAAAGCTGGTTTCAAACAAAGGCCTGGGGAAAAGTCATAAACTTTGGTTTGGGACTAAATATCTGCAAAGCTAATAACATTTCCATCAGCATTAGCTATACAAAGTTCAAACTTATAGTACAAATTAGTGCAAATAAATCAAGATGGTGAACATCAGAATGTTGCTAAAACATTGCAATTCTACATAAAAGACATTTAACAGTTTAAAGACATTTCTTTGGTGATAATTATTAATTTTGCTTGCTTTACTTGTTTTCTTTGTCTCCATCATCCATCAAGATGTAAACGTGAGCCAGAAAGCCACAAGTATTGATTCAAGGAATCATTGAAGAATACAGGATTTTCATTATGTTTTTCTTTTCTTTTCCAAGACCTGTGTGGGAATGTTAAAAGCACTTGTAATAACTGTCATAGTGGGACAAAGACATCCATCCAACAGGACGCTGACATTAATGACCCATCTGCATCCATTTCTGCATTAACATTTGTGTGAAAGGCCAAACACTCAGTGTGCCACCATTCATCCCTCCGTTTGATGGATTTGCATGAAATTTGGTTTCATGCTTCAAACAGAGGTGGTCCTCCTGTCCCTGATAAAAGCTCCCCTACGAAACAAAAGGTCACCACGCAGCTACTATTCTAAACTATATGGTCACACCCACTTATTAAATCAATACTTATTAAGTCAAATAATATTCAGCATTGAAAACATGTGTCATTTTACTAACTAATACTATAAAACTATTACTGTTAGTCTCAGTTTGACATACCAGAACTAGCTACTGGTTTTTGAAGTTATTTGGTGAACAGCAGGCGCATGCACATGGATAAAAGAACACATGATTATACAAATATTTTCAGATAATCAGAGAAACTATTTGGAAGCCCTGGACTAAAATATGTTTAATTATTTATTTAAAAATAGATTTTTTCCCTAAATGCACCATGTTTGCACAGCAGAACTGACAGTGTTCAGTATTCAGCAGGAACCTGACGGTCATGATGGCGGATTATACGGCTGAGGAGAGTCTTTACTGAGAGTTATGAGTGTCTGAGGAGAGAAACCAGGGAGCATGCAATCATACACATATCTCTGTAGTGGCACTTCAGCGCTGCCTCATTACGGCTAGTTTATGACAGAAATAAAAAAAGGGCAATTTGGTGTTGAGGATAATTGTGGTAACATTATCACCCCGTGAAAGTTATGATTTTGTTTCTGTTTTTCTGCCAACATATTGTTATCATGTGACAGCAGTGCTGCTGTGAATACTGACTATTTTAATGTCGCCTATCTAATGTCACATGCTGGCTCATTTGTAGGACATACATGCATGAATATTTCTCTATAAAAGCCAAGAAATACACAGTAGACAGTAAACTGAGTTGCATGTTGTCAGCTCGGTTTTAAAAAGAACAGCCCAAAGGTTAATGAGCTTTCCTGGTTCAGGTCTTTGTTTGTTCTTTTTACAGTGGGATCTACAGGGACAACTTCAGGATCTACCAGAACTACTTTTTTTCCTTCTAAAAAAAGTAGTTCCTGCATGAAACTGCTCACAACAAGGTCTGTGGATTATCTTGAGTGACTGGGTCATGATGTTTGGAGAGAGACACTGGTTTAGAATTTTCAAATGTGTTTGTTTGGTGCTTTGAGCACCACAAGCCGAGTGCCATTCAGTCCCTGGCCAGTATCTGCAACTGCGACTTGCAGAACTCTGCAACTCATACCAAAAAATCAAGACTGACAAATATAACTATAGACCAGAAGAAAAATGTGTCATTTTGATTTTGGGGTGGACTAATTACAGTTTTGTGAAGGGAGTCTGGTTAGTTTAGTAAGAGCAATAAAATAGCTTTTTCTGGTTAAACAAAACAAATCTTACTCTTAACAAAAAGGTCTGTCTCTGTAGGGGTCCTTTCCATAATGTTGTCAGGCACTTAGAATAACAGCCTGGACCTGTCAGTGGCAAAAACAAGCATTTTTAGTGGAATGGGCAGTTGCCCAGGGGGATTATGTGCAGCTCAGTTTCAATTCTGATGGCTGCATCCTTCTCCCACAATGGACCAATTTCCAAAATTGTTGTCCCGATTAGTCACTTGAAGCAAAAACATGGTGAAATAGATTTCAGGTGGAAAAACACCAAAATTAGCCTTAAAGTGCAAAACATGATCTTATCTCTCTGTATCTACTTGTGTCAAACCTGTAATGCACGTAAACTCTTCCCACGCGATGTAACCTAGCTCTAATGTTGAGCGTGGAGCAAGGTGTGCCTCTCTCAGACTGTTAATCACCCTGACAGAGACCTGTCTGTGGAGGTGGAAAGTCTGTTCTTGAGCAGATTGATTGAGGAATTACAGCGAGTGTGAGTGTGCATATGTGGCTGAGAGTTTTAGAGTCAGTGAAGAAGTACGGAGCACCTGAAGAGCTGCAGTCATGCTGTTTAAAATCTGTATGGGACATGCACAGCCTTCACATCACTGAAACACTTTAAAGCACGTGGCTGGAACACACTGACAAGATAACACGACTCTCATTCGCCATCTAGTCTGTCAGCGGCTATTGATCTTATACAACTCGCCCTCCTCTCCTCCCATACCTCGCCCATATTGTGTGCCCATTAGCGCCGTATGTGTGGATGGAGCTGGCACAGAAGCCCCATGAATGGAAGACCCTCCGAAATGAGGGGGGACCGGAAAGGACCCCAGGAATAGGGCATGGGACGGGGGTCGTCACGGCAACTTTGTCGGCGGGATAGCTCCCATTGTCCTGGTGATGAAGCGGGAGGATGGGGTCCTGATGGGGGACGGGCATCGTTAATAGGAGTCACACTGAGGCTGTCAGCGGGGCGTCCGGGCGCACACATGTGACCATACTGCTACGATCGCACGTGCATGTCAATGATGATATGTAGGCTATGCATTAGTGCTATAGCATGCTTGAGCATGATTGAAGGCATGTGGGTAAATGTGTTTCATCCATATGCACATGCACACACAGGCATGCACACACAATCTTTTACATACAAAGGGTGGACAAAAGAACTGAAACACATTGCAATACAGCAATCAGCAGTCACGGCAGTTTGATAAAGCTCATAATGGTGAGGAATTTTTTGGAAAGTGAACTGAACAATAAACATCATAAGCTTCAGCAAATTAATATTTAATGCAGAAGTCATATTTGATGTAAATGCAATGAGTGAAATGTTTTTTTCCCAGCATGCTGCATGGATTATCAAACTGTTGTCTGGCACAAAATTGTGGACAGATGTAAAAAAAAAAGGTACAAGCATCTCAGTTTAAAAATATATATTTTTTTTTTAGATAATTTTGTTAATTTATTTAGAACATGTTACAGACCCTACACAAAATAAAATTTCCCTACCTTCCTCTCCCCTCCCAGTCTCATTCCTACAACCTCCAGCCTGTCAGTCTGTCACCAAGGCACAGCGTAGGAACACTGTTGTGTGTGTCTCCAAGGAGGCACATGTCCTTGCAGTTGTGTTGTTGGGGTTGTTGTCATTTCTGCAGCGCTTACATATGCAATTCACATACTATCAATTTCATATTAAGGTTTCTGACAGGCTAAAATCTAACATTTTGTTTTAGCGTACTAAATAGCATGTTGATAAGGAATTGCAGATTGGCTAAGGCTAACGTCCACCAGGACAATGAAAAAAAATCCCACTTATGTCTGACAAAAACATATCAAATAAGATATTTAATCACCTGAAAATACTGACAAAGTTGTAGTTGCCTCACTTTTAGTTTTGTCATCTATGGAGAGTTCAACCTCTTCAGCGCTGGCTGCAACATCAGTTGTGACTGCTGCAGGGGAACTTGGCATTCAGGCTTTCAAATATATTTTGTGCTTGACCAGGTGTTTCCTCAGGAGATGTGTTGCTCTCGCAAGTGTAACCACAATTGATCCCTTTTGGCTCAACATTGCCCTGATTCACTTTGACTTAAACAAGCCGCAGGGGTCTTTGTTTCTACTCTGAAAAAAGAGAATTGTTGGACCAACCTAAAAACATCACTTCAACTGCAACACAAATTAATTCAGTATTTTTTTAAAGTTGGTCACCAAACTTTTTTCTATGTGGTTGTGCACCTAAAAAAGAAAAATGTTAATAAATATATTGCTAATTCAAATCAAGTTAAAAAAGTTGGATTAACACAATTGCTTTGAAATTTATTTTGAAAAACTTACTTTATTTGTGCTACCAACTGATTTTTTTAAGTTGGACCAACAAATCTCATTTTTTAGTTCAGAGTTACCCAGTCATGTGAATTGGTGCTTCGTATTACCAATGTAATTTAGTTGATACCCTTAAAAGCACCAAGTTCAGTACCAAGACTATACATGCAGTCAGTTTTACCAGAGATAAATCAACTCTCTGATGCAAAAACTCCAGTTTGTGAGGCTGCCGGGGGCGGATTTGGAACCCTCTTTCCATATCGATATTGACATGCAAGATGTTTTCAGAAAGCGTGACAGTAGGAAAATCAACACAGCACCGAATGGCACAGCAGGAGCTTTGGTTGTGCCACGTCTGTTTGTTTAACATACACTGTATGCATGCATTTATGCATATGAGACGACTTTTGTGTGTGTGTGCGTGTAGTTTATGAGTAAAGACAGTGACAGTAAGTCTATTCTCCCCCTTTTTCTCCAGCACACCGATTCAGATCCTCCTGGGATGATTATTAATCTAATAATTAAACATTTATTGCCAACAGCACCTGCTCTCTTTCTCTCCTCAGGACCCCCCGAGACCCCATCACACACAGAGAGAGAGAGAGAGAGAGAGGAGGAGAGCAGGAGAGGGAGGGAGGGACACAGGAGGAGCCAGAGGGAGGGGTTGGAGAGAGGAGAGCAGCAAATCCAAAGGGGTCATCATCACATTGCTGGATTCTTTTACACCGGCGAGAGGCTGTGTGTTTTTTTGTGTGGTGGCAGACAGCGTGTGAAGTTATGTGATCCCAGAACAAAAGGAACAAGGAGGAAGGAACAATCCGATGCTGAGAAGGAATCACAGCGAGGGGCCCCCCAACACCGTCTGACATCTGGATCCAACTAATCGACTCGACTTGATTTCTTTTAATCCACTTTTTCACTAATATCAAGCATTTTCCTCCAATTTTTTAAACATTTTTTGAAATTTTTGAATCAACTTGGGATCAAAAGGACATAACTCTTGTTGACACCACATAAGGAGCATCAACAGTGGACAGACTCCTACTTCTAAAAGGACTGATAGGTAGAGAATAAGTGACAGGGGGAGTGCAGGTCTTCCCTCTGCGTGGCAAAGATGCTGCGCTACCTGATCAAGACCCTGCTGCAGATGAACCTGTTCACCGACAGCATCCGGAACCCGTCCAACGGCACCGATCTGTTCTTCAACGTCTCCCTGCCCTCCTTCAACAACTCCCTGCTCGACTGGGGAAACTTCACTGGCTTCAACGGTAAGCTGCTTTTGTGTCCTCTCCTCCATCCTCGCTTGTTTAACCTCTCCTTTGATTTGTCTTTGCCCTCTTTTTGCCTGGCAGTCTGATGCAAGAGGACTCAATGGGCTTTTCTTGAAAAAGACCGAAAACAGTTACAACGGGGATGTCTTTTGTTATGGAAATGCGGAGGGAGTTGAAAAGGGAAAGTGGAAGGAGTTGTCATGTGAGGAAATCTCAAGTGAGATGATGGGTGTTTGAAATCGGATGAGGTGCTTATGACAGATTATTGTTTCACATGTAAGATCTGCTGCTATCAGACCAAATTTAACATGCATAATGAGTATACAAGAACTTAAGATGACAGTTAATTATACAAGAAAAGCTGATTATGAGATAAAGCTCCAGTGTTTGAGGGAAGTCCCATGCTTCCCAATTTTTGAATTAAGAAGAGGGACTATCTATCTATCTATCTATCTATCTATCTATCTGTGACTTAAACCAATACTTGCCTCAGTCGAAGTCTGTGTGAAGATTTCTGTCTGAAAATAGTCCAAAAAAAGGGGGGGTCAGTGAATGATCGCAACGGTCTAGGATCACATGCTTGTCAGAGTCTTTTGTGGGCTGTCTGTAGAATCTGATAGAGAGACAGTATTCCCCAATATAATGCATTCCCTAGCCCCTTATCCTAATCCTACCCATCACAACCCTAACCCTAAAAAGTCTTAACCCTCAAACAGCCCTTTAAACTTGTTGGGTCCAACTATTTTGGTCCCCACAAGGCTATTGGTTAGTCAAGAAGTCTATCTATCTATCTATCTATCTATCTATCTATCTATCTATCTATCTATGCCTTGAACCAATACTTGCCTCATTCTAATTCCAACTGAAAAGACAGAGAGACAGTATAATCCATTGTAAAGCATTCCTTGGCCCCTTATCCTAACCTTACCCATCATAACCAACTGCCCAACCCTAAGCATAATTTTGGTCACCTCAAGGCTGTCAGTCCCCACGATGCTGTTAGTTGGTTGACATTTCTATCTATCTATCTATCTATCTATCTATCTATCTATCTATCACAGTCTAAGTCCATCTCAAGATTTCTGTCAGCAAGCATTCCAAAAAGGGTCCATGGATGATCGCAGCATGCTGGGATCACACGCTTGTCAGAGTGTTTTGTGGGCTGTGAGTAAAACCTGACAGTGAGACAGTATTACCCAATAACACGGTCTATTTTGCCGACGCATGAGCGGCAGCCCACTCGCTCTGTTAAATGAAGCTGTCTGCTGTCAGGCAGGATGGACCGGGAGCTGTCACATCTCCTTAACTTTTGCCAATGGGCTTCTCCTCTCTTCGTCTCGGCAGTCAGAGACGAAGCCACAGTCTTGCAGAGCTTGTCTCACTTTTGTTCCAGAATTCACAAAAGCTGCAGAGTTTTTTGTGGTTATGGGGTGGAATTTTGTTTTTACTGTGTGTCTCTACAGGCTTATTAACATGGTGTAATGAGATGTCCCTGCTGTGCTTTGCTCTAATGACAGGGTTGTATATATATATGTACGTATAAGTGAGTGTGTGTGTGGGTTTGTAGGGTAGAGTTAAGTCAACAGATCACCTTGATGTCTGCTATAATGAGCACCCTAGCTTTGTCTCCATGTCAGTGCATACCAATGAAATTTGCATTCAACCACACACACACCCTCAGGTGTAACACATTCACTATACACTGTACGTCACTTGGTTTAGAATGGCAGTAATTCTTTCTTTCTTTCTTTCTTTCTTTCTTTCTTTCAAGCTGCTTCCCAGCTTGTGCCATATTCTTAACCCTAACCCATCATTGTCATAATGCATTCCCTAGCTCTTTACCCTAACCCTGCCTATCACAACTAATTGTCTAACCGTGACCCTTAAGGCTCATTTATACTAAATTTTAGTGAAGCATATGGATACAGATATAGCCCCCTGTCCATACTCTGTGTTTGTTCTGTTTCTGCATGGTTTGTAAAAGCTTACATATACGGAGGACGTGAAGCAGTACTATTGTTAGTCATGGGGTCAGTGTAGTCAATAGTTCAAGTAAGACAGAGCCACAGGACACGACAGAGAAGTATTGAAAATCTGAAATGATATTTGTCATCACTTCGTGAAAAGTGTCTACACTGCTGCCTCTTTCTCAAGAGGTACATTATTACATCCTCCAGCATAACCATGTTTGTTATTGTCAGAAACATCTGAGTATTCTTCTTTTTCTGAATTTTTGACTCTGAGAGTTGCCCTGTAGTGGAAGTATTGCTTAACATCCATGCCAAAGTAAAGGGTGCAAAGGGTGGAAGTATGTGGACAGTGACAGACACATCGTTTGAAACAAACACATCCATTTTTGTACATAAAGGGGGCATGAATGAGCCTTTATCCTAAACTTAACTTGAACCAAGTTCTAACTCCAACTCAGAAAACCAAATCTTAACCCTCAAACAGCCCTTCATATTTGTTGGATCCAGCACTTCGGTCCCCTAGTTGGACCCTTCATTGACATAATGCACTCCCTAGCCCCATACCCTAACCCTAACCATCATAACTAAGTGCCTAACCATAACCCTGACCTGAATCTAAACTAACCCTAAACCTAAAAACCAAGTCTTAACTCTTAAAACAGACCTTTAAACTTGTGGGATCCAGCATGTTGGTCCCCACAAAGTTGTGGGTCCCCACAAAGCTGGTTGGGCCTGTCACTGACATAATGCAGTCCCTAGCCGCTTACTCTAACCCTAACTATCACAGCTAAGTGCCTAACCCTAACTCTGACCATAAAACAAAGTCTTAACCATCAAACAGCCCTTCATATTCATGGGGTCCAGCATTTTGGTCCCGACAAAGCTGGTTGGAGCCCACAAATATAGTGGGCTCCCAGTTTTTGGTCCCCACGAATATTGTCAGGTGTAATCATATACTTTCTTCTTCCTTTCTTCCTTTCTTTCTTTCTTTCCAGTTTCAGCTCTGAGCTGGGTTCCAAAGTATTGAGCCTCTTCCCAGCTTGTGCCCATCGACTGATGCTTAAGAGCTGGTGAGAGGGTTACTGTGTTCCCTCTTTGTACCGCCTCATGTGGGTGTGTATGTATGTGGGTAATTGGTGTGTATTTTGTCACAGAGGGGAGTGAGGTTTGCCTTTTGATGAGTGGACATGGGTGTGAAGGGTAGATCTGCCTTTGAGCCCCGATCCCTCCCTCCCTGTCCCGTTAACCAGCTTCAAGCAGCAGCACTGTTGGCTGTATCAATGAGTCGCTGAGTTTATAGCTCCTCTTTCATTGCCCTCACACTTCTATTTCTTTCTCTCTTTTGTGATTCCTCCTCTCATCCACCAGCTCTAATGGAGTGTAGATTGAGCGTGGCGTTCGTTTTCCAGATCTATAGCAGCTCGATGAGAAAGTAAGCACAAGAGGCGAGGAGGAACAATGAATCTATTGAGAGGAATCTATCTGCTGCAGAGCAATGTACGCTGATCGGCTGATAGACAGACGTGCCTCGTGTGCATCTGGCTTCATATTCTGTGAGATCTTTCCCCTAGAGCTCCCAGAAACTGAATCTCCTCCCTCCAATCTTTAGGTGATATTGATACGTTCAGGGAGAGTAAATGAAGATGGGGTGTAGATGTAATAGTTCTACTAATCAGTGATCAATGAGATAAAGCATATAAGCCTTCTCCATTGTAAACTGGTGTAAAAGAAATGGATTGACTGCATTGGTAGAAAGAAACGTACTGATATCAACATTTCCACCTGCCACAGAAATCAATATTACTGTTTCTTTACAAAAAGTATGTCCGATTTTACTCATACAAAAGGTCATCTTTGCCCAGATTTGGATCGATACCCCCCATATTTTTATTTTCTGCCATAATAGAGATGTATTTCTCTGGCCATTATGTGCTGATTCATCAGTTGGGGGTGAGGGGGGGTTAGCGGGGGCTGCTGGTCAAACCGTGGGTATCCAGGCGAGAAGCTCAATAGCAAGGCAGTGGGTGGACAGCTTGTGTGGGTCGACCTGGAGCTCAGAGGGAGAGGCTCAATGGAAAAATCAATGCTGCCCGATAACCAATTTGGGAAATAATGGACAATTCACTCAAACACAGCACTATAGTGGACTGCAGGGGTTCTGGCAAGTTTATCTATTAGTTCTCTTCAGTCTTTCAGCTTCTGTCTTCCTCTATCACGCCGTTTCTGTCCTCAATATTGACAGTTTATTTAGGTATTTGTGCTGTGCGCCTGTACCAACTATTACTTGATTATACCTGTCAGTCCAGTTGGTAACAAAGTGAGGCTGATTAATAGGAGCCTGAATCTTGGAAAAGGTAAAATGAAGAGAAAATGGTTTAAATCAAGAGAAATGTCATAGACCTGCAGAGCATGAAGCAGAGATGGGGCTAAGTCAAGTTAAACCTACAAGTTAAACCTACAATATGTTCGTAAATTCCGTTGCAAGGAGTCTCACATTAAAACGATGACAAACAATAGTGTGACAATATGGTGAAGAAATGTGGGCCATGGGACTTGTTGTATTCACTGTTTAACAACCATCATAACTAATGAAAATCTATCTGACATGGCTGACATAGATGAAGTAATATTAAAGTTCCTTACTCACTCCCCAGAGTATCCAATCCCATGTCTTCCCGTAAGTTATAGCAACTAGCCAATGCACTATTACCTTGAATGAACTGTGAATTTCTCATTTGAACATTATTGGAAATGTGGATAATGTAAGAACACAACTTAACAAAATATATAACATAGGTTCTCTCTAGCATTAGGCATGTCAAAATGTTATATATTAGCACTTCAGTTTCAAGTCTCAAGTCTTTGCACTCAAGTCCCGAGTCAAATCCCAAGTCAAGAGCAGCAAATCCTGAGTCAAGTCATAAACTTTGAGTTTCAAGTCTTAAATAAGTCATAATGTAACAGCGAATTTCCAGCTTCATTGATTTACAAAGTTACTTAGCTGTTACGCTAATGTTAGCTAATCATTAGCCCACTAAATGTGTGAATATTAGCTTCCACTTACTGTTCTTTGGCAACTTCAAATTTAGAATGAAACTGTAAATTTTGTGTGTGTCTAATTTTTGACACATTTTGTATATTGCAATTCATCTTTTGCTGACCACCCCATAATTTTTGTATGCAAACAAAACTATCTTTGGTATCATTTTTTTCCAACTGGAGCTCAGTAGCATAACGTTAGCGCTTTATGATTATGCAACTTGATTGGATCCGGTCGGATTGGCTCAAAATAGTGTATATGAGGAATGAAGGTGTCGACTTTCTGGTAATGAGTAGTGTTAACATTTGTTGATTCATGAAATGAAGGGAAATTAATTGGTGGTTTCACACTTTTTAAAAAACAGACTTTTTAATCTTTGGGTTTGGGCGAAAGTATCAAGTCCACGTTAAGTCACAAGTCATTGGTATTAAAGTCCAAATTGATTTGCAAGTCTTTCTTGATTTTGTCGAGTGTTATTGAATATGTCTGTCTGTGGATTGTGTATCTGAAAACAAAGCCAACTACTCTGAACTTCTTTACAGCTGTGATTTCTCCATTTATACACCCTAGCTGTGAGTCAGTTAGTCAACATCATTACTACCCAGAAAAAAACAACAGGCAGCACCTCAGTGACTGAATTCTCCCAAATTTAAATTTCTGTTGTGTTATTTAAAATCATTTGGAATGCAGTCACAGCAGGAATGACAGCCTAATTAGCTTCTCTATCTTCCTGCCCACATATCCTCCTCTCACACACTCCTTTGTGTTCTGGATGCAACTTCTGACTGCAGATACATTCATAATCCATAAGAGACCGCAGAATCTCTGCTCGGGTCAATAGGTGTTAAGACGTGCGCTCCTCTGGGAGCAGGTGCACAGAAACAGAGCTTTGAAGAGGGTGTTTGGCTTGTGAATCGATATCGAAATTTTAACAAAAGTCCACAGGAGTCCTGGCATGGACCGAGTTCCTTTTTTTTCTCCTAGTGTTGCTGTAAAGACGTAAAAGCCCTCATTAGAGTGGCCGCTGTGTAATCAATAAAACTTCAGGTCAAGTTGTTCTTTGTGATTCTCAGAATGCATATGAAGGAGAGCTTGTCCTTTAATCATTCAATTGAATAGTATCTAAAGTGTTAAAATATTAACTAAACAATGTCAGATAAGCTTGTGATTGTGATGCCATAAGCCCAAGTTGGGAGGTGGTGTGTGTGTTTATGTTCATGCATATGGACGTCTTTGCATTTAGGCAGCTGGAGATGTTGTCTGCTGCTGTGTAATTGTATTGTGTGTGTATGTATTGTAATTTATGGGCGCTAATGCGGCCATTTGTCCCTTCATGGAGGTCAAGTAGGCTCCCCTTTGCTCTATTCACCATAAATCTGCCAGGGAGTCATTAATGCTGTGCGTGTGTATGTGTCTGTGTCCGTGTGTGTGTGTGTGTGTGTGTGTGTGTGTGTGTGTGCATATTTCCTGGCTAATTACTTGTAAACATTTCAATATGCAAATATGCATAAAAGTATACCTCCCCACAACATCCACAGCTTATTTTATTTGTACAGAAGCACAGATTCCTGCAGAATCTTTTAGCGCTGCAAATCAGCATTTCGTGCAATCAAGCCTGTTCAATTTGCACACTGGTGGAGACAAGCTGAATTCAAAAAGAGGCTGTAGGAATTACAGAAGGAAGGAAATCATCATGGTGCCCTGATGCCCACCAGGAGCTCTGAGAGGGGGGTTAAACTTGCTTTACCAGGGAGCCCTGTGGTGGTTATTAAGTGTGTTCGGCTGTTTGGTGCTGTCAGTCTGGAGCTGTGTGAACCTAGCAGGTACCTGCAGGAGGCTCTGGACCAGTTTAATCTAACTATAAAGGAAGGAACCTCTGTGTGTCTGTCTGTCTCTGTCTGTATGTATGTTTGACATTTGATTTTCTCAACACCATTCATCTGATTGACTTCACGCTTGGTGGTTGTAATTCCTGAGGAACCATGGGAGTGCAGTATCTATTTCTGGGGCAAATTTGACTGGATGTTGGTGCTATAACAACATACTTTTCATTTTGGTTTGTAACTTATGAGTACCTCAACAAAATTCAATATATGCCATGCCAATTTGTGTCTCAACTGACTTTCCACCATTTTGCTTTTTGTATAAATCAGTTTATTCGCCACTCCTCCTTCAGATTTTGAGCATTCATCATCAAAGCTGGCACAGAACATTTATGAACCAAGCTGTAAAACATTATTGTTCCTGATTTTTGATATTCCATACAGTTTTGCTTTAGCTGGCCCTCAAAGTAGGACTTACACTACCAAAAATGTAATATCTCCTGAACACTTTTTGCTATTGCATCCACATTTGGTGGACATGGGTAGCTATGATGTCTGAGTGACCATGACAAATTTAGTGTAATCTGGCCAATAGGTGGTGCTGTAGCAGCAGCATCTAACTATAAAGAACAGAATCTCTGCTTCTCTGTATGTGTGTATAACTGTCCTTCCTGCATCTTGAGAACTGTTTATTCAACCAAATTCACACTGGGGGAATGTATTGCAGTGGACCCAAGAGTGTGCAGTGTCGAGTGCAAAGTCGATCGGATGAACGGTTCTTCACAACGCTGCAAGCAGCACTTCCAACGCCAAGCAATTGGCCTGCTCCGAACGGGCACGTACTCCGAAAGGGCATACTCCCCAAAAATGCTGCAAGCAGCAATACAGGGAGCAAAGCAATTGGCCTGTTCCAAATGGGTACACACTCCAAACGGACAAGTGCTTCAAAAGTCCACACCACAGACAGGCACTGCAATACTACACAAAATGTTAATACGGAGATGAAGGTTAATAGAGCAAGACACTCATACAAAAATGATAACTACAGTTTGCAATGCTTCCCAATGGAGTCACTACATCCTTGCTTCTATATTCCTCTAGTATTCACTGAGAATGGCTGGCTAGTACAGATGCATTATTAATAGATTGCTACGGAGCATTTGGGAAGCCAAACATCTTTATTCATAGGCAGAGCCAAACTGGGAACCACCAGTTGTCACTCCTCTTACCCTCCTCAGCTGGATTCCACCATCGCTGAAAGCCAACCATTAGCCAATGGCCTCTCTCAGTAACTCACATCACATACACTTAAGATGTGGCTGCACAAATGCACTGAGATGCACACTAATTCAAAGTCACCAGGAATGCAGACACAAACAGTGTTTCACCTCTGGACCCCGTACTTCCCGTCAAAGCCAGTTCCAGCTCCAGCGTGACGTCTGGATCATTAAATGTGACCTTTCTGAGCACGCCGGTGCTGATGCTGGCGGTGCGGCTGCGGCTGGGACTTTGTAGTGGGCTAGAAAGAGAATGTCTGATGACCAGGGAGGGCTCAGCAGAGGCTGGCCAGACAAACTATGGTAGAGAGCAGGAGGTGGAGGGATTTGAGCCCCCCGTACTGATGGCATCCAGCCAAAACAAAGCCATTATTCTGGTCGGGGAGGGTCAGGACTTCAGGCACTCTCCCATGATGCTCAATAGATGTGTTTTTGTTGCAATCCCTTTATTGTTGACTACTGCATACCTCATGAATCAATGGCGGTGATCACTGAGCAATTCACATGTATTACACTTATTGATTTCTTATAAAGAATAAGCTTACACATGCAATTGTATGACAACTATTTTGATTGTTGGTGCCATTTATTAATTTAATCTAAAACAAAGAACCACTGCAAGTCCTGGCAGTACATGAAGAGGAAATGAATTAACACCCTATCTGTCTCTGCATCACGCATGACATGAATGAAAACAACCTCATAGTGCAACTATGGTATAAACTATCAGCACATCATGACCCAGAAGACTCAAACAACTCATCAGCCTACTTTCTTTCAGATGGCACTTAGAAAGTAAATGTTGGACTAATTGTAGAATATGTAAGAAGAAGTAGTGATTTTCGTCTATGATATTTCAGTGAAGCTTGCACATTAGAGTTATTAAAAATGTTTCTGGGATGGTATCCAATGATAATGAGGAATTTTGTGATTTTATGATATTTAGAAATCATCCCACGTTTTCACAAAAGGTGATGTGGTAGTGCTTTAAATTAAGATCCTTGTAATAGTTATTAGTTAAAAAATAAGCAATAATACCACTATAAATCTTACAAGATGCTTAATAACATTGTTATGTGTTAATACCACTATGTGAGTGTTATGAATAACATCAAAAACATGGTCCATTAATGTTTATAAGGAATTGTTCTTGCTTTATTTGATCCTGTAGTTGCAAAAAGCATCGGAAACTGTGAATAAATGCATTAGTCTTAATAAAGCAACATAAAGCTTAGTAAAAGTTAGTAAAACAATGACATAATAGGTAAGTTAGTTATACTCAATCAATGTGTTTATAAAGGAATTATACTGTAGACATTCATAAGAAACTCACAAAACCTTTTAAAGCATACTAATGCAGTCTATAAACTGATAAGTGCTTATAGATGTATCATAATCTAAGAATAAATATGTTTGAGATGCTATCATTAATATCATACATAATTATATTAATAAGCATCTTATAAGGACTTATTACCAATGAACTAATGCAAATATCTCAATATAAAGTATTTAAAGTATTTGTTAATAATAAGCAGTAGGGCCCTTATAAATGCATAATAACATTGTTAATAAGACTCTAAGTGTTATTAGTAGCATCATAAACCTTGTTTATTCATTTTAATAAGGCGTTGTCTCACTTTAGATCTGGTAGTTGCAAAAAGCATAGTTAACTGTTAATAAAGTATGCATTAATCTTAATAAAGCAACAAAAAAGCTTAGCAAGGGTTCAACAAGGGCATAATAGGTAAGTCAGTTAAACTCTATGTGTTTGTAATGCTATAATAAACAATTATAAGAAATTCATAAGACTTTTATTAACGTTCTTAAGCAGTCTATAAACTGTTAAGAAGTAATAAATGTTTATAAATGTTACTATTTATAATAATTGTAAACAATCTCATAAGGACTAATATGGTAATTATCACCTATTAACTAAAGCTAATCTTAATATAAAAAGGTATAGATATTTTGTATAACTTATTTCAGATCTTGTCTTATAATCATCAGATTCAGATGTTTCCTTCTGGCAAACTAGTATCAAACTTTTTGTTAAGTAAGATTTTGAATGCAGTATTTTTTTTTAGTATTTTAGTAGTGCAACCTTTACTTATGTGAAGATTTGAAATACTTCCTCCACCACTTTTTATTCAATACTTTCAGGAATCTTCTCCTCTGCCTGTCACTCTCCTCTCCTCTCCTCTTCCTCACCTGTGCTATACCTCATCTGTTTTTATCTCTCTGTCATTCATCCTGTATTCCTTTATCGTCCCTCTATCTCACTCTATATTTGCCCACCTCCTCTATCTGCCTCACTTCAATTTTGTTCCAATTCACCTTGATTTATCGGCGTGGCTGTTGCATAAACAGCACCGCCCCAGTCTGAGAATACATAACTGAAAGAAAACAGAAAAAAAAGCTTTGAATGTCTACCTGTGTGCATGTATTTGTGTATGACAGCATCTTCGTAATGAGGGATCTGAGTCACTGCATATTCACTTCTTCTCCTTCTCCTCCCATTCTGTGCTCCTTCACCTTATCCCTCCATCTGTGCCTCCCATCTTTCCCATTAACAAACCTCCTCAGTCCCTTCCAGCGGAGGATGAATAACATCAGGCGGTGCTCAGCAGTCCAGCTAGGAGCCCAATTACCGTCGGATCATCTCAACGTATTTTCAGCCGCTATCAGCTTGAGCCTCCTCATCACAGTTTCCATCAAGCACCGGACGGCTGCATCCCTGATAAGCTTATCATCCACAATTTCACTTTAAAGCTCCAATCTGTAGCTACAGCATGAGGTCTGCTGTAGTATCGCTGACCCCCGTCTACTAGCTTGAATGGGGCATTTGAGCTTTTACCAAACACAAGTTTCACCTGAGTTTTTTGAGATTATAAAACTTCATTTACATTGGATAAGGCTCTACTGACTGTTTTATTTGAAGGGGTGCGCATAAGACTGTCATTACATTGTCATAACCATGTCATGTCGTGAACATGTTTGTGACTGTTGTCATCAAGTGTCATTTGATCAATTTATCAGTTTTATGAAAGCTGACATTGTTTGAGATTGTTTGTCACACACTTATAATGGCCTTAAGACTGCCAGTGTCAAAACCAGACACTTATGACTGAATAATGTAATGTTAATGCATAAAGCTCAATAATCTCTTTAATGTCAAGTTGTCAGAACAAAAACATTTTTGTTTTGGTTAATGTCACGTTGTCACAGCAAAGACAGTGACAGGTTATGTTATCTTGGTGAATGTTAAGTTGTCATAACAAAGATATATAATGTCAACTTTGCATTAAAATGCTAGAAACATTTCCTTCCTGTTGATTACAGGTGTCATGACTTGGTTATGACAATGTAATGACAGTCCTATGTACGCACCTTCAAATAAAGTGGTATCAGAAAAAACTAAATAAAAATAAATTTTGGATTGTTACATTGCCAAAGGCGTTCATTTATCAAAAAAAGAAAAGATCCCACATTAGAAGCAAACTGTTCTGCTTTTGCTGCAAGAAAAAAAAAACAATTTTCGCTTTCACTTTTTGTCCTGTTCAGAGGGACTTTTTTTTTCAGTGCGTTCCATGCTCAGCCCCCTGTGTCTGAGATAATATGCAGAATTATGTACATAACCGAGCAGGAATGGAAATTAGGCAGCATCTGTGGCGAAGATGAACACTAGAAGGGGAAGGAGGAGGAGGAGGAGAGCGAGGAGGGCAGAGATCCTACTTTGTAAGCAGCAGAGAGTTGTGCATATGCTAATAGCAGCTTGGACAAGTTCCTCCATCATGGCGAGGATTTCTCCAGGTGGGGAGCGCTGGCAGATTGGATGGTGATGAAGATATAAGAAGGTTGTTAGATTTACTCATAAGGTGCAGTGAGGGGGCAGGGATTAGTGTCATGTATTTGCCAAAAAGAAAAAAAAAAAGTGTGGATCAGGGGAGAATTATAATTGTCTGGGTAGCTCATTCAATTTCCAGACTGTTTGTGGGAGGAAGAGTTGTGATAAGCCGCGGAGATGAGCGTATGATAATGCAGTTTTGTTCCTGGGGTGGGTGGGCACGCAGTTGACAGAGTTATTGGAGTGAATGAGAATTATGTCCTTTTCACTTCAGAGATGGAACCATTCAGTTTGAGATGATAGACAAGCTGACTGGGCGGCTATGTCATCTCAGTTTGCATTTAATGACCAATTCAAAAAAGCTGAAAAAACATTCCTCACCATTTTTCTTTTATTCTTCTTCAATTCTCCTTGAATGTGGTTTTTATTTTCGCTAAAGCATACAGATCTGCTATATAAATTAAATGTTTTGTGCTCTATTGAGATAAAATCAGCACCCAAACTTTTTCAGTTTGATGGCAGTACCTGCTGTCTCTGCAACAGTGTTTCCCTGTCTACATATAGAATAGTGAAATTCTATGCATATAACCAATAAAACCATTTCTCTTTTTGCATACAACAGTAGGTAGGCTCTAGCCCAAGTGAAGTTACAAGTCACTGTCCAAGAGGAGTTGCAGTCGTCAAATTTGTGACTCCAGTTTGACTGAGGGCCATTTCATGTGACTCAAGCTACAGTTAAAAGCACATGAATTGATACTGTATTTTGGTGTCCCTGCCCACTGACCTCTCAGTCAAACACCTACATAACTGAATGTCTGATCACAGCAGCATTTAAAACAGTCAAATAAATACACTTAAGTGGAATCACTTATGGGAGTGAATATTTGTGCCAAGTTTAACTCTGGTGCACCTTCACATGCAAAGTGTTGGCCTGTAGCGAGCTGCCTTGGCGGTGCTGATTTCTGAAGGAATGAAGGGCTGGACAGTCCAAAATAGTGGAATCTATCACAGCTTATTGATGATGTGTCACCATCCACTTTTATTGAACTTCCTCTGTTGGAGTAAAAATTGCTGCACTAAAGAGAAATGGATAACAGATAGTCATCAGATAGTCATGAGACAGGAGTCAGTGATATATTTTTTACCGCATACTGTCTTGAGACAGTGTCCTTTTTAATAAGTTGTACGCAGAACCACCTGGAAAGTCGTCCTTAGAAATCATATGGAAAAGGGCAGGCACTTTTCAACAAACACTTGGTTTGGTGATTGGATGAGCCATCTGTCTAACATCAATCAAATCAACGCTTCCGTGGATGCTTCTTGCTATCGTTGCATTTAAAACCATGCACATGGCTGCCAGTAGTCTCTCCTAGGATGCTGATTGGCTGCACCACTTTTTGGTGCGGACACAAACGGATAACTTGAAGCCTGGCGAGAATTGTGAATCCAGCTGCCTCGCATGGTAAAGACATTAGCAAATATCCTTGAAACCCCATATAGAGCATATTAAAACCTAATTATACTGTTAATAAAACAGACCATGGTGAAGCCTCTTACTCAAAATACTCCAAGACAATTCCAATAAATCCTGTGGATTGCTTTTTTACAGCAATTACACAAACGTCCTAATGTGTTAAACAGTGTTAAGATGTTTAAATCAATCAAATCAATTAAATCACACAATGCTTGCTTGCACACCGCAAACACACTAGACAAAAATAACTGAGCTTCTTCCTCAATCGATGCCTCCATAAATTATCTTCTTATCTTCTATCCTCAACAACTCCCGCTCCAGTATATTAAAGGGGCCGGCTGCTCCATTCATCTGGGAGCTCCAGTACTAGGACGAGGTCAATCAAAACGAGGGGTTAAGTGTGCTGATGAGTCCGGGGTCACCGCGAGAGGTTGTAACCTTTAACCCACCTACAACCCCCTGCCCCCAACCCTCACTACATCGTAGCAGAGGGAGCTCATTGGGTGTGAAGACACACTCCTTTTGTTCATCACATCTGCCCTGCGCCATTGTTATTCCAATCAGTACCATCAGTTATGAGTAGGTGTCAGCACTGTCCACATCATTGCATTAAACATAGACATATGTAGCTCGGCTACATTCGGACATTTAGCTCCAAGTGAAATCATTGATGTACTTGATTTAAAATGCTCATGTCATAACTAAAACATTGCCTGCCTGAAGTCTGATGTTGCATCACGATTACGGACTAAATTTGTATGCATGGCATTTTTTCTCTTTCAAGTAATCAGTTTTTGCCTATGTTAGACAAATGGAGTTAACACAGACTGCTGGATGCTTTGAAATAGAGTGGAGTGAAGGTGTGAAGTGGGATTTTTAAAATGTAAATTGATTTCGGCATCTAATGGAGGTTGTACAAGTGATTGGACTGGACTGGAGATTGGATTGCGGTAAAGGCAATGTTTGAGTGAACAGACTTACCCAGTTTTGAGAAGTGGGACAAATCATATCCAAGAAAAATGTAAAAAATTATTAATAGCAACACTCCAGTTCCAAGTTAGAAAAGAAGAAGAAAATATATTCCTCAAGGATTTATATATATATGTATATATCCTGTATATGAAGTGTTTTGGTTTGCTTTAACTTTTTAATTTGTAAGCTTGCTCAGTGCAAGAAAACACCTTTGTCCAAGACAAGAAGTCACAACTTCAACAATTAAAAAATCTATTAAAAGCCTTCAAAATCTAAAACTAACAAATGAAAATGTTGGCCCTTTGGTGTCCAAGATTTCTGTCAACTCCATCAAATTTTTACAAAAACATGATTTAATCAGGCATAAACAGTGTTAGCTATACCCTAAAGACCCCTGTCTCACTTCCTGGTTTAAAAAGGGCAGGAATACTGCTCAAGTACTGCTAAACTTATTTATGTATTTATTTGTTTAACAAATTCATTGAATAATATTGCTATCAGATGTGTCTCAACCATAACATATCAGCTCTGTAGCCCTTCTAATTCAAAGCAAAATAAAAATTATGGTTTAAAAATGTGTATTTTGATTAGATGGAAAATCTCATGGAGTTGATGTCGACATTAAATAATGAATTTAATCACAAGGAGGTTGGTCCATTGTAAGGTTTAATAAGAATTTGATC
The DNA here is from genome assembly GCF_056507025.1 of Lutjanus erythropterus. Classification (NCBI taxonomy): domain Eukaryota; kingdom Metazoa; phylum Chordata; class Actinopteri; order Lutjaniformes; family Lutjanidae; genus Lutjanus; species Lutjanus erythropterus. The sequence goes on from NC_139327.1 coordinate 7,928,308, forward strand.
CTATTGGAATATTTTTTCCAGCAATTATAAGTAAAAATTAAAACCCTCTCAAAATATGATGTCATCACAATTCTTAAGAATGAGTGTTATATTATCCCTGATACACACACACAGATACACACACACACAAACACACAATCATTACTTATACAATGCTTAAACATGTCACTTGCAAAATACACAATTTGCACAGGTGAAATTACAAAAGCCATCAGTCTAAGCATGACAAATCCCTCCCTCTCTCTTTCTCTTACACACACACACTCACACACATACACACACACTGTAATACATATAGCTGTCTCAGAAATCCACTTCACATCACAGTCCCGCTGCCAATTATCTCCCGAATCCATTGGTGGGAGAGAAACACGCAATGACAACCCTGCAGTGTCAACACAATTGGTCATGCATGCTCATGAATACTAAAGATATAAAAACAGCGTGGTAAGTGTAGATCATGGTGGCTTTGTGTCATATACCATATTATGTTCTCCTTCTGTTCTTCTTCTACTTTGAACATTTTTTTTCCTCTGCATATTAATTATGGGTGCACATGCACAGATGTGAGTGTTATGCATTATTTCTAGAAATGATCAAAATGATCCACAGAGCTACAAAGGAAGTTTGTTTTGTAAGCTCCTTCTTTAGTTTTTACCCTCTTAAGATGTCTTTTTTTTATTTTCTATGTTTAGTTTTGAATTATAAGAAACTAAAACTACAGCAGTGCTGTTATTTCCGTGCATGCTAGAAAAAGGGAAATGGAACAGTATCATGTCATAACATGAAAACTTGATTGTTATAACAAAATGTTTTTTCATGTTATAACAAGATATTTTCAAGCAATTGCAAACTTATCACATTATAAGTAGTCAGTTTTCACATTATAACATGAAAAGATACAAAGTGGTAAGTTTGCATGTCACAATAATGGGAAAATATATTGTTAAATCATGAAAATAGTTAAGTTATAACAAAGTTATAACATGTTATATACTTGTTATAACAATTTTCTTTTCACTTTGTAACATGATCCTGATCTAACTTCTTTTTGATTTCACCATTACATATCACACTACTGAAAAACTCCTTTGATTAATGAGTATCAGCGTTTTCTTCATCATTTGTTGCTCTTGTTTTTCTCTTCCTCTCTGCATCTAATTGTAGACTCTTGTCTTGGTGAAATCTCCCTTGGAAATGAGACTCTTGATTTCAGAGGAACCACCCTGAATAAATGAGTGTAAATGAATGAAAACCAGAAGAACGGTTGCTCTTTTACATACTTGTTGTTCTGTTAACAGAATCCCATAAACAGACTCATTCCATATGAGATGAATACAGGAATCATATTCAGTATGCAGGAGCGATAAGCCATCTACGCTGTGTGATTTGTTCATTATTATTTGATGCATGATCTCAATTTATGCTTCAGTGTATCTGTCATGCCACATGCCAATATTGATTCATTAGCTCAGACTGTAAATGTGTGTGTGTGTGTGTGTGTGTGTGTGTGTGTGTGTGTGTGTGTGTGTGTGTGTGTGTGTGTGTGTGTGTCAGGAGGATACTACCCATGGGCTGTAGCTGAAACAATCACTAGGCAATTACTGAGTAAACACTAATTAATCAATACAGTCAGTGTGTGACCTACCCTGACTTCCTTCAACACACACACACACACACACACACAAGCCAAACAAAAGCTCAGGAGTGAATTGACTTGAGACAATATTCACTTCTCCTCTCTGTCCATTTGCTCTCCTCCATCTGTCTCTAAATGACTGAGCGGAGCGAGCGTGACGGAAGTCAACTTTTAATTGCCGTCACATAAATGTAATTATGTGCTTAGAGTAATGTTTGCAGAATATTCTAATTTTGACATTTATGATAACGTTTGCCCGTGTAGGCCGGAGACACAGTCAGTCAGCCGAATGTGAAAGTCTGACTTTGGGCTAATTAAAGTGACTGCAGACCGTAAAGTAAATGCCTCTTTGATTAAATTTTATTCCATTTAGCAGCATGAAAAAATAAACACAGACATATATTTGACTTAAGAGGATGACATGTCCAAAGTTAACTTCCTTCTGCACTCAAAAAAAAAAAAACCTCAATTGGATGAACTCAATTAAATTGTGATCAGGATTTACATTCAGCAAATATATGTAGAACAAACTTAAACTAATGTAATATAATTTAATTCAGTCCAACTATTTTATTTATTTTTATCAAATACAGCTAAAATAATATTTTCAGTATTTTCATTCACCCCTCATTTATTCACCCTCTCAATGCAATAATCTGAATAATTTAAAGCTTAAAAACCCAGTATTTCATGTTTGGTCAAGTTCATGTTAAACCAAATTAGAAACATATTATAAACAAAAAAAATTTGTTAAATAAACACAAAAGACACAAACTTCTACCGGCACTTCGCAATTTTAAGTTTGTAGAACTTCTAAACAAATCTTAAGTTTCACTACTTATTATAATTAATTAATTTAAGCATTCAGTTTTACAGTGTTGTCTTTTTTTGTGTGTCAGGTAACAAATATCAAGAGACAGACTGAGCAGGAAATGGAAACAACACAACTTTCCAAAATACCCCCGAAAATTCACTGTAAAAACAAAAAATTTTCAATGCAAGTTGCTTAAGCTGATTTTTGATTTCTTTTAAAATTATATTAAGTCATCGACTTTTGAAAAAAGTTCTACCAACTAATTATATTTTCAGTTGCAGCCATTTGATTTTCAAGCACCCAAATAATGACAAATCAGGTTTGTAGCTCGCTGTGAACAATTTTTGAAATACAGTTTTTTGAGGTTTCTAAAACTTAATTGTTTAAGTTTATCTAAAAAATAAAAGTAAACAATCTCAATAAAAGATTATAGGTCAGCAAAACTTTGCTTAGTTTATTTCAAACTGAAGAGTTTTTTCAACTTTTCAATTTTTCAAGTGTGCACATGAGTCTGCAGAAAACGATGGAACAACAGATACCTCCTACAACTAGATGCAAACTCTATTCTTTGCATAGACACACGTACATCTTTGGTTCAGTTATGATAAACACATCTATTGACATACATTTAGGGCGAGCTGTTTCCTGTGTACAGTGTTGGTCAAGTATATTTTCCAGTGCTGGAGGTCAGAGGTTACTCCTCTGTTCCACCAATGGCTCAGAAATGTGGGCCGTGTACCACATTTGGAAAGATTGTGTCACAAGCAAATCAACATTGTTGAAAATATGGCAACCCCTCGTAAATAAATTGAAGACTTCTTTCACTACAACTCTATATTAAGCTGCCTCCCAATGCACTTGACAATAAGAGACAACTGTATCATAAATATCAGTTTGTTGTTTTTATTGATCATTTATTGTTTTTTTTTATCATTGCTCATAATGTTTTCTTTTATTATTGACATTATTACCCTTCTGTCTCACTTGGATGTTTATTTCATCTTTGCTGCCTATATCACACTTATTATCATCTCAACAACTATCCTGCCTACCTTTGTTTTATTTGTTTTTTATTATAGTTATTTCATGTTATGTATTCATCTCACACCAGTGTTAGGTTATATTGTTTTTTTTGTTTTTGTTTATCTTGAAATTATTAAAATAAATTTAATGACATATTTTAAAGAGTCATATTTGTTGTCTTTTTGTCCAAGTCCAGTCAATGATAGTCTGAAAATATTCAAAACAAACAGTTAAAAACATTTTTTTGGTTTCCTGTAAATGTAAGCAGTGTCGTCTGAAATATTAAGCCAGATGGATGTGTGGGTTCATATATGAGCAGAGTTCTGACCCTCCCTCATTATGTAAGCACAGATATACACATGTACACCTGAGCATCCCAGTATGACCAGTCCTCCAGTGTGGGGGGCCAAGAGGGGAGCAGATGGCTAAATCTTACTCATTCCCCTTCCCGCACCTCGCTTCTTCTTCCAAAACAGCAGCCATGCTGTCACAGTTTTAGACCGTGTCACTAAAAATGAAAACTATTTTTACAGTAGTTACCATGTTATTAAAGGGATATAGGAAAAAAAAAGTGTGATAAAATTGCATATCACACATATAAAAAATTATTATACATCTCAGATCATTAGTTAAAGTATTGGTTACATTATTGGTTCACCCAAATTAAGAAAAAAATCATCCTTTTTTTTAATGTAAATAATATTGAAAAATACATACTTACATATTTGAGCTCACCTTTATCAGTCTCTACTGAAGAAATAGTCTCTATGGAAATATGTGAGTGTTCTCAGGAGATTTTTAAGTTTGGTATTTACATATTATTTTATGCCTATTTATTATTTTTTCATGTCTTTTATTTTTCGATTTAAATGACGTCCATTATGTTGGAATATCTGCAGATATCTAAGACTGGTATCTTTATTTTGGTGAACTGACCCTTTAGTAGTGTTTAATATTAATATTTCTAGGGGTTTATATTAGGGATGCCCTAATCATGTTTTCCTGCCACCAAACCTGATTATGATTGTTTATGATCAATACTGGCTGATACTCCATCAATACCAACCAGTTTTTAATTTTGTTAGAGCAGCTGGTGTTGCCAAACTGGACCTGCAGTATTGAATTTTACCACTAGGTGTTACAGGTGACTCAGTCACTTCTGAGTGAAACATAGGACCACATGAATGAGAGTGGAACCACAAGTCAGTGAGTTTTCCACAACACGTCCCTGCCACTTTTCACAATAAAAGCCTTGCTGAGAAATTAAAAGTTTTTGCCCACTGAAACGCTACAGAGCTTTTAATCTGGAACAGATACAGGAAGGGTTGAGCTTTTATTAACAGCATAATGCAGTTACTTCAACAGGGCAAACATGAGAGGATCAAAAGTAGGCTTTGTACTTATAGTTTATATATCTACAGGTCTTTGTACATTTCATTGTATAACCATATGGTCTCTGTCTGCACTGCTTTTTATACATTTCACATTTTACAATACTAAGTATACACATGAACTCTGTTTGCACTGCTTTTTTAAAATATTTTTGCACACTCTTGCATCTATTTTATTTATGTACACTGTCTATTGTACTGTTTGCACTGTTCTGCACTCTTTAAAAACTTTTTACAATCTTTATAATTTACTACTTGTATTAGTATTGTCACTATTAGGAATAGTACCTACCTATCTACCTAGCTATTAGCAGTCAATTATCTTTTAGAAAGACATAGATTGTTGTGTTGCAGGTATTTTAATTGAGCCCATCTCTCAAAAACTTGGCTTGAATGCTGCAGATTCAACTCACTGATGAACCTAATCTGGTATTCAGTGCCAGACTGCAGCTGCTGCCAATGCTGCCCCAGGCTCAGTGACCCCATTCTGAAGTGCCAATGGAAGGAGCTTTACTCCCGTGACAGACCTGGACAGGTGACGAGGAGCTTGGAAAATAGCTTCAAAGTGTTAAAAGACTAGTCCGAATGATGGATTTCTGCTGAGGGGGAGAAATACCAGAGAAAGCGATGCTGGCAGCGAGCGCTTAAGAGTGTGTCAAACGCAAAAAAGCCAAAAGGAAAGATAAAGGAAGAGAGTAACTGAGGATGAAGACGGCGGGGTGTTTTCTTGAACAATGACGCCCTGTTGTTTTTCACAGAAGGGGTCAGTAAACACACAGACACACACACACCCTGTGAAACAGATGATATAAGCGTAGCGGAGGAGCAGCTGCTGCCAGGTTACATTGTGGATTGATACCACGTAGCCAATTCTCTCAAGGAGCGGAAGCCATGATGACTCCAATTTCAAAGAGTGAGATTACTCTTCTGTGAGGGAAGCCAAACACAGTGGGTCTCAAGTCATATTTCTGGGGGGTTAAGGGGCTAAAATGTGGAGCAAGCGTGACATATGAAGCTATCAGTGGAAATATTTCATTTTGATACGCAGCTTTGAAATATGTGCTAAAAAGTAAATACAATTTGACTCTTTTTCTGTGTTTTTGTTAACCATTATTTATTCTTTTCCCCTCTCATAATGTTATGCACTTTCCCCTTTGTTTTTTTTTCTTTTTTTGTCTTTTTGTTATTTAATTATAACTATGCCACCTGTAACATGTGCTCATAGAGAAAAAAAGACATGTCCATTATAATATATCTTCTTGTTGATTTTTCTGACACCTTGAAATGTCAAATGCATCCAGAAAAATAAAAAAACATTTAGTATTTCCTTTAAATCTCACGAGAATGATGAGGATTATCATTAGTCGAAAAAACAATTCATTCATCAACTTGCAGAGTTTTGTGTAATGTCATCAAAATGCCACATTACAATAAATTCTGAATAATAATAATTGCAATCAACTTTATTTATGTAGCTCTTTTCTTAAGAAAGAAAGTGAAAAATCAGCTGGCAGAAACAAACACGACAAAAACATGGAACAACCAGGCGAAAGTGGGTTTTAATTAAGAGGTGTTTTTGTGAGGATGCTACTGATTTCATCAGCAAGAGATATTCAGGAAGAAAATTGCAAAGCTGGCGGGTCTGGAAGGGAAAAGGAAGTCCTGGTAAGGTCAGGCGCGTTTGGAAGAAGCAGGAGAAACCGAACCTGCCTGAGGATCTCAGGCTGCGCTGCGGATCACAGGAGATTATTATCCTTATCTGAAAATGAACTAGGAGCCTGACCATGCAAGACTTTATGTTATTAGCAAAATCAATTCTATAAAACTCTGTCTGATTTACATAAGGTTACACGTGCTTTATTTTGTCTCCACTCCTACTGCAGTGCCCTTTACGCTCCGTTCATCCACTTTATGCTGCTGCTGAATTTTAGCAGGCACAGAGAAACACAGACTTAGACTGGCTGCCCATTTTATCCGTATTGATTTTAATATTTTATTGATAATTTTTAAAGTGTTAAATGGCTTTGCTCCAAAGGATTATTACATAAAGGATTTATTGACTCCATGTGCGCCCGGTCATTCTGTGAAATCAGTGGATACAAATTGTTCTACTGGTTGTTTCTATCCTGGCTTTTGACTAAAGATGACCAAGCCTTTGCTGTTTTAACTCAGACTGTTGAAAACTCTCCCTCTTGAAATCAGGCAGGATTCATCCCTAGCATAGTTTAAATCCTACCTTTAAATATTCCTTTATAGCAAGGGCTCTCAACCTTTTGGAAATGTAAGACCCACTGCTAATTGTCAAAAAAGATCTGAGAATGTATTTAGCGTTGTATTTCTTCACACATGTTTTGGAGCTTTCACTGGTACAGGCTTGTCTCCCACGTCACTTTTTCATTTCAGCATCTGATCCATTTTGTGTCACTGGATCAGAGAGAACTTTAGTTGTGAATAGGGATGCAGCGATGCCACTTTTTTTTCCCAGACAGTACAAGTACTTACATTTGGGTACTTGCCAACACTGAGAAATAATACCATTACATTCCTTACAATAACTTTAAAAACTTGTTTTAGTTTCATCAGATGTTCCTTAATTTCTCCATGCAACAAACTGCCTCTGTTTCCTGCTGCTAGTGTAACCATAGTTACTGTACACATTACATTTTTAAACTATTTGTAGTAAGTTACTTTGCTAATTTTGTGTTTTCTTATCAAGCTGTACTGTGTACAACATATAGTATATTTCAGTAGGAATAATTCCACAACATTATTATGAACTTGAAGAATTCAGTTTAGTATTACATATAATTATTTCATTATCATTTCCAGCACTTTAACTAGTATTTTAATTAAAAATGTACACGTGTAGTATTTAAGTTTCTTCTTCTTCATGTCCCTCTTGTCTAAGAGCTAATTAGTTCCTACCTGTCATTGTTTAGGGGGGACAGGTATGAGTGTGGTACCATGTGTGCAACAGTTTTGTTGACCCTGCTGTGAACCTCAAAGAGTGAAGTTAGGTTAGATGTACTTTCATGCTGTAACAGGAGAACAGAATATACAAAGAGAAGTTGTAGCAGTTTATTATGAAGAAACGAGGGTTACAGACTGGAGGTGGCGGTGTTTTTTATTCGTTTTCGGATTAATTTGCAGAGACATCAACTAGTTTACACCCGCCAGGACTTGTTGGACAGCGGCTGGCTGCACTCTGTGCGTTTATTTCACTTTTACATGGACTTACGAGGAATTTTATGGACAGTTTCCAAAGTGTCTGCAGTCATTAGTGGATGATGATGAGGACAACAAGTGTCTCCCTCGCTGATAATGACTGCGCGACCAAGAGAAGAGGGTAAGCATCAGCAAACACCATGAACTCTGTGGTCGTGTTGGTTCTTCGGGTGTTTTATCAGTTTACATTAAGTTCAAATTAAAGCGGAATGTTCGCCGAATGAGTCAGCGTCTCTTTAAGAGTTGTAAGAAATCATAAATAATGTTGTAGAATGCATAGATGTTTATAACTGTTAAATTGAGCAAAATAGTAATGGAGTTTGGTGGACATTGACTTAACTCATCGTCCATCCTGTGTTATTTCAGAGCAGTGGGCTTTTGTCTTTAGGATAACAGGATTAACTTTACGTTGACAGACATCTGAGTTATAAACAGTTGATCAACTTACAGTGGAGGACTCATCTTTGTTTGTTATTGTCAGTTTACAATGTTTTATCCTTATAAAACACATTTTTGATTTATCCTGCACTGCTGTGCAGCTCCTACTGTTTGATTTTTGCACGTGCAATGGCTACATACTGTTCCTTTAATTTGACTTATTCTTAAAGAAAATATTTATTCTTGAGCACATTTAACTCAATGCTGCTAAGAGTGTCCACTGGTTGAGACAGACTGCTTTATAGGAAAGCATTCATGAATATTTAGTGTGTTGCTGCATTTTATCTTCCCACTGTTGCCATGGTACAATTTTAACTTCATTTCATTCCCCAGTGTTTTTTATGTTGTTTGATCTTTCTGTTGTATTTTGGGTTTTATCTGCAGTTTTTTTCTCTGTGAAGCACTTTGTAATTTTGTTAAGAAAAGTGCTTTACAAATCATTATTATTATATATTATTTTATAACTCACAGGGAGCCAATCATTTTCAGCAAATTCACAAAAAGACTAGTCATGGATGTGGATTCTGGCTGAATTTGAATGTTTCTGGTAATCCTGACATGAAAAGAAGTGTAAACCTCTGGCCTTTACATGCTGACAAAGTATATGTCTCGTCACAGAGGACATGACGTGAAAGAAAGAAGAACCGAGGCAGGATTAGAGATCGTGACAGCAGAGTGACGACCAGTACAGAGAGCGAGGAGTGAAGAGAGAGTGTGCATGGCGAGGAGGGCCACAGGGCAACAAGGGAGACTGACATTTTCAGGCACTTTAATAAGTGTATTAAGATTGGCAGCTCTACCAGCCTGATTACCATAAAGCTATTTATTAGGCTGATTTCCCAGGCTGAGAGCAACGGAGACCAGGGGGAGAGGAGCGGAGGGGGTCGCTGCCACGGGGGACGGCTGGCAAGAAGGTTAAGGGCAAGTCGCCATGGAAACAGACTGGGTGGGTATAGTGGGGAGTGATTGGGAATATTGGATGTCCATTTACAGGTGGAGTAGAGATCCCGACTGTGGGGTTAGAGGTCACAGATGACTGTTAGTTCCACTGCGCACACTTTAAAAATCACTGTGGGGAGTTTTCAGAATAAAAGCCCACTCATTATTTACATGGAGGTATATACGAAACACACATGACTCTTACAGGTGGGTCACAGAGCTCACCGAACCCCCCACCTCCCAGTTCACCGTTCACACATATTTCACGTGCAATTAGTCTCATTACAGCAGCTTAACACGCACACAGTGCGCAGCTCTAATCTATGTACACCCCTCACACACACACACACACACACACAACACTCCTGCAGGTCTTCATTAGCACTAATCAGGGTCTCGCTGCTGCCCACAGCGGGGGCCACTGCCACCTCTTCAATGCTGCCTCGTACACGCTGCTCACATAATGCCGAAGAGAAGAGAAAGAGAAGGAGCACAATGGCAAGTGTGTGTGTGTGATTCCTTGCAGTGTGGCCATTCTAGTCCAACAAATTGCTTCTGAAACTATCAGAAAGACAATTCAATCACCATATGTTCAGGCTTGGGCAATAACAGATTACATATAACAGGGTTATGTTATCTGGATGCATAAAAAGGTAGCTGTATTCCATTACAGTTACAGATAAAAAGATGTAATCAGATTACAGATACATTTAGTAGGATTACTGTTTTTAAATAAAGAGTGAACCATGAACAGTGCACACAGCTGCCAGTTCATTATCATGGGCTCTGGTGAAAAAATGCTTCACTGGTTGGAAATTTCACCATTTTTGTCTTAAAATCAATCAATCAATCAATACACTGCACAACAAAGGAAAGAACAGCTGGACAAACTAATAAACCAAACAATGAACATAAAACACATAGAGCTGCAACAATTAACTATTAAATGAATCTTTATTTTTATATCAATCATTTTGAGTGATTTTTTTTTAAAGAAAAAAAGTCAAAATTCTCAGATTTCAGCTTCTCAAATGTGAATATTTTATGGACCAAACAACTAATTGATTAATGGAGAAGATGGTCAACAGTTTGATCGCTAATGAAAATAATCATTAGAGGAATGATTTGAAACATGTATTTTTGGACTGACAAAATAGTGACAGGATTAATTAATTGATTAATTGTTTTGAGTCATTTTTTAATTAAAAACATCAGTTTCTGAAATGTGAATATTTTCTGGTTTCTTTACTCCTCTCTGACAGTAAACTGAATATTTTTGAGTTGTGAACAAAACAAGACATTTGAGGACGTCATCTTGGACTTTGATCAACATTTTTCACCATTTTCTGACATTTCATGGATCGAACAACTTCTCGATAAATTGAGAAAATAATCAACCTTTTAATTGATAATGAAATGAATCTTTACTTGCAGCCGTAAAAACACTATATTAGGCTGAACGTTTTCACCATATTATATATTGAGGTAATCCAAAAGTAACAAAGTAATCAAGTGATATTACTTTAATATTGTGATACTTAGATTATGTTAACGTTTTCATATGTGCATGTTACACTGAGTTCTCCTGAGTTCTGTAATTGCTGCTGTGTTCCCTTCAGGCAGTGAATGTGGAGTTCATTCATTCATGAAGCAGCTGATAGAAACACTGTTCCAGACACATAGTTACATTTTTTAATACATTAAATCAGCTCATAGAGTACAAGGTCAGGTGAACGGCCTAATATATAATATGCAAACCACAGGTCATAAGATTCTCTCATTAGAGCAATTTCACACTCCCCCTGTCTCTCATATATCCTCGATGCACAGGTTTAACCATAATCCCTACAAATGCAGAACTATTGTTGCTCAGTAAATGTGTGTGCGCATGTTAATTGTGTGCCATTACTTTGATACCAGCTTAAAAGTTTAATTATAACTACACAGTCAGAGCCAGCTACTTAACAACACACACATCAGTGTGTTCAGGTGTTCTGAATAATGCTCAGCAGTTGCCTCTCACTTATTGTGTCCAGTATTATTGGCTCATACTTGGTCAAGGTTTCTTATAGCACCGGTTCTCTCTTTGGGTACTCTGACGCCACACTAGGGGTCGCCAAAGCTTCACTGGGGGGTTACAAAGCCCTCTACATTTTAAGGAGAGGAGGAAAAACATATATTTTAAAATATTCAGTAGGCATACAACTCAGCATTGTATTGATTTATGTGCAGAAAATGAAATGAAATTGTATTTTCTAAAGTTTAGATTATTATCTAAGATAATATATAGATATTATCTAATAATAACTTCAAAATAAATCTCACATTAAGGGCACAGTAAAGACCTGAACACAAGCTATATTCACAGAGGTTTCACTTTCTGCTGAACAGCCCGGTCCTGCATGAGAGAAGCACACAGTTAAAACAACCAAAGAGGTAACAGAACGATGGTCAAGTGTCAGAGAGAAGAAAATGTAGAAAAAAGCCTACTAAGTATGTATAATTGATTAAAATCAAAATAAATACATAATACAGACAGAGAATTGTGTAAAAAGTTCCTCAAAATATCAGCAAAATGCACAAGGAATCATTTGCTCCAAATTCATCCAAACCTCCTACAATTTTTTCATTAACGATTAATCTCCTGATTATTTTTTCATGATTAATCAATTAATTATTTAGTCGATAAAATACTCACCATGATTTCAAAGAGCCCAAAGTGACTTATTTTGTCCAACCAACAGTCCAGACCCCAAAGACCCCAAGAAAAGCTGCAAATCATAAAAAATTAAAGAAGCTGGAATCTGCAGATGTTTGACATTAGTGCTGGAAAAATGAATGAAACTATTAATCAATTATCAAAAGAGTTGGCATTTAATTTTCATTTTGAGTAATCCTTGCAAATGTAATTGTTTTAAAATAGTATAATATGAATAATGATTATTTTTTTATCATTATTATCAGCAGTAGTAGCAGTAGAAACAGAGTTATCTTGGTGTTTGTATTTTCAGATATTTCAAGCAGTAAAAGCTCTTCCTCAGACTTTGAATCTGTCCATCTACTCCTATAATCAACTCTAACCCTACATCTACAATTTAATTCAAATATTTTCAGTCAGAAATTTCACCATGTTGTTTAGAAAATGACAAAGAAGTTCTTACTCTGTGCATGAACACAGGTATTATCTTCTTCTCTCACAGTACAATGCATTTGAAAACAGCAGGCTGAAGAAATTCCACATTCCACACACACAGACAGACAGACACGTCCAGAGAGAGACAACAGGCAGCAGGTCACTTTGTTTACATCTCCGTCTCCCGCCGGTCCTGTTAGACTCATAACTTATTTATACTGATCGATGCCACTGGATCTCTCTGTTCAGTGCGTTCCTAAAGCAGCTGGGCTGGGGTTTGAGTTCGTGTGTGTCTGCAACTCTGTGTGTGTGTGTGTGTGTGTGTGTGTGTGTGTGTGTGTGTTAGTGAGGCACTATTATAGTAGTATGATTTCTTTTATTATTTTGACTGATCCATTCATGCAGTATCAAATTCTGATGATATGCACTTTATGTTACTTGAGGGTGAGTTGCATCACTTGCACGAACATGTTGTATTGGAAAAATAAAATCAAAGTAATAAAAAGGAGCGATTCCAGAGGAAAGGAAAAGTTCAAAATGAAATCTTTGTCTAGCCCGCGTCTCGTAGAGAGCAATTTTCTCATACATCTTAAATTCGGCTGCTGAGAAATAGCCTTTGTCTTGTCTCAACCCGAGACTAATTTGAGCCCAAGTGAAGATCTTAAACTGTTCTTTTTTTATTTCACACTAAACTGATCTTAAATGTGTCTTAAATAATAAGTTCTTGAGATCACAGTGAGATCTAAAAGAAAACTCAGTTGTCTTAAATGAGATCTTAAATTTGTGCCTGTGGTCAAATTGAAGTATTGTTGCTCCGTACACTCGTCAAAGAGAAACCTTTGAGCTCAGCAAAAGATCTGCTTTTCTTTTGTTTTGTTCCTTTTCTCTCCAAAAGGGGGGTTTAGGAGAAACAGATGTCACCTCATTTAGCTCACAATAAGAATCTCATTCATTTCCCATAAAAGGAGAACACAAGAGAGGAAGAAAACTTTCCTCTGGGTTACATCCTTCATGCAGGCCTTTAAGAATATAATCAGTTTGTCAGAATTCACACTGAAAGTTGAAACACATGGTGCAGTAACTTTATTACAACATACCAAGGAGCTATGAGGCCAAGCATACTATAAATCAATACCAGTGACTAAAACTAGTGACTTACAGCTTGACAGCATGAGTTACTCACATGTTGGTGTGAGATCATGTTCTTTTTTTGTTTGTGTTTTTGCATGGCTGCAAGAAAAAGGAAGTATGTGACTTTAAATTTGAACAAAGAAGGTTAATGACCCAAATGCGTAGACAGCAGACTGATGACCTCATCTCCACACACCTCCACAGCCCCAACATATGCATGTATCAAGACTTATGTCTGACATTTTGGAGACAACAACATTTCTACTAATTTCCACTAAAGTCCTTAGTGGGATTTTATAATTTTTTTTTTTTTACATCACATTCAGTATGAGCTGGGCTACGCACAAATCTGTTGAAATTTCTCAAATAAGTCAAGGTATGAGGCTCCAGGTTATATTTTTCTCTGCATATTTTAATGCTTTACTCAATTTATGCTGAAAAATGACCATCTCCAACTAAATACTGATTCAGAAATTGCTGTATCTCAAAAAACACCATTAAATTGAAAAAAAAAATCAATAATATGTGTTTTGCTCCAGTGCAAATCTGACATTTAGCATGTCAAATGAATGTTGAACCTAATTTTTGTGATTTTCTAAAAGAAAATCAACTTCATCCACTAATTAAGCCATGCCAGATAACTAAGCCATGATAAATCAAAAACTTTGATTTAGTCTTAGCCACATGTCTTAACACTTTCCACTGCAGATTTTGTTTCCATCTCTGACAGAAAAAGATCTGTGGAGCTTTTTCTCAACATACTAAATAGTTGCTAGTCATTAATGGGTTAACATTGTCTATGATTCAGATAAACCAGGTGAGAGCAGCAGTATCAGGCAGCCCGGTGAGGCTGACCTCACCCGTTTTTTATTTTGTTTTCTTGGGTGAGGTGTGTATTCTGACATCCTGACAGGGGTGACATCATCGCCTGGTATCACATCATCTGACCTTGTTCAGCAGCTGCGTTCACCTTGACACAAAGAAGAGCGAGCCGCTTTGTCAAGACGACTGTAGGTGTGAGAGAAGGGTGAGTCAGAGCAGCGTGACGTCACCTCCAGTTAACACAACTGATGCATCGTTTTTGTCAGAGAACAAAGAAAGACCTTCCTCAGCGTTCGTTCCAAACCTTAATATTCACTCTGTTTGAAAACTCGGGGCTGTCTGCTTTGACTCAATTTCTGGCGTTAAAGTAAAGCTCTGCGAGGGCACCGTCAGTTATTTGCTGCAGGAATAAAAAGAAAAAATTGTAAGGCCATCTGAAAACAGAAAGCGTCTGGAAATGAAGCTGAAATAAACAGCATCCCTGCTGCAGAGCAGGCTGCGAGCCAGCCCAGGGCAGGGGATAAAACTACTCTGTATTATGTACAAAGTGATGTTCATGCGTGATTGCCAAGGTGGAATTTAATGAGCTCAAAACAAAACATGAAACAGAATAGCAAAATGGACAAAACACAAAAGAGAAAAACAAATGAATGCTGTATGCAGAATGCAATAATCTGTTCTGTTTTCCGTCCTTACTTCACAGCAAACTTTTATTTGATTGGATAAAATATGATTTATTGTGTTGTTTATTTAATAATCCCCCCCCCCCCCCCCCCCCCCCATTCATTCTTTATTTATTTTCCTCTGTATTATATTTGCAAAGGTAGAGAGTGGATTGAAATGTCAAAAATTTCCATTGGGGCTCCAAAACCAAAACAGTTCACATTTTTTCCACAGCTACATTACAATAAAATATCTTAATAATGCAGAGCCTTCAATCCCATATGGAAAAGAAAGGGACAGATTTTACTACATGATTATATCCTTTAAATGACTCTTGTCAGTAATATATATATGTTGAGGGGTAAGAACCAGAGAGGTGTGAGTGACATGTGACCAACTTTACAAGAGAACCACAACAAAAAAGACCACACTTTTAATATTATACCTTTTTAAACATGTGGATGACAGTTTACTTACTGCACAATATTTTGACATTAATTTAAAACAAATTAAAAAAAAAAGCCTCAAATCATTGGGTGAAAAAGTAAGTAATACATTTTGTTATGAAAATATTAATTTATTATAGTTAAATGAATGTAATTAATTCTGTTAAAACACTGATAATAACCATTTCAATGTTATAACCAATAACAAAGATCATAGGATAAATAGTTTATTGTGATAATATACAAAATATCATCAATAGTTATCTTCTCTGATTAATAATAAAACACATTAATCCTGACCATTTGGTCAAACAACCTACCAAAGACTGACATCAAATATTGGGAATGATAATTTATCATTATAAATATAAAGCACACCACGTCCCACATAGCTCATTTTCTTCAGTGTTAGGTCTTTTGTTTTTTAATTAATTGATTTATTTGATTGATTAATCTGCTTTAGAATTCACATGTTCTTTTTCAGTAGAAAGAGAACATCAAGAACTTTTATTTGACACATATATATATATATATATCTTGTAAAGATACAAGATCCTGAGTAAATTTGTGTAATGTGGAAGTTAACTATAATTTGATAATTTATAACTACTGTATGACAGTAAATCTGCATACAGTATCCTAAGTAAATATGTATAATATCAAACTGATGAGTTCTGGCAAGTAAATTCTAAACCTGGCAAGTATAAAATATTCCTAGATATCTAAGATATCACATATATGAGACATAAAGAAAACATAGAACAAAATTTAAAAAAATCATTTATGTTAAGGAATACATTTGTAGGTCCTACAAGACATGAGCATTTCCTGTCTTACCATCTCTTTTCCATGTGGGATACAGTGAAAATAGTTTTTGTTTGTAATCTGTCACCGTGATTAAACAGGAGCTGTGTGTGTTTGCTTGTGACCAATGTTGCCACATGGAGCGAGTTGTGGTATTATGAGAAAACAGAGCAGAAAAGGAGACAACAGCGCAGGTTAGAAATCTGTGGTGAGGAGAGGAGAGTCACGTCGTCATCTCTCCAGAGCGCCTCCTCCAGGGGAAGCACAATTAGGATGCGTGCCGCAGCATTTGCCCCTCCAATTAGCAGCCGCCTCCCTACCTGGTGAGCGGTGCGATCGACAGGGGGAGTGCTGGGGAGGTGGCAGGGGACAGGGTGTGTCTCTCTCTCTCTCCATCCCTCTCTGTGCCCTTTCATACCCGCCTTTCTCTCCCTCGCTCCATCCATCCATCCATCCATCCATCCATCCATCCATCCAGGAGCTTTGCATTTGAAAGAGATCTGCCAGTCAAAAAAAGCCCACCGCACATGAAAGCAAATGTCAGGGGCAAAGGGTGTCTCTGACAGAGCTTCATCAAAGGCAGAGGGGCCAATCTGATTTTGAGAGACAACACAGGTTTTTTTTTTTTTTACGTCCCGCAGGCAGCTGAAAGTGGATAACTTGTTCTTAATTTGGAGAACGGAAGAACGGAACGGAGAACAGTTCTCACTCCAGTGTGGGTAAAACATGTGGAGTAGTGGTGAACAAGATTCTTTATGTTTATAGCCACTCTGTTCAGATGCATAACTGGATTCATTCAGACATTCAGGACTGGATAACAACATTTTTTTGGATTTCTCCCCACAGACTTGATATTGCATGTATGACTCAGCCCCTCTAAATCATATAGATAAACTGAAGGGATAAACATCTTCAAAGTGAATGTTTTGGCTATTCCTTCAGTTTTTCAGCAGCACTTCTGGGTCTCTGTCTTTGACAGAAATCCTTTTACCAGGCAAGGATAAATGCAAAATCAGTAAGAGCCACTTCTCGCAGAGGCTGTGGCTCAGGGGCCCCTGCCTGATGAGCCCTTGGGTGCAGTAGGCCTGTTCAACATGGCTGGGCAGAGACTGTACAGTAGGCTGAAATCGTGTTTAATATACAAACTGTGGTTGAAGAAAGTTGTTTCCCTCAGCCCTCTCCACCCCAGACTTCAGGAACGCTGTATCACTGTCCTCCAAACTCCGTTAATATTTTGCTCAATTCAACAGTTGACAACAAACATCTAAGCTTTAATCAAGGTTTTTAATGATTCCTTATGACTCATAAACAGACACTCATTTGCTGAAAATTCTGCATTAATTTGAACTCTAATTAATGTGAAATGGCCAAACAAAAACAGTTATTCCAGCCCCAGAATAGAAATTTCTAAGGAGGACACTGCTGCACTGTTGTCACCAGAGAAGTGATCATAATCTCTAATAATATATCACGGTCACTCTATGATTTATTACAGTAAATATATTACAGATTCTCAAAACAAAGGGTTCCTTTTTCTCCTGGCAGGTTTGCCACAAAGTGGCATATTTGTCCAGGAAACCCTGTTAGTCTGAGTTAATACAGCACTGGTTAACATGAAAAAAGTTTCATAAAGATGTGATCCACAATGTGATCAAGTAATCCTTGACCAATATAACTATAATCTAATTACACTTTATTTTTACAATGTAGTTTGGGCTGTTAAAACTTTTTGTAATCTGATTACATGCAAGCCGTTAATACCCAACCCTGCTGTCTGGTAATCCAGACTTCTGGCAGAACTATAGGAACCATGCAATTTACTGGCAACACTGAAACACTGGGAAAAGATGCTATAGAGATACACTAAATAAGAACAAGGGCGCCCTCCAGTGGATGACAGGAGTCTGACATGCTGTCAGTCATCTCACTTAAAAATAAACAGAGGTGGAAGTAACAAATCACAAGTACTCCCACTACTATAATTAAATATTTTTGTGTTCTTGTACTTTTATTTATATTATTAATCTGCATTTTAGCCCATCAGATCACAAACAGGCCAGTGGACGTCAGGACATACAGACAGAAAAAACCTGCAGCAGCAGAAACAGGCTTGGAGAGGTGAGCATGACAATGGCAGATCAGGAGTTGTGAGTGATTTAGACTGAAACCACTTTGGATTGATTATCTGATATTTATAATGCATTAACCATCAACAGTTAAAAAGTAACTAATACTTTGAGTATTTTTTGAGAAGAATACTTAAAGTATTTTTTAATGTCATTAGTTTTACTTGTGTAACATTTCAGTAGTGTAACAGTACTCACACCACTGATAATGAAATATACATCTTAAAAAAAAAGTCCTACCTTCTTTTATCTAATCAGCTTTGTAAAACAGAAACAAGATGATGAGGGACAAACTAAGTTTGATAACTTTGTTGTACACTATCTGATTTGTTCTCAGTCTGATGATGTATCTGTGCTCAACTTGTGTGTCCTCTCCTCTAAACCCTCCTTTGTGAGGATAAATCTTTGCAACCTGTGCATTCAAAGAAAGCAGTTCTTCATTACAGCAGTTTCGTATTCATACAAGGCTTGTGCCTCTCCGAAGACAAAAGGCCAAAAAAAACAAAAAACAAAGTCACATTTTATGAATAGATTTGTCTCTCATTTCCCTGTCAGCAGTGGAAGTTGTTCTAACAGAGATCCTTTCATCTTTGTCTGCTTATGCAAGCAAGTACGCATAACAAGCCTTTCCAATTTACCTGCATGAGAGCGAAGAATTCAGAGTTTCTCACAGGAAAAAGGTTGCTTTGATTTAATGATCTCTGCAGCCTGAAGGTCAGACTGACCTGCACACAGACGAGATGAGACACTGACCACATTTCAACGTAGTAAATAGCTCATAAGAAGCAAAGATGGGAATAATGTAAGCAGTAAATATAATTTCCACCACATCCTGCATTATTAACAACATAAGACATGGCAAACAGGACAGTTCATTTTGGGCCCTTTAGGTGGCTTTCAAAATATTTACTACTGCATCACAAAAAGACCACACAGGCCTACTGTGTTGGTAAAGACAAACCACCACTCAATATGTAGATGTATGGGTCCCTCTAGTGGTCTGACAGGCAAAGCTCAGCCTCATCAGACTGCCCTGATTTCCCTGAAATCATTTTGGTAGGCACATAACTGTTTCTTAGCTCTGACTTATTCATCCTTGTCTTGAAAGATCCTCAACTACTTTACTTTTTGCTAGTTTCACTATTCTTCTCTTAAACATGTTCATTGTGCCTGATGTGGAGCTTGAACAGCTGCCGGTCTCACTCATGAATACAGAGGAAGGAGAGGGGAAAAGGTCCCCTGAGAATTCCCTTGGGATTATCACTGAAGCTTCCCATCCTGTCACTGCAACGCCTGTTTTAACCACCAGATGTCAGCAACACATCACAGTGTGCTGCTCAGTCGCCACTAGTGATGCACCTACAGGAGTCCATGTCTGTACTGGACACATCAATAAACTGTAAAGATGCCATTTCACTCCAAAACTAGATATACAACATGTGAAGAAATGCTTAATGTGCTTATTAAAGGGAGTGAATAAATAAATAAAAATAAGAAGGTGCAGTCACCATGTTTTCAGAATGAGCAACATTTTTTAGGAACTATCATATTTTCCCAAATCAAATGTTTTTGACAGTAGAGCCAGGTTTAACGATAATGTTTTTAAAAACTACTACTACTAAAAACTACTAGCTACTAGTCTGATGTCATTTTTTTGCCATTTTGCATCGACAATTACTTTTTACTATTCATCGATAATCAAAATAGTTTAATAGTTTATTTCTTTTTTACCACTTGCCCAGGCAAGTCAGCTGTTATATTTGCTTACCCGACAACGCATTTTACTTGCTTCAGGCAAGCAGGAAACCCTTATTGTTGAGTGCTGAGGGAAGTTTTAAGTCTTTTTATATATGAACAAAGGACACAGAGGAATTCATTAAATGTACATTTTCATTCCATAAGGTACATGTTTTTACATACTTATTGGTTTCTATGTCTTATTATTTTTCTGTGCTTAACTATATTCTTATTCTTGAATTAAGGCAACTGTAACATAACCCATTTTAACCCTGGGGATCAATAGTTTGTCTGATTCTGATATCAGAGGAACATTCTGCACCTAGTTTCTTTTTACATGCGGGGACATACAGTTGGTCTAGTGATTTCCTTTACAGACAAAATTGAAAAGCACATGTTATTCAACTAATACCCGTACATTTATATGTGAATGTTTAGATTTTAGTGGAAATTGATCATCAATGTATAGACTCTGTTGCATCTTAAAAAATATGAAAGAGTGTTGTGTTTGTGTTTAACCACCAGGGGGTGATGGAGATCTGTACTGCTGTTGTCACTCCTCAAATCTCACAGAGGATACACAGCATTATACATAGTGTCATGGAAAGACAAAAAAGAAACTTAAGTTGTAGGTTTTGGCCTTGGATTTACCTATTTGAGCATGTTGGCTCACAACTTTTACATCTTCACAGTATCGTCCCCTCATCTGTTTATCAGATGGTACTTTCCTGTGGATCGGTGGGTTTTGTTGGGGGTCTGTGGCAGGTGAGTGGGCGTCACTGATCCTGAAACAGCCCCCGCCGTTGGCCCGTCCTGCCCTCAGACATACCTTCATCCATCACTCTCCCTGCCACGCTGCCACGCCCCCGCTCCATCTCTTACGGATGTGTGTGTTTGTGTGGGCGGGTCCACTGTCCTCTCCCTATGGAGATACAGAGAGTATACATGTATATGCATGCACTCCCTACACTATAGGTCCTTTTATGTTTTATGCAAAGTCTAAATTAAGTGAAGGACGAAGAGAAACAAATTTCCCCTTCCCTTGAGCGTGAGCCTCCCAGGGTATGCTGATTATCTTTAAGTCATTCTCACTGATTTATAAAGATGATTAGTCATTCGGGGAGTTAGGATGTGACTCAGAAGATTAAAATTTGGCAAACAAAGTATCGTGAAAAGGACGCCTTGACATTTTGAGTTTAAGTTACACTTTTTATCATGTAGTGCAGAAAAATTCTTCACATTTCTCCTCTACTTCTCTGGGCTGCTTGCAGGTATTCATCATTGAGTGCATTCACATGCACACTAGAAACCTGGTTATGATAAAGCAAAAGAAAAAAGAAGGAAGGGTAGCAGCAAATTAACAAATGTTGAAAAATCAGTCAGTATTCTTTTTTTTAGAAGCATTTCTTCACCAGAAGTCAGACAATGTAGATAGTATGTCTCTCCATGCATCTCCCATAGACTTTAAAGGGATGGTTCATACAAAAATATTATCTATTCACCCTAATGCTGATTAAAGATTGGATTTAGTTTTTTAGCCCTGAAAACACTGCTGGAGTTTCAGAGGAAACAGTGTTGCAGAATCTCCCAAACAATGGAAGTGAATGGTGACTAGTTTTCATACATGAATAAACACCGGAATAAAAACAAGTGCCTCCATACTGCGCATCTGGTGTAATCCAAGTCTCCTAAAGCCTCAGAGTGCCAAGTTGACTTGAAAATGTTATTTACACCATATTTTAGCCTGAATCTTCACTGTAGATTCTTAGCTTGGAGCCACGACCACGTGCACACTGTCTGAACTGGGTGTGTGTGGCATGACAGTGTGCAAACAGCATGTCTGGGCTTTAGGAGACTTTGATATGCCAGACAAGCAGTATGGAGGCATTATGGTTTTTCCAGTTATTTTTACACTTGAAAACTGGTCACCATTCACTTCAGTTGTTTGGGAGATTCTGCAATGCTGTTTTTTTGTGAAACTCCAGCAGAGTTTTGCGGACTAACAAAATAAACTAAACGACTGAATTTTCATTTCTGGGTGAACTGTGCCTTTAACAGAACTGACAGCAAAGTCTGGCACCAAGCAGAACATAGAATGCTTGTTAGTGATCTTTTTGAGTTTCCTTGGTTATGATCTTGGTAGCAGGAGTATCCAGGTTATGTGTTGTGCATATGAAAAGCTCATCCCTGTTTCAGAAGTCTGGATATATGACCTGGAGTCATAGTGCTGATTTATGTTTTTGCCCGTGGGTGCTCAAATTAAGTGAGTAACCCTGCCCCTAACCCCTCCAGACAGTCACTATTTCACCATGGAGAAGCTCATCATGCACCTCTAGTCCTGTAAACTGAGTTAGAAACTGTCAGTGCCAAGGCAACATAACATAAGTCAACTAACTGTTCTAGAAACAGTTTGTTCATATGAGAAGTTTTAATTATCTACTTAAAAAGAATGAGCTCTACTCGCGTTTGAAGTGTTAGACAACAGAGCCGTGACAAAAAGTTTTATTAGTCTTATGAGAAAAAAAAAAGATTCTTATTTTGATGTATTTCAGCTTTCAGCATGTATTTTGTTTCTGTTTTTAGAGGCCTGTATGGAGGATGAAACCCAGAGGAACATTTTGTTTCTCGCAATTGTCTTTTCTTTGTCTTTGTCTTGATCTTTTGCTGAGCTCAAAGGTGTCTCAGGGGTTTCACCTTTACAACCATGTCAAGCAAAAAGACGTGAGACAAATTTAAGATCTCATTTAAGACAACTGAGACTCCCTGTTATCTCAAGAACTGATAATTTAAGACAAATTTAAGATCTGTGCAGTGAGACAAAAAAGGACGTTTTAAGATCTTCAATTTGGCTCAGATTAGTCTCAGTCTGAGACGAGACAAAGGCTATTTGTCAGTGTCGAATATAAGAAGTATGAGGAAGCAGTCAAAGTCTCACATTGGTCATCATTTGAGCTCTTTTATGTCTAGGAGACACAGGCTAGACAAAGAAAAGATCTTATTTTGAAGTTTTCCTTTCTTCTTGGAAGGCTCAAAACCAGAATGCACTTGTAAACACACTCATTAAAACAAAAAAAAAACTGTTTTCTAGAGTTGCTGCTGCATCCTAAAGCTAAACTACAACTCCAAACTATAAAAAAAAGGGATGGAAGCCAGATAAACACACCATATGTTCATACACCAAACTCAAATGAGTCCCCAGATCTACAGCGAGAAAAACAAAAGCACTTCCCAAACAATGAAGCTATAGAAATTGAGCAGCTGTGCGTTTTAATTGACTGTGCTATCTGAATCAAATTCTAAACATGCTCTGAAGTTCTCGAGAAGTTTCTTAAGGAAGCGTCCAAGTGACGGGATGCGAGAGAAGTGGCAGCTTGTTGGCTTGTAAGAGCTCACATATGGTTTGCTTTGGTAATGCGGGACATGGAGATCAGATGCACAGGTAATTGCTATAGGTGAGCAGCATCTGGCATCAATGAGCACCTCAGGGAGACCGGGTGCATTCCAGCGGCGTCCCCCCTTCCTCAACCTCACTTAAATCAATTAACTCCACAGAATCTCTCCTCTTCCCCTCTTCTCTTTTATTTTCCTCCCGCTCTGTCTCCTCCGCAGCCGTCCCACTCGCAGGTCTTCTACCTTTCTAAATATATCTGTGCCAGGAGCGATTCTGCCTCCCCCAACCCCCACCATTCATTGATTCTCCTCTGGCATTGATCTGAAATCCACTGTCTCTGTGTGTGTGTGTGAGTGAGTGTGTGGGCTTGAGAATATATGTGTACCTTTCTGGTTTAGTGTGGGTGTGTGTATTATACAGTATGTGTGTTTCAGGTTGAGTAAATGCAGTTTTGTGCTTTCGGGCCGTCCTCCTGTCCCTGTGGTTCTGCTCTCAGCTCAAGTGCTTGAATACAAACCCTGAGAGAGTCTTTACACTCTGACTGGAGCTGTAGCCTGTTTTTCTTATTTTAGCAGGACACTGCTTTGAATCAGTGTGCGTATTTTAAATGTGTGAGCCTCCCAAAACACAATGACTCCTTTGCTGAGCACATGAAAAGAGCTGCCGGAGCCAAAACGCCTTTTATCTTACAGTCGGATCCCATATCTCCTCCTGTTTTAATTATAATATTTGTCATTTGAAGCACAGAAAGACTTTCCGCCTCAGTCAGTTTACCAGGATATTACATTATCTCACTCTAGTGTTCATATAGAGAACAAAAAAATATATGATGCAAGGTACATACTACACTATTCATACATTTAAAGGAAAATCACCACTTTTTAATGTGGACATCCAATCAATGTTCATTGCAAATGTAGTCAAGGGTTAGTGTTAGATAAAGGACCAGTGTGCAGGACTTAGAGGCATCTAGCAGCAAGCTGAAATTACTGATTTTCTTACCCAGTTGGGGACAGTGAACACAACACCAACCTTCAAGGTCGGCCACTGCACCGAGTTGACTGATTTTCTGGTCTGGCATCATGACATGTAACACCAGTTTCTTGATTGAAAAACGACTGACCAATTAGCGTCACGGGGGGGACTCCTAATTAGCCAATCAGCACCATGGGGTGGGATTAGCGGTGTTATCAAGCTGTTGTCAAGCTGCGCACCAGAATCAAGGAGAATAAAAACAGTAATGACCGCTGTAGATGCTGCTACCAAGGCTGTTTGACGTCAACTACAGAAGAGAAGTGTGTAGATGTGTGTTGTGTGGTGTTTTTGCTGACAAAGAAAAGAACTACAAGTTCCCATTATGTAATGTGTTTCTGCAGCAGCAGAGATAGCTAATTAGTAACTACGGGCTAACTTCATGCAAGCCTGAGGAAGAAAATGCAATTTGATTTGACTTGTTATTCTGTCTATGGCTATTTTACTTGTCTTTGGCCTGACTTGTAGCTGCAAAATAGTTTTTCAGTCTGGACCAGCTGTGCTGCAAAGAGTGCATGAAGATGTCTTAATAACATTGCAGTCCTCACACACTCACTCCATCACAAAACCATAGACTGTGAGGGTATGTTGGCATGGCAACACACCACTGTCAACTTTAAGTATATATACATTGGTCTCTAGTAAAATAAAAAAGAATCCCTGCCCATTCTATGGTCCTAGGGTCATATGTTCCAAAGAGCCTATGTTCCTAAGGTTGTATGTCCCCGGGCCCTGTGTTCCCAAGGTCCTATGTTCCCAGGTCCTATGTTTTCAAGGGTCTATATTTCCAGGGTCCCTTGTCCCCTAAGGTCCTACATTACCAGGCCATATATTCTAAGGTCCTATGTCCCCAGGGCCCTGTGTTGCTAAGGTTGCATGTACCCAAGATCCTATGTTCCTAGGGTCTTCTGTTTGCAGGTACAGTGTTCCTGAGAACCCATAGTTCCAGGGTCCTATGTTCCTAAGGCTCTTTGTTCTCAGTGCAGTATGTTCCCAAGGTCCTAAGTTATTAAGGCTCTATTTTCCCAAGGTCTATGTTCCCAAGGTCCTATGTCCTCCGGGTCCCAAGTTCAGAAGGTCCAATGATACAGGAAGAACAACAGATGTTGCAGCATTAGACCTCACCTCTCTCAGTCAACATAACACTCACTGATTGACTACATTTACCATCACCACTGTTTAGATGTCCACATAAAAAGTGGTGAAATTTCCCTTTAACACGAAGTCACAGTGAAACAAAAACACAGTGTGAAAGAAAAGGGAAGAACTGCTTGGCTAGTTTGGGATACTTCGACGAGACACTGAAGGCTGGAATTCATTTTTCTCTTCTCCACAATCCTCATCACAATCTTGTCTGAGAGGCGATCGATGCCCAGGCCATACACTTCTGATATATGCTGCTGCCAATGCAGCCTGATTTATGCCTGCTGTACTGTGGACATGCAGCATGCACTTGCACTTACGCCAGATTTCCTCACAAGAATAGAACGATTAGAGAAATCAATCAGAAAATGCAGATTGTTTGGCTGGTGCTCCTTTTTAGTCAGGAGCTGGATTCAGGCTTGTGATCGATTAATGAAGGGCTTCTCATTTATAACAACTACACTGCAGGTAGTGTTTAACGTTTGGTATCCATTTCTCTTTCTGATACTCCTCATGGTGTTTCAGCACAGTCAGAAACATCAGGGAACATTTACCTCTCTGCAGAAGAAAACATTTGCCAACATTCAGCTTTCTCATGAACAACAACTTAGCCATAGTGACAAAGGACTGGTATTTGATTTGTTCACAGCACCATCATTATCAAATGGTGTCTTACTGCTTAGTGTCAATCACCTGACAGTAAGAGGAAGTGACAGAAGACACTGTCAGGAAATAATCTTTCAAATACCTGCTACAAACCTTATCGATGCATGTATATTTTATTGACGGTGTCTTTGCTAGCTGCAACAGCTGTTAATTTGAAGATGGCTTTGACACTGTAAAGATTGTGTTTGAGATGAATAATCAATACAGCATGCATAAATCACACTGCAGCACAGCTTGCATTGAAAAATTATGGAGGAGGTCAGGGTGGATGTGCACAGGAATTTCAGACAGCCTAGAGTTTGTTATTGCATGTGAGACCAATACTAAATGTTGACTTTTTTAAAGAAGTAATTTTAATGCAAATCATGATCTTTTTCTAAACCTACCCAAGACCTTGGTTCTGAAAGTATAACGGGGTGTTCCATGTTTATTATTGATAACCTGACCACAGAATGACAAAGATAGTGGATAATACATTTATTTGAAAGTGGGGCGGAGTGTCATGAAAATGGAAAATGTGTTTCACAAACTGGCGTGAGACTGTGTTGAAATGTCAACAGTATTTTCTTTTGAGACAGGAGTGTATGTATGTTGCCAGAATCTAAAGTTCCCAAGATCCTATGGTCCCAGGATCCTATGTTCAAAAGGTCCTAAGTTCCCAAGGGTTTATTGTCCCAGAGTCCTCAGTTCCCAGGTCCTTCACTTCCTAAGTTCCTAAAGTCGCTTGTTTCTAGGGTCCTATGTCCTCAAGGTCCTATGTTCCCAAGGTCCTGTGGGCCCTAAGGGCCTATGTTTCCAGTGCCAACCCCTAAGCCTAACCCACTATGTGCTCTATAAATTTGGAGAACATAGGACCCTGGGAGAGCACATTTTTAGCACTGGGGAACATAAGATCCTTTGTCATGTTCACATTATCTGCCCTTTAAATCTGAGGAACAGGACCCTGGAAACATAGGAATGACCTTTTTGAGGTTAGGCATGCACTGAGAATGAAATGTGTGTGTCAGAACATGTCATTACGTCTCACCTTTTCTTTCTTCTTGTTCATTAAACTTTTTAAAATTGAACAAAATGGTCCACCTCTGTGTATAATTACCATCCTTTTCATTGATAAGTACATATTATGAAGCACTCCCAGTGACCTGCCAGCCCTAATGACTAATGTCTGCTGGTTAAATAAAGCATCTCAGTAAGAGATTAGACCTTCAGGGTACAGTATGCATCACCAAAGCTGTATGTTACAACACGGCTTGTTAGGGAAAAGGGAAAATTGCAAGATAAAGTTATTTATTCACAAGGAGCTTTGATAATTGACACAAACAAAAATACATGAGGCAGACTACAGGGAAAAAAGACTTGTGGGTACTGTTAAACTCACAGAAATAAATAGAACCAAAAGAAGAAAATGTAAATAAAACCTCACTACTTGTCTTTAATTAGCAAAAACCACAAAAACTATAATGGAAACCATACCTGGCTCAGTCCTCAGATAGTCAACAAGTACCTCAATACAAGTTAACACAACAAATAAAGACTGTAGCACTGCAGTTATCCAGTATTTATGTTTTATTTGTAGAAGATAAGTTATTAGTTCCCTGCTGGAATTTGCAATTAGAAACACAGTTGATTGAAATTCTCGAATTTGCTGACAATCTGACTACTTCCAGTTGGACTCCAAAATCTATACAGCACGCACTTAAACAATCTATTGTAAGCTAATTTATAAAGACTGTAATTTGCAGAACGTAATTATCACGTTCAGCCGTCATCAACCATTATGTCGAGACGAGGGGAATCATCGTACCGTCTATAATTCTACAATTGAATTGTCCTAATTGTAAATCTATTTATCATTGTCTCCTCAGACAGGTTTTCCTGATCGCCTGTTTTCTCAGTAATTTGATTAGTGTTTTTGCGATAATTGTGACTAATTGGAGTTTCCTTTTGGGAAATTACATTATATCAGTCAGTCAGTTCCTAAAGCTGGCTGTGAGTGGATTAAACATTTGACAGACCCGAAGCTGTGGAGAACATGTTGACTCTAACTGGCACGGCTTTTCTGGTGTCAGTCATCCCCCTGGTCTCCTCTCATCCTTGTATATGCTGTCTTTTAAATAAGGAAGCATCTCATTTATCAGAAGAGATGTTACAACCCTGAAGACATTGTTTAGTTGAGTTCATTTGGGGACCATTTTTGCCTGATGTCCCCCATCTTGCATGCATAGACATACAGCAGCTTCAGTGCTGCTTGTCATGGGGATGGACAGCATTCTTTCTAAAGATACTCCATCTCATTTGGTGTTTTGATGATGGTGTTGGAGAACGCTATCATACTCCCAAAATCTCCCACAGATGTTCAGTTGGGTTGACATCTGATGACTATGAAGGCCATTGCAAATGATTCTCATCATTTCATATGCATCAAACCAGTCAGTGCATTTATAAGTGTTGTCTTGAAAAAGACCACTCCCATCAGGTTCTATAAAAGACCGCTCAGTGGGTCTGTGTTCTCAATGTCTTGTGGTCCCAGCACCCTATGTACCCAGGGTCCTATGTTCATAGGTTCCCAAAGCCCTATGCTCCAAGGATCATAAGTTCCCAAACGTCTATGTGCCCTGGATCCTAAGTTCCCAAAGTCTTATATTTCCAGCGTTCTTGTTCTGTACCAACTATACATAAATATACTCCAGCATAGTATATGGGAGAGCACAGTTGTAGAACTGAAGAACTTAAGACCCTTTTCATGTTCCCATTATCTGCCCTATAAATCTAGGGAACAGGACCCTGGAAACGTATAATGTAAGTGTCATCTTGAAAGATTCTCATAAGGCTGTTCTCTAAAATAACACTAACTGGGTCCTATGTTCCCAAGGTCTTGTGGTCCCAGGGCCCTATGTACCCAGGGTCCTGTGTTCCTAAGGTCCTATGTTCATAGGTTCCTATGTATCCAAAGTCATATATTCCCAGTATCATAAGTTCCCAAGAGTCTGTGTTCACAAAGCCCTGTGTTTCCAGGGTCCTTGCTCTATGCCAACCATATACATACATATACTCCAACATAGGACCCTGGGAGAGCCCTTTTGCAGAACTGAGGAACATAAGACCCTTTTCATGTTCCCATCATCTGCCTTATTCATCTGGCTAACAGGACCTTGGAAACATGCCTTTGTAAGTGTCATTTTGAAAGAGACCCCACCCATCAGGCGGTTCTCTAAAATACCTTTCACTGTCTGGGTTTAGCTTGAGATAAGCACAAAATGTTGGAAAGGGAATGTTTTTTTAAAAAAACAAATCAACCTTAAAGACATATTTCACACTTTATATGTAGTGTTTTATATAAACCTGACAGGACTGACTGAAAAACTGTAGAATTTATGTATAAGTCATATTTTTAATTAATTAATGTGAATTACAACTTAATCATGTTGATTTTTTTCTTCCTATACTACAGTTTTAGCATAACAAAACTTTGGAAATGTAACTCCAAATTGCTGAAGACAGACCATTTTTCAGGATTTGAAAGGTATTTTTAATAAAGAAAAACACTTCTGAGAACCTGATTAATCAAATATTCATTAGAACAACTCTCAGAACTAAGCCATCTAGTCGGTTTTAGACATTTTTTGGATTCTACAAGTTTTATTCACTGCAACAATTTCAGGACAGATAATGTATGACATGTTATACACTTGTAGGGAAACACTTGCATTCGTTATGCATCCCCCCTCATTTATCCAGACACTTTTCTTTGAATTAATTATCTGTCTGGGGTTGCAAATTATAAGCATTTTCTTTTATCAATCACTGTTAACATTAATAAACTATTCCATTAATTGTATTTCTAAAAACAAAGATTTTGCTTATATCCGATAGCATCAAATGTGTTTTTTGACCCTCAATCAAACCTTTATTTCCACAGCAACATATTTCATATTCTCTGACAGCCTTACACAGCCTATGAAACATATGAAGACATAAAGGCATACATATTAAACACATGTAATTGAACAGCAGTTAACATGTGGAGGGCTCTCATAAAATGATCTCCGCTGTATTTCAGATGTTAATTTGATAGTAGATTGCTTACATTTTATGGTGCTGATTCAATTCTTAGTGACCAATTAATCTACTGGCCTGGACAACACTTGGACTGAATCTCACTGTTTAGTAACAGATGGTCTTCCCACTGGTTTCCACTGGACCGTACATTTTAAATTCCATCTCCTCGTCTTCAGTCCGCAGTGTTTGCTCTGCTTTGAGATTCACTGTGTGCCTCTGAGGATTCAGAAAAATGATAATTCTAATGAACTGCCCAGGTGTTCAGCGTAGCGTAGGATGCAGGATACAGGAAGGATACTGGCTGTGTGTCCTGGGTTCAGGCTTCCTCTTCAACATCTGTGCGCTGGGCGTCCTCCTCTAACCTCCTCACGCATCCTCCTACGACGCTTCATCCCCTCCAACACCAAGCAGGAAGTGGAAGTCCTCCTCCTCCTCAGCCATTGTCTGCATCCACACTTCTGCTAGTTCAGCTCCCACTAATGCACTTCTTCTGTGGGTTGAAAGACGCTTTTCAACCAAACAAGCCAAACGAGACACGTCCTGATTGTTAGCTGGAGGATGGATAAACGACATCACCTCTTCTGACCACTCCTATTCAGGCCGGAACGTACTGTATCCCCCCAACATTTTCTAGAAAAAAAGAAGAAAATGAGCTCTTTGAAAGGTATTAAATTCCATAATAGATCGTCTTCCCACCACAGAGGTGGTATGTAGGGGGGATGCACAAATAAATCAATACAACAAAGTGGGCTGTGCAGGGAGGAGAGACAGCAGGCTGAAATATTAACCAAGCGCCATAGGAACACAAGCCAAAGCCTATGAAATAGAGAATCCATTATGGGCAAGTCTGGAGTTGTCTGTGGAATTGGATTCAGTGAGAGGAGGGAGGGGGCGTAATGCCCGTTCACCGGTTTTATTGAGAACTCATTGCAGAGCAAAATTGAGAAGCCATTGGTATCGATCAGCGACTGTACAGACTTGGAAACTGGCTGCGTGTGTTATTTGTTATTTTTCTCTGTTCCCCTTCAGGCGCTGCATGGAAGACACACTTCCTCACGCACTTTTTGTTTATATGTCTTTTCAGACTTCTCTCCCTAATTTCTTAACCCGCCACAAACTTGTTTTGCATCTGCAATTGCTGCTGACTTTCCATTTCTGCCTTCTTTCTTTGGTCTTCAGCCACATTTCATCTTTTACTCTGCTGCGCGGAGTGTTAGCACGTTGCATCAAGCTAGATCAAACAGGTTTTAAAGATTTTTTAAAGCCAATTAGAATTGAATCTGAGACCTGCATCTATGTGACAGGGCCACGGACCTTGTAAAAAGAATTTAACAGTATACTTTATCATTTAGAGGAGTTCTTTGCCTTTATTCCACCACTGTAGATGCCTCTTCAGTCCTTTTTTTATTTTGTCTTGAGATTTTCTGGGTACATCAACCGGCATTTTGGGAGGATGATCTCTATATTATTTACTCCCTGCGCATACTGTAAGAGGACTCTAATTCAAAGCCACAGTTGTCAAGTTTTATCTTCTATTTTATTTGAACTAATGTAGAGGTATGTTGCTTTGGTTTTGTCTGTTGGTTTAAAAGAGTTGTGACTAATGTTAGGCACAGAACTCAGTACTTTTGAGTGAACCAGCCAAATTACATTGGTACTGCTGATTACAGATTCACATTAAATCAATCAGTGCCAAATTTCAGTAAGTTAAGAACACATCTGGGTGAAAGAGTAGATTGAAAGAGAGAGAGACGCAGTCGTAGGGCAACAGCGAGCCAAAAGTGGTCACAAGATCACAAGGTCGTTTTTCAAAACTCAGCAGAGACCGCACCTGCGTAAATATTTGTCATGCAAAGCTGGGAAGGGAAACACGTCTAACCTCAGAGAAAATCTGGTCATACACAAAATATATCAAAAGGCTGAAGAGTGGGGCGGCCCTGTAGCTCAGTTGGTTGAGCTTCCACCCCATTTATGGAGGCTGTGGGTCCTCTGCAGCAGCTGCTGGTTCGATTCCCTCCTGCAGCCCTTTGCTGCGTGTCATCCCTCCTCTCTTCACCCCATTTCCTGTCTGCTCTTCAGCTGTCCTACAGCTAACACTAGCATGCCTGCAACTAGTGCTTAAGTTTTAACCCTCCACAAATGACAAAATGTAAGGCGACCGTGCGACAGCTTCATTGACATCTTCAGGTCATTATTTAGTTTAGCGGACACGTTGTTGTTGGACATAACATGACTTTTTTCTCTCTTGGTTGACGTTAGCTTAGGCTATAACCTGTTGACAGACTGGCAGGATGTAGGGACAGGTTTTTGCATTACAGAGAGAGTAAAATACTGAAAAAAGTACAGTTGAGTACCAAATTCCAAGTACAGGTGTTGTATGGGTTGGTTTGGGTTCAAATATGAATGGCACCAAAAATCAGACAAATGTAAATGCAAGTCAAACATCTCTTCCCGTTTCATGTCAAGTTATAGATGTTCAGGTATGGCATATTAATAAAACAATAACTCTAACTTCTTAAGAATGCAAATTGAGAGAATAAGCAAAACTCTCATCACACTGGAACTGCACTTGAAATAGCTTTAACATATGTTTCAGTAAATGCAAACACCTTCTGTGTCTGATGGAATATTGGTGCATGTTACCTGCTTCTGCACCGTTTCAGCTCATAACCCTCCTCCACACCCAGATATACAGCACTGTCTTCCCTTCACTCAGCCCCAGCCCTGATAATGACTTTGGAAACCCTCAGCCACAGGTAGTGCCGACACAGCTCTTCTGAGAGCACCTGAACGCTGGAGTTGGTCTTGTAAAGTTTGATTGCTTGAAGAGATGGAAGGTGAAGGAGAAGGAGAGCCAGGAGAGTCAGAGATGAGATGGGATGGCGGATGCCTCATTCACAGGAGGGCGATTGTAGGGTAGCGTTGTTGCTGAGGTCAGGGAGATTGCTCATCCCCTGGATTTACACCCATATGATGCTCGCGCTACAGTACAGCAGGATTTGTGACCACACTCCTGAAATCCATTTTCTCCATCTGTGACTGCAAGCCTGTGCATGGACGGGGAGCCTGGTTTAACTCGGAACAATTTATAGATCCCTCACATTGTTACAACTCTTCCTTATATACCTCTTTTAACATGTCCCTGTAGACAACCATATTGTTGCTGTTGGTGAATACAGGTATCTACCTCATCCATCATCAGCCAAGGCTTTTTCTTCTAAGTCAATGATATCACACAAGCATTTCATTTTGTATTATTATTGAGTCAGAGATACCCTGGCATTTAGTAAGTGAGTCTATTGTGCATGTATCATCACAGTCTCTCAATACTGTACAAAAAAGAAAGAAGATAATAACAAAAGAAAAGATAGTGATAAGGCAAAATTGTAAAAAAAAAACTGTACACACAACAAAAGCTTTATTGCTTTGTTACAAAAAAGTCTGTAATGAGATAAGACCGTAGGTGTAAGGACGGTAAGAAAATATTTATCCACCAATAGATGACCTGTTGTGTAGGTAATCAGCAGTAGTTTATAGATTATGAGCCGGTGACATAAGTACAAAAACAATGCTGAAAATATTTGATTCTTGTTCTAAGAGTATCTTTTTTTAAATGCTACAGAATGGATGATCTGGAAAGAGAAAATTACAATAATCCTGTAGCTTTTTATTCAGTTTATGAATCCTACTTTTCTGCTGAGTGTCTCTTCGTTAGACTCCCGCTGCCTGATAAATGCCCACACGCTCCAGACAGTCTATGCCCCTAGTTTGTAGCACGGACTAACCAAACATAAAAAATCCCCAGCCAAAGTCAGCCAGATGATCACTTGAGTGTTTTCTCAGATTTAACAAAGCTCTTCCACAGCCACACAACACACTACACAACTTTTTGCTGAGTAGGTCTAACTATGATAAGTAAACTGGTATCTATGTGTAAAATTAGTTGAGTTCCCCATTAAACAAACCTTTCTTGTATGTCACATTATGTATGTAATGTTTTCAAGAAATGTTTTCAGGAAGTTAAGTAAATTAATGCAATCTGAAAGATGAAGAAAATGGTTTTGTGAAGGTGGCTTTTGTGTATTTGCAGCAGGCAAACTAATGCCAATAATCAGATTACACACAAACACAACAGAGCACATGAGATCAAGCAAAACAGATTTCAATTGACATTCATACATCTCCAAAAAGAATATATGTGATGGCCAAATGTACCATTCACCGCTATGAAAATAAGGATATCTCAAAATAAAATGTAATAATAATAAAATTATTATTGTTTCTGTGTTATGCTGAGAGGATGAAACAGTGTTGTAGAGCTCAGAGTTGAGAGAGAAGGGCTGCTGTTATCAGGGCTGCACATTCCAAGATGAAAGTTTCAGAGATGTAGGACTGAGGTGTTTCAACCCTTACATCATCAATGTTCACAAGAGTCAAACTTAGTCTACAAGACACATATTTGTAGGAGAATTCAGAGTGTAGAGTGAGCCACAGTCATGTCATCTATACGCATAGACCTCATTTGAACTGTTGATGTAATTAAAAAAAAAACTGTTTAACAAACCCCATTGGAGGTAATTAAATATAATACTGATATAAGTCACTGCAGATGTACACCGTCAGTCAGATAAGGAGTTGATTTTTAAAGTCAGTTTGATGGAAAGTTAAAAGCCATTTGGAAACTTGTTAATAGTTTATAGACTGCTCAGGAATGTCAATAAAAGCCTTACGAGTTTCGTATAATTAAGTGTTTGTAATGTAGAGCATTACGAACACATTTTTTGAGTTTAACTACCTTATCTATTATGCAAACCTTCTACATATTTTATTATGCACTTATTAATAGTTAACTATGTATTTTGGGGGTACGGATCGTAAGGTTAATTATTCATTTATTATGCACTTATTAACAATTATGTATGACTTTTAAAAATGAGTATTTTGAGACTTTTTGCCTTTATTGGACTGCTGGGGCTGGCTTAGACTTTATACCACTATTATTATTAACACTTATCACTATTGTTAACATCTATATTGGCTTATTAACACATTTTAATGTCAACAATCATCTTATAAGGGCCTTATTACCTATTAACTAACACCTATTCCAAGCACCTTAATATAAAGTGTTACCCAAGCCTATGGAGTAAGTTGAGCAGGAGATCACAGCACTTGGTCCAGCTGCTTACAGCCAGTGGAGTGTGTCAGTGTGTGTGTGTGTGTGTGTGTGTGTATGTATGTGTGTGTGCGCGCGCACATGCCAGTGGGCAATTTGCTTCACATTCAGTGGAAACGATAGTCAGACAAATTGTTGTTCTCTCTCATGTTTTCCCTAAGCCATGCTTCCACATTTAACAAGCATGAGGTATTAAATAATGTGTGCCAACAATAGCAAACCCCCCCGCCCCCACCACCACCACCACCACCACCACCCCATCCCTCAAATCACCTACTGCCTACAGTGTGTGCTGGTCTTTCAGCCCGGCTTCTCAGGGTTCGCCACAGAAACACAGCTCCAGCGGGCAGGAAAGATTGCGTGCTCAGAATACAGCCCGGTGGATCGCTTCTGACACAGAAATACAGCTGAGCTGCTCGAGCAAGAGAAAGTGAATTTTTAAAGAAACGTCTCATTACAGATAGATAAAGACATATTTTATTTGTTTTCCTGAGAATACCACATAGCTCATAGCAACTAAAGAACTACTGATGTTTTTATGGCTCTGTTTAGGCACTGACAGCAATTGGTTAAGTTTAGGGAAAAATGGCGGTCGTTAAATACAGAGTTATAAATGAACAGACACATTATTTTATTTAAGCAAAATCTTTGTCTATCCTCAAAGCAGCTTTAATCAGTATTTTTAAGAACATGGAACTACCCGCAAACAGCAGACAGACAGAGACTAGCTGTCGAACACAGTGGAGCATTTAGCAGCTAAAGAATGAGATATTTCCCTCAGGAGTTGGTAGAGACCAAAAGCAGAGCTAAAAGAGAGTGAGTATTGGACTTCACTTATTCACCAGGTGGCCAGAAACACGAGTCCAGGTGATGTTCCTCTCTAAATGCTGGATGTGTAATCAAGCAGCCGTTTCTTAAAAAGTTCACCAAAAGTCAGTAATTGCAGATTTATATACAGAAAAAGTGGTCAGGGACTAGAAGCACAGGACGGGACGTTTTTTTTTACCTTCAAAGTCTCTGGGAAACAACAACAACAACCTCTGAGCTGCAACCTACAGAGATGTGAGTAAACAAACCAACAGCTGCTGCCATTTCTTTTGCAGTGATGTAGTCATGCAAGTGATCCAACAAAACAAGCTCCCCCTCAACACTGTTTTGCAGCACCACTGTCGGCGCATCCTGGGCTTTGCGCCGCCCAAGATGTTTGTGATTTTACAGAGATGCAAACAAGGCGGGGCATTTTCCCCCTAGAGCAGAATGTGTATGCGGAGAGCGAGATGATTACCTAATTAACTTTTAACTGGAAATCTTTTTCTAACTTCAACCGGTGCCTTCGTTGCCTAAAGCTCACTGACTCAGAACACAAACCCTGGTCTTCTACTGTTTCTCAATCCTGCACTTTCCACAGCTACCATCCACCCCAATCACCCCTCTATGCAGGACAAAAATGAAACGCTTTCCTCATTCTAAAAAAACACTGCCTAGCAGTGATTAAGTTTCCTACAAAATGTATTTGGCAGTAGAAAATTGTGGGATTAAAACTAAGTCATTGTTTTCCAAATCAAGTCCCAAGGATTGGTTCAAACAAAGTAAATCTGGGAAATTACGCATCGACTTGCTTTTGAAATAACAAACTGCTTCATCTTTGGGCTTGTAGGATGGAAGTCACAAGTCATCGGTGTCCTCATCAAGTTATAAGTCTTTTCTTGAGTTTTAGACTCTAAAGTGATCAAATAAGCGACTAGAGTCCATGTGACTGAGATCCACACCTCTGGAGATCAGTATATAAACAGAATAACCTGGAGAAAGTGTTGTAAATGATTATAGGTTATAGACTTCATCACTTGTCTAAAATGAAAGATGCATTAAAGATACCCAGCGCACTCTTTTAGAACACTGTATAAAGTTGAGCAAACACATGTTCAAATCCCAAATCACATGGTAACAGATGATACAAATTTCCATATTGCCCCCGTGTAGCTTTTGAATTTATGCACTTGTGCTTTATTAAGAGCGACGCAGCACACGCTGCATCTGAATGACAATGCTCAGGCCATGTGTTGGTCCATCTGGCCAGGATCCACGGCCATACCACACCGTGCTTTGACTTCTTTAAATTAAAAAGATAGGCCTCATGTGACAAGGCAGGACGTGCCCCGTAGACAACACGGGCCAGTGCAAACAGGGGTCACCCACCCATCACCCCTCCTCACTCTGAACCACTCTTTTTTTTTTTCCAGACATCTCCTTTCTTTGGTGCTGTCTGGGCCCCAGTTATGGTTGGCAGGGGTCACTTCACTTTGATTTCCATTCATGTCAGGAAATGAATTGTAATTCCACTGGGCCGCACTGCCTTCAGATCCATCTTTATGTCAATCTATGTCACACCAAGTCTGTGTTTTCCTCAAATCAGCTGAAAAATCGGCCAACGGGGTGAGATCATTTCAGTTGTGCGTAATGCAAACCAATTTGTTCCACAAATCAAGTATTGGTTCCTTGAAGGTTTGGAGACAAGTGGAATTATCTCACCTCATTTGGGCTCAACTTACTTTAGGCAAAACTACATTTTATGGCTGAATAGAATCAAAACATTTCTAAAATTGACTTTTTTCATTGTACTGAACACAGTTTTGGTGGTGGACCTTACGAAGGGGATTTCGGGTCATTTTATGTAATTTCTGAGCATGAATGAGGCATTTCCTCAACATATGACTCTTAAAACAACACAGAATTTGAGAATAATTTTAATTGCGCCATTTTGTGGTCCATGTTCTAGGTTGTCTTAGAGCAACCAGTGTGTTTTAGCAAAGGGAGGGGTTGTCTTTGGGTGCTGGAGAGATGGTGATGATTAGATAAGAAGTAAATAGAGCCACAGAGTGGACTGTATTAGCACAAAGTCCAATTACAAAGTTATCAGATAATAAAGAGCATGAACCGTAGATAGCAAAGCCTGTTGTTGACCCAGTGACACGGTTACGCTATTGCAAGCTGAGCTCAAAGACTTGTTTGTTTCAAGATTTGTTTTTGTCTTTTAATGCCATTAATTAGTGGACATAAATATACTGTATGTCGCCCACAATAGAATGTAAGACATCGACATGTTTTCTTGTCAGGGCACAAGACCTTGCATGTGTGCAATATCTTTGTTCAACATGTATTTTTCTACCAGACTTATACACTTGAGTTCTATGACTTAAGCTTTGAGTCAGACTCAAGTTTCAGATCTGAGCTCTTAAGCTGAAATAATAATTAAATGAAAAGCAGAAAAGTACAGAAAGATAATTCTGAGCACATTTGTACAATTTTAACTTTTATAAAATGAAGGGGAGAAGCATACTTGCGAGCCGCCTGTATGCCTGCAAACTTGAAAAGGCTCACCTCATTTTTGTATCCAAGATTTACTCAAAATATTTTCATGCAAAATCAGAAAATACCATAATTGGTCAACACGTCCTCATGTGGACATGCGGACAGAATAGATCGATTGCCAGTGTCTCTCAAAACGACATATGTGACCGGCGGAGAGTATCAGCAAAAGGTAGCACCATATTTAAGGTGTGTTATGTAAGTTGTGATGTTAAACATGTAGTTAAGGTTGTGAAACTGCAGGAGTTTGGTTAGGTTTAAGCACCAAAACTACTTGGTACTAGGTTCAGAAAAACTGTGGTTTGTGGTTTTACAATAAAAAAATCTAGCAAGAAGGATGGCAAACCTGGACAAAATCAGACACATTCTGGATGACAGAGCATTGCACACTCTGTAATGTATTTGATTGATTTTATTGTGTGGAGGTACAGGGTCACACCTACAAAAGCAGCCTACAACCATGATGCATACTGCAAATAAAGAGTAATTAGGTTGATAAATGATGTTGAATATGTGGAGCACACTAATAAATTGTCACATGTGTTTAAACTCAGGGATCTGGTGGGATTTAAGACTGCACACATTCTGTACAAAGCAAAAAAAAAGGATTCCCTGGCAACATGCAAAAATGTTTTTGGGCAGAGAAGAGAGGTTATAACTTATGAGGGAAATTCAGTTTGAAACGTTCTGCACAAATCTTAAAAGTATGTACATATCAATTTGCAGGGTGACTTTGTAAAATGCACTGGGAGAAGAAATCAAATAAAGTGAAAATATCAGACAGTTTTTTTGCGCAGTGCAGAAAAGAGGAAGGGGAATGTAAAGCTTTCTGTCTTACACATTTTTTATAATGGATTTTTGCTGATTAGGGATGAAGGAGATGAACAGTGGTGAAATTGTTGAGATAGGAGGTGGGGAGGAGAGTGGATTTATGTAATTGATTGATTATTGATGGATTAGTATAGACTAGGGTTAGAACTACACAAGCATGTTGTGTCTTCCTGCTCCTTTTTAGACATGAAATGTTTAGTTTCTCATTTCAAGTCTGTTTATTATTTATGTTTGTGTCTGTTTTCTAGATAAAAATGTGATTTTTAAAAATTCTCTTTATTTTTTTATGCTTCAAATTAATAATCAAATCAATTAAAATTTGAATAAGTCAGCGCTGACAATGTTGAACTTCCTTCTGCCCCTCCTCGTCCTTATGCCGACTTTCTTGCACTTTATACTCACCCAACTTCCTCCTTTGCCCTACTCATAATCACTAGCGGCCACTACTGGTCACACCTGACAATAAACGTTAGTACAGGTCGTAATAAGATGCATCCATCCATTGACCGTTTTTCTGGTGAGGACGGGCTTCTTTTTGTTTCTTGTTGTTGGTCATCTTCACGCTCCCAGAGATTTTTCATTTTCAAACTTTCACCCAACTGACTAAAGTGACATCACTTGAGGAGGTTTATTATACTTTATGCAGCTCCCTTTGAATTTACTGCATCCTGTGGGGTTGTTCACGTTTAAGACTTGACCTCAAACTTTTGGCTTGATGTTTTGACTTCATTCCACCTCTGGTTGCCACCTGGATCTTGATGCGTTTACATACTAATACCAAATGACATTTAAATCAGTGAATGGGTAAATTGTAATTGCTTGATACTGTCTGGGATCACCTGTTTTGAGCAGTTTGATTCTGCTGCATACCAGCACTCACCCTCCTGTATCAGGACTGATGGATTATCCAAGAGAGTTGATCACAGAAATCGATCGATCCTCTGAAGCAATAAATCAAGGTCGCTCTTACTCTCCTCTCCTTTCTCCCCTTCATCCTGTCACCCTTTCTACCCACCTCCTCTGCACAGAGCAAGCTTTATGTCAGTGTGGAGATGCAACAAATGAACTAAAAAAAAAGACTGATGTTTTCTCTTCCGCGCAGCATAATGTCCTGTAAATCTTCTCTGTCGTTACCATTATTAGCAAACCAGGTGCCAGGTGGTCTCAAAGGACAGGAGTCAGGACGCTGCTTAGACGAGACGGCTACATGTGGACAAACAAACAAACCTGGATTTATGTGTTTAGAGGAGGGGAGCAGCAGTGAAATGGAGATTAGATAATTACAGCACAGTGACAGGCAGATCTGATCCCGTCTGGGGTTTTATATTCCACTGTATCTAATAATTTAGTGTTTCATGATTGACTTGCTTTCTCTGGCGCTCTGCCATCGTAGATGGAGCCAGCTGAGCCACGATCGATTCTCATGTTAATACATTACTTCTGACTGGCACACAAGGCTGGCTATAGGCTCGTCGACCGTTATGTGACCACTGAAGCTGAAGACAGTCTCTTTGGAGCTTGCATACTGAAAATGCTAATGACAGGCTGGAGAAAGATGTTGGGAAATGTCTGAGAGAGCAAGAACAACACAACCAGCAGAAGATGAAGCTATTTTTATTTCCTCTAA
Organism: Lutjanus erythropterus; assembly: GCF_056507025.1. NCBI lineage: Eukaryota > Metazoa > Chordata > Actinopteri > Lutjaniformes > Lutjanidae > Lutjanus > Lutjanus erythropterus. The sequence continues at coordinate 7,969,930 of NC_139327.1, forward strand.
ATGTTACCATCAGTGACAGGTTGAATGTTTTTTTAATAAGTTGTTTTGCACCAGCAAGGCTGAGTTTTCCAATTAAATCCTGGCTTAACTTTAAATTATATTGCACTAAACTTTAAAACTAGCTTAAAATAAAGAAAGATTCAATTTAACCTTTTGAAACATCTGTTTAGTTTTTACTCTAAACCTACATAAAATTTATTTCTGTTGCACCAACACTTGAAACTCCAACTTAAAATGTGATCCAGTTAACTTTAAAATCACACTTGAGGAGGAAAACAGCTGCCTTTTTGACAAGATTGAACAAAAAAAAATCAAGTTCTCAAAGAAAAGAGTTGTATGATGTGTCTGTTCTGTCTTAAAAACCAGTTGATTCACGGAATCAGTCTGCAAGTTGCATAAAGTTTTTTTTTAATCTTACTGTGCTGTTGTCCCTTTAAAAAAAAAAAAAAACAGCTTTAATTTGGCCAACAATATTTTTTCTCTCAGAGGAGAAATTAGAGCTTCTCTGCCAAAACATGATAAGCAGGCTAACTAAGCAAACTAACTTTTTAGCTAGATAGCAAACCATTTAACTTATTTGGGAAACATACTAGTTAGCTAGCAAACAATGTATATTTGGTTAGGCTAATGTTTTAATAAGAATGAAACACTAAGAGTTTGTTAACTTTTTAGAAAGCCAGCAAACAATGTACTAATTTGTTAACTTTTTAGCTAGCTAGCAAACAATGTAACTTTTCGTCAACATTTTAGTTAGGTAGCAAACATTATAACTTTGTGTTGACTTTTTTCAGCTAGCTAGCAAATAATGTATCTTGTGTTAACTTTTAGCTGTTTAGCAAACATTTTAACATTTTGTTTATTTATTAATTAGCTAGAAAACACTGTGACATTCAGCTAGCTAGAAAACCGTGTAATATTTAGTTAAGGAATACACAGCAGCTGATTACAAATTTTTTTTTTTTTTTGATTTACTTAGAGTACTGTTGATTTGTGCAACAGAGCTCTGTTTAATTTTAAATCTGGATTTATTCATTTTAATTTTAAACTTAGTTTTGCTAAACTCTGATTAGAACTAATCTTAGATGAAATGAATCTTTGGTGGTGCAGCCTTTTCATAATGTAGCCAGAAATGATAGAAACTGATAGAAGTTCAATGCACCTGGCAGGGAACATCAGCATTGGAAGATAACAAATGATGTCAGGCTGCAGTGAATGTGAAGCAGCGCGAAGAACAAATGTAAAATATCACACAGAACAAATTCACTGTTCAAGTCTTTATTTTAAGGGCACAATCATTCCACACAGTCACAGTATTTTTTGTCATTCTTTTGTGTGAACCAAGACAGTTAGAGGTCCCATTCTGTTATTGCTGTTATCTGGCTGCCTGATAGTCTTGCAGAAAAACGGTGGGGAATGGCTGTTGCCTGGCTATCACGAGTTGCTTATCAGAGCTGCATTGAATTGAAATGAACCACACAGTGCCACAGCCATAAATACTGACACACGGCTCCCCGCAGGCTTTGATTGTGGCTTGTTTGAAGGAGCCCGAAGGGTTAATACCTTTTGCACATGATGGCCAAAGGAGAGGTGGGGAAAGGTCATTCTTTTCTGGTGGCAGCTCATCAGTTGGCCGCTGCAGGAATACACACACAGGTCACGCTCAAACATAAGCTACACAAACAAGAGACAGAAAGCAGAATAAATGTGTTCAAACAGTGTCCCTTTCCTGCTATTTACTGTTTGTTAGGATGAACATGGACTGAATTTTCCTGTGTTTTTAACACTGAAATAAGCAGATTTTTCACCTCTGTCAAAATGTTCATGAATGGCCAAAATGTAAAAATAGTAGGTGTTCATCCCAAAATACACATTTTCCTCTTACCTGCAGTGCTATTTATCCACCTACATAGCTTTAGTGTGAGTTACAGAATTTTCAGCCATGGAGATGTCTGTCTTCTCTCCAATATAATAGAACTAGATGATGCTTCTTTTGTGGTGTTCAAAGCACCAAAAATGTATTTGTAAAACTCAACAGGAATGTCTTTTTACGGAAGTCATAACCCAGTTACTCTCAATAACACACAGACCTTGTTGTGAGCAGTTTCATGAAGGAACTATTTTTGAGTTTTTCAACTGTATTTTTAAGACAGACATATTTGCGGTCAGTATCTCCAAAACTCACATCAAAACCATCTAGATAGATATAGTTTTACAGGTAAGAGGTAAAGAAATATTTTTGATATTGGGGTGAACTATCCTTTTAAGTCGGCAGCAGAGAGAAGACCCAAGAGCACTTACGTACATTACTGTAAAGATATGGATTTTAATAATGAAGGAACGCACACAAAAACATTTGTCTGTTCATATTCACACCTGTTGGAAAAATGCACTGATCAATAACGCAAGTGAACATGAAGAAAAATATTACTTCCAGTTGAAGAGCTTCCCTTAAAGCAGATATATTGACCAAAAAGCCTATATTTGTGGTAGACATCAAATTTGAAATGCAGAACACATGCATGCACATCCAACTACTCACCTAAGCACATATTGGAAAAATTAAGCAGCAGATTTCTATTCAAATTAAATTGTTGATAAGTGCTGGTTCTTTCCACTGTAGTCAGGCCCACTTGTTGGACCTGCAGTCACCAGGTAACGGCTAATTTGTTATTCATGAAAAGCCACTTGTATAAAGCCGCCCTCAGCTGCAGCAGCAGCTAAATTGCCCAATTACGCTAATGGCAGACCATCTCTTTGTTCGTTGCGGCCATATTGGCGGTGGTGGAGCTGCTGATGGTGGTGGTGGGAGCGTGTGGGAGGTAAAAAAGTAAAGAAAACAAATGTAAGTGTGCACACGTAGACACACACATGGCAATTTCATTGATGTGTGTGTTGGAAGGAGGCCTCCATTATGCTTCAGAAGGTCTCGGTTTGGACTAAATTACTGCTCATGTGTTTGAAGTGTTCTGGCAGTGACGGTAGTTCGGAGGGACGCTGGGGGTTTGGATGAAGTGCAAAATGTCACCGAAGCAGCTGGAGAGGGCTAATGAGGCTAGCAGGGGTTGCTATCTCCATCAGCGCATATCTGGCCTGACTCAGGTAAAACTGGAGGAAATCATCTGGAATTAAAAACAGCGGCGCTCTCTAGGTCAACCTCACAGCTCCCGTTCCAACCTCCACTTATTTTCCCACCTCCATTTCTGCCTATTCCATTTTTTTTCCCCCACCGTTTTGCTGTGGGTTTAAAGAAGACCTCTCTTGGCCTCATCCCTACACGTCCTGCTGCCTGCTGCTCCCCTGTTCCTGCTACAAAAGAGTATTTTGCAGATATTAACATGGTAATGATTGGAGAGGGGCTCCGCAGGCAGCTGACCACTGGCTTTTAGTCACGGTCAAGGGAGAGCAAATGAAAAGCTACCTGCTGGGCCTTGAAGTGAAGAACGGTGTACGTGAGGCTCTGCTCTGAGATCTATAGCTGCTGTTTGTGTGTGTGTGTGTGTGAGTGAGAGAGAGAGAGAGAGAGAGCAAAAAGAATTTTTATGGAGTTACTTTTAAAGAAATGTACAAAGTTGTTTGATAAAGTATCCAGGAATCCACACAGGAATATAGTCAATGTTGAATGCTAGTTTCACTTTTGAGACTCTACAAGTCTATTAGAAAACTCACATGATAATATGTATACTTTAAAGGTAATTTGCTGTAATCATTCCTTCTGTCTGTATTAGTTGCAAATAGATCCCTTAATGCCATCTTACAACTCATATTTTACTTTATTCTTAGGAGACAACTTCTAGTTTCCATGGTAAATTTGAGGGAGTAGTATAAAGAACAAGTCCATCTATGGATGAGGTGGAGTGGATGGATGGGTCAAACAAACTAGGTATGGGTAATGTATATAGTGTAAAGTAATCATGATATTTCTGTTAACCTTACCAGGTAGTTTTGTTGCCAAAAGGCTAAGTTCAGGCTAGATTTTAACTGTGACTTTTTCACCATGTGTTTAACATCATGCATAACATAATATAATTAAGTGTGAAATACCTAAACCTTTTGTTCCCCAAATTTAATCAAACTGTGACCGATTCACCCAACCACGTGTTTAATGTCACAAGTTAAGTAACGTAATGTAACATGATGCAACACACTTATTTTAACCCAAACCACAATCTTTTCCCGCACCTAACGAAGTAGAATGTTGCCTAAACTTAACTAAACTGTGACTGTTTCAACACGTTCAACACTGCAGTTTGCTAACCCTAGCTATGTACTTTTGTTGCCCAAATTTGATCAAACTACGACTGTTTCACCACGTTTAAAGTCACGTGACCTAAGTAATGCAGCGTAACATAACATATGTATTTTAACCTAAACCACTTGTGTTTGTAGATTGCTGCCTAACGAAAGTGCCGCCATTTCGTAATATTAACCACATAACATCACATGACTTTCTTTATGCGACTTGTGTTCCGTATTTACAGTGCGTCTTACACACAGGCGCTGCCTGTTGTTGGTATTCATACTGTATGTCATTTTTGTTATCAACCCATTCTATCTTCTATCCTCCAAAGTTACAATAATGCAATAGGAGTTAACAATTGTTTCCTAATCAATGAAGCGATAGAATTGTTTGATTTTCGTCCAATGAAAATAAGAGATTTGCTTCCTACAGATTTTATTTTAAAAAAAGAGAGAGACAAAACAATTCAGGTAAAAGCTTTAGGATGTTATGGAATTGAACCTTGTCTCATTTTGTGTGGGACCCTGTGTGCATCGCTCTATGCGTCACTGATCTCTGGTGCGTGTCGACAGATGAATATGCAGAATCTCTGCGATCAGCCTGTAGATCATCCAGCCATTCAACCTTCATTTCCATACTGAACCACGGTACACAGCACATGGCAGAACATAATTGCAAACATCAACTGTTTGACCTATACATGCATTCTGACATTTTGTTTCTGATTGCTGCGTGAGAGCTACAACCTTAACAAGCATGTAATACCGAGGTAGGAGTCTGCACGCAATCTGTGAGTCAGATGACAAGACGGGATTTCTTAAATAAACTAAAAATGAAAAACGTCCACTTCCTTGCAATCTGCCACCAGTCCTTGAGTGTCTAAATAAAGAAATTACTATTCCGGAGTAGCTTCACCACACATGCCATGATGCTTTATAATTGGCAAGTGTACCGACAGGCCTCAAGTGACAACACTTCTCTTCATTAACATTCCCAGCTCATATTGGTTTAATATCATCCCAGAGCTGTGATGGCGATCCACACACAGCCGCCGTGACGTCCAGGCCTCTGGTTTTATGGCAATTGCTGCACAGCACATGAAATCCAATTAAGGCAATGAAATCAAATCAAGGCAGCTACATCTGGATATGCTAATTTCTAACCAGTTTGCTGCTAAATCTAATTCTTTCCCAAAGGTCATTTTTTGACATGCCTGTAGCGTGTTGCCGTACATTTCTCCAGTGGCCCCCCGAGGACAGCTTTGTGGGAAGTAATTTGGCAAAGCTCTGGGTTTTTATTGGCTAAATTTCAATTAAATACAATTACAACCTGTTTCTGGTAATTGAATGACACAAACGGCAGCTCTGTGTATATCAGAGTGTGGTCACACATATGGCAGCTTTGTGGGTGTTATGCATTTGTTGCATCTGCTGATATGCATGAACATGTGCAATATGAAAAGACTGAATACTTCACTATACAACCAAATGTCCATGTGATAATAATTTCCATGTATCAACAAGTAATAAGCTTCTAAATACATTATGCATGTTAGAGTATAGTTGCTGAAAACAACTATAGAAAACTATGTAGTATTGAATTTTGGAGATTTCTGTGTTCAGGATTTTTGGGCGAATCTGAAACATTGCTCAGTGACGTGCTGAAGCCATGGTTCTTTGTGTGAGATGAAAAACAGACTCTTCAAACTGAGACAATGTCCAAAGAAGTAACATTTCTTTATGAGGTTTGTCAGTGTGACTGAAAAGAAGCTTTTATTTTTCATAAGTTCAGGTAACGCAACTCATGTGTTTATTACAAAAGTCAAATAAGACTTTAAACCAATTCTTCAATCTAAGTTCAGTTAACTTATTTACATTTTTAAGTTGAACCCAATCAATTGTTTTACTGTGCACATTTGAAGTTTTGTGCACACGCTGACATTTAAGTTGAGTTTGTGATGTCACGTTTACAGTTTTCATTGTGCACATGCTCATTTGGCCTAATATTGTAAACTAAATTATAGATAAAATAGACTGATGTGATGTTTTATTCTGTGCACATGTGGACAGATATTACACACAAACACATATACTGAACAGACGCTCATACTTTTTCAATCTAAGCTCACCACAAACAGCAGAAAGATGTGTGCTCAGCACCTCGGTCTCGCCCCGGGCCTCAGTCACTATTCATCCCGCTTTCAGGAGAGACAGGCAGAAAGAAGACGGGAGAAGAGGAGCCTCTGTAAGAATGAAATATTAATGCCTTCTCCCGTGGTCGCTGGCCGTACAAGGTCATCTGCTCGCTTTTCATTGTTGGAAAACAGCCTGACGGCTCAGGCAATTGAAACTGAAGAGATTTCCACCTTGTCCTCACACAAATTAAACCAAGGAAGCCATGACTCTTTGTTGCGTGACCTCGGTACACATTGTTACCTGTGGGGAGAGAGGGAGGGAGGGAGGAAGGAGAAGGGATGGACGCAGGGGGAGCAGGAAAGAGGGAAGAGATTTGCTTGTGAGACAGAGGAGAGCTTTACCTTCATTTATTTGCTTCTGTGTATCTGCAACATGGCTGTCATGCACGGCTGTTGTGTTATGAGGTGTGTCTTTGTGTGTGTGCCTGTGTGTGTGTTTTATTTGAGTTGTCTCCCTCATGTTGAAGGACAGACACAATCAATAGAAGCAATCAATGTTGCATGAAGGCTGGAGGGAAGACAGTTTCTGAGGTCCCCCTATTTTTGTCTGCTACATGTACACACCCATACAAACACACACACACACACACACACACACACACACACACACACACACACACACACAAGCACATACAGTGAAGTCTTCCAGGGTTCAAAGCAGCTCAGTCAGTGGCGTCTCTGCACACAAACGGTTGTTCTTTATACACATTTACAGCAGCACGCCTTTGTGGGGATGCTTGCATTTGCCTTCTACAACCATTTCCTTTCATTTCTCTCCCATGATGCCTTTCATCATCCCTACCTGTGTGCACACGGAAAGATAACCCAAAACCAACAGCTGATTACAGCAGAGGGAACGTGGCCTACTGTTCTTAGGTTTGCAGCAGCATGGCTCCGAGGCTATGAATACACAAGTTGCAGGATTAACTAACAAGCAGGCAACATAAAGATTGTTCCTACAATTCTGCCGTGCGTTGCTTAGCTAGGAAAACAACATTTTCATCAGAGAGACGTGCTGTTTATTGTTTCTTTGTAATGTCTCCTGTTCCTGCATGTTGCTACCTCCCTGTCAGTGGGTTGGCTTCTGTTACACAGAGCAAAACATTTCAACTAACTGGATTTTGTGTGTAGGCTGCCACTTCTTGTGATTCTAATTGTATAATTAACATGCGAACTAGAATCCGCACAGCAAAATCATACCTTTGCCAAGGATGTGCAATTCTATAAATGTGTTATGTTAATAGGGCAGGTTAAAATAGGTTTTTGCGAGGATGAAACGTGTATCTCTGCAGAAACATAATTCCAGCTTAATGCAGTCAGCCAACTCACATGGATTATGATGTGAATGTAGTGTATGTGGAGTACAGCAGTGATGTTTGGTGTCTAGTCTCTGACCAGACTCAGCACAGCAGGGAGTGATGATAATTTCCCTCCCAGGCGAATGTAGACTGAGAGCCTACAGGTGGGGTGGAGGTTGACTACGTGACATGAAAGGAACATCAGCAGTGGAAGAAGTAGCAGGAAGTGACATTATAGGTGGATGAATGAAGAGACCTGCCAGGCACAGGCTCAGGGGTCCAAGGTGTCACGGGGGCCTCAAAGTATCTGCCAATACTAAAAATGATGTAGTGATTATTTTTATTTTACTTTATGTATATGTAAGAGAGGAAGCATCTTAACATCCTGCTGACAACGCCAAAATTTGTCTGTATATAAGAGGGAGAAAGGAAGGTGCATACTATTTTTGCTCTTTTGAATTGGGTAGTGACACTCTTAAGTCTTTACACCAATCTACCCGATCCAAAAGAACAAAAATAGTATCCACCTCTCTTCCCCCCCCCCTTAGATAAGAACAAATCTTGGCGTTGTCAGCAGGAGGTTGAGATGCAAAAACTTTGAAACACCAGTCTATTTGAAATGAGAAAAATGGGAAACAACCAAATATAACAATATTAAATCAAACACAGCACTAAACCTATTTAACACAATATCTAAAATCGCGCACATAAAATAGACACAGCAACATAAAAAAATATAAAGTAAAATAAGATAAATACTTGACTTGACAGTGAAGTCAAGAAATAGTATGTATGACAGCTCCATAACTTTAAGAAAAAAACCCACAGATTTCTTTAAATAGTCTTCATATATTTATTTATATATTACATGTTTTATATAATATCTGCAGGGGTGGAAGTAACTAATTACAAATATTCAAATTATTGTAATTAAGTAGTTTTTTGGGGTGTTTGTACTTTAATGAGTAGATTTTGAAATCTGTTCTTTTACTTGTACTTAAGTATTTATTTCACCATGTAATCTACTTAGTTACATCCCAAAATTTGAAATCATATCCAAACCTTTCAACTGTATTTTTTGTAGCCAATCAGGTGATCTGGTCAAAAATGAGCCAATGAAAACAAAGACAGACAACTGAAACACAAAATAAAATGGTGCGGGAGCAAACGTTAAGGATGTTAATGACTAATCATTAATCAATTAATTGAATTTACCCAATTAGAAATGTATTCATTGATGTTTAATCAATAGTCATGGAAGTAACTGCACCTTATTTGATATTGTTTTGTCTAGTAGAGCAATTTGTTGAATAAGGAATCTCTGACTGAAAATGGAAAAAAAGAAAATTAGGAAGAAGAAATGTGTTATGTATCTTATAAATCATTAATGATTAATCAGTTGTTAGCATTTTCAACTACTGCTTCAGGAAAACGCACAAAATTTGCAACCCTAGTTTGGAGAGGTGACTGTGTAATAGCATATTTCTAACACCAGTACTTGTAATTGAGTAATATTTTAGCAATGTAAGAGTACTTTAACTTGAGTACAGATTTGAAGTACTCTTTCTACCACTGAATATCTGTGGAGAAGGATGGCAGCGTGGATCTGCTGCAGCAGGAAGCTTTAGACAGGAGTTACAAACCCTTTCTTCATTTCTAGTGTGAACAAATTGCTTTAACAGAACAGCAGGACTGCAGAGTGAAGTTAAAACTCCCAGAAAAACACAGAAAAAGATGCAAAGAGACCATAAAATTAGTCGGGGGGGTGGGGGTGGTGGTAGGCAGACAGTTTTGGGCATTTTATGTGCCTGAGAGATTCAGGTGAGCAGTGTGGCAGCAGGCGTGACATTTTAAGCACAGTATCATAATTACCACCATAATGTAAAGGATATGATGGATAAACGCTCAGTTTCCGGTCTATTAGATCCACCTAGCTAAAACTAATGCAGTCTAATACAACAGTAATATCAGTGAGGGCGGGCTAACTAACAGAAGCCTCTCTAAAACAGCATTAACTTTTATGAAGGGAGGATTTATTGCAGGGCTGTTGAATGCATTAGCTTTAGTTGGGTGTGCCTAATAAGCTGACAATGAATATCATGTGAGTGCAGCAGCAGACTGGACGTCCAGTACATTAGTGAAGTAGGCCACAGGAACGTAGAAAAAGTCCTTACCTGGATCTGGATCCATAAGACGAAGCTAAAAAAAATACCATCTTACTTTTGCTTCTTTTGAAGTTCAAATCTTGTTTTACAGAAAAAACAACCTTAAAGTGAAAAATGGAACCCTATAGGTTATATTTTAATTAGACTCTAAGTCATTGATCACCATGATCTTAACATTGGAATAATTCTCCTCAGTTTTTGGTTAAATTGGCCCACTAACCCTCTGAAACTGGTGGTGGATCATCTGGCATTAATGTTACTGTCTTTTGAACGCCTCTGCAGCCTCGGTTTTTAAGATGGTGTAAATTACAGTAGCTTTGCTGCCCCGATTTCCCTTTCTCTGGGAAAGACATGACTCACAGTGCACCCTGCTGCTCCAGCATCAGCAGTCACTCAGCTCGATTAGCTGCCAAGATGAATCCTAGCGCGGGGCGGACTAAACCACTTTGTGCCTTTGTTAAGATCTGCGAGGGGCCTCAAAGAGCCTTCACCTTTTTTTCTTTTTTTTACACAGTTTCTAAGTTCAGTGTCTCAACCGACAGTCAACTATAACGCCCCGTCTTCACTCAGTAAATTAAGACTTTCGAGCCTCCAACAGACAAACTCTCCCTTCTCACTTTTTTCTTTAATATTCTCAAAGTGTTTTATTTGACGATTAATCTGATCCGGCCTTCAGATGCACGTCTGAATCGCATGTTCACACCCGAGCTGAGCAGTAAACATGACACAATAACAACACCCACCAACATGGAAATGGGCTGTAAACAGCAGGGGTGGATGCGGGGAGACGGATGAACGTACCAGATGAGAAAAACATGTCACAACAGAGTCTGCGCCTTCAAATGAGGACATCTCTGAATGTTTATCCACTGAAGGTTGGGAAAAGAAACAAGTTGGACCTCTGTCTGTTTGAAAGATGAGGATCCAAAATGGGATGGGGCACCTTTGCTCATCAGCTTTAATAATTCACAAAGTTGAGACTTTGAAAGCCGTTATCGACCACAACATTCATTTAGATCAAAAGATGAAAGAGAGATCGCTGTCTTGAAAAGGCATCGCACTGTTTGAGCTTTATTACATTTGGCACATGAAGAAATATCAGTTCTTGACTTGATATCAATGACTTCTCGCCATGGCATCTCACAAAATTAGGTTTTGAGTGCTTTGCTGTTCACTGTCACATTGCACTGCTGTGTTTCACAGGAACAGGAAGTAACTCTTTACAAATACTTGTGAGAAGTTTTTACTTTTACTCTCTACATTTTAACACAAGTATCAGTGCTTTATTCTTGTAATACATTTGAGGGGAATTATTGATTATTTTTCTTATTTTTAATTGTACCCCACCTTCCTAGTATAAAGACCAATTTCAACTTAAATGGATAGGACAGTAACATAGAAAAGTGAATTCCTTGGTGTACCCATTAGTGCATGTCACACATGACAGACAACAAGACAGAAATGGCGTAAAAGACGTGATAAAATGTAACAAGATGAAAACAAAAAAGGCGTAACAAGGCAAAAACAACATAATGATACATAACTAAGTGAAAACAACATAAGACAAAAATGGTGCAACGATAAGTTGAAAACAATGTAAAGACGAAAACAATTTATAAGATATAACGACAAAAACAGCATAGAGGATAAAACGAAAAAGACTTAAAATACATAACATGATGAAAACAGCATAAAAGGTATAACAAAAAACACGTTACAAGACATGAAAGGCATAAAAGACAAAAAATATTAAAAGGATGTAAAAGGTATAACAAAAAAGATTATGTTAAAGATTTAACAAGACAAAAAAGTTGTAAAAGACATAATACAATGTAACAAGACAAAAACAACATTACAAAATGGTCAACCATATGTAACGAAAACAACGTAAAAGACGCAACAAGATGAAAAACGTTTATAAGAGATAAAATGCTGTAAAAGACAAAAATAGTGTAACCATATGATAAAAACAACATAAAAGATTTAACAAGACGAAAATGACTTAAAATACATAACGATGAAAACAACGTAAAATGGTGTACAACAAAAAAAAACGTGAAATAAGAAAAAGGTGTAATAAGACAAAAAAAACAATGTAAAAGCAGTAACAAGATGCAAACAATGTAAAAGACAAAAAAAAGTGAAGACCAAAAAAATGTAAAGGACGTAACAAGACGAAACAGTCAAGAGAGGGTGTCTCAACCATGGAGACAAGGTGAGGTTCAATTAAGTTTGCACAGAAACAGCTGGTAGAAACGTCCTTCACTGGATGAATTTTTACTTTTATACTTGAGCAGATTTCAGATTCTGTCCTTTTACACTTTTACTTGAGTACTAAAGTTGAATCCGTACTTCTACTTTTACCAGTCTTTTTTTTTCCTTGCATAAGTATCTGTACTTCTACGCGAATTAAGAATGTGTGTACTTTTGCCACTTCTGGCTCTTCAGCATTACTAAAGTGTGTGTCTGCATGCATTAATTGGAGTGCAGATTGAGTTCATTTCGGCAAAGTGAGTCATTTGAAGACCGACAGCGGAGAAAACAAAGCTCTGAACATCAGATGAGGCGACAACTATTCAGCTTTTTCTGGTTTACAATCACATTGCTGGCCTTTCATGCCACCGAGCTCTTCAGTTTTCCACATTTCCAGACGAATGATACTCAAAAGCTTACTCCCACTCCCACGTAATTAACACATTTTTACCGCACCAGCCTTCAACATTCCAAACCACTTCAGGCAATGTGCCCATGCAATTTTAGACCGACACGAGCGGAGGCGGTGACGGGGAGAGCTTTGTGAGACAGCTCTCTGATGTTGCTGCTGCGCAGCGTTTTGCAGAGCTTTATTAGATTTAGTTGTTGAGTGTACAGACTGTGTGAAAATGGGTCTGCTTGATGAGCTCGACACCGGTGCCGCCTCTCCCCAACAAGCATGACATCCGCCTTCGTCTCAGAACGTCTCAATCCTGCCTCAACAATCGGCCCCCCACTGTACTTGACATTTTTGGTCAGACGTTTATTTGGTTAGATCTTGTTAATTATCTGGCTCTTTTCCTACTCATGTTTTAAACAATTAGCTGCAAAGGAGTGAATTTGTTTGGTGACAGAAACTGAAATTAAACGGCACAATCCCTCGCTGTTACATGTGACAGCAGGAGCTTAGCCGACTGAGAGCTGACTGAGGTGTTGGAGGACGGATGAAAAGACGTTTGAATTTCCTCTGAGGTAGAAATTCATGTGTATAGACAATGGACACAGAAAAAAAAAACCTTCTATGCTTTTTACATGGTTTGATATTTCTTAGGAACAATCCAGGCTGGGACTGTGAGTTTGAGACCACAAGTTATTTCAGGAAAGCAGCCAAATTAACAGCTGGGACGAATCACAGTAACCAGAGGTGGGAAGTAATGAAGTACAAATACTCTACTTACTGTACTTCAGTAGAGTTTTCAGTTACTAGTTTTCAGAGTATTTGTTTTGCAGGGAACTTTTTACTTTTAATCCCTACATTTTAACATTTATCTGCATTTCCACTCCTTACATTTTCAAAACAAGACCTTTGCTTTAGTTTTAATGCATTTGCATTCATTGATTATTTTTATTTTGCATCATTGTGCGCCACCTTTTCAACATCAAGGCCAGTTTGAACATGAATGGACAGGACCATAACACTTAGAAAAGACAAATCCCTGGACTAGATGAAAACAATATCACAAGATATAACAATATGCAAAAAAAGTAAAACAAAAAAATGACTTAAAAGACGTAATAAGATGAAAATGACGTAGCAAGATGAAAATGATGTACAAGATATAACAAGACATAACAAAACAAAAGCAACATAATGATACATGACAAAAACAACATAACAATATCTTACAACATAAGAGTGATGTAACAAGATGTAACAAGACAAAAACAAAGTAACTAGACACAACACAAAAATTGCCTTAAAGACTTAACAAGATGGAAATTATGTAAGATGTAACAAGACGAACATGATGCAACAAGATGGAATGGAGTAACAAGCCATTACAAGACGTAACATGACAAAAATGTAGAAACCAGATGTAACAAGATAAAAATGAAGTAACCAGACGTAACAAGATAAAGATGATGTAACCAGACGTAACAACATGTAACAAGATAAAAATGTAGAAACCAGATATAACAAGATAAAAATGAAATAACCAGACGTAACAAGATAAAAATAAAATAACCAGGCGTAACAAGGTAAAAGTGAATTAACCAGACATAATAACACGTAACAAGATCAAAATAAAGTAACCGGATGTAATAAGATAAAAATGAAATAACCAGACGTAACAAGACATAACAAGATAAAAAATAAAGTAACCAGGTGTAACAAGACATAACAAGATGAAAATTACATAAAAGATGTAATGAGACGAAAAAGAGAAAAGGGAGACTCAACTGTGGACAAAAGGTGAGGTTCCCTTAGCTTTCATCACAAACAGTCAGTAGAGACTTTTTACTTTTATACTTTGAGTACATTTCAGAGCCTGTACTTTTTCACTTTTACTTAAATCTTTTTAAAAACAAGTATCTGTACTTCTACTTCAAGAATGTGTGTACTTTTGTCACCACTGACAGCAACTGCCTGGTTAAACTTGCAGTAGTGGCCTACACAATACCAATTTAACTGAGCTATTTATCCATTTGAAATCTTCAATCTCCCAAAATCTGCTGTACAGGCATAAAGATAAAAAATAAAGCAATATAAATATATGGTCCAATGTAATAAAAAAAAAAAAAAATACACACACTGTGACATAATGACCTACTGCAGAACAGGGGCGAGATAAGATGTGTGTAGGAAGGTCACTTCAGCGGGGAGGATTCTTGCTGATACAGGAGTTGAACACAGGTTATCAGGTTGAAAGATAACACTTTAACCACTAGACCGTGTTATTTTCCTCTAATACCGTCCATTTTCTGATTTATTATCAGTGCAGCAGCTCCAGGCTTCACAACAGTAAAACATCACTGATATCATCACTGATTTCTCTGCTTCCGGGTGGGAAAGGTTTTAAGATTCCTAAGTAATAATTGGAATAGTCATTACCATAATAATATTGAGGGTAATTTAGTAGCATGTTTCATGTTGAATGGAGGTCCCATTAGAGTTTTGTGTAAAATTAGACATTTCCTGTCTATTTGCACAGACTGGCCGAGACCACCACCGTCAATGGGAACCAGCATATAGAAAAACAACACGTATGGAATGCAATGCTCTTTTTTTTTCTTTTTTAAAACATAATTATGGACATATATTCGAGCAGAGCAGGTCTCCTTATATAGCAGTTTGGGGCTGATGATTATGTTAATGATCAGAGCTCACAAACATGAATTCATTAAGTTGAAACAAGCTATGTAGAGAGTTTGGAGTACACACAAGCAGACCCCACAGAAACAAGTAAGAGAGGTTTGGGGTAAGACAGTATTGTAAGACCAAGTCATGACCAAGACCAGAGCAAGACAAGACAGAGACTTGCTAGGGTTGAGACTAAGTAGACAGAAGAGGAGACAGGGGCAACCATTAACAGTAACAAAAAAAAAAAAAAAAAAAGGTCAAGGTGGTTGCATTTGAAGCAGTTCTACATTCAGTCAGAGTGATGATGTTACAAGCAAACAAACAAATGAATTATACAATACGGCGTGATATCCCCGCATTTGCGGCCTTGACAAGCGTTGAAGCAAAACCCTCTTTGTTTGAGACTGAGATAAGAATGCAGATGATTCCGAGACGAGACCATGACCTTCAAAAAGTGATCTGCCGTGTTGCCTTCTACAACACTAGGGTAAAATTAAGAGATGTTCTTGCATGATGATTTATTTTGATACTCTGATGTTAGAGGGGAAGTCTTAAATGTGATATTTCACAAATGATCACGAAGTGATTCAAATTTGATCAAATGCTGTGTACTTGAAATCCTCTTAATTATTTTAGGCAATGATGTTCAGTCATTGAACAAAGGATTGGATGCATATTGTATCTGAAAGCTTGAAAATGATATTTATCCCCCTTTTGTGAACAACAGGTGCCACTATTCTAACTGAAAACGCACTCATGGTGATGTGTGATGCTTTTGATAAAAGCGTCCACCCCTTATATTCTATTTCATGTTCAGTAACCACACATTAAAACCTCTGGCTACAGCAGCGGAGTAACTGGTGGAGGTATAGTTTGTAGGGGGAAAACAAAGGGGAGGTGGGGCATGTTGAGAAAAAGATAATTGCATCTTTTAATTGAATCCCTGGAGCATTGAAATGCTCGAAGGGTGATTGGAATCAAACCACCCTCAGCCTTTGTTTCTTCTCTCTTCCATAAACAAGAGCAGTGAATTATGATCATTTCAGAGCCCGCAGTAAATTCAGATCCATACCTCTCCATCTTATTTCTGTCTCTCTGCTTTACCCTCTACATTCTGTTCCTCCTCATTTTGTCGTTTGTTCACGCCTCTTTTGTCCCATGTGTTCTCCGCTGTCGTTCCCTCTCCTCCCTCCTCTAGTCTCTCCACGTGCGTGCATCTCTTTGTTGTTTACTCGTCTGCGCTGTCATGTCCCAATCCATCACCGAGCAACAAGTCAAACTGCCTCTTCGGATTTTCTTCTCCTTTGTTTGTCTCGTCTTTTCCTTTTCTCCCTTCCCGGTGTTTCCTTCCCCCCTCACTCTTCCTCCTTCCTACTCAGTTCAGGCCTAATTAGGGAGATTCCTCTCTGATCAATAGACCCTCCTCATGGGAGAACGAGAGGCAACAGCCCAGAATGACGCTACGTGTGTGTATATGTGTCTGTGTGTGTGCGTATGCATGCAGAGTGGGGTGTCAAAGGGTTACGTGTCAAACCGGCTTAACGAACAGAAACTGTATGCATGCACACACACACCTTTGCTCTCAGCAAATATCTTGATTTTCACTGTAAGCTGTAAGTTATTCTTGCACATACCATCAATGACACAACAGATTACAGTGACTTCAGTTTATGTCTGTGGCTATTAACATGCAATACATATACTGACTCTGAATCTGTCAGTCAAATCAGATTTGGCTGTTAAATATGAATGAATTAACTATTTTTTTTCCTCTTTTTCATACAGACAGAGGTGACAAAAGGCTTCTTACTCAAATTGAAGTACAAATACTTAAAAAAAAAAGACTGAGAAAATTAGAGGTAGTGATTTAACTTCACTGCTCAAGTGAAAAAGTACAGGCCCTGAAATCTATAACAGTAAAAAGCCATCCTCTGAAGGACATTTCCACCGGCTGTTCCTCAGAAAAACTAATTGACCCTCACTCTCCCTCTTTTTGTTTCTTCTAAGGACACTGCAACAGTATTTTTATGTTAAATAATTTTAATTTGCAGGAAAGAATAGAGTAATTCGTCCTTCTAGTGAAGTTGCATAAGTCTCTGGCATAAACTAATATTCGTTTTCTGTCAAAGTTTTATTTTTTTCCCTGTCCCTAAAAGAAAGCGGACACTGCAGATTTTACAAAATGTGTGCTCCTTTCCTTTAAAACTTTGTTTTCTTTTTAGGAGGTCTGGTTTGGTGTAGTTATATTGTTGTCCAGGTGGAAACAGTAAACTCTTAGGCTGGAGATATACTTGCTGTTTGATCATGCGTTCACGTAGACAATCGGCTGCGTAGTGAAGCGAACAGTTCACGGCGCAGCCCCTTGTTTATGCATGTTACTGCAAAACACCACCAGGGGGCACAACAGAGAACTCAGACCATAAACGGCCCGTTAAAACAAAAGAAAGAAGAAATTATTTAGTGATAATTAAAAGGAAAAGAAGGTGTGAAAATTTGTCAGAAATCAAGACAAAATACATGGGAGGAGATATGGAGAAGGCAATGACAAACTAGGAAAAATGGGAGGGTTTGCAAATATTGCGGGATGTTCAGGGTAGCTATGTTCATGTGTGCTAGCTATGCTAATGACGGATCAGAAATATGCAGCAACATTTTGTCCCCAACACTAGATATGAAACAAAAGCCAGAGACTGTATCATATTAAGTTGCTGTGAACTGCAAATTCATCACTTCTAAGCAGAAGGCAGAAGATAAGGTTATCTCAGAGTCTTACGTGTCCGATTGAGAGTATAATCCAGGCTTCACTCAGACTCACCGTCCAGCCAGGTCTATCACAGACATCTTAGGCATAGTAGAACGATTTTACCACAAAGAGCAGCATGAAAGCGAGGATCGCTCACTCTGCAGCTACTGCTGGGGACCGAAATGTCGCCAGAAGTACTCGTCCTTGACTGAGCGGTCTCCAACTGATGATCTGAATCTTTAAATTTGTGGGGGGGCAGCCTTGGTAAGAATTGTCGTGGCTCAGTGTTTCCAGTGCAGACTTGTGTTGATACTGCAGCACATTTTGATATACTTACCGGGAATTATGCTTATTGAGCTTCATAGAGCAATTAAGGGAGAAACAACTGCATGATAATGATGAAGCTATGAGGCTGAAATGTGATGATTCATATTTGGCTGCATAATCCATCCAGTTTATTCAGTAGTTCTCTTGTAAACCTGGCAATGTGCTTTAAACGTGCTCAGAGGAATTCAGACTCATGAGTCTGGCATCTACAAATATATTTTATAAGTGTACAGGTAGGTAGTCATGATTTGTGATTACACAGCTTCAATAAATTCTTGTGTCCCATAATCTCTCCCAAACAAAGCTTGCCACTCGCACTATATCCATAATTAACAATACATTTTTGCTAATTTCCCTTTTTAGAGCTGATGAGGGACAGACTCTGCCGCAAGGTCACAGCAGTGGCAGTATATTAAAATTTAATCGCAGTCATACACAGATTTAAAGTGAGCAGCGTTGGGAATTAAGCAGCCAAGGAAAATCATAAAAAGGGAGGCTGTATCTAATGAGTCAGGAGTGAATGATGTGAACGTGTTTTCGTGCCAGTGATGTGAGAGCAAAGGGCCCAGGGCCGTGCAGGGCCATCTGGGGCTCCGAATTTGACAATTACGCCGAGCAGTGTGGCCACAGGCACATTCCCTTTGCTGCTGTCAAAGAATGTGCGTTTATGTGTGTGTGTGTGTGCGCACGCGCGTAGCACCACGTATGTGTGCCTCTCGTCGTCTATTTTCATAGAAATCCCTCGTAATCTTGTTGGAGAACAACAGCCAATTAAAATAACTGCAATCTGTATGCATAAGCCTGAGCCAATTTATCCAGGGAGCCTTCTGAAAGTACAAGGTTTCAATATGCAATGTGTTTGGGCTTGGCTGTGAGTAAGCATTAACTATGCACAGCAGTGGGGAGACAGTCAAACAAAGCTACAAAAACTAGCCACTGTACACAGACTCCAGAGAGCTGCAATCCCCAACCACTCTTTATTTATTCTGGGAGGAGAATAAACTGAGTCCCCACTCAATTAGTCAACAGGGCTGAATAAATTAGTCATAAAGCATTTTACATTGTGTTAAATATCATGCATGTAGATTGTACTTTGTCACTCACTTTTTTTGTAATTTATATATTAATTTGTCACAAGTGTTGTGGGTACAAAACTGCATTACTTTTTGCAGTATTTAAGTAATACTACCTTCTAATTGGATTTTGGTATATTATGTATTATTACATTTACAACGTCAAGTAATGTGTTACCAAGGGTGCTGATTTAATTTCAGAAATGGGAGGCTCAAGTGAGAGTTCAAGTATCTTGGGGATCTTGGGGACAATGGAGTGTGAGATGGGCCGGAGAATCGGAGCAGCGGGGGTGGTACCGCGTTCGCTTTACCGCACCGTTGTGGTAAAAAGAGAGTTTAGCCAGAAGGCAAAGCTCTCGATCTACCAGTCAGTCTTCATTCCTATTCTCACCTATGGTCGTGAAAGGTGGGTCATTACCGAAAGAACAAGATCGCGGATAGAAGCAGCTGAAATGGGTTTTCTCAGGAGGGTAGCTGTTGTCTCCCATAGGGATGGGGTGGGAAGTTCAGTCATATGTGAGGGATTTGGAGTAAAGCCGCTGCTCCTTTGGCGTAGAAAGGAGCCAGTTGAGGTGGTTCGGGCATCTCGTAAGGATGCCACCTGGTTGCCTTCCTAGGAAGGTGTTCCAGGCACATCCAGCTAGGAGGAGGCCACGGTGCAGAACGAGGACCAGGTGGAGGGACTATATCTCCACCCAAGCCTGGGAATGCCTCGGGATCCTCCAGTCTGAGCTGGTTAACGTAGCTGAGGAAGGGGATGTCTGGGGTCTCCTTCTGGAACTGCTGCCTCTGCAACCCGACTTTGGATAAGTGGTTGAAGCTGGATGGATGGATGGATACAGCTGGTCTCAAGAAATGTTAACAGCCACCTAAACTAATGGCTAAAACTATAAACCAGGACAAACACAACAGTTACCAACATAAACCCCCATGTTCTGAACAGTTGCATAACAAACACCAAGTAACATTTTCACTTTGGAACATTGAACTTAAAGGAGAAATCTACTATAATAAATCATAAAATGACCACGATTAAGGAAACGCGTTAAGTTGAAATACTCATTCATTGACATGAATGCTGCAGCAGCAGTGTCCCCCATTTAAAAAATTCCAGTCTGGGCCAGAGTAGCTGTTTTGTAGTCCATTTCTCATTAATCAGAGTTCAAATTAATGCTGAATTTTCGCCAGAGGAGTAAGCATCCTTTCTGAGTTGTAAGAAATCATTAATAATCTTGTAGAAAGTGTAGATGTTTTTAACTGTTAAATTGAGCAAAATGTTAATGGACTTTGGCTGGCAGTGAGACAGGCAGCCACTTAACTCAAAGTCCAAAGTGTGAGATTGTAAATTAAACAGGATTACAATTTATTTAATATACTTGCTACACGAGATTTATGTTTCCATGCGCAATGGCTACATATTGTTTCTTTAACTATTTAATTTAACTATTCAGTCCAGCACTAGGAATGATGGGAAATGAATGGGAAATGATTACAAACTGGAGCAGAGAGCAACACACTCTGCTGTGACTAGGTTACAAACTGTAGATAAATATATTCAGTGCCTTTGTATCGTACATCAACCTCGTGTTTATGAGCATTTTGTCGGAAAAAATTAACTTCATAGTGAAAGGTCTTTTTACTGTGAATGTTGCAGAGGCAATTGCAGGGATATTGTTGTGAGACACCATTACTGTCTTCCAGTTATTTATGGTGAAAGTATCATCAAGTGCTGTAACGCAATGCAGCTCGATTCCACCAGGCACGTTGCGGCTGCGCTACGTCCACCCTAGCTGATTGCAGCTATGCTAGACAATGCTTGTGATTCCACCAGCAGCACTTTGATGCATCCCAGAAGTGTCTCTTTCACTTCAAATACATGCAGAGTCTATTTTTGATGGATGCTGCATCAATATGCCCAGAGCATATCAAGCGGGCAGGAAGTCAGACACAGAAAAAGCAGGGAGGGTTCTGTTAATCTTCAAAATAAAACACCCCGCACAGACTTGTGATCATAAAAACAGCCAACAAGAAACTATTTAACTATGTACCCTACTACAAAAATCATGGAAAGGAGACCAAATCAATAAAATCTGAGCAAGGGGACAAACACTTATCTTCTGAGATGCTGCTGGTGGGACATGAAGCCGTGTGGAGGATGGATCACAACCGTGGCATCACTGGGTTACGCTGCACAGACAGTAACATTGTAAGTAACTTAAAATGAGAGTAACTAGTAATATATTTACATTTTGAAAGTAACTAGCCCAACACCGTTGATATCGCAGCACATCACCTGATCAAACAGGTTCTGGCTTCACCTGTAATCCAGGGATTATCACCACATGTGAACACACATGTACGCAGAGATAATTTAAAATGTTTATCTCCATCACATGAGTCACTTGTGTATTCTAGCTCTGTCTCTCTTTGTGTGAGCCTGTGTGTGTGTGTGTGTGTATGCTGTTGCCTCTTTGCCCTGGCGTCTTTAGGCTGATTACTACAATGCCTGAAGGGAGTACACCATTGTTTATGTTATTTATGAGCTTCATTTAATTGGGCTGAGAGTAGCGAGGCTCCGTCAGAGGCGTGCTCCCGTTGGCTTAAGCGCAGTGCTCTGTCAGTACTGCAGGCTGTGTGGAAGGTGAGGCTATAATTAATGGAATTTATTTCAGCGCAGTTGCAGGCAGAATAGATGCATGATGTGAGAGTTCACAGGGACCAGCTGACTGTCCCACCTGAACCCAATTTCTTGCCTTTACAGGTTATTTTCTTTGGATATTGTGCAGTAAATCATTTGCTCATTCCATTGGCTTGATGATTGCATGTGCGGGTGTCTCTATTAAAGACAGGGTCATGCACAAGGCCTTACCTGCCCTGAATCAATACCAATGAATGAATAAATACCAGTATTTCAGTTAATTTAGACATTTTATTGGAGACGTGCTCTCGCTCTGCTCTCCTGCTGTGTCGTGGAACACAGGGGAAATAAATATTATAAAGCCTCTAAAGTCAGCAGCATGAATATTTTATATCTGTAATCTGACTATCTTTGTGTTTTGGACTTTTGCTGAGACATTTGAAAACATAACCTCAGACTCCAGGAAATTTCCTCGACATTCATCTATGAATTGAAAACAGTAATTGGCAGATTGGAAGGAGAATAATTTGTTAGTTGCATCTACAGAAAGGAAAATCAGAATCTGTATTATGTATATATGGATTAAAGGACCAATACGTAGGATTTAGTGGCATCTAGCAGTGAAATAGCAGAGTGCAACCAACTCGCCTGCAAAATCAGTAGGAGAGGCTATGGTGGCCACAAAAATTGCAGAAGGTTCTATGTAGAGCCAGTGTTACATTTGTCCCTCCAGGGCTACTGTAGAAATATGGAGGTTCAACATGGTGGACTCTGTGGAAGAGCACCAGTCTGTGTCGATAAAAACAGCTCATTCTAAGGCAACAAAAACACACTGACTCCTTATTTTCAGGTGATTATACAAAAATGAAAACATTCATATTCAGTTTCTGTCAATAGCCTCCTAAATGTTACACATGTTCCCTTTAAATTGAGACAGTAGTTGAAAAGGCTTTTTTTTTATTGGCCAAGATAATTTGTCCATGATATATTACTTTTCCCACTTTCCTGTCATTCATTATGCTTGAAGTGGCTATAATTGTTTTTTTTTTTTATTATAACAAAAAGACAATGTGAAAACAATTTGAATGGTGTTGCCTACAGATGTAGGTTCAGATGTAGGTCACTGTTTCAGTTCAACCTCAAAATTTAGGCTACAGCAGCCAGCTGCAGAAAAAAAAAAACACCATACAGTAGACAAACACAGTTAGAGACTAGCTGGCGAACACAGTTGAACATTTAGCAGATAAAGAACCAGATATTTTCCTCAGGAGGTGGTGGAGACCAAAAACAGCTAAAAGTGAATATGGAGTTTAATGTTGCTCCATAACTGTTTATATCTTCTTTCTGCTGCCCCCAAATAGCCAAAAAGCTTGCAGTTATTGCAGGTTTAAAGTACCTGAACATCTCAGTGTGAGCACTTTGACCTGAGTAAATACTTTTGCTATTGCACAGACTGTGTTAGGGCTTTTATGCCAGTGATATTTTTAGTAAGGTGGTCATGCTACAGTAATACTGTTAAACCAAGGAGAAACAGCTTCTATTTATAATTCAGCAGTGCTGCAACACTCAAAACTCTTTGTTAGTCTCTTGTTTTATGTTTAAATATGAATTTGAAGTTGAATTACTGAAAATATACCCCAACACCAATACTAGCAGTTTTTGGCATCAAACATAGCATACTTAAAAAACAGTCTGACAGATTTGCTTGCCCTGCCTGAAAGTATTCAGAATTCTTCAGCTCTTTTTCAGTGGTTTTCAAAAAAAAAAAAAAGAAAAAAAAAAAGAGGATTTACATAGCAGATCAATAGTAGTGTCCTTGTCCTTGAACTTAAGCACAGAAAGCAGATTTGTACCTTTGACATTGGATATATGTGTTTGTGGATGTTTTATGGACAGTCACAATACATGTGCTCATTACTTAAGCAGTTTCAAATGGCTCTGTATTGAATTTCTCATTTACCAGACAATTAAGTCATTGTTTGCAATCTGAGATGCCATGCTCAACACTGGGCTTTGAGTTTTCTCACCCAGCCTCGTTCTGGATATCAAAATGGAGCCCAGCTCAGGAGACACAGCCAGTCATATCCTAATGAGTTGTTGGCAGCCTGGCCCTGCTTCGCCTATCCAGAAAGAAAACACTGGCGGATAATTGGCCAATTTCATAGCTGGGATGTTTTCTCTGGCTTGAGACTGTGAATTAACAAGCTGACCATCACAATATCATGGGTCAGTTCCAAAAAAAAAAACAAAAAGACAAAAAGACAGAAACTGATGATGCTCTGCAAAGCTAATGATGCCCGCCATTAGCAAAGGGAGCTTTTGCATTGCTGCTGTCAGCTTTGACAGCGTCCGACCGGCTGGTTTGATTGCATCACAAGTCAGCTGGAGATCGTCAAGTGAGAGGCTGTTCTGTCTCATATGTATACGTAATATCAGCAGTGAGTGCTCTGTACACCAGCCTTTCCAAATTCTCGTCTACTGCACATCATGGATATGAACAGCTCAGCTCAAGTTTGCTGACAATACAAGATCATGGCGATGCTTCACCGTGGTAATGGTTTCACGGTTTGTTTCGCAGCCTCGCGGCTGTGAGTGTTGGCTTTGTTTCAGTGAGGAGCTGGGGACTTACAGTAAGTGTTTCAAATGAGTGGTGGCCTTGACATAAATCAATGATTTACTTCACTGAAAGACACGGTTTTATCTTTGGACATGACACAAGGTTCTATGTTGCATTCGAATGGATTCAGGCTGACTAGACGCACAAGTCAGTCTCTAAATACTTTGCTCAGTTGAGACAATCTCCCAGCTTTTCTCGCTTAAACTGTCTGGAAACAGTTAGAGAGTCTTTCAAAAACCTGCACTGCAGAACCAATCCAAAGTCTTTCAGACAGCCCTTCATATTGGGGCAGTGACATGCAGAAATTGTGTGCCCACCACTGAGGAAGATGTGGGAAGAGCATCATTTCCCATAAGGCATGTCCCTGATAAAACGAAGAGCAGTCCTCCCTCCAGGATCTTGCAATTTTTTTCTGGGATTGTTTCAAATGCCCAATTTTACAGCAGCTTTTCTGTAAAAAAAAAAAAAAAATTGTGATGCATGTTGCAATGTTTTTAGGGTTTTTGCAATGGCTGCGGAAGTGAGTGAAACTGTAGGAAAAAAGATGCTTTTGTTTTGTATCATTCATTGAAAACTCAAAGGTAGCTTTTTCCAGGGAGAATAAAACTGTAAAATAATAATAGTAATGAAATAATAATAAAACATTGAGTTAGATCATTGAGATGTTTGCACAAGGGACTGCTATGAGTGGTGGAACTCATGGGAAGTTATGATGATTGGTCAAATTTGCAGAAAAGTTGATTGGACCGAATTGCAAGGTTGTGCAGAATTTACCGAGATTGGTTGAATTTGCATTAATTGGTCGCAACATTATAACTCCCTGGAGGAACTGCTAATGGGCCGAGGTTTTTTTCAGCCATCATCAAAGCAACTATTTTGCATTTAGAAATCCCCAAACAGTCGATAGGTGGTGAGATCGAAGTATCGCAAAACTAATGTCATGTGGACACCCTCTGGAAAGCATGAAAAAAAACAGGATGGCAAAAAAGAAAGAGACATGACAGTATGTTGCCATGGTGAAGCTATTAAATATTAAATCAGATTACATTATTTTGTGTCTGGATTTTATGTAATTAGTCTAGTAATTGGTAGAAATTTATTCACTAGTAGGTTCTCCTTGTGTGAGGGAGTGACATGATATTGGATATAGCAAATATAGTAATATTTATATATAGCAAATAGCATTATTGGCTACTGACACCTGGGTGTAAATAGCCACATTGGCTATTTATTTTAACTATTGGCTATTGACACCTGTGTGCTAACAGCATCAGCCAAAATGATATTCAGTTTGCCATCTGCCTGAATCAATTGGAATGCAGCACTTCTGATCTGTTTTCAACACGATGGCTGCACTTAGAGCAGAAAGATGTTGGCAATCGGTACAGGGGGATTAGAAGTTTAATGGCAAAGTTGTCAAGTGGCAGTAAATGCACAGTTCAAGAAGTTCCAGTGTCTTGCTTCCCAGCTGCTGGGTAAAGTAAAGGGAGAGTCTTTGGGATCACAAACCAGAGCAGAATGAGCTGCTCTCTGGCTCAGAAGCACACTCTGCCCAGCATAGGTTACAAAATGTGGATAAAAATATGATTTCAGTGCACTTTTCCTGAGCATCAACCTTGCATTTGCACAAGTATTGCTGAAAAGATCTAAATAAAAGCTTCAGGTTGTGTTTACAGATGCACAGAGCTGGTGCAGACAGCTTCATAGATTCAAATGACAGCATTTCTGTTGAGTGGGACATGCGATGGAAAAACACGTCTAACTTGGTTGTAGGTGTGACAGGGGGCAAGTCACATCTGTTAAAGCCAAGTTCTAGAGTTGTTCAAGGTAATAAGCTATTTATAATACATAAACTGAACTACCTTTTGACACTGCCATACAAGGCTAAATCTGCAAGATGTTCTTTCACACTGTTCTTCTATGCTGCCAGTGTGAATAGGCAGTGTTAGTATGAACAGTGTTGTGATGGGCATTGAGCAGCTGGTGCTGTGCAGTATACTGACTAAGTGGGCTTCAGTGCACGACATGAGGTCAAAGAGATCAGCCAGCTGAGTGTTAAAGTCTTTCATCCTGCAAATCCCAAGGCGCCCCTTTGTTCACACTTCTAAAGTTACATTCAACCACTTTCTCCCTGCCTTGTCTAGTCAGCAGACCTGCAAAACAAGTTACCATAAAATCACAATTCACAGTATCCATTAGTGCGTTCACTGGATGTGAGAGTCCTCAAGAAGTCTAAAAGCAGTTTTCAAAAAAAAGCATGATTTGGCAGACAAATACAGCAGACGCTGTGTGCAACTTTGTGTGGCAAAAAAAAAAAATTCACAGTGCAACATCCATGGAATAATTTCCCATCAATCCATGTTTCACCCGTAGCAGGTCAGCTTTTTAAACTCCCACTGCTCCATTTCTTTTCAGTGCCAGAGTGCAAAAAAAAAAAAAAAAACAGCTCTCAAGATGCATCTCTCCTCGGCGGAGAACCTCCGATGAAGTGAACAGACACTGAAGGTTCATTTGCACTTCCCTGCGCCCACACAACTTGGTCTCCGTGCAACTAATGCTCTCATGAGTTGTTCACAGCTCGCCCCGCCATTTCAATTCCATCCTGCTACAGTGTGAAGTGGAAGCGATAAGGACGGGAATTGCAGTCGACTCACGCTGGCATTCAAAACCTCTCCTTGTTACGGCTTCACGCGTATCTCCTCCACTGTGCCTTTATGTGCATCCGTTTGTCTGCAGATGTATATGCTGTCATTGACTCTGACCTTACCTTATCAGCGAGAGTGATGCACAATGAGGGCTTCTTGCCCTTCCATTAGTTTCTAACAAACAGCTTACAAGCCCTGTTAACATTCCTGCTTTATGCTCTTTTAAAGCTCCAGTGTGGAAGATTTACAGGGTTTTATTGGCAGAATATGTCAGAAATGGAGTGTAATATTCCTGAGTATGATTTCAGTACTGTATAATCACCTGAAAATATTAATTACTGTGTTTTTGTTGCCTTAGAAAGAGCTCTTTATATCCTGTCCTTGCACCACCAGGTTTCTATAGTAGGCCAGAATGGACAAACCAAACAGTGGCTCACCCTCCCTTTCCTGCCTGGAAGGGGAGGGTGAGGTGAGCAGTATTCAGTTGGTTGCTATCTATGACTTCGCCACTTGATGCCACTAAATGGTATACAAAATTAGCACTTACATGCAGATTTTTAAAATGCAGCTAAACTCACTAAAATTAGGTGAATGACCCTTTTCCTGCTGCCAGTGGATAAGTCTGCCTTTCTTGTTTTTTGTCTGATTTATGCCAGAAATCCAAGACTCAAGAGGTTCTTAAAAGTTTTTGAGGTTAGCTCCAGCGTTGCTGTTTGTATTTTCAGGTTTCTGCTTTATTTTATTGTTTCATGTTTGCTTTCAGTTATATAAGAGTTGTGTTAAGATGCTGCTGATGAAAACTCAACATTTCCTGATCTTGCTGCTTCATACTAAAAGCTGCTAGATAACAAAATAAAAGGGTTGTCATGTTTATACTCATCCCGATTGGAGTTGAAGCCGATAAATACCTGTGACCACAGCAGAGTCATTTGACCTGGAAATGAATGCTGATTGTAACCTTTCCCACCGGAGACAAAAGCCAGATGTTAATGGGTATTATAGGGCTTTTCATCAACACTAAAAGGAGCTCTACACACCAGTTTCTTGATGGACATGGATTTGCAAGTGTCAACTAAGCCCACAAAGCATTTTAAGTGGACACAATTCGAGAAGTAATGTGAAATGTTTATTGAAATTTAGTTTTACTGGTGGAGATGAAATATGTGATCCTCGACAGCCAGATATGAACTTCGAAATAAACTTTTTCGAATAAATTTCTATCAGGAGCTCATCTTGGAACCACTCCCATGAAAAACTTCCTCATTAGGAACCAGTTTGAGGGCATGCATCAGAATGAGGAGAGATTTAATTGGAAAGTTCTCATCAAAATTCTAATCTCACTGTATATCCATCCTTATCTGCATTAATTTTGTTTCCTAAATGTTCTGCGAAGTATATTTCTGCTCCCTTGGAAGTCCAATTTATGGGATCCACTATGCAAATTTTCTAACTCAGCACGCGCTGTGCCTCATAAATGTTAACCAGACTCAATAAGGAGCTAAATGTATAGACCTTGCATGCCCTTTCTATAGGAACGTCGGCCCTTTTTATACTCAGGCGGGTGGGGGTTTAGAGCACAGAGGATGTATTTAAATTAAATGTTGATCAAATTCTATTTTGAATGACGGAAAGCAAAGTGAGTTTGAATTCAAACTTTTAAAATATGCACGTGGATTATTGTAGCAAAAATGTTTGTCTGCCGCTGTGATGAACTGTCTGCCCTCTGGAACACAGACTGGATGTGTACACACTGTCATGGCCATAGCCCCAGGACTCAGGAAGAGGTAATGGAGTGTAAATAATGTGCGGCAACAGTTGCCTGGACAGCTGTAAGGTTGATTCATATCAGTTGTTGTGTTTATTGAGGATGCTATTCTCAGCCACTTCCGATGCTGCACACACCAGTGGTTCGCCTCGACGAGCTGTTTCCTGGCAGACTCAGGCCGTTGCTCTCTGGCCTTTCCACCTGCTCTAAAACTCAGACAAACAGGTGTTGACGCCACTTAGGCAACCCATTACAGTTGTCTGTTGAACAACTTCAAATAGGTCATTACCTGCATTAGCTCTTTGTGAGCTCATGTCTTGACATGAGCTGCTGAGTCAGAGCTGCTGTGGTGGGTAGGTCTACCTATGAAAAGGCAGTTGTTTGGGACAAGTGTTCTGGCCGTGCTAGCAGCATGGCTGTGGGGGATGGGATGTCAGTGTGTTGGTCAGTCCACCACTTTGGTCCACGCTGACATATCCCACTACTGGATGGACTGAACATTCTTTATCGCCAGATGATGTATCCTGCTGACTTTAGTGAACCCCTGATAATTGTGTTTAGAATATAATGTGTCAACAAGCATTGCACTGTAAAAAAAAATCCACGGCAATGCACTGCATCATATTTTTGAGTTTCGAGCCCAACTCGAACTTTCAAGTTTTGAAATAAACTTGAAAAATATTTGCTGACCTATAGTCTTTAGTTGAGATAATTTACTTTTCATCTTTAACTAAACTTGAATCTTTGAGTTTTAGAAACTAAAAGAAATTGTCTCTTTTTTAGTGCCTGAAAAATTAAATGGTTGTAATTGAAAATATCTTATATAAATATATATAACTTCAATGAATTTACCCAATATTTTTTAAATATAATGTTTTGAGTTTCTAAAACCAAAGCTTTGAGTTTATCTAAACAGGAGAAGTAAATTATCTCAAAGAATGATTAGTCATTGGTAAAACTTTTTCAAAACTTAAGAATTTGAGTCGGGCTCAAAACTCAAAATCTATTGCAGTCCGTTGCCTTGAATTTGGAGTTTGCCCAACTTTTTGTTGTTTTTGTTGGTGGACTAAAAAGAAATTTGATACACACATTCCTGTCCTCCTCAGGATGAATTGTAGTCACTTTCGTGATCCTCTGACCTTTCCTCTAGCGCCATCATCAGGTCAAAATTTGATGTCATTATCAGAACAAGTAGAGCTTCACAG
The DNA here is from genome assembly GCF_056507025.1 of Lutjanus erythropterus. Lineage (NCBI taxonomy): Eukaryota > Metazoa > Chordata > Actinopteri > Lutjaniformes > Lutjanidae > Lutjanus > Lutjanus erythropterus. The sequence continues at coordinate 8,000,172 of NC_139327.1, forward strand.
AGTGTGGCTGCAGACTCTTAGTCTACTCTTGTACTTGTGTCAACCCCAGCTTCTTGTATAACCAACCATGAATTCAAAAAGACGTGAATCTTGAATTGAAGACTCAGAAAGAATCAGTCAAAATGTTCAAAGGGTAAGTTTAGTTTTCAATTTCATCAGTCAACGGGACAGATTCACAGTCAGAGCTTGGTTTTGAATGAAGTCAAAGGAAGCCGTGAGGCAAGTGTAACTTGATGCTACAATATTGGCTGTCATGGGGTTTACCCCATCCTTTGGTTGCATGCAGCTCTTACACACAGCCATGGGACATATCATTCTATTTATAATTCCATCTTGCCTGCTGAAAGGATTGTTGCTACATGCATCGTGCTATGCTAACACCATTGTTGCACTACTTCCCCAGTGTTCAAGTGTAATTTTAGGTCCTTACAACTAGAATAGGCATTAGCAATCACATTAGTATGATAAGATAGCATTAGCTAGCAGTTAAGAAGAAACTGTAGAGTCAAACTTAGCCATGGAAAGGCATCATGCACGAGAGCCCTTTAGTCAGGGGCCTATTGTTGATTGTTTTTCTTGTGTTCATTTGACATAAGTTTGAACAGTACTGTTTTTCTCTCTATTTTTTGTATTTTTTCACTTGACACATCTTCCACGGCTGGGCCAACTCCTCCACTGGCCTGTACAAGTGTAGAAACTGTTGTATGTGTTGGCTGAATACATCAGGAAAACCCACAAATATTGACCAAACAGATGGTTTGGTGTTAAAGCAGCCCCCTTCTCTGTCCCTCAGATTGTCCGGTTTGGATTATAGAAGCATCAGGGTTGCTGTTTTCCATCAGCAACATTGGACAACAATACAAAACATGTGACACCTCCCCGAGGGACGATGTCAGATGACATTGGAAACACTCATTGTTATACTTAATGCCTTAAACCTCCCACTCCCCCACTGCGCTCCTGAATATAACCATTATTCACCCCTCATGGTCCAACCTTGCGTGCGATCCGGTGATAGCCCTCATTCAGCCAAACTTTTACCCCAGCTGACTCCCTCAGAGTGAGGGGCAGGGGGGGCTATTGTCTCGTAATCAGCCAGAGAGCCACACCAACTCGGCTGGGTCACCGTCACCAGCGTATCGCGGGCTGCACCTTCTCCCTGGGGTCATGCCATGTCCCCGGTCATGCTGGAGATGTCATAAATAAAGAGACAGACAGTGGAGAGAGAAAAGAGAACAATGAATCCCCCCTCCTTTCCCCTACTTCGGGCCCTGTCCCTCTTTCCCATCAGCCACTGGGGGCGTTGTAAATCAGAGGGCAGGGGTGGGGAGAAACCTGAGCCGAGAGCAAGGGAGTAAGGCAAGGAGACATTAAAGTGGGAACCTGGCTCTGCGGGAGCGTGGCCATTCCCGTCTTCATTAGGGAGCGTGGGAGACAAAGACTAGAAGATGATAATGATGATGCATTGGATGGAGGGATGGATGGAAGGAGGGGGAACACACATTCTTAGATATCTAATGAAAACAGCAAACACAAATACGTGTATAAGTGTAGTCCCTGTTGTGTGTTCTCCGTCACTCGCACAGACGTGCAGGTCATAAATCCGGCCTGGCTAGGTTTAGATCTGACAGCGCTGCCGCTGGGAGACAAAGGTAATCCAGCAATAATTTTCAGCGAACAAGAGATTTTGATTTCTACCCTGTCAGGAGGGAGAAAGCCCAAATCATCTGTGAAGGGCTTTCTTCCAGTGCAGCGCTGCCTAGCCTACAGCCAAGCAATGTCCTTGCATTCGCGGGGATAAAGCCATCTCTGACAATGGTGGAAAAAAAAAGGGGACTGCTGATGGAGAGGGAAGAGGCTGAAGTGAGGCAGTGATGAAAGGGATAGGACAGTGCGTGTGTGAGTGTGTTGGCTGAATGGTTGCACCTTTGTGTCTTTTGTGCCACTGTGTACCTCGCCACACTCAGATTGCCATACCAACCAACAATTACAGAACACAAAAAAACATGTGTTTGTAGGAGTGACAGAATCCCATAGACACATTTAATGATCCTGACCTTAATTATAACTTTATATGTTTGACCTTTGAAAAGACACTGACTGAGACTTGGCTGTGCCTGTACAATATGACCAATTAAAGGCACTGCAACTGTCCATGTACACATCTGTTGGGTGCTATAATAGAGCCCTAACAGTTCAGACATTGTGCTAAAGATCTCTGTTTATTGTTGTTGCAGAGATATCTAGTTAAGTTAGCATGCTAACCAGCTAGCCCTGTCCTGTCCTGCCTTGTAAGACCACTTTATACCTCATGAGGTGATAGACCAATAGTATGTCTTAGGCCTTCTCCCTTAAATTCAGCTGGGAAATGTGTGCGAGTGGTCATTTGGCTACTTTCAAAGGCTCTCTTAGCTTTTCTAGTATAATAAATAATTGACCTTATTTAACAGAAAAAAACAGCTACAATAGATGAAAATCTGTTTGACATCACTCAGGGAGAAATCATGTTCACGTCAGCATCTAGTGGTTAGTAGTGCACTGTTACCTTGAATAAATTTAAGATTCCTTTGCGTTTAGCCGTTGTTGGAAACATTTGGGATAATGTATGTACACAACTCAGCATATATATACACAAAATATCCAACAAAGGTGTAGTATTTTTAAACATTTTAATGTCCTTTCAATCCATCTCAGCAGGAACAAAATGAAACTGACCAAAACAGTCTTGGTTAGTCTTTCCACTGTTCCAACAATCATTGACTCCGGTTTGGTTGAAAATAAATCCTTAATTCACCTCCTCCTCCTTGCTGCCTCTTGAGTCAGCTAATAGGGCTTCTAGCTGCATGACTAACTGAGCTAGCTAGCTAATGGTAGCTACTTGCTATAGCCATAGGTAGCTATAGCAACGAGTATAGAGTACTGCAGGAAAGAGTCCTCAAACCCACAAAAGAGTTAGCACATTAGCACTTCTGGTTCCCTTGTCTTAAAGTCAATGTTTTTCATGGGTTTTCAGTTCCTGAAATAAGGTCTGTGGTTAACATGAGTTTGAGAGATTTTGTTCTATGATGCAGAATGTATCAGTAAATTCTCCAGTTATGAATTTTATGTGAAACTTTTATGTGTCCTTAAAAACAAGACACTAACTAATGCTGACAAGTGGCTAAACGAGACTACAGAGGTTGAGGTAATGTCACCGTGGTATCATTTGTTTATAGCCTAAGCTTTTTGAGGAAACTTGGGCGATGCTAACTTACAGTTCGGCCTCCAAAAATACCTCACCTCTGTAGCACTCCAGTGAGCAGCAGTTAGTGGTTACTCTGTTGATATACTGCCCCCTATGTTTCTGGAGTGACCTTCGACGGGTGGCTATAACTTATACATCACTCCTTTAAAGAATATAGTAGGATTAAAACAAACACAGAATCAGTAAGCACTGCTTTCACATCAACCTCTCGTGATACAGCCCCAAATCATGATATATATCCTCTCCATTCTCTGCAGTTTACTGAGGCTGTCAAGGCAGGTTTACTCACTCGCTCTCACTGACATTGATCACTGTCCCTCTGGCCCCAGGTATGTCTCTCTCTCTCTCAAAGGTAACTAAGCCTTGTGGAATGTTTCCTGCCCCTCTCCCCGACCTCTGCGAGTGTTTGGACTTGGCTCTCACCCATCATCTCACATTTTCCCCTTGAGGTAGCGAGGCTTAACCCTGACAGCCTCTGAAGAGGGTCGGGGAGGGAAGCCAGTGCCACTTTTCACCGGACTCTTTACATTCGCCCAGTAGACAGGGGAGGGGAGCTATGGAGGAGAGCGTGGAATGGAGCGAGGTGTAAAAAGAGAAACTCCTTGAGGGACCTTCGGGGGTTATTCAAAGTGGAGCTTCTATAGAACTGGTGAGAAATCTCACTGTGTTGGTGATTTTCATTAGTGTTTGTTGTGTGAAAGAGCACGGGGCTCAAGGTTTCACAGGCTTGATCATTACAGTATACAGTGGAGAGAAAAGGTAAAGCAATTAGTAGGGAAAAAAAACAAATCGAAGCAGAACAAACTATCCAATCTGGAGATTTCTCACAGTTCATGGTTGCTCCAAATATTTCAATGCACACTTTCTATACCAGATCATGAGATATAGAGTAAGTCAAGTTTATGTGAACAGATGCAAGGCTCACACTTCTTCACTTTCACTCACATAATAAATACTGCAAAATAACTAAATGAAACATTTTTTATCCAAACATCACACTGTACTCACATATTAGAATCATTTTCCCTGCTTTTTCATACTTCAGATTTGTGTTTGAACACTGTTTTTACCCGAATCAGTGACTTTATTTAAGCCATAACAGTAAATGTTGTGATTTGATGTCAAGGCAGTGCTTACAGTAACCGTCAAACCTGACAAGTCCACCCACACAGTGTCAAAGCCTCTATTTCTAATGGCTTTTAATTTTTGTGCCATGTAATGTGGTGGAATTCAAAACTGACAAATGTGTGGAGCACAGCCAAGTAGAATATATTATATTACTTTATATTATTCTCAATCATTTCGAATAGGGGTCGTCAACGTTTTTCAGGCCATGGACACCTTAACTCAGTATTTCTCAAAGTTATTACACCATGTACCACCTCAAAAAAATATTAAGCTCTCCAAGTATCACCTAACTGTTTTACACCGTTTGGTGTTAGCAGGTTTAGTGAACACTTCACTGACCCTTCTTTGCTAACTCTTGTGTCAAAGGTGAGAAGTAACTAAGTACAAATGCTTTTTCGGGTATCTGTACTTTACTTGAGTATTTATTTTTCTTACAACTTTTTATGTTTACTCTATGTTTTAACACAAATATCTGAACTTTCTACTCCTTACATTTTCAAAACAGGCTAGTGACTTAAGTTTTAATGCATTTGAGGGGAATTATTAAGACAAAGGATGTTCAAGACCAAAAAAGATGTAACAAGCCAAAAAACAACGTAAAAGACATTACAAGACAAAACAGTGTGACAGGAGCCATACATATATTGCACTGAATATTTTCAGTTCTTCTTTTGTTTGCACTTCGTAGCTGCTAAGCAGTTGTAGCATGGCTAATGTTAGCTGCGTTAGCCTCACCATCTGCTTTTTCACCAGTGGTTTTTGAGTTGGCGTGTATCTCAGAGTCTGTTGCTCATGAACTTACACAATGTAATAATATCTGAGGATCCTTTGTTGAATCTGATTTAATCTGATTTTACTTTTGTTAGTGGGCTCAGATTCTGTCCTGTCAGACTGTACTGAGGGCTGAGATTTATCTTTATTTCTTTTATATTCTGTTTGCTGTGTCATATATTCCCTTATTTCTATCGCTGCTCTAACAGTCACTAATTTTCTGACTGCTGAGCTCCTGAAAAACTCTGGAGCTGTAAAGTGTGTTGTGTTACTATGACAACTAGCAACCATGACTTACCAAGTCATTAACTTCAGCATAACTGCATATTAAGAGTTTTAATACACCTAATTTTGATACTTTATATATACTTTTTATACTTGTTTTTCCATTGTTTCGATATGTATGAACAAGTAGTTCATGAAAATGTCACAGATTTTATTAAGAATCCATAATAGATGAACAATGATATGATAAATGTGGCATCCTAGGCCTGTTCTAAATGCACCTCAGGGTGCCACAGCAACATGGAAGCCACTGATCTGCATTGTGTCTCAGTATGAAACGGCTATTATAATTTGGCATGTCCCTACACTGTATCTTTTTGTTTGCTGCTTTTTCTTTTCCTGACTACCAGAGTCAGTGTTCGGTGCTGCCTTTTGAAAGCAGGACAGACACATTGGCCAGCCATCTTGAGAATGTCAACAGTAGCGAGATAATAAGCTGGAAATAGCTCTTCCTCCCACCTCTCTGTAAAGCCTGTGTGTCTGTCTTCACTGCATTACAGCTTTTAACCGCTCACTAAGCAAGGCAGAGCTACAGCCTTGAATTCAGTCAGCATGTCAGGGCAACAGGTGCTCTGCTGTGTGCAGTATAGTAATACCTGCAAATTAGAAGCAAAACACAGATCGGTCTGTGTGTCTTTTGGTCTCCAGGGGTGGGAGTCACTAATTACAAATACTCAAGTAATTAAGTAGTTTTTTTGTGTGCTTGTACTTTTATGAGTACCTTTTTAACACTGTACTTTTATTCATACGTAAGCATGCATTACACTATGTAATCTACTTAGTTACTTTTAAAATAATAATTGAATACTGAGTACAATTTGATCAATATCCAAATCTTTCATTTGCATCTTTATAGCCATAAAAGTGATCTGATTGGAAATAAACCAATAAAAACCACGATATATGGACAAAAAAATAAACTCTGCAGCAGCACAAGTTTGGAGTAGGGATGTTAATGATGAATCATTTATTGATTAATTGCAAATGAGAATTTAACCAATTGAAAACATATTCATGGATATTTAATAGCCTTGAAATGCCAGTAATTGTTTTGTTTGGCGGAGCCATTTGTTGACTGAGGAAACAAAAACTTTTAATGAGAAAAAAAAAGAGAAAACAAAAGAGGCAAAAATGAAAATGTGAAAAAAAACAGAAACATGTGCATTGTATCTAATAAATTATTAATGATTAATCGATTGTTGGCATTTTCAACTATTGTTTGAGGAAAATCAAATCAGAAGAAAATTTGCAACCCTATTTTGGAGAGGTGACTGTGACCACTGAGCAGAACAGAAAAGAAGTTTGGAGTCATTTAGACCGAAGATTTGAAGAAACAGAAACCTGCTTGATTCAGTAGCTGCTATTGATAATGTATTCAACATCAACAGTTCAAAAGTAACTAATACTTGAGTAGTTTTTTTACCCAAGTATTTTTCTAGCACCATTACTTTTACTTGAGTAATATTTTAGTAATGTAACAGGACTTGTACTTGAGAGGTGGTGATTTGATTTTCATTTTTAAAACACAAAAATTTTAAATGCAAGGAATTATTTTCATATTCAAAAATCAAATGACTGGAACACATAAATGAAAAAAGGCCTGTTTTTCATTTTCTGAAACCAGATGCGGTCATTTACCAGAGCACCAAATGTAGGATTGCCAGCATGTCACAGTGTTGCTTAGTCCAGGCTAAAATATCTTTGGAACTTTCCCTGATTTGACAAAACAAGGCCTGTCATCCACAGAAATCTCACTGTGGTCAACCGAGCCTTCATTTGCAAATACTTTGGTCAAGGCTGCGGTTGCTTGGATTTCTGTGCACGTCCATTCGCGCCATTACGGTACTGATGCTTGAAAGCGGCCAAAAAGGAGGATAGACCTAAATCACACCAGTAATTTCTCACATTATTTTACATCATGATTCAAAGAAGTGAGTGTGATTGCAACATGTGCAAAAGTAGATGAAGCTGTAGTATTGCTGACCTTACATGCAACCTTAATTATTGCAGTAGTAAATAACAATGTCCAGAAAACAAAAGCAAAACTATATTCCCATGACCTTCGCAGTGGTAATGGAAACCCTCAGAATTAAGCAGCAAATAACATTAAAACCCTTCAAAAATAGCAATAATTTTTTACTGAAAAGTACAAGCAGCCGCGAGCGCTGCAATCTGAAATCAAAGTGGCCCGAAGTGCAGCGACCTTTCCTCCTGATTGCAGATATGCTTTCATGAATTCCACTCTCCTTTATTCCACAATGGCCCTGGTCACATGTAAGGTGTGGCTGCTGCTGCAGTGTAAAATCACTGCGATGTCATATGCACAGTCAGTATCTCACCATTCACTGCCATCTCCCATTAAAATGAGAACATCTCTGCTGTGAGTGTTATTTTGCTTTATTAGATCCATTCTCAATAGTACAAATGAGCTGGCTGTGTATATTCACGGTGTAATTACTTTCCCCTTCCAATTTGCCAGACACAACAGCTCTGTCCTGGAAATATAATGGGGCTATTTTGCATCAAACACAAAGTAATAACAGAATATTAGCTTACCTCACAGCGGGAGGCCGGTGAGATGGGGTCAAACTCGATGCAGGAGACAAAAGCTTCTGGCATTCTCTTCCTCTGCAATCAATGTGTAAAACATAGCATTGTCTGATGTGTGTATGTGTGTGATAATTGCTCCCTGGAAGTGGATATGATGAAACCAGGGTATGAAATGGCGAATTATGTTGGGCTGCAATCTCCTATTTCGATTTCAATCCCATAGATCTTCACTTTCTTATTTCATGTGGCTTTGCCGGAAACATCAATAAGCCTGCTGCAGATCCTATCATAGAAAAATAGTTCTTTAAAAAGCAGTCCTAGGTGGATTAAAGGACACATCTGTAATAAATTTAGTATAATAAATCATAAAATGACCGTTATAAGTAATCAGAACTGAAGGAAACATGCTAAATTGAAATAGTCGCTACTCTAGCAACAACAGTGTCCTCCTGAAATATCCATTCTGGGTTGGACTGACTGTTTTGTTTGCCTGTTTCAAGTGAACTACAGTTCAAATCAATGCCGAATGTTCACCAAATGAGTAAGTGTATCTTTATGAGTCGTAGGAAATCATAATCACTTAGAAGGAGTAAATGTTTGTAAAGGTAAAAATTAAGCAATGCATTAATGGAGTTTGGCAGGCAGCTACTATAGAGTGTGTATTTGGATCAGTGTGCTTTTGTTTTGACGATAACGGAGTCATCGTTACTTGTTATTGTCAAATAATTATGTTGCACTCGTCCTGCACTCCTGCGGCATTCCTGCAGCCTGCCTGAGCTTCCTTGAGTCTGAGGAGAAACAACTATCAATCAAATTAATCTTCAACAATTGTGACAATCGATTAATCGATTTGAGTATTTTCTTTTTTAAGGAAAAAAAGAGTCCAGCTCATTGAATATGAATATTTTCTGGTTCTTTACTCCTCTATGACAGTAAACTAAATATCTTTGAGTTTTGGATAAAACAAGACATTTGAGGATGTCATCTTGGGCTTTGGGAAACACTGATGGATATTTTCACCATTTTCTGGCTTTTTGTAGACCAACCAAAAATTGATTATTGAAGAAAATAGCCAACAGATTAGTCAATGATGTTGTTAGTAGCAGTCGTAATTTCAACCCACTTAAAATACAGTCTGTGGCTCCAACTTGCATTTGGACTGCTGAGCTCATGTAACATATTGCTCCTTTAACTCTCTGCATGTTCTGTATGCAAATTAAAATAATTGCAATGCCTTCACCACTTGGAAACCCTGCCGATCAATTCCTTTTCTTCCCTCTTGCTAGCAGCATTCCTACTGAAAATAAGGCATCTCAGGCAGGGCGGCTAACTGCTAGGCTTGAATGGCTCCTGTCACACACCATAATAGCTCGTATGAAAGGCCAGGGCTGCCTGTTAACGCCAGGTGAGAGCAGGAACGGTGCCGGAGGAGCTAGTCTGTAGAGCAGAGACAATTTTGTTCAGGCTTTCCAGCAGCTTTATCAGTGTGTGTGTGTGTGTGTGTGTGTGTGTTGGAGGTGGTGGTGGTGGTGGTGGTGGTGGTGGGGGCTGTAATTGCTGCGGCCACCCCTCCTCCCTCCCTCCTCCTCCTCCCTGGTGCAGACTGGGAGAATTGGAAGAGTCATTTCATCTGTGAGGAGAGGGACGGATGGGAGCTCTGTGGGATGGGGAAGCAGAGGAGGCTAAATTACAGAGCGGCGCGGCGTGGCAGCCGGTTGTGTACTCTGACCCTCTGTCCCGACACCACTTGGAGCCCGAGGAGAAGGCTATTTTGAAGAAGATGCACATCTTCTGCCAGAAACTACAGGGGGTGGACACAATACCGTGACATCCTGTACAATATCATGCAATCCAATCCAACGGCCGTGCAATAAATACCAGCTTTGTGAGGATCAGTGATTAGATGGACAGTTTTATTCTGCTCCAAATCTGTTGTTAAGGTGTCCAGCAGTTTCAAACAATGAAACAAGTGCAACCTGTAGTCTTAAAAATGACCACAGGCTCTGTGTTACAGTCTCTGTAAGGTGTTATTTGTAAGACAGCACAGACTGTTCTCTGGTATCAAGGACAGATGTCTCATTCTATTAAAAAAATGCTGCCTTTGCCTTTCCTTCTGACAGGCAAAAGTCCATTGTTCCAACAAGTCCTCCAAATTAAACAACATAATATATGTGTTTTGGCACCGCTTTTTAAAACGACACATAGTCTTATTTTCTCCAGTCTGACAGCCCTGTCAGCCTGACTGAATCGTTTGTCGGTGACTTTTTAAATAAAGGGTGACACAGGAGTTGATTTTCACTCCGCTCCAATCCCGCTCCCACCAGAATACTCCCCAATCCTGGGAAGAATGACTCCCGTCCCATCCTGTTTCATCAGTCCACGCATGTCGCACCCTCACAGACACAGGAGGATAAAAAATAATTTAAAAAGACAGCAGAGTGACTAATGAAAATAGAATTTATTCATATAGGAAATGCTTATTTATGTATAAAAGCTGTCCTTTTTTATTATGATTGCCGTTCCGCTGGCCCATGTTGACGCTTTTTTCCTATCCCATCCCAGTCCAGTGATAAATAGTGAAGTTGACTCCCATTCAGCAGGAATCCAACTGTATTCCTGAAAAAAAAAAGGATACAAGGATGAAAAAAACCCTGGATAAGGGGTAGGATGGGGATTTATTGACAGAGTATGACAGAAATGGAATATAATATTTATAAAAGGCAGAGGGCAAAGGTTCTTTTCTGTGGATGCGTCCATGTTGCAAACCAAACACTGGCTCTAAACACGGCCTTTCACGTTTTCCACAAGTTTCATGGCCACCAATTGTTCTCCTGTGCGCTTGGAAGGGGAGGGTGAGTCGAGTGGTTGTAAATGCCACTGAATCCTACGCACTGCTCCTTTAAAAGAACTGCTTTATTAGGCAACAATTGTTAAAAGAAATCAGTGTTGACTGTCTGTGGAAAAGGGGACATGACAGCTGTCTTCCATTTAGAAGTCTGACATTTTGGTTGACTCATCCTGCCACCCACTCTCCATTGTAGCTACTTACAATCACCAGACTTTGCTTGTGGAAATAGGCTGAAACATACAAAGTTATGTTTACATGGCTAATGAAAATGAATATTCCAACAATTTTTCAGTTTAGATGCTTCGATTATGAAAAAGTGGAATGGCTGGGGTCACTTGAGATATTTTTGCCTTGTTCCTTGCATCAAAATTGTAGTTTTCCACTTGAACCATCTTCTTGGGTAGGTCAATATTTGCTCATATCCAAAGGCCTGTTGATGTCAAAGTCTTGCATGATGACAAGAAATGTGAGCTTTTCTTTTGCACATCGTCTCTAGTCCAGCCCAGCAAACTGCAGCCTAGTTGGTGTGTTGGGAACCCACAGAACTGGAAGCAAACAGGTGAGAGACCGTGTGTCCAAACTGTGGTAAAAACCCTGAGACTCATATATTGAATGCGTGTCAAAAATACACTCCTAAAACCTGAATAATATCAGCATATTCCACATTTCTTAACAGAAATGCTGCAGGACCTGCATCAAATTCAAATTTAACTGAAAAATAGTGGAATATAAGTGTGCATGTAAATGTAGTCAGTTGCAGAGTTCATTTTCTCCCTGAGGTACCAGTTCCAGTAAAGATGTTATGAAGTGTTTTTACAGACTTCTCCCCTGATGAGAGCATGAGTGAATCTTTGATGGCAGCATGTCAACCCACAGAGCACCACTACTCAAGAAATTAAAAGAGAGCCATGAAAGTCGCATGCCATCTGTGTCACCATCTCTGACCAAAATGAACAATTAAGGGGACTGTGGAGTGACACCATCGCTGCAATGAATTCCAAGATGCACTCCTCTGGCTCAGAACCAATCAAAGCACGTTCAGGATTCCTTCATGTCCTCATCGTCAAAAGAAAGCCATGACAGAATTGTGGTTCGACGTTGAAAATAACCATTCCAGTTCCCCTTCATAACCCATTTCCATTATTGGCAGCCCACTCAACTGCTGTCTTCTGAGAGGGATCCATACAGCTTACGAGGTGGGTGCCAAACGTAATCCCCGCTCATTACAAAATACAATCAGCGTATGAAACCAGTTGAATAGTTAAACCCCAGTAGATAGACAAGAGGTTAATGTCGCCTTTGACACTCCAATCTGCCCTCCTCGTCATGACGTGTGGTGGCAAACAGACGGGGACGCCTCCCCCTCCCCGGCCCACTCCATCTTCATACACCCGTATCAATCGGTAGATTCGTGGAGAGCGCGGGGGGTGCTAACAGAGGGCGCGTCTCGCTTCGCGGCGCCCAAATTAATGGGGGGGCCCCTCATTATGGAGAAAAGGGTAAGACAAAGAGGTCTCGGCGAAGAAGGGGCAGCCAGAGAGGTGGATTCTGATATAATGAGATCAGAGGACAGGGTGTGGAGGAAACAGGAAGAAATGAGATGATATAAGGAGAGCGTGAATGCAGCGCTGCACTCGTACGGTGGGACTGAGTCCAAGCTGCGAGAAGCCAGAAAGAGAAACAGGAAATTAGTTGCCCCTTTAATAGCGGCACTGCTCTACCTTCTCCCCCTCTTCTTATTTTCTGCCTCTTTTTCTCTCTCCGTCCCTTGGGAAGGTTGGGTAGCAGCCAATCTCATTGAAAGGCAGATCAATAAAGAGATATATTGTCATTTCAGTGCACCACCCTCTTAATCAATTAATCTATAATAGAATTCATTCACTGGAGCCTCTTAAAGGGCCAGTCCTCCCATTACCAGCTCTGGGTCAGGATAGGTGCAGACATATAGGGGTCTCATTACTAGTAATGGGGAGGAAAACTGGAAATGCTCGGCTATAGATACAGGTGATACGCATTTAATGGCTTTTCAAGGAAACAGTGCTTATGTTTTCACCAAGAATGGGTCAGCCTGGCAATAGTCCTGATGAGTTATTATCCACGCTCCACTGCATCATCAGATACAGCGACACATGCATTAGACTCTCAAACTGTACAAGGTGCTTTCTGCACAGTATGCTGCCGATGCTATCTTAATACGCCGTTATTTTCTGCTTCAAGCTTTGGCAATGCTGTCGAGTGGCTATAACCACATAATAAACGTTCCATCATGGTCGGCCGTAAAGGTACTTTAAAGATGAACAATACTGTGGAGCAAGCAGAGTTTGAGGTGTAAATCAGAGCTCCAAGGTTGGTGCAAACTAAAAAGCAATATTTTAAGCCTTTTATTGTCCTCACTTAAAGAGTAGCTTTGGTATTTTTGAACTTGCACCCTGTTTTCCCATGTTTCTGTATCCAAGCGACTGATGGGGACAACAGTTTTTAAAACTGATCCAGTATTGAGGGAGAACACTGCAGCGAAACCAAGCTACAATGTAATTCCTCCAGGCAACTGTGCGCTGTCTAAGTATGTCCAATATAAGTGCTTGTTTTTGCCGCTAACTGGATCCCTACAAAGACAGACCTTTTTTTTTGTTAAAAAAAAAAAAAAAAAAAAGAGTGAGATATGTTTTTTAACCAGAAACAGCTGGTTTACTGTCCTCGTCTAACCAACCAAACTCCATTTAAAAAAACATAAATTTAACATGGTCTTTGTCATCTTCATTTCAAACTTGACAGAAAGAAAATAAAACTCACCACAAATGTCTCGGTTTGTCTATCCACTGTTCCAAGAATCAGCAGCTCTGGATTGGTTCAAATAAACCCTTAATTTACCAAGTTAGATGTGAAAATGTCAGAAGAGGAGCGAGAGGGAAGTTACACATCAGCGAAGGAGCGGGGAGATACGGTGTGTAGAAACTAGAATATTTTCACATCTAAGTCGGTAAATTAAGTACTTGTTTCAACCAATGCAGAGTTGGTGATTCTTGGAACAGTGGAAAGACAAACAGAAACAGTTTTATTTTCTTTTGTCAAATTTGAATGAAGATGACAAAGACCATGTTAAATTTCTAGTTTTTTTAAGTTTGGTTAGTTAGGCAAGGGCAATTAACAAGCTGTTTCTGGTTAAAAAAAATAACGTTTCTCGCTCTTTTAAAAAAGTTCTGTCTCTGTAGGGATCCAGTCAGTGGCAAAAACAAGCTCTCGTAGTGGACATACTTTGACAATGCACAATATTCTAGTCTCTACACACCGTTTCTCCCCGCTGCTTCTCTGATGTCCAACCTCCCTCTCGCTCCTCTTCTGACATTTTCACATCTAACGCAGTGAATCAAGGGTTTATTTCAACCAAGCCAGAGTTGGAGATTATTGTAGAAGTGGAAAGACTAGTGTTTAAGTTTTTGATGAGATTTATTCTGTTTCTGTTGAGTTTGAATAAAGATAATGATGACGATGTTAACATAACAGTTTTGTAAAGGGAGCCTGGATAGTTTGGGGATAGCAATTAATCATGTTTCTGGCTAAACAAAACATATCTTACTCTTTAAAAAAAAAGGTGTATTTCTGTAGTGGATCATTTCTATAATATTGTCAGACACTGAGAATAACAATCTGAACATGTCAGTGGCAAAAACAATCACTTTTAGAGGTTTTATTCTGATGATTACACAGATGGAGCACGTTCTAGTTAAGTTTAGCTGCTACCAGCTGTAGCACTCTCCCTCAGTTCTGGACAGATTTCACCGATTGCTGTCCCTATTAGTCACTTAGACACAAAAACATGAGGAAATAGGGTCCAGCTTTGGAAATGCCAAAGTTACTCTTTAACAAATGAATTCACAGAAAGCTAATCTCTGCCATCAACAGCCGTGGGCGCACACATATCTGTGGGACTTTTCCCTCCCTCAACTTTTATCAGCTCTAATTGTAAGCATGCAGAATTAGGTCTAGAATACTCCCAACAGTATCAGAGCCGCCATCACTGTAGTTCATACATGTTAAAGGTGATTAATACCCCAGGAAGGAAATGTTTCTGGGAAGGATGTTGGCCATTTCTTTGTGGGCAGAACAGTAGGCCTATATAATTTAATATGGACAAAAGAATCTTGTCCGTATTTCCAAACTGAACAATAAAAACCATTGTTGCTGTCAGATTTTAGTGTATTTTATAGCAACGCTTGGGTCATGAGGCTATTCACATTCCCTCTTCACACCATGAATTCAAACTGTGTTTGCTTTGCTAATTTATGTTGAGAGTTCTTGAGCACTATGCTCCATCATTTGCCAAACTCAGCATTGCTCATTCTACTAAAAAAAAATATTGCAATGTTTTTTTTTTCTGCTCCAGACTGATTTATAATGGTTAAGAGTATAATATTTATGTGACTAGAGTTGCACAATGACATCTGTACAGTGCCGGTCTCTAGGGCCAATGGTAATGTTCCTGAACGTAACTGTGCACAGGGGTCTTTTTCTTTTGTTTAAATTATATATCAACAGACTATTTTTCTCTATGCAGGAGGAACATTTTGCTTTGAGTATCTCAAGGTAATCTGCTCTGGAAAATGAAAGACAAATTGTTCAAATAATATAAGGATTTGAACTCAGTCCAGAGACGACCATGTGAAATGTTCCAGTTCCGCATATTTTTAGTGAGTCTTTGATCAGACGTCCTCACAGTGTCCAGTACAGAGCTTAGGCATTTCATATTTTTGCAGGGGTGGAAGTAACTAATTACAAATACTCAAATTACTGTAATTAAGTCGTTTTTGGGGGGTACTTGTACTTTGACAGCTGTACTTTTCCTTGTACTTAAGTATGCATCACACCATTTAATCTACTTAGTTACTTTTAAAATCATAGTTGAGTACTTTGAGTTAGTATCCAAACCATTCATCTACATATTTGCAGCCAATCAGGTGATCTGGTCACAAACAGGCCACTGAAAACAAATACATATGGGTGAAAAAAACCCCAAACAAGTAAAGGGTTAAAAGGAGTAAAGATGTTAATGATTAATCACTGTTAAGAATTTAACCAACTAATAATCTATTAATCAGCATTTAAACAATAGTCTAAAAGTAGCAGTAATTGCACCTCATTAAATTTGTTTTGTCTGGTGGAGTCTGGACTGTTTTGTATTTAAAAAAAAAGAAAAAAAAAAAGATTAATGATTAATTTATTGTTAACTTTTAGTCAAGGAAAATGCACAAAATTTGCAATGTAGAAGAGGTGACTGCGACCACTGAACAGCGTGTATTGTATTGTGTATTGTAAAGTATTTTTAAAGCCCAGTGGGAGTCTTTCCTAAGAAACACAACGATGGTATCCAAATGTGCTCAGTGCAAAATTTTACGAGCAAAAGTGGTGCATAGTGCGAACATTACACCATGCATATGCTGACATGGCTGTGGTGAGGCAGGATCACTTATGCATCTGTTGTGGCACTGCCCTCCAGTGAGATGTTTTTGGGACAAGGTGATATTAAGTTTGTCTTCTGTTCTGGATGTGAAAAAACCTCGGTGTCCTTCAGTCTGCCTCTTAGGCACAAGGATAAAACACGTACAATCGAAGCTTACATCAGCTTAAATCACACAAATTGTTTTAATATGGATAATTGGTTAAAAGACCTTCTGGATTTATTATCAATGGAACCTCTTTTTGTATACAACCATGAAGATGATGGTGCCTGGATTTTTATAAGATCTTATCTAGGGAAAATGGTTCAGTGGTATTTGCTCTGGAATAGAGCCTGTTGTACTTGTGCTGGATGGTCAGAGAAGATGCTCCACTAATCATCCGTGCATCAAATTAGAGGGTAAACCCACAAAGAACTACAGTATGAACAGCTGACCCGTGTCCTTTTTCCTTTAATCAGAACCTCCAAGGTGACGTGTTATTCCCTCCTCGGAGGTGAGGAGGTGAGTCACATGTGTAGGTATCCCTGGACAGGGAATATTGCTGCGTGACAGTTCATGAATCACTGAGCTACAGGTTTGACCTCCATGTGAGGCTGTGAGGAGAATAATCAAGCAAGCGGAAATCCACTTTTTGAGGAGCTACTGGAAGCTTCTTCTAGGAAAATCCTTTGAGCAATGGCGTAGCTTCTGCATGCCGAGCATCAGACAAGTGGTAAACAACTAAATGACTTTGCAGTTATGCAAACTGGGAACTGTCTCATCTTAAATTAATAACACTTTGCAATCACTCAGCTTTCTTTAATTATTTTTGAAGCTGACACGCAGACTGAGATAATAAGTCCAAATGGCGTTCTGAGCTGCTCATTTGGTCTCCTTGGAAATTGAAGTCTGATTTCTGAGGAGAAAGTGGACACTTGATATCACTCTTTCCCTTTTATTTATGAAAGCATTTAATCAGTGTGGAATAATGATATTGCTTATAGTGGCAGCGCAGGCTCAGCCAAAAGAAATAAGCAATCTGGAGGTCGGGCATACATCATAGTCTCAATTCACTTAAAGTCAGTGGTTTATTTATGAACAGAAGCTCAGTTGTCTGGTGCGTTATGTAAAGAACACAAGTTCCTGGTGAAAATGATGATACATGTGTCTTGATCTTAGCATTTTAAAGGAATAGGCAGAGTGGAATTAAGAGGCTTTTCCAACAGTTTGAGGATCCAGTGGAGTTATGAGGTTTAGTCACGAGCTCTTTTTAATGCTCTTCTTTGGTTAAATATTTGTAAAACTCGCAGACAGATGTTAAGAGTTATCAACAGCATTTATTTATGAAAATAAATAAATAAAAACAATTTAATATGGTGATACAAGGTTTCTGTTTGACATCAGCAATATATTGAGTATTTTCATCACTTTACCTTACCATCAGACAGCCTTTTCTGACAGGAAACAGCAGTTATAGAAGTCAATTATCACTCTCTCCAAACCAACCAAACTCCATAGAAAAATGCAGTAATTCTGCCTCACACAACACATGAGTTGCTGGTCTGTTGTGCCTCGAACTGTTAGTGTGTTTATGTAACTGTGTGACTTTGGTGAATCCAAACTAAGCTTTTAAAACACGTGAGTCACACAATAATGCAAACAAAGTAACATATCGAGGCAGCGGTAGTTTTGCAACTCCTGTGTTCTGGGAGGTAAAATTACTGATTTTGCCTATGGAGTTTGGTTGGTTGGGAAAGAGTGATATCTGGATTAAATAATGGCAGTTTCCCATCAGAACTGGCTGTCTGACAGCAAAGTAAAGTGGTGAAAATACTCTAAATTAAGTATCCACTTAAAATTATATTGATTTTTTTTTCATGTGGATCTTTTTTAAGTGGCTGAAATAGGGTTTTCGCCACTTACCCTGCCCACAGCATTACATTGCTTAGCTTCCATGCTGTGCTTCTTCAGACTGGACATGTGCCAACCGGCATATACTGACAATTGATAAGTACCATATACAACCCCACATCAAATAACCCGAACTTTCCCTTTAATGCAATTTATCAGCTGGTAAAGCTTTCAAACACAGATGTGCCTTTTACTGTTTCAGCAAAAACTTGATCTTCCGACCCCTCCGTTATAGAATAGCTGAGCTTGATTCATCATTTGTCAGTTCAAACACTGATGTATAAAGTACGAGGAAATGAAAACTCACTGACCACCCAAACCTTTCGGATTAATTAGACTCTAGATCATAGAGGATGTCTTTTCACAGTGCTGCCGGGAAGTGTTTTAATGCTGGCATTTCCCACAAGCTGACTCTGAAGGCCTTTACAATACACTCAGATGAATGGCAAAAATCGCCTCACAAAACAAGCCTTTGTGTGTGTGTGGAGAGCGGAGCATAATTCTATGATCTATGGCTCAGCTGCGAGTGTGCGGAACAGCACCAAACTGCACTGATGGGCTGTCATTGTAATTCAGCACCTAATGTGGATAATTAGTCTAAATTCATGGAGTGCTTGATTCCACTGACAGCCACGCCAAATGTTTGACGAAGGCACCAAAGTAGCAGCATCAGTCACAGGCGAGCGGAAATGCATTTAGCGGAGGGCCTCATCATGTTTTATTCAATCACAGAGCGATGCTCAATTAATCAGTTTTTTGCAATTAAATTAAACATGTACATGCATAAAACATGAAAGAAAATATCAGGGGTGTTTAAGCGCCGCGTGGTTTTCTGTTGCTATTCTGAGCCCTCTACAACAGCCGCTGTGACTTCAGCGCTGCAGAATCATTCCTCTTTCACCCCATGTTAAGAAGCCTGGGTGACAGAATGTGCAAAAGCTCATCTTAGTATGCACTGCCTGATGCATACCACCATCCAATGCATTTCTATAAATGTCAAGAGCTGTGTGTTTACTAGCTCCGTCTGACCCCTAATATTTATTCAGCTCAACAGCACTCCACCCAATCATTCCTTATTGCGGGATTGTGGCTCTTGGTACGTCAGGTCTCATTGGCTGCAGTTTGCCATATCTCCTGGCACATGTAATATTGCTTTTCGCTTTCCATCAAGTGCAGGCAAAACGCGTGCTCAGATAAATAGTGACATTTTGCAGTGGTGTGTGGGGTTTGTTTGTATCTCTTAGTGCCTGAGTCATTTCCGCCGCCTGATTTGTATACATAGCACCACAGTCGGCACGATCAAAGGTCTTTCACATGTAAGACAAATTTGCATTCGGATTCAAACTACTGCCAACATAATTTGTGCCTTCGTGGTTCGATAACAGCTTTCAGATAAATGTTGACATTTGCACCGCATTGAAATCTGCGACTTCAATGAAAATAAGGTTGTTTCTAAATGGATTTAATCCAAGTGGAATCTGCAGGATTATACAGAACCTCAGATGGCTTCAGATAGCGTCCACGTTTCCTGGAAACCTTGTTTTGCTGCAAAATAGGATTATAGATTATGTTGTGAAAGTATGAAAATATTAATATTCACACCAAATGATGCAAAGATACAAAATTCTGCTGTAGTCTTTGATAAAGGTAATAGTTTTGTTTCATCATCCATGTCTCTGATGTTACTTCCTACAAAAACAGAAAACCTTTTCAACATTTAAAGGTCCAGTATGAAACATTTAGGGGGATCTATTGTCAAAATATTGCAAAAATAATCAGCTGAAAATAAGAATTGTTGTGTTTTTCTTACCTTAGAATGTGAACTTTATCTCTACAGAAGGAATGGCTCCTCTTCCATGTTGGATAAATCAAATACTAACTCTAGATAAATGAGGTAAGGTGTTTGCAATCTTAAAACACACCACTAGAGGCCGCTAAATTCTAAACACTAGTCCTTCAGGAGAACATCAGTTCTAATATGACTGAGTTGATCATTCAACCCCGAGTAACCACACGAGTGCTGTTAACATGTGGCCAAATTAAAAACATGAATTAAATAATTCATCGACATATAGTCTACTTGACTAGAATAAGATTATATTCATATTTATTTATGAACACAAATATGTGGTTGTGCTCAAAACTAAGCCACAATCATTTTATTAACTGAGAGGCCACAGTGCAGCAGCATTTGATTAGTAAGCATGTGTGGGCTCATTGAAATGAAGTGCGTCAAATAGGTTATTTTGAGTTTTAATGAAACACTGATTAATCACAGTTTTATTGCCAAGTAGGATTTCACACACAAGGAATTTGCTGTGGAATATTGGTGCATAACAAAAAACGTAGTACAAGAAAATATAATTAAAGAATAAAGCAAATAATGCAAGTTCTGGTGCTGTTTTAACACTTTTATGTTTAAGGGAGAAAGTTAAGGATGATGTTTAAGATCTGACCAGTTTTCAGTCTAAGTCCTCCCGTGGCTCACGGTGAGTGCGCTGGCCCTTTAAGGGAGTGATGTTGGGATGGTGAAGTCAGACAGAATTAAGCAAGAACAAACCTGAGGCTCGCTGAGTTTACCTTCAAAATAAAATACCAGTTAGAGAGAACAGTTTTCACCACTGAAACAATAGCAACGACCATTGTCCTGATCATACGTTGTGAAGCATTGCATTATTTTGGAAAAAGTAATTCCTACAAGCCATTACAAAGCAAAACAACACAATATGAAATGAGAAAAAAAAAGCCAAACGTGAAACGTGGGACTATGTAAAACTCTAAAAATGCCCACATTCTACCTTTTGTAGAATCCTTTCAACTTTATAACTACTATTATTCTACTACTATTTATAAAGGGTGTATTAACTAATGAATGTCTGGAAATGTATGAATAACATTAAAAAAAATAATGTACAAAGAATAACTGGGGTCTTTGGAAAGGCAAAAAAGTGTTTATTTATCCTGGAAGACTGATGTCTATCTTGTAGTAAATCATTTGAATACACAAACTAGCTAGATCCATTGTTTTGTCAGCTGTGTGCTTAGCCACATGCAGTCTGTCTGAGTGTGACAGTGACTGTCCATGAAGTTACACAACTGTTTTCATTCACCAAAGACTGCCGTTTTGATGTGTTAGTTTGTTGATTTAATTTCGTTGATTAACAGTCATCCTCAAGTGTCGCAAGTCGTCGGCAGCGTTTGTAGTTTTATTTTGAAAGTGGGACCGGAAGCTTTCTCTCCCACTGCCGCTGCTTTGACCGCAGTGTGTTTTGACTCCGGCACCGTGTTGTTGTGTGATGAGGAGGCTGTAGTCCGTAGTAGTAATTCACCGCTAGTAGCGGAGCAGAGTGCGGGGACAGATTTGAGACACTTCGCTGCAGAAAGAAGAAAAATGGAGTAACGTTTGTGGACTTTTGTCTACTTTCACCGCCATGTTTTCATGTACTTTAGGACTAATTCTCTCTCAGAGGAAGAAGCGGTTATGAATACTTCTCCTGCGTGATATTACGGGACTAACTGACTGACTGACTGACTGACTGACCGGGCGCTGCCTGCTACTCACAGCCGCCTCTCCTCTCATCACCTGCGGCTCGCTCCTCGCGGACTCTCCGCACGGACTTTTCTTTTCTTTTTTTTCGGAGCGGGAGAAAAAGTTACAGAGTGAGATGTCTGAAGTTGTGATTTAAATCTCCGGCGGCTGAGATGCTGCTGCCTGCGGAGTTTGATGCTGTTTGCGGAGGTTTCGTCCCATAGACTGGAAGTCATTTGTTTGGATATATCTAAGAGCTGCTGGACAGCCTGTCTCACGCACTGTGAAGACTGTGACCGACCTATGAGAGGATAATGGAGTACCGCCACACTTTACTTCCCCTCTTGGCTTTATTTGCACTCAGAACTTTGGCATATGGTAAGTTGAAATTGGCGTGCTGCTGCTGGTTGTTTTGGGTGATGTTTGCACAGATGGAGCCTATATGCTTCATATCAGAGGCTCCCAAACTAGGTCTCACAGCCTCCCCAGGGCTCTGAGGAGGGTCCCACAGACAAAAAAAAAGAATTAATTAATTCTAACAGCAATTTTACTCATGCAAACTTTCTATTTCATGGTCCTCCATATGGATCCTTTGCATGAAACAAATGCAGGGAACCTTACATATATGTCAGTCATGTGCAAAATCCAGTAATCCTCCTGGATGATGTCATTTAAAAGGCCACTTAAACCAGCAGACATGAGAGTAGCCCATATGCATCTCTGCTGTGCGTCTTGCCCATGGGAGCCCGGGTTCACACCAGCATCTGCTCCCCACAGAAATCCGACTTTGTTGTGTGATTCCAGCCTGCTCGTTTATCTCTATTATTAGGCCCATTAGGTGAAGACATATCTTCCCGCACGATGCGATTGTGAGGCACAAACAGCGTGATCCAGCCGGTTTTCCTTTCAACTGATGCAGTGGTGTAAGTGAGCATGGCAGGGCTGGGAGTTTGGTTTCCTCCCGTGGACAAAAATGCTGAAAAATGTATGATTTCTCTTTACTGTTGTGGATAAAAGCTTTCACCAGATGCTGCATGTTGAATGTTAGATTGTTCTTTTATTTCCGTCTGATTGCACCCTGGTGTTGTACTGTGCTTCCATAGTTGCACTGAGCAGAGAGATAACAGCCTACATGCAGGGTGTTTTGCAGTACAAAGCTTAGTTTCCTTAAGTTTAGCCTCCACTAAATCCTTAGATTACAAGCCAGACAGATATATTGGCCAGCCGATATTACTGGCCTGATAGTGGCCTATCCAAGCTATACTGGTCTATATTGGTATCAGCATAGATGTCTGATTGTTTTCTTTGTTTTTCAAAACATAATGCAGACTGTTTTGATTTGTTTTATTTTTTAGTTGTAGGCAACATTGTTATGCATGTTTAATATTTTTCTTAACTGAAGTGTTTCTATTTGTGTTTTTTTTTAATTTAGTTATATATAATTATTAAAAATATCAGTGAAAGTTTGCTATCGGCCAATATATTTATTTCGGAAATTTTTTACTCCCAAGTATCAGTATGAGCATTAGCCCCAAATGTCCAGTATCGGTCGGACTTTACCTTAGATTCATGTGTCCAAAGCTGAACATTGGCCTCAACATCCCTGCAACAAACAATTATTGATATTGACTAATCTGCTGATCATTTTATCAATTAATCAGTCAGTTGTTTGGTCTATAAAATGTCAGAAAATGGTGAAAAAATGTTGATCACTGTTTCTCAAAGTCTATGGTGATGTCCTCAAATGTCTTATTTTGTCCACAACCCAAAGAATATTAGAGCCTGTCGGATACTGGATTTTTAGAGCTGACGCAGAAAAACAAAACAAAACAGATATTGATATAACCACCAGCAATCTTTATTTATATATAAAATGACATCAGAGCAATGAAACTGTAAACTTTCACTGATATTTCTAACAATAAATTTAAAAAACAAAAATAAAACAAACTGAATGAAGAAAAAAGAGCAAATACATAAAATGCTGCCTGTAAAATAGAATAAATAAATAAATGAAATAAAATACCGATACAGACTGCTGGGCTAATATGGAACTGATAGATATGCTGAAAAATGTTGTTCAGAGTCCAATCTAATGTCCTTATATGTCTTGCTTTGTCCACAAAGCAAAGATATTAGAGCTTTTCTGATGCTGAATTTCTGGGGGCGACGCCTCTACCAATATTAGGAAGTACAAAATCCCAATATTGATCTATTGGACTATGTGCTTTATATATGAAATCCAAAATGACATCAGGGAAATAAAACTGTAAACTTTCACTGGTGTTTTTCAGTAGTTTTAGGTGGAATAAGTAGGCTGATAAATGAAAACAACACAAATAGAACAATATGAGTTCAGAAAAATGTCAAACATACATAAAATGTTGCCCATAAAACTCTAATCTTTTTTTAAAAGAGAGAAGAACAACCTGCATTATGTTCTGTAAAAAGAAAATATTGGACAACATGTATGCTGATACCGATATTGACACAGCCAATATCGGGCCGATAATATCAGCTGACCAATATATCTGTCTGATCTATAAAATGGCAGAAATTGGTGAAAGATGTCGCTCACTCTTTCCCAAAGCAAAGCACCGTCATAGAGAAGTAAAGAAACCAGAAAATATTCACATTGAAGAAGCTGAAATCAGGTCATTTTATTTTCCGAGGAAGACTAAATGAAAGTTGTGGATTAATTTAAGAGTTGACAACTAATCGACTAATCTACTAATCATTCTGGCTCAAGGCTGTGGATTCAAAGATATGCAGAGAATGCCTTTAAGAGGCATTTAAGTGGCATTTCATCAGTACAGGATGAGAATGTGTTGCATTAAACTACATGGAGAGAAACCTTCCACCACAGCCAGTATGTGACTCTCACCTGTAGACTGAGTCACCCCGGGGATGATGAAAACCTGGACCCACAGATCCTCCATCAGTCACACATGTAGAACTGTTAGATTGCTACCAGTGTTGCTCTTTGTCAGGATACCTGTGTCTTTGTGTTCTACATCGAAACACCCCCGACTGTGATGCACAAAAGCAATTTTTTTCCAACGCTAGTGGGATGTTATAGTTTGTGACAGCGTGGTGTCTTTTGGGCCCGGACCCACTGCGGAGGCTCCCTTTTTACAAGGCTGTAAACATTGGCTATGAACCCAGAGCATACGAACTCAGCATCTGTGAAAGTGCTCCTTCAGTGACTCCAGATGCTCCTCTGGGACTACAAAGGCTGGATTAAAGCTACTTATTTTCACTTTAGCAAAACACACAGTGACTTTTTAAAAAGCCTGTACTGTTTTTAGCCATGATAATGTTAAATTTACATTTAAATACGCATTTGTGTCACATTCTGACACTGTTATCCAGAGCTACTTAGATTAAAGGGAGAGTACGCTTCAGATCAGTACCAGCACGGATATGTTGAGCTTTATATGAAATGATAAGAAGAACTTAAAGGGACGGTTTGGATTATTTGATGTAGAATTGTTTGATGTATTTATCAATAGTCAGTGTATGATCAGAATGGCTCCAGTTAGGGGAAGCAGAGAGGAGTGGCAGCAGGGAAGCTAAGCTAAGCAACCTACTGCTGTGTATTTTATGTATGTATTTTAGCACCTTAAGAAAGGTCAACTGAAAAAAATCAATCTCAGTTTAAGTGTACACAATATTTAGAATATTTTCACTGCTTTATTTTGCCACCAGACAGCTTTTTCTGACCGGAAACTGCCATTATACAAGCCAAATAGTGCTCCAACCAAGCTCCATAGGAGAAATAAGCAATTGTATCTTGCAGAACACAAGAGTTGCTGGTCTACTTCTGCATGACGGATTAGTTAGTCTGTGTTATTGTGTGACTTTGGTGTTTGAAGAGAATAATTTGGATTCACTAAAGTCACACAAAAACACAAATACACTAACTGTTCTATGCAGTTGTAGACCAGCAACTCCTGTGTTCTGTGAGGTAAAAATACAGATTTTTCCTATGGAGTTTGGTTGGTTTGAAAGGAGCGATATGGCTTGTATAATGGCAGTTTCCCATTGGAAAAAGCTGCCTGATGGCAAAGTAAATTGATGAAAATATTCTAACTATAGCATACATGTAAACTGATATTGATTTTTTTAGTTTGTCACTTTTTAAGCAGCTAAAATTCCTTTAGTTTCTGACCCCCTCCACAGCAGTCGACCAGCAACTAATACACTGACTATTGATAAGTACCTCACGTAACCCCACTTTAAATAATCTGAATTGTCCCTTTCAGAATCATCCAGGCTGCCTGTCTACCTTTTCCTCCTCATATCAGAAGGGCCCCTCCATGTGGGGCCAGAGTCACATTTCATGGGTCCAGTCCTCAGACTGTTTGGTCAGTAAGGTGACACTGGAGTCTGGCCTGTTATTGTCAGCCATCTCTGTCACCATCAGTCAACACAGCGATCTCCGACAGCCTCTCCCCAGCGACCGTCAGCGGGGCCATGTGTTTGCCATGCTCTTAGTGAAGTGACTGGGAGGCAGTGCCTGAAAACCCGCTGCCTTGTTGTCTCGTGAACGTCCCCAAACAGACCAGTAACCCAGATCAAATAGCCCGCGACAAACCTTGATACCCGCACTGTAATTACAGTCTGAGCGTACAACTGCTTTTCCTCCAGGGGAGGGAAGTGTGGCGTGGCTGGGTGGGGGGGTTAGTGTGGCTGAAATAGCACAATTATCAAGACATCTCATTGTTCAAAGACATTTCTTTGGTTACTGGCCGTTGTGTGTTTTCACAAGGTATTTAAGACATGCTGTCGTCCTCAGTGACGTAGGAGGTTTAATGGATTGGTCAAGGATGGTTTGTTACAGCTGATGCTGGGATTTCATTTGTGGCATTCCAGTATGGTCTTTTTTAATTTGGGATACATATAGCAGACATTTTAATCATAAAATCCAAGAATAAGCCAGTTAAAGGTTCAGTTCACCTAAATTACAATGAAAAAACAACCAAAGAGATAGCTTGAGCTGGAGGTGGTGAATGGAATTTATCTGTGGTGGTTCATCAGTAAAAGTAAAAATGCCATTAAAAGAATCAACTGCAGAATTTCTTTCCAGAAATAACATCCCTGTTACTATGGACAATCAAGACGCCCACTGCCAGCAGGTAGAAAGTAGGTCCTACCGAAACTGCTGAAATGAGTTTCACTGCAGAAGGGCTAATTATTTTTTTGATTATAGATTCATTAATCTGTAATTTTCAAACGAGTTAAGCAATGTGTTGTTTTGTCGATAAAATGCCTCAAAGAAGTGAAAAGGAATGTTCTGACCAGCAAACCCAAACCCAAAAATATGAAGTTTACTGTCATAAACCCTCAAGTTTGAGAAGCTAGACCAAGGAAATGTTTGGCATTTTTGCTGGAAATATCACTGAAACAATGAGTCAGATGTCAAAATAGTTGCTGATTCATTTTTTGTTGATCCACTAAATCATTTCAGCTCTACTATTGAATACCCTCAGTAAGCAGGACTGTGTTTCTTGGAATTTAGGTTGGGACAAAAATATGTCTCAAAACCTGAACATATGAAGCTAAAACTGCCTGTATGGTTAGATATCACTACAGATTACAGGTCAACAGAGATATTGGGGTTGTTTTCATTCCAATACCGCTATTGAAAATGCCTGTGATACAGCCTAAAATGCTGGTTTGGGCATCACCAAATGGGGATGGGTAATATACAGATATTGATACCGAAACTTATTGAAACTCTTATTTATACTATTTGCATAATTTGGTGCAAAAAAGCATGACATGAAAAAAACCCCAGTTATTTTATTACTACTACTTATGCAGAAGTAACCAGTGGAATTGCTTCCTGAGTTACTGCATTTTTGTTACATTTAGTAAAGTGAGCCCACACTTTTGAAAGTTTTGCCTCGTCAGCTGTTTATGTGACGTTGTTCGTCCAGGAGTGTATCTTATATTTTGTCACTGACTGGTCAGGAACCAGGATCAGTTTAGTCAGTATGTGTTTATCCGTACTGATCTGGTATCAGATTTATTAGCCCCAAAACTGGACCCTACTACTTCTGAGCAGCATCCCGTATGCTTAATTTTCAAACCTGAGCCAGGCCATACAACAATGATGGCAATCATATCACATACATACAGGGTTAGTAGGATACTGCTGTTAAAAAATAATGATAATTTCTGTGTATTTTTAACACACTGGCTTTGGATCGGTACTCTGTATTGGCACCGACATGCAACATTCAGTTACTGGGAAGGAAAAAATGGTGTTGGAAAATCTCTAATAAATATGTTTTATTTAATTTGGATAAACCAATCCTTCAGTATCTGTGATCTATACCCAGTTTGTTTGATTACATATTGCACCATTGATCTTAATGCTCAGATCATTGGAAGCCCGTGACTTGAATTAATTATCCACTCTACAAAGGGTTATCCCAGATCTAGCGTCTTACTATACAGGCTGGTATGGGGAATATGCCTTTGTTAGTTCACTTAACATCTCATAGTCAGCGCCACACTGTTGAAGTGACTGTTTTGTTCCAGTATATCTGTGGATGACTCATAACAGCAGAACGAGGCAGCATACTGTAGCTCAGGTTTTTGCAGGTGGTATATTGGCGACATGTCTATTTTTTTTCTCTTCAGAGGTAAAAAAAAAAAGCAGACAGAGAGAGCTTTGTAGTCATTTTGGAGAACAAACACGCACTCGCACACTGACGGTACCTTCCCCCCTCCCCCACCCGCCTGCCCATCTGTTCTTTACAGATCAATTAGGCTGTCAATAGCTCGGCACGCTCTGGTATGATACACTGAAATGAGCCATATATCTCCTGGAAAATCATTGCAGGTACAAGTGAATCCTAATTTACGCTGACTGAAAAACAACACTCCAAAGGCAGGGCAAAGAAGTAAACATCCTCTTCCTGTCATCACAGAATCAGCAGCATTAATCACACGCTGAAGTAGCTGTTTGAAGCTTAGTTGCCTATTTCCGGCTATTTTTTTTTACACAGCTCCTGGCTTGCTAAATTTAAAAATCAGCAATCAGAAACCTTGGAAGCAGAATTTCTTTATGCTCAGTCCAACCTCTCATGTATATACCCATGATAATAGAACTCCCAGACCCAAATATTCATTACACAACATGCTTTATGATGCATAATTAACAAGTTATTTGTGCATTGGACTGTAGTAAATGAAAGAAAAAAACATGCCCCGTCACTTTCTCTTTCCAAATGTAACTGTAGGCTGTTTTCACTGACTGCACAGCTCCATCTGTAAACCAAGGCCTCCACTCCCTCATCTTAATGGTGATGCTTAATATCTGCCCTGCACATTCCTGCCACAGAGGGTCAAAATAAACACAGTCCCACGGTCGCAACAGGGCGCCAGAGAATTCTCCACCGGCCGTCAAAGAAAAGCGGCTGAAAGGAGCAGGAGCTCTATTTAGCAAAGGGTGGGTGCTGACAGGACAAGTCAGCCCTGCCCTCTCCTTAAAGGTCTCAAGTGCGACCGCCTGAGGGGCCCCGATACGATACCGCCTGAGCTCCCCACCTCCGGCTGTAGACAGATGGATGGCCCCCCAACATTAGTTCCAGTGGTTTTAGGAGGGCTGACCTCTCCATCGCTGCTCATAATGCTGAAATAGACGTGGAGTGAGGCAAACCACATGGAAGTCTCAGTCACTGAGCGCAGGACAGCATTGCCTGGGGCGGCTATTGATATTATTCAGACTTTAGGAGTCTTCTTTGGACATGTATATGGCAAATTCTGAATATATGTCTCAAATGGGGTTTTTACCACAGGTTGTGACGGGGTAGAGATGCTCCTTTACTTTTAAATATCATGAAAGGCTTGAATATCAGTAGGTTTTTGGGTATGTGCAAATGTTGTCAAGCCGACCTTTTCAAGAAGGCGGTTGGACAAATGAAAGAGGGAAGCTGTACTTACATGGTCAAACAAGTCTGCCACCAGTGGAAATCAGTTAACAATACTATTTTGATGCAAAGAAGCAAAATGGCTCAATTGACTCACAGAGATGGGACTGGTCCCTTCCAATAAAGGTATCAGGCCCTGTTATTTATACAAGGCATTCATCAGGTATTGGACTCATGACACCAATCCACGCTGTTATCTCAATTTCACAATGCCGCTGCTAGGCAAATTACTTATGCAAATTACTATGCTATGATACATGATACTGGAGTGAAGAAATGTACTTGACACCTCACTCATGGTGTAACAATAAACCACCAACATAAACCACCATGTTCTGAACAAACACATTACAAGCAGTAACATTTGCATTTTGGAACATATAATAGCAAACTTCAAGTCTCAGCAATGTATTATGTTATAATTTTGTCACTGGTGCACACATGAATATCAAAAGCCAGAATCCTACAGTGCCCTATAATGGTAGAAAGACATTGTTACATTACACAAACTACTCAGTCTTTCCAGACTGAAGTTGAGTTTCAGCCTCATGTAATCTTACTTTTACTACTACTACTACTACTACTACTACTACTACTACTACTACTACTACTGCTACTACTACTACTAAGCATCAAGAAAAAGAGTGCTGGTATCAGTATAGTATCAGCAGTTATCCAAATTCTCATATAGGAGTTGGATCAGACCTGAAAAAAGTGTATTGGCACATCTCTAGCAAGTCTCACTTTTACATAGTTTGAGTATGAATTGTTGCATGTAAACAGGAATATTAAGTTGAAATTTCATTCTCATTAGCCATGTAAACAGTTTAGAAGTATAGTGGTTTTCAGAATAAGGGTAAAAACTGGAATATTTTGTGCATGTAAATGTAGTCAGTGTGGGATGATATGAGGGCTGGGTATCGTTTAAAAAATTAGGATACGAGTACCAATACCAGTATCTTCACAGTGATATCGATGCCAGGAGAGAACTTTTTATGCCATTTTTTCTACTTAATTTGATACCAGTCATGTGAGTGGAAACATTCCTGAAATAATCCTTCTGCATTTTAAGCATTTTTATCAGAAGCCTTTCAAAACTTTTGATGGCATCTTGGCTCACTGAACTGCCAACTGTTCTGAATGGGTTGTAATTGCTGTGCTAGTGGGCCAATCACACGTCTCATTAAATTAAAGAATGCTTGCAGTGATTTGCTGCAAGCAAAACCATACAAATGGTATAATTTTTTTCCATTTCTGGCTATTGTTTTGACTGGGAAAGTTTCCATGCTACTTGGTTATTTCGGTCGATACTTTAAAGGTGGCCAGCTCTCGCTGATACAGCTTGGACAGTACAGGTGAAATATGCGTTGTTTTTGTGCCGCATGCACAGTATCAAGATTCTACATCACTTTGTGCTCCAAGTTCAGATTTTTTTTTCCCTTGCTGTCACCGGCAAAGGATTAAAGTGATTGAAAGAAAAAAAGCAGCATGCATAAATTCACACGCTGTGTCTAAACGTCCCCATCACATACTCACTGCAACAATCTGCCAACTCCATCTCCAGAGAGGCATCTTCCTTCCCCGCATCCACTTTGCCCACAAACATGGGATGCATCCGTAATGTCTTCGGTGCTTTCAAAGACGTCTTTTTTATGTGTGTGTGTGTAAGAGAGAAATGTTGTGTAAATGTACTGGAAAAATGTGTGTGTGTCATGATATGCTGTATAGTAGATAATATCACATAAGGGAGCTGGCCTGCACACCATTCATGTGATATTACATCATATCTCCAGTTTATATGTGGATGTGATTTTGTGCACATAATTTAAAGCATTATCAAGTATCATGGGCCAGCATTTCACCCAAATTGGACTAAAACACCCAAACAAAGATCTGAAAAAGTCTATAATTCATCACTCTCATTAAACAGTAAACCTCCATGCAGCAAATCCCAGCTGTAGAACCAGATGGGTTCTCACACAGGTGCTGTTGTACAGTATAAACACAATCTATGAGTCATTACAGTCGTACAAAACATTATAAATGGGTCGCACAGCTATAGTGTGAGGATAAAAGTACAGCATTATCTCCAATTTCTGTTTTATAAGAGATAGAAGGTGCTTGGTCTCCTGTAATCAAGAGCTTAGCTTTGGTTTCAGAATAAATAAGTGTAAGAAATATAATTGTTTTTTCTTCATTTATGTACATGTCTATTATTCAGACAATTATCAGTTATGATCAAACTCACTATCATGCTTTCCACAATGCAAAAATGCTAGTATACAAACAAAAACATTGCATACTTTGCCACATTATAATGTACTAACCCAATAATCACTTATAATTTCCTTGATGGAGACTTTAAGAACCTTAAACATAAATAATAATAATGAAGAAGAAGAATTACTTTCTTGATTTCCCTTTGGGGAAATTAATTTTTTCTCTCATTTAGTTATTGTCACTGGCCCAAAATACACACACAGGACCCATGGACATTCAGTTAGTGGGGAGAGATATGAATAAATATTCTGTCTCTTACTGCATTATTATTGACTTAGGACTGCAGCAGCTATTTTTATTATCATTTAATCTGCTGATTATTGTCATGATTAAGTGTTTGGTCTAAAAAAATGTGCTGAAAATGAGGAGAAATGCTCATCCCACTTTCCCTGAGCCCAAACAGTCCAAAACCCTACGACTCTTCATTTACTAACTTTAATGATATAGAAGAGCAGGAAATCATCACATTTAAGGAGCTTGAACCAGCAAATGCGTGACATTTTTGCTTGAAAAACACCTTATGATCGACTCATCATTGCAGCTTTAGTTCGAATGTCTTTTTAGGAGAATCATCTCCGTAAGCTGTACTCAGTCCCAAAAACCTTCAGCAAGAAGGTAGGGTAGCTTGTGTATTGTCTGGATGCAAAACCTGGGGCATAAACAGTCTGGAAGTCTGGAAATCACTTGCTACTGCTTGAAAAGCTTACATGCTGGACGTGCACAGTACTAGCTGAAGGTGACTCAGACGAGTAATTTAACACTTTGATCAACTCTCCCATCTGGATTTTTGGCGGTTGGACAGTCAGAGGACACGGTTTGGTGGTCTTTCAGTGAATTAATCAACCTGAAACTGTAAAAGTGAAGGGAACATGCCTCCCCCATCCCCAATGGAAATGACACCCCTGCTTTTAATTGTTTTAATTGGAGAGTGATTAAATTAGTATAGCTGATGAATTGACTGTACACAAATGATGTCCTTATGATGTACCAGCAGTGTTTTCGCATCGTTTTTAACACCCACATCCTGCCCTTTACTGTCTGACCGCCCGTCTAACAAGGCTGTATGGTTTTCATCAAGTTTGACTGGTGAGACAGTCAGTCAGACCCTCATGTTTACCCAGCTTTTACTGTCCACAGACTTTTCCAGAATGCAGCGTGAAGCACAACAAAACTCTGCCGCAGAGTCAAAAGGAAAAGCCCATGGGGCACAGCTCCAGCTGTCGCCGCCGTGACTTTGTCGGAGGGTTGGATGTATTTGTGAGAGTCTGGCACTTGAAAGCTCGGCGTGGGAAAGAGCCAGCTGATAATGGATCATTTTCAGCGCCGGTGTATCAAGGTGATGCTGTCGCGGAGGGATTTTGACAGCCGCTGCCGATGATTTAATGGCCGGCTTTAGAGCTGACAGGGACAGCTCTTTTTGAAAAGTGACATTCGCTGGGTACCTGTTATTTTGTGACAGGAGCGTCGATACACAAACAGCGACTCGGGGATAGCAGGCACTTAGAGAGTCTCTTTGGCTTTTTGTTCTCTGTACTAGCAGCTCCATTTGATGATTGACAGTTGTGCATAATGTCCTGAAGGGAAATGCTTATTAAAGAAACGTGACTTTGCTGACGAGGCAATTAGAGTGCCTCGTCTACTTATTATCTCTTAAGTGCAACTCGCCGCAAAAATCAAAAGCAGTGCTAGCAGTTAGAGACGTGATGGGCAGCTGGAGTTGAATCTTTAAACTTCCCCTTGACATCAGTTTCTCCTCTTCATGTCTTAATTATAACCAGTGTTCTTTGGAATCTCTTCAACAACATTTGACAGGCACTATCTATCTGTCCACTTTTCTTTGTCATGCTAATGTTCTCACCATAATAAATAAGAGATCTGTCACTATTACAGTTAGACATTCTGAGTGTTTCATATATGATTAGAGCACATTCGTATTGTGGGATCATCATCTAGTCTCTTGGCAGTGCCTGCAGTGTACCATTATGGAACATGATCAGTGAAACTTTATATTAAGTAGAAGCACACTGTACTGATTCATGCGACTAAAAGGAGAAGGACAGGGCCAGAGGATGAGGACAGTCTCCCAGCTTTTGTGGCTAAAACTGGGTGGACACAACAAAAAAAAGTTTTTAAAAAAACCCTCCGGTTCTGAACCAATCTAAAGTCTTTTGGCTTGCCCTTCATTTTGAGGTGGCAACATTGTGTGCTCACTACTGAGGAGAATGAGGAAATGCCAGAAAGGGTCACCCTTGAAAGAATGCAGGTTTGTTAGTGGCCTTTCATCCCGCTGTTGAAGCAGCTACCTTGCATTCAGAAATTCCCAGACAATCAGTATGCGTGAGATCTCTGATTGTCAGGTATTACAAGGCTAGTCTTGTACAAGTTCACACTCAACAAGAGCGAGCTCAAAGTTCAGTTTCTTCTACAAAATAGTCTACAAGTCTGTCCACTTGTTGTTGGGCAAGAAAGGTAAACAGTCCTTTACAAAGTGCTGTGAATTTGACTTGGGTGGAGGAACTTTGCGGCTGTTGGCTCCTGGTCTTAACCCTCTGTTAGAGATTTCTTGTGATCATCATTCACTTGTAGATATTTCACAAGACTGGTTGATTGCATGAAGTCGATGTGTTGATTCAAATTCATCACCGATGTAGCTGAGGTTGAGACTGTTGGTTTGGGACAAGCCTAGTCTCAATATCAGTCAGTCAGAGATCTCTCCTCTTAGCAATCGCTTCGAGATTTCTAAATGCAAGGTAGGTGCTTGGACGGCTGCAACAATGGCTGCTAACAAACCTACAACCCTAACATTTTTTCACACCTAACTGGATTTGATGCACTGTTTCCATTTTCCCCAGCAGTAAGAACACAATGCTATCACCCCGATATGAAGGTCCGTCCAAAAGACTTTGGTTCGGCAATTAATAGTTTTTAAACTTTTAAATTGTTTTCACACAGTTTTAGCAATGAAAGCTGGGAGATTGTCCTCAGTCTCTGTTGAGTGAAGTGGTTAGAGACCGACTTGTGAGTCTGGCCTAAATCTAATTGTTTTGAGGCTGATCCGATAGTAGGCGCCTCTTGTAGCTCCAATGAGTGCACAGATAGACCTGTTAGGACTTGAAGGATTTAACCATGTTTATGTTCATTACTTGCATAAATTCACCATTCACCAAGAATATGAGTGCCTTCAGTAAACACTGGACAGAGCAGCATGTCAGCAAGCTCTGTGTGAGAGCCCATCATTATTCACAGTTGAACCCTAAAATCCAAATTAAATGTTTCCTCACGTCAGTTATTTTGACAAGTTTCATTCCTGAGTTTGACTTAGGAATGGAAAACGAGCTGAAAGTCCTCAGCTTACTTTTTGTAAACTCTGACATAGGTTGTTAACTGTCATTGCTATCAGTTCGTACAAGCATATTTTATTTTGCACTGTGGTTTCTTGATTGTTTTTCTTTAGAGTTCTGGTCTCAGGAGTTCAGGAAGTCCCAGTCTCGACCCTTTCCTCCCTCTGACTGGCTTGTGTGATGTATATGTGGTCAGACAGATAGGAGCAGATTGCAGACAGCCTGTGTGTGGAACGCTGTGTGTGTAAGTGGACACAGATCTAATATGCTGCTGTGGGACAGGAAACCAATGGCATTTCCCTGTCGGCAGTTGCGTCAGGCCACCCGCAACCAGCGGTGTGCCCGTCCCGGAGCCCCTCGAGGATTTCCTTCCTGACATGACTGAGAAAGCACATAGAACGCTGCGGCGTCATCGGAGGACTTGCCTGGGTCCAGACCGTCTAATTCACCCACTCCCGCTGACTTGAGTGATCGTCTGAAAATGGAAATAGATTGTATGGTATTGGCTGGTATCAGGAAATTGCTGTACCACAGTGGACAGATCAACATAAGCCTTATTTGAGATCAGTTTTCTTCTTCACAACTGCCAATATCGCCTCTAACTTCCTCACTCTGGCATTTTCTCCTCTTTTTCCTCTTGTCCCATCATGTAGAACATTTCCAGTTGTACATCAAAAACAGTGAGAGTGTTGTCGCCACATAAAGTTGCTGCTCTCTTGTTCTTTCAAAGCCCTATCCAACAAAACCCTTCGGTGGACTCAGTGGAGAAAATCGATGCTTGTTACTGGCAGGCTACTGGAGCTCAAACTGACAACTCTTGGCAGGACTTGTGATAACTTGAAGGATGTTGGATTGGTTGTATTTAAGTCCTCGGGACTGTTATTTGTGATTGCTTCTCTATTCAAAGTCCTCCGAATGTAGAAACATGAGAATAGCTGAACCAACCTCTGCATTAACGATAATGATATTTGATCTTTTGCAGAAGCCAGAACTTGATTATATATAGCAAAATGTGCTGCAGAAAGCTGAGGGCTGAAATATCCATGTAAAGGGGCGTTTGGCTGCCCCTTCTGAGTTTTGTCACTGTAAAAACAAACTGTTTGTTTCAAGTTAATAAAGTTAGCCTCCAGACTGCCTTTAAAGATTGAGGTAGTTATTTAAACACAAACTTTCTTTGGTCAAATAAACTATTACTTAATTTCTCTTTTTAATTTTTGTTTGAAAAGGCACTTCTTCATTTCATGCAAACTTCCAGCTGCAGCATGGGCAGAAAAACAATATGTGAAACTGAATTGATTAAATTTTATGCTTAAAGGGGTAGTGACCGAATTTAAACCTGGTTTTCAGTGTTTTCAGTATTGTGAAAACAAAAAAACACGACTGATCTGCAACTTAATTTAATGAGCTGATTTAACTCAAGTCAAAAGACTTAAAGTTAGAAGGACTCATGTTTATGAAATG
The DNA here is from genome assembly GCF_056507025.1 of Lutjanus erythropterus. Lineage (NCBI taxonomy): Eukaryota > Metazoa > Chordata > Actinopteri > Lutjaniformes > Lutjanidae > Lutjanus > Lutjanus erythropterus. The sequence continues at coordinate 8,036,898 of NC_139327.1, forward strand.
TTCTGAAACAAAGTACTGAAACTTTTAAGTTTAATTAACTTGAATAAATAAAAGTTGTATATTTATGTTAAGTTGATGACAGCAAATTATTTGATTTGACTAAATGGTTTTTTACAGTGTTCTGCACTTGGAGCTAAATCAAAGCTTAATCAACTCCCAAGCCTCTCAGACATATTTTACCACGAGTAACATTTTATGTAAGAACGGTCTGTTGGGCTTTACTGTCTTTTCCTGTTGGACCAGAAAGGACGCCACTGTTAGCTCTCTATCTGCAGCAAGCTGCTTCTTCTGGCTTGTCACCTTGCCCGAACATCTAGCCAGCACTCCTATCAGCTGCTCCGCCAGCGCGAGAGGCCATACTCAGAGGGAGCGTGAAACAGAGTTGTTAGTGGAAAGGGCATTTTTTTCGGAGCTGCTGTGGGAGTTTCCACGATCTCCCCCTGCTTCACTAAAAAAGAAGAGCAAAAAAAGAAGCAGCTCCAGCCCCTACTCATGAATCTGTTCATGGCCCCGGGAGAGACATGATAAAAACACCCAATTTCCTTTTGCAAAGTTGACCCTGCCCATTTAGATGCTTAGCATCAACACAGGCTCAATTAAGGAGGCCGTCTCTTTATGGCTGGCACTCTGTATTCTCATGCAAGTGCCTCATTTTGTTGTCCCCACAGGGTCAGAGAGTGGGAGGCTGCAGAGAAAGCACTCCAGAGCTGCCTCCCCTCACTGCTGCCAATTTAACTTTGAATGCACATTTGCAAATCAATTCCTGTGGCTTTGGTGAGGATCGAGAGGAGGAGGAGGAGGCGACAAAGCTGTAAAACAACAAATTCTGCAAGAGGGAAGCCAGCGCACTGAAAAGAATTGCAGATGAGGGAGGGATAAGAGTAGGAAAGATGCTGATTTTCTTTGATCGTCATTTTGCACCCTGCCCCTCTCTCCTCTGGGCCTTCTTTAAAGATTATGAAGCTCATTCAGGTCACCAGCGGCAGGTACTTTTACTGGAACTTCAGCTTAAAAAAGACTTTTCTGAGCCATTACCATCTACAGTATGTCTTTTATTAAGCGGACTTTGGTGGGGAGGGTGGTTATCTCCAGTGCAGGGTGAGGGTTAGCTCAGCTTAGCCTTAATTTTAGTTGCTAAGCCAGAGCATGGCTTAATCTTTCTTTTTACCACAACTCACCACAGAGTGATAAGGAGTGCTGCCTTTTGAAATATAGCCGTATTCTGATTTATTTTCAAGTCCTTCATGCTGAAATGAAAGACATTTCTCAACCTGTCCAGCTGGAAGACTTGATGGGGCTGAAGTGCCAACTGTGTTTTATGTCCTTCTCCCCGCAGGGCCGTGGTGAACGGAATATTTTTGATCATATCTGTGATGACACATACACTTTTGTATGAGCCGGTAGGGTGGAGCAGCATGCTGGACCTTCAGCAGACAGTTGGCAAAGTCGGTGTGGGGATTTTTGTTGACCTCGAGATTGAGCCTTGTACAAATATCAGGCAAAATGGATTTATTGTATGAGTCAGGGTGAGATACAATCTGCGTTTGGAAAATGGTGTCTGAGTCTGTGAGACGCAGTCCTGCAGGGGTAAGTGCATATTTACATACAGAGCTATAGAGGTGCAGCAAAAGGTTTAACAGCCTGTCACCTAAAGCGGAGCGCTTGTCAAGTCAAATTACGCTGAAATGAACTCTCCACATCTCTCTATATTCCAAATCAGAAGATCTGCTTGAGATAACATTCTGCACCTACCTTACTTCTTACTTTTAAATTGCTTCCTCTCCTCAGTTTTCCTTTTTTTTAATGATTAGCTGTCAAGGCCTTTTGTCAACAGCAGCACATCTCTAATCATATCCTCGAAACAAGTTGACAGTCACTCCCTTGACCTGTGACTTTTATGCAGGGGATTATTTCTGGGTAATTGGAGCGGAACTATTTTCATGTCAGCAGAAGCTGCGTTATCATCATGTTGTTAGTCCGAGTGACTTTTAATGCACGTCTAATTCTGCATCTAGATAGGAAAGGTCAACATTTATTTTTAAAATTTCTCTGTTTGAGTATTTCCAGACATTTTAAAGGGATCGTTTAGATTATTTGAAGTGGGGTTGTATGAGGTACAGATCCATAGTCAGTATGTTACCTGCAGTAGAGGGTGGTCGACACACCCTCAGTTTGGAGAAGCAAAGAAGAGCACCTACTGTGGACAGGGTCAGCTGCAAAACGTACTTTAGCCAACTAAAAAACTCAATATCAGTTTAAGTGTACGTTATATTTAGGATATTTTCGGATAGGAAACTGATGTTATATGTACAAGCCAAACATCACTCTCTCCAAAGCCACCAGACTTTGTTGGCAAAAACAGTTTGCAGAGCATTGCAGTTTCTGGACTACAGCTTCCCCAGATGGTTAGTTTTCTTTTGTTTTTGTGTGACTTCAGTGTTATAATGGATTAGACAAGGTCCACCTAAAACAATCAATGTCAGTTTAACTGTACATTGTATTTATGTATATTTTATATTTATTTATCAATGTTTTATTTTGCCGTCAGATGGCCTTTTCTCACAGGAAACTGCCGTTATATATGCCAAATATCTCTTTCTCGAAATCAACCAAACTCCATAGGAAAATTCAGTTATTTTACTTAACAGAACACAGGAGTTGTTGGTCTACCGCTGCCTTGATCGGTTAGTTTGTTTGCGTTATTGTCTGACTTTGGTGAATCTGAGCTAACCTGTTAAAACACAGAAGCCACACAATAACCCAAACGAACTAACCAATCAAGGCAGTGTGATATTTTACTTGGAAAATGATGGTTTCCTGCCAGAAAAGGTGAAAATAATCTAAATATAGTGTACACTTAAAGCTAAAATGAGTTTTGTTGCTGACCCTGTCCACAGCAGTACATCGCTTCGCTTCCTACACCGGTGAGGAGCCAGCCACCATCTACTGTAGGTAATACACTGACTGTGGATAACTACCTCATATGACCTCACTTCAAAAAATCTGAACTATCCCTTCAGAGGTAATCTTTAGAGTGACAAGCACTGATGTCAACAGTCTGGCCCTCACAGCCAAATAAATCACCACCCCCTCCTCATTCTAGTAGCATTTCAATTCAAGTCCAGATTAGCGGAGCGATGTGGGTGAGTTACTGGGTGTTGTTCTGATGTTTTTTGCCATTTAAGAGGAAGTAAATCTGCTTAGGGATGAAAGCCCACTTGTGTTTGTGGTGAAATAAGTCTGGGGAGTTGGCACTGGGGTGGGGGGGCTGGGAGGGGGGGGGGATCCACTGTAGTATATCTTTGGCAGCGGTCCTCTGTTCTTGTTTTATATCAGCGGGACACACCGAGCCACTTGTTCTTGGACTAGATGAGAAAAAGTTCTGCCTCAGCACTTTGCCAGCCTCCATTATAGAAAGGACATTGCAGCAGGAGTTTGTGCTCCCCATGGCTGTTTGGTTCCAATTTTTCTCATTTGTTTGTGTCTTGCACACTATTTCTCTGTCACCCTCTCAGCCTTTATTATCTCCTCCAATTTTCCCCCAGTTAAAACTACTTAGAAGTTGTTTGACAAGTAATTTGCCTGCATTTTTTCTGATGTTTAAATATAATCTATACACAGGGTGCACCACGTGAGCCTTTTTGATTATGAGTCTGTCAGCGTGGACACGTGAGGTGGTTTGTGGAAAGCTCATGCCGAGTAGAATTAATTAAAATAAATAGTACTCTGTTTTTCTCTGCTGGATTAACCAACCATATAATTACAAAACAAGAGCAATTCAAGTGCATATTATTTTGTATTAAGAGATACTACACAACTTTCAAACTGAAGAAAAGCCGGTTGTGTGAATGAGCCAACATAAGTAATGTGATCTTATACACATTACTTTAGAATAAAAGGGTAAAGACATGTCACTATAACAGGTATGTAATTAGGACAGGGTTACCGTGTGAATCATATCAAATCTCAGTCATTGTTTTGTAAATCACAAGTTAGTCTCAAGTGTTTGCACTCAAGTCCCAAGTCCTAAAACTTGAGTTAGAAGTCCTAAACAAGTCATAATGAGCTCTTCGCCAAATCTTATTCCATTTTAACGACATAGCCTCATCTTACCATTCTTTGTACAAGTTCAAATGTTGAACAAAGTGGGAAATGACTGTGTCCATTATTGTGTTTAATTTTCAGTCCACACTTTTTACATACTATGGCTTTGTTTTTGTTGACCACCGTGTACCATTTGTAAGCAAACAAAATCATCTTTGGTCTCAATTTTTCTATCTGGAGCTCTGTAGCGCATCATTAGTTCTTCGTGGATTCTCTTCTGCAACTCGATTGGATGCTGTCAGATTGGTTCGAACAAAGTGGATCTGGGGAATTAAGTGTCAACTTGCTAAGAATAAATCATGTGAATGTTGGTTGAAATTAACTGATTTGTGGTTTTACACTTTTGAATCTTTGAGTTTGAAGGAAGGTACCAAGTATTTTCAAGTCAAAAGAGTCAAGTCCAAGTGAAGTCGTGAGTCACTAGTCTTTAAGTCCAAGTTGAGTTCCAAGTCTTTTGATTTTGTCGAGTCTAAAGTCATCAGATTCAACACACATCTGGTAAATCTTTAGTTGCCATGAATCTAACACAACAGGTCCTGTATTTGCGCCAGCTTGGCCAGTTGCAAAGACACATAGTGATTGAGATTTTATTCATTCTAAGCTTTGGCAGTGATTCATATATGCAGTAAGTATAGTTTCACACCTGGTTCTTTCAAACATGGTGTTTAATCTCCCACTTTAACTTGGAGTTTCTCCCTCCCATAGGTCTTAATTTGGGTTGACATCTGATAAGCCTAACTGTAAAGGCTATAAGATTTATATTAGTTTCATAAAAATGCAGTTTGTGCCTCTAAGGGCAAGATCTAACAACGTTTTCACAGCTGCTGATGATTGACAGCTATCACATCTGCAAGGGAAATCACCCATATATCCTTCAAGTGTTCTACAGCTGTCTTTCGACATGGCAATTTAGGCAGTCATTCATCTTTTCCTCATGCACCATTCTTGTCAAACAGCTCTCCCAGCCTGGAATCCTACAGCCTCCCTGTGGTTTCATTAGATCACATGTAGCTCGGAGAGTTGCTGCCATCCAGGAGCTAATAGGTCCTTAGAGGGTCCAGACTTTCCTATTAGACATCCTTCTCAAGACAACCGGTTGAAATCTCCAGACTCCAGCTGTCCATTTAACCTGATTTGAGTTCATCTCTTCCAGCCTCGCCCTTATCTGTTGCGTACAACTGCACTGACTCTGGGCTATGTAGCAGGGGAATACCACGCAGCTTAGAAATTCAAATATCCTTGAGATGTGTGGCAGCGCAGTCAGTCTGTATCAACATGCAGATCTGTACCATTGTAGTGTCACACTAATGTAGAGCCTGGAGCTGAACAAAAGATCACCATCATTCTAGTGATATCAGCGTAGATTCAGAAGATGCCTCGTCATCCTTAGAAAATCAGATCCGCAGAGCCTTTCTACTGCAGCTGAGAGCTTGTTTATTCAAGTCTAAATATCCTTGGGTGATGATGGGCGTATCATGTTTAAGAGTCGGCGTTCAGTGGTTGCCACTTGGACGTTCTCTTGATGATCCTTAGCTCAGTCACACACGGTGGTCTATTCCTTTTTTAAAAGCCTTCGCTTTACATTTCCACATGGCTTGTTCCAACCAGCTCGGACTGTAAAATTTATGAGTCAGCTCTTAAAGGCTCTGTCCTGCTGAGCTCCCACCACAGACACCCCCTCCCAAACCACCCCCCGACTAGACAGACTGAGGATTCAGCCATGATACATATGCTACCTTAAAGCTATTAGATGTACCGTCTCTATCTACTGCTCCAAAGCCTTGAGGGGGTAAAGGCACTTAGGCAAAATAATGACTGTTTTTATTCCAGAAAAGAGCGGCCTTGTAAGAAAATATAGCTTTTTATTATTTATTCATTTTTAGAAATGTATCAAATCAAATGTTTTTTCTTCTACTCCTGAAATAGTTTCTGAAAACACTGCAACAGTACAGCTACATCAGAGGATGTGCAGCTTTTCTTCATTTATTTATTTTATTTAAAAAAGTTTAAAGCTACAGTGACAGTGAACATTAAAAAACTTTTCTGTAAATGTGTCAGTTTATCCATCATGGCTTATTTTTAACTCTAGTTCTTACACACACATTAAAACAGTGTTAACAGCTACAAAAAACAAAACAAAACATAAAATACATTAAAACAAGAGCAGTGACATCAGCAGAGCTCATAAGAACACATAAAGTCTTCCTATGAATATAAATTGTTACATGTCATTGTGCGCTGAGTATTTTGGGGATTTGGACTGTTTGTCGAACTAAACAAGACATCTTAAGGCACTGACATTTTAGAAGCAAATGATAATCAATTGCTTGTAAAATTTATGAGAACATGGTGTGGACTCTAGTCACAAATTTGATCATTCTAAAATCAAAAGAATTGCAACTCAACTTGGACTTTAACGCCAATGACGTGACTTCATTTGGACTCAACTCTTACGACTTGAAAGTACTTGATACCTTCCTTCAAGCCCAAAGATTAAAAAGTCTGCACCAAGAATCAATTAATTTCCCTTCATTTCCTGAATCAACTAACATTGATGCTATTCATTCCCAGAAAGTCGACACTCAAGTCCCCAGATCCACTTTGTCTGAACCAATCTGACAGCATCCAATCAAGTTTCAGAAGAGAGCCATGGAAGAACTAATGTTAAATTACAGAGCGCCAGCAGGAAAAAAAAATATACCAAAGAAAATAAGAAAAGACTTGTAACTCAACTTGGACTTTTAACACCAATGACTTGACAACTTCCAACTTCGTTCAACATTTGAGGTCACACATTACATAGTACAGTACGTCAAGGCTCTCTTATTAAAATGACATTACAATTAGTGAAAAGCACATTATGACCCATTTACAGTCTTTTCACAGAAACTGTACTTAAAACCACCTTTTCAAGTTGAACCAGGCACAGATCAAGAAACCATGTCCGGGTACATTGGTCACACTAATCAAATGGACTAGTGTTTAGGGTCAAGCATACTCTGATCCCTGATGTTTTGTGCATGACTTGGGACTTGTCCGTCTTGACTTGAGTGCGAAGATTTGAGACTTCATCATAACCTGCTATAACGACTCAGCTACTGTTGAACTTATGCAACCTATGAACTCTAGACAAAATACTGTGCATTTAGGAAAGAAAGGGTCAAAGAAATGAAAGAAATTGCATTACTGTCAGTGAAATCTAACCTTAAAAGGTATATCTGATCACATTCTGCTGTGCTTTCAGTGCTTGAAAGTAGATGTCAGACATAAGCCCAGCTGATATTAGATTCTAACTTGGAAGCAACTTCAAAGCCTCAGTGCCATTTCCTCTTATTCAGAGCTTCATATTTCTCTATCTTTGTGAATGTAATTGCATAGAGAGCAGGGCCATCAGACAGTACTCTATATTCCCATCAGCCGAAAGCACTTTAGTGGAGTTCTTAATCCCCCGAAACCTTATAGAGGATTTGTCACTTCGAGAGCAGGAATTTTGACTGCTTTTCTTATCAGGTGTTATCAGCAGAGCCTGAACCTTTGAACTCCTCCTCGTTCATGCACCTGTGGGAAGAAGCACTGAGCCCCTTTCTTACCTGATTACAGTGTTTCCAGTGGTATATACTTGTGCTGTAAAGACATTGTCAACTGTCCTTCCATAGGAGAAGAGGAACACAGCAAACAAGCTGCTATCTTGATCACCTCCCAGAGGTTTGAGATTTACCCAAACTACAACAGGCTTCTGCCTCTTTAACCTGTTAACACCCGGTATTAACATGCCTCTTGGGTGATCTGATCACAAGAGGACATCTCTGAGTACACAAGTTCACATGTGGCACAAGCATGCACCTTCAAAAATGTCTCGATCGACAGCTCATGATTGGATCTTACTTCCCAGCTCTACATGCAAATAAACATGTAGCTGCATCAGCACAGTTTGAGACAAATGGACGCAATATTTTTTACACAAATAAATAAATAAAATCTGATATAACATTTGCTGAATTTATAAGAAGGCCCAAATAATTAAGAATTTGTCATAGAAAGCATTTCACATGTCTAATTAAGTTTGTCTTAACTCAACAATTCACAAAATTGTACAATTTTTTAAGGAGATCTGGAGTCTTTCTCCACAGGCAACAAAGAAGTAGCCTATATTGGCTACTTTTGACATATTTACTGTCAATAAATGTGTCTCCTTTCTTAAATTTATTGTAAATAGTGAAAATCAGTTGTAACGGTGTGTTCAGACAGCTGCAAAATGTTGGCAGGTAGACGTACCTCAGGTGACAGGAACAGCCAATGCTGCAGTTGCAGCTGTGTTTTTTACAAGGAAAGAAACAACTGAACGTATCACATTTAATGCCGAATTTACAGGAAGGCATGAGTGATTAAGAATTTGCTCTTGCCGTTTGGGGAAGTGTATTATGTTTATCATCACTCCACAAAAGAACTTACAGTTGCGCAATTTTTTAAGGGAGCCTGGGGATATTGTAGATAGTAGTTTAATGATAAAATCGGTTGAAACAGTCTGCTCACAAACATCTGCTGCTTATCTTGGCAGGTAAGAGTGCCCAAACACCTCATTTGCATAACAGTGAGCCAAATGGGGTGCTTACAGGATGTCAGCTGAGTAGGCGTTCCTTAAATGTGGCTCAGGACACATTGCATACACACTGAGAGATCGGATCACTTCAACATTTTCTTCTTTTTCAGTCTTATCTGCTCACAAACTAAAACCCCACACTGAAACTGAAAGTCACTGTCACTCCGAGTTGTGTTTGATTCTTGTTTTAACTTAACTTGTTTAAACTTTAACTGAGCAATGAGCAGCATCACAGGAGTGAAACAAAACTCAAGTGACAGCAACTTCTTTGTAAAGCAGGAGGTACAATGCTCCTAAACGCCAACAGAGTAATTTATGTTTTCTGTCTTCCTGTTACGTGCACAACTGGTCCCTGCAATCTCCTGCTGCGAATGCTCTGAAAACACAAAGTCGCCTAATACGCCGCTATACGGCGCGGCTGAAGCATGCAGCACAGAGACAGCGAAAATTGGTTTTAGTACAAGAACAGCACAGCTCGCTGGTTGAGTGGGAAGGCAAGACAAATCAGAAATACCCTGTTGCAAAGTCATGAATGCAGCAACAATCATTGCTGGAACAAAACTCGGTTATTCTGAAAAACACTGGCGAGAACGCGCCTCCTGTTGTCATTCTTTCATACGCTCTCCAGGGGGAAATTTCACTTGTGCCTCACGGTGCTTGAGTTTGTGTTATTGCTTTTCATACATAATTGTACCGCCAACATGCTGTCATTCAAATTGGAGGAGGAAGAGGAAAGATAGAGGGGGAAAAAAAAGCAATTTCAAAGCTTGGGAAAAAAAAAGAAAAAACCTGTGGGAATTACCTCGCCTCCATCTCCGTCTGCTCTTGCCTCTGTCTTCATTTATTTCTTTCAATCAGACTTTGAAAAGAAAGCTGGGGAGGCTTCAGACTGCATAAACACTGACCAGAAACACAATGCCTTTTTGATTGATGAGGAATTTACAGAAAGTTGCACCACGAAGAGCCACGCAGATTGTTCTCTTAAACCTTTTTAAACATCTTTGCAATCTCATGTATTTTCACATGGAAATCGTATGGACAACAGTGTGCAATGGAGTTTGTTGTATTCATTTTATATGTGGATATTTCAGTCAACCTACTTTCTCATGAGCCTGTGATTAGCACAGCTCTACTGTGCGTCCCCTCCACCGCTGCAGAATATGGTTCTGGTTTGAATTTAGAGCATGTAATTTCACACGTCCTCTTGATTTATACTTTGAATGTAACTGTCGAGCAATTACATTACATGCTTGTTTCACACAGCCGTGTTGTCGCTGATTAAATTGTGTGTTTTTCTGGCTGCTGCCGTTCACGCGCCCAGCTTGAGAGCTTTGTAGAGAGGGCAACTGTGTGTATTTTTATAAGTCGTGCCGCCCCCTTTCCTCTTAAGTGCAGTGGCCAGAATGTAAAAAAAAAAAAAAAAAAAAAAAGAAGTGTTTTTATAGTCCTTACTCTTCCTACACAAGTGCAGCCACACTCTTTACATCCAGTCTGTGAGTGATCTAAATGTAACACGTTGTCGCAATTTCTTATTAAATACCATTAACAACTCTCACTAACACAGACTGTTAATTGTGTGCCATTCTTTTCAGTCTGTTGTGTTAACTTTAGAACAGTTCTTTGCTCTAGTTTAGAGATAAATTTGCTTAATTACGACTTAGTTTTACCCCAAATTTCCATCCTATTGCAGGAACCTAATGCTCATATTCTGAAACATAATTCGGTGTCTCCCCAGAAGCCAAATTTACAAAAAGACATAATGAATTGCCATAACATTTACATTCATAAAATGATAAAGAATACAACAAATCATGAATTTAAAATGTATTTGAAATGGATTGATTTTATTATTATGGCCATCACAGTAATAATTAAATTGGTTATCATCTGAAACACAAGAGCTTTTAATTTGAAACTCATACAGGAAGTGTTAATAGTGTAATAACTTTAACAGGGAACACAGGAGCAGATCAGAACAAGACTGAGCCCACATTTCCCATCATGCCTAGTGTTGGAGTTGTAAGTTTATGTTGTCTGTTCCAAAATGCAAATGTCCCATTTTGGGGCGCAACCTAAGAGGAAAACGCTGTTCTAAAATCATATTCAAAAATGCTGCCCCAAATCTTAACCGTTTTCTTCCCTGTGCCTTTTCTCCAGGCTCGAGGCCCAGGTTAGAGGATGCACCTCCACGGATCATAGAACACCCGTCTGATCTGATAGTGTCCAAGGGCGAGCCGGCCACCCTCAACTGCAAGGCGGAGGGACGGCCAACCCCGATGGTAGAATGGTACAAAGACGGCGAGCGCGTCGAGACGGATCGAGAGGACCCCCGGTCCCACCGGATGCTCTTGCCCAGCGGCTCCCTCTTCTTCCTGAGAATTGTGCACGGGAGGCGAAGCAAACCTGACGAAGGCGTGTACGTGTGCGTGGCGCGGAACTACCTGGGCGAGGCAGTCAGTCGCAATGCGTCGCTGGAGGTGGCAAGTAAGTGTTTTTGCTGTTTATGCTGCGTTTCCACCCAAAGTACCTGGAACTTTTAGTCCAAGGAACTACTTTTCAAGGAACTAAAAGGTTCCTTCAGCCCCTTGTTGTCTGTGTGTCCATCACAGTCTAAAGACCTGCACAGATCAGGCAAATTATTATTTAATCTGTCGATTAATTTTCTCAGTGAAAAAATGAGTTGTTTGGTCCAGAAAATATTCACATTTGAGAACCTGAAATCAGAGAATTTGGACAGTTTTTATATAACAAATGACTCAAAAATCGTTTATCAAGATAGTTGGCAATTAATTCAGTAGTCATAATTGATTTATCATTGCAGCTTTAGACTAAACAACAATGATGATGCCATTTAAAGCACTGTTTCCAATTCTTGTTGGATTTTGTTCTTGGCACAATGCTCAATAAGACCTGGACTTCTGGCTGTCTTCTGCTCTCTCATGTGTCACAGCACAATGAACAAAAAGCGCTGCATGGCCCTCCACCAAAGTTCCTGCACTTTTGGAAAGTACTACCCTGTCAAACAAGGACATTTTGGGGGGTAAAATAATGTCCCCATAACTCAATTTAGTCCCCGGTCCCTGTGGTGGAAACACACTTGAGTTCTTCCAAAGGTTCCCACTCCCTGGGGAAAGTCCCTGCAGTGGAAACGCAGCTCATGTGTGCCCGTGGATGCGATTGAACCAAAAGACAGAAATTGAAAGCTGTTTCTGTTCTAATGCGGGATAGACACATGGGAGTTTGAGGAATTGGAGTGTGAAGGACAGATTAACATGTGACGCTACAATGACAAGACAAAAATAGAAAGAATTTCCTTTTTCATGATGATAAATCAATTTACACTGTGCACATAAATAAAATATATTGGAGCAGACTAAAATACACACATTTTAGAGGCTGCAGTCAGACATGTAGAGCTGTAGAGAACAGCACACACAGGGAAAACAAATAGAACGTAGTATAAAATGAAATACAAGTCTGTGTACAGCCAAGAAAAGATAGCTGTGAGCCAGTACTTGTCCATATATCAGGTATCAAACATCATGTTATGTATTATGTAGCTCCAGTAATAAGAAATGTATTAAATCACAGCTAGATGCTACTCTATAAAAGCAGAGGATTGTAGCGGCAGCTCTAAAGTCCTCTCTGGTCTCTTATCATCACCATCACTCGGCTGAGTTAACTTAAGACGCCACCCCTGACCTTGGTGTCAGATCTCCTGGCAGCTTCCACCCCTAGACCCTCCACCCCACAGCAGCCCTCATCATCCACCTCCCCGGCCTCAGACATCGCATGCTATCTCGCGCCGGAGAGCTCTGGCCTCTGTCGTGTTGTGACCAGGCCTCTGCGAGCGGGCCTGTTAATGTAGACGGATGACAGCTAGCTCCTGCGAAAAAGATAACGGTTGTCGCCACTGGACAGGAAAGCTGAAGACGCAGGGAGGGGAGGAGAGGCCACTGTTGGCTGGCAGCGTCTCACTAGCAGATGTTAGTTCCTTAAAATACAACAAACTCCTGTCAGACGGACTTCCAGCAGACAACTCTTGATTTTTTTTTTCTCTCTGTAGCGGCACTGCTTGTGATCAGTGGCACTTTAATGATATGCAGATAGGACCAATTAAATCTCTGCTGTTAGATTAGACCTTTAGAAGATCACTTCAACTATAACTTTATTTTGACAGCGGCAGCAGGTAATGTAAAGACACTGAAGCTGTTTATATGAATACAAATATAGCTGAGGGCGTTTGTTGCTGCGTCCATGTATGCGTTAGAGTACAAATGAGGTGCTGTTGAATTAATTGTGTTATGAAAAAAAAATTACTGGAAGTTCTGGCATTTTTAGAGCAAGGACACTTTGATAGATTCAAATTTGTTGGGGCATTGCAGCCAAGATGTAGAGCAGTAAGGCCAAAAACAAGGGCACAATAACAATAAGTAATGATTACCTTAGCTGATAGTTAGCCTGATCATCCACTGTCAGTAATCGATACAACCACATTTTATTAGAGCTCTCTGCTCTCTCCAAAAACCAAACTCCCTTTAAGAAATATAACATTTTAACAATTTATTACATGTCTGCAAAAGCACACAACTGTAGATACACAAGCTAAAAGACATCATATGTTGATAGGCTTCTTGTCAATTCGGCATCAATATAATCCATAAAAATAAACTTTATTTCCAACAACACTTAATACTTTGGATTTTGTCACCTTAACTCCCCAGTGTAGCTGCAATGTTTTACTGAAAGAAGACCATAGGAATGAGAAGCAAATAATTTCAAAAATTACTATTTCTTACTAAAAGAAGCTGCTGGTTGGTGGATCAGACACAGGCCGAATAAACCACCAACTCATAACACTGTTAATTCACGATCTATCATGTGTGTGTGTGTGTGTGTGTGTGTGTGTGTGGTATTTGTGTTTTGTGGCTGTTACCAAAATAACTACCCAGTTTTCTGCTTATGGTTTGGTGCCAGTTAAGTAATAACGCGTTAGCAAGATATTTACCAGGCAAACAACCTGGTAATCTTTAAAACACACATATATACTGATACTACACAGTGTTTCGCTGCTTGTGCTGATCACATGTTGTTAACTAATCTTGCTTTACTGTTGATGTCCAGCACAAGACATGAGTTTGTTTATCTGCTGTGCCACATGTAGTTTTAAATGAGGAAATCTCCGACTTACTTTTATGGGAACAGGTCACAGTCAGTTTCAAACAGGGCATGCCAAACTGGCCATGTGGGTAGAAGGGTCATTATGGCCATGCTCCAGGCCATCCATGGCACTGGCAGTTTGGCCGTAGTTGGTATAATTCCTGCCCTGAAAGTGTATGTACTTGTCATCCATGTCACACAGCTGAAGTACCAAACACAAAATGAACTTTCGCCTCTGCTATCCTTGCTTATCTGCTAATTTAGACAAAAATGGGTCTTGACAGCATACTCCCAGCAGCATTGTCAGAAACACCAGTGAAGATTTAAACATTTCCTCTAATCCCTTCACTCCGGCCTCTCTTAATATCGTCCGCCCTTTAAAAATGAAACCATCTCAGGAATTTCTCACCACACTAACACAAACCAGCTGAACACGGTAAATCCAGCTCCGTTCCTAGTAAAAATCTGTGAAACCCTAGACTCCTGTCAAACACCTTCTGGTCGGGCATTATGTTTTCCTGAAAGGCTCCAGCCCCTAACTTAATAATCGGGCTGAATTTCCCCCGACTGCCTGTGCAGAAAAACAGCCCATGAATCATTCTCTATCCTCTTTAAACAGCTGGGATCTGTGCAGTGTGTCCGTCACCTCCCCTAAAAGCGCTCCTCAAGCAGCGTGAAGAATTACCTTTCACCTTGCTCTCGCTCGGTTTAGGTATCAACATCAAAAGCTGCGGGAATATTTGTGATATAAGCCGTATATGGAAACCAAAGCCAGCAGAATAGGTGGAGGTGTTGTGAATCACTTTTCACAGAGCCCGTTATGAAGAAGAGTAAAGCAGCAACAGATGCTCGCAATTTCTCCCTCCCCATGAATACTCCCTAATGTTGTTCTCCACACTTTCTGTGCACTGTGCTAGTTTTGAGCTCTCCTGAAAGAAGTTGTCTTTGCTTTTCTTAGTTTATGACATCAGGATAACACTTTCCCAAAACTGAGGACGTGCTATTATTAGTGGTATTTCTGCCAGCACCCTTTGAGATATTTCTGGCAGCTCCTGAAGGTAACAAGAGAGTCGAAGTTCCCTCTTAGGCCAACGTTGGCAGGATCCAAACAAGGCTGCTGCAAGGTCCTGTTTACAGTCCAAAGGCTTTGGAGCATATTTTGAGCATTGTGTCTTTAAAGGGACAGTCCATCCCAAAGTCAAAAATACATATTTTCCCTCTTACCTGAAGTGCTATTATTTCACTCGGCCTGTGGTGCTCAAAGCACCAAACAGTACACTCAGAAAACTCAGTAGCATTGTCTCTTTCCAGAAATCATGACATTTAACAGTTATGTTGAAGAACAGCAGCAGTAAAACGGATGCATTTCACACTACACTAGAAGTGTTAAATACTTGTTAGTGAGTGCTAATGATTTCATTTGCACATTTTTAAAATTGTTTTGCATCAGCACCCATCACATCCCAAAGACGCAAGTACTCAAGATAATCCACGGACCTCGTTGTTAGCAGTTTCATGTAGGAACTAGGGCTGCATGATATGGTTAAAAAAAGTCATATTACTCTTATTTTGACTTAAATTATGATTGTGATATGACATTTGTTGAGGTCTGTACCAAATAAACTGTTTTTTTTTTTACATCTGGAGAACAAGATTTTTAGGCCAGGGCATGTCCGCAGCACTACAGTACCTCATTATAAAGCTGTTTCTTCTCACATTTTCCTTAATCATAAAGCTGCAGCGTTCTGCAATTTTGGTATTGCATGTGCAGCCCTAGTAAGGACTATTTTCTTTCTACCGACCTACACCAGCCGACCCTATCACCTTTCAGAATGAAGCGTGCATCTACTCATGGAAGAGAGGCTTGTGACAGCGTGGGATGTAAATACTTAAGGCATCCTCCTTGGCTGACCTCTCTTCCATGAGTAGATGCGCATATCCTTCTGTGCTGTGATATGGTCGGTGGGTGTAGTTCGTTAGAAAGAAGTTCCTACATGAAATTGCTCACAGAAAGGTCTGTGGGTTGTCTTAACTGGGTGATGATATCTGGAAAGAGACACCGATGCTGAGTATTAAAGTCCAAAGAAGGCAGGCGTCTCTACAGCCAGACATCACCAAAACTTGGCAACTCACACCAAACCTATCTAGATGGTTAAATGACACTACAGGTTGGTTTTTGATTTTGTTGTGAATGCTCCCTTTGATACCACTGTCTTTCAGTCTACACAGCCTTGCAGCTAATCAGTGCGTCTGGTTTTCTGTATATCTAGTTCTCTGTTGCTCTCTGTCTTAATGCAGTGGTCCTTCAGGAAGTGACATTCTGCGCAGCTGTCTGCAAACAGACACAT
Organism: Lutjanus erythropterus; assembly: GCF_056507025.1. NCBI lineage: Eukaryota > Metazoa > Chordata > Actinopteri > Lutjaniformes > Lutjanidae > Lutjanus > Lutjanus erythropterus. Next base: position 8,053,110 of record NC_139327.1, read on the forward strand.
GCACAGCGACACAACTTGGCACCAAGCCATTCCTCTCTCAGATAAGATTTGCTAATCCTTGGTGGTAGAGGAAAAAGTGTGTGTTTTACTTGTGTTTTCTTGCCTCTGCCTGCCCACACAAACCCACAAACACACTTCTGGAGCGTAGCCTCCAGGGAGAGGGAGAGAGAGAGAGGTTATATAGAACAAACAGAGGCCGGTGCCAAAGCCTAGCCACTGCCAGCTCCCGCCAGCCCCCTCAGCGTGGCACCAATAGGGCGGGAGATAAGGCCACGGGCACATAAGCCCGCCCGGAGCTGCCAGGGGGCTCAGCATGGCAGCAGAGGAGGCGCAAGATGGCACTTTTTGTGGCATGGTGTCACTCTGCTCCCCAGCCTGTGACTTGGAAACACTGGGGGCAAACTGAGAGGGAGCTGCATTGTGTGTTGGTGTGTATATTTGGTATCAGGGTGGAAGCCAACGCTGTGGGAAGGGTGGACGGTTCAGGAGGTTTAACCCCTCACAGTCCATCTGCTGAGGCAGGCGGGGTGGTGGAGGCCACTGAGCTGCAGAACTGGGAGGATTTTGCACTGCTGACATAATATACCTGACTTAAGAGTTTGTCTGGAAGTGGTTTATTTTGTAGTGTTTGATGCCATATAGTTTATCTCTTTGTGTAAAGAGGACAGATGTTTTACTATAGACAGCTCGTCTAGACGTTCTCTCAGTTGATAAATGAGTCCTTAGAGGTCAAACAAATAACACCAGACACTCCATCACCTCAGCTGTAGTTTGAAAGGGCCCAAAGTTATGGATTTCGGCTTTAAAGTGATACTCCACCCGAAATCTATCTTTTGAAGATCAAACACCCTGTGCAGGCTTTAAAAGGTGGCTGTAAAATGTTTGTAGATTCCTCGCTGGCGGGGAACGTGTGCTGTAGCTTGGGTTGAGTCCATTTGTGGTGGAAAAAATATCAAAAAGTATTTCACACAACCCCTGCATTACTATCAACTCACATGCACATTTCTCACACCACTGACTGGGATTGCTATAGTCGTCAGTGTGATGGACATGGGTTTTGTACGTTGGCCAGTGATTTTAATTAATTTGCTGGTGGTGCTAAATTAACATTCATCTCCTGAGTAATCTGTTTAATAAATGTTGAGATGTCTGTGAAGTGTCTCAGTCATTCAGGTCATGGTAGGGGTTATCATAGGCAACTGGACTTGGTTAGGTTCTTGAAGACATTTCACCACCTCTGGGATGAGAGGCGAAACTTAAGGAAGTCCAGTTGCCTACGATAACCCTTAGCAAACTGCTGAGATAGACCTACATGTTGGACTGACCGACATCCCTATCTGTAGACCTTTGCCACTTGTGTGATTAGAAAGAGCTCCCGCCTAAATTCCCTCCAGTGGATGTGACCCTCAGAATAAAACTAATAATTGTACTTGGAAATAATTTGGGCCAGTATAAGGGATGGGAATTGGAATAGTTGAGAACTGGTTACAAATTATCTGATCTGCTGGAATTGTATACCTCCAAGCTCAATTCCTTTTATGAGTGCTGACATATTTTTCTGACAGTTTTGCATAGCAAAATAATGATGTCCAACTCATGGTCTACGCTGCTGGAAATTTGCAACAGTAAGAAATTACGGTGGAGAGGAAGAAACAGTCCAAAGCATGGCTTCATTTCACAAAAAAAGATGCCAGCAGTGCTGATTCAAATGTCTGTGAAATGATCATTTCAAGAGAGGATGGAAACACGGACAACTTTCTATGCAACATGGACTTAAATTCCAGGAATGTTGTGTGTTTGACACTCTACACACGAGTGCCACCGCTTCCCAACCGAGCAGCAGTCCTTTACACAGGGTGAATATCCTGTTGTAATAACATTGGCGCCATGCCGAAAGGCTTAGCAGTTTTTTAATTTGACTTAGAAAACCTAAATGAAAATGAACGCTGGATGGATATTCTCTCGTTTCAGAAGGTGACAGACCCACTGTCAGCTCTCAGGCTGCAGCCAGGTCAGCTAATATAAGCAAAATAGATAATTGCATTGGTATCAGTGCCCATCCTTAGTCACAATCATTCCATAAAAAAGAGGAAACTACTTCAAAATCTCATTTTAGAAGCTTGTTGTAAACTCGAAAGAAATCGCCTTGTGTCCTTGTAATTAATCATTATAAAATATGAGCACATCTAATTATGGAAGCTCAATGTTTTTAGTAGAAAATATAGTTTTTGTACTGAGATCTAAAGAGAAAATGTAAAGTGTAACATAAAGAAGGCATTTTTATAGTCTCTGGTTGTTACATTGATTGATCTTTTTTCTGGATCGGCACAAGAATTCCTGCTCATTATTTCTCAAGTGTGTGCAGCAGTCCATTCTCCCTTTGCAAACATTCATATACTGACAATTAGCTCCTCAATATCTCATTAGGGACGGCTCTGCTTAGTTACCTCACTAACAGTTTGCACTTATTATTAATGACATGTGTGATGAATGAATGTCTCCTACAAGAACTACCAGACTCTTTTCAAGCTTCAGTAGATGCACATGGCTCAGCCTCTGACATGATGTAACTGGCAGCTTACAGTAGTTGTGCATTTTAAAAGGTACGTTTTGTGTATTACTATGTATTAAAGATGGACAGGTAGACTTTCACATCACATTACCTTGAAGAGCTTTAAAAATTCTGGGATCAAAAGGGAATGATCATACTTAGAGAAAACCATTTCAGGAGTTTCTTAAATTGGTATATGTGATATTAGTGTATCTGTCATCCAGCAATAAGCCTTAAAATCCCTTCATTTGAGCTTTTTCAAACTGTTCATTCCATTATCTTGCATTAAGAACGGATTGTGTACCACTTTACTGAATGTTTCCTTGCAAAAGTTGTGTTTTGTGCTTCACTCCTATCCGATTTCATGCCTTAAAAGAGATTCTTTGATCCTGAAAATGTGGCCTACAAAGTTTCGTGCCAAGAGCAGAGGCCAATTCATGTCAGATGCATAAAAGTCAGTCAAGCACAATAGACCTAACGGGCCAGACACCCCTGGGTGGGGATTTGACATTCAGAGCGACTTGCCCAAGCTCCTGGCGGCTTTTTCTTTGAGTGTTTTATACCTCTGACGTTTTTATTATGCCTGCTACGTCTCCGCCGCCTGGCTTTATGGCTCATGAATATTCACACCGACAGGGGAGGGGATGAGGTGCTTTTTCTGAGATGCTGCGGGGGGGGAGTCAGAGGTGTTTCAGATGAAGCTGACTGGGGTAACCTCGGAGGGTTTTATGCCCCCCAAACAAACCCGCCCCCTTTTTTTAAAGGTTGTTTGGAGGTCAAGCCTTCGAGGTTCAAGATGGCAGCTGCCTTGTGGAATCCGGGGAATGAACAGGTGAAGATGTGATGACGCTCCTGTCTTCCTCTGCCTTTGTGTGAGTTTGTTCTTGTGCGTGTGTGCGTGTGTGTGTGTGTGTGTGTGCGTGGGTGTGTACATCAGTAAGTCTTTGTAACGGTAGTCTGGGCCAACTTTCTCACCCGTAGTAATCCTAGACAGACACCAGTGTGGGGGAAACAGCTGAACAGCACTGTCACCACTTGGATCCTCCTTTCTCTTTCTGTCTCCTCACACACACACTCACACACACACACCTGTCATACTGTTTTTGAGACCCCTGTGTAGAAAACATTTCAGAGTTTATGGATTTGGGAATAGGGGAAGGATTTGAGGGGGTTTGGTGTTGGGAAAGAGTTATGGTGGAGGAGAGGTGTAGGCTGAGTGGCTCTGATAAAGGAGATAAAGTGAACCCCCCCGCCCCCCCACCTGCTCCTTCCAGTGTCCGTGCTCCCCTCCCTGCCCCCTGTCCCTCTTGTTATTAACCCCAGTGGTGTGGAGCCATATGTGTTGTGATTGGAGCTCTGTGGTGCATGCTGTCAGACACAGCGGAGTGCAGTCGCACTGATCTGTACATCGTACTGCAGGGTACAGCAGCGAAGTGACCACTGACTGAACCGCTTTCATTTTCCTGCATTATAAATCACCGTAGTACGAGTAAGGTCTGTGCTGCTTTAACCAGCACGTTAATGGCTTTTTAAATAAAGTCGCTACGGTTTAAAAGATCTCTATTGTGGCAGGAAAAATGTCTTAATGTGATAATGTAACCTAATGAAAGCCTTTACTCTTAAGACTAAATGCCATTCTGTGCACTTTGACTATTCCCATTTACCAAAACTGACTAACCGTCTTTAAAGGCATATTATGCAACATTTTCCTAAAGAGAAACAATAATCCCTTCGAATCATCACTTGTGACCCTCTAGAAATATGTGGTGGCATTTATATGTATTATTTTTCTCATTATTTTGCTGTGCTCAGGGCGCTTTGCCATTTTGATGTTCCTGGGACGTCCTGGAAATGAGACATAACAAATCTTTCTGGCGCATTTGCAAACAGCTCAGACAAATCCTACTGATTCTACCTTTAAACTTATTGGGGCTGTACCGAATATAGTTTTTTTTTACACTCAAAGCTCCTGCTTAAGTTTTGAATGTCTCTCCCAATATTTTCTAACATCAATCAATGTGTTTAATGAAAATAACTTGTCAGTTTGGTCAATATAAATGTAATTTACGGTGCTGTTAGATGGCTGCTGGACCTCCCTGTTAATGCAGGTGCATGTCTCCCTTTGCATGTGGGTGGTTTGCACCCGTGCACCAGTGTCACAGTTACACAGTGGTTGTAATACCATGCACTTTGCTTATATCTGGTAGTGAATTATACCGTAATAGCATTATTGAAAATATATATATTTCAAGTTTCATGTCTGTCAGGACATAGTATTTTGTGAAATTATAATAAAGCATCTGTTCAACTAAAAATCCCTTCTATTTCCATTCAGTTAAGGATCATTGTAACTGATAAAATAATAATTGTGTAATATGTGAAATTTTCAAGACATAATCATACCTTTGCAGAATGTTTTGTTGGATAAAAACATGTTGTGAAGTTTAGAGATGATTAAATCAGTCTTTTTTTCAATAAATTTTGACTTTTGGACTCTCTGCACTCACTGGAAGTGTTTGGATCCCACGAGTTGGAAACAATCCCACGCAGCCACCACTGGAGTATAATTCTACTAATACTAAACAGTATAATAGGAATAACAGCAGTGTAGCCTGATCTTTATCTACAACTGTGCACAAATACAACTTAACTTAAACAGAATTGATCAACATTCTTGATTTATAAAAAATGCTTTATTTTGAATTCAAATTATGATCAAAGCTTCCAGCTATCTGTTACAGCCCTGAAGCCTATCTGACAGGCTGTTTTTAAGCCTGCTTTGAATGAGATGATATTGTCTGATCTGTTAAGCTGTTAGGCAGCTGATTTATTTTTTCACTTAGTCAGTCAATCAATATCAGATGATTCTAGATGGCGATGAGCAAGAAGTCCTCTCATTGCTATTTGTATTTGCCTTCTAGCAGGTAAGGAAAGCTGCTTAGGGATTCATATTAGTTTTAAAGCCATGCCCTTTTTGTAACGATTCCTCCGTTTTCCTCTCGCAACTCTGTGGAAATGAGTTTCTTCTTTAATCTCCTTAAGCAAAATCAGAATCAACATTGGCATTACTAACACCATGGCAGGCTGATTAAAAGAAAAATCGAATACTTCTGGATCAGAATCTGCGAGCACACATCCCACTGTTGTGTATGAGTTTCACATTCAGCCCTCTCTGCATCTCCTCGTTCATCCACGGGAGCATGACAATGTTTCCACCAGCTGTCTGAAGCACTTTATCCATTCACATCCGTTCGCAAAGACAGCCACTGCCAAGTTTTATTTTCCAATTACATCCCACTCAGCTCTGTACAAATCTGCTTTTTTTTCCAGCTGAGATGTCTCATGGACATCGGAGTGTTTGTCATCATGTTTCATGATGCCCAAATACTTACCATGAGTCAGATTTAATATTCATCGCGCCGAGCCAAAGAGGAAGCGATACAGTAACGCCATCACCTCTACTGAACTCCCCAAGCGTTGACATTTTCTTTATTACAACAAGCTCTCCTCTCTGTGTTTGTGTGTTGCTCTGAGGTGTGTTCATGCTTCACTAATGGGATTGCAGGTCCCGGATTCATAGAGGAGGCAGCCAGTGGCCATTCTGGTCTTAAAAGAGTGGGGATCAGATGGCCGGAGTGAGGCCACGGGCCTCGATCTGGCTTAACCCCCTCTGTATGATCCGGCCGTCTGCCGGTCATTGAGCCAGAGCCACCAGCCAAACCCTCCTCCAGAGGATAGCAATGAATTAATTAGACCATACTAAAGGCGAGTGACGAGCATGTGTGTGTGTGTGTGTGTTTCAGTGTGTCATAAAGGGTCAGTGGGACAAAAGCAGAAGGATGAGGGGGTGTTTCAGAGGGGAGAGGCGTTGACAACAGGTGGTGCGAGGAAGAGCTTTAACCCCCGCCCCCCCTTTAACGACAGTGTAGCACGGGGGCCACGGGGGCTGCGGAGAACAATAAATGCCCCTTGCTCCAACCGTTGTGTCCAATCATGCACCATTATCTCCCAGGCGCTGTACTGCCAGACACACTAGGGCTGAACGACTGTCCCTGAATGTCTATTTGTCTTCATATAATCATGCATGTATGTATGCAACACGGAAACAATAGAAAGTCTTAAGATAATCTAGGCATAATGCTGGTTTATGGATATAATGTTGGTTAAACTATTTTATTAAATTAATCGCCCACTATTTTGATAATCAATTAGTTGGTTTAGGGCTGCAATTTAAGATTATTTCCATTGCTGGTAAATCTGTCGGTTATTTTCTCGATTTAATCGATAAGTTGTTTGGCCTGTAAAGAGTCAGAAAATCCAAAGATATTCTGTCTACTGTCATAAAAGAGCAAAGAACCAGAACAATAAAATATTCTCATTTAAGAAGCTGGAATCATTACCTTTTTTTCTATTAAAAAAAAAGACTGAAACTGATCAATTATGTATTAAATAATCAATTATCAAAATTGTTGGCAAGTGATTTAGTGATCACTTAATGTGATTAATATTTGCAGCTCTAAATCCGTTTTAGTCATTTTTTTTCCCAATTTTTAAAACTTCTCTGTTTCCGTCTTCTGAAATGTGAATATTTTCCAGTTTCTTTACTCCTCTATGACTGAAACTGAATATCCTTTCGTTGTAGGCAAAACAAAACATTTGAGGACATCAACTTGGGTCACCTTTATCATTTTCTGGCATTTTATGGACCAAACAGCTAATCAAGAAAATAATCAACAGATAAATCTTCAGTGAAAATAATGGTTAGTTGCAGCCAATGCAGTAGCCAATGGATGCGGCATGATTTTCAGAAGCGACCACTTGTTGTAATTCGGCATTTAATATTGCTGCAAGTAAGTCCATTTTGTCAGATTTTAATACGGTCCAAAGAAAGTGAAAACAAGTCTAGTTTACCCCTTTTCATATTTTTTTAGGACATTAATGCAAATTGCAAGAGTAACTGATATTCCTGATTAAGAGTGTAATTAATGGAGAGTCATTAGTCATGGTCTTAGAGGATGCAAATGACCCCCTGTTTTGGCTCATTGAGGCCAACAATAGCCCTCTGGCGAAACTACACAAGGGGCTGTTTGGTGTGGGAGTGTTGCTTCAGGGTAGAGATTAAGAGATAGAAATATGAACCAGGAAGTCCAGCTGGAAGCCTCATCAGACACAAAGACACAGCAGTTAATACTCCTTTTGGGCATAACTGAAACTGGAAAGTCGTCGCTAGCAGCCATTATTCAGTGGCAAGGAATTCCACATAGAATTTAGGCTTGCATGTGTTGCCAGATGTTGCACTGCACAGGGATAAAAGTTCAACAGGCTGTCATGGCAGTTTGTGAAAGAGTCACGAAATTGAATCTATTAGATTCCATTTTCTTTGCGTGTCAGTTACACTTTCTAAGTAAAGGTCTTGGCTGGGTTTGGACACAAAATATGGCTTGATTAGGGTTTGGAAAAGAGGTTTGGGTTGAAAAGAACTATTGCTTATGAAAATGCAAGGCACACAGGTTTGTTAGCAGCCGTTCACACTGCAATTCAAGCAACTACCTTGCGTTTAGAAATACTTAGACAATCGGTGGATGTTGAGATCTTTGATTGTCCAGAATCAATAGACTGTAGTACTCAGGCTGATTTTGGAAAGTCTGGACAGCAAAGAAAAAACTACATTAAATGTTTGTTTCTTTTTAAATCGGCCACATTTAGAGGTGGTTTGAAATGCGATTCCAATTGGATTTCTACACATGTACCTTGTAGGTCGCTCCCAAAGTCTCCAAAGTCTAGAGTCTATTAATGTATTATCCACCATTGTTCTCATTCTGTTTTAAAGGTAGCAACAATAAATTTGCAACCTCCCATCACACTTTCAAAATAAAGGTAAATAGTTTCGGGCACCAAAATCACTTGGTTAGGGTTAGGAAAGGATTGGAACTACTTCCTTAAAACAGTCAACATTGACTACTGGTCTCACATTGGAACCTACATCCTCCATACATGAACTTTATTGCTCCTTATACTGCATTCCACCTTATTACTTTGGAAGTTTTGCCTACTGTCACAAAAAATATTGAAAATTCACATCCTTGCACGTGAATCTATAGGTTACATTATGTCGCTATTTCATGAACTGCCGTGATACTGGATGGAAAAGTTAAACAAGGATAAACTTTCTCCCAGCCTGCTATGCATTTTTTAGGCAGAGTCCTCTGCAGCATGACCCCCTGCTGTGCCAATGCAGCAGCTTCATTGAAAGTAATGAGGAGCCTGTGTTTTTTAATGTACTGCTAATGTCGGTCTGAATGCACCCGAAGGGGGCATGTGGGGGCGTCATGATAAAAAAAAAATTAGTGATGGCGAATGGCAGACAGTTGGGCATGAAGAGTGCAAAACTTGAAAGGGGGAGAAGCTCAAAACAAATCCATCAATTCATCACAAATAACATGAGAAGCAGAAGACATCTGGGGATTTTCAGGCATCATTAATGACAGACAGTGAGCATGAGAGGCCAACGCAATCAATACATGGTTCAAACAAATCAATCGAAAGCAATCAGTGCATCGTTACAGAGCAGAGCACATTAAAGAACAGAGGGAGAAGCATCTGTTTACCAGTCTTGTTACTAAGCAGGAAATTCAGTGTATGATTGAATGTTGAACCACCAAATGGAGTCTTCTGGAATCAAAATGATCTTTACCCAACTTTTCCTGGTATTTGGACAGCAAAGTACTGATTGGTTCACAGCAGAGTGAACCAATCAGTGGAAATCATTTTGTTTATTGAACAACAGATTGTGGTTATTTATGAGCCCATCCTATCCAAGAGACAGCTCAGTGTACAGTCGCTGCAGGACAGTTGACTACAGAACATGGACTTTTCATAGTGTCAGCCAGCCAACTTCATTTAGTTGCTGGACCGTCCAGTCAGTGTAATTATCATGTGCCGACTTATTCTAGTTACTGGAGTTCCAATTGGTTGGAAACTCACTCTAATTGTCGTATAACTAATTCTAGTTTCTGCCAGTGCATTTTAATTATTGGACAGTTTACTCTTGTGGTTGCATTCTAAGTTAGAAACCCATTCTGGTTATTTGGCAATTCATTGAGCTCAGAGGACAACTCAGTCCAGGAGCTGGACAACTCAGTCCAGTAATTGGTCCCGCCTTGATACGTGGCCACCCTCAAGCTAAATCTTAGGTGTATGGTTTAATTTGATGAAAGATATGGTTTCTAACAAGACATTTTAGGGAATATTTTCGACTCTAATGTGGCAACTTGTAAGCACTCGGTGGAAAATTAATATTTGAGTGGCAGCAAATATCAGTGTATTCCAAATCACTGGTGGTAAATGTTAAATTAGCATTATGTTAATTGACACACTTCCCCTTCTGCATATCAATAAGGGGCTTATGTTCTTCCCTTGTATGTTGAGGACTGTTTGCTGCTGTCATATCAAGAGCATCCTCTTGAGCAATGAGTGCATGTTTAACAGTAGAGATGGCCTGATCTTTATTGTCAACCTTGTTGTTCTTTTGTACAGTTCTGTTGTATTCTTAGTATGTACGTCTTTATTCTCTTCTGGCAGGTTTTTTCGGTCTCACCAGTTTTGTATTTCCAGCTCCCTGACTATTAACAGCATAATGGCTCTTTTAAAAGCAATCTCTCACTTAAAGTTAACCTTTGGAACTTTTTTATCGACAGAAGCAGTCACCTTGGAGTATTTGGTATGGCCAAAGTAATACCGTCCGTAAGCTCTTTGTGGTAAAAAGGGTATTTCGGGGGGATTTAGGCATATTTGACCTGTCTGAAAATGGTAAATACGAGGGCGAATAGCTGTGGAAAATGCTTATTGATTTCTACTCGTGTGTATTTGTACAAGATTCATTTCTCCTTAAGACGTGCTCCCACCTCAGAGTTAGAAAAGGTCAGCGAACGGGGGCTTAAGTCACTCAAGTGGAGCTAAATGGATTTCTGCTCCAAGATCCATCTGTTTTTGGAGTTTGTTGACAGGGTGGAAAATTGGAACTGTTGCTCTTCCCTCCCCCAGTCACAGCACCGCTACCGCCGCCACCTCCACCTCCTCCTCTTTCAGTGCAGGGGTATGAGCAGGCATGGCAGACTAGCGGGGTAAAAAGTGTGCTGGGCACGAGGCAGGATACAAGGCCGGACCATCTGCTCCGGCCATGTGAACACATTCATGTATGTTTGACAGGAAGAGCCGCGGCATCGGTTTGCGTTAGCAGTCCGGGACAGCTGACAGGATGAGGGGTGGGGGGGGGTCATCTGACATGGGCAGACTGGCTCGCCTCCAACAGGACAGGAAGACGCTGATGTCAGAGAGACGATTCACCTTCTTCACCTTTCGGGCACCAGCAGGGAAAGTGGACAGAGTCCGAGTCAGCGACCTAACGATGAAACAGCACACATGCAAGAAATGGCAGGACTGTGTGTGTGTGCATGTGTGTGTGTGCAAACAGTAGTATACACTGCTGAGAAAATTTACAGGACTTACAAGATAGACAACAGCAGAGAAAACTGCTCACAGACCTCCAAGCAACTATCAGGGTTTTCCCTCTCTGTATTTAGGTTTTAGCCATCCGTCTCTCAGCAAACATTTCCAGTTGTTTTTCTACCAGTACTAGAACAAGCTTTTATGTGCACTAGCTGCAAATTCAGCAACATACTATGCAAATTGCACAATAAGCAAGCATCCAGACCAAAAATAGCACTAGGTTAAGAAAATTCAAGGGTTTACGTTTTGTCTTGGTATGGGTACAGGTGAGGTGGTCAAATATGTTCCAGGAAGTCCAGCATGAATGCTGCATTCATGAATTAAAAGCCTTAACAGATGCCAAAACATGACATCAGGATTTAGAACACTAGGCCCAGTTCAGACTGCCAGCCCAATCAGTTTTTGGCAAATCCAGATTGTCTCCACAAGTCATTCTAAATGTTTTGCTCAATAGAGTCTGAGGACAATCTCACAGCTTTCATTGCTAAAAGTGTAGCCATTCTTGCTGCTGTTCAAGCAACTACCTTGCTTTTAGAAATGCCAAACAGTCGGTAGGCAGCGAGATCTTCAACTGTCTGGTATCGTAAGGCTTTCAGAAAGTCTGGACTGCAAAAAAATGCATGAAATGTGATTTTTGTAAAGGCAAGATTTGGAGGTGGTTTGAAAATGTGATTCTAATGAGACTTCTACGCAGGCATCTCAGTCCTGTGCACCACTCTGTGGCTGTCCAAATCTGACTCAAACTGTCTTTTGCATGTCATGGCGCACAATGACAACATTAAATCTGGAGCAACTGGAGTACATCAGAGTGGCTGAGCATCACAATGCAGCAAAGGAGTTTTGCAGTGCAGTTTGACGCCAGGATTGCTTGGAGGGTGAAATGGTGGAGCTCCACTGCTCGTGCTTCCGCATTTTGAAGCCGCGTCACCAACGCACTCAGTTACTGACCCATTACCACAGCAACCCATGCAGAGAAATTGGTGATGTCTGGACACACAAATCAAATCTGATCACTTGCTAATAACAGTGTGGACAGTCTGTCTTAAAGATCTGATTTGAGAAACAAATCTGATTTGCCTGTCTGAGGAAAGCCTTATGGACAAGATTTTACAAAAAAAGAATGCAAGGTACCTCATCCTACAAGGTTCTACTCGGAACGGGCCTTTGAATACTTGATTTTGCATTGTTTGTAACACCTGTTTTGTTTGACTACCCTCTATTTTTTTATGCCACTACTCCAGTGGTCTCATTGAACTGAAAGAGGAGGCCATGCTTTATGACATAGTGCTATAATCACCCTGTTAACATTTCACTTGAATTGCCTTATTGTTAGAGTGGAATTCTTGGAGGTGCTCATTGCCACCATCCCACTGCAGTGGTCAATAATTAATGGGTTTTGTGTGAGCGTGTTCGTGTTGGGTGAGGTGCACCCTTTGTCTATGTCCACCCCGTTCCCCTTGAGGTTGAGTTAAAGAGTGTTTCTGGTTTTCCAGATGGGTGAACTACAGTAGCCTTGTTTGGGCCGGGGGGTCAGCTGAGGGCAGTTCGGGGTAGGCGGGTTGGGGGGAGCAGTGGGCGCTTCAGTTGCTTTACAATGGGCTTCTCAGCAATTCTCAGTGACCCTCTTACCCCGCTGCTATAGGCCGCACGACGTCGGCCATTACTAGATTAAAGTAATCCTCTTTTCAGGGCCAGACAATTGCTTTATTAGCTGACCACACACAGAAGCCTGACCACCTCTGTAATGGTATTGTTGTGGGGGGCCCTCGGGGTCCAGGGGTGGGTGTTATTGGTGGAGGGTGGGCAGACGGGGAGTGGAGGTTTGTCGTTGTTTTTCTGCCTCCTTAGCAATGCCGTGCATACATTACTTCTGCATTACTTCTCCTTGTTTAACCCTCCACACCGGCCATATTTGTCAGTGTTTGTCAGTGCATGTGTTCAGGTTCTTCCTTTTAACGCCACCATCCCCACCTCATATTCCATATCACGTATCATTTCGATGGACATATTGCTTGAATTACAATCAGCTTAAGCGCACATATGGATGTGCATGTTTGCAAATCCCCCTCCTCCATCCTGCCCTCCTCTTAGCATGCAGTCCAGATTTTTTTCTCTGAATCCCTCCGCTGACTTGTTTTTGCCAAACAACTCCCATCAAAATGCTGTTTCATCTCCTCTCTTCCTCCGTTTCCAAAGGCATGGCGTGTTTCCAACTAAAGCAAAAATGTTCCTTTAAAATCCACTCCAAAACGTCTGTGTTTTCTCTGACAGATCTCTCTGTGTCAAAAGGGCAGAAGCAGTTTTTTTTGCAAGCCTGTCAATCACGTGCAAACCGCTTCACCTGATAATTTATTCAGCTTATGAGGAGGGGAGGGGGGGGCACTCAAGCTGAATTAAGTATTGTCAAACAGTTTGAATATTTCATGAAAAGCTGTGGTAATTTGAAGAGATGTGGTACATCTCTATCTCTGTCATTTACGTCATGAGAGAGGCATGCATTTGCTTTTAAAACAAAGTGTTGTAGGGTTTTGGGATGCATCTCTGCACACTCCCTTAAGGATATATACAAGTTTCCATTGAAGAGGATACAGGGCAAGTTTATAAGATCGTACAATTCATGGCATAAATCCAAAATAAAATCTTTTCTTTTATCATTAAACAAACATTTTTGGACTAAAATCCTTTGCAAAAAGATCAACAAGTTCTCGCTCCCAACGCGTCAAACAGAGCAGCTTGGCTAGCGGCCCTGCACTTCAAAATATGACACTCTAGGTACAACTCTAGCGCTGGTTTTGTACATGCAGGGCTCTGCAGCCAAGTTAGCAATAATAACATCTATGTAGACTTCCGAAATAAAGTGCCCAAAACTGACTTGGGTGAGATAAAGCAACAAAAATACTTGGTTAGGTTTAGGAAAAGATCATGCTTTGGGTTAAAATAAATGCCTTTGTCATGGTTTGGGGTTTTAGTTGCGCTTGTTTCCTGTTTTATTTTTTAAGTTTTTGCCTTTTCGGTTGTTTCTGCTCTGTTACTTTCTGTCTTCCTTCAGATTACTGATTTATTTCACCTGCCTTTGTTAAGTTATTTGTATATTTAGTCTTGTGTCAGTTCATCTTTGTGCTTACGTTGAGCATCCTAGCATTTGCTGTACCTTTATTTATTGTTTGCCTTGGTTTTGGACAAAGCCTAGTTGTTGGATTTTGGATTGCCTGCCTGCCTGCCTTATTTGGATTTGCTTGATGTTGACTGTTTAGACCTTAGCTGTATCCTCCATAAGCCCTAAGTATTTTGCATTAGAATTAAATCATTTGAACGACACCAGACTAATGCTT